>NC_068349.1:10838752-12307502 GCF_014633365.1 Diospyros lotus | reverse complement strand
AGTAAAATTATTAAATATTTTTTAAACAAGTTCAGGTGCTCATAGATGTTTTTGATAAAATATAAAGATGAATTTAATTTAATAAAAATTAAAAGATATTTAATAATTTTATTTTTTAAGATATGAATATTTAATGGAACGTTTTAAAAATTTAGAATACTACAAGATTTTGTTGCTAAAGTAGAAGGGGTGTATTTATATCTTCACCTAACTTGTATCTATCTAAATTATTATAACTTATATTTAAAAATTCTTTAATACACACCCAATAAATCATAAAAAATAACACAAATGCTTAATTCCTTTTAGAAAGATAAAACCCCTTTATTGACCATAAAAAAATTATCAAAATATAATTTAATTACAATTTATACTTGTCATAATGTGATGTGAGTTAAAGATAAACACTAATAATGAGATACACATGAAGAGAAGAGAAGAGAAGTGAAGAGAAGAGAAGAGAAGAGAAGAGGGAGACACTTATTTATATATATAGATAGTGTTAATGGTGAGCATGTTAGATATGGTTGGGGCATAAATTTGCAATATTAAATGCCATTATTATTTTATAATATGAGACGATGCTTTAACCTTTCAATAATAATCATCATTACTTTAAGTCAATTTCTCATAGCTGGGAGGAGACAAAAAGGGAATAGGAAAAATCTGGGAAAAACAGAAAGAGAGAGGCAACAGAGTAATAAAAAGAGAACAAGAGGACAAAAGAGTAAAATTGGGAAAGGGGGACCCTTCCTTTTAGCCTTTTTAGTGTAACTGTCCCACCCCAAAGGTGCGAGCAGCATTGCGTCTCAGATGCCTTTTCCGCCCCCACCTCGCCCTCTCTCTCTCTGTCTCTCTCTCTCTCTCGCCCTCTCTCTCTCTCCGTATTATATAAAACAAGAAGTTGGAGAAGGATTTTGTCAAGATGATGATATGATCTTCCTGGATCATTGAGGTGCCAATCTTCCCATCTTTAGTTACCCATGAAAAGCGCCAGCCTGCCTTTTCGAAGCTTCAGATTTTCTGAATATGGCTGAATGTTTCGTCTGTTCCTTCTCTCCATCCTCCAGGTTCTCTCTCTCTCTCTCTCTCTCTGGATGTATATATATATATCTGATATTTGCATGTCGGTCTATGTTTATCAACGTTCGGTTGGAGCGGAATGTCTTGATATTGGCTATTTGACCGAGCTTTCTTCGATCTTTCCTTCTCTTTCCTTTTGTTCTTCCAGTAATTTTATCATCTGATATGACGGTGCTGGTTGGAAACCGTACGGTAAAGATTGTTGTTTCGTCGGTTTCCGGGAAAATGTGACACCCAGAATGAAAAAGTAAATTCCGAAATTTAGAGGGGTTTTTTCCCTTTTCCTTTTAATTTTTCATGGGTATTACGAGAAAGGGAATCCATTTTTTTAGCTTGAGTTGGGTGTTTCGACATCCAGAACCCAGAGGCTTGACATATATTGGAATGGGAATGGGAATTTTCTGCTCCTTTCTTTTCCCCCAGCTTTCTCGCCATCCAAACTGTTGGTAGTAAACGTGCTTTTATTGTTTTTCCTTTTTCCGTTGGTCTTTTCTTTTCCTGGGTGAAAGGATCAACCTTATGTGGATTTATAAATCTGAGGGCAGCAGTGTCCTGAAAGCGAGGTGCACAGTTACACGGTAATACGATCGACTGGGTCAGCCACTCATTGTCACTGTACATTGTTTTGTTGCTATTTGACACGCTGTTTGGCCTGCTGTAAAACCCAATTTCTTTCCGAGTCATTGATGAGAGCTGTCTTGCACTGGAAATTTTACTTCTCATCACTAATGGGAAGGAGCTGTAGTCCGACTTATGGCATTTGATTATGCCAAAAAGTGCTGATATTGTAACAAAAACTACTTTAAGATTAGTTTAAATGTTTAATATTCTCGTTTGGTTTAGTCTTTTATGCGGTGGTTGTGTAAAGTTTTTTATTTCTTTAATTTTTTGGAGAGAATCAGAGAAAGGAAAGTGGAAGGAAAATTACATTGCTAATACATTTTTCTCTTAATTAAATAGATGCTTTTTTGATGAATATCTATTTATTTTCTTCTTATTTTTGTTCCAACTCTAGCTGGGAGCCTCATGCACTCGAGATGTCCTGTATTTTCTAGGTTCCAACAAAAAGGAACCAAGTATACTTAGCTAAATTCCTTCTTATTTTTTGTTCTTTTCCTTTTCCTCTACAAATCCTAGTTCTAAATTCAGTTTTGTTTAGGATCAAATTAGATTTCTAAAGATAGTCAAACTGCCTCATTGGAATTCAGGCTGCATCTTGATCATTTGGAGCCACGGGTGGTGATAAAGTGGATATGTTGAAGTTGATAAAGAGGCTAATCATTCTGAAATGCCTGATTTTCTACAATGCAATTCATGACAACAAAATGAAAATCTTTGTTAGAAAAGGATGAAATATGTGGAAAGGATAATGCAGTAGCATCGCAGAACCACCTTAAGTAACTTAAGAGAATGAGTTTGGAGGTTTAACCCTATTTCTTCTGACTCTCCTCATTCATAGATTAAATGGGGGAATAAGAAAATATTAATAATCGTACAGGGTGATGCCCTACCAGTACTAAAAAAAATGAGTTTGATAATTATGTTCATGTGGTTTTAGGTTGTTTAAACTACTCTTCCAAACGATGTCACTTTGTCACTTTTTTTTTTTTTTTTCTTTAAGTGTCAGTTTGTCCTCTTTAAAAGCTAGGGTAGGGCAGCATACAAGAATGACCCCTCCTCCAACCCTCTCAAGCCAGGGAGCGTGGTGCATTTGGGACACCATTTTTAAGTGTCAGTTTGTCCATTTCATGCCTTTGTTTATTCAAAAAAAATAAATAATTTGTCATTAAAGTTACTTTCATATGAGTGATGTTCCATATTTTACTTATACTAAAAAATAAGTGAAAGGTCCAGTACTTCTTAAAATTGGGTTGTCTCTCAAATTAAATTAGTATTTTTGCATGAAAAATATGCTTGGTGGCCCAGCATATTATACAAAAGGTCCTCACAACTTGATTACTCTCATAGCTGCAGGACTAGATTTGCATGAAAACTAAAGACAAGATGCTTACTGTGGGAGATTTAAACTTGAATACGATGCAAGGATATGCAATTACAAATTCTCTCAAAGAGGTTTTAAAGCAGAAAATGCTCAGCCAAGAAGTTATATTCAGAAACCAGGTACCTAGTTAGTTTCCTTGTATAACTGTAGTTAGTCCTGGTTATTCTCTGATAGTCAACTTGCCCCTTTTGAAAAAGTTTTACTCAGTTTTTAATCCTAAATGATCTGTTTTGGGCCAAATCCTACGACTCTTGGGCGGTCTCTGGTGTCTGTTGCCCAAATTTTGAGCTTGTCGGCTTGCTTGTCTTTGACCATACTAGGTCAAGATATGGTTCTGCTGAATGACTACTCTCTTAGGCTATACATTATAAAGCATGACTTGCTCATTTCCTTGCAACTTATTTCCATTCAGGTCCATGAACTTCACCGCCTGTACAGGATTCAGAAAAGCTTGATGGATGATGCTGAATGTAAAGAGCTTGATGGATGGACTTTGTCTAGTGGAAGCAAATATTCAACTTTGGGTCCATTCACAAACCCAATACGGTTCTCACTTATTCCAAAGGGGAAAATATTTCCCAGTATTCCAATGGTATAACACAATCTCTTTTTGTTCAAGTTTAATGGCAAGATTTTCAGTAAATCTATTATTCAGTGTTTATTGTTATTATTTTGAGAAGATAAGACCATGGATTGAGGTAATTGGAGAGGTAGAATTCACATAGCTGACTCCACCTTGTCGGATTAAGGCTTGTGATGATGATGTGTGGGATGGGAGGAAGTAGTATCCTTATAACGATGGATTGTGGCGTGAATCCCTGCTGTTTTGGGGAGTTACTCTTTTGTGGTTTGACTAAGGTATGAGAGTCAAAACGTTGGCATTGGCAAATAAGTTCTGTATATAGAACGACCTAGTGATTTGAGATTCTATTTCATACAATGAGCTCCTTTTTACTTGGATTTCTTGTATCTTTACCATTATGAAACTCATAGTACAGGCAGAACAGTTAGATATAGTAATAATATATTAGATGCTGATGCACGGTTATGTTTTGTTTCTTATGTTGAAGTTAACATGCCATTCAGGTGGGCTCTACAGTGTGTGTAAACAAGGATTTTCAACGAGAGGACAATGACTACTTTCCACTTCAACGGATGTCTTTTGATCTTCAGCTGCCTGCTGCTCGGCTTGTTGATCATGTTGATAATGACCATTTGGAGAAAAGTAATGGTTGGAATTTAAAAGAATCCATACAATTGAAGGATTGTTTTCATGATGGTAATGTTTATTCTCCAGAGGAGGTGAAGCTTACACTGGGCATTGTAGACAACCCTAGGATGGGTAGTGGCAAGAGAACTTGGTATGACAAAGCTGCTTATTCTTCCTCCCATCATGTTATTGACTTGGAGGAACCAACTGATATAGCAACAAATGAGGATGCCAAATCTGTATCTACTCTTAGCTCTTCTACTGTGATCATGGGAGACAAGCATGATGCACGAGAACCTTTCCAGTCTATTCACGTGTCTAAAAGTAATGTTGAGAAAGAGTTATCTCATGGGCCAACAGTGAGAGACTCTCTTATGGTTGGAAGTTACAGTTGTGAGGAGCAGAACTCCAAGAAACAAGGTTTGGCATTTCTTATGTGCTTCTGTCATTAAAATGTATGACCTAGTTGTGTTGAAAAAGGTATGCTCAGCTTATATGAGATTTATTTGTCTTGCTTCCTTTGTGCAGGAATTAAAGAACGGTATAATGATATTGAATCAAACTTCTTTTTCACTGAAGGGAAACCATTTACTTCTTGTGAAGCAATTGGATTGGATCTTAACAGCGTTCCGCTTGATGACTCATTTTACCTCAGTGATCCAGTAGTTGCCTCTCTTTCAAAGGCTTCCTCGTCGGGTCCTTCTAATGAACTAATGGGCAAGATTTATGAGGGAACTTGTCCTAGTGCAGCTAGTTGGAAAAAACCAAATGGTGATTGCTTCAAAGAGGTTTCCACTTTAATGGATCCCCTTAGTGACAGCAACAGTTCAAAAACATGGGCTAGTTGTACGACATTTAAAGGACAAAGTCAAAATCAAGCTTCACCAACTGATCTTGAGACAGAGTCGGTGCACCTGTCATGCATTTCTGAAGATCTTAACAGTGACCATAGGGAACCTGGCAATAGAAATGTAGACTTCCCAACAGAATCTCTCAAGGGAAATTATGCAGATGTTGATATAATAGAAGTAAGTGCATGTAGAGATGGAAATATAGTAGAAGGTGAAAATAGTAACAAATCTACTATCTCATGCAAGTTTGATTGCAATGATGATGATAGTTCAAGTGGCACAAAAACCATGCAATCTGGAACAGACTTGGGAGGATCAACTATTTCTCCTTGTACTCAGCTCCAAAAATCTGACTTGTACAAAGTTGCTGAAAATGAATCAAGTCAGCACGAGTCCAGATCTTTTGACAGCAGTGCACTGAAACATCAATGCTACAACAAGAAGGAAGAGCAATCATCAGGAGGGGATGCTCTGATCCAAAGAGCAGCTGAATTGCTTATTCATTTTTCCTTGGGAAGTTCAACTAATGATCAAGATTGTTGCACCAAGGCAGCATCAAATGGGATAAAAAAAGAGGGGAGGGATCAGCCTCAATATTCTCTAGATTCTTATGAATCAATAGTGCTGAAGCTAAAAGAGAGTGTCGTGGATGATGATTGTGTGTCATCAAAACCAGTAGAAGTAAATGAACCGGATAAAAAGGGAATTGGAGTTCAGATGAGAAGGGGAAGGAGACTTAAAGATTTTCAGAGAGATATACTACCAGGTCTTGCTTCTCTTTCTGCGCAAGAGATTCAGGAAGATGTGAACATTATGGTAGCAGTGATCAGGTCAAGAGAATACAAAAGAATGAGATCCAAGACAGCAGAGAACTGTTTTGCACCTGTCAAAAGCAGGAGGTCAAGGCTCAATTATGTAGGACGACGATATTGTTCATGACAATTTTTTGCAAGTTAGCAGAGCCATAATAGTTGAAAGCAAAATCATTCTAGAGCACACACCACAATATGGGAAATGAATTCCAACTTACTGCATTTCCTGTAATTTCTGAATCAGAGTTTATCCAATTATTTTACAGCATCAAATTATTCACCTTCCAGAGAAGAAATTTTGACTTCTTAGGAAGCCTTGGTCCATTGCTGAACATTGAATGCATTGAAGATGGGTACGGCATAGTGGAAAATATGAATGGTTCATAGCCTGCTTTCTATCAGAGAGCCTAAAGTAGGAGAAGTGCATTTACCCTCTCCTTCTCTTTGTCTCCAGGCACCTGAATTTGCAGAATTTGTTACATTGTTGTCATTCCCCATTAGGTAAAGTGGCTACTGCTCTAATTACCCTTCTTTTTCTTCTTCATTTAGAAATGAAGACTGCAATTGACATGAAAATTTTTATCTGCCTGACCTTCTTATCAAACTCGTTGCTTGGGAATACTTTTTGTTATGTTTCTAGTTTAATTGATTCTTGTAGGGTTCTATTTTTGAATATATTTTAGACCTTTTGGGGACGTGGCTTGTTGGAAGAGCGTGTATATATATTATATATACATAAATGTGATTACACCTTAACCTACTTGGAGTTTGCCTGCGTACCCCCATTCCATGGATACAATAGATGTTTTGATGAGCAGGGAAAACTGGCAACTCTGAAGAATTTTAAAGTAGTCTGGTTATAAGGTCTGGCTCTTCATGCCATGTTGGGATCTTGGATTTTTGGATGGAAAGGAAAATGCAGTAAGAAAGGAAAAGGATTTTCTGTTCTTTTTAATTCTTATGAAAACAAGGTGAAGGTATTTTTCACAGGTTTTCCCATTTTCACTTGACGTTTCGTTCTAGAATTGATGTAGCCGAGTCCTCTAGTGAGATTAATGCTTGTGATTTTCATTTCATCCTTTCACTTGGTTACCCATGAAAACAGAGTACAAGTTAAAGTCTCTTTTCACTTCCATTTCTCCTCTTGACAGACACAGCACTAATGTGACATCCAGACATAGCACTGGTGTGACATTCCCAATGAGAGTAAAAGGTGTTATTGTGATAATTATGATTTAAAATTTTTGTTTATTTGTGATTGGTTTCCTAATTTGACCGTGACTATAACTTTGAATTTGACTGTGATTATGATGTCAAATTTGATTTTATGTGAGATTTATCTCATTTGGAGGAATATTCGTATACTTCATATTCTGATCAGGATATGATTTCTTGTGTTCATTCATAGATGATTTTAATTCTATAAATAGATATCCAGGTCACATGAAATAAGACACCGAGTGTGTGTCAATATCATTTTTATATTATCAATATTTTATTAGTGATATTTTATTCTTTTTGTTCGTGATTTTTTTTAATTTGGATTTTATACGTTAAATTATGTGTTTGTGTGTAGTTGATTGGTTTGATTGTTGTTTATTTTCGATCTAATTTCGTAACAAACTAGTTTGAGAACTATTGCGTCAAACCATCAACATTTGACAGATCCCAGCCATTGATCCGCATCATCATCATCTTCTTTTTCAAGCTGGGTTTCAATTTACCTAGCCACAACTGCATTACCACTGCCAGCATTGGTCGTCGCCCTCATCGTCGATTTCTTTGCCCCCATCGTTCACTGCCGATTGACTTCCCTCAGGCTTGGCTGGCCGTCATTCCAGCTTCCTGCCACTGACATTATCTTTTTCTTCCTCCCTCACTGTCTGCCATTAATAAGAAGCTCAAGCAAGACCCAGATCCTTGCCAGATCTAATTCGACCCATCAGGTCCGTGACCTGCTCCAGATTCGCCATCAAGTTTCAATTTTTGTCCAGATTTAGTATTTTTATCCGTTTTTCAGTTGGATTTGTTATTTAAATTATTTGATATTATTTGGAGATATTTAATGACTTCGTTGATATTCCTCGATTAGACTGGATATTAGATTTTCGCTATAACAAGTTAAGATGTGTGCAATTTTGGCACAGATGGATTTAAACAATGCACTTTTGGACTTCAAAAAAATGTTATAATCATGGAGCATTGAAGAAAAACAACGTAAGGATCGTAAGGCCTTCTTTTAGATATATTTGCATTTATCGAATCAAATTTTGCAAGATGTTTTGAAAGAAAAAATCGAGGCAGCCCTATGTTTGAAATTGAAACAACTATATATGACGAAGAGTTTAATCAATAAGTTGCATCTAAAAAAAATATTATATTCTCATCGAATAATTAAAAATATGTCTATTGAGAGTCATTTAATAGTTTTTAAAGAAATTGTTTCTGATTTAGAATCCATAAAGGTTAAATATGATGATGAGGATTTGGCTCTAATTTTGTTATGTTCTTTATCGGTCTCGTATTCAACTTTTAGAGACCCCATACTCTATAATTGGGATACTCTTATTTTAGATAAAGTTTATGATACTTTATTGTCAAAAGAAAAAATTAATAATCAGTTATTAAGAACTTTTGAGAATCAAGGGAATGGTCTATTGATTAGAGTAAGAACACGTGATAGAAATTTTGGTAGTAGAAGAAAAAATGGATCCAAGTCCAGAAACAAAGAAAAAATTTGTAATTACTATAAGAAGAAATGACACATAAAGAAGAAGTGTTATAAGCTGCAGAACAAACTTAAGAAACAAAAAACTGACCAAAAAGGAAAATAACCAGAAACTTTAAGAGAAACCAATGTTGTTGAAAATAAAAGTGCGGGGAACTTATAGTGGTTATTAATGAGGTTACTAACCTAGTGAAGATTGAATTCTCGACACAACATGCACGTTTCATATTTTCTTAATAGGAATTTGTTTTTGACATATAAAACTCTAATTTTGGTAATATGTTGATGGACAATCATTTTTCTTGTAAATTGTTGGCATTAGAACTGTTAAAATTAAGATGTTTAATGGTATTGTTCAAATTTTAACTGATGTAAGATATATTCCCGATTTTAAGAGAAATCTTATTTCGTTGAATACTCTTGATTCGAATGGGTACAAGTTCATTGGTGATGGTGGAGTTATTATAGTTAGTAGAGGTGCTCTTGTTGTAATGAAAGATACGAAACAGTATTGTCGATTATATGTTCTACAGGATTCTAGCGTTACAGATGATGCTTTTATTTCTACATTTCTTTATCTGATACTGATCTCACTTAGTTATGGCATATGCATCTTGTACATATGAGTGAAATATGTATGGTTGAATTAAGCAAAAAAAGACTTCTTGAAGGGCAAAGTATTGAAAAATTATAGTTTTGTGAGCATTGCGTTTTCAATAAGCAAAAATGGATTAAATTTATTAAAAGCATTCACAATATGAAAGGTATATTGGACTATGTCCATTCTGAACTATGGGATTTGGCTAGAGTACCCTTTGCAGGTGGTGCTAGATATATATTGACTTTTATCGATGATTTTTCTAGAAAAGTTTGGGTATTCTTCTTGTAACATAAGATTGAAGTTTTTGCTACTTTCAAGCAGTGGAAGACTATAATTGAGAAATAAATCGATAGATAGATTAAGCGTCTCCGCACAGATAATTGTTTAGAATTTTGTTCATGTAAATTTAATGATTTCTGCAGGAAAAAAAAATGAATTCTAAGGCATTTAACAGTTCCAGGTATGCCACAACAAAATGGTGCAGCCGAGCGGATGAACAGAACCTTGATGAAAAAGGTACGGTGTATGCTGTCTAATTTCGGTTTATCTAAATCTTTTTGGGCAGAGATTGCTTATATGACATGTTTTCTGGTTAATCGGTTGCCGTCATTTGTTATTGATAAGAAAACTCTAGAAGAATTATGGTCAGTTACTCTTACAAATTATTCTAATTTTAAAATATTTAGATGTCTTGCATTTGTTCATGTTGATAATGAAAAATTAGAACCAAGGTCTAAACAGTGTCTCTTCCTTGGTTACAAGTCTGGTGTTAAGGGTTATAAGTTATGGGATCCAGAAGTGTCTAAAGTTATGATTAACAAAGATGTTATTTTTTTATGAAATTACTATGTTTCGTGGTTCGTCTATAAAAGAAATTAACCTTATAGATCACTAGAGTTTTGATATTTAGGTGGAGCTTGAAATCGACAAGAGTCAAACATTTGAGTCATCGTCATCATCTCAAATCAAATCAAGCCCTAAGTCAAGCCCAGAAGTAAGTGCTGGTCCATTAGACTATTGTATTGCTAATGATAGATCCAGAAGAAATATCAAATATTCTCAAAGATATGCTGAAGCTGATCTCATTGCATATGCTTTAAATGTGGTTGAAGATATTGACTACAGTGAAAAACCTTCCACTTATTCTGAAGCAATTAATTGTGCTGAATCTAAGAGATGAATTATTGTAATGCGTAAAGAGATGGAATTTTTACACAAAAATGGTATTTGAAAATTGACGAAACAACCCAAGGATAAAAAAATAGTTAAGTGCAAATGGATGTTCAAGAGAAAAGAATGTACACTGGGAGTTGAAAAAGCGAGATACAAAGTCAGACTCGTAGCAAAAAGATACAGTCAGGTTTCAGGTGTGGACTTCACAAACATATTTTCTCCGGTTGTGAAACATAGCTCTATCTGAACATTGCTTGGTATTGTGGCTATTTAAGATTTTGAATTGGAACAGTTGGATGTTAAGATAATATTTTTTCATACGGAAGTTGACGAGGATATCTATATGCAACAACCAGAGAGTTTTGAAATTCCAGGCAAAGAAAACCATGTGTACTTGTTGAAGAAATCTCTATATGTCCTGAAACAGTTTTCTTGACAGTGGTATAAAATGTTTGATTCTTTTATGATTAAACACAATTTTAATAGATGTAGTTATGACAGTTGTGTCTATTTTAAAAGAAACAAGAACGAGTCTTTATATATATGCTTCTATATGTTGATGATATACTAGTAACATCAAAAGATAAGGACGATATAAGGAAATTGAAAGCTCAGCTCAATAAAGAATTTGTGATGAAAGATTTGGGAGCAGTAAAGAAGATATTTGGAATGCAAATTTCAAGAGACAATAAGACATGTAAATTGTATCTAAGTCAAAAGAGATACGTTGAGAAAGTCTTGACTAAATTCAATATGTAGAAGACTAAACCTGTGAGTACTCCGTTGGCTACACATTTTAAGCTTTCATCGAGCTTATCTCCTTAGTCAAATGATGAAATTGACAAGATGTCAAAAATTTCATACTCTAGTGCAGTGGCTTGTCTTATGTATGCTATGGTTTGTACACACCCTGATTTGGCTCATGCAATGAGCTTGGTTAGTAGACACATGGCTAACCCTGGTAAAGAATATCGGAAGACAGTTCAATGGATTCTATGATATTTGCATAGTACCACTGATACCTGTTTACAGTTCGAAAATACTAGAGATAGAGTTATTGGTTTTGTTAATTTTAATTTTCTAGATGATCCCGACAAGAGAATATCGCTTACTAGGTATGTGTTCACCATTGGTGGTTGTGCTATCAGTTGGAAGACTACCTTACAGTCTACTATTGTTCTGTTTATTATAGAAACAAAATATAATTACTGAAGCAATTAAATAAGCTATTTGGCTAAAAGAATTTATGGGTAAAATCAATGAAGATCTTCATGACAATACAGTTTATTGTAACAGTCAAAGTGTTATTTTTTTTTACTAAAGATCAGATGTTTCACAAGAGAACGAAGCACATTGATGTGCGATATCATTTTATTCGTGATATTATTGCTTGTGGTGAAGTTACTGTAAGAAAAATCCACACTCATGACAATCATGCAGATATGTTGATCAAGTCCCTGCCTATTTTAAAGTTCAAGTATGGCCTGGATTTGGTTGGTATTCGTCAGGAAGATTGATTATTCGTAATTTCGTTGAAAAAAAGAATTCTGGATAATTTCGTTTGTGGATTTAGAGTCAAGGTGAAGATTTGTGATAATTATGATTCAAAATCTTTGTTTATCTGTGATTGAGTTTCCTAATTTGACCATGACTATAATTTCGAATTTAACTATTATTATGATATTGTTAAATTCGATTTTATGTGAAATTTATCTCATCTGGAGGAATATTCTTATGTGTCATCTTCTGAGATTTCCTGTGTTCATTTATAGATGATTTTATATCTATAAATATGTGTTCCGGTAATATGAAATAAGACACAAAATATGTGCGCCAATATTACTTTTGTATTATCAATATTTAGTTAGTGATATTTATTCATTTTTTTCGTAGTTTTTCTCGATTCGAGTTTTTCACGCTACATTCTATGTGTTTATATGTAGACATTATGTGTGTTCGTATGTAGTTGATTAGTTGATTGTGATTTGTTTTTGATATAATTTCGTAACAGTACGAATATTGATTTTTCTCCCGCATGGTTGGCAAGGAAAGGGATAATAACCAAACAGATTTATGAAGCTCAGCTACTATTGCATTACAGAATTTATCATTTTCCTTTTAATAAATCTAACTCTACGGTGAGTTGAATTTCTTGACAAATTAATTGCCATAAAACGAACAGTACTTTACACTAAAAAGGTTGGGCTATTTCTGGTTGTGGATCTCTTCTTGCAGTTGAGTGTCTGAATGATTGTTGTTTTTGTTTTTTGGGTAGTGACAGCATGTAGATTTTTACAGGTGGGGTGCTCCATTTTTGTCATTTTCTGCAACATTAATTTTCATTTAAAGAGAGAAAAGTAACAGTACTACTAGTACCCCCTTTGAAACAAAGAAGCTCCATCATGGCCCCATATATAAAAGAGAGACCAAGCCATTGAAGTACTGGGCTGTCTGCTTGCTGGTGGAGGGTTATTGAATTAAGATGGTGGCCAAGTGGAACAGTAATGCCACATGCAACCATTGACCTCTGCCGCCATTTGCATCTTTGCTTTTTATTATTATTATTGTTGTTATATATATATATATATTATATTTTGGAGTTGAAAAGTAAAATAATGTGTTTGGTGAAGTAGTTTCAAAACTGTTTTGCAACAGCTCTTTGTCTATCGTCGGACAACATAATAGTTGCCCGACTGAAAGAAAGGGGTGGGTCAGGGTGGTTTTCGCCGGCGATAGTGAGCTAGATCACCGAGAGAGGGGGATGAAAAAATTATTTAAATAAATTCTAAAAAATTAAAAATTTTGAGTTAGAGACATAAAAAAAATTATTTATTTATATTTGCGAATGAAAATGCGTTTTTAAATTAAAAACGAGTTTTCAATATTTTTTTTAATATTACGAAACAGTCATAAAAAATTTTTGAAATTGCAAAAATAGTGTAAAAATGTTTCTCGACATTTCAGAAATGAAAATATTTTAAAAACATTGAAACATGCTCTTAATAAGTTTTCGTGCATCATAGTTTAGAACAAATTTATATTCATGGATGACAATGTGTACTTGTATGAAGAAGTTTAAGATAAATATGGAAAATGCACATTCATTTAATCCAATTTTTTGGGTGTCATTCCATTCTTTAATAACAGCCAACCCTACTTTTGAAGGATTCTCCTTCCTATTCCCTAACAGCCCATTTGGTTGGAGAGGAGAGGTTTGAAGGAATGAAAAATGATATTCTAGCTAGTTTGATGAAGATACAATAATATAAAATTCTCTTAATTAGAGTGCCTAGCTACTTTGATGAAGGGCCACGGTTGAAATTAGTTCAAGCCCAACAACCCTTCATGGGCCAAGTAGCTAATGGGCCAAAGCAAATTGTGAACTGACAAATTAAACTGTCTTTTCATGTCAATTTCCCTTAATAACTCCAAAGGCTATTTCCGTCAATTCCTGCATCATGGCCTCCCAGCAACCAAATGCCTGTATTGAGATGATCTAGCGATTGGGATACTTAATAATTTTCTAGTGGGTCTAAAAATTTTAAGACCCACTTGTTATGTAACAAGCCAAGATTTTTTGGGGTATAAATATGTGAGATTTGGTTAGGGTTTTGGTTGGTGGCATTGAATCCAGAAGATCAGCCAATGAAAGTGCTAATCGGAAGTAGATTTGGGGTTGTGTATGAGCCAATGATGGGCCTGGATTCATGCATGAGTGGGTGATGAGTGGTGCCATCAACCCTCCCTATTCCTGCCTTCTTCGCTTGCCCCACCCCGACCCCCACCATTTCATGCCACCTCTAACATCATCCTCTTACCATTTTTTTTTTTTCTTTTTTACTTTGAAAAAAACACTAAAGCATGTACGTGTTACGTTACGTGTTTTGGTTAGTGGTTACCTGCCTTATAATAATTAAATGGACATGAAAACTGTTTCTGACAGGGCCGGGCAGGACGAGGACGGGTACCAACGAGAAAAATATTATTTATTATTATTTGTTTGGAAATTGGTGCGCCCTCAAGCACAACCCACATATCCTTTTAATATATATATATATATTTATTTATTTATTTTACTTTAATGATTGTTATAAATTAATTTAAGTTATATGTATGTGATGGGTACCCAATCGTATTATTTGGCAAAAAAATTAAAAAAAAAAAAAAAACATAGCTGATGCTTAACCCAAACTCAATCCATCGTACTTCTTAAAAAATAGCATCGCAATAAGCCACTTATTAATTACCCAAAATTTGTATTTGTATGTCAGTCATCATCTGTTCAAAAAATTTGAAGGGCCCACATTGATATCCATCATCTCTGGTAGATGAGGACATTAAGTTGAGTGTATGAAATTTTCTAAAGCAATTGGAATCATGATTGTGAATTACTTACAAAAAAGAAAAATCATGATTGTGAATTGAAATTGAAATTGAAATTGAAAACTCTCTCCTCTCCATGCCAAAATCACTTATAAAGGGCATGGACTATGGACTGCAGAAGATGAGTGATTAGTGATTAGTCATCATTTACTTAATTGCTTGTTAGAAACTTGGAACTAACAAACCACTCCATGTCAAATACAAATATTTTCAGTATCTTTTAGTTTGTACAAAATTCTCAACCTAAATAATGACGGTTGAAGACAGGACACAATTGGAGAGCTTGTTTCTATCCCTTTTTAGTCTTTGTTGAACAATAGAAAATCAACCTTAATAATCGTAAATCAACCTTAATAATCATAAGTCTTAATTTCATTAACTAGCTAGATTAAATTAATATCATTGTCATTGTCATGTCTTTAAAAATCATTATATCTTTATCGCTTCTTCTACAGCTAACTTGCTAAATAGTAGAAACCGTAATATATATATATATATAAAGAGAGAGTTGATATATTACTCGATACGGATTAGTAGAGGTGGTGTGTGGGGCTCAACATCTCTTATGGGATTCACATCTTGTCTCTCAAATTGATTACATTGAATAATTGTTATGTTATCCGAAAAGAATAACATAACAATTATATATATATATATTTTCTTAATTTTAATTCTTTTGCTCTTTTGTCATTCGTAAAATTTAAAGGGATAATTTTTATTTTTTTTATCTAAAGATAAATATATATAAAAAGATCAAAATTATATAAGAGAAACCCTGGGATACCCAGGAGGAACCATAAGGTCCACTAATGCCCCAAAATACTCGTGTTAGATTAAAATATGGGGATATAAAGGAAAAAACCCTATATATATATATGTGTGTGTGTGTGTGTTTTAATGCAATGAAGAACACAAACAAACACAACCTTGGGATTGATGCTACGTACCAGCCAACTTGGGTGATGCTTTACTGGAACAAATAATCTCACATCGTTAAATCTCGTACCTCGGTTTATCTTTTATAAGTACTTAAATCTAGTTAGTAAGCATGAATAAATCTAGTTAGTAAGCATGAATAAAATATAAAAAAGTCCAAAAGAAGAGAGAGAAATGAAACCAATATAACAAGAGCCAACAGTCCAATGCACTTCCCATCTGATCTGCCCCTGCCTGAGAGGATGAACAGTAGGACTGCTGGGAGTAATGAAAAGGCGTGTTTGGTGGGGTGCAAGGAAAAAAGGTACAAATTTAAAAGGTGGGGACGAGAAGATCTATGGCCTAAGATACCCCCCCACCACCACCACCCTCTCTCCTTTTCTAGTCCCCCTCCCTCTCTCTCTCTCTCTCTCTGCCACGCACACGGATAAATTAAGTACACACCCAAACTGACCCCCATTGTCTCCCCCCCTGCTCTTTAGCTTCAGGTAACCCTACCCTACATCCCTGTCGTACCCACCCTTGCTGGCTGCTGCCCCTTTCGTCTGCTTCCAAACTCCACCAAACCCTATACTTCTTGTGATTTCAAAACAACTAATTGTTGTTAATTAATGGCAAAGCATGGTTATACATAGAGGAATGCCCTTATTTTACACATGCATAGATATCCTTATTTTACATGCATGCATATATAGAGGAATATGTCCTTATTTTACACATGAAAGAAACAATTGAGATTTTTAAATTTTAATTAATTTTAGGGAGAGATTTTATGTATTTGTATTTATTCTAATGGGTGATAATTTATTAGAATGAAGAGATAACGTATTGCCTTCATTTAAAATATGAAAAAGAATCTGACATCTCCCATAAATAGGATGGTCACATCAAGTGGAAAGTTGACTATCCATCTAATGAGATATTTTGGTGCAAAGTTGGTGAAATAAATCTCGTTTTAACCATTGAAAAAGATGTATCATATAGCACTTGTTTAATATATAGGGCGGGGCATGAGTATATAACAAACAAACAGTTTATTAGTATTTTTTTTTTATTTAAATTAAACAATCAATAGGATAAATTCTGCTTAGACGTGTACGTGGTGACGATGACAGGGCTAACATTAATTTATTATGGATTTAGGTCGAATTTTGACAATAATTAAAATAGATTGAGATATAGATTCTCACGCTAAAGGTAGACTTGACCCAACAGAATGTAATGCCGCCTAAATTAGCTGTTGTTACACACTGGTGAGGTCTTTATATCCTAGGCATGCATGCATGCATTCTATTAGCTCCTAGTATTCAATTTGATTAAGCCATGCACGTGTTTGATTGATCACAGTCTTTTCTAGCTTAAACTAGCATACCTGCATCCTTTCACGCATGTCTCTATTCTTCATTAGCCAACAAGAGATTGCTAAATTCAGCCAAACAATATAAAAGGCAAGAGGGGGCTCTCTTCATTTTTTTAATACCGTCTGTTATTTGTTCTTATTTTATATATGTACTCTTTAAATCATACTTCTTTTTACATTAATTTTTTAACTATTTAAAACCAAATAACATGAGTCTGAATTTATATAATTCACCCTCTTAATTAACCAAGTTCTTAAAGTTAATCTCTCTCTTATTCTATTAAAGTTGAATAATCGCAAATTAAATCTTTAATTAATTTCATCCTAATTGTGATGTGACATTATTATTATTAGACTGGTATATATAATATATCATAAGTTCAATAATTGCTACGTAATAATATATATTTAGCAACATATAATTAATTATTATTATTATTATTAGAGAATTGCGTTAGCTAATGAAGGACGTTAAAGTAGAAATGGATATTATGAGAGATGGTTGCGGCGCTTGAGAGTCAAAATCTTTGGCGTAGATTCTGTCATCATGCGCAAGTCATTTATATAGGCCGGTCCCCAGCTAATTGAATGTCTTTGTGAACCACATACTGTTCAATTTGGAAGCTGAGGCAGACAGCGGCAGCGGCACACCACTGTCAGTATAGGAACACTCGAAAGCAACTCATGATGCCCGATGACATTTACAAAACGTCGTGGAAATTCTATCCGTAACCATATTTTTGTTCTTTGTAATTTATTTTTAATATTTTAAAATATTTTTAAATAAAAATTCATATTTATCTTTCATTTAAATTGTTAACGATCAATCATTCACCATTACTTCTCAAGCGCGTGCACCCACTTCCTCACCCCACCATCGCCACAGTCATTTTATTTTATTATTCAAATAACAACAATTATAGTAGATCGATATAAGACAGTAAAAAATTATTAATATTTTTAAAAATTAAAATATTTTTTCAATATTATCAAACAACATGCATCTATATAATTTATTTTTAAAAATAACATAATTTATAACATCAATCACTAGTTAAATCACATAATTTACATACACTACAGATGAATTAAATCACATAATTTACATACACGACAGATGAATTAAAAAAATAAGATTAATTAAAAAATAAAAAATACCTTTCAAGGGTACCTTCAAACCCCAAATCCTAATATTCGGGCAATTTAGAGTTTCCCGAACCTCTGAGTTCGGAACATCCCCCAACCCCTGAACTCCAAAATTGTCTGAAGCCCCGAACTCCAAGGTTAGGGGCTTGGGATGTCCCGAACCTTGGGATTCGAACAATTTGGGGTTCTCCAAACCCCAAGATTCGGGGTATCTCCCAGCCCCCGAACCTCGTTATTCGAGGAATCCCTCAACTCCCGATCCCCAAAATTCGAAAGATTCATAGAACTTTGAATTCATAAATTCAGTGAAAATGAATTCTCCGAAACCTTGAGATTCAGGAGAATTCAATTATCCTAAATCTCAAGGTTCAAGGGAATATATATATATATATATTATAATATAATATATATAATAGTTTATGTAATATAATTATGTATAATTATCATTATAATATGTATCAATGTATGTATATATATATAATAAAATTTTAGTTTTCTCATAAAATATAGTTATAATATATATATAATTATAATATTACAAATAGTGTGAGAATGATTTCATATTACATAACCATACATATATATTACATACATATATATGTTGTGATTCTTTTGAATTCATTGATTTAATTTATTCGTAGTATGTAAATTATGTTATTGAACTAGTAATTGATATTATAAATTATATTATTTTTAAATATAAATTATATAGATGCATGCTATTTGATAATATTAAAAATTTATTTTAATTTTTAAAATATTAATAATTTTCTGATGTCTTATATCTATTTAGCTATAGTTGCTGCTATTTGAATAATAGAGTGGGTTTGCTACACGTAGAGATATCTTTTAAGAGAGGGATGTTTGAAGGGTATATTTGAAATATGGATGGCTGCAAAAAAAAATCACTCTGATTGTAAATAGTAAAAATTAAAATTTTACTTACACTGATTACGAAGAATAAAAATTATGGTTGCAAATAGAATTTCTCAAACGTTGTTTATAACATTGTTCGGGATCTTTTTATCAATAAGACTGAAATGCCCCTTTTATCTAAATTAAATTTCTTATATATGATTATCAATAATTCGTAACACTTTTTTTTCTTTTTTTGTTCTTATATTCAAATTCTTATATATGTATGATTTAATTATTTTTATTTTTTCTTAATGAAAATCCACATCCATTGAATTTTTGAGAGTAAGCTCGCTATATGTGTACTAGTTGGTTTATAAATAATGTGCACAGGTATATAAAAAAGAGTAAATTACAAAAGTAGTTTTGAAGTTTTGGTGAAATTACAAGAAATTATTTAACATTTGAGAAATAGTAATAATAATTTATGTTATTAAATAAATAATAAAATAATTAATTTACCAATTATTTTTCTTCATTTCTACTCTAATTAAAAAATAAAACATAAATATAAAATAAATGAAACATTAACTAATAGCAGCATGAAACCCATTGAATTCATCTAAGTTCTTCGCCTAACTAAATTTTAAACGTAGGTCTCGGCTCATTGAAATCCATTTTTATCTAAGTTTCATAAAACCGAAAACAAAAGAAAAAGAATAAGAATAAGAAGAATAAAAAGAATGGTTCAATAAAACTTAGATGACTTAGGTTCCATTCCTTTCATAACAGAAAGAATAAAAAAGAAGAAAATGACAAAGAATTTGATGGAACCTAATAATTTGGGTTATGTCAAATCCATAATAGTGTGTGAGAGAGTGATGGAAGAAGAATGATTCATTGGAATCTAGATTTGTCTAAATTTTATCAAACTTACAATACAAATAGAGAAGAAAAAGAAGAAGAAATGTTCGATAAAACCTAGATGATCTAAGTTTGTTGGAACTCAAATTTTTCTCGATTCTGATAAAACTAAAAATCTAAATAGAAAGAGAATAAAAAAAAGAAAAAAAATAAGACTTAGAACACAAAGAGAAAGAGTTTAAAATTTGAACCATTTCTACTTTATCATCATCGACTAGCCGAATTAATAGTAATACCATGTGTGTAATATTATAATTTAATTTTATTTTATCATGTATAATAATTGAAGAAGATAAATTATATTTTAAATTTATCAAAAACTAATAACTACTATGCATTCAAATTACAAATATACAACAAAACATTAGTAAATTATAATAGTACGATAACCTAACATTAAAAATATGAATAGAAAATGAATAGAATAAAAAAATAGGAATAGGAATAGCCAAGAAACTAGCATCTAGATAAAATTATTAAAAAGGTTAAAACAACATACAAAGGTTTATTTATTATTATATATTTGGTTGTGGGAAGTAGGGAAGAAACGACACAAAGCACAACATTGGTTTGACCTAAAAGCGCAGGATGGATGAGATCTGATCTGCTCTGCTCAGCGCTCAAAGTTCCTCATAGATTATCAAATCAATCTTTTTAGTACTTCGTTTGCAACAAAAGAGACAAAAACTTGATCCAATTATTGTTCCAATTCAGATCTTCCCGTTTGCTGCTGCGCCTACCTCGAAATAAATACAATTCCAAGTTTGCGACTGCAATCGGCAATCGCAATCGCAATCGCAATCAATTCAAATCCTAAACCCTAAAACAGAGTTAGACGACGACGACCTCCGACCTGGCGCTCGTTTGTTCTTTGCGACAAAACTGTACTTGACGACGAGACGCGCATTTCATCCGATTCGATAAAGGCTGAATAAAAGTCCGATCTCCATATCAACTGCGAATTTTATTTTTTTTTACCTCAGCGTAATATCCGAAGCGGCAAACACCGAAGACGTCGACGCCCAAACAAACGAAAGGACACTGGGAATCGCTTCGGGTATTCAGTTGAGATCTTTCTTGTTGGCCCTATGCAGCAGCACGAGGCATAGGCGTCCAAATCTATGCATTTTTTTCTCCTCGTTTTCTGCCATTGCCAGGCCAAGCGATTGATTTTAAGAGCCGCCGTGTCAAGATTTGGTTGCTGCAGTGCAGCCTCCGCATTTGGGAGTTGTCCATTGAAGCTTCAAATCACTCCCTTCTTTGATCCTCTTTCTCACCACATTTGGCGTGCATGCATTGATGGGCCTAAAAATAATATTTTGTAACTAAACATGGCTTCTAATTGTTGCATTTTTCTCTCCTCTCTCTAAGCAGAATAAAAGGTTAGATATGCCAAATTTCATATTATTTTGATCACATTTTCTCCCTTCTAATTGTTTTTGTATTATTTTGATTACGTTTTCGACGTTGGGTATGCCAAATTTCATTGGGATGATAATACTTTTGCTTTTAAATCGAAAAGATGTCATTTTTCCAAACAATTTTTAAAAATGCCTCCAAAATGAATTATTATGAATCATTATGCGTTACTCTTTTTAGATGAACGATTATTAGCTACTTTAATATATGTTTATATTTGTTTTGCTAAATTACTTTAGTATATGTTTTGCTTTGAAATATATGCTTGGAAGCTAATGTCGTGTGAGGGGTCAGCATTCCACATCGTTTGATGATGTCTTTCATACAATTATCTGTGCATTTTAGGAAGATTTTGGTTCGTAAGTAGTATGGCTGGCCCTGGCTGGCAATTAAATATACCAAATACTGTTTTTATAAAACTTTTAAATCATTGTGTTTTGAAATTGTAACATTACCAAACAGCTTAAACACAGGCTGTGTTGGGTTACGGTATATCCATAGGGTGACATTTAATTTAATAATTGAATGTATTTTTTTTATTTAAATTAATTTTAAAAGTAAATAATAAATAGAAGATTGACTATTTTTAATCTAAACTACATTTATTTTTAATAATAATCTTAATTATATCGATAGGGTGACATTTTTTTAATTAGAGTATTAATTAATTAATCAATCCTCACCCATCCAAATACAATTAAAGAACCTAATTAAATTTTTTAAACATGGTAAGGCAATTTATTAATATTTAGATCTTAAAAAGTAATTAAAATTCCCAATATGGTGTTTAGCATCTGCAATTCTTTTTGCTGAATAAAAAAGATAGATTTATAGCACTAACACACACACACACACACACACACACACAGGGCGGCGCCCCATTTTAGATAATATATTATTTCAACTTTGCAAACATCACCCATATTTAAAAATTCCAAATTGCTTTTTTAAAATCCAATAATTGTTACCAGACGGTCACATATCTTAAGCTTCTGCATTTATTAAATTATTCTAACATTGAGAATATTTTAATTAACAATATAGAATTAAAATTTTATTCTTACAATTATCTTAATAAACATTTCCACTTTTTAATATCTAACTTTTAAGAGCTTTCTAATAATAAATATTAAGATTCACGCACTTGAAGTTGACGGCACAAGTATATATAATCATGACCTTAATAATGTTAAGGTAACTTTAATTAGTAAAAATTTCTAAATCTGTGTTACTAATCATTATCAGAATAATTTATAATTGAAAAAAAAAAAAAAGGGTAACCAACTTATATTTTAGTCATAATTTTTGTGCATAGTGACGAAGAAGTCTTCTCGACTCTTGAGCTCCAAATAGTCCAAGAATGCTCCAAAAGACGCAGAAATGGGGTAACGTAAAGAGGCAAATCTTTTATCTCCCAAATTTTGTGCGAGAAATTGTCCGAAAACAGTCTCAAATTTAAAACAATTAAACGCCTTAATAACATAAACTAAAATATGAATAATAATGAGAATTATTGTGAGATTAATAACATAACTTAAAACATAGAGGGTAACAATACGCATATAGAGACACACTTATATTAGGCGATTTGGTCTCACGGATCTTTCTCTCTTTCTCTCCAATTTGAGCTCCATTCTTGTGCAGTGCGCCAGGCCACTCTCTCTCTCTAAAGGCCCGCGCGCACAGATTCTCTTCTCTCCCTGTCTGCAAAATTTCACACAAGCCATTCTCCACGCTTTCTATATAAATACCTTCAAAATCCCTCTGTCTCTCTCTTGTTTGCTCTCTACGCTCCTAACTCTCTCTCTCTCTCTCTCTCTGTCTCCGAACAGCTTCAGAATTCAGGCAGTAAAGAGACGCGCTCGTATAAATACGCGCGCGCCCACACACAAACACTCGCATATATAGAGAGAGAAGGAGCTTCTCTTTTATTTTATATATTTTTTTCTGCTTCTTGTCTCTCTGAATTGCGTCCGCAATGTCGGCTTGCAGAGACGACGATCCTCGCATTATAGGAATCAAATCCAAAATCCGCGTCGTACCGAACTTCCCCAAACCAGGTAATATACATGTTTATACCGTGTGTATGAACTCCCAATATTCGTCTAAATTTCAAAGCATTAACGTGTGTGTAGAAATTAACTAAACTATGCCTATGCGTGTTCCAGTGAGTTTTTGTTAATAAACTTACGAATATCTGCGTGTCGTGGTTCTGTAAGTTCATTTCGGTGTTTAACCGGTTCTCTAAAGAACGATTTTTTATTTTTTTTTATTGACTGCTTAAATGCAGGGATTATGTTTCAAGACATCACGACACTGTTACTGGATCCAAAAGCCTTCAAGGACACCATCGATTTGTTCGTCGAGCGCTACAAAGGCAAAAATATATCAGTAGTTGCAGGTATTTGTTGATTTGATCATCCGGATCATGTTTTGTCAGTCACTTCTTTGTATTTCTTTTTTCTTAGAAAATAATTTTCCCAACTGTTAAAATGGTTTTTTTTAGCTGTGGTAGGGTCCGTTTATCTAAGAGAAGTAAGTAAGAGCAATGCAATATACTCCATAGAGGTACATATGTAGGCGCATTTGTTGTTACTGAGGATTGCATAGGTTTCTGAGTGACTTTTTGAGTGCTTTTGAGGGACAATGTGTGGACGTGACAATGTTGGAGTGATTTTAAGTTTGACTATTGGGGTTGTTAGTGGAGTATATTATCGATTACTTTGCTGTGAAAGATTATGAGCGGCTCAGTATTTCGCCGAGGACCCAATTTGGAAGGATGGTGGTTGACGATGGATCCCACCTCGAGGACCAGCCCGCCTTTAGATTGGGCCAATGTTTTGGCTCTATTGCATTCTCGAGTTCAACACCACCGTTGGATGAAGTCATCCCGACCTTCAATTCCTCCTCGTTTTTCTTCATATGTGCCTTGTCTTTTGATTTGTGTTTATATTTTGATTTCATCCTCAAATGATCAATTATTGATGCAAGGTTTATTGCTTGATGTGCAGAGTTCACTTTAGTCTGTGGGGTATTCTTGCCCCTTCACTTGCATTTGGTCAGTACTGTGTATTGCTTTTATTTAAGTTCTAGACAGTGGGTATTGTCTTTATTTCCATTCTTGTATTTATATATATATATATATATATTTTTTTTAATTTTCTGATAAAGGAATCTATTTTAAGTTTGATTCTTTCAACAAAAAGAGTTCATTTTTAACTATTATAAATCTCACTGTAGAGGGCACCTTTTCATGATTGATTTGTGTGTGAAAAGTTGAATGCGATCTTTTGGGTTGCTGCAGTGCTCTAAAATACTATCATCACTCCCTAAAAACTCATATAAAGTCCAATAACTTTCCTTGAGCTCTTCATTGCCAGGGCCCTCAGCTCCCATTTTCATCAATTCTCATTAAAAAAGTGTAATAGGCTCAAGACGTATAAAATTCTTATGTTGTCATCATGGTTGTCCATTATAATTTGTCTCTTTGTTTGGTTGACTAGACACTCTGTCTTCTTGTGTTTATAGTGCATTTACAGAATCTCATTCAAGTGTAGTTTGCCTGTTGCGAGCACCGCATACCTTCGTGTTCTCACTTAAAAGGTTTTGGGCTTATTAGAAACTTAATTACTAACAATAATATCAGATTATATCACACTAACAACCATGTGTTTTGGAGTGACTTGGAAGTTTGTTCCTCTAGGACTGATCCCGTAGCATTCAAGTTATAGGGTGAGGTCTTTTGCTGTCCTGTAGCTATTGGACGTCTGTTTCATCTGCTTGTTATTTTTAAAACTATTTATGGTCTGTCTTGCCATATAGGTATAGACTTCTTGTTGGTGAGACATATGGATTATTCATGATTTTACCTTTCTGGGAAAAATTGAAAAAAAAAAAAAAGAAACCATTGGGGTAATGGTTGTGTATTTACAAATTGTCTCAATTTTTTTTCTGTATAATTCCTAATTTTCTGAAGACGCTCTTAGCTTTAACAAGCTTGGTCTGGATGATTTTAAAGCATCAAATATCACTTTCTCGAAGTGTGTTGAAGAGATGGACATTGTCAATGTTTAGTGGCTAACGTTTGCAGTTGGTTTAGTTGACTCAGGTTACAAGCAAACAAGCATACTTGAATGCAATACCTGTAATTCAGTGTGGCTATGGCCATTGGCCAGCCATTGTGGTCAGTTGGCAGTGGTCAATTGTGATCCGTTCTCTCAATTATAAATCTTTGGCCATTTTTTGTCACTAGCCTGACTGCTATCTGAACGGAATCAAATGGTAGCCAGGGCTTTATTGACAGCATATCAGGCCATTTCTGCTGCACTTAACAGCCAACAACATGAGCATCGGCCATCAGGCTCCGGCATCATCTTTGTTCATGTTGTCTAGTGAAGCAAGAGCTTCATGATGGAAAGAGAGAAAAGAAAATCAAGAGATAGAAAAATCCCTCCTACTGAAACTTGAATTAAGGGTGTGTTTGATAGCATGGAAAATGCATGGAAAATGTCCCATCTAAGGAATTGAATTCCATCTTGGGTGTTTGACACACTATAGTTTCCATGAAATTGAATTCCATGGTACAACCATTAAAGCTTGTTTTTGGCTCTTTTCCATGGAAAATTCTATCTAGGGGGGAGATGGTTTTTGTTTTCCATGTAAGTTGGAAAACACTTTCCTTTCCACCTAAATGCTATCAAACACATCCTAACAAAAAAATGATTTCTAGTTACAGAAATCAGTCATGAGGCTAGTTTATATACTAGCCTCAACTGCCTAACTAAACAACAATAACCACATAACTATATGAAATAGATTCTCTACAACAGCATGCATAACTATATCAATACAACCACTACTTAAAAGCAGTTAACTAGACACCGATGCTTCCACATGCCCCCTCAAATCAGACTCCATATTAGACTTCCTTAAAGTGACCTTTAGCTGCTGAATTCTGATTTGTAGGTATCACTTTGAGTCCGAGCTTGTCACATAGATACAAAATTCTATCTTTTGGCAGCCCCTCAGTAAATATGTCAGCCACTTGATGCTGTGTAGGAATATACTGAATTTCAACATCACCACATTCAACCTTCTCTCTAACAAAGTGAACATCAATCTTTCTATGTTTAGTTCTAGAGTGAAACACCAGATTTTCTGCTATACACTTAGCTGCTAGGTTATCACACCAAAGAATAGGTGTATGAGCAATCGGATAACCTAACTCTGAAAACAAAGACTTCAACCATAACACCTCGGTATTCAACTTGTGTCACTTCTTAGTATTCAACTTCACCAACAGACCTAGCCACAACAGTTTGCTTCTTTGAACCCTAAACCAAAAGATTTTTACCAAGAAACACACACGTCACTAGTAGAGCCTCTAATGACTTTGCAACCTGCATGAACAGCATCAATGAACACGATTAGAGACAAATTTGAAGGAGTAAAAACTAGACCTAGACTTACTGTTCCCTTGAGATAATGGAGCAACCTCTTACAACCCAACCAATGTTGAATCTTAGGGGTTATAGGGGAAGCCAAAAATTGACTCAACTTGTTAACCACAAAAGCCACATTAGGTCTAGTATAAGTTAAATATTGAAGTGATCCAATGTCAGTTTGGTAAAGTGAGGGATTGGAAAACATAGCACCCTCATCAGTCAAAGAGGTAGCTCATGGGAGTGGCACAAGGCTTGCAATCTTGCATTGCAGCCTTCTTTAACAAATCTAGTATATACTTTAACCGAGTCAAATAGATACCTGTATAGTCTCTATAGGCTTCAAACTCTAGGAAGTAATTAACTGAACCAAGTGACTTGAGGGAAAAATAGGTGTCTAAATCTTGAATACAAGCATGCAAAGTTACAGAATCAGAACCAGTGATCAAAATGTCATCCACATACACCAACACAAACAACACACACTTTGAAGTTCTTTTAATGAACAAAGAAGCATTTGAAACTGCTCTCACAAAGCCCCAGTCTTGCAAAGTTGACCTCAACTTGGTATACCAAGCTCTTGGAGCTTGTTTAAGTCCATAAAGAGACTTTTTAAATCGACACACATGAGAGGAAAATTCTTGATGCACGTACTCCTCAGGCTGGGACATGGATATTGCCTCATGCAAATCTCCATTAAGAAATGCATTATTTATATCAACCTGCTGGATATCTCAGCCAAACGTGATAACCAAAGAGAATAGAACTTGAATTGTAGGAGCCTTAACTATCGGGCTGAATGTTTAAGCATAATCAACCCTAGGTGTTTGGAGGAAACCCTTAGCAACTAATTGAGCTTTATACTTGAGAATAAAACCATTAGAATTATATTTAACTCGGAAAACTCACGTACAATCAATAAGGTTCATATCTGAGGAAAAAGGAACAAGATCCCAGGTGTTATCCTCTATAGAACAAAATATTCTTCCTCCATAGCTTTAACTCAGTTGGAGTCTAAGAGAGCTTCTTGAACAGAATTAGACCTAGGGAGCTCACTAAGGCATGGGGAGAAGCAATGGTAAGCTGCTTTGCTTTGGCTCTAGTGATCATTGGGTGAATGAATGTAGTTGGAGTAGCCTTAAATTTAGATGGTTTAAGTAGAGATGCATGTTCAACAGGAATAGAAGAAGAGGAAGAAGGTTGCTTAGGAGTAGATAAAATAGGACTAGTGGCAGGACTGAATTGGGTGGTGCTACTCGAGGAGAAGATTTAAAAGAGATAGGAAGAGATGAATTTAGAATGGCTGGAGATAAACTATTAGACAAGCCATTAGACATAGACTGAGGGGTTTGAGAGTTAGAAAACAATCGAGGGAAGGGAAACTCCTTAGGATTAAATTAAACATGTCTTAACACATAGACTTTACCCGAAGGATGCGTACATTTATACCTAGCTTGCACATGACTGTAGCGAAGAAACGTGCACTTGGTTGAGTGAAAATTGAATTTGTGCTTGTTATAGGGTCTAAGGTAAGGAAAACAAGCACAACCAAATTGTTGCAAATGCAGGTAGTTAGGTTGTTTGTGATAGAGTTCTTCAAATGGGGTTTGAAATTGAAGTGGTGAAGTTGGTAGTAGATTGATGATATAGACAACTGTTTGAAAAGCTTCTACCCAAAATGTTAAGGGCATTTGAGCATGGGATAAGAGTGTAAGATCCATTTCAGCTATGTGTCTATGCTTTCTCTCGGCAACACCATTTTGTTGGTGTGTATAGGGGTAAGAAAATCGAGGTTGAATTCCATAGGCATGTAAATAGGGTAAGAAGGCTTTAAATTCTCCACCATTGTCCATTTGAAGAGCCTTAAGTTTTGATTGGTATTGCAATTCAGCAAATTTGTGGAAGGTCTTAAAAATAGGCAAGATGTTAGATTTTTGTCTCAAGGGATACAACCATGAATACCTAGTATAAGCATCCACAAAGACAATGTAATAACAATACCCCTCAGTAGAAAGAACAAGAGAAGGACTCCACAAATCTGAGTACACTAATTCCAAAGGACTCTTTGTTGTGATTTGACAACTAACAAATGGAAGTTGATGCATTTTACCCAAGTTACAAGAGTCACAAAATGTGAGATCAGTAGGTAGAACAAGGAACATTGAGTTTATTAAGAACAAATTGTGATACACGAAAGGAAGAATGTCCCAGCCTAGCATGCCACTGCTTACACACCCTGTCAACACAAGCTAATTACATACTAGGCATCCCACTAGAAGAGGATAGACTGTCATTTACAATTATTCAGACAAGATATTAGAGACTTATTAGGAACATCAGCAGTACAATTGCTGGACACATAAGAAGAAATAACTTGGGATTCAACATGAGCAAATGCTGGAGCCAGCTGATAGAGACCATCTTTAAGGATTCCTCAAAGTAGCACTTGGTCCGAATCCTTGTCCTTAATCAAACAAAAGGTAGAGTGAAACTTAGCAATTACATTATGATCATTAATAAGCTGAGAGACTAATAAGGTTTTTCATCATGCTAGAAACATGTAGAACACTTGGTAAAGAAATAATAGAGGTAGGATCAGTGTGAGTAAGCATTTGGCTAAGTCCAACATTAACAATAGGAAGAGTCTTACCGTTGCCTATTGCAACTTTGTCGCTGCCATTGTAGGGAGATTGAAGAGAAAGGTTATTGAAATTTGAGGTTATATGGTTCGTAACACCAGAGTCTATACACTAAGGGGGCGTTTGTTAAAATGAGCAAGATAAGGTGGTATCAAGATAAGATTGGGATGCTTTCCGGATCAAGATATGGAATGATCAAGATAAGGCCGGGAAGCATTCCAAGATTTCTATCAGACTGTTTGTTAAATTTTTTAGAATTCACTGATAATTGTATTTTTTCTTTCCATGTGTTTGTTAATACATATGATAAGTACCAATATAAGGGTTTTTTTTACCAAAATATCCCTATTATCAAATTTATGATTAAAATAGTATTTTATGATTAATATGAATTGTCAAAAAAATTAAGATTAAAATTAAAAATAATATTTTATTTTTCAAATTCATGTTCAAAAATAAATTTAAAAAGAGTTGAAAAGAGTTAAATAAAATATATATTGAGAGAGAAATTTAAATTTTAAAAATCAATGAAATGAATAATGTCATTTAAATTTTAAAAATTGTCAAAACATATAATAATTTAAAAATATATTAAAAAATATTAATTATAAGAGTTAAATAAATAAGGTTTTTTAATAAATTTAAATCTTTAAAATGCACTAAATGACATTAATTATCTTACAAGGGGCAGATAAGTAATTCAGCCTTATCTTGAAAGAGCAAGATAAATTTATCCGAGGGGGGAGGTCGGATAAATTTATCTTGAAAGGGGGAGATAAGAGTTTACGTGAGGCCTTTTCCGGAAATGATCAGATAAGGTTAACAAACACGTTGAAAATACCAAACATCCGGAATGCTTCCCATATCTAACCTTTTCTCCCTCTTATCTTGGTTAACAAACACCCCCTAAGAAGAATCACCATGCTGAGAAGGGGAAGAGGAGGAGAATTGGATTGTGTTTCTAAGGATTGAGGTGAATTACTATAGTGAGTCCTAGATGCAAACCCTAGATCAGTCAAGTAGGCTCCATTAGACTCCTGAGAAGCTACAAAAGCTTGAGAATTAGACTGAGTCATACCACCACCTCTACCAGAAGAATTAAAGTTGCATTCAAAGGTTCTATCAAACCGGTGAAAACATCAATAAGCAAAATGACCGGGTTTACCACATAATTGGCAGTAAATTTGTCTGCCAGAGGACCTGTCTCGACCTCTACCTCCTCATCATGAAACAAAGTTACTTCTACCAAAAAAGTTTCTTCAGCTAGAACTACCACCACCTCTAGCTAACTGAGAAGCAACATTAACATGCACTGTTGTTGAATCAAAACCATGCACGGATGACACATTAGATATACTCGTAATAGCTAGTCTTTGTTCATGCATCAGTAAGAGATATTGAACATTTTCTATACTGATTTCATCCATTTGATAGCTGATCAAACTTATGACCGTTTCATGCTCGTCATCCAATCCATGTAATATAGCCATTAACAAATCTTTATTACGTAGAGGTTCTCCAATAGTAGCTAGGGCATGTCCTATGGTCTTAATCTTCAAAATATAGTCATTCATAGACCTGTCATTCTTCTTAACAGATCTAAATTGTTTTAATTGAAAGGATCTAGCAACAGTTTGTTGTGATTAGAGATTCTCAAGAATTGTCCATACCTTAGCTGTCGATTCACACTAGATTACCTAGCCAAGAACCTCCTTATCTATTGTAGAGAAAAGCCATCATAACAATAGCTGATCTAACCTGATCTAGATTAGGTATTCAGGATTTTGACAATTGGTTCTTCTTGATTGGAAGATACATAGGTAGTGGAGACAACTTGTTGATGGAAGACAATAGATCAAAAGTCCTAATTGTGGCCAAGATTTGCGCCTTCCAGTACAAGTAATTGTCGGAATCCAATTTTGTAGGAATGAAATTGAAAGCCTTCGCCATTGTTGAGAAATCAGACTGAGTAGTCGAAGACAAAGTAGAAGAGGAATGGGGAAGAGTCGGTGAATTGGAATCGCGAGAAGCCATTGACGTTAGTCGCAAGCTTTGATACCATGAAGCAAGAGCTTCACGATGGAAAGAGAGAGAAGAAAATTGAGAGATATAAAAATACCTCTTGCTGAAACTTGAATTAACAAAAAAATGATTACTAGTTACAGAAATCAGTCATGAGGCTAGTTTATATACTAGTCTCAACCTCCTGACTAAACAACAATAACCGCATAACTATACAAAACAGATTCTCTACAACAGCATACATAACTATATCAATACAACCACTGCTTAAAGCAGTTAACTGGACACCGATGCTTCCACATCTAGAAGTGATCTAGGCACTTTCATTTCTAGACGTGGGCTTATTAAATATTTTAATAACAGCCACTAAGTGCATTTATAGATGTATACATATGTGTGTGTATATACACACACATGCACATGTGCTATTTACTCTTTCAAGCAAATGTAGACCATCCCCACTTCCTCAAGATGGTTTTGTAGAATAGAGTGAAAGGTACTTCAATAACAGTTATAGGTGAAATTAGCTTTCCCTTGTATACATCTAGATATTCTAGATTTCTGATTAAGGGGCTAATATGTTATATCTCTTCTACTTTGATTCAAAATTTATAGTAGGTTGTTAAGATGCAATTTGTTGTGTGGTTGCATTTGGAAGATATGGGAGTTTAAATGATCCTTCATTGAGTTAAGGTGGGTGGAAGGTATTAGGTCAGAAATTTGTTGGAAATGGATGTGCATTTTAAATTCCTTAGAAGCTAAGATAAGTCCATGTAAATGACATTCAGAGTTTTATTTAAGCTTCGTACTTTTGTGGGTGCCATGAATCTTTCGAGAAGGTTTAACAACTAAGAAATCTTTTTTTTATTTTCCATCAATAGGTCATGGACTTCAATCTTTTTTTTGAACATGTATAACTATTCTTATTCGATTCTAAGCAACAATGTGGATTTGATGGGAATACAAAGGAGGAACTCTTTACATTTTAACTGCTTTTTGATTGATGTAGTTTGAATGGAGAAAAAAGCAATAGGAGCTTCGTAGCATTCAATCTTTAGATTGAATAGAGTTTATTTGGTTGGATGAGCCCTTCAATATCAAATGGATGAAGGTGAATCTTAGCTATTGATGAGGGTGAGAGATAGACATTAGGAAAGGAATAATGGGAATTGCTTCTAAAAGCTTTTTTTTTTTGGGGGGGGGGGGGTGTGGTGGTGTGCAGAATCATAGAATCTATTGCATAATGGGAATTAAGGGAGTCTTAGGTGATAAGCCCCAGGAGAATAACGAGAATAATGATGGTGTTACAGCTCTCAAATATGGTAGTATGTCTCAAGATTGAAATGAGAGGATGAATGGAAGATACATGGATGAGGATCCCTTTGTTTGTTCTGTAGAGTTGGAAATAGGTTGCGTAAATCCTATCCTTGGTCAAAATTTTGGAATTTGTGAGGTTTTTAGTGGTTTAAGGGGTCTATGGTCTCCTTTTTTGTTTTTATGTGAATGGCATTCTCTTGATGCTCTAGAAGTGCAATTTTTGATTAGTTGTAGAAAAGAAAAAACCTTATAGTCCTAATAAATTTACTTCGTGGTCATGAGTAGATTCTGAGGGGCACACATTGTTCATTTTGCCTTTTCATATTGAAAAAGTTGGTGTCTATATGGTGGCAATTGACTTCTTTGATTCATGTTTGTTGTGTTAGGTTTGGCACAATGTATGGCACTACACACCTGCCGGGAGGGGGGGGGGTTGAATTGGGTGATTGAGAAATTAAATTTTTTTAGGTGGTTTTGAAACAAAATATCAAAACAATGAAACACAACCAAAATAAATGCAAGAGAGATACAAGGATTTATAGTAGTTCGGCTAAACTAGGTCTAATTCACTACCTTACCTCTTCACTAAGAAATTTCAAATCAATTCACTAAAACTTTTTACCACACCTGGTAGGCCCTCTAGCATAAACTGCTAGGAATTACAAATCTCCTACTTAGACAAGTAGGTTCTCTAGTTCACAAGTTAGGAAAATATAAGAGTTGAACAAAAGAGAGAATTTAAGAGTAGACACTCTTAGTTACAATGATCTCTCAAAGTAAACACAAGGCTTAAAATCAAATGATACAAATTAAATATAAAGCCTTTTTGAGAGAAAAATGAGAGCACAAATACAATTGAAAAGTATGAAAACAATATGTAATCTCAACTCAACTCATTCCCATCCATTAGTCTTCTCAAGATCCCCCTTTTGCTGTATTTATAGGCTACAGAAAAGCTTGAAGCAAAACTAGCTGTTAGAGATAAAAATAGTTGATAGTATATAAGAAACGGTCGATAAGGCCAAAAATGGTTGACAGGAGATGATACAGAAGCTGTCGATCGAGCACGGCTGAGGGCTTGCATAAAAACGGTCGACACTTTAAGGGAAAACAATCGACCCCTTTTGAAAAACGGTTGACTCCTTGGTCTTAGATTTTAAAACATGACTTTGACAGCTTTGGCTACAAAATGAGTTTTCTTGATCGGAAAATATTTTGACACTTAACACATTTGATTTCAATCAAATGCCCAACATTCATTTCAAAACAAATATTTTACATTTCCAATGATAAACTTTAATTCATTTTCAAATGCCAAGAATATAAAGTTTTTCATCATCAAAACATTAACAAAGACAAAACATCAATGTCTTATTTACAAGGTTGTATCATGCATTATATTGTAGTACTAGATAATAGATTATTCTGTAATTTTTATTTTAAGCATTGACGATCTTCAGAATAAGTTCCTTAAACATAACCTTCTTTGACTTTTGGTTAGGGAGTGAGCTAAAATTTATCTCTCTATTATTTGCCATCAAGTCTATGCTAGGGTTAGTAATTATACCTGCTTCTTCAGAGAAGGATATTGAGTAGCCTTTTCTATGATACTGTTTTCGACTGATCTTGCCCCTTCTTTTCTTATGCTTGCTGCTTGTTTGAAAGTGTAAGGTTTTACCTTCTTTTCTGAATTTCTGCTTGATTTGTTCAAGCTATAAATGTTATTAATATTATGCTGTTTTGAATTATTATTATTGTTATGCTGTTTGAGTAGTCTATTCTATAAATGTTATTAATATCTTGCTGTTTCGAATTTATAGCTTGACTTGTTCAAGCTATAAATTTCTGTTTGCTGTTTTGAATTATGTTATGTTTGCAGAGTAACATATTCTGTCTCTGGTTGAACAGCTTAGAGGACACAATTAACATCCTGTTTATGCATGCTTGAAATATTTTTCCTATGCGTTGTTTGCTCAACATGTGGGTGATTTTATTTTGCTTGCTAGGAATTGAGGCTCGTGGCTTTATATTTGGTCCTCCCATTGCATTGGCTATAGGAGCAAAGTTTGTTCCATTGAGAAAACCAAGGAAGTTGCCTGGTATTTTCATCCTTACCATCTCTATTTGTATTATTATAGTTAAATGTATGTTCCTAAATTATTTTCTTCATACATTATAAATGACCTGTTCTTTTGCTTAATGTTGTCTTCTTGGTGGTGCTGTCATGATCTACCATGTTGCTTGGCATTTGATTCTTGTGTCCATCTGTTGTTGATCCATCACCATTTTGTGGCAACTAGAGACAACTACATGGACTTAATTTAGATAGAGATGATAGGAGAGTTAGAATTCATGTAACTGACCCCACTATTGGGGTTAAGGCTTGATATGTTGTCATAGAACGTTTCTCAGATTAGGAGTTCTATGCACATGCAATGATATATCCAAACGATAATTTGCCTGCCATAGCTGTGGATACTTGTTAAAAGTTTAAGCCATTTCTCTTAACAACATTGATGCTCAAGAACTTCCCCCGGGAAAGGGGGGGGGGGGGGGGTTTGGCGGGGCGGGCATGTATAGAATATTGTTTCTCATTTTTACTTATGAATAACAGGGAAAGTAATTGGAGCAAATGGGCCCATATAACTGGTGACCTGCAGTTGTGAGGAAATTGGCTCATATGTGTTGCATTCAGTGTCATGTCAATTTAAAATACCTATGCTAGACAAAAATAATTGCCTATGTTGTGTAACTTCTCAAATTTCTAATTGAATAGAAATGAACCTTTTTGGTAGATCTAATCTCATATTGATAAGGAATTTAATCCTATTGGGGTTGTTGCCCATAAATAGGCCCTTTTGAGGTACCGTAGTTTAGTAATTAGTGTAATCTGATAACTAAGTTATTTGAGTTGTATAAGTTGTGGTGGTTTTACAGTTTTGTCCATTCAAAAGCTATAACATAAATGGTGATTAATTGGTTATATCATTTCTGGGATTTTGGATTTAGCTATATCGAGATATGGAATCACACTTAAATTTTTTGTCTGTCTTTATTTTCTTTGTGATTTCTGTGATCTGATCCTAAGATGACTATTCTTATGACCTGAAATTTTTTTATTAATTGGAAAATTGTACTTCACTTCTTTGTGGCTTGCATAGAAAATACAATAACCCTCTTGTACTTTGGATTGTAGTCAACTCATAGATTTAATAATGCATGTTCTTCATGTGCTAACTTGGCCTAAAAATATTTGAGACAGTATGGTGTATGTTATTCTTGAAAACCATGGAGCCATATGTGTTTGTTCATTTTTGCCCTTTTACCAAATTTGTTGACCATTTGTTTGCATTTTAGTTAAGACTGGAAGAGGGTCATGTGTCACCTTTTAAATCACTTGGTTTTGTGTTTCTGTGGAAACCATGGAAGTAAATGTAATTTCTCCATGTTAATTTTTAATTCTCGAAATTTCCTTTTTACTTGTTATTTTCATAGATATTTTTCTGATATTTTATTATGTTTGTGATGTCTTATTTGTTGTCATATCACACTTCAATGATGCTAACTTGCTTAGCTGATATTTTATGTTCATAGTGTTGCCTTCTGTTTTCATTACGATGTTGAACACTTCACTGACACCTCTCTCAGTTTTCACTTCCTAGTTTTCTGTCATGCATTGATAAGATGAGGATCTTGTTGAGTTTTGTAGAACTTTAATAAAATTGCATACGATATGTAAAATACCTGAATCGTACTGGAATAATCAAAACTAATTTGTCTAATGACTTTAGTGGAAGAAAACTATAAAAACTTTTTTATACGTCCACCCTTTGTCCACCCGAGGCTCAAATGGTGATGCTGGAGACAGTATATGAATGACCATAAATTGATTCTGATTGTTGTGTATTTTCATTGGATTCTATGCCTATTTATAAATATCACATAGATATAGATATGTGTAGGCATATCTCTTTAAAATTCAAACGTCTAAGAATTTGAATCTAATTCAAATTCCAATCACTTATCCCATCATCTTGTTAAAATTCAAATGTGGTTGAATTTGAATCAAAATCAAATTCTAACCACTTATCTTATCCCTAAGGAACTTATCCCAGTGTAACTGCAATTCTAACAAGTTCTGATGTGTGAATTAGCAAATAGAAGACTTGGCTTTAAGTTGGACAAACAACCAGTGCTTCTGAATTGTTTTTTATTTGTTGGCGTCTAGTTCTTGAATATACAAAAGATGGTGCTTGTTTATCTGGTCCTGTTGCCAGCACATTGAGTGTTCAATATGGTTGAAGTCTATCTAGATATTTTATAGTTAAATGCAATAATCCTAATTCATTTTGTTTGAATTTAACTGTCTTCTCAACTTGCTCAATTACCGCTTTTTTTATTGTGTATAATGTTTATGCATGCACTATTACTGTTCCTTCTAACATGTAATGGCAGGCATGAATATTATTATTGTCTTGTGAAATCACAATTTGAAAGCTCATCTGATTTCCTGGTTTTCATAATGACAGGTGTAGTTAATTTAATTTTTTAATCATCTTTCTGGTTTTGATAGGAGAGGTTATTTCTGAAAAGTATATCTTGGAGTATGGAACTGATTGTCTGGAGATGCATGTTGGGGCTGTTGAACCTGGCGAACGTGCTTTAGTGGTTGATGATTTGATTGCTACTGGTGGAACACTATGTGCAGCAATGAATTTACTGGGTATCCCTTTTAAACCATTTGTATCTTATCAGATTCACTAGTTCTCTTTTTCCTTTTATACTGTCTTTTACTAACTTTTACCATGCTCTGAATGTGGTAAGTGTCTTTTCTCATAGCATAATTCATCAAATCCTGATTGGAAGGCATATTTACCATGTTATGAATGTTGTAGAATCTAAGGGTCTGTTTGGTATGGTTTTTGTGTTTTTGTTTCCTGCATGTTTGTAATTTGTAAAACTGAAGATTATAAAACTTTGACAACACCTTACTTTTATTTTTTGCTGTGATTTTGGAACTAGTGAAAATATATTCATTGTTTTCTAAAATTATGTAGTTCTGTGATAAATGTCATGAAACAGTTATTGAAACTAGTTTTTATCATGTGTTATTGAGTTTATTTGGTTTCAGAATCAGAAGACAGTTTTTGTAATCATAACCCAACAGGGCCCAAACAATTGAAATATGCAAAGTAGAGCTAAACCAGCTGTATTTTAGGCACTGAAAACATGGACTCCAACGGAGTGCTACCTTTTTGGGCTACAGCTTTGTTTAGTTGGATTTGGGTGAGTGACAACTTCTTTGCCTACTGCAGAAGGGCCAACAGAGACCATTATCCAGTTCTACCTTTAGCCAAGACTTGAGCCCTATCATGCATTATCTCATCCCTTTGTCATACACGTTTTTTCTGGTCAAAATTACCCTAACCACATCTTTTACTTAAATGGAGTAGGAGTCAAGACAAATACTGGTCTGAATTGAATGCGGTAATCTAGAAATACTTCACGTCTCATCTAGGGTCTTGTCATGTTCCCTCTAATGCTTTGGATAGATGAATTGCTCTATAGTTCATTGTAATCTGTATATTTTGCCATAATTTCTGATTGTATTTCCTTCACAACTGCTTTGCACCTAGTATAGAATTTAATTTTTAGTTTTGTTTCTAGAAATAATTTCACCGAACCAGCTATCTTACGATCTAAAATGAGTTCTTGACATTACTAGTTTCAATGCCTCCCAAGTGTTTATTGTGTTGCTTGTTGTTTATCAGAATAACAAATGAAAGGCTCAATCTTTTTGTTTTATTTTTTCCTCTTTTCCTGCAAAACATCTTTTGACTTTTAAAAATTTTCTCTCTCATATTCATGAGGACTGAATTGGCCTTGGTCTAAGATTGCTCTTTTTTTAATTTATTGGTTGATCAGTACCCATTGAATTAATATTTCAATGGCATACACTGTGTTCCCTTGCTGGGATTACGTTTCTTTTTCTTTCCTTCAAATTAAGATCTATTTTAATTATTCCTTTTGGTGTTAGAACGTGCCGAGGCTGAAGTTGTTGAATGCGCATGTGTAATTGAATTACCGGATTTGAAGGTGCGTAAATCATATGCCTTTAGCCCTCTTTTGTTTTCAAGAATTTTATTTTGTACTATGGTCTGTTTACTTCTTAACTATCAATCATTTTTTTTTTTTTTTTTTGCAATTCTTATTTTTATGGTTCTGGGTGAGCTTTGATGGCAATTGTAAGGTTCTTTTGTGATTGGAAGGTGAGAGTTACTATTTGGGGAATCAACCTCTTTGCATAAAAAAAGGGGGGGTGGGGGGGGAGGGGGGAGCAAGGGAAAGGCTATGTACAAATGCATCCCTCTCATGACTTTTGCAAAGTGGGAGCCTTGTGCATTGGGGGTGCTCTTCCCTTTCTTTTTCTTTCTCTATTGTTGTATTTTTTTCCATGTTGGAATCGAGCTCTTACTCCATGGGCCTAGATTTCATATATGTGACTGAGCTGTTCATCTTTTATCATTTTGGTAATAGTAGCCTTATGGTATAATAAAATATTTCACTAGATATTGAATTTATAGCCCTAGGAGAGTTGTGTGGCATGACCCTAAGGGCAGACAAGGGTATGATTGTAATTAGTAGAGGGTGGGGGGGGGGGGGTAAGGCTGTAATTAGCCTAATACATGTAATAAGAAACTGTTGTACCTAACAATTATTGTTGTAGCCGCTTGTACAGTTTCGGTTACAACTTTAAAGCTACCTATAAAAGGAAACCAGGCGCCTGAGGATGAGAATTATGAAATGAGATAAGACATTCTTTCCCTCCTATTCTCTCTCAATTCTCCCTCCTACTTTCAAATTCTTTCTCTCTTTCAATTTAAATTCCTACGGTTACAATTCTTTCCAGAACTTTATAAGTCTCAAATCCGTGACTTAACATTTTGGTACCAGAGCTGGTCATCCTCAGCTTCGAAGGCAGTGATCAAATTGAGTAGGAGAGGCGTTACAACAATGTAGAAGTAATGGCGGAAGGAACACGTCTGAAGCAATTGGAGACACGAAAGGAGGCGTTGGAGTTTGGATTGACTAAGACACATGAGGCGATCACTCAAGGAAGAGAGGATCAGGTTGCTACAAGGGAAGGAATGCAGCGTGAGTTGGAGAAGCATCGGGAGACAATTGAGCAATACGAACTGAGGATCCATAACATATTCAACATGCTATCCGCCTTACCGCAATTAAGGTTGTCGCCTGAATTTCTGCCCCGATCGACTATGGATTCGAGTCATTCCAGCCATGGAATACTTTCGTGGCTTGACAGAATGGTGGAGCCAAGTGAGTTGTTAGAGGAGGATACTGGAGTACCGGTAAGAGGTCTAAATTCCCATACTAATGCTCATACCCTGATGCCTTATTTGGAGATTCCCATATTTGATAGATGAGCCTAGGTGGTGGATGTGCATATGTGAGAGATTCTTCCAATTGTACAATGTACCTGAAGTGCAGAGGGTAACTATGGCAACGTCTTATCTTAACGATACGACTGACTCTTGGTATCAGGGGTGGATTAAAGCTAAAGAGGGGGAGGTAGGGTGGAATGAGTTTGCAGAGGAGTTGTGTGTAAGGTTTGGGGAGAAGAATATGTTCGATGTTATTGAGGAATTTAAGATGTTGAAGCAAGTGGGGATGGTGACAGAATACTTGGATAAGTTTGGGGAATTAAGGGCCTTGTTGTGGAATGCTTATCCATCTTTGACTAAGTAGTATTTTGTATCCAATTTTGTAAGTGGCCTAAGGGGAGAACTAAGGTCTATGGTCAAAATGATGATGCCTACCATAGTGAGGCAAGTTGTGGAGAAGGCTAGGTTATCGGAATTGACATTAGAAGCTATATTAAGGAAGAATAAGGTCTGGCCTAAGACTAGCTCTAACTCTTAATAGTCAATGTGGGTGAGCTCGGAGGGGATGAGTGCTGGTGTATTGTTGGGACCTCCTAAGACAAATTTTAATGGGGTAAAGGGGACTACAATTGAGCAGAGAAGGCAATTGGGGCTCTACTACAAGTGCGGTGATAAATATAGCCCAAGCCACCAATGTAAAAGACAGTTGTTGAAGATAGAAAGTAGAGAAGAGGAGAATGAGGATGAAGAAGGGGAGGATAACAGGGAAGACATAGAGATGGCAAAAGAAGCAGAAGTGGAAGATGGAGGGGAGATCTCCTTCCATGCATTGAAAGGGGGACCCACGGGGAAGATCATTAAGGTGAAAGGACAGGTAGGGAAAAGGAGGCTGATGATTCTTATAAATAGTGGCAGCACACGTAGCTTCCTAAATGAAGCTACTACCACCGATCTAAAGTGTAAACTGATGGCCACTATCCCATTATTGATTACTGTAGCCAATGGAAACCACATGTACAACCACTGCAAGTGTGCTGACTTCAAAAGGATCATGCAAGGAAAGGAATTCTCTATGGATTTGAGGGTCTTAGAGCTAGGAGGATGCGATATTGTATTGGGCGTTGATTGGATGAGGACGATTAGTCCTTTAACATTTGACTTTAACAAGCTAGTGGTTACAATAGATGTGGTAGGTGAGAAACTAATGCTTGTGGGGAGTCTTGAAGCAGGGGAGTGTAAACTTATTTCAAGGAAGAAGTTGCAGAAGTTATTGAAGAAGAGGAAGGTCTAGATTTCCCAGCTATTTTCCATTCAAGCCATGGAAATAGAGGAAGGAGAATGCACGGACAAGAGGGACAATGGGGAGCATAAGTCAGTACCTACATTGCCCCAAGATGAGGTAACAACTCTGGACTCTCTCAATGTACTTTTGACTAAATTTAGGGATCTATTTGTTGAGCCTACCTCACTTCCCCCTACTTGAGCCCTAGACCATTCCATTTCTCTTAAACCAAATTTTGAACCAGTTAATATTAGACCATATCGTTATTCACTTGTGCAAAAGTTTGAAATTGAAAAACAAGTAAAACAAATGCTATCAACCTCAATTATACAACCTAGCCATGCCCATTTGCCTCACAAGTTCTATTAGTAAAAAAAAAAAGAGAGATGGAACCTGGCAATTTTGTGTGGATTACCGCCGGCTCAATACCCTCACCATTAAGAATAAATTCCCTATACCTATCATAGAAGACTTGATGGATGAATTATATGGGGCAACCATTTTTTCAAAATTAGACCTAAGATCTAGATACCACCAAATCAGAATGCACTTTACTGATATCCCAAAAATAGCATTCCGTACCCATCAAGGTCTCTATGAGGTTCTTGTCATGCCATTCAGGCTTAGAGCTTACTAATGCCCCTGCCACCTTCCAAGCCTTGATGAGTCAACTATTTGCACCCTACCTAAGGAAATTCATATTGGTATTCTTTGATGACATACTCACCTACAACCCTAACTTGGAACTACACCTAACCAATCTAAGGACAACTTTTGAGATCCTTCAATTCAATCAACTGTATGATAAAATGTCCAAGTGCCTATTTGCAAAGGAGGTGGAATATTTGGGGTATGTGATTTCGGGTGAAGGTGATAATATGGACCCGAAGAAAATATCAACCATGACAGAGTGGCCTAGGCGTGATGGAATTAAGGGGTTTCCTAGGATTGACAGGGTACTACAGGAGGTTTGTCCCACACTACAGGATAATCAGTAAACCCTTGACAAAGTTGCTGAAGAAAGATAAGTTCTAGTGGAACCCTAAGGCAGAAACAACCTTCACAACACTTAAGGAGGCCATGACTCAAGCCTCTGTTTTAGCCCTGCTTGATTTTTCAAAAACTTTTATGGTGGAAATTGGTGGCTGTGGACAAGTGGAGGCACTACCTGGAGAGTAGCCACTTCATCATAAAGACTGATCATGAAAGCCTTAGGTATCTTTTACAACAAAGGTTACATACCCAGCTACAAAAGAAGGGAGTGTCTAAGCTACTAGATTTAGATTATACAATCCACTATAGGTAAGGGACAGAGAACAAAGTGGCCGATGCATTGTCTAGGAGGGAAGGAGAGATTAGTTGTAATGCAATCGTAACCATGATACCTGATTGGGTGAAGGAAATTACAGACAACTACGCACACTCGGTGGCTTAAGGAATGGCAAGAACTATTGGTTGTGGAGCCAATTGGGAGTAGAGGATATACATTGTCTAATGGGCTTATTAGATATCGGGGAAGAATAGTAGTGGGGAATGACCACAGGATTAAGGGTAGAATCTTACAATCCCTTCATGACTCACCCCTAGGGGGCCATTCAGGGATTAGGGCTACTTGCCACAAAGTAAGACAACTCTTCTTTTGGCCGAGACTAAAGAAAGAAGTGGTGGAGTATGTGTTAGCCTACCCTACTTGCCAAAGATGCAAGCATGAGCATGTGGCCTTACCGGGATTACTTCAACCACTAGCCATTCCAAAACAGACTTGGGAAGGGATATCCATGGATTTTATCAATGGGTTACCTAAATCAGAGGGCAAAGATGTCATTCTGGTGACTGTGGATAGATTGACCAAATTTGCACACTTTGTAAGTCTCACTCACTCATTCACGACTCGAGAGGTTGCTAGACAATTCTTAGATGCAGTGGCCAAGATCCATGGGGTTCCAAAATCAATTGTGTCCAACTGAGACAAGATTTTCAAAAGTCATGTCTGGCCAAAGTTGTTTAAAAGGTTGGGAGTAGGGCTATATATGTCTACAGCCTACCATCCGGAGACGAATAGACAAACTGAAAGAGTAAATCAGTGTTTGGAGTCCTATCTAAGGTGTATGTGCTTTGCCAAACCCAAGAGTTGGAATCGATGGCTATTTATGGCACAGTGGTTGTACAACTCAAGCTAATCACAGTGCCACTAAAAAGTCCCCATTTGAGCACTATTTGGATACAAGCCCCCTACTCTACTTGCCCTGATGAATGCTCCCACAACAGTATCTACAGTGGAAGACCATTTGTAATAATGCTAGTGAAGAAACTGGAACTTCTTGTTCCTTCTTTTTTACTTCTTCAATCCGAGAGAATAGATTACAATATATACGTAAACATCTGCTAAGATTTTCTAAAAAAATCTCCTAGTCTTTAGCTTCTAGATATTAGGATGAGGACTCTTAATTTTTTTGTCTAGATTATACATGAGATTAATTCATAAGGTAAACAAAATACATGAACAGATAAATAAGATAACTCCAAAGATGATAAACTCTTCGTCCAGATAAGATGATAAGATTCAGCAACCCATTCTTCATTCATGACACTAGTAGTTAGAAAGCATGTAGGACATTGTGATGCATAGCTGGAATTCTACACTCTCCCTCAAGTTGGGCTATGTATATCAAGCATATCCAGCTTGGACTTCAATTTCTCAAAGGTTTGTCTCGACAGTGCTTTTGTTAGAATATCCGCAGTCTGAGACACAGTTGGAATATAAGTCAAATTCACTATACTTGCTTCCACCTTTTCTTTAATGAAGTGTCGATCCAATTCTATGTGCTTTGTTCGATCATGATGGACTAGATTTTTTGCAATACTTATTGTGGCCTTGTTATCACATAATAATCTCATAGACATGTTGAGTTGCATTTTTAGCTCCCTTAGCAGCCTCATAAGCCATATTCCTTCACGTATTCCATGGGACATGGCCCGATATTCCGCTTTAGCACTACTTCTTGCAACCACCGAGTGTTTTTTGCTCCTCCATGTAACAAGGTTTCCTCAAACATAGGAACAATAGCCTGTTGTAGATCGACGATCACTTGTGGAACCAGCCCATCCTGCATCAGTGAACACATCTATTCCTCTATTTTCTGTTTTCTTGAAGTATAGTCCCTCTCCTGGATTTCTTTTTAGATATTGAAGAATTCGATGAACAACCTTAAGATGCACTTTTGTTGGATTATTCATGCTTCGACTTACCATGTCCATTGCAAATTTGATGTCAGATCGGGTATGGGAGAGGTAGACGAGTTTTCCCACAAGCCGTTGGTATCTTTCCTTGTTTGTTAAACTATCTCCTTAAATTTCATCAAACTTGTAGGCTGCATCCATTGGAGTTTCAACTGGTTTGCACCCAATCATATCCGTCTCCTTTAACAAGTCTAATATGCATTTCCTTTGGGTAACAGAAATTCCCTTTTGATCGAGCTATTTCCATCCCGAGAAAGTACTTTAGGAATCCCAAGTCTTTTACTTCAAATTCCTTTGCTAACAGCCCGAGAGAAAGAAGGACGTGGAAATACTGTTGAATCACAAATAAACGCTGAGGCCAATCCTTTCAGTAAAGAACAACTTGAAGCCCTTCAATAGATATTTGAAGTAAAAGCTACAAAAGATACTGCTTAATTACAATATATACATAAACATCCGCTAAGATTTCCTAAAAAATCTCCTAGTCTTTAGCTTCTAGATATTAGGATGAGGACTCCTAATTTTTAGGACTAGATTATACACTAGATTAATTCATAAGATAAACAAAATACATGAACAGTTAAATAAGAAGATAACTCCAAAGATGATAAACTCTTCTTCAAGATAAGATGATAAGATTCAGCAGCCCATTCTTCATTCACGGCACTAGTAGTTAGAAAGCATGTAGGACATTGTGATGCATAGCTGGAATTCTACAGCTAGAGTATGATACAATTGCTGAAGAAGAAGCTTATTACAACTCAGAACAAAATGAAGCAAGTGGCTGATAAGAAGAGTAGTGACAGGGAATTAAGTGTGGGTGACAATGTGTACCTTAAGGTCAAGAGGTTTCTCTAGCATTCTTTCTCAGCAACTTCGATTTCATGCACCGCCACTAATGGAGTTATTAGTCCAATGGAGCCACCTACACCCAGATAATACTACTGGGAGTATCTACCGAATTTGCTGAAGCAGTACCCCTGAGCACCCCATCTTTTGTCCTTTCTTGGGGACAAGAAAGATCTCAAGGGGAGGGGAAAATGTCATGACCCTAAGGGTGGACAAGGGTTTGATTGTAATTAGTAGAAGGGGGGGGGGGGTTAAGGCTGTAATTAGCCTAATACATGTAATAAGCAACTGTTGTACCTAGCAGTTATAGCTGTAGCTGCTTGTACACTTTCGGTTACAACTTTGAAGCTGCCTATAAAAGGAAACCAGACGCCTGAGGATGGAAATTATGAAATGAGATAAGACATAATTCTTTCACTCATAATTTCTTTCCCTCCAATTCTCTCTCTCAATTCTCCCTCCTACTTTCAAATTCGTACTCTCTTTCAATTCAAATTCATATGGCTACAATTCTTTCCAGAATTGTATAAGTCTCAGATCTGAGACTTTAACATTGTGTTCTCTGTTTCTGGCCAAATTCAAGTATTGGCGACCAGTTCATGTCCCCCATCTTCATTACTGTAATTCCATTGACACTTAGAGGAACATTGTCAAATGCCATGATGTTTCAATTCTGGGAATCTATATTGACCCAATGACTGGATTAACTCTCTCCACACAAATTAGTGATAGGTAGATATGAAATTTCAGTTCCAAGCAATAAGAACCCCAAAAGCAATGTGCCAATAGCTGGCTATGTTTTCAGTTAGGACCTAGCAGATCTTACAAGCAACAAGTTGACATGTACCCTGCTCACCCAGACATTTTAAACGGTGAAAAGTTCTGATCACAATAACCTCAATTGTCTCCTAAGAGCCTGGTAACAATTGGTAATTTTGTACTCAATGCAGTTGAACAGTATTTAGATCCTGCCACAATTTACTTGGTAATTTATGGATGTGGGCAGATATAGACACCCTACCCCTGGAATATATTTATCCTCCTTTCTCCTGTGCTTCCTCTCTTCAATTATCCGTGTTCTTTCTCTTAGTTTAATTTCATTTCCATGACTTTCTAAACCAAGTGGTATAGTGGAAGCTGTATGTGTCCATTTTCTGCATAAAAAGACTGACCTATTTTCACGTTTGCTTTGCGCTTGGCTTAGGCCTCAATGATAGCTTCACAACTTTTAGTGCAGCTGGATGGATGAAGATTCTGTTCTGTCAATTGCTAGACTAACTGAATCTGAACTTGTTGGAACTTCAAATGAAGCAGAACTTGTTGGAACTTCTATACAACCACCATCTTCCAATCTATCAACCTAGTTGTGATTTATTTATTTCTTTCTTTTAAAAGTTAATATTGCTTAGACATTGAGGTCTCTGCTGATTCTCTTTTTGAATACACTATATAAAGGTTTGATTTCTCTGATTATGTTTACTTGAAAACGAACATGGAGGTAAAAAGTTCTCACAAGAGTCAGCCAGATCGTTGACTGCCCTAGTTGTGACCTGAAGGTTGTTAACAAATATTATTTAACTATATGAAGAATGGACAATTCAAAAAGAGTGCCACATTTCTGCTCGATATGTACCTGACACATTCATACCCTTTGGATGCACTAAATTGTGTGTGAAACAAACATGTCACTTGATGTGGCCATTGGTGATCACTTGGGGTGATGTGTTAAAATGTGTTGGCCACTTTGTGCTGCTTGTCCAGGTGTTGATGTGTTTGAAATTGGATCTACTTGAAATTTAAAGATTTGCAAGACTTTGTTTTTTTCCCCTTTCCCTCTTTTCTCCTTTTTAATGAATGGTGGATGTGATAGGTGTTTTGAAATTGCAGTAATGTGGTTATTACCATTCTCTGGACTTGTAAATTTGATCCTTTTTTTTTAATACTGAATTAGTATTGTACTTTTTGTGATTTCTGTCTTATTATTGACTTTGAATATTAAATAAATAATTGTTTTGTAAACTTCAATTTTCAAGATTATTTTATTTTTATGAATGCATGTTTTTGTTTATTAACTGGTTCGGTTGTAAAATCATATATATGTATATATATTCCTACAAAATCATTTCTGTTAACAATTAAACCTTTCTTACACTATTCTATATTCCCATTATTATAGTGGACAAAAGAACCATGATTTCTGCTGCATCTAGGGGGTTGAAATTTGGCATTTGGATTTTGAGACCTATCTAGTATGCAAATTGAAATGCCCTAGCAGTAATTAGAACCTTTTAATGTTGAAAATTTGCATGCAATACAAATTCGTTTACAAAATTTATACTGCTGTTTTCATATTAATGAACAGAAAAATTAATTAAAATTACATGAAGACATGATTAAGATGGCTTGGGCATGTAAGAAAATGATCAATAGGAGTCCCTGTGAGGTGAATGGATAAAATGGAGGAAACTTCTAGCCAAAAAGGAAGAGGAAGAGTAAAGAAAACTTCATGAAAAATCCTTAGACATGATATAAGATATAATGGCCTTGCAAGGGATATGATCTTGGATAGAGATGTTTGGAGATTTAGAATTCATGTAGCAGACCCCACTTAGTGGGATTAAGGTTTGTGAATGTTGTTGTATTAACATTTTAATGTGTTATAAATTTGATTTTTTTGAGCAAAATAAATGGCATGTTTTGCACAGCTTCAAATACTTGTATGGACTTAACCATAATCATAATCTAAACCAAGAAATACATGGAAGTTTGATTTCACACCTATTCATCACCATAGGCCTGTAGGATTTTCTTTAAAATTAGATTGCATCTTGTGTTAATGAATATTTACAGCTCGACTCTTATAGTTGTGATAGTAAACCATTTATGTTTATGATTGAGTAGTGACTACCTCTTTTTTATCCATTCATCGATGGGATGGAAAATACTGATTGTAGCTCTTGTCTCTTGTCTAATGTCATATGTTTTTCCTTGTCCACTAGTGATGCCTTTTCTTTCTTTCTTTTTCTCAGTTTTAATGAAAAAGTTGATTTTTTTTTTTTTTTTGGGGGGGGTCGGTTTACAATACCCTAGAAGCTCCGCATGGAGGTTCTTTGGGGCAAGTATATCATATACTGTAACTGTGATGATATAGAAAGATGTTGGACTGTTGTTAGAAGGCCAAGCCCTGGTCCCTCAATTAATTGGCCAAACGCATTCAACTCAATTTGCCAGGGATGAAAAAGGTCTGGTATTTAAAATGAATTTTGTTTTTAATAGTTTTTATCTGCGTTCAAATACACTTCCAATGCATATGACCACGTGCTCTCTTATTCAGTAATATTTTCTTTTTTGCTGAGTAATTCAGTAATATCTCTTACTTGGTTATTACAATTACCTCCTCACACTAGTTACTCAGTTATATGCTTGTATGGCCTGTTTATAGTCTGGGAAAATTCCAAACTTGTCATGTTTCTTGTCCACAATGCAGAGTCTCCAGTTTTCTAACTACATTTTTCCTTTCTCATTGGATGGTTGCAGGGCCGTGATCGATTGAAGGGAAAACCATTATATGTGCTTGTGGAGTCTCACTAGCTCTGCCAGCTGATGCTACAACTGTGTTTGTTGGCTTGCTGCAGCATGATGAAGTGTACATTAGAGGGCTATTGTTGGCTATACCTTTATCGCAGTCTCCTGCCATTATTTCTCCATTTCAGCTTATTAATTTTCATGAACATGTGGCATTCAGGACCATTTTTCTTTTAGTGTAGAAGAAGACACCGGATTATGTCGGAACAACCACATTGTTTCTCAAGGATGAATTCATATAATTCATTTAGAGCTTAATTGCCAAACAGGCTTTCTTTTGATTAATTATATACTTTGCTTGTCAGGGATGTTTTCAGTCAACTGCGTATGTTATGCATTCAATTGCATATACATGGCAGGACTTGGTTGGGCTGTGAAGCCTGTGGTAGAATAACGTGGGGATATCAAATTTACATTGAATATTTTGTTGTTGCTTACATTACCAAACGAGGTCTTATAAGCATTGCGTTGCCACCTGCTGCATGATGCTTGTTTTCTCTGTGAGAGAGGGAGAGAGAGAGTGAATTGCCAGGAAAAGTAGGGATTTATGGAGTTTGTTTTCTTTTGTTTATGAAGTTCAGAGGTGCATGTGAATGATACCGACACATCAAGTTCAACTAGCGACCAAACTTGTATGATTGTTTCAGCCTCTTCATTTGTTTTAGTGGGCCCATTTGATCAATTGGTAAGGGCAACTGATCAAAAGTTTTTATGAGCTTCTATGGTTATAGAAAATGGGTTATTTACACCCCTTATTTTCCTATCACCTTTTTTTCTTTTTCTTTTTTTTTATAAAAAAAAATCAGTTATAGAATTAAGGAATAATTACATAAAGATGCTTGAGGATTGTTACGACGTGCACATTTTATTAAATTTTTTTTTGTCAACTTTGTAGTCTTATCCCTAAATTATGTTCAACATGACAGAAATGTACATAAGGTTTAAATTTTTTTAAAAATAGTTAAAACTATCAAAGTTGGAGAGAAAAGATAAATGATTGATTTCATTCACATGTTGTATAATCCAATATATATACAGTGAATTGGCCAATCTACGCAAGGAAAACCTAAATTAAGGAATTCCTATGATGGAAAAAATCTCTAAATTAATGAATAAAACAGTCAACATCTATCTATACATTTGGAAACTATCTCTAATCTTCTTAATTCATAGCTTTCCAACTTTCCAAAGATACTCGAATAAATCTGCCATTAATTAAGCCAGCTTGTTTTCTAACACTCTTTCTTAAACTGATAAATATATATTATTTATTCTTAGCTCAGAAATTAATGTCTAAAACTGAGGATTGTCAATTTGCTTTGTGAACACATTTGTCACTGGGGAATCTGAAGGCACATAAGGAGTGCAAATGAGACCATTGTCTAGTTTTTCCTTTATGAAATATTTGTCAACTTTAATGTGTTTTGTCCGGTCTGTTGTATAAGATTATGTGTTATGTCGATGTTTGATTTATTATCATAGTAAAGTTTCATAGGACCATCCTACTTAATAAGTCTACCAAGATAATTTTTAACCATAATAACTTAGTGCAATTTTATATACCTCATTTAATGAAGTAAACATAACTCCCGTCAATTTTGTGGGGCCCAATGTTTTGAATACCGAGCTTCTTCCTCATTCTCTCTCTTTTCCTCTCCTCTCTCTTTTCTCCCACTACTTCTTCTCCAACAAGCCTCTCGCCTTCTTCATCTTGCTTCGCCGCCTCTCCATTGCATCATCGCCAATCGCCACTTCATCCTCCCTATTTGTGGCAGTCGGCGTGCGAGCGGCAAGGCGAGGCAGCAACAACGAGGAAAGGAAGGCGGCGAGAGGCTTACTAGAGAAGAAGAACGAATGGGAGAGAGAGTAGAGAGGAGAGAGAAGAGAGGCACCATTAGTTTTTTGATGGGGGTTGTGTTCACTCGGGGTGAACAAAATCACACTTATAATAACTCACATATCCCTCGTGCCACAACTCGAATTTCAAATTCAGCATTTTACCTTGCCATCACATTTTGCTTCTTACTCTTCCAAGTGACTAAGTTTCCTTCAAAAAATGTGCAATACCCAAAGATAGATCTCCTATCTGTCACTGAACTTGCATAGTTAACCCTAAACCCTAAACATCTGTATAGGCTTCAGGTGCAATCTATGCATGCTTCTTGAACAATATTCCTTTCCTTGGAGTTCTTTTTAAATAGTGTAATATTCTGTAGATTACTTGTAGATGTATTTCCTTTGGATACATGAATTGGCTCACAACACTCATTGCATAGACAATGTCTGGGTGTGTGTGAGATAGATAGATCATTCGACCAATTAATATTTGATACATTTCTCTATTTGTTGTTGTGTCACCTTCAACTTCCCCAAGTTTGTGATTTAGATCTATAGGTGAGTTGGCAGGCTTGCATGCCAACTTTTGTGTATCCCTCAAGAGATCAATAATGTACTTTTGTTGAGAAATGAAAATCATTGTCTTGGATCATGCTACCTCAATTCCTAGGAAGTACTTAAGGTGTTTGAGCTCCTTAGTTTTAAATTCCTTCCTCAAGTGTTGTCCTAGATTTTGACTTTCTTATTGATCATTCTCAGTTACTATAATGTTGTCCATATATACATGAGGATTGTGACTCCATTTGAACTCGAATGTTTGATAAATAGAGTGTGGTCTTCTTGACTTTGTTTGTAGCCTATGCTTATCATCATTTTAGTGAATCTCCTAAACTAAGCTCGATGTGACTATTTCAAACCATACATTGCCTTCTTAAGTTTGCATACCTTATAATTAGCAACGTTTCTAGTGTAACTAGGTGGAATCTCTATATATATTTCTTCCTAAAGGTTTCCATGTAAAAAGACATTTTTCACATCAAAATATTGAAGGGGCAGTCAAAATTTACAACTAAAGACAAGAGAATTCTCGCCATGTTCATTTTTGCTACATGAGCAAAAGTTTCTTAGTAGTTTATTCCATACGTCTGTGTGTATCCTTTTGTTACCATCTTTGCTTTGTACATTTCTAATGTACCATTTTCCTTGTATTTCAAGTTTATGCCCACTTGCACCCTACTAGTTTCTTCCTTTTTGGAAGATCTATAACTTCCTATGTATTTTCTCCACGGCACTTGTTTCAACATTCATAGCATTTTTTAATTCTCACAGGATAAAGCCTTATAAAAGGTATTGGGAATTGTTACGGTGTTTAAATTTGTGAGGAAATATCTATGACAAAGTGAACATTTCACAAATGACACAAACTTAGAAATTAGGTATCATGGCTATTTAGTACATTCTCTAGTTACCCTACTAGTTTCTTCCTTTTTGGTAGCTTTATAACTTCCCATGTATTGTTTTTCTCCAAGGCCTATATTTTAACATTCATAACATTTTTCTAATTTTCATAAGATAAAGCCTTAGAAATGATACTGGGAATTGTTACAACATTTAAATTTGTGAGGAAGCATTTATGACAAAGTGAGCATCTCACAAATGACACAAATTCTGAAATTAGGTACCATGGCTATTTAGTACATTCTATGGTTCCTTTCCAATGTTAATAGGCAAATCAATTTCAAGTGTAGATTGAGAAGAATTATAAGGTATTACCTCATTTCTAGGATTTGAGTCTGATGCTTGAATCAGCTTCCGTTTAGGAGCTAGATTTTTCCTCTCGAGTAGACTAGAGAAAATATATTATTAGAAGCATCCTCATTATCCCCACCTAAGGATATAGGTTCTAGTTCAAGATCATATTGGGCTTTAAGTTGAGGTTTAGGGTATCACTGATGTTGCATAGTTGTGGGTAGGTTTATAAGGAAAAAAAAAATCCTTATCTTCCATAAGGAAAAAAATCCTTATCTTCCATAAGCGTCGTCTTCTTTTGAAGCTAAGGTTGGGTGAAGTATGGTACTGTCTCATCAAATGTTATATCAGCTTAGATGGGGAATTTTCTAATTGGTGAGTGATAACATTGTACCCCTTTTGAGTTAAAGAATATCCAACAAAGATAATTTTGAGAGCTCATGGATCCAATTTCCCAAGGTTTTGATCATGAACATGGACATATGAGACACATCCAAATATTCTAGCAATAATATGGTTGGTTATACTTAGACTTGGATAAAACTGTGATAGTACTTCCATAGGACTTTTGAGACTCAATACTTGGGTAAGATATTGGTTGATAATATGAGTGGCTGTGAAAACTACTTTTCCCCCATAATGTTTTGGAATATATCCTTGGAATAGTAATGCCCGAATTGTGGAAATGAGATGACTATTTTTTCTTTCTGCTACCCAATTTTATTTGGGGGTATAGACATAGGATGATTCATGAATGATCTATTTTCTCTAGAAAAATTAAAAAAAGGTTTGATTGAAGTAATCTCTTTTTTTTTTTTTATATGAACCTTTTAACTTGGACACCAAATTGGGTTTTTATCATGATAAGAAAGTTTGGAAGTGCATCACTAACTTTGCATTTGGATTTGAGAAAAAAAATCTAAGTAACTTTGGTACAATCATCGATGAATAACAAAAACCAACGTTCTCCTGAAATATTAGAAATTTTGGATTGACCCCATATGTCACTATGAATCAAATCAAATGGAATAGAGCTCTTTTTATTGATAATGGGAAATGATGCATTTGTGTTTTGCAAACTCACACATATCACAAACAAAAAGTTTATTGGCTAATGCTTTGAACAAGAAAGGAAACATAATTTCAAGAGTTTTAAAAAAGAGATGACCAAGCCTATAATGGCGATGCCAAATTAGGTCTTTATTGGTGGAATGGTGTTAATCGGATAAGAGAGTTAGGTGATGATTTTGCTTGCTGATGTTTGGTTTCTAAAAAACACCAAGATAGTACAATTCGTCATTTTCCTCAGCATTCCCAATTATCATTCTTGAATCCTGGTCCTGAAACAAACAATGAGTCGAGAAAAATATGACTTTGCAATTTAAATCTCGAGAGATTTCAGTGATAAAAACTAGGCTTGTGAACAATTTTGAAACATGGAAGATATTTTTAAGGGTGAGGTTTGGACTAATTCTTATATCTCATATTCTAGATACTGTAGTGGGTGAACCATCTACAATAGATATTTTCCTATTACTTGGACAAAGAGTCTATGTGCTAAAGTTTTGAGAGGTATCACATGATTAGTGCCTCTTGAATCAATAATCCATAGGTTTCTAAAGGTTTTTTCTAAAACATTTAAACCATGAGAGATTGGAAACTTACTTGAATATGCCAAATGCCAATGAACAAGTACTTGAAGGTTTTTCAAGAGATGCCAAGAAGTTTCGCAGTTTCTCATCTCATCTTTATTGAAGTCCTTTGATTTTAGGGTTTTCTTTTCTCCCTATTATGCTGACATCTAGTGTGCTTGCCTTCTTTGCTACTTTTACTGTCCCGTTTGTCCACTTTTGTTTCCCCATTCTTTATTAGGACGTGGTTTCCCATGCAATTTCTAGAACTTCTCTTGAGTATGACTTGTTTTTTACAATAGGTGAGGACCATAAAGAGTCATTGTCTTCTTCATTTGTAGACTTGGATTCGGTCTTCCAATGTTCATTTAGATTGTGTCTCCTAAATCAATAATCCATGAGTTTCTACAGGATTTTTTTGAGACATTTAACCATGAGAGATTGGAAACTTACTTAAATGTGCCAATGAACAAGTACTTGAAGGTTTTTCAAGAGATGGTAAAAAGTTTTTTAGTTTCTCGATCTCTTCTTTATTGAAGTCCTTTGCTTCTAGGGTTTTCTTTTCTCCCTGTTGTGCTGACACCTAGTGTGTTTGCCCTCTTTTCTTCTTTTGTCCTCTTTTATTTCCTCACTCTTTATTAGGTAGTTTCCCATGCAATTTCCAACACTTCTCCCAAGTTTGTCTTGATTTGTTACAGTAAGTGCACCATAGAGAATCCTTATCTTCTCCATTTGCAGACTTGGATTAGTCTTCCGATGCTCATTTGGACCACGATTTGTAGTCTTTATTAGCATGGCCAAATGTTCCAGTGGTTTTGCTTCTTATATCACTTATCTTCTACTCTTTCTCGGCCAAAATGATAGATACTACCTCTTTGAGTGAAGATAGATATTTCTTACCTAAGATGTGGATTATTACAGGATCAAATTCTACATTTAGTCTTATCAGAAAGTCATAGGTTTGATCCTTCTCAATAAACGCCTTTAACATGGCTACATCCTCACTATCTTTCATTTGTATTATCCGATATTGGTTGATCTCCTAACACATTCAAAGGGATGTTTAGGCAAAATTGAAACATATCTCATTCCCATCTATTAGGATTTAGATGGGATTTAACTGTCACTCCTTTTAAATAAATTTGTCAAGTACATATAATAATTTACGGTTCACATTTATTAACAAATTGATATTTTTTATTCTTTGAATAAATTTTAAATACTTATCAAGATAATTGAAAATTGAAAAGCTTGTACCCTTGGAGCAATTTAATTTATGATAAAAAGTGTGGAAAACATATCCATCGATCGACTATATATATTTGCCTAAGCATAAACATATCCACTAAGTATCAATCTAGAATAGATCTTGAAGACAACTTAAAATATTTTTTCTTTAAGAGAAATACATACAAAAGTAAAGATGACATTTTTAAAATAAAATTACTCACAAAAAAATTGAAGTTACATCCTGGCTTCTAGAAGGGATCAATTTTAATCATTTAGCATTTGAGCTTAATTTAGTTTTTTCTTTTTTTTTTTCTTTAAGTTAAGATACTAATGAAGTTAAAAGAATGTATAAATTTCACTCCATCCTCTAAGTTTTAAAATTTCAGTTCTATCCATACCATTTGTGATTTAAATTTACAAGTTCAAGCTTATTAAATAGATTTAGTGAGGAAAAAAAGGTTAAATTTTATTTAACAATTTTGAGATTTGACAGAAAGACAAAGAAAACATTGATATTTGAGAAATGATAATAATCTTTTCTATTTTCTTTCTTCCATTTTTATCTCCCCTATTTATATGATAAATTAAAAAATAAAAAAAATCTAGTAGTTCATCAATTTTTTTTTTTTTTTTCTCTAGGTTGACGATGGTTAAACTATAGTTGAAGTAGAGAGACCAACTAATAATTGGATTTTGGCTAGTTCACCATAAGAGAGAGCGTGTCTATAGTTTTAAAGTCATGGGAGGTCTTTGTCATTATTTTATAAATGTCAAAATATTTTTTATCTTTTTATCAAGCCTCAAGAGAGTTGAGTGTAATTTATTGAAAAAAGATATTAAGGGAAAATTACAATAACCACCCTCCATATTTGACATAATTGTGAGAACCACTTTCAAAAATAGAAATAACCTTATATGTTGTTAAACAAAAGGATAAAATGGTCATTTACCTTTCATTCTCTCTCATTTTTTCTTTCTTTCTCATTTTTTGCTAATAATAATAATAATAAAAGAAATAACTAGTGGTTGCAAGCATTCAATGACCACTAAGTTATTTAGCAAGAGAAAGAAAAAAAAAAAAAAAAGATGATGAAGCTCATTTTCGGTGAACCCAAATACATCTTGATTTATCGTGGATGAATCCAAAGTCTAGGTTTATTTGTAATGGACCCAAAAACATATCATGATAAATCAACAAAGGTTAGTCTGTTCATCACAAATGAATCCGAACATGTGATGAACATTTTTTTAGTTTATTAGAGAGTGATATGCCACTACAATAAAGATCTATGATAAACCAAGAGGGAAGGAGAAATAAAGCGGAGAAAAAACAGTTTAATTCAAAAAAAAATGAGAAATAAGAAAAATATTTTTGAACATAAAGATAGAGCTGGCTCAACGAAGTTGGGGGCTTAAGTAAAAAGATTTGTCGAGACCTTCTTAAGAGTATTAATTTTTTTTATAAAAAAATAAATAATATACTTTTTTACACAAATATTTCATCATTTTATTAAATAAAAAAATTAAAATTAGATCAACTACAAAATATAATAATTTCTTAATAATAATAAATATTCAACTAAAATATAATGTCTCTGAGATTAAAAAAAAAGTCAAATAACTTACTACAATAAATAAAGAAAAACAAAATTAATTTTTTTTTAAACTCTAAGAAGATCAATGTAAATAAAAAACTATACATTACTGATTCTTTTATAGAAGGAAACAAAACAAATATTAAACTGATAGAATTAAAAAGATAAAATTCATTAATAATGAGCAACTTTTCATTCTATAAATATGTTTTAAACTATGTTTATCTTTATATAAAATTAATTTTTCTTGTCTTTTTAGATGTAAAATTGTTGATTAAATCTCCATAATCAAGTTTATCTAATAAATTATGTTCAATAGATAATGTTTTATGGGAAGAAGGAAAAATTAGGAAAGGTAAGTGGGTTTTATGGGATATTGGGATTATGGGATTTGAGAACAACACCCAACAACGATAAAAAAAATTGAAAAATGGAGAAGGGAAATTAAAAAGATTTATAATATTTTGTATTTATTTTTTTAATAAAATATTTATTATTAAAAAAATAATATATATATTAATTTTTTTTAAAATTAGGAGTCTTCCAATTTTAGAAATCTTATACCACCGCATATATGACTTTACTTTTGGGCTAGCCCTCTATTTTAGTCATTTGTTAATGTTTAATAGGTTTAGAATAGCATAGCATTAGAATTCAAGAATAGTGTCGCTGTATTTTCTTAAACATTAGAGATAATTTTTACAATTATCTTAAATCTCAAAATTATCTTATAAAATTTATTTTTAAATTTAAATTACAAAAAAATTCTATAAAAATGTTGAAGAGTTTCGAGTAAAGTTTACAGTTACGAGAATGACAAGATTTGGCAATAGATTTTTTAGTTTTACGTTTTTGTCACTTAATCACTGTCTTTGTCTTGGTTTTCGTCATTTCTCTATGCTGCGATCATTGTCGTCGCCTCTTTATGGCTGTCGCCCATCATATACTTGAACTTTCAATTTCCGAAATCAGAACATTTATGTTTCATGTAAACATAAATTTTGGGGGTACATTTTATAAATTATTTTTAAAAGTTTGATTAAATTACACTTTTGATTATTTTTTCATTTCTAGAAAATAACATCATTTTCTTTGAATTTTATAAACGGGGATTGCCATTGACAAACACATGTTAATTTTTTTTTTCTAGATTTACAAAATACCCATGTTTCCACACTATTCTAAAAATAAAAATAACAAAATAAAAAATAAAGAGAAATTATATGTGGTCCCCAATGTCATGGCAACCACATGCATATTTGGGAACCTGGATATGTAGGGTTTTAAGTGAAGCTCACCAAATATCCCAATCAAGAAAGAAAGGTTGGGGGATTCTTGTGGAACCTCGTTCATAGTTAAAACTCACTGGGTTTTAAAATGGTTTCATTGGAAACCTGCCCCTTACCCTCGGCATCATGAGAGATAGATAAAAAGAGAGATTTTAATTAGAAACCCAATTACAAGTTAGGGAAAGAAAGTGTTTTGTGTGTGTGTAGAGGACGATTTAACCTAGCTTTTTGTGTTGAAGTTTCAATGAATCTAGATCAATGAATTCCCATTTGATGACACTCCAATAAGAAAGAAAGAGTATGTACGTGTTTGAAAGTTTGTTGAACATAGATTTTTAGGTTAAACCGATGATGAACTCTTATACGATGAAACTTTAACTACAAAAGAGAAAAAGAGAGTATTTGAAAGAGGTTTAATAAAAAACTTAGATTTTTGGGTTAAACGTCTAACAAATCTTAATTGATAAATCCTGATATAGTGAAACCTTAATCGTGAGAGAAAGAGTCCTCATTTGTGAATTTTTTTCATAATTTTTGACGTTTGATCGATTGAACCATATCGATTTCAATTAAAATCTAAATGGGTTTGATTTTACAACCACACAAAAAATAAGAGATGAGAGAGAAGTTGGAAAGGAAGAGAGTGAAAGAGACGATAGAGATTGGTCCAATGATGACCATTAGCTAGCTGTTGATCGTCGATGTTTTCTGTTATGTGGGAGATGCAAAAGAGAGATTAAGAGAATAAAAAAGAAAAGGCGAAGATGAGAAATTAAAGAATAAGAGTGAAAGAGTAATTTAAATATTAGGCAATTTTCAAATGGGTCATGATCTCTTGAGTTTGAATTATTTTGGTAGCTATACCTAATTTTTAAAAGTTTAATAATTTATTTGATTTATTTTAAAATTGAATAATTAATTTCATTCTTACATTAAAATGTAGCGACGAATTTTATGTTTTGACTTAAATTTTAATATTAAAAATGTCATAAAAAGCATGCGCTAGTAATATTTGCACAATTACGATTCATTTTGTTGCCTTCTTTTAAGATATGATACCTTTTTTTAAAAATTTCAGTGAAAATTTGATTTTATATAAAATTATTAATTATGGATCAAGAAGTTTTACTAAAAATCCGAAATTTAATTTAGAAGAAAATAAAAGTAATGTTTCCATTTAATGATACCATTTAATGAATGAGATCTAACAGTCACATCATATCCGAATTCCGAATCATTCATTATGATTCTGTAATATTTTTATAATCTTTTAATCCAATCAAAGGATTTTCACAGATCCGTAGAAGTTGCTGAGAGCATAATTATATATAATACTATAAACAACATTTTAAGAATATGATTTTTTATATAAAAAGATTGAAAAAATCAAAGTGCCATTAAGAAAGAGATTTTCAAGGATTGAGAGTAATTTAAGGCTCCTAATACATTACATTTTATTTATCTTTTAATATGTTGAGATATCAAAGAAAATATATACTAAAAATATATAAAAATCAAATAATCTATTAAGTAAAATCTTCACCTTAAAAAAAAAAAAAAATTATTTTTACATTGAGCATTCACAAATGGCAACGAATTTGTAGTGATTGCCAATACATTTGTGAATTTAAAATATCAAATAAAAAAAAATTAGGCTCATGAAAATTGGGCAAAAAAGGAAAACTACTTCTTGTCACTATCAATATATGTCTTTACAATTTGTAGATGATGAGAAAACAAGGCAATACCGCACGCGAGTCAAACACGAGCAACTCGCCACCGTTCCCACTCACCGAGTCAAACCCCTTTCTTTCCTCCAACAAGGCGTCCAACCCGACACGCTTACACACCCGACCCGCAATCACCCTGCATACCAGCATTGCCCTCCGCCCCCTCCCGCCGCCGGCGGACTCGTGGGCTCTGCCGCTCTCCGCATACGTGCATATCGCCGTCCCCTTCCCGCCGTGGAACCTCCACGAGGCACCACACCCGGCGTCGTAACCCGGATCTCCCCCTGTCGAACCCAAGCAGTGGAACCTCATCACCTCATTGCCATCCGCCCTGCAACGCGCGTGGTCCTCTTGGACGCCGTCTGCGGCAGCCGCCCGGGACTTGACTCTCTCCCTGTACTCCTCAAACCGGGTCACGGTCCGGGGCAGATTCTGGACCTTGAAGACCATCTCGACCCGACCGGAGAAGGCCTTGGGCGACCACCTCGTGTGGAAGATTATCTCCACTACGTTGCGCGACGGGTGGCCCCCCGGCAGCTCGGTCAGCGCTGGCAAGATTGCCTCCGGAGCACGTGAGCGCCGGCGGCGGGTGGCATCGTCGGAACTGGGTTGTCTCGGCGGCGGCGGTTGTTTGGGCATCTTCCTAGGATTCTGTTTGGTGGGTTCAACGACATCATTGAGGCTTACACTTCTTCTGCAACTTGAAACGGTAGTGGTAATATGGTGGTGGACGACGTCGTTTACTGCTCTTGATTTGCATTGCAGAGACTTGACCCAGCCAGTCGCCATGAACGTCTTCCTCAGCGAGCCTTTTCTTCTGCTTCTTCTTCTTCTTCTCTCTCTTTTTCTCTACATATAATAGTATATAATATGGGGCTTGTTCTTCTTCCGCGTCTTCTTCTTGGATATGGATTTTGAGCTGGACGGGGATGAAATGGAAGAGATATGGCCACGATATATTAGAAGGGTGTAACTATATTGGGAGGAGATGACAAAACTGCCCCAATGAATGTTGGAAAATAACAAAGATGGATTCTACCAGTTCCCCTCTTCATGGGCTTTCTGTCTTTTCCGGAAAAACCAAATTTCATTTATTAAAAGGATACAAGAAGTCATCAATGGCGTTTCAGAGAGAGAGAGAGAGAGAGAGAGAGAGTAGGGGATGGCCCTGGAATCCGCGAGCAATTTTAAAAAGGGAAGGCATTTCATGGACATGAGTACACATGATTTATTGTTATATTTTATTGTTACTTTTAGTTTTTTTACATGTTATATTATTAATATCATTATTCCTAGGTGGGAATTACTTAAAATGTTCAAAATAATTGTAAAAATTATTTTGATGTTTTTAAAAAAATACGAATACCTTTCAAATTTGATATTACTTAACAATTTTTTTATTTCTTATTTAACTATAGGTAAACATTAAAAATAAACAAAATACTTTTTGATATTTAGACACTCTTTCATCCTTTCTTATTTTTCTTTTTAATTTATCTCTTTTCTTAGACACACACACACACACACTCTTGATGTGCAGTGGCGGGGGGGGGGGGGGGGGGGTGGCTGTTTGCAGCGGCCAAAGCTTCTGTCATCTCTTTCTCTTTTCCCCCTCTCTCTTTCCCTTTACAATGCTGACTACGAAGGAGACATTTGTTCTCTCTCATCTTGTAGCTAGATTTGCGATGATGAAGGTTCTAAATTCTAATTCTAATGAGGCTCGTCGCAAAAGCCGGTGAGGCTGAACACCCCCCCCCCCCCCCCGTCCTTTCTCTTTCACGGTGGTTACCGGTCATCAACGGTCACTAATTGTCTTTTTTTATAATTACGTCCAATTTAAGAAATGAATATTAACTTTTTTCTTGGTTTTTAATCAAAATGTTTATTCAGATAATATTATTATTATAATAATAATAATTAAAACGAAGTGTATGATCAGTATCAGGTGCCCAAAATGAGATCTTGGTTCTGATATTGGAATCATCACATTCGACAATTTTAAAAACCATCCTCTCTCTCTCTCTCTCTCTCCGCCTATACCAGCATATCTATACAGGAGCGTGCAAAGTTTTGGGAGGACAGATTTTTTGACAAATTTTACTTTTAAATAATTTTTGATAAATTCTATCTGTTTTTTCATAGAAAAGCTTTAGGTTTTATAAATATGCATAGCTTACTATATATAAAGCAAAAGCAAAAGCAAAAGCAAAAACATATACAGATTGCCTCAAACTCAGTATGCCATGTGCTAATTATACAACCTTCAAACATTAATATTTCCTTAATTACTTCGTATTTTGATATTATATTATATATAACGCGAATATATAAATTAGGTAAATAATCTAAATAGGAAATAAAATAAATACAAAAAAGTTATAAAAATCTTTATATATATATATATGTGTGTGTGTGTGTGTGCGCGCTTAATTACTAATATACATGGACAGTGAGACATGAATACATCTTTTCATGCAAAGTCCCTTTCGACACTGAAAAGGACTTCTTCATTAGCATTAAGGTATTATAACTGTCGGTCGGTAAGACGCTTAACAACCAAATTGAAGTCTTCTTAGCCAAGCTGCTGCTGCTGCTGCTTTCGGTTCTTCCACGTTCCAACTAATCGATCCTTAATTAATTTTGGAGTTCAATATATATATATTATTCCTTGCACACAAAGCGACGGTTGCTTCCTTCCTACTGATCTCTTCCAGTACTCTCTCTAGTAGTTTTCATATTCATAACACAAACAAACAAACAAACAAACAAACTAATTCTCTCACTCATCATTACCAACTTCCTAGATAGATGCACAACACTTCTCCTTTTATTAGGGTCCAAGATGCTCATTATATTGTTATATGTAATTTAGTTTTTAATTTTATAAAGAGACTATTTTCCCCCTCAACACATAAAAAAATACTTTTTAAGTATCATTGTTCGCAAGGCTTTAATTTGCCACTCTCTCTATTTTAATATATATATTAAAAGAAATATGAATCTCATAAAATATGAGAATAAATATAATTTTGATATCATATTATAATAAAACATAATGAGTCATGGGTTTATCAGTCAAATACATGTCAAACCAAGTCTAAGTTCAAAAATGTGGAAGAGAAAGATAAGTTCTTTTAAGCAATCAATGTTTTATCACTCAAATACATATTAAATCAGATCTACGTTTAAAAATATGAAAAAGAAAGAGATATACCTTTAAGCAATCGATGTTGTGAACCCAATGAGAGTTCTTAAATGGTTCGATAAAATCCTACCTCAACATTTGAATCCAAATGACTTTGCCATTAAACCCTACCTCTACATTTGAGTTCAATTGAACTCTAGAATAGAAAAATGACCTTACCTGCAAGTGGTTGGTAGTAGAGTGGCAACAATTTGATAGCTAGAGAAAGGTGAGAAGAGAGAGATAGAGTAGAGTCGGTGGCGATGCCAAAAAAGAATAGTTGGTAGTGACAAAGATTTCGACTGAACTAAAAAAAAAAAATAAAAATGAAGAAAAACTTTTTAAATATAAAAGTATTTTGATTATTTTTAAATATTTATCTAAAATTAATTAATAACAAAAAATTTAAATTTCAAAAATACTCATCATATTTTCTCAACATTAAAGGCGATCCTCATAATTTTACAAAATATCAAAAAGGTTGTTTGTAAATTTTTCTCGTTGGTGGTACGTAGGAATGTTGAAATGGTTTAGCCATTTGCATGCTCCATCGTTATTGGATGGTGAAGATCCTTCTCTCCCAAAGTGCCCATAGCCAGGGGCCCTTTAAGTCAGATACCTTAATTCGTTTTGGTTTATCACACAGGTTGGAATTGGCCAAGTCTGGCAGACAACACCAAACACGTTAGTGCAATTAATTAGTATTTATATAAGTTCGTTTTAATTATATTCATACCACCAAGGCTATATATATATGAAAAATGCTATTAGTACGTACACCTTTGTGTACATCTTAAACTACACAAAGATGTATCAATGCAAAAATATCCCTCTGAGGCGCATAGATGCGCGTGAGGCGAATGGTATTTTTGTCATTGATACACCTTGTGTAGTCCAAGATATACAAAAATAATGTACATATAGCATGACTATATATATATATCAATAGAAAATTATTATATAATTTGTTATAGAATATATATCACTTCTCATCTTCCAATCTAATTATATACTAGCATGGGTGCTAATATATAAATATAATTTTATGTATAATTATATCGATTCATTAATTTTAAGGATAAAATGTGAAATGAATTATTGTATTTTAATTTGGGATTTAAATTGTTTATTATATTTAAAAAATAAGTATTATTATACTTTCATATTGGAAGTCAAATTAGTTATTATATTTAAAAAAAACAAATAAATTAAAAAAAATATTTTTTATAACTGACTGACAATACTTTAATTTTTTTTATATATATTCAACGAAAAGATAGTCTTGAGATTTCTGTGATGTGTTTTCACCCTTTCTTTTAAAACTATAAAATAAGTTTGGAACTAACACTTTTTTAGTTATTTTTTATTTATAAAAACTAAAAATGCTTAGTTGATAATTTTTGTTTTTCTTAAAAGCAAAAGCATTTTAGAACAAAAAAAATAAAATAAAAAAATCTAAAAAAATTAAAGATGATGGTATCTATATATATTTACTTTTGTAATGAAAAACAGATAAATTCTTATATTTCAAGAAACTCCTTTTTTGTATGATATATAATATGGTATGCATATTTTTGGTGTGAAATATATTACTTACAGAGATATGTTATCGTTTTCTTTATATGAATACTGTTATCTTTTTTATTACTAACTTCTTAAGTCCAAACTTAATTTCTTTAATTTGGAGAACAATTTTTTTGCTTGATTAATTTAGAAAAGAATTGGTGCCGAAGAGACTCATATGATTGTGAATGCACGCATACATTTCTCCTTTTCTTTATTTGAATTAGGGTAGTGGCCTATCATTTAGATACCCCATTTGAGATATTATATACCCTCGGGAGAGGAAAAAAAGGAAGAAGAAAAGATATTAATGAGAGGAAGCATGCGAGAAGAGGTGGAATCTTTTTGTTGAAGTTTGAAATGGGAATGGAAGAACAGAAATGGATGGAAGCTGGCAACGAAGGTATCCCTGAAAGAGCAGCACTGAAGTTTGAAGTTTAAACTAATAATTAATTGAGACCACATGCAGCCCGTAAAAGTTAGTGATAAAACCACAAACTTATTCATTAATTCCAGTACTTGTTTATTAATTAATTAGTTTATCAATAAATTATGGTTACAGATATGAAGCTGCCCATAAAAAGTTTCAGTACTAGAAGGCGACAATTATATTGAAATGCGCAAACCCTGATCAATGCTCTTAAAAAATTAATCAAGGTACTATTTGATGATATATTTGAATGCACAAGCAAGTTGTTGCGCATCAAATTAAAACCACTAGATACTCAAACCACCACAAGATAAGGCTCAAAACACTTGAAAATCCCATCTGTTAGGTAATGAAATGACAGCCCATTCTCCCAATGAAGGTTATTTAAAGTTCTTGTTGGATGCAGCCAACTGGAGCTGAATAGGTCCAAAATGGGCTAGGGTCGATCAATGAACTTAAACTACTTATTTAAGATGTGGTAGATGGATATATATATGTATATACACACACACATACATATACATTTAATCGTTGACAAGAATATACAATCTTTTTTTTTTTTTTGAGTGTGTTTATTCAATTGAACTCAATAGACACACAATAATTCACAAACTAATAAAATACATTAGTTAATTACTTTATCTTCTTTCTTGGTATAGAGTCTAAAAAAATGTTGTAATGATTAAGGTTCTTTCTTATTTTATGTGATACTCTCACATGGTATTTTTTATAATGTCTTACCCTTATTTTAACTTTTATTTATTTACTTATTTTGGACAAAATTAGTAGTTTTACAATTTAAACTTAAGTCTTCTGAATTATATATATATATATATATATATATCCCTGCAATCAAACATGTATATATAGTTCGAAAAAAGAAAGTGTTGGTCAAGTAACTTTTTACGTACCTAACAAATAATAAAAAAAGTGATAAACTGTAGTAAATAGTTAAAGTTTGATTAGGAAAAGAAGTGCAAATCTTAAATGAATCATTTGAAATCTAAGTGTGAATGCGGGCACAAATAAGTTGGTTTGCTAATTGAATCCCTAATAATTAAAGCACTGATCATTGAGACATGAAATCAGTACTCAACTAAGCGAGGCCATTTGGAAGTTGGCTGTTGGGAGAGTGCACAGGTGATCCAAGTGAAAGACATTGAGCAGGGAAATTTAAGTGAAGTGTTAAATTTTGATTTAATTAAATATTAAATATCGAGATCAACTTGTAAACTCACAACATTTTTCAAACTTTGGATCCATGAACTGGAGTGCCAGCCTTTGGCCTCACGCCCGCATGGCATACTGCGTCTTGGAGACCCCGGCAATTGCGTATTCTCTCACTCTTCCTCCCTACTTTTTCACTTTCCTTTCATTTTAATTCTTTGTTTAGTACTCCCCTTTTGCATTCAAAATTGATTTTGGATGCCCCATTCGGGCACTTTTCAGATGTGTGAGCTTTGCCTCCTATCTGGGTACTTTTTGATTAGAGTAATCTTGAAGAATTGATATTTCTATACAAGTAATTAGAAAATTAAGTATGTGGCAGGGACCTTTTTATCATGTTATTAAACATATATAGGTGTAGATTGAGCCAACTCGAGCAAATTTGCCTAACTCGAGGTGGAGTTTGATCCCAGTTTGCCAAGAACCCACCCATAAAGAACTAAAAAGGGTAAATTTCACCTCTCTCCCTCTATATATATCCTTTGTTCGAGTATTTTTACAATCTTATGTGATTTTTACTTTTGATAATTCATGTTTTTGTAATTATTTGTTTGCTTACTTTTTAAATTGCTAAGAAGAGATGGAAAGATGGAAACAAGACAAAATAAACCCCAACAGTGTAAATGAACTAAAAATGTCAGAATATTAAGCTCACAAATTAAGGGGGCACTTAAAAGAAAAATAAATCATGAGACATGGAATACGTACTAAAAATAAATTATATGAAGTGTAAGTGAAATGTATGAAATTGAAAATCCCATTACCTTCCATTTATAGCATTTTAATATTATTTTGGCGCTTTTAGTATTTTATTTTAATTTAGTACTGAAATTTAAATCTCATATAAATATTTTAAAAAATAAAAGTAGCATATATTTTATACTTGGTGCAATAAAAAGTACAAGACTATGGAGAAGACTTTCTCAAGAGAGAAGGATCTATTAAGGTGTTTGTAAAGCTCATGTCTCGTTGTTGATTCTTAGCAAGAGCTACATATATTACAATATCTTGTAACTAACGATAATTTTTGAAGAAACCATATCCTAATAAGTAATTATGTTTTTATTGACTTGTTAAATTATCTTTATAATTGTGATTAACCTAAAAGATTAGAAAAAGACAATTTAAAAAATTATACTTTCTCAAAACCTGTTTAGCATAAATAAGTAAATCAGATAGGACTACCTATTCCCAAAAAGGAAAAAAAAGAAAAGAATGGCAAAGGTATATATATAAGGTAATGAAACTTCATTAATTTGTTTAAGGAAATTCTTCTTCTTTAATTAGAAGGTAGGCCTTTGGTTGAGTCATCATGAAGCCAAGGCAACATCTAGTCATCTGTCATTACTAATCATAGTTATTTTTTTTTTTAAATGACTAAAATGTCTTCATTTTTTTTTAATTTTTCTCTCCCTTATCTGTGTTTCTTCCATTTTCTCACCTTTTCTTCTTTGACAACAATTGATGATTTCTTTTCTTTCTCTCTCCCTCGCTCCCACTCTTTGTCTCCTACTTCAACCTAGCGCGCTAGGTTCATTAGAACCCAACAAGTCAATGAGTGATAAACCTAGCTATTGTTGAATTTGATCAACAACTCAACAAATTATTAGGTTCACTGACTTGCTGGGTTCACGATCAAGCCAGCACATATCTCTCTCTCTCTCCCCGTACAAGGGTTGTCGCCATGGAGCCCATTAATTTGTCTTCCGTTCTCTTTCTCTCATTTTGATGGCAACCCTAGCTATATGTGTGTTGCGGTTTCATCTAATCCCAATGATCACTGGGGTTGAGGGACAGTGATGGTGGTGGTTGGCCTCATTGACCACCACTAGTTTTCTATTTTTTTTTTTTTTAATTTTTCTTAAAATTGGGAGGGAGAAGAGAAGCAAGAGTGAGGGAAGAGAAAATAGTGAAGTAAAAATTATTAGTCCGTTTTCAGAAAATCCAAAGCTTTGAGCTACATAACATGGCTGAAGGCTGAAGCTCTTATCCCTCCATAATGAGAATCATTTATTTATTTTATCTTGATATAATGACAATCATTTTGAATGGATAAATTTTTTGACAATTTGGAACATCTTAATAACAAGCTGTTTCCACAGTCTTTTATAAAATGTTTTAGAAATAATTTATGCATAGTGATAGTGTTGTGGTCAACATATGATTACTTCTCATTGATTATGTTGCGGAATGACTTTCCAAATTGGTGCCCTAATCATCAATTTGTGCCACCATATTCAAAGAATCATATGTCAAATCATTACCCAGAATTCTAATGACCACATTCTGCACTTAGCAATCATTAAATTTAAAACACCTAAGAAGTTTGAAATGTTCCATCCACACCCACAATTTTGCTAATCAAATAGGTGATCAATGAATTAGAAGCTCTCTCTCTCTCTCTCTCTCTCTCTCCAAATTAAATCATATGAGCTCTGTACTGTTGTAGGGTTTAATTTAGGTAGTTATCTGTTCTATTATTTAAATAAATATTTAATTTGATGTATTATTCTTTTCTAATTTTTAAAATATCTTTGATATATTATTTTATTTTAAACAACATAACAATAAAAGGAATGAACCGGTATGACTTTTAAATTACAATAACATATGAATGATTTTATTATTTCATCAAAACTTATCTCTTTATTTAAAATTTGTTTAATAAACAAAAATTAAATTGCAATCATATATAAAATAGCTCTATGTAAATATATATTTATATTTATTTTTTTATTTTTTAGTTACATCTACATAACATGAATAATTTATAAATAAGTGAAACAAAGTGAGAAAGGGCCATGGCGTTCTCACACTCTATGTGAGAACGCCATCTAATTAACTTGATTCGTGCTTGCTCGACTTAAAAAAATGATTTGATTCATGCTAAGTCGAAGAGAGACTCACATAAAATATTAAGTGTATATATATACATTTAGAGATATCAAACAAATCGGTGGCTGTGAGTTGTGTTGGGTCCAGGGCCTTGTGGGCCGAGGCCTGGCCCATGATTGGCCCAGGCCGCCAGGCGCCACACACCCTTGATAATTATTGAAAACTTAATTCTGAATTCTTAATAATCATACCCACTCCAGTTATACACTTAATTCTGAATAAGCTAAATTAATGATTTCATCACAAATTATAGTGAGATGCAGATAATTGTTGTACAAATAATTTTAGATCTGTCACACAAGTAGAATGGGGAAATGGATACGATACGAAAGATAAATATAAAATGTTATTTTTCAAAAAGGCAAGAAATACAAAAAAAATTTGAAAACAAATTCTAGAAGAAATTAAAAATTTTGAGTTAGAGACGGAAAAAATTTCAACCTATTCGTGAAATTGAAAATGCGTTATTTATATTTTTCTTATATTATAAAATGATTACGAAAACTTTCTAAAATTAAAAAAGTAGGTCAAAAATATTTCGTGACATTTCGGAAATGGAATCGTCGAAATGGTACCCCTAAAAAGTTTTCATGCATAATAGGTGGTGGTAGTAGTAGTTCAAAAAAATATCTTTGGCATTAAGAAATGCATTGGAAATATTAGATGAAAATAAACAACAAAATGTGAAGGTACACTCTTCTGAGAGTTACATAATATGAAGTAAAAAGTAACAACAATCAAAATAATTGTGGATAACACTCAGAACTTCTGAGAGTTTCATATATATAGTAAGAGCCAATTAAAGAATACCTAAATATGGGCCGTCTAGTACTGGGCTACTAGCAGTTTGTTATTTAGATTGGGCCCAGCCCTCAATGTTGCAACAGTTAATTTCGTTGGGCCAGCCTTAATTGCATTTATACAGACATTAAAGCACCTCACACAACCAATGAAAGACTTTTAACTTAAGATGAATAAAATAAATAATAAATACTACTTTGTACTTATGATAGAAAAACCATAATACGAAAACAATAATGCTAATACAATATGGCCGTACGTATGGCACCTTGCAGTGATGGCAGTCTCCGAGTTAGATGATATTTTGGTATGATTGATTGGTTTTTGCCCAATTTGCAATGGCTTTCGAATTTATGGTGCTTGCCAGGATGCATCCCAAAGCCAAGACTTCAAACATTCACTGAAATGGAAGTTCATGGGATGGAACATAAACATTAATTAATTTTGTTTTGAGTATGGATATATAGGGCAATCCATTCATTAACTGAACTATCTCTTTATAAAATCAATTGATTTCTAATCTGTCTCTAACTTCAGATTAAGCTCGCCAGCTGCCCCTTACCCACCTTATTTCTTTTAACACCTAAAATCTATGTACATTAACCACCTATGTTGGAAGTGCACTTGGGGTGAAGAGGTCTCATGTTTAAGTTTACTAATTTTTAATGTTACCCCCTTTAGAACTCGCGTGGTCCCCTGTCATTGTATCTAGTGGCGTACATGAGCTGCATTAGTTTGGGTTCTGGTTCAACCCAAAACCTAACCCAACCCAACCCAATAACCTTTTTTATATGAATCTTAACCCAAATCAACCCGAAGCAAAAATTTACAGCCTAACTAATGCAAACCATAAAAAACTGAGTTGGTTTCATTAGATAGCAAAAGTTTTTAATAAGAAATTCATAACATATTCTAAAATATGTTAAAACAAGGAATGAATTGCTCAATTTCTGTTACTGTAACTAATATATTATAAAATATTAGTTACAATAAATATATGGGTTGGGTTGGGTTAGGTTAGTTGAGTTAAAATTTTTATTAGTCTCAGCCCAAACCAAGCAAAAATTTCTTAAAGAAGTTTGAATCAACCCAACCTAACACAAAATAAAAACCAAACTGACCCCACAGTTTGGGTTGGGTTGGTTTGAGTTTTGAGTATCCTTAATTGTACCTTAAGAGATTGGGCTACAGTGATGGCTATAATTTAAAAAGATAAATTACAAATGTGTGGCGCTTTCTTGAATCTAAATTTACCATTGCGTTGAGTTATTTTGATTGGTGATATGGTTGAAGTTGTTAATATAATTAAAATGTCATTGAATGAAACCAAAATCTATAAATTATTTGACACTTTAACTTAATAGGTACTATACAATTTTTATAGAAAAAAAGTATACTAAAATAGTGCCTAAGTTAAAAGTGTTAGAACAAAGTTGAGTTTTGTCTTCAAAACAACACCCATTATAAAAAACAAGTATTATAAATGCTCTTAATCAGTGCCCACCCAAGAATTGATCTATATGATATAAGCCTCTATTTCTTTTTGGAATCGTGTGATTTTGGGTTTCAATATTTTTTGAATTATGATATTATTTTTAATGTCACTAGGTACTGGCTAATTAAAGTTTAGTTGTCGATGCAACTGGTGGTTGTACCAAATGGAGAGAACCATTACCTTGTTTTTTCTTTATTTTTGCCAAGATTTCCCATCGTTGGTTTCCTTTGAGCGGAAAGTCCAAACGTAATATCTTCGGAGGACATCATTCTTCTTTGATTTAGCTAGATAAAATTAACAAGAGGATTTCAAGCCAAAAAAATAAAAAGATAAAAAAAAAAGAGAATATTAACAAGAGAATTTTCATCCCTTTAGGGTTACCCCAGGCTATGGGATTAATCGAACTTTATGGCCTTAATTTTCCTCCAACCTTTTACGCATAATTCTTTGTTCTTGGCATTCCTTTCTGGCATGCACAAAAAGTTCACAACACCATATGCCTATAGCATCTATAAAAACGTTGCAAAACTTGTGTTGATTTCTATCACTTAGGCAAGAAGTTAATTATGCGGCAAAATTAATAGGATTGCACCGTTAAGAAGATAGATGTTTAATTCATATAATACAAACACTAGTATATTTGTACACAAGCTCAGCGAGAAAAATAACATTAACCGTGTGTACATATATTCTGACCATAGCTAAGAAAACTTAACATTCACCCGTAACAGTAGTCTTAATTAATTTCTTAATGGGTACGTTGATGGGGCGCCATGTTTTCATGCATGCTGTAGCTGCTCTTCTTAAACATGGCAACTAGGCTCTGTTTCCTCCAATTCGATGCCCTCCTCGGCAAGCCTATTCTCCTTGTACACATACCATTTGGCACAAACCAAGTACAACAAGAAGTTCAAACCACTTATAATGGCCAACAACCAGTAGAAATCGTAGAGCCTCCCTTGGTTGAGATTATCAGCCAGCCATGGGTTCTTCTCCCCCGTCACTTTGTGCACTATAGTCACCAAAACAGAGCTAAAGAAAAACCCTAGCGAAAGTGTGCTCAAGAACAGCCCCGTGCTCATGGTTTTCATCCCTTTGGGGCATTCCCTTAGGAAGAAATCAAGCTGCCCAACGTAGGTAAACGCCTCGCCGGACCCCACAAGAAGGAACTGTGGGACCAACCAAAACACACTAAGCGGCACCACAGCCGTTGGATCGTTGCTTGATCGGGCAACAACGCGTAGCCGCTTGATCTCGGTCAGGGCGGCTGCCACCATTGCCAGTATTGACAACACTAGGCCAACCCCAATGCGTTGCAATGGGGTGAGGCCTTGTGGGTTGTAAAGGATCCTTCTGGCCGCTGGAGCGATAACCCGGTCGTACACCGGCACGGTCAGCAAGATGCTGCCGACGAAGAAGACGGTCAGGGAGGCGGGCGGAATCTGGAATGACTTGCCAATGTGGCGGTCCATGGTGGTGGCTTGGGACACTGAAAATGTGGTCATTTGGGCATAGACTGTCCAGAAGATTATCGTGGTGGCCCAAATGGGGAGCATTCTAATAACCAATTTCACTTCTTCCACATCTGTTAAAGTTGAGAGGTGGAATTTGTTCTTCTCCACAGTGATTCCACTGTCAAATTCAGGGTCTTTGATGGCTGCTTTATCCAAGAAACTGCAAGAAACAAAACCCACCAAATAATGAACAGAATTGGCCTGATATCTAGGGTCTAAAATAATATCTTTTGCCCCTAGTTTCCTAAAATCATAGAGTTTGGTGACGGAAACAGTCAGTGCTGAGCACACAAGACAGTGAATTGTCCTCGTGCTATATATATGACAAGTGACGTGAAGATAGATTTGTAGTTTTTGTATAAACACAGACAGGCTGCCCCGTGATCTTACCCTGATTCCTTTGGGTCTTTCCCATTCAATAACATGACCTTTTCTAAAAGAGTGTTAATTGATTCCCATAGATATCTCCTACGCTTTTTATTTTATAAAAATAGATAGGGACTTAAAATTTTCATCAGCTTGTTCGAAATATAAACATCTAATTTGAAGTATAATTGTTCAAGTTATTATTTCTATTATGATTTGAGTATTTGTGCATGAAAAATTGGTCTCCATGCACGCAAAAATTCTCCAAGTATGCATTTTTCTTACCATTTGTCGTATCATTTCTTTTCTATTATTAATCCAAGAAATGATATTAATACCATATTAGCCCAAGAGGGAATTCAGGAAAATGCTATTCTATCACTAAAATTTAATAAAAAATTTTGCTTGCTGTTGGAATGGTAGAGAGTTGCTCCATAGATGTTCATGTTTGTATTTTTTCGTGTTCAGTATGTTGGGTCGGGATTCCCTTCTAATTGGAGGATGACCTAATAATAATTGGATATTCCTAAAATGATGATTTAATATAATGGTTGGGTATTCTTAAAAGGATGGACCTGTTTATATTACTAATATTTTTATCTCATGGGACTAAAATATTTCTTGATGACATTAGGGTTTTTGTGCCTCTTAGGCTATAAAAGTCATGCATAAGGGAGAGAAGAAACAAGAGAGCAAAAATGACAAAGTTCTTGGTTTGATTTCGAATTTCCATTTCTGCCTGTGCAGCTGTGATCAAAAAGATGATCAGACGGTTTTGTGGTCCAATTGAACTAAAATTTAGAGGGTATGTTCGAGACTCGCAATTCTAAGATTTGAATGGTGGAGATTTGATTTTGATGCCGGCATCCTTGGGAATTGATCCATTTCTTACTGCCTTGTGGTATTCAATTTCACTTTACGCATCTCTAAACAAACAGATGGTCAGATGGTGTTTTGTGGCCCAATTGAGCTAAAATTTGGAGGGTACGTTCTAGGCTTATGGTTCTAGGATATGAACAATGGAGATTTGATTTGGAGGTGATCCTTGGGAATTGAGCCATTTTCATACTACCTTATGGTTCTATCTATTCTTCCCTAATTCCTTTGTTATTTCATTAATTTGAGATAAGTTTGATCATGTGTTTTATGTCTTGCCTTTTGTGATTATTGAAAGAATTTTGTAATCCATATTTGGTGATATTAGTGAAATTTTTGAGTGAATTTCGGTACCGTAGTTTTTACTCTTCACATACATTGAAAAGGTTTTTCACGTAAATTGGTTATCTCATTTGTAAATTGGTTATCTCATTTATTAATGTGATTGCACTTGATATTTGGTTGGTTATTTTTTTTCTTTACAGGTTTTCACAAATTAGGAATTGAGTATATTGATCCCAATACTGTATTGGACAAATGGAGTAAACTATGGAACATTAATTCTGTATAATGACTATGGAGATTTTTTATGTTTCTAAACTTACTATTTTTTCATTATCTTGGGAGTAAAGAAAAAAAAAAATTCTCAAAGCAAGAAACTCTGTAAATGAATAGGACAAATGACTTTCAGATAATTAGAGTTATAACTTAGTGATATTAAAAAATAAAAAATAAAATCTCAAATTCAAATATTGTCACTTCTATAAGTTTTAGTTATCGAGAAAAAGGCTTACCGGAATTGCTTGGTATGTGGCAGCGTTTGCTTCTTCTTCTTCTTCATTTGTCCATCACTTGCCAAATCAATATCGTCCACATTGAAAAGCAGCGACGAATCCGATGGCAACTCCAAATGCCTCTTCCTCCATGCCGCAACAAAGACACTGGCAATTTGCGTCAACGGACTTCCCACAAGTTTCTTGAACCGGTATCGCCTCGTCCCGGCCAAGAACACGAGCAGGCCAGCAGCAATGGCGAATGCACAGCTGCCGTATCCCCATTGCCGCCCCAAGTTGTCTTGAATGTAGACCAGAACTGTCACCGCTCCGAGCGCCCCGATGCTGATGAAGAAGAAGAACCAGTGAAAGAACTTGGCCATTTGGGCTCTTTCTTCCTTGTCTGTGTCGTCAAATTGGTCGGAGCCGAACCCCGAGACGCTTGATTTCAGGCCGCCGGTGCCGAGTGCAGTGAGGTAGAGAGCTACGTAAAGCACTGTTAGCTGCGTGCCGGTGGCTGGGATGCAGGGCTGGCGGTCGGTGGTGCATTTGGGAGGTCTCAGGCTGGGGATCACGGTTGAGATGGTCAAGATTGTCACTCCCTGCAGTTACCAGGCCGATCGAAAATATTAACAAAGAAAAAGTATACTCCTTCATAGATATTAGGTAATATTGTGAAAATTGTGAATCCGTTCTTGAGAGATGGATAAGGTTTAGATTATAAAAAGATATGACGTGTGATTTGGTTCAATTTGTTTAACTTTTGACATTATTATTAGTTTATTTAAATTTTATATTTTATAACGAGAAATCATGAAAAATATAAAGAAAGTTTGATAAGACATGAATTCAAGATTTTAAACTCATTAGTGCTACTACTATCTATGACTATATTATTAATTTGTGGTATGAATAAATTATATTATTATATTTAAAATATTATAACAAAAGATATGATCATCAACATAATAGATATAAAATTTATAATTCATGTAATTGATATATACTACCAAAAGGAATTAAAGGGCACTTGAAATTTCTATTATTATATAAAGTTTTTATGACATGGCTATGTAACCCTTCTTAATCGATATTAATCGGAATCTCTGTATATAAAATTCACAGATAACTCTATTTCGTCCCAATTGTAAAGGAACATCAGATTCATTTACTTAAAAAAAAAAAAAGAAAGAAAGAAGAAAACATGAGATAACCCACACGAAAGGAAGAGGAGGAATACATAAACTAGTACTGCGTTATGTGAAAGAAAATGTCAAAAAGTTAAAAGTGCACGACTGATCAACCTAAAAATCCAGAGAAAGAGAGTAAAGCTGGAAAACCCTAAATCTTTCTTCAGGAAAAAGATATTTCAAGTTCAACGAAAGGCAAATTAAGCACTTACAGTTGCTTGAACGGCGGCAAAAATGGCCACAGTTAGGTACCTGCAAAAGAAGAACACCATTCCACAAACAGTATCAAGGGCAAGATCGAAGAAAATAAATCTGGATAAGTTTCAGTATTACTTACCTGCCGAGGAAAGTGTCAGCGACGAAGCCGCCGAGCAGACAGAGCATGAAGGAGCTGCCGAGGAAGTTGGTGACAGTGTTTGCCGAGGATGCATTGCCCAAATGCATGGTGTTCGTCAAGTAGGTCACCAAGTTAACGGCAATTCCAAGCGTCGTCAACCTTTCACATGCCTCAACTCCTGATGAAGAACAAGAAATTAATTGAAGCTTTTTAGAATCCGCAAAACAGTTCCTATATGTCATTGAGAAGAAAGTTTGCTCAGGAAATTGAAGCAAAGAATGATGCAGAGAAGGAAGAGACCCAGAATCATGGCGGCGCTGGCCCAGCCGCCGGTGGCAGATCGGAGGGCTGGGCGGCCTTTGAAGTCCCAGGCATTTGAAAGGGTGTCGGGCCATTGGCTTTCAGGCGATGCCATTGGTGGTGGTTGATACGTTACGGTTGCTCTGGGCTTTGGCTTTGAAAGTTTGTACTAGAATGGGGAAAGAGATGGGAGAGGACTTCCCTATTTATAGCCGTTGCTAGAGAGCACCTGTGACCTAATTTATTTTAGACCCCACGGTACAATTCAAAATTTCATTTTCAAGACAAATGGCTCCTATGCTTATTCTTCCAACGTGGCCGCACCTAAGACTGACAGGTGGTTAATGATTTTTTTATATAATAATCCTATTAATTAATGACGATGTTTCACAATTTTTTTTTTAAGATTAATGCTAATTTTTGTTTTAAGACCAATGGCTAAGTAACAATAAATGTGTTTTATTTTTAAATAAATGTATTTGTTATAACAAATGAATTATATTTGTTAAATAAGCATATAAAGAGTCTTTAATGATAGATAGATTCACATAAGACTTGCTCTTTATAATAAATATGAGATTATGAATTCGAATTTTCTTATGTGATTTAGTATGAACATTTTATGAATTACACTTAGCGCTGAACAATTTATAATTTTATGAATTATGACTTACCTTCAAATTCACACCAATTTTATCCATCCATAAATGAAACCGAAGTTCCACAGGACATTAATTATAGTGCATGTGCATTATTAGTCATTTAATTTAGATGGATCTTGATTATTAGTCATGGGTAATTATTCACTCTTTTAACGGTGGTTATAATCATGTCTTCAATGGATATTTATTACCAACCAAAAACTCAGGGATATTTATTGAATAAATTAGAATTTTTAAAAATGATTAAAATAAATTTAATCAAATAAAATAAAAAAACAAAAAGATTGACAAAGAAAATGTCAAAGAAAGTTTGGGTTACGTGGGTGAAGAACAAGTTTTATTTTTATTTTGTTTGGTTAAATTTAATTTTAATTTTTATTAATTATCATTTAATTAATTTAATTTAATTTAGAGTTTAAGTGATGGAGTGAGCAATAGAGGGTTTGAGTGCAATTTATCATTTGTTTTGAATTTTCTCATTTTCTTGATATTTTGGTGAATTTTTGTAAAAATAAAAAAAATATTTTTTGAATGAAAAGTTGTTCCATCAGTTTAAATTGTAATTGTTACAATTATAAAAATTTAAGTATATATTTGATAAAAGTTAAAGTTAATTATATAATTGATATACTGGCAAAGTTTTGGAATTTTTTTTTGGTAATTTGTCTAATTATATATTATAATTTATAGATTCAAAAATGAAAAAACCTATATAAAAAATATTCTTAGAAAACTTGAAATTTAACTTAGTTATAACTTCTCTTCCCTCTTACCCTTGCTATTGACAAAAACTCAAGTGGTATTTTTCATTACTTAAAGTATTGGAACAATTTAAAATATTATAATTTTTAGTTTTTTTGCTAACACTGATATCATATTCATTTATTATCAAATTGTTATAAAATTATTTAAATTATAAATATAAATTTATTTAAATTATCGATGTTGAGTTTTGTGTTATGAATGTTTTGATGATGATTGTATTATGTCAAAACTTTCTCTTATATTATGTTCTCATAGATTAATTAAGATGTTTTGTATATATAGAAATTAGATTATTAGTTAAGGTAAATGTAAGCTTATCTTGATAGAATATATATTGAGGTTGTCTTGAGAATTTATGAGATCAAGGAATCTTGATAGATTTATTTTTTAACATGATTTATCTATTAATGTGCTAAAATTGTTTTAGCTTTATGACATATTTTTTAATATGCTTATTTTTGGGGTCATCCTAAAGATAATACATGATTGTTTTGTAGAGCTCATGATATGCTAAATGTTTTATGTGACAACATTACTAAAAGTTCAAGAGTAATGTGTTTTATGTTTTATATCTAATATTTAAGTAAGTGATCATACACGCAATTAAGTGATAATACTCAAGTTTTGATTTGTAGAATTTAAATTGTCTTATGTTAAGTTTGTACTAATAATCTTAATATGTTTTTTTTTGTGATAATATTGTTTTTGTTTCTTATTTGTCAATATGCTTGATATGTTAATAGGTTGTTTTGGGATTTCAAGGGATATTTTAAGTGTCCATAATGCATGAGTATCATATGATCCTTATGATGCTTAAAGTAAATTTTAGATTGGAAAATATCGTAGGTACTCAAATTATGTGGAAACATTTCTCAAATCTAGAAGCAATGTGTCTTATTTGATAAATAAGTATCAAACATCTTTACTCTTGAGTAAATGTATATATTTTTAGGCAACAGATCCTAAGTTCTAGAGCATAAATTCCTAAAGTTCTCAAAATCTTAGAAGAATCTCTTGAAGAACCTATAAAATTAAATGTGTGTAGCTTGATAAGTAAAATCATTTAAGTACTTGAAATGATTTAAATGCTGTATGTTTTCCAAACAATACTTCCTAGCGTTATTCATGTTTATGTTCAATGCATTTGACTATTAAAATTATGAAGTTTCTATCTTTCAAGAATTACTCAAAAAATGAATTAGTACGTATTATGTGTATGATGGCTTAGAGCTTATAGAATAGAAGTGATATATGTTTTGTTAAGCTTATATGTGTTCTTCTTTTGGTAAGTATGATTGAGAAATCATAGTACTCAAGCTAGTGCATCTTGGTGATTATATGTTGTATTTTGTTATTGAATAGCATATTTTGTACTTAACATATTTGAAATGTTTTATGTGTTTTATTTCAGTCAAGTAATGGTGAGTTACTTGACTTATGAATGTTGATGTGAGTATATTTTATAAAGAAATTGTGAATATGTATGCTATGTATTGATGTATGAACCTAATAGAATGATTCTTATTTATATGTAAAAAAGAGAAAGTCTTTGGTTGAGTATTATATATTGTTCTCAAAACTATGTGCTTTAAGAATATATCTCATTTATTTTCTAAAACTTTCTATGTAACCAAGTGAATGTAATTGAAAAGTTAGTTTTAACCAACTTTTATAAACAACACTTAGTGTTGTAAATGTCTTGGCATAATGTATTATGTTAAGTCCTATTTTAGATGATGATGAAGAAATTGTTTGATAATGATATTCAAAACAATATATGTTGATTGAATGATAGTCAAGTAAGACATAGAATAAATCTAGTACGTTTGAATTTTAGTCGAGTAAAAGTTCCATAATACTCGAGTAGAATATCGATCTAAGCATTGAATCTATGGTTTCATCAATTTACTCTAGTAAATGGTCTTAATAATTGAGTACTTATTGTATTGCAAGTTTCGGTTATATCAAAAGTAATCGAGTGATTAAAGTTATAGTTAAGTGTTATACTTTTTTAATTGAGTAAAATCTTGTATTACTTGAGTATTTTGATTCCATAGTCAAGTGATTTTGCTTGAACAAAGATTATGAAGTTTTATTCTCTTTTAATCGAGTATTTTTCATACACAATTAATCGAGTAAAAGTTGATGTATAATCAACTATTTTGGAGTGATAATCGAGTATCTTATGCATGTTTCTATAAAGCTATATACAAAAAACAATAATCGAGTATCTATTGAGTATAATCGAGTGTAGTCAAAACTTACTTGAGTAAGGGCAAAAAATAGTCGATTATTTTTGTGTTGAAGCTGAAATTTATAATCATTAAACTAGTTGTTGCAAGTGTTTTTAGTACACAATTTTCTCCAAAAATGGCTCTAAATTTTACCTCAATCTTTTATTTTGATTTTTGAATATTCTAATGATTATTTTTATGAAAAAAGAAGGTTGTACTTGCAAATTTCATTTTCTTGACAACAAATATAAGAAGAGAAGAAGATGAAGAAACAAAACTGTTGATTTTTGAATTCTTTCCACCCCTTCATCAAGTAAAAGAGAGCTCAAAGCTTACATCTCCTACTAGCAAAAGAGATAGAGTGTTTTTGATTTCACAATCTTTTCATCTCTCTTTTATTTGTCAGAATCTATTTTCATCATTTGATTTTAATCATGTAAAAGCTTCTCAAAGTGTTTAATTTACATACTTATCTTATCTTGTTGTGGTTAGTACTTGATCCCTTAAAAACAAAAGTATAACATATTTTAGTTGCTCCTTATAAAAGTTGTTTGTAATTGGTTACTATAGAACTATTGAAGAACAAAGGTTATAGATGTACCTGTTAAAAGTGAGGTTTTAACTGATCTTGTAAAAGCTATAGTGAGTTGTTGAAATCCTTGATGAGGAGACAAGATAGTGGACTAAGTTGGGTGAGCCAATCCACTATAAAATCTTATGTGTTGTATTATTTATTTATGTCTTTTACTTCAGCTTGTCAAGATTTTATTTCTAGCATTTATAGTTTGCAATATTTGTTCTAAAATTGATTTTGAGAAATCCATTTTCACTCAAATCATACTCTTATCATTATTTCCTAAATCATTTAAAGTTAAATCTTTCAATAGATACTTTTGTCACTAGGTTTCAAAAGTTCTAAAAAGGTCAAGCAGTTCTCATTGCATAAAAGCCTTTAAATCTAATTTTTTTTTGAAAATTTAATTCACTCTTTTCTTGGGTATCTATTATTAATTTCTCACAAAAGATATAAAAATTATCAAAGAAAGGTTGACAAATTATAGAAGATGCTGGTTAGATCTGTTAAGTTATGTTGAGAAAGTTTGTTTGTACATTTTTTTTTTTTTTATCACCGTTAGTTTTCTTATGTTAGCTTCTATTAGTTGAGCTCAGTATATAAGCTGTGACTATTGATTTGTTTTCTAAAATCTTCTTTAATAATCAATTAAATATTCTAAACAATTGTATTTTTCTTCTTTAAGATTTGTTATGGTATTAAAGCCCTAAGACCTAGAGTTTTGTGATTCCAGTTTATTTTCTTTTGTTTTTCTTTTGTACCTTTGAAGGTTTGATTTGCTTTGATATGACTACTCGTTCTACTTCCCCAACTTCTATTGTTTTGCAGATAGAGGATCATTTCTCTCCATACTATTTGCATCACTTAGACAACCATGCAACTATGGTTGTTTCATCGGAGCTTATTGCTAACAACTACGCTTCATGGAGTCGATCTTTCCTCCTTGCGCTTTCGATTCACAACAAAATTGGATTTGTTAACAATTCAATTTCTCTTTTTCTACCTTTGATCCTATATAGTTTGCTTGGCTTTGTTGCAATAACCTCATAGTTTCTTGGTTATTGAAGTCCATTTCGCCTCAAATTGCTTCCAATGTGTTCTATGAAAACTCGACTTCTAAGATCTGGAAAATTCTAAAGCAACATTTTTCTCAACTTGATGATGCTAGAATTTGTCACTTACACCACTTACTCTGTTCAATCACACAAGGAATTAAGATTGTAGCCATTTATTTTAATGAGTTGAACATAGTTTGGGTGGAGTTGAGAAATTTCAGACCTGCACCTTATTGTCAATGTGGAAAATGTCACTCATGCTTATTTTCAGTATTTCGTTGATGTGCAATAGAAGGACTATGTTTCGAGGTTTCTAAATGGTCTAAATGATTCATATGCTCCAATTTGATCTCACATTATCATGATAAAGCCTTTCCGTACACTCGATCAAGTTTATAATCTGGTGTGTCGAGAAGAATCACAACATACTTTCCAGGTACAAATGGAACCTTTTACAGAGACTTCTGCAATGGTAGCTCTTATGGATACAAGGAAAAGAGAAAGGATAACAAATCTAACATTATTTGCAACTACTGTAAGAAGCCGAGGCATACTAAGGACAAATGCTACAACCTAATTGGATTTCCACCAGATTATAAATTTGCAAAGCCTAAAAACAATGATCAAAATTAGAAATCATTTGTTGTTACACACAATATTACTATCAAAACTGAATTCGATGTTGCTGAAATAGTTTAGGGTGCGTTCTCTTTGCTTTTCAATTTTCAGTTTTGAGATTTGAATTTATTTTCAGTTTTCTGTTTTGGTAGTCTATTTTTAGAAAATTGAAAACACATTCTCTTTGTCATTTTGAAAAATTATTTTTCAAAACAAAAAATTAGAAAACGCGTTCTCTTTGAAATTTTGAAAATATTTTTTTAATGATATTTTATTCAATAAATTTGATTATTAAGTAAATTATAAATATTTAATGTTAATATATTATTAAAAATATATATACATTTTAAAGTTAATAAATTTTAAAATATTTTTTCCCATTACAATAATAAAATATAAATAAATAAATATATTTTGAGTTTTGAGTTTATTTTGGATGAAAACACTCAAAACAACTTTTTGTTGTTTTGAGTTTTCTTCACAATTTTTTTTTTGTTTTCAAAAATGTATTTTTAAAAACAACAAAGAGAACGCGTTTTCATTATTTTAGAAAATTGAAAACTAAAAATGACTTAAAAACAGTAAAGAGAACGCAACCTTAGTTTCCGGCTGTCCCTCCATTGCCTTTGACAAAAGCTCAAGTTTAAAACCTCATGTTTTTTCTCATTGTGCAGGAACCACAGATAACCTCAACCTCTCCTCAACCTGATCAAACCACACAACTAAATAATCTAGATATTGCTACCATAAACCTTCATATACCATTACAGCTTACAATGCCTATAAAAATTGCAGTAAGACTCACTTAAATCCAAAGCTTGGATAGTAGATATTGGTGTATCGGATCACATTGCATGTTTTATTACTCAATTTGCTTCTTATTCCTCTGTTTCTAATCTCCATGTTCTTTTGCCAAATGGTGATCAAGTTGTTGTAACTCGTGTCAGAATTGTTATTCTCAGTTATTCTTTAACTTTATCTAACATTTTTTTTGTTCCTACATTCCATTTTAATCTGATTTCTCTGTGTAAACTTATTGAAACACACAAACATTTCTTAATCATTTTTGGTGTTCATTTCTTTATTCAAGATAATATTTCATGGAAAATGATTGAATTATCTAAATTGAGGACAAGTCTCTTCTTCTTCTAACCTATGTCCCAGTCATTTCATATTTTTTCAAATTATGTTTCCTTAAATACTACAAATGTCTCAGATATGTTTGATCTTTGGCATTACAAACTTGCTCATTCTTCATTTGATAAAGTCAAGGTCATAAGTAAAGTTTGTTTTGATGTTGAATGTAATTGTATATCCCTCTGTGATACTTGTCTTTTTGCTAAACACAAGAGATTACTATTTGATGTTGCACATTTTTGTATATTAGTTTTGATGATAAAAAACATCTATTGGCTTAATCCCTAAGTCATGAGTTAAGGTTATGGTTTTCAACATATATCAATTTCAATATCAAGTATTATTTTGTTCAAACAAAAACCAGGTTAAGTTCATTCTTATACATATGGAGATTTGAAAAAATAAGTATTATGATTTAAAAGAATCTCCTAAAGTGATTTTCAAAATTATCCTTGAAATCGCTGGTCAATAGAAAGATAAAAATGTTCTAAAGCAAGAGACTAACTAGAACATGTTTTTGAAAATGTTTTCTTTTGAAAAACTATTTTCCGATATTTTGATATCTAATATTTCATGAACTAGAAAATATATATTTTGAAGGTAGTAATATTGCTAAATCTTGAGTTTGTACTAAAACCAAAATTCTACTTTCTTATTGTTATGGATTTTGATTTTTTGCATATTTTTATTGAATTCAAATAGGGAGTACTTGCTTATTTATATTTATATATTAAAGTAAATGGAAGGTAAAATATAAATAAAAGAAAATGTGGACATTTACTTAAACTAAAGAAATATAAATATGTTGTAATGTATACATGCTATGAATTGTGTTTTCAAGCAAATACTTCTAAAAATCTGTCATGTTTCTGTGCATGTTTTGAAACTTCTTTTAAAAAGGTTTTCAATGTTTTCTAAGTGTGTATGCTATTTCGAAACATCTTTGTAATGCATATGTTTTCAAATCAGGTTTTGGACTATGTTTCGAAATTTGTATGTTATGTTTCGAAACCTGTATGTTATGTTTTGAAACCTTTGACATTTCTATCAGCAGATCATTTAAAAAATCGAGATGCATATGTGCCATAATTTTGTTTTTATCAAAATCATTTGTTTAATGTTTTCTCCATGCTTTATAAATTCAAATTCAAATTCAAATTTGAAATGAAGATCATTATTATATGTTAATGAGGAATAGATTACGTCTCCCACTCATTGCTATCTCTAAGTACAAGTCTAGCTGGAAAGATTGTTTGTTTCAAAACATGAGGAGTATGTTTCGAAATCTTCTTTTCTGTCTTGTCTCTAACAGTTATAAACAACTAGATTTCTATCTCTTGATATAAATAGAAGGTGTTTGAAGACAAGAATAAGTTACAACAAGAGAGCACAGCACACACTAGAGACACATATACAAACACAAGTCTTAATCAAATCATTTATTCAAACTCTCAAAGAAGATCCTCTACAAATCCTATTCTTATGCATTGTAAGTGAAAAAGAGAGCAAGTGAAAACTGAAGTCTCATCTTGTCCATCTTTCCTCACCTCAAGTTAAGAGGTTTGTCCAGCCATTGGTAAGATATTTATTACTATAAATTATATTGGGTTGTAAAGATAAAATTCTATTTATCTTGTTAATGTTGTAAGGTTTGAGTTTAGCCTTAAAACTCATTGTGGTGTAAGGTTTGAGTTGAGCCTAAAACTCATTGTGAAAAAGGTTTGAATTGAGCCTAAAACTCACTTGTTGTAAGGTTTGAGTTAAGCCCGTAAAAACTCACTTGGTGAAAAGTCTGAGTTGAGCCATAAAAACTCATTGTACAAGGTTTTGGGGTGAATCGTGGTAAAATCCTTGTTGTGATTGATCACTAGTAAAAGTGATTGGAATTGAAAAATCTTTCAAGTGGGTAAGCTTGAAGGTAGTGGACTAGGCAGGGTACTGAACCACTATATATCCTGTGTGCAGTTGATCTTTCATTTTTGCTTATTGATTATTGCTTAATCTTCATAAGATTTGTTAACAAAGTCTAAAACACATTTTCCTTAAGCATAAGCCTATACATATACATAAGTATCTATCTTTGATCTCAAACACATTTGGTATACTCTTACTTATATAAATCATCTTTGCTAAAGATCATTATTTTGAAACACAAGCTAAAAGATTTCAAATCAAGTAAAACAAAAAAATATATCTTGAAACATACATTCTATATTTCGAAACAAGTAAAACAGTGATGTATATTTCGAAACATATCTAGTAGGTTTCGAAACTTACTTAATAGAAAGGTTTATTTCAAAACATATAGTCTATATTTCAAAATATAATATTCTGTCATCAACCATTATTTTAATTATCGAAAAATTTATACGAATCCCAATTCACCCCCCTCTTGGGATATATTTGCCATCATTAGGAACCAACACCATTTCCTTCTCATATTCAGTCTACTCAGTCTAGCTTTGAGTTACTTCATGTTGACATATGGTATTCCTACATTGCAAGGATACCGGTATTTCTTAATTGTTGTGGATGACTTTAGCAGGATGACTCAGTTGTTTTTAATGAGATCAAAGTTTGATGTGTCCCATTTATTTCCTTAATTCTATAGCATGTTTCATAATCAATTTAACACCTTTAAAAAATTTATTCGATCTAACAATGGCCCCAAATTCAATTTGTTGGACTTTTATTCCTCCAAAGGCATTATTCATCACATGAGTTGTGTTGGGACACCACAACATAATGGCTTTGTATAAAGGAAACATCAACACTTATTGATTGTTGCTAGATCTTTATTGTTTCAATCCAACTTACCTATTCAATTTTGGGGGAAACTGTTTTAATAGTTGCATACACCATATACAGACTACCTACACTATTATTAAACAAAAAATCCTCGTATGAATGTCTTTATCACAAACTACTTGATCACCCTTCCTTGAGAGTATTTGATTCCCTTTGCTATGCTTCCACTCAATCTGTTGGTAGAAGCAAGTTTGATTCCAGGGCCATGAAGTGTGTTTTTGTAGGGTATTCCACGAGAGTTAAAAGATTATAAACTATATGACCTTGACAAACACAACATTCATTTACAAGGATGCGGTCTTTCATGAGCACATCTTTGCTTTCAAATCTTATTCTTCTCCATCTAATTCTTCCTTTCCAAATTTTCTAATTCAACCTTCAACTTAAGATTATTCTATTTTTGTACCTTTACAATCATGTCCTAGTATTTCTTCTCCTTCTCCTATTTTCACATGTTCAACTCCATCATCTTCTTATAGATGTGATCCACATAGCACTAATGATGTGTATGATCTATCTATAGTGGTTGTTGAATCTTCTGTTCCTGATAGAAGAAGCACTAGAGTAAGTCGTTTACCTTCTTATTTGGCGACTTACCACCATACATTACCTACTAAAAAAATACCTCTACCCCAAATCCTATCTAACATTTTGTTTCCACTAATAGATTATCTCCTTCCCATACAACATTTGCCACATCAAATCACACCTTTGAACCAAATACCTATTCCTAAGCCTAGGTTTATGCACATTGGTAGGAGGATATGAACTCAAAGCTTCAAGAATTGGAGGACAACCACACCTAGACTGTTGTTCCACTGCCTCCAAATCAACATGTTGTTGGATGAAAATGGGTGTATAAGGTGAAGTTACTTATTGGTGGGATAGTTGAAAGGTATAAGGCCAGATTAGTAGCTAAGGGTTACAATCAGGTTGAAGGATTTGATTACCAAGAAATCTTTAGTCATGTTGCTAAGCAAGTAACATTCAAGTTATTTTTTTCTTTAACACCTGCTAAAGGTTGGACCCACAACCCAATTAGATGTGAATAATGCTTTTCTCAATGATGATTTTGAGGAGACTATGTACATAGAGTTACTTCTTGGTTATGAGCCTCAGAGGGAGCATGCACGTACTGCTAAATTAGTTTGCAAACTTCTTTGTATGGTTTGAAGTAGGCATTTAGGCAATGGAACTCAAAGTTTACCTCTATTTTTTAGCAACTGGTTTTCACCACTCTAAACTTGATTATTCACTATTTAGCAAAACTATAGCTGCAAGTCACTTTATTGCCTTAATGGTTTATGTTGTTGATATCATTATAGGCAGTGATTTAGAGATGAAAATTAGTTGGTTAAGACAGTGTTTGAGCAACAGCTTTAAGCTCAAAGATCTTCGTGTTCCTAAATATTTTTTAGGAATTGAAATAGCTAGGTTTGCAGAAGGGATGTCACTTTGTCAGAGGAAGCATGCATTAGATCTGTTAACTGAATATGACTTTCTTGGTTCAAAGCCAGTCTCTACTCCTATATATCCTAATGCCAAATTGTTCCATAGTGGTAAAAATTTGTTGTTTGATCCTACTCAGTATAGGCAACTAGTAGGCAAACTATTATATTTGACCTTTACCAGGCCAGACATAACACATGCAACTCATGTTTTGTCTTAGTTCATGGACAAGCTTGCCTTAGTTCATTTACAAGCTGCTCATAAGGTTTTGAAGTACATTTAAGGCTCTCCTAGGTTAAATATAATAGTTAATATAAGCTGCTCATTAGGTTTAGTTCATTTGACCTTTACCAGGCCAGACATAACACATGCAACTCATGTTTTGTCTTAGTTCATGGAAAAGCTTGCCTTAGTTCATTTACAAGCTGCTCATAAGGTTTTGAAGTATATTTAAGGCTCTCCTAGTTAGGGTGTTTTGATGAAGGCACATTCTAATTTTCACCTGATAACATACTCTGACAGTGATTGGGCAGGTTGTGTTGATATTAAGAGATTAGTGTCAGGACATTTTATTTTGTTGGACGTGTCTTTGGTCACCTAGAGATCAAAGACACAAAGTATTGTTACGAGAAGCTCAACTGAAGCATAGTATAGGGCTATGGTTGCTACTTGATGTGATATGGTATGGTTGTTGTTCTTATTGAGGGATTTTGGTGTGCAACATTTTAGCCCAATCACTTTATTTTGTGATAATCATTCATCCTTATACCTTTATTGAAATCCAGTGTTTCATAAGAGAAGTAAACACATTAAAGTGGATTATCATTTCATAATAGATAAAGTTCTTGAAGAAGTTATACAACCTAACTATGTGTCTAATACAACTCAACTTGTAGACTTATCCACCAAGGGTTTACAACCTAAACCTTTTCATTCTTTGTTGTGCAAGATGAGCATAAATGATTTTCATGCTCCTCTTGAGAGAGAGTATCAAATGAAGGCTAACAAATTATAACAAATGTTGGTTAGATTTGTTAAGTTATGTTGAGACAGTTAGTTTGTGTAATTTTTTTTTTATATACATAACTGTTAATTATCTTATGTTAGCTTCTATTAGCTGAGCTTGGTATACTAGCTACACCTATTGATTTGTTTTCTAAATATTTTTTTGATAATCAGTCAAGTATTCTAAATAGTTTCAGTTTTAATTTCTCTTTCTCAAATTTGTTAAAAATAATGACTATAATAGGGATGCAGGTTAGAAAATCAATGAAGAATTCCCTAATGCATGTCGTCTACATGCTAATAATTTATTTTGCAAGTCATAATTGTTAAAGTTATAGTAAAATATTAATTTTTACATTTCCCGGTCAATAGGAATATTATCACTAATAAAGTTTTTGAAAGAAGGAAGCCAATGAGAGAGAGAGAGAGAGAGAGAGAGAGAGAGAGAGAGAGCAGGTGTGCCCACGAGACAGAGACAAGGGATATTGAGGTTCACTTGATATGTTCCTTTGAGTCTTTGACATGCAAACAAGGACAGATTCATGCCGCTAAGAGAGGATTCCTTATCCTGAACAAAATGATAGTCACACTCGATGTGTTTTGCGCGCTCATGGAAGACCGAATTTGAGGCAATGTGAACGGCAACCTGGTTATCACAAAATAAAAGAGCAGGAGTAATAGAAGGAATCTGAAAATCAGCAAGCAGCTAATACAACCAAACAATCTCACTGGTTGTAGTAGCAAGTGCCTAGTATTCAGCCTCAGTAGAAGACCTGGAAACTCTAGTTTGCTTCTTAGCCTGCTAAGAAATCAATGAATCACCAAGAAAAATACAAAAACCCGTAACTGATCTTTGAGTATCTAAGCAAGAACCCCAATCAGCATCAGAGAAAGCCCTGATTTGCAAAGAGGAAGAAGTAGGGAAAAATAAACCTTGCCTAGGGGAGGATTTGATATACCTTAACAAATGATGAACATCATCAAGATGTGGCTTACGGGGTTGTGAGGCGTATTAACTTAGCTTGTGAACAACGTAAGTAATGTCAGGGCGTGATATAGTAAGGTAAAGTAGACGACCAATAAGCCATCTGTATGCCGAAGCATCTTCAAGTAAATCACCATCAACAGCAGTAAGTTTAACATTGGGAATCATGGGAACCAAGGCAGGTTTGCTAGACAAAAAACCTGTATCCTCAAGAATCTGGAGGGTATAATGACGTTGAGACAAGTAAAGACCTCTAGAGGACCGAGCAATTTCAAGACCAATGAAATATTTTAGATGCCCAAGGTCTTTGAGTTTAAATTTTCTATTAAGAAAATCTTTAAGGGAGGCAATAGCAACAGAATCAGGCCTAGTAAGTATAATATCATCAACATAAACCAACAAAGCAACAAAATTCGAACCAGTACCCATTGTGAAAAGGGAATAATCGAACTTAGATTGGAGAAAACCATACTGGAGAAGAGAATTGGAAAATTTGGCAAACCATTGCCTAGAAGCTTACTTTAACCCATAAATGGACTTATGAAGCTTACACACTAGTCTTGCTCCCCGAGGAGCAACAACTACCTTAGGCTGATATCCAAGTGGAAGATCCATATAAACTTTTTCAAAAAGATCCCCATGAAGAAAAGCATTATTGACATTAAGCTGAATAAACGGCCAATTGTGGATAGCAGCTGGAGCTAAGATAACCTTGACAGTAACCAACTTAGCAACTGGAGAAAAAGTGTCAAAGAAGTCTAACCCTATTGTTGAGTCCTTTTGCTACCAAACGAGCCTTGTATCGTTCTATGGAATCATCAGATTTATACTTGATCTTATACACCCACTTACACCCAATGGTATGCTAGTCTCGAGGTAAAGGAATAACAGACCAAGTATGAGTAGAATGCATAGCATCCAACTCGGCATTCATGGCATCTTGCTAGTGAGCTGTAAAGATCAAAAAAAAAAAAAAAGAATTAATTTAATTAAATTAAATTATTTATATAATAATTAATTAAAAAAAATGAAAAAAATATAAAAAGAAAAGGGGGAGGCGCTCGGTAGCCCCCCCCCCCCAAATTAGAATCTCTCTCTCTCTCTCTCTTTTATTCTCTCATTTCCCCTCTCGGATTTTCGACGACTTTGAGCAATCCGACCGTTCGATCGACGATCCGACTTCGTTTTCACTGTTAAAGTGCCCCCGATCTACAAGGAGGTAAGTGCTTTGGCTTCATCTTTTCGGTTTTTCTTGTTGTTTTCGTGAAATATGGGTTGAGGCGCGATGGGGTTTGTTGGCCGAATGTTTAAGGTCAGATCTACGAAGATCCGACCGTTGGATTTCTTTGATTCTTGGATATGTTGGTCGATTTGCTTGAGGGGGTTGGGTGGTGGTCTTGGATCGCCGAAAATCGCCGGCCACGGTGGCCGGCGACGTTGGCAGTTTGTTTGTCCATTTTGGCCGAGAGTTTGTGTAATATCCAAAAAAAAAAAATTAAAATTAAAAAATTAAATTAAATCAATTGTGTGCGCTGTGCTCGTGTGCGTGAAAGCTGTGGAATGGCCAGTGGCCATGTTTTTCAAAGAAGAACAGAGAGTGAGTAGAGGAGCAGAGAGTGAGAGATTGAGATTGGGAAAAGGAAAGAAAGCTGATGCGAGAGAGAGAGAGAGAGCTCGGCCTAGAGGGAGAGATCGAGATCGAGACCGAGAGAGTGAGAAAGAGAGATGGAACGAGAGAGAGGGATGGCCAATCGGCCATGGCAGCCACTGCCATGGCCGACGAGGAGCAGCCGCGGCTTGAAGAAGTCGCGGCCATGGCGACGTGAAGCAGCGGCAGTCGGGGCGGCGCGGTGGCGCGCGGTGATGGCCGGAGGCAGGCCCGGCAACCAGCGGAGGGCCGGACAGTGAAGGCCGGCCGCAGCCATGCGTGGTTGCAGGCGGCCGGACGCGTGGGAGGAGAAGAAGGAGGCAGCAGCGCAGGGAAGAAGAAGAAGAAGAAGAAGAAAAAGAAGAAGAAAGGAAGAAGAGGAAAATGAAGAAGAAAAGAAGAAGAAGGAAAGGAAAGGAGAAGAAGAAATGGAGTTGCAGGTGCGGGAGATGCAGGGAGGAAGAAGAAAAGAAGAAAAAGGAGAAGAAGAAGAAAGAAGAGGAAAGAAAGAAAAGAAAAGGAAGAAAATAAAGGAAAATAAAATAATTTTGGGATTTTTCGGCATGGGAAGTGATCAGGTACGTGAGTAAAAATTAGTAGAAGCATTACGTGTTTAAATTATAAATTTTACGCAATTAAAATTAATTAATTTGAGTCCCGGTTGTATTATTTGCTAGGAAATGATTTAATTTGCCTCGGGAGCTTAAGAGAGGTCGGAATCAGCTAGTTTCAGGAAAGTTCCTAATACTTTTCTCGTATTCTTTAATTCCCGTGAGAAACCCTGTGATTTCTCGTATTTTATACTCTCCCTTCATCTGTTTCGGCTCGTTTATTAATTATGGAATTTGGAGTCGTTTGATTTAAATTTAATTTATTAAGCTGACTTTATTAGCGTGATTTAATTTAAAATAAATATGAGACTCGTTGGGATTTTAATTGTGGTGCGCCTACGTGGGATTTTAGGCTGTTAAATTATTTATATTACGCGGTTAGATTTAATTAATGCGAGCCATGGATTTATTAATCGCTATTAAACATTTTATTTTGTAGCGGGAGTGCAAGAAAAGCAAGGAACGGCCGTGTAAAGGCAAGCTTCTAACCCTCTCCTCGTGTTCTTCAATTTCCGCCAAAGACCCCTTGATTTCCTATATTTTATCTTCTCCCTTACTCTAATTCGGCGCCTAGTCTTATTTGTTGAGTTATTGTTCATTTGTTTAATCTGAATTAAATCCGAGACTTCTAGAGTTTTGTTTGATGAGTACCTACAGGGGTTTGTACCGCTCCCATTCCTTTCGGAATGATGCCGGACCCAGCTTGGGAACTAGGTTCCTAGACGTGCGGGTTTCTTTATGATTTTATCGGGTTTATTTACAGTTTTCTCAGATTTATTTATGTTTCGGTTAGAGCTATCGAGCAGTAGGGCAGGGGTCGATTGTTGGTGACGTTGGGGTAGATTATTGTACTATCCTGATGTGGACCGTCGGGTGGACACTCCTAGTCACTGGCCGTTGACTGGTGCCGGGCACTGCTGACTAGCTCTGCCGGTATGTGATTTACTGCATGATTAGATACATTGTATTACTGTTCATGATTTGATATGCACATGGGTACGGGATGCATATTGGGATATCCATTTATTGAGAATGCTTGGACACGGACATTCTAGTTTGGTTAGGTTGCATCCAGCGCGAGCATATGCATGGCGTGTGGTTTACTATGTGGGCGGAGCATGGCCTGATGCCTGGATGTATGGGCGCCTTGTATCACGTTGATGCTCACTACGCTATTGCATTTCTATGTGCATTGCATGGATACTGGTAGTATTTAGTTCTCGGACGGGAGTACCGTTTCGAGGGAGCCTATGGCTCGGTTGTCGGGAGTACCGACGGATACAGGTGACGGCAGTACCGGCCTGGGACAGCGCGCGCAGGTTTGTGGAGACATTTGTTGCCTTTCAGGGCAGCGGCAGGTTGGTATGGGACTTGGGTGCCAAGTGTCTTATGTGGGCACCAAGGACCGGTATGTGCTTTTATTTTATTATGCTATTGAGCTGTTGTGTTGTAGCGTCTCATGGCTTGTGTGTACCTGGGGTTTATTCTGGGGTGAGATTTCTGGTTTTGTGTAGCCTTCAGCCTTTTCTTCCTTATGCTTGCTAAGTCTCTCGACTCACCTTGCTTTCCATCATTCTAGGTAGTGGCGGCGTCGGCCATAGCAAGGGAGTCAGCTTTAACGGCAGAGTCGGTGTGGTGTACAGGCAGTCTCGTCAATCCCTATCCACTCTGATGTCTAAGTAGAATTTGCTCTATTATTTCGTACTGTGCCAGGTGTTTTCTCGAGTCTTGTGTATGTCGGCACAGGAGTTTGTGTGTATTTATTTATCTTGTGACCGCTGTGTTAGCGGGGTACCCATAGTGCATGCATGTCTTGAGCTTTGCTTCCGCTATTCTTATTTTCGTGTATGCATGCCGGGGTGGTCTTGTCTCGTGTTTCATTATTTTTCTCCTCCCGTAGGCGCTCCCGTTTGGGTAGTCCGGGTGGTTGGGGATATCCGGGCGGGGGTGCTTACATTGTTGGTATCAGAGCGTAGTTTGAGTCAGTTTTTTGGGACGAGTTCCTGTACACCAAGGTTGTCGGGTAGAGTTAGGGATGTCTAGGTGAATCGAATAGGGTTAGGCTGTGTCCCAGTTAAGTTTTACTGGTTCGTGTGAGAGATTGTGTACCGATTTATGTTCGTGTAGGGGTGATGTTTATTAGGAGGTTATAATGCAAATGTGTGGTTGTAAATGATGAGTATTATAAGGATAAGAATTGTGTGAGAAACATCATGTGTAATGTTTGATGGTATTATGTGATGAGAGGTATTTAGTAAATTTATGTACCTTGGGATCCTTAGAAATAAAGTAGTCGTTGCTATTAGTAAAGAGTGTCCTAGTGATCTGATATGATGAATCGTATGCACCTGGAAAGTCATAGGGTTGACCTGCGATGGACATTTGGGGTTGCGGATTGTTTTCGACCGAGTGGACCAGATATCGGATTTGTGGTGGATTTATTGGGTCCCTAACTATTGTCTATTGGTGACAGAAATAGATGTTTGGAGATTTCCTTGGTCTCGCCAGGCGTTGTCGACGCCCGACAAAAGGCTTGCGTCAATCTCATGAGAGATGAGGTCGTGGTAGAATGTGATCTGGAGGTTCATGATTGAATTTTGCCAGGAGTGGTACGGGAAGGTCCCACATGGTGGAAAATGTGCTATAGGAGTCCGATTGTAAATGGTAGACCTGTAGGTACCGAGATGTGTACAAGGTGTATTGGGACAGAAAATGGAAAGTTGGGTAATGCAGTAGCTCGTGTGTAGTTGACAATTAAACTGTCGGTACATATTCGGTCGGGAGCTACGAAATGTGATGGGGTGTGAGGGCAAATTGAGGTTCTAAGGGATTTGTATTCCTTGGAGGTTTAGGGCATCCACCCTAAGTTTAATCGAATCTAGAAGGATAAATTGGAATATTAATACGAAGTCCCAAGAGAGATTTGTGATGGGAATTTATTGAGGGATTATTATGGACTTATGAACTTGGAGTTTATAGTAGTTATGCTGTTTGGAGATTTAGCATCACGACCTAAATAGGGTATAGGTCTTTAGTTCTCACAGGTGAAGTGGAGTTCAGGTGACGCCGCGATTGGCGTGTCGAAAGACTAAGGCTGTGAGATTCTGTAATAGGCCAAAGCATGGAGATCGTCCAGGTAGTTCGTGATAGGCTTTTGACAGCTCAGAGCCGTCAGAAGTCGTATGCAGATCGTAGGCGTCGACCCTTAGAGTTTGCAGTTGATGATTTGGTGTACCTTAGAGTATCGCCTATGAAGGGGGTAGTGAGGTTTGGGAGGAGAGGTAAGCTCAGTCCTCGGTATGTTGGACCTTTTCGCATCCTTAGGCGGATTGGGAAGGTAGCTTATGAGTTGGCACTACCACCGTCGATGGTTGGAGTGCACCCCGTATTTCATGTGTCAATGCTACGCGGAGTTATTGGAGACCCCTCTCATGTTTTGCCCCCGACAGCACCCACTATGATCCAACCAAGCTTGCAATATGAAGAGCAACCTATTAAGATCTTAGATAGGCAGGTCAGAAAGCTTAGATCTAAAGAAATAGCTTCCGTTAAAGTTCAGTGGAGCCACCATAGTGAGGGTGAGGCCACTTGGGAGATGGAAGATGCTATGAAAGAGAAATATCCTTATTTGTTTTCGTGAAATTCGAGGGCGAATTTTTATAAGGGGGGAGAATGTAAAGATCCAAAAAAAAAAAAAAAAGAATTAATTTAATTAAATTATTTATATAATAATTAATTAAAAAAATGAAAAAAATATAAAAAGAAAAGGGGGAGGCGCTCGACAGCCCCCCCCCCCAAAATCAGAATCTCTCTCTCTCTCTTTTATTCTCTCATTTCCCCTCTCGGATTTTCGGCGATTTTGAGCAATCCGACCGTTTGATCGACGATCCGACTTCGTTTTCACCGTTAAAGTGCCCCCGATCTATAAGGAGGTAAGTGCTTTGGCTTCATCTTTTCAGTTTTTCTTGTTGTTTTTGTGAAATACGGGTTGAGGCGCGATGGGGTTTGTTGGCCGAATGTTTAAGGTCAGATCTACGAAGATCCGACCGTTGGATTTCTTTGATTCTTGGATATGTTGGTCGGTTTGCTTGAGGGGGTTGGGTGGCTGTCTTGGATCGCCGGAAATCATTGGCCACGGTGGCTGGCGACGTTGGCAGTTTGTTTGTCCATTTTGGCCGAGAGTTTGACTCTAGATCTACGAAGATCTAGCCGTCCGATCTTTCTCATTTTTGGGTATGTTGCTCTCCTTAGTGTTGCGCACCTCAGGGTAGTTTCTGATCGTCGAAAAAATGGCTGGCGGCCGGCGAACGGCCATGGCCAGATTTGCCTCTATTTTTGGCCAAAAATTAATTTTCAGATCTATTAAGATCTGACCGTCCAATGGGTTTCATTTTAATATATGTTGTTATTCGTGGCGAGGGCTTCGTATTGGTATATTGGTCGGCCATTTTTGGCCAACCGGCGGCGATCGCCGGCGGCGGCAGTTTGATGGCAAGAAAAAGAAAGAAAAGAAAAGAAAAAGAAAGAAAAGAAAAGAAAAATAAAAATAAAAATAAATAAAATATAAGGAAAAAGGAAATGAGGGCTTTTGGGGTTGGGTATGTCGGGTTAGGTTTTAGCCTAGGATGGCGGGGCCCGATTGGGTTTTAGGATGGCCCAATGTGTTGGGCATGACTGACCCAGTTGTGGCAGCCCTTGGGCTAGCCCACTCTGCTTGTTCTCCCTTGTCGCTTGTCCGTGGACCTAGGATGACTTGGTTAGGTTGGTCCTACTCAGGATATCGAGGTTGATCTAATTTGGGTTCTCTTTAGGTTTCATAGAATTGGCGATATGATTGGCGAGTCATTTTGTTGATCAGAGTCTTAAGGATGAAGCCCTATTAGATGACTCGAGACCGAGTAAGACTGACCCCGAGTGCGTTCTAGGCTAGCCTATGATGATGACGTGGGTTTATTTCGAAACCTGATTTCTGATGGATTCCTTTTATTTTGAGGCTAGAATATTGCAATTTATTCCTTTTAAACCATTTATTAAATTATTAATTAATTATTAAGTTTTTAAGAAAATTTATCAATTTAGTTATAAATATATATATGTGTATTTTTGATAAATGAGGAATTTAGATAAAAAAATATATTATTTACATTAAAAGAAAACTAGTTTATGGGTAAATATATATATATATATATTATGATATTGCAGCCTATAAGTGGGTGTGTAGTTCCACTATACACTTACGCGTAGCAAGCAAAGCGAGACATGATGACGTAGTCGATGGTTTAGCTCGACGAATTCCATGACGCCAGATTTGAGTATTGCATGGGCCAAGGTACCAAATAATCGATTCAGGGTGTTAGGCAATGGTTAGGATTTTCGATAATTTCATTACGTCGTTATTCTTGTTACCTAAATGTGACACCCCATTCTATTTATTGTAGGTTCAGATTCTCAGGATTTTGTTCGATCTTCTCCCCAGACTCGGACTTGAGTCATCGTTTCCCAGGCGAGTAGACAGGATATGTTATGTTTATCATATTTTTATGCACGTATATAAATTGTTCTATGCATAACTTGTAAATGATTTCTATATTCAAATCATAGAAAATATTCTCTTTTAATTGTTCCTAAATTACATGAAATATTTTTATCCTACTAGGAGAGACATAAACAGAAAGATACCCTAACTGATTTCTTGTTTTGAGAATGTGAAATGTTGAATGATATGGTGTATTTTAGACACCACATGAAATGATAAATGATTATGACTTGTGCATAAATTAGGGTATCATTTGCATTATTATTAGAGGACTATCTAGTAGATTCCCTGGTGACTCACAGCAGGAAAAGATCATGGTACTGTGAGGCTTGGCATGCCAAGGCCATGAGAGACACGGATAGTATGTTTCAGCACTGCTATCACGTGGGCCTTTATGATGATATTGTGTGATGATGATGTATGTGCCGATATATATACTTGTGTGCATGTGTACATAGGCGTTAGGCCAGTTTCTACTAGTGTGTCCTCAGAAATCAGTGCATGCATCTCATACAAAAGTATAGGGGACTTAGGTGGTTAGGGAACAAATTATGAGGGTTGTCTTTAGGCACCTATTTTTCCTACACTATGTTTTCCTTTGAAACCTCAAATTATTTAAACTTATGGTTCATATTTCCATTGTTTATACTGTTATTACGTTATTATACTCATGATGATCATCCTAGCATTTTATTGTATACCCTCCTAGTGGGCATGACATACCTTATACTCGCGAGTCCACAAGACTCACCTCGTTTTATTAAAAATATTTTCAGGGAATTCTCCTTTTGATTATTGGTCCAACAGATCTTCTGGTATGATATCATACCCTCTTTTGATTCCGGATGTATTATATGATGCTCTGTGGAGACATACACGTGTTGTAGAGTCTGATGTTTTGTCTTTATTTTTGTTGGCACATAATTGTGCCAAGGGCCCGAGATACGGGATCGGGTATGTATTATTGACAGCAGTGTGATAGATATTTATTTTGTACAGCTGCTGTATATGAAATATTGAGATATTATGTTAGAAGGTGAATTGGTATTTTATTCATGTTCTATATCTTGTCAGTAATATTGTTTTATTCAAATCGAGCTAGAGAAGAGGCTTACTAGTCCATTTTGGGGCCGCTGGGCCTAGGGATTAGTGCCGGTCATGACATACCAGATTTCGGGTCGTGACATGAGCATAGGGCACTGCCTGATGATAAAATTGAGCCTCAAAATTGGAAGAGATATTGAGAAAATAATGGCGATGAGAAGAGGACAAAGTACAATAAGAAACAAAATTTTCTAAGGGATAGGAAGAAGGAGTAGGAGGTGTAGGAGTTTGGGTAAGCAAATGACAATGGTAATTCTGAAGATAAGAAGGAGGCCAAGTGACCCTAGTAGATCTTCAAACAATAGGTTCAAAAGGAACAAAATCAAGTACATAAGAGGTAGAAACCAATTTAGGAGGAAGAGAACTAGAAACTAAAGAAGGAGGAGAAGGCACATCATGATTAGGTTGAGGTAGAACTAAGTCCGGGAAAGGGTCCACAATGATAGGAAAAGGATCAAGGGAGTGGAAAGGAAAAACTTGTTCATGGAAGACAACATCCTTAGAAAAAGAAAACTTCTTAGAGACAATGTCATAAAGTTCGTAACCTTTGACCCAGGAGGATAGCCCATGAAGATACAAGCCGTAGCCCTTGGTGTAAATTTGGATCGATGAGAAGGTAGAGCAGAGGCAAAACAAAGACAACCAAATACTTTAAAATTCGAGTAATCAATAGGTGACTGATATAGAAGCTAATAAGGAGATTGATATCCCAATAAAGAGGTTGGTGTCCTATTTATCAAGAAAGCAGCAGTGAGGATGCATTCTCCCCAAAATTGAATAGGAACTTTAGAATGGAAAAGTAATGCCCTAGACACACTAAGAAGATGTTGATGCTTACGTTCTACCACTGAATTCTGTTCAGGTCGTTCTACGCAAGAAAATTGATGCACCACCCCTTTTTCACTAAAGAAATCATGAAAACTCAACTCTGGGGCGTTGTCGGATTTAAACCTTTTCACCTTCTTATCAAATTGAGTCTCAACCATAGAAAAGAATCTTGGAATAATATTCTTAGCTTCTGATTTATGTCTTATTAAGAATACCCAAGTGAAGCATATGCAATCATAAACAACAGTAAGAAAATACTTGTAACCAGCATGAGTAGGCACATGATAAGGTCCCCATGTATCACAATGAATTAGATCAAAAGCATGTTGAGAAAGATTATTATTAGAAACAAAAGACAATCTTCTTTGTTTAGCTAAGGGGCACACATAACAAGGCATATTTTCAGCATCTCTATATTTCAACAAATTCTTCAGTTTATATAGTTTTTGAAAAGAAACATGTCTAAGCTGACTATGCCAAGTATGTTTACTTACAATATGAGCCATAATGGCATGGGCATTAGAAGAACAAGCCAAAGAGGTTGCATTAAGCACATATAATCCCCCATGTAGGCTAGCCCTGCCAATCATCTTCGAAAGGTGGACATCTTGAATACCATATGAATTAGAAGAGAAATGAAGATGAACATTAGCCATTTGGACCAGTGCACTTACAAAGATCAAGTTAAACTTGAATTGAGGCACATACAAAACGTTTTCTAACACCATATGATCACTTAACCGCATAGTGCCTATGTAAGATACTGATAACCGAGATTGATCTGGAAGGGTAACAAATATATCCTTGACAGGTCTCATTTCATGAAAACATGATTTATTAAAACAGACTTGACTTTTAGCCCCTGAATCTATAATCCAATATTGTAACTGACCGATTAAAGGATTAAGAGAAAGACTGAGATAGATACCTGATGCTTGATTTTGAGAAACATTAGATTCAGCTCTATCCTTAGCTGCACTAAGTTGGTTATTCAACATTCCCAAAAGCTGCTGGTACTGGGCAAAACTCAAGGATTGCACAAAATCTCCCACGCTTGGAGTATTTGTAGTACCCTCAGTGTACTAACTCACAAGGTTATGATTGGATTGATTAGTAGATGTCAAGAAATTTGGTCCATTAGGGTTCTTCGATTTTACTTTATACCCCAGGGGATACCCATGTAATTTATAGCATTTCTCAATCGTGTGCCTGTGTAACTCACAATGTGTGCACAAAGACTTATCCTTCTTCTGAAATCTACCTTGACTAGCCTTATTATGACCATGTTTAGCATGAAACAAAATTGGATCTCCCATGTTTTTCATTACAGTCCGTTGTTTTTCCTCTTGAGAGATTAATGCAAACACCATATTTATAGGAGGAAGAGGATCTATCAATAACAACTAACCTCTAACTTGAGAGAAAGATTCATTTAAGCCCATAAGGAACGACATTACATACTCAACTTGATGAAAATCAGTAATAGCCCTAGCACCACCACAAGTATAGGAATTGCAAGTACAAACAGGTCTATAATTTTCCAATTCATCCCTAGACTTTAATTTTGTGAAATAGGCACTTACTGACAGTGAACCTTGAGTAAGGTTCATTAACTCACGTCTCAATTGAAAGATTTGCGGCCCATTACCTTGCTAAAACCTTTCATTTAGGTCATTCCAAACATCTTGGGCAGAGTCAAAGTAAATGATGCTAGCCGAGATTTCCTTAGAAACAGCATTAAGAATCCAAGAGATAACCATGTTATTATTTCTAATCCAAGTGTTTAAAAGAGAGGCATCACTTGATGGACGTTGGATCGTGCCATCTATAAACCCTAACTTGTTCTTGACAAATAGGGTAATCATCATTGATTGACTCCAAGATGCGTAATTATCGTCTGTCAAAGGTTGAGAAACCAAAGAGAGATTAGGACTATCTGAATGATGCAAAAAAAAAAAAAAAAAAGAATCAAACCATCATCGATGGTGGAGTTGAGTCTCGATGAAGTTGAAGAAAAATTTTTTGCCGCCATAGGGGCAAGAAAAAAAACAATCACACAAAGGAAATGGCAAGATTGACTGCAACTACGAGAAAATGGATCGATCGCGGTTTGTCAAACAAAAAAAAACCCACTAATGAACGGAAAAAATCAATAAAACTCTGAATAAGAAGAGATTTGCACTGTTGTTGAGGAAGAAACACACATGACGATAGATGGAGAAGCAATGAGAAACCCTAGGGTTTGCAAGAAGAAAAATAGCAAGATCACAAAATAGAAATAGAACCGGAGAATACCTCCGAACGAAGGAGGAAACACAAGCGAACAAAGCGCTGGAAGACCAATGGAGCAAGAGAAAGCCGACAAAAAGAAGTCGATGGATGCGCAACAAAAGTTAGGGTTGCTCTGATACCATATTGGAACAAAAGCAGAGAAGAGAGAGATTTGGTAAATGCCTCATTGCCCTACCGTGGGGCCTCAGCTCATCTTTAAATATGTCTAGAACTAATACAATAAGCAAAGCACAAAACGTCACCGTTCAATATCAAAAGAAAATACAGCAACTAAAACTACAACATACAAAAGATACAAAAATACAAAGCAGCAAGTAGCAACAAAACTCTAATATATATTTTGTTTCCGGCACTGAAGTTAAGATATATTCGATATGACAACTGCAAGAAATGGATTTCAACAATCAAAGAATCAGTAGATTCAATCATTTGTGACCCATACATATATAATAATATAATATAAAAAAAAAAACTTACAATTATACTTGACACATGATTGAATATGTGTCAGCAACACAAGCCACATATCTATACCAAATTGAAGATTAATTAAGAGCTCAAACGGCCTTACATATAAAAGAAAACTTAAAAGGGCTAGCAAATTTAAAAATTTATCTTAATTCTCTTCCAGCCAAAAACACTTTTGACTTTCATGGGCTATTGGGCTGAATCCAGACCACACGATCGATTCTGGCCTAACTGAATATTAATGTAACCATATATAATAAGTTGGCTGAACAAACAAAATAAATATATATATATATATCATATATGTGGATCCAAGTTCATAAAAAAATTATTGGCCAGTGTTCCTTGAGAATCCCCAAGAGGCAGTCAACCGTATATCGCGTGAGAAATGGGCAATATTTTAACGCGGCAAAACTAACGTCATAAGCCACGAATTAGGAGACTAATAATTCAATGTGTGAATAGTGTTAAGTAGGTGCTTATATATACGAGTCCGAGTTTATCATCGCCATGTAGTCAGTCATATTTAATATTTTTAGCTGAAATTCAAAAGGGCGGTGGCGAATGATCATTGAACAATGGTTAATTCACATATATAGTAGCTCAGTTAGTCCAATTATTGCCGTCTTCTTCGAGTTTGTCATCCCCACATTAGATAAATGTCCAAAGGCCACTTTTAAGGATTGCAAATACGACTCTTGTCCAGATGGCAAACCAACAATTCCATAATTAAAAATGCTATTAGAGTGGATATGATAGGAACGTTGAGTCATTTTATGAGTATTCTTTCATAATTAAACGATACTTTAATTATGAACATTTTTTAATGTATGATTATTAATCAATCACCCAATTCTATATAATATTCTTTTCCCCCATAATTTCTATTTCTATGTAGTTTCCCAATTAATATAGGATAAGGGCTGCCTGTCATGAGAAGTTTTATAAGCAGGAAGTTTATATTCATATCCTCATAGCCCAGTTATCATTCAAACTCAAAGGTATTGTAGTGTCTAAGTCAAAACAGTTAATTATGTTAAAATAATTGGACTATAAACTATATAGTATGTATTTGGTCTAGTCAGCTTCTCAGTTTTATACATGTTTAAATTACTCTTAGATAGTGACTTAAAATTAAATAAACATTAATTATGCTAAAATAAATTAAATAAAAATTAAAAATTAAAAAAAATCCCTAGAACCATGAATGGTGTAATGACCCGTTAGTGGGCCTAGGAGTTTATTAATATTTTATTTATGGAGATTGAAAAATTTTTCCCTATCAAATTAAATGTTAAGAAATATTTTTGTGTGGCAAAATTTATGTAAATAAAGTAGGTATTAAATTAATGGATTGGGCTTTGGAAGCTTGAGTTGAGCCCAATAGGAGATTTTGTATATTTTAATTTTTATAATGTTGTGAAGCCCATTGGGCTTAAAGAGATGTTGAGGTCTTTTGAGTAGGCTAATGGAAATGGGCCATTATATTTAATTGGTCCAATGAATTGGGCTTAGGCCCATGTATTTATATGAATGGACTTTTTGATTTGGGCTTAAACCCATGTCTATAATAATGAGAGATGGAATTATATAAATGGGAAAAGAAAATGAGAAAATGAAAATGATCATTAGGGGCTTGGATATTTGTGTGTGTGTGTTTTATGTGAGGGGTATATTGGTAAAAGCAAAGGGGAGAGTGGCTGGCAAGCCAATCCCTCCCCCTCACCTCTCCATGCCACCTTAATTGTTTTCTTCTTCATTTCCCAATCTGTCCCTCTCGTGAACCTCTTCTTCCTTCTCTTCATTTCTTTTCCTTGCTATTTTCTCCATTTTCTTCTCTTGGGTGAAGCTTCAAGAAGGAGGATTTTCATATTTAAGAAGAGCAAGCTTCTTCTTCTTCCGTTCAAATATCATCAAAGGCAAGTTCTCCTTGCACTCTTGGTTTCTTTTGTGCAAGCTTGTCGTTCTTGTTTATTGTGATGTCAAAATGCTTCATGACTCTTTCTCTTCTCATCGTTAAAAGTATTGTTGGTATTGGTTGTATATTTTTGTCATTTTTCCTTTGATCCGCATGTTACGTATTGTTATGTCAAGCCTTTGTTGGGTCTTGCTGATGGTTTCATTGGGGTTTGTTCACCCCATTCTTCCTTCAAGGAATGACATTGATGGGTTACGAAGCTAGAATGAAAGTTTTGGAATGTTTGGTGGCCATTTTGTGGGTTTTTGGTGAGTTTTTGGCCTTTTTCCGTCGTTCTCGGCCAAGTTGACTCGTCCAGGAGATCAAGTCGACTTAAATTTCCGCCGAGTCGACTCGGCCGCGCGGTTTTGACTACTCTGCACATGCTTCTCTTTTTCGGCCATAACTTTTGATGTAGAACTCGGAATTGTGATCCGTTTGAAGCTTCATAAACTAGACTTCAAGGGTTTTAATTTGATATATAATATGATATATTTTGGTTATGTTTTGAGTGATTTAAGGCTTTCCTAAATCTATATTATCCCTAACGATCATGTTTTGGGAAGTTGTTACGTTATGCTTTTAGTTGGCATGTTCGTGGAACTCTCTTATCTTGTGTGATGTATTGATATAATTATCTTAGCGTCTCTTATTATTATTTTGGCGTGACGGCTAAGTTCCGCAAGTGTGAGACGGGATATCCCATTGAGCGTCTAGCGCAGGTGAGGTGGTCATAAACCCGATAGGTGATGCTCCTGCCACTGTGGTGGCTGATGGATTTATATATATATATATATATATATGTAAGCATTATAGTCATGGATGTGGAGGCTCGGAGGGCCAATGTGGTGCATATATTTTCATTATTATGTAAAATTGCATGAGCATGAATTGATGGCTTCTTATGTTATGAGTCACACATGGAAAGAGATGGGTTTTATGTGTACTTTGTTGCTAAGTAAGGAGATCTATGTATTCATGAGTAATGAAACGGTGCATAAAATGCATAATGAAAAAGGCATGGGAATGATTTTATTGATAGGAGCTAAATGGGAAATGCTACTCATACTTAGGGAGTAGGGTCTATTCCACTTTGATTTATCCATGCCTTAACTCTATTTCTCCCTTTGTTGTAATATATGTTTGCTTATGGGATGATTTTATAAATGGAAATTGAAGGATGGGTTAAATTATATTGGGGAGTCGGGTGTACTCTATTTTGTTATGCACCGCTTCTTTCTCGCTCTATTGATATATATATATATATATATATTTGCTGAGCCTTATGGCTCATTTTGAAATATGAGTTTGGAAAACCATAAGCATGTGTATTCTTAGAAGATGTTAATGTCTAGTCTAGAAGGCATGAACCCAAAGGGTGTAGATGTCGGGTAATGATTTTCTTTGACTTTAAGTTATTCATGCCTTTATGTATCGTGCTATTGATACTTCTTTCGCTATATACTTCTTGAGTCTCGTGGCTCACGTTATTTCTTTTGTCATTCCAGGTAATGGAAGTTAGATATTTTTGTGGTGAGTTTAGCTTAGATGTGTACAGAGATGTCCCAACCTCAAAGATTCGTGAGTGTATGTTGAGGGCAAGAACTAGAGGACTTATTGTATTTTTTTTTTTTTAAAAAGCCTTAGTGCCCTTTTGTTTTGAAAATATATGGGCAATAAGCCCAAGATGATAATGTATTGAATATTATTGTAATTTATTCTAACTCTTATTGTTAGTGAACAAATTCGAAAAATAAATTTTTCTTGAAAATTTAAATTATTTGTATTCATTTTGAATAGACCTTCTCTCAAACTTTCTGTGCTAGCAAGAAAATCCGAGAGGGAAACTTGACAAATGGTTTTTGACACCATCATCAGAAACAACCATTGATGGGTTTGATCTCCATTCTAAATTGAAATAAAATCCATAGATGGTTTGATGTTGTTGGTTTAATTAAACCTGATTGGAATTTGGTTCTAGATTCTAGAACACCGATCAGTGGGTTTTGGGAATCAACTGATAAAGGAACAGACGAAGACAAAGCAAAGGAGGGCGGGGGGTGGCGGCTTAAGGAAGGTGGTCGTCGACAGAGATTAGAGTTTCCAAGGCGGCGGAGATGGGTCACGAATGAAGGGAAAGTGGGGACAGCGTTGATGGAGATACTCAGTTGATAAAGAAAGCCAGTGAAAGTGGGGATGAATGGCAGGGCACTCGACAACGTTGGGCATGATGGATATCTGCACTATGGTTGTTCACCTGTTTCGTGATTTCCACCCCATGAAAGGTAAAAAGGAACACAGAGGCGCGGCTTAAAAATATATTCTAAATAATAGTTATTTTGGTAATTTTTTAATAATATATATAAATATTAAAAATTATTTAAAATTTACTTTTCTACCATATGTAAAATTAGTGATTAAATTTTTATATTTAAGTTTTAAAAAAATTATTTTCAATTGACAATATAATTGAATTACTTAATATTTCTTGTGATATAGTTAAACGTAAATATGATTTTATTAATTTTAATTTTAAATTTTTTTTACTAAAATTATAGTAACAATTAATATTATTTTATAGTTATTTATGTATTTGAAAAAAAAATTACTTTTTTTCTAAAATTTAGTATCTCAAATGATATTTTTATTTCCATGATTATAATTTTTTTTAAAAATTTTAATTCTGAAAAAAATTCAAATTATCATATTTTATGAAATTTTCAAAATTTAAATATTTTTTTAAATTATCATCATCAATCAATTTTAACTTTTCTATATTAGAAAGAAGCCAAAATTAATTTTTATATTTTAAATTGTTCAAACCTATTTTAAAAAGGAAAAAAAATAATTAACTAAATATGTAAAATATAATTAATTTTAAAATTGATCACATGTGTTTTATTTTTTGGGGATACGAGGCCTCAAAAATGTAGAAAAGCCAAAATACAGAATTTCAAAAGATAGGGGGTCTAATTGTTTTGGACCTTTCTTTTAGGGGGCACTAATGGCCTATACCCTAAGTGGAAGCTAAATTTTTAGATCAAATTTCTAGATTTTGAAACCTATTGGCTCGTCGATGGATTCTAGATTGCCAAGAACCCATCGACCGATCCATAGATTTCCAATGAGTTTTCTATATATAGACATTTGTTTAAGGTATTATGTTTCTTTATTTTAACTTTAGTTAATTTAATTTTATTAGAGTTTTATTAATTAAATTTAGTTTAATTAGGGCTTAATTGATGGTGTAAGTAACAAAAATGGGTGTTTGAGCAAAAAAATTACATCACAATAATTTCTAGAACCATTTCTAAACTACATGCAATCTGTGTAAACCGCTTAAACTACATGAGGTTTGGATGCAATTTATCAAAAAAAGAAAATAATATAATAATATATTTCATGTAATAATTACTTTTATTCAGTTGGGATTTGGGAAAAATAAAACAAGAAAAATAAATATTGAATCTCAATTAATTAATGATCTTATAATGATGATAACTAATAACATGTAAGAAAATTATACAAAATTTTGATATAAAATAATGTGATTAACTAATAATCATATATAAAATTTTACCAAAAGAACTTACAATTTAAAAAATATAAGTATGATATTACATAATTATGACAACATTTTAGGTATAAAAGATTTGGGCATTTATCCTCTAGGGATGAGCATTAAGATGGCTCAATTCAATTTATTTTAAAATTTTGATTTGTTGGTTTTAGCTTTAGATAGAGATTGGGCATTTATTCTCTTCGGACAAGTATTCAGTCAGTTTAGTTATCAAAATAACTAAAATGTTAAAATAAAAAAAATCAAAAATTTTAAAAAAATCATACTGAATTGATCAAACAAATCAAAAACTGAAATAATCAAAAAATTGCCGAGCTAAGTAACGTTAGCTTGTGACCCGGGCGGGGGCATTAAGGTGGCTTGGACAATGGCTTAACCCATTGTGGCAGGGCCTGGGGCCGCAAATGCTGGCCTGCCCGCTCCAAGTTGGGAGTTGGGTCATGCGGCCCGGGCGAAGGCCCGAGCCTCATGGCTCCTAAAGAGGAGGTGAGGCTGGCTTCACAGAGCAGCGATAACTTCCCGCTCTGGACAGTGGATGGATAGCGGGCCGTCGCACCCCTGGCCCATATTGCCTCATAGATCGGCTCAATTGCACGGCCACCCTTTTTAAAGAAATTTACAGAAAAAAAAAATCAAAAAATTAGAAGAAAGAAAAAATCGGTAAAAACAGAACATACTGAAACCGTTGCCACCAGACATCGAGTCAGCTTGTGATTCCAATGATCGCAATCAATTATCAAATTCTTTCAATTGTGGTGGTTCATATACGTAAAAATGAATTTGATCAAATAGTTAATTTTTTTGTAGATATAAAATTAACTTTATTATCAAAACTTGCGTTTTTAAACAAACGTTGTTAGCCACTATCAATGATGAATTTCAACAATCAGAACTCACCATTAGATTAGCGTTGGTTCGGTGATCCACATACTTGAAAATTAAAAGGATCTAATGGTCGAATTTTAGTAGTTCTAGGTTTTAATGTCCAAAATATTTACCCTCATTCATGTGTGTGTATACTAGCAAGATGACGTCATTGGCAACCTTATCGAAAGGGCTGAAATCTAGATGTTGTAAATCGTTGAAGGAAATAGAGGTAACGTTTGAGGCAATGATGTTTGCCAAGGTGGCGTCCATGGTCAAACACAATGGTACATGCGATGAAGCCAATGGCTTGTGGTAGGAGAAAAGAGTCAGAGGGAGAGAGAGATGCTCATGGTGATAGGAATAGGGCTGACAGTCGTTGGCGTTGGAGGTAGAGAGAAAGGTCGATTGGTTAGGAACTTGGGATCGGTCGGAGACGACGACAAGAGATGGAGGGGAAGAGCTGAAGGCAAAGGGCCGCCTTCTTTTGTTCGGTTTGATTTTTTTGTTTTTCTATATTCTTCTTCTTTTATTCTAGACAAAAAATGATGTCATTTTGAAATGTAGTCGGTTCAGTTATTTTAATTTTTTTAACACAAAATCAAATTGAACAAAATAATTGAAATTTATAAATTTTAAAACTGAACCAAACTAAACTGTGTTAGAAATCGAATCGAATTGACAATTTAAGTCAATTCAATTTAAGTATTTTGATTAAATTAAAATTTTACACACCCCTATTATCCTATCTCACCAATTCAGTTTATATAGCAATTGGGCATCCACTCTAGACTAGAGACGTGTACACTTAAAGGTATGGTAGGAAATCAAGTTTTTCTTTTTTTTTTTTGTTGTGCTTTAATATTTTCATTTCATTTTAGCATAAGTTTAGAATCCATTATCATGAACATAAATGAATAAAGTTTCCACTGCCACTCGCCTCCAAAATGAGTTTCTAATTCTAATTTATCCCCAAGACAATACTTCAGCATATGTGATAGAGAGGGCTTGATGCTCTCTTCCAAGACGGGCTATTTTATGGCCCAAAAGATTTTCTTATATTGGGCTTATGGGCCTTTTCTTATATTGGGCTATTTTATTGCTCTCTTCCAAGAGGGTTTGATGTTTGAGCACATGTGAGAGTGCTCTTTCTATTATAAACTTACAATTTAATTGGCGATGAATTTAGCAGTCGTAAAATTTAATTAAATTTTGTCTTGTAAATTATTTTCATTAATATTTATTAGATAAAATATTTTAATTATTCATAAAATTTGGTAAAATATTTTTTATGAGTAGCAAATTTGTGACCGATTCTGGGATAATGGATGTGTCTATCACAAAATGCAGGAAAACGTAAAAAAAAATAAAAAAATGTTTTGAATCATTCAAAAAAATTTGTGATAGATTTTATGACCAACAATCTACGTTGTCAAATAAGAATATAAAAGATAATTTTATTAATTATTAAAAAATATTGCAACTTCTTTTTTCTAGTGGACATAGTTTGTCACCAGATTTATATAATAAAATCTTATTTTCTTAGTTATTTTAAAAATTGCAGCGGATTTTACTGGTTGTCACAAGTATATATTTATAAATTTATAACATATTGATGTGGGGGTGGGGGTGGAGGGAACAGAGCAGAGTCAGGATTTTGATTTAGTGATCTTATTTTTTTTTAGTAATTTTAAAAATTGCAGCAGATTTTACTGCTTGTCGCAAGTATATATTTATAAATTGATAACATATTGATGTGGGGGTGGTGCAAACAGGATTTTGATTCAGTGGGGGTGAGGATTAAAAATCTAAAAATATAGGAATTAAGAGAAAATTGTGCAAGAACATAGAAAAGAAAAATACCATAAATGCTTGACTTAATACATAAAATTTTGCAAGAATACAGAAAATACCATAACAAATCAATTGACGCATCCAGATTTGTGAAAATCCAAATAGTATCAATGGTGATCTTCTGTGATTCCAATGGGCAATGGCTGAAGTCTTGTTTTTAATCTCGCAAAATTTACTTACCAATATAGAAAATACCAAGATTATTAAATATGGTCTACATTTTCTAATACAATAAGATACAAGAAACAAATATGAAGGGAAATAATCAAAGAAATAGAATTGGGCAAACAAGAAAAAAAAAAAAAAAAAAAGTAAACAATGAGGAGGGACGGATCGTTACCGAGTTTTGCCTTGCTGGAGTGATGTTAGCGTCTCGGTGTTGTTGCTTGTGCTGGAATTTCGTCGAAATAGCTTTTTGAATTTTTAGGTTTTTCAATTTTGCAGTCTGCAAGTAGCAAGCAAATGGGGTAAATTTGAAAATGAAATGGATTAAAACTTAAGAATTAGAGGGTTTGGGTCATTTGGCCTATTTGGGCTAAACTTTAATATAATAATTTTGTGTTGATTTTGGGAGTTAAACTTGTGGATTAAAAATAATATAAAACCATTTTTTTTTTTATCTAGCCTAGTGGGGCTTCCCCCACTAGGCCTCACTTGGCTCAGCCCTTAGGGGAAAATACAAAATGGTACAGATAAACCAACCAGGTCTGAAATACTTGTCCCTAGCATGATGTCCACGTTAGGGTCGCCTTGATGACTAGGTAATCCACGTACTAAAAATCACTAAATTAAGACGAACTTCTCGGACCTCTCGACCGACCTCTCAACTCCAAACCCAACTTGTCTTGGTGGATCGGACTCGACGAATGCCCTAGGTTCCTTGTCAGCTTCGCGACATTGTCCATGACACTTTAATCTTGACAACCTAGGGAAATCATAGTAGGAACACAAACCTATACACAGGATTGGGGCCTTGCCCCTAGTGGACATACAAAACCACATCACAAAAAGAAGGCCACATAATCCAAAAGGAGAGGAGGGAGGCTAATATATCCAAAGACTTTAAACAACAAGACGAGAGACTGAAAAAAAGGAAGGAAAGAAAAAGTTGACATCTAATTACTTCTTCACACTAACTTGATTGTCGGAGAGCCATTCTAGAATGCCTTAGGGCAGTCTTGATCTTTACTTCGCAGGTTACAACTTCTTGAAAAAAAAAACAAAAGGCGATCTTAGATGGGGCCACGTGGATCTTGTGGTTAAAATATTTATTGGTGCGAAAAAGTAAAAGTATCAATTGGTGCTGTTTGTGGGAACCATATAATTTCTGTAAGTGTATATCCTGTTCAGAGATAGATATCCTGATGTTGATTGACCCAAGTTCCTTAGCAATAATCACTAAATTTAAGTGAATAACCTGGACCTTTTGCTTAAAACCCAATCGGGCTAGATCAGATTGGGCCCGAACGCCTTAGGGTGTCAATAGTTGAACTTCATCAACGTGACTTTGCCAAACTAAGCAAGTGGGGGACCCCTTGATGAGGGGGAACTGTGAAAAGGCACAGGTAAACTAGCCATGTCAGGGGAGACCTAACATATTCTCATCGAGGTTACCTTGGCAATTATGGGGTCCACCTACCAGAAATCACTAAATTAAAGCAAACATCTCGAACCTCTCGACCCAGAACCCAACTGGGCTAGGTCAGATTGGACCCAAAAACAAAACCCTTGGGTTCCCTATTGGCTCCATGACATTAACCACAACCTTTTAACCTTGACAACCCAAGGTAATCATATTAGGGAAACGAACATACATGTAGGATCGGGCCTTTCCCTAGCAGGACACATAGAACCTCACCACATAAAGAAGGCTAAGTAGGCATCCAAAGAGAGAGAAAAGAGGCTAATATAATTAAAGAATCTGAATGACAAAGAGGAGAGACCAAAAAGAAGAAGAAAAGAAAAGTTGGCATCTAATTTCTTCTCCACACTAACTTGATTATTGGAGGGCCATTCTAGGAATGCCCCTAGGTAGTCCTAACCTTTGTTTTCTAGTTACAACTTCTTGATAAAAAACAACAAGGTGATCTCAATCCTCGTGGATCTTCAAGTCATAATATCTATTGGTACAAAGAAACAACATCAATTGGCGTTGTCTATAGGAACACAACCCTTCATGCACTAAATTAAGGGACTGACTAAAACTTGAGGTTAGGGTGTCAACCTGAGGTCCAAGGCCTTCAAGGGCACAACCCGTGGTCTTTTCAAGTGTCAAGGTTCCATAAATAAAGGGTGTTTGTTCTTCTTTCCCTTCATTTACTTTATTTCCGCTTAGTGGAAAAATTTGTGATTTTTTCTATACAAATACTATATATAACAAAAAAATTTATCCTATTGCTATAAGATCATAATTTATAAAATATTTAGATGTATTAAGAGTGAACCACGTTAACTCTCTAAACCCTATCTCTCTTCTTGTTTGTTTATGTATGTACCACCCAATCCTAACAAAAATTCTTATAACCCATTAATTAAAAGTCCCTCCGACTTCTGAATGTCCATCGGCTTGCGCAATCATAAAGAATAGGGCTGAAGTCTATCCGTTCCAACTTGCGACTTCTAAAATGAATTATTTATTTCTCTCTCGAATGCCGTGACAAAGGTGACAAAAAAAAGCCGACTTTTTATCATTGAGGAAACCCTGTTGTTTAAAGGCCATATCATTCTCCTGGACAACTTGCGCTCACGGGTTGATGTCGGTCCATCGAGAGAGGTGGTATTGGAGACCTGCAAATTCATAAACCAGCAGCAGGGCCAACAGGAATGGTACGTACGTACAAGCATCGAACATGTTAACAGACAGAAGCTTTCAAAGATTTATTCGTCGTGCATGCTGGTCCATACAAACCTCATTTATCTAGCTGGTTTTATCCTAACGTTGCAGGCTGGCTAGAGACAGAAAGATCCATTCCTTGATTTGCAGAAAACAGGAAAAATAGCCGTTATTTTTAACCATCCAAAGGATCGTGGTATGTATTTGAGAGCCAGCTGTTTCTTGAATCAATACACGAGCAGAATCTTATGAAATCATACAAAAAATATATATATATAGATATATTTATATCTGTCATGCATACATGCCTGCCTGGAAGATTTTATATTAAATGTTATTTTTTCTTAAGTGGACGACGAATTCTTCTCACGCTGAGTTAGTTCTATATGGCATGAGTCAAAAATAACTGCAAGATTGATGATTAAAAACACTAATTATTACAATATGCAACTATATATTAATTCAAATAAGTGGTTTTAAACATTTTAGTAAATTTTGAGTAAAACATCTAATATAGTTTTCAACCATAAATATTAATTTGATCAAAAAAGAGAAAATATAATTATGTTATAATAATATTAACTAGAGAGCTGATTTGTGTGCTATGCATTTACAATAAAAAAATAGAATATTTTAAATAAAAACTTACATTCGAAGAGGGTACTTGGTTGTTTACATCTAATATAGGATTTGTTTTATTAACCAAATTTTAGTTTTTTTTTATAAAAAAAAATTGATTATGAATCTTGGTGTGACATAAGATCAGTGGCCAAGGGAGGAGCAATTGCCCCCTCCAATTCTTTTTTTTTTTTTCACATAATAGGGTTTATTCATAATTACAAAAAATAGTAAAATGATTAGAGGTTGCCCCCTTTTAAAATTTCATAGAAATTAATATATCGTAATAGAATACAACTTAAAAAATTAAAATACTTGAAATCAATATTCAATAAATGAATGATAACTTACTCATATATATATATATATATATATTGAGAAAGATGTATTTAAGAGTATTGGCAATAAGACAATTATGTACAGATTCTAGAATATTAAACTCATTAAATCGATTGAGCAAGTTTTTTTTTATTTGTTTTTAGAATCATTACAATAATTTTTATTCAATGTTGTTGTGTTTGTTTAAAAATTTTGATTTCATGTAATATAGTTGAACATTCTTATAGAGTTGTTTTATTAATATACTTGTGACACTGACATAAAGCTTAGGGCTACAAACAAGCCAAACTAAACCAAGCCTATAAAAGTATAATCTTGTTTATGAAGAGTTTTATCATTATCTTGTTTATGAAGAATTTTATCAGGCTTGAGCTCAAGCCAGAGCTTGAGACTAGCTAAAATATAAGGGTCAAGTTTGTTTTTTAAAAACTTGTTGAGCTCGAACCTAAACTCAAGCTAAATTCATTTAGATTAAAAGAATTTTAAGTGAGTTTTATAAAAACCTTTTTAAAAGTTTTAAATTTAAAGATTACTTTTGAATTTTAAATAATATAGCAACAAAAAATCTCAATTATAAAGAATACATTATTTCAAAATATACTTTAAACAAGCATAAAAATGGGCCTCTAATGAAGTAACAAATGAGTTTACAAACTAACGAGCAGCAAATGAGCTTAATTGTGAGCCAAATATGAACTTCACACCTTAAAATTCAAATTTAACTTATTTATTAAACGAATTTAAAAATTAAGCTACATACAAGTATTCAACTCAAGCTTATTTATTTAACTACATGCATGAACGTGAACGAGTCTTAATTGCTCACGAGTGGCTTTTTATTTTTAAAAAATATATGAAAAATATTTGTAAAATGTAAAAAAATTCAATTATTGATAATATCAAGTTTGATATTTGCTTGTATAAAACAATAGATTATCAGTACTATGAGTATGGGCCACTATTGCTAGCGCTAAACATTTGTATGCAATCAAAAGTCAATTTTCTGGGAGTAAGCCCCTGTAGATTGACAAAAGCCTCGTGCAAAATTATAATTAAGTAATTATGTTGATTACTACTTATAATATGATAAATAATCTTAAATTTGTGAGCTTTTAAGTGGTGTAATTTTCTTTTTCTGGGTAAAATTAGTACCAGCAATAAAACAGGTCTACAGGGATGGCCCCAGCTAGAAGAAAAGGCTCTGGGACCCGCATTAAATTATCTTCACAGACAAAATAGTGATTTCGGACAGCCGGACTCCTAATTTTGGTGGATCTACCATTATTCTAAAATTAAAGAATGACTACTTTTAACCTTAAATTTTGATCAATATAAAGGTGACAGAATTAACGTCGTATGATCAAACACTTGACAGTCCAAATCAAAATCCAAATCCAATGGAGTCTCTTGATTGTTACACCAAACTAGCTTAGCTCCACAGGTACTCAGAATATTTCTTTTTGTATGTGGTTCTCTTGTTCTATTCTTATGTTGTAATCATTTCAATAAAAATTTACTTTTTTTTAAATTAAAAATTCAGCATATTCAATCCTTGAAATCTTCTACACACATCGAGGCTTCTTTAGCCACTTGACTTATTTAAGCAATTGTTGTGGAGGTGACAAAACATAAGGGTCTTGGCCTATGTAATTATCTCACCATCTGAATATATAATTTCTTCTAGTTCATAGAGAATTATAGAAAATGTTCATTTTAAATTTTTAACCCATGATTTCATACTTATTATAAGGAGGAATGGGTCGATTTATCACTTAAATTAACCACCTTTAAAAACATCTAAAGAGTTTAAGTAATATAGTTCTTCGCTTTAATTTTTTCTCTCCTTAACCATAAAAGTTCACAAAAATAGAGAAAAAAATATAATTATATATGTTGAATATTATTAATTAGAAATGCATGCATGGAAAATTATATTCTTTATATTACGTAATTTTAAATAGTCAAGCTACAAGAGACTTGCTATAATAATTACTAATGGATGAGGGTTGGGTCGGTGGGTTTGCCACGTCATCAATCATTTCGTGATATGTATTTAAAAAGCGAAAGGACAATTCTATAAATTATGAGCAAAGTGGCGAGAAGACATAGGCCACCAACTTGGAACGCATATATAAGGGAAACCTTGAAGGACAAAATCATGAAACTTATAAATACATAAACTTATGATACAAAATCAAAGCTAAACAAGATGTCTAACTACATGTGTTTTATAATTAAAGAAATCATTTTGTTATTTTTTTCAACAATTTTTTCTTTGACCTAAGTCTACAAGTATATAAATTCATTATAAAAAATTAAAATTAAACAAGATGTCTAACTACATATATATGCTTTATAATAAAAAAAATCGTTTCGTTCTTTTGTTCAATAATCTTCTTTTAGACCTTGATTTAACTTGGTCCATACTACATGTTTGAATGAGTGAATGTAAATGATGAGCTACTTAGTGAAGGTTAGAAAATCATATTTGTGCATGATTCTTCATATTATATGTATAAACATTTCATTTGACATTTTAGTGACATGTGAAAGGCATACTTTATAACCTTTACTAAATTGATTAAGTTGCAAGACTAATATAGGGTGCAACCCACTAATTCTTCTATAACAAAGGATGCAAAATTTGAGTATGAGTATCCTACCACTTTTAAATTGTTGGATCTTCTATACATGAGCATATAATTTTTTGTCCCTTGCATGTAGCTCAACACTTTTTTTGCAACTTTTCAATGATCTAGACTAGGATTACTTTGATACTTGGCTAACATGCCGATTGCAAAAGTTATATCCAACCTAATGCAAGTTTGCACATATATAAGATTGTCCACAATTGAAGCATATGAAATTGCTTCCATTTGTTTTTGTTTCACGTAATTCTTTAGACATTGCATGAGACTAAATTTGTCTTCTTTTTTTATTGGAGCAACTCCAATTGAACATTTATCTATGTTAAATATTTCTAGAATTTTTTCGTCATGGAATATTTCAATTCCAATCACATAGGATGCCTCTCTCATATATTTTATTTGTAAATGTCTTGAGAGAAAAACTTTAGTCTCACGTAATATGCTCAAATCATTAGCAACAAGCAAGATGTTATCAACATATAGAACTAGAAGATAAATTTGCTTCCACTAACCTTTCAGTATATAGATCAATCAACAATGTTTTCCTTAAATCCAAAAGATGTTATAGTATCATTAAAATTGATGCACCATTGCCAGGAAGTTTGTTTAAGTCCATATATTGACTTCTTAAGTATACACACCATTCAACTTTTATTTTCTATGGAAAAACCTTTAGGTTGATCCATATAGAATTTCTCCTCCAAATCCCCATTTAGAAAGATAGTTTTTACATTCATCTAGTGTAACTCTAGATCATACTAAACCACTAGTGTCATAATTATCCTTAGTGAATCTTTCTTTGAGACAAGCGAAAATGACTTTTTATAATTGATGCCATCTTTTTTATTATAACCTTTGGTATCGCTTTTGGTCTTAAAAACCCATTTAACCTAATTCTTCTACGACCTTCCAGTAACTCAACAAGATCCCAAACATCATTCTATTCTATGGATTTCAACTCATTTTTCATAGCATCAATCCACTTATCTGATTGATCACTTTCTATGGTTTGCAAAAACGAAATCAGATCCCTTTTAATTCCAACATCAAAATCTGACTCTTGCAAATAAACCACATAATCATCCAAAATGGCTAAGCTCCTTGTTCTTTGAGATTTCCATAATACCGTTTCTTGTGGTTCATCTACATTAGTTGCTTGTGAGCTAGTACCTTAAGACAATGGTTTTTCAACCATTTTATGTAGTGATTCTTCAACCACTTGTTTAGTACTATTAAAATGTTCTTTAGTACTAGGAACACATTTAGTATAATAATGGAAAAAGGAATAGTTATGGGTAAAGGAACATCTACCCTAATTGCCTTTATTACATTATTATACTCTTCATTTATTTTCACATTTTTTACGTTGATCACTCTCACTAACTTCTCCATTTTCTAATAATCTTGCATTACTAGTTTCCACAATTTTAGAACTATGGTTTGAATAATAAAATATGTAAATTTTAGACTTCTCTAGGTAACCAATGAAGTAATCACTGTTGTTCAAGAGTTTAGTTTCTTTTCATGTGAATTATATATTCTCGTTTCAGCTAGATAACCACAAACATGCAGGTGCCTTAAGCTAGGTTTTCTTCCTGTCCACAATTCAAAAGTTGTCTTTTGAATTGCCTTATTAAGAACTCTATTCAACAAATATGTTGCAATTTTTAGTGCATACATCCCTAAAAACTTGGTAATCAAGCATTACTGATCATGCTCCAAACCATATCCATTAATGTTTATGCCTTTATGCTATATTATTTTGTTGTGGTGTGTTTGGCATAGTACATTGCACTCATATGTCATGACTTTTGAGGGAGTTTGGCAAATGGACCCAGACACTAAGTTGACTCATTATAATTTCCATAATAATTACAACCTTTATTAGATTTAATAACTTTTATTTTTCTATCAAATTGCCTATGAACTTCCTTTATGTAAGCCTCAAGGGCATCTATTGATTGAGATTTTTCATAAAGAAAATAGATATAACCATAATGTGAAAAGTCATCTATAAAGGTCATGAAATATTTCTCTTCATTATGAGTTGGAGTGTCAAACGGTCCACAAATGTTAGTGTATGTAAGTTCAAGAAGCTGCGTACTTTTTATGGCTTGTTTCATATTGTGTTTGGTTTATTTACCTTTAATGCAATCCACACACATCCTGAGATAAAGTTAGGTAAAATTTCATTATTTACCAATCTCATTGTCATTTCTTTGGATATATGATCTAAAAGTTTATGTCACAAATAACTAGAATAATTCATTTAACATGCTAGCTTAATTCCAATATTATGATGCATAGTAAGTAGGGAAATAACAAAAACATTTTCAAGTTTCAATTTATATAAACCATTAATAAGAACACTAGAACCAACAATTCTAGCATTCTTAAATAAACTAAAACTACCAAATCCAAACTTTACATTAAATCTAGGAATATCCAACTTTGAAACAAAAATAAGGTTCCTAGAAATTGAAAGTACATGGAGAGTCTCTAATAGGTTTATGTGATAACTAGTATCCAAGATCAATCTATAAATCCCTATATCTTTAATTGGAGCCTTCATATGATTTCCCATAAATAGAAAATCTTCAGTTGGATTTGTGGTTTTGATAGTAATGAATCCCTGCATCATATTAAACACATGAGTCGTAGCATCAAAATCTAACCGCCAAGTATTGTAGGGAACTTCACTAAAATTTGATTTGAAACATACAAAAGTATTTGAATTAACTTTCTTTTCAAAACACTCCTTGTGTTTTAGGTAATTTTTCTGATAATGCCCAAACTTTTTGTAGAAATGACATCTATTCTTTTTGCATTCATTCCTTTCAGCTAGAGAAGCATTAGCAAGCCATTTTTTTTTCTTAAGCTGGTTATCTTTCCCTTTCATTTTTTTCCTAGCCTTATCCAATGAGATTAACAAAGTGACTTTCTTGATTCTTTAACCTTATTTTCTCCTGAAAAAGCATACTGACTAATTTATTCACATTTCAATTATCTTTAATAGTGTTGTAGTTAATTTAAAATGACCCATATTCAAAAGGTAGTGAGTTCAAGATGAATTGCACCAGAAAATTAGAATCCTCCACAATTAATCCCAAGGGCTTCAATACCTTGCAACAATATTAGTCATCTCAATAATATGTGCTTTTGTATAGTTTGCGACACATTGAACTTCATGATCGTGAGCTTTGCCATCATAGTACCAGCTAGTGACTTGTCAGCAAAATGAAAACATTCTTCCACTAACTTCATGTATTTTTTTGTATTTTCTATTTGTGGAATGGTTGAATTAATATTGTTAACAATGGTCATCTTTAGAAACATAAGACTCAACTTGCTACTCCATTCCTATGATGCATAATAGGACCTCTCATCCTCACTGCTTGTTTCCCTAAGAGCGGTGGGTTTGTTTTTTAATAGAGCCAAGTCAATATCCAGAATCCCTAAGTGGAAATTGACTTGCTTTCATTCAAAGAAGTTCAAACCATTAAATAGAGTAACGAATGATGATTGTGACTAGACTGTAATAGCTACATAATTGAAAGCTCATAATCAATTTCTAAATAGATTCAGATATTAAATTATTAAGTATACACTATTTCTCCTTTGGGTAGACACTACTATATATTATCATAAATAAATTCTATACATTAACCTTATTAGGTGAGTAAGATATTTCTAACTAAATACATTTGATATCTTTGAATATATAAACATATTTCTTTAAAATACTAAGACACCTCAATCATGCTCATTAATCATGACTAACGATCTACCTTTGGGTAAACCTTAAAAGTCTAATGATTAATAAACACAATTTATCTATGTAATATCTTTATAGACATTTTAAATGCTATGGATAAATTGTTATTTATGCATGTGAAATATTCTAGCTGGTCACTTTGGTGACTATGAAACTATAACAATAATACCTTCATTTTTCCATAATTACTAAATATAGCCTTCGTAGTTGAGTGACAATGGATCGAGTTTAGTGGGTTCGGTTAAGCCCAATCTAAATTTGTGTGGATTTGGTATTTGGTGCAGCTAACCGAATCCAACTCCATAGATAATGGATCAGGTTTACCCGACCCATCCTCTAAAATCATCTTCAAAATAGCCTAGGGTTTCTTCTACTTTCCTAATTGCTATTGTTGTTTCTATCATTTTCTGTAATTAAGTTCATCACCGACAACTTTGGTCGTCGGTTTTCTTCCTCATTCGACAACAAACTTAAGCCTTTGTTGGCATTGTACAATTTTCTCCTCCACTAGCTAACGATAGTCAACCTTTGATCGTTGGATTATGATGGTTAAACCAAAGAAGATGGGGTCACGATTGAAGAAGACAACAATCGTAATCACTTGAGAAGAAAAAAGATCGTGGTAGAGACGAAAGGCCACAGCTAGAAAAGATGATGGGACATGGCAAAAACTGCCCTTAATTGTCGGTAATCGCCAATAATTATCTCCACCACTATCACAGTTCACCGCCAACATCTTTTTCATCAAATGATCTGTGTTCATATAGCCTCAATTCGTGACTTCTAGCGATTTTTGGCATCTAGCGGTGAGTTATTTTCCATAACCATCAGCTTTTTCCCTTTTCCTCATGTACAAACATTCTTATGTAAAGGTAGAAATCATACAAGCCGCATGGATAGCTCAGCTGGTCACAGTTAGGGGCACAAAGTGCTTTCAATGTGAAGTTTGGGATAAGGACCAATGATCGAGTCTCGCCAGCGACAGTGTGGGAGCAATCTCTCAAAATGAGGGGGCTCCTTGTGCTCAGTGAGTACTGGTCTAATCACTGTGTTTGATTAAGTCACCATGATTAACCCCTTCACATTCTGTCGAGTCGGGTGTAAGGGCGCTTGGGGTGAGCGATTCACCTTTTGAGACAAGAAATCATAGAATTTTCATAACCACACTCTGATACCACGTGTAATCGTGACTTGTGAATTTCATAAACACTTATATAAACACACAAATTAATTACATTGTAAAATTGAAATGATTTCATGCTAGATTATGTACTGCAAAAATTAAAATTGCGTACCTGAATTGATTGATGATGAAGATGCCATAATCTTCTTAAAATGTAATCTGAATTCAATTTATCAGTTTGCCTATCCTGACCTTAGTTGTAGAAATCATTAAGATAGTCTATATTTTTGTCGTTTTATGTCAATTTATAAGAAGAGAGAGAATTGATAACTACTTAATGTAGCGATTCCAGGTGGTTTCTCCCATCAAGATAACCACTGCAATCCATTACCACATTATTCCACTAATCAGGCCAGATAACTGTAATTTATTTTACACCCAATCTCTTTTTTTTGTTCTCCCTTCCTCAATCCCAATCTCCACCGGTGCAATATAACCACGGAACCACATTGACTACTACCTCAAGCCACTGCCTATCGCCATTATCTTTATCTTCTCTTACTTCCTCTTCTCCGACCAATCTTCTTCCCTCCATTCTCTCTTTGTTCTCTAGCCGCTCTCCATCGTTTCTCTATTGACCTTTTTTGATGAAGCTAAGAGCCATTATGACCACTGTCCTTAGAACCCATTAGTCGCCGTCACATCTCATAATAAACAGTGCAGCCCTCTTTTTTTTTTTTTTAAATATCTTTGTCCGATCCCTTTCAAATCTCTCGTTTCCCTTCTTCAACCTTTCATACCTATATATGCTGCCGCTAGTAAATTGTTGTGACTTTGCCTCCATTGTCGCGTACTGCTATTGAACCATCGGCTGAAACTATTGCTCACAAACATCGAGGTTGTTCTGGCATGCATGTTCGACTGTCGCAATCTTACCACCACAGTCTCTTCCCATTGCCCAGGTTGGGGGAGAAAGGGAGAGACTGAGACTGAGAGACGGAGGAGTGGGGAGAAAGAAACAACCATGGTGGCCGTCGTCGTTGTGGAGTATTTGTTAAAGATGATAAGAAAAGAAAGAAGGGAAACGATAGGAGAGATGGCAACTCATTACTCAATCGACAATTTCTTCATTGCCCAATCAGCAATTGCTTCTTGCTACATGATCATTTAACGATGGAAATTAACAGCGAGCAACTGCTTTCTAAAATTGAAACGAAAAGCTAAGTTGAAGGTGTGAATTGAGAAAATTAAAAAATTTGTTTTAAAATTGAAATTAAGTTGAAAGTTTGGTATTTTTTTATATGATTTACCCTAAATATAATTATATATTCAATGTGTGTGTGTATATATATATATATATATATTAGCACAAGCTCAATCAAAATATAATGGTTAAGGTAAAAGTAAAATGAAAAATATATACCTCTTTATTTTATAAAGTTATTATATTTATTTTTCTTTAGTATAAGATATACAAAGCCACCTTTACAAAAACCATAAGTAAATTCTAAACATCACTTGAAAAATTATAGTTTATATAAAAAAATCTTGAGAAAAATAAGGAATATACAAAAAAAGAAAAAGAAAAATCTTAAAAATGTTGGCAATTCCCCCTGCCCCAATGAAACTCCGCTTTTGATTCGAGAGCCACGAGGGCAACCAACAGTTCAATATATATATTAGAGTTTGGTACATTAGGGGGGCAACAAAATTAAGATGCATCTAAAGTAACCTTCAAAACCCTCGAAGACACTTCCCCGGCTATACTTTGTTGTAACACTTTGGAAATACCAACTTAATTTGCAAGTAGGAGAGTTTAATCTTTTCACATTAATTATCATAATTTGGTTCAAATAGACTTTATTTTCTCTGTAAGTATGCAATTATTTTCTCTTTAAGCATGCAACTGCTTCTATCTGACTAGTTAGGATTTCTACGAGAGTACTATTATATAAATAGAATTTAAAAAAATATACATAGAGAATAATGTGACTAGATATGTTTATTTCATCTTAAATAAAAAAAAAAGCCCCTCTTTCTCAAATAAAATTTCTAAATCTTGATTGCCCTATCATTTTTTGGCAAGTTTCCTTTATAATTAAAGTTCTGTATGAATAGAATATTGCTTCTACTAGTTAATTGTTGTTAATTAATTACGGGGTCTTTAGCAATTCATGTATAGAAAACCCTTGTTCTATATATGATTGCTGAAATCAGTGATTTCAGGTTTTTGCAAGCAAATCATCCATCTTGGACGCTGGTTCATGTGGTCATAGGAGTGGAAAGAGAACAGCACATGCTCTTCCAGCATGGGATAGAAAATTAATATTTAATATAATTATGATATCACGATATCGGTTGATGTAATGTTATAATTTAACAATGAATTACTATGTATCTGAGTCTTGGAAACAAGTCGTAGTTCTTAGTTTGTTGTAGGTCAAGAAAAAAAAAATGACACGTACATTAACTGGAAAATGACACGTTAGACTTGAAATGAGAAAGCCAATCTCAGTGTAAAGGTCACACTGAACACTTGCCACAAACCCAACTAAAGAAACATAACCATAACGATGGAGATCAAAGAACAAGTAAGCATCGACGGAATCAATGCTAGCTGCTACAAAACATAATACATCTTGAATGAAATCCCTGTTTCTTAACATTGGAATTCAGGAGGGAGTTGCTTCCCACAAGTGTCGATGAGCAAGCTCAATGAAATGGGGATGTTAAGGTTGATGCCAAGAATGTTGGCTTTCAAGGCAGTGCAAAGGCAAATAGCTGCTTCAAGATCCAGAAGCCCCCCTAGAATGGAGCAGCAAGGGAAATTTGGTGGGGCTCCAACAACGGCACCCACAGACCCGTTGAGCAATTTGGCACATACCCCAAGTTTTAGGGCATCTCTCGGGCATTTCCCACTTGAAGGAGTCGGGTTTGGGATTGGTGGTTTAGGTGAATAGCATGTGTTGCAGCCGCTTACAGCAAAGAAGAGAAGGTTAATGACCAGAAAGAGAACAGCAGCTGGGGAACCCATCTTTTAAAGTTCAAGCCTTTGGAAGATTGGCTACGTACTTATTGGGAACTTATAGAGAAATAGAATGGAGTTTGTTGCGTGATCAAGAGATACACACACACACACACATATATATATTACAAGGTTTTGGACAATAGCTAGTCATGTGAAGCCAGCCTGGCCTGGAATCTAGCTGGCCAAAAAATAATGAATTCTAATCCAAACTCATAGATTTCAATTTTGTATTTCTTGTGATGTTTGACTCTTTGGATCAAAAGATTGACCAATTGCCACGGGAAACTAGTCCCGTGACTTTCAGCCACGTCAGAATGGCAGTTTTATTAGTTTATTTCCTTGAATGAGAAACTTATATATAACCAGAGCAATTTATCCCTAATGAATAGAAATCATAATGAAAAACAATTGATTTTCCAAATCACTACTTAAAAAGTTGTTTGTATTTTAGTGTCGACAAACTTTTTTTTTTTTACAAACAAAACGAATTTTGATACAAAGAAAATATTGTTTTGGGCATGATATTAAATATTATTTTGGCACTGTATATAACAACTATTTAGCAAATTTACTTTAAGGGTGTTCTTCAGTATTCAAGGGCGAAGATGACGAATAACCCCTACTCTCATCTCACGCTATGTCCAAGAGATCTAAAACTGAAACTGCCCTATGATCCATTCTCAAAGCCCACTTAGTAAGCTCATGAACAGATACATCTTAATTCTTGTTTGGTACAAGGTGTGAAGTTTCGAAACATGCAAAAACTTTGTTATTGTATTTATGTGTGTGTATATATAAATGCCATGTCATCTTCTTTGATTACAACCACCTCTGACAAAATTAAGGTCCCTTTTTATATACGAATTTACATATTTTGGTCAACTTAATATATATATTTTTTGATTATTTAAATGCATTTATCTATAATTTTCATTAATTTTAAACAGATAAAGTTAGAATAAGATGCACTTGGACCCCTATAGTTCAAAAATAAGAATAACATATCCAACCTATGTGGGGTCGGCTACATAAATTCTAGACTTTCATGTATTTCTGTTTTTTATCATATCTTTATTTAGGTCCATACACTTCATATCAAACTTTAATATCTCTCACAAAGTCTTTTTGGGTCTATCTCTACCATTTTTTTTGACTAATTGTTTAATTTCATCAACTCTCCTCACCAAAACGTCTTTTGATCTTTTTCTCACATGACCAAACTATCTTAGTCTAGTCTCTTTCATATATTCTCTTCGATTGGCACTACTTCTACCTTATTACTAATAACCTCATTTCTAATTTTATCTTTTCTTGTATAGCTGCACATCTATCTTAGCATCCTTATTTTCGCTACGCTCGTCTTTTGCACATGCTGATATTTAACTGCCCAACATTCTGAGGCATATAACAAAACTAATCTTATAGTTGTTCTATAGAATTTTCCTTTCAATTTTAATGGAATTTTACTATCACATAACACCCCTAATGCATCTCTCCATTTTAGCCAACCTGGCTCAATTCTATGCATAACATCTTTATGAATTTCTCTATCTTTTTAAATCACTAATCCCAAATATCGAAAATGGTATTTTCTTTGTATGATTTGGTCTTCCAATTTTATTATAAACATTCTCTACTCTTGCATTCTTACTAAATTTACATTCCATATATTATGTTTTCCTTCTACTTAATTTAAATCCCTTAGATTCTAAATTGTTTCTCCACAACTCAAGCTTAATGTTCATTCCCTATTTTGTTTCATTCACCAACACTATATGTCATCTGCAAATAGCATACACCATGACACATTTGTCTGAATGTGTTTAGTAAGTTCATCCATTACTAAAGTAAATAAATATGGACTTAGTGTAGAACCTTGATACAGTTCAATTGTAATTTTAAACGGTTCAGTATTCCCTCTGCACGTTCTAACTCTTGTCTCTGTACCGTGATACATGTCCTTAAAGGCTTGTATATAGGCTATTCGGACTCATTTCTTCTCTAAATCTCTACATAATACTTTTCTAGGAACCCTATCATAGGCATTTTCTAGATTTATAAACACCATATGCAGGTCATTTTGATGATCTTGATACCTTTTCATTAGGCGCCTCAGTAGGTATATAGCTTCCATTGTTAACCTACCAAGCATGAAACAAAATTAATTTTCTGAGACGTCTGTTTCTTTTTTGAGCTTTTACTTTATTACTCCCTTCCAGAGTTTCATAGTATGGCTCATTAACTTAATTCCTCTGTAATTTTCATAGTTTTGAACATCTCCTTTATTCTTGTATATAGGAACCAAAGTACTATTTCTTCACTCATCTGGCATTTTTTTTTATTTAAGAATCGCATTAAATAATTTCATTAGCCAGGAGATGTCATCTTCTCTCATCCATTTCCATGCTTCTACTGGTATATTATCCGGTCCCACTGCCTTTTAATTTTCATCTTTTTTAATACTTGCCTTATTTCTTTTGAACTTATGCGTCGATAAAATGTATAGCTCACATTCCCTTCGGAGTTACTAAGATGTCTCAACCTAACTCTTGTGTCTCCACCATCATTGAATAATTTTGTGAAATGCTCTTTCCATCTCTCCTTAATCGCTTCCTCATTCACTAATACATTTTGATTTTCATCTTTTATACATTTCACTTGATTTAGATCCCTTGTTTTTCTTTCTCTTGTTTTAGCTAATTTATATATATCCCTTTCTCCATCTTTTGTATCAAGTAGTTTATATAGATTCTCATATGTTTTTGACCTTGCTTCACTAACAACTCTTTTTACTGCCTTTTTCACTACATAATTTTTTAGGGTTTCTTTATTGTTGCACTGATATACAGCCTTATAACAGGTTTTCTTATTTCTAATTTTCAATTATACCTCTTCATTCCATCACCAAGACTCCTTAAGATTTGGGGCTCTACCATTTGTCTCTCCAAAGACTACATTTGTCGTGCTTCTTAGGGTAGAAGCCATTTCCCTCCACATTTGGTTTGTCTGTTCTTCTCCATTCCATTCCCTTCTACACCTTATTTTTTTTTTTAAGATTAATTATTTCTCCCCTTTTAATTCCCACCACCTAGTTCTTGAATTTTGTTTTATGTGATTTTTTCTCTTCTAATTTCTTACTTGGACGTCAAGTACCAAAAGTCTATGTTGAGTAGTCAAACACTCCATTGGTATCATCTTACAATCCCTACAACATAACCAATCATCTTGTCTCATGAGGAAGTAATCTATTTCGGTGCTTGATGTGACATTTTTATATGTGATTAAGTGTTTGTCCCATTTTTCGAATCTAGTATTGGTTATGATGAGCCCATATGCCATAACAAAATCTAGAATAGACTTACCCTTATTATTAATTTTCCCGAATCCATACCCTCTATGTACCTTTCTATAGCCATTTTCGTTTCTACCCATGTGACCATTTAAGTCACCTTCTATAATTATTTTCTCTTCTCTTGGTATCATTCATATGAGTTCCTCTAGGTTCTCCTAGAATTTTGCTTTTATCTCCTTACTTAACCTCGCTTGTGATGCATATGTACTAAAAATATTCATAATCATTCTTCCTAGACCAACCTTCACCATAAAATATATACTTACATATATATTTTTATATGAAAATATTATATCATATGAGATTTATAAATATATTGTATTGATGTGGCTATTTTTTCACAGCAATAAGAAATGGTAGTCAAAAGGTCCTAGGAGCCTCAATTGAGATTATTTTACTCTGCTTTTTCACTGTTAGGAAATTGTGCCCTGCAAAACAAGGGTTAGGTTTGCCTGGGGTTCTCTTGGAGTGGCCTCTAATCATCAAGTTAGTACACAGGTTCATGCCCCCATGGCACAGCTTAAGTGATTGGGCCATGATAAATGGAGATTTGCATCAGTAGGTCTTGAGTTCGATTTTTTACTCTACACAGTGAAATAAAGTTTCTACCTGCGATTTATCTTTTTTGCTGAAATCGAGGATACGAGCAACGGAGAACCACGCAAGGACGATAATCTCAAGTACACAGATGTCTCTAATTTTATAAACTAAAAAATTTTGTCCCTAAAGTGTTTCCTTGCTTTGTGTGTGTATATGTATAAATATATATATTTAATATATTCTAAATTTTATCCCTACATTAAAATAAAACAACAAGGCTAGAGGAAGTTAAAAAACAAATTTAGTCATTACTTGCAAAAGTCATCACAACACTAGAATCACTATTAAGCATCTCTAATTTCCGAAGAGCTAACACCACTACCAAGTTTTTACCTACAGATCCATCCATAACACGCAGAATTGCCATGCTATTGCTATGTTATTCCTTGGTCTCACGATCTCTCGCCACAATCTTGAATTCCCATGTTTGTTGTTGCTGCAAGCAAAAGAAAACCCATTAGAAGGAAATGAAAACCCACAAATATTTAACAAAAAACAAGAGAAAGTGTTTAATTGATTACACTTGTAATCAATTAGTTATAATATATGTACCCAGAACCAACGTCGACGTTCAGAATTGGTCGACTGTGATTTGTTGGCTCGCACTAGTGTGGTGGATCCGAGAGGGAGAGAATGAGGTATTTGGTCTGATTCGCTGAGCAGCCGGCTCGTCCCTGGAGGATACTCCAAACCTCAAGTCAGTGAGTGAGTAAGCAAATATATCGGGTGTTTGTAGAAAAGAATTCATACATCGGCCCTTGGAAAGGCTGGTCGATATATATATGAGAAGAAGCCCTATTGCATGCGATGTACGTATGCAGGTGATGGGATAGAATAGCCGGTGGGGATGTCCCTTGATTAGTGGTTAATTTTGTAAAAATTTTGTTATAATTATACCATTCTTTTGATCTTAAAAATAGTTTAAATTAGATATTAATATATATTTTTTTGTTATATGCAAGTTTAAATTGAAAAATGAATGAAATGAAATTTTAAAGTAAAATTTAATAATAATAATAATAATAATAATAATAATAATATAAAATACATATACATCATTATATGCTTGCATGTAATATATATATATATAATATAATCTAATATATATATGTGCCATGTGTAATACATATATATATAATATATAATTTATTAATAATATTAAATTATTTTTTTAGGCATGAAGACTTAAAGTCCATGAAGAATTCAAGTCATGAAGAATTCAAGCCTATGAAGAATTCAAACCCATGAAAAATCAAGTCCATGAAGAATTTAAGCCTATGAAGAATTAATGCCCAATTTGAGCAACCCATGGAAGATATTATTTGGAGAAGGCCCAAGGATTATTTTTAATCCTAATGAAGATTAAAAACCAATTTATAGAAATCTATTTTTATTTTTTTATATGAGAGCTTTTTTAGGTGTGTTTTTTAGCTAAAATCTATTTAACTTTATGAGTGCTTTATTAGGTATGTATTTTAGCTAAAATCCATTTAATATTAGGTGTGTATTATAGCTAAAATCCATTTAACTTTAAGTGTGTGAGTGCCCATTAGATATAATTATGTCTAGTTGAATAATTGAAATTGTGTGGTTTGTATTGCATCTTATGGCCTATAAATAGTTCACTTGATTGCATTTGTAAGTGTGATTATTATTCTTGAATCAAAGTTTAATTATTTCCTTAGAATTCTCTCTTTGAGAATTGCTTTTGTTCTATCTCATTTTCTTTAGTATTTTCTCTTGTGATCTTACTTCTTTCTTTCTTCTTTTAAATTTTTATGTCATTTATGATTACTTTATTATTCACCGCCTAAATGGCCGGTTAGTTTATGCCTTTAAATTTCTACAATTTTAATTCTTGTCTTTTAATTATCCACCGCCTAAATGGCCGGTTAGTTTCTGCTATTTTAATTCTTGTTATTTAAATTACGTCGTTTAAATTCATGTCAATTAACTTTTAAATGGAAATGAGTAGCTAAATCTAATCTTAGGTTAAGGCAAGGACAGTGTCCAACGCCAATGATTCCCAAAGAAAGCTGCACTTTAAATGAGTAACATTAATTTAAATTTCAGTATGAGTGTGTCTTAATTATTGAGAAATCACTAGGTTTGGATTGGAGCGTAAGCTTAACTTAGAGCTTTCATGTCACGCATGAGAGTTACTAGAACTGGAAACGCTATCATACCCAAACCCGGATGATTAATTTAGTTGTCTTGTATATTAATTGTAATTGGATTTATGGTAGTTGCTTAAATTAGAATCTCACATATCATGTATGGAGATTCCTTAAACTAGAACTATCATAATCTCTAATTGCATTTAATAACAAACCCTCATATCTGAAATTAAATTAATGTTGCTAATCTTTTATGCTAAAATTTGGGAATCAACGAGTTGGTACTGAAATTGTCTTAACTCAAGTACTATCCAATTTCATATTCTCACGTTCAGTATTTATTTCAACTTCTGTCTTGCTTTATTTTTTAGTATTTGTTATCTAAAAAAAAATCATAAAAAAATCATGTTATCAATCCATCTAAATGCGTATGCGTGTGTGTGACATTCTTTTTCTTTTGCCATAAATAAATCTCTCAGTGGACGACCTGGACTCATCCAGAAAGTATAAATTTAAATTTGGACTACAACTGTACTTGTACACTGACGAGTATAAACCTCTCGCCTAAATAAAGAAAAAAATATAAAATTTTTATTGTGTTTTGTTTTGTGTTTTAATTGCAGGGTGAGAGTGCAGCCAAATTTTGGTGTCGTTGCCAGGGAGATTGAGGCAAAAACAAAAAGAAAAAATATATATATATAAGAAGAGGCATCTCCTGATAAATTCGGTAACTCTGTTTCTTTTTACTTTATTTTTATTTGTGCATAGTGTATGATACTTAGGTCAGGTAAAACTATAGAATATCAACCACTCATGTCTCAACACAATGCGAACATGCCACTTGCACACAACATGTCTGCACATGGTAGTGACCACGATGACCCTGATCCCATTGATCAGGGTATGATCAGACCCCTTAAGGAGTATCTTCATCCTCCTAGGCAAACAACCCCCTCATGCATTATTCTTCCCATCAACCATCATAGGTTTAACTTCAAACCTGGCACAATCCAATTGTTGCCAACTTTTCATGGCATGGATTATGAAAATCTATATACTCATATGAAAGAATTTGAGGAAGTATGTAGCACTTGCATGGACCATACAGCAAATGAGGATGTCATAAGATTAAAACTCTTTCCATTCTCACTGAAAGATAAAGCAAAAATATGGTTAAGCACTCTCTCACCTAGATCTATAGGAACTTGGAGAGAAATGCAAACAACTTTCTTAAAAAAATACTTCCCTGCCAACAGAACTGCTACTCTTCAAAGACAAATCATGAACTTTGCCTGTAAATCAAATGAGAATTTTGGTCAAGCGTGGGAAAGGTTTAAAGACCTTCTTCACATTTGTCCGCACCATGCTTTTGAGCAATGGAGAGTGGTCAGTTTCTTTCATGATTCACTCACTTCCCAATTGAAAATGCTAGTTTCTACAATGTGCAATGGAGAATTCTATGAGAAGACTTTAGAAGAAGCTTTCCACTTCTTTGACACATTGGCTGAGAATACAAGGAACTAGGAAGTTGGTCCAACATCTGCTCTTGATTCAAGAGAAAATCCACAACCTAGAGGGAGATACCAACTGAATGAGAGTGACGATTTAAATGCAAGACTAACTGCTTTAACAAAGAAAGTTGAAAACATGCAACCCAAAAAGGTGCAATCTGTTAATCAAGTGGAAGTAAAGTGTGCTGTGTGTGATGCAACAGATTATTCAACTGAAGAATATCCTACCCTACCTGCTTTCAAGGAGGTATTGTATGGGCAGACTAATAACAATCATTCACACAACTTTGAGGGGAGACAAAATCAAAATCAGAGTGGAGCCTATTATGGGAATAATCAGAACTACAATTCATACCATCCCAATAATAGAAATCACCCCAATTTTTCTTGGAGAAATGATTCTGGAAATCATTCTCAACCTCCATTCCCTACAAAACAACACACCTTCCAACAAAATCAAGGTTCTTCATCCAATACTTACCAACCTCCTCATAGGAGATCTTTGGAAGATACATTGCACCAGTTCATCCAAAGTCAAACAGGTATCAACAATCAGGTTGCTCAGCTTGTCAAAAATCAAGACCAAACAAACAGAGCCATAGAAGACATTAGGAGCCAGTTGACCAAGATAACACAAACATTGAGTGTGAGAGAACCCGGAAGGTTTCCATCCCAAACTAATCCTAACCCAATTAGGCAAACCAACCAGGTAGAAGCTTCAAACAGTGAAACCAACACTCATGAACAAGTGCAAGTAGTGACTGCCCTAAGAAGTGGAAAAATAATTGAGAAACCAACTGATTCTAGGATAAACCAACATGTTGATGACGAAAATGAACCAAAAGATCATGAATCTACCGTGGAGAAAAATGAAAAAAATGAAAAAAAATAAAAAAAATGAAAAAAATGAGAAAAATGAAAAACAAAAAGAAGATGAAAAAGAAATTCAATACAGGCCCAAACCACATTTTTCACAAAGGTTGAATCATTTGAAAAAAGAGCAACAAAATGCAGATATATATGAAGTGTTTAAGCAAATGAGAATCAACATCCCATTATTAGATGCAATCAAACAAACATCTTCATATGCAAAATTTTTGAAAGATCTATGCACTGTCAAAAGAAAAACGAATGTGCATGAAAAGGCATTCCTGACTGAACAAGTCAGCGCCATTCTCCAATTGAAAATTCCTCCCAAATACAAAGACCCAGGCTGTCCAACCATTACATGCATCATAGGAAGTCAAAAGGTTGATCAGGCACTCTTGGATTTAGGAGCTAGTGTCAATTTGTTGCCATACAGTGTGTATCAATAGTTAGGATTAGGTGAGCTTAAACCCACTAGAGTGACCCTTCAGCTGGCTGATCGATCAGTCAAAGTTCCACGAGGAATTGTGGAGGATGTTCTGGTACAAATCGATAAGTTCTACTTTCCAGTGGACTTCATCGTTTTAGACACCCAGCCGCATCAGGGGCCTCAACCTCCTGTGCCAGTCATCTTAGGTCGACCATTCCTTGCCACATCAAATGCCATCATCAACTGTAGAAATGGTGTGTTAAAGCTATCTTTTGGGAACATGACTGTAGAAATGAATATCTTCAGGGTAGCCAAACATTAGGACACTGAGAGTGAAGTGGAGGAGGTAGACTTGATCCAAATACTGACCAATGACTATTTTGAAGAGTTCATGAGAAGACCCAAAGAAGGAAATCAAGATCTTGAAGAAATAAAAGAAGTGGAAGTCATAAGCAAAGAAAGTGAGAAGCCTACATGGATGCCTGGTTTAGAGCCATTAAAGAACTTGGACAGTAAGCTCATGGCTCCTGATAGCCATCAGTCCACGCCTGAGAGAAAGCCATTGCCCAATGATTTGAAGTATGTCTTTCTAGGAGAAGGGGAAGCATTCCCAGTGGTGATTTCTTCAAGTTTGACACCTCAACAAGAGCAACAACTGATAGAAGTTCTAAAAGCACACAGGAAGTCATTAGGATGGACCATTTCAGATTTGCAAGGTATTAGCCCTTTGATCTGTACTCATAAGATATTCTTGGAAGGAGATTAAATCCCAACATGAAAGAAGTTTTCAGAAAAGAAGTGCTTAAGCTATTGGATGCTAGAATAATTTACCCAATCTCTGATTCTAAGTGGGTAAGTCCAACACAGGTAGTACCCAAAAAGTCTGGAGTCACTGTTGTAAAAAATGAGAACAATGAACTGATTCCCACGCGCATCCAGACAGGATGGCGTATGTGCATTGATTATAGAAAGCTTAATTCTGTGACAAGGAAAGATCATTTTCCTTTGCCTTTCTTGGATCAAGTTTTGGAGAGAATAGCAGGCTAAGCCTACTATTGTTTCTTAGATGGGTACTCAAGGTACAATCAGATAGAAATTGCACTAGAAGATCAAGAGAAGACTACTTTCACATGTTCATTTGGGACATTTGCATACAGGCCCATGCCATTTGGGTTATGCAATGCTCCAGCCACATTTCAAAGGTGTATGATGAGCATTTTCAGTGAAATGGTTGAGCAGATTGTTGAAGTATTTATGGATGACTTTTCTGTTTATGGAAATAACTTTGAGGCCTGTTTGGAGAATCTGAAAAAGGTTTTTGCAAGATGTGAGGAAACAAATTTGACACTCAATTGAGAAAAATGTCACTTCATGGTGAAACAGGGCATAGTCTTGGGGCACATCGTTTCATCTAGGGGGATGGAGGTAGACAGGTCAAAAATTGAAACAATTCAAAAACTCCCCACCCCTAGGAATGTGAAAGACATCAGAAGTTTTTTAGGACATGCAAGGTTTTATAGGAGATTCATTGCTTCCTTTAGCACCATAACAAGGCCTTTGTGCCATTTGTTATCTCAGGATGTTCCGTTTGAATGGAATCCTGCCTGTCAAAATGCTTTTGATAAATTGAAAGATGCACTCATTTCAGCACCTATCATTCAGTCCCCTGATTGGTCCCTCCCATTTGAACTTATGTGCGATGCTAGTGATTACGCGGTAGGAGCTGTGTTAGGGTAGAGGAAGGATAAGAAATCTCATGTGATATACTATGCTAGCAAAACTCTTAATGAGGCACAAAAGAATTACACCACTACAGAGAAAGAGTTACTAGCAGTTGTCTTTGTTGAGTGTAGATTTTGATGATTGATGATTGGCATGTGTGAATGTGAATTTATATTTTATGTTCTAACAAAGCATGAAGCCTTCATAAGGCTTACAAAGCTATTCTTTAGTGATTTCATGACACAGGTTATATATGGAAACTTCTTATACTTATATAGAGATTTCATTATATATGGAAACAAGTTTTTAGAGAACTTTCTAGAAATTTGAGTATTTGAGCTATGAATGGAAAGTTCTTCTTAGAATGGGAAGTTCAAAAGATATATATGGAAGTTTTTGAGGAGATTGGAGTAGTCCACTATATGGAGTTGCCATATATGTAACTTGGCGACATGGCATTGTTAATGTGGCATTTTGATGACATGGCAGCCACATGGAGCACACTCATCAAGGTTACATCTTCTTGTTGGTCTAAATATGGTAAGAGAATCATGGAGTAAATTTAAAGGTTCTTAGAAGCTTCTTTACTTAGTTAAATATGGAAGAATATTTGAATTGCATTCAAATAGAGAAGTTAAAGATTCAGCATTATTGTTCATCATTAATGGAGGAAATTAAGGTTTAAAAGTTAAACCTTGATTGATATTACTTTCCTTTATTGTTGATTCTATGTCATTAAAAGGATCCTCTACTCAAATCATGGAATCAATTATCCTACTCATTATGACTAATTGATATCCTCATTATAGCTAATTGATATCTTCATTATGGGAGAATATTCTAAGGATATCTTGCATATATTCAGCTACACAAATTGATTCTCTTCTTATTGTCAACATTTTTAGTATGGAAACTTGATCAATTAAGGGCTTTTGAAGTTATAATTGATATCTTCATTATTGGACAAATTTGCTTCATTATTTGAGAATATCTGGATGGATTTTACACCATTTGGAGGTTTAAATTCAAATTTCAAATTAGCTATACTTGTTATGGAAGCTAAGGGGCCAATTGCACAATCAAAGGTGATTGAAGATTCAACTAGAAGTCAGAATTGATTAGTTCTTATTTATGGTCGATTTTGCAAGAATTATGAAGGATTTTGTTGATATTTTAATCCTTAAAGTCAACCATGCATTATTGGAATTGATTTGCTCATTCAAGGCTGATTGGAGATCAACAAAAGTCAAAGATCTTGATGATCAATCAAGTTAGCTGATTATAGAAGGTAAATCAAGAATTCAAATGAAGGGCTGAGATTGGCTTGAAGACTTGACACATGGAGGGCTGAGATTGATCAAGGAAAGCCTTCTCTAGCACTATATAAAAGGGTCTCTTGAAGGCTTTGGAACAACTTTTGGAAGCCCTATCATTTTCTACATCATTAGCCAAGATTCTCATTCTCTCCAAGTCTTTCTTTTCCTCTATCTTCTTGAGAGAAAACTAAGAGAGTTCTCTACACTTCATTGTATTATTTTTGAGAGAACCCTATTCCTCAATCTCTACTATTCTTGTATCTTGTGAAGAGCGTACAAAATCCAAACTAGTGAGTGTGAGACTCCAGAAATAGTTTGGTGGTGGTGAAGCCAAGTGAAGGCTTTGATGGTTGTAAGAAAAATTTCATATAGTGGATTTGATTGAAAATCCTAAGGAAGGGAATCCTTAGGTAGTGGATGTAAGCCATAAGGGCCGAACCACTATAAATCGCTGTGTCCTTCTTCTCTTCACTCTTTACTTATTCTTGCTTGATTATACTTGTTTGTTTTTGTTTTTGTGTGGCCAAATCCTAAGGCCTACATTCTTGTTGGCTATTATATTCTGATTTGCTTTAATTGATCATTCTTTGTACTCATTCAATATTCCATTTGGTTTATTTAAAGTCTTGTTATTGTGTGCATTCAAATCACATGTTTTTCACCAAGTTGTAATTTGAAGAGTATATTGGATCTAAGCACATACTAGCACAGCTGGCGGATATCATATTATCCATCTAGTATTTAAGTGCTCCCGTACTCTCAACTACAATTTTGGTTTATATTAAATTTGTTTTCTCATATATATACGTGCATAAGTTTTGCATTAAAGATTTGAAAAGGTGTCAATTCACCCCCCCTCTTGACTAGGTTAGAACTCAACAGTCTTTGCCCTGGACAAGTTCCGATCTTACCTCGTAGGGTCACTAGTGTATATTTTTACTGATCACGCTGCTCTGAAGTATTTGTTCACAAAGCAAGATGAAAAATCCCGTCTCCTTCGATGGATCTTACTCTTGCAAGAATTCAACATTGAAATCAGAGACAAGAAGGGAGTAGAAAATGTGGTGGCTGACCATTTGTCAAGGATTCCAAGTCAAGATCTCACACAATTTGATGAACCAATTCATGACAATTTTCCTGATGAGCAACTGTTTGAAGTGAATGTTATCTGTGCATCATCTGTTGTCCCTTGGTATGCCGACATTGCGAACTACCTGGCAACTGGTCTGATCCCAGACCATTGGAGTAAGCAAGATAGGCATAAATTCTTCAGAAAAGTCAGAACCTTCTTTTGGGATGAGCCCTACCTCTTCAAGTATTGTCCTGACCAAATCATCCGTAGATGTATACTCGATCATGAGCAACAAAGTGTCATTAATTTCTGTCATACTCTTGCATGTGGAGGCCATTTTTCTGTCAAGAAAACAGTTGCAAAAACATTTTCAGAGTGGATTTTATTGGCCGACACTGTTCAAGGATGTGTACAAGTTCTGTTCAAATTGCGATCGATGTCAAAGGTTAGGAAGTCTGTCAAGGAGAAACATGATGCCATTACATCCGATCCAAGTGTTAGAAGTTTTTGACTGTTGGGGTATGGATTTTATGGGCCCATTTGTCAATTCATTTGGTCATGAATACATCTTACTTGCTGTTGACTATGTGTCCAAATGGGTAGAAGCAATCCCAGCCAGAACAAATGACCATAGGACGGTAGTGAAATTTTTGAAAGAAAACATATTCAGTTGATTTGGGATGCCACGAGCAATCATCAGTGATGGGGGTTCCCATTTTTGTAATAAAGTTGTGGCATGATTAATGAAGAAATATGGTGTACTGCATAAGGTTGCGACACCATACCATCCCCAAACCAATGGTCAAGCCGAGTTAGCCAATAGAGAGATTAAGCGCATATTGGAAAAGACTGTTGCTGCTAATCGTAGGGATTGGTCCTTAAGAGTAGTAGACGCTCTTTGGGCGTACAGGACAGCTTACAAAACAATTTTGGGAATGTCTCTCTATAGGCTAGTATACGGTAAATCTTGTCATCTGTCGGTGGAAATTGAGCATAAAGCATATTGGGCAATTCATAAGATCAACAAGAGTTTAACTGAAGCAGGCTTATCTAGGAAGCTCCAATTGAATGAGCTTGAGGAAATTCGGAATGAAGCATTTGAAAATGCACGATTGGCCAAAGTTCTCATGAAAGAGTTACATGATCGGCACATCATTCGAAAAAGCTTTCAGGTAGGGCAACAGGTACTCTTGTATGATTCTCGATTGCATCTATTCCCAGGAAAATTGAAGTCTCGATGGGTCGGCCCCTTTGTAATCAAGTCCATCTCAGGATATGGGGCATTTGAGATAGAAAATCCAGAGTCAGGACAGCTTCTAACAGTCAATGGTCATAGGTTGAAACCATACCAGGGTAGTGTTGAAGAGAATGAAGGAGTTGTGGATTTGGATGATCCACCATCATCTGATGAATAAGGGAAGTTTCATGTCGTCTGGGAATCTGACGTTAAAAGACCACCTTTCCATTTAGGTTAAATGGATGTCTCTAGATCTGAAAAATTAAAAAATAAATAAAAAATAAAAAAATTAAATAAATAATAATAATAATAATAATAATAATAATAATAATAATAATAATAATAATAATAATAATAATAATAATAATAATAATAATAATAATAATAATAAAATAAAAATAAAATAATAAAGAAGTATATATATAAGTTGTTCATTTTCTACATTACTTAATTAACTTTGATTCAAATAGTGTTTCTCTATGTGCAGTCTAAATAAATTTTTTTACATACGAGTTCATGCATTGAAGACCACCAGGTATGCCTATCTTCTATCCTTTTATTGCCGATTGAGGACAATGCGCAATTTAAGTTGGGGGTAAGGTGTATTTAATTTATTGGTGTTGATTTATTGGTGTTTGAAATTGATCCATTGTGCAAATAATTTTATTAGACTCGATAATATTGTCTTGTGTGGTATGTATGATTTTATTGGGCCTCTAAAACAAAACATTTATTAAAAAAAAAATCAAAAATAATAATAATAATAATAAGAATAAAAAAAATTAAAAAAATAAACAATAAAAAAATTATAATAATAAAATAAAAAAAATTTGAATTGAGAGAGACAGAATTGACGCTGGTGGTAGCCATCTTTTCTTGGGCAGTGCAATCACATTGCCCTATAAAGGATAAGGCACACTGCCAAATGTTGAAAAATGAGGCACCGAGCGTTGAAAAAAAGAGACGCCAAGCTTGATGGTGCAATTATGGCATGCCTCGACTCGAGTGTAGAATAGTGATGACCATTGCTCTATAAGAGACTCCATATCTATATGAGGTAAGTCACCCTTCTTGAGCTCAATCTTCTCTCTGTGTTATTCTCTGATCAGGTACTCTCATCCCTTTTGTAAAGTTTATAGTTCTTTACTTTCTTCTCAGTATAGTTTTTTTTTTTTTTTTTTTTATTTTTAAAATTGATCTTTATCTCTCAAAAATTCACAAGTACTATCCATCTCTCCCGCAGAATGATTTGAAAAAAATTTATGCTGCTAGGTGTGAAAGACTTAGGCTGTTGATGCGTAATAACATCCCTGAAGATATTCGTTGGCTGATCGAAGCAAAAGTTCGATTAGCTGGTGAAACTTCACCTAGTTTTAAGCATTTTTCAGGCTTAGGGAAGAGTAGTTTTGCGAAGAAAAGAAGAGCGAGAAGAGTGAATGGTTGTTACAAATGTGCTCGATGGACTTGTAACACACGATGCAAATCTGTAGGGTTTACGTCCATAAATCGAGAAGATAAAATTAGTTTCATAAAGGATGGACTGAGTAAGGAGTCTTTGGATGATATCCGATTGACTCTTGAGACGCATCCATGTGGAATAGTGTAAAGAGAACTTCTTGCTTTATGGACCCAGTTCAGAAGTGACCACCAACGCTATAGTCTTGGGAATTTGACTAAAAACGACCCTGTTTGCCAATCTATAAGAAAATTGGATGGGAAGCTTATCCCCGCTTCTTAGAAAGTGTTTAAACCGTTTCTGGACGTAAAACCAGAGGAAGATGTGAGCCACAATCACAATTACTTATACATACGCATGATTTTTGTTTGTATTTATTTCTTGTTGAATTGTTGTATAGCTACTTTTGATCGCCAAACTTCTTTTCAGGACATACAAAAGGAACAAACATGGAAGGCCAGTTAGTTTGTCGAATCAATACCATATGTGTACTTTGTGGCTCTCAACTTGGGAGCGATATTTGTTACGCACTTGCAGTGAGCGAACTTGGTAAAAAATTAGGAGAGAAAAAAATTAATTTGGTATATGGAGGGGGAAGTCGTGGATTGAATGGTTATGTTTCACAAGCTGTACATCTTGGAAATTCATCTGTGGTAGGTGTAATGCCAATCCCTTTAGCTGAACCACATACTTCCGGGATTACACGCAGTCAACTTATAGAAACGACTTCTATGTCTGAGCGCATGGCTTGTAAGATTTATCAGTCAGATGCCTTCATTGCTTTACCAGGAAGTTTTGGAACACTTGAAGAAATCTTTTGTATAATCTCCTGGGCCAAGAGTAATCTCCATACCAAACCCATTGGACTTTTAAATGTTAACCATTTTTTCGATGGGTTACTCTCTTTTCTTGATCAGGCGTGGACCAACAATTCATTTCTCGTTCAGCAAGAAAGATTCTCATTTCTGCATCCACCATTGATAAGCTGCTAGAGAAATTACACGCTTATGTTCCATAGTACGATCCTCATGAGTTTCGGATAGACTGGTCTAAGGCAATTAGTAACAAGCGCAAAAGGGGTCCGATTAATTTAGATTTATCACTGTGAGAAATGCTCTTTATTAAGATGGCTGAGTAAGGAGTACTTTTTGTACTCTTGAGACGCATCTAGTTATTGTACAACTTGCAGGATTTTTCTTGGTTGTGTTCTTAAAAAAAAAAAAAAAACTGTGGAATGTTGTTGGGCAAAGTCTTTGATAAGATGGCTGAGTAAGGAGTACTTTTTGTACTCTTGAGACGCATTTTTTTATCTTATGACTTGCATCAATTTTTATTTTGGTATGAAAATATAAATATATATATATATGGTGTGCTCATTTGTTGTTTAAGTTTTAGCAGTTCACAGCAAAATGGACTTGTGGAGTTACAGGTATTCCTAACAACCCTAATTTATTACTGCAATTCAAGTTGGGGGGTGTAAGGTTTAGTTATGAATTATCTGGTTCATATTTAACTGTGAGTTTGCTATTGCTAGTTTGTAGTCTTGTGTGAATTGATTATCTTTATCTGCTCTTATTAAAAAAAAAAAATGTATTTTAAATAACGTTATTCCTAAAGTTTTGAAGTTATGCACTGATAGCTGGTTAAGTTTGCAATACGAAACATGAATGCATTGATTTCTTATTTGAAAACGTATATGCATTAGAATAAGTTAATTTGCATTTATCGGGGATTCAAAATTTAAAAATTGGTTATCGGTCATAAAGTCAAAGGTAACAGTAATTAGCTGATTAGTACACTGTATGATCCCTCAACAGAAGTGGAGACTATTACCCAAGTGAGTGTTTGAGCCTAATAACCGTTAATTCTAAGTGAAATAACACTTACTCTAAATATGCTTTATTGTTCATCTTATCTTTTCAATGGCTTCAAAACATCAATTTGCTTTGAATGTCTAGTATGATAGCGGATAAGTTTGACTGGTTTCAAACTCTGAATTAGATGACTGAGTAACATCGTTTTGTAGAAGCATGATAGAGGGATCAATTTCTTTCATTTTGGGCCTACTAACTTTTTTTTCTTTCTTTACATTAACCTCACTTGCTATCCCATTTGAGCCATTTGTAGTACAATTTATTTCGTTACCCTCGTTTAACCCATAACCATATGAATTTTATCCAACCTGGTGTGATTTTGGGAATTAGTCTGTTTATCTATTTTCATATTTAAAGAGAAAAAGAAAAAAGAAGAAAAAAAAAAGAAGAAAAAAAAAGTGAAAAAAAGGGGGGCAAATTCTCTTAGCTATTCAGCATAACTGTTTCAAAATAAATGCTAAAAAAAATAAAAAATCCCGACACACCCTTTGCACACTCTACCTTTTCTTTGACAACCCGTATTAACCTTATAGCCCCATTACAACCCAGTCTGGTCCCTTTTGATGCTATAAATCATGTGATCTCAAAATTCGAGTTTGGAGTAGGGAATCATGTTTAAATTCAGAAGTTACTCATCTAGAGCATTATTCCAATCATGAAGCTCTGTCAATTTCCTTGTTCTTTCATGAAAATACGTTCCTTGTATTTGGGACGGCACCGAGTTTTGAACTTGTTCTGCATTTACTCTTATAACGGTGCACCTCCTTGTGTGTACACCTGAGGAATCCTTTTTATTGGAGAGAAAATCTATAGTGAGATTTGATGTCAAAACTTCGAGGGAATAAGTCTGTGTGTTGGTTATCCTAATTTCCATTCCTGAGACTGTATGACCTTTAACCAAAAATTTGATTTAGAATACTAAATTACTTATTCGATTTTATGCATTTTGGTTTCAAATTTGAAAATTTTACATTCATACAGTTATTGTGAATAAAGTTTGGCAGGTGTATAATCTGATTGCTAAGGGACTAGCAATGTTTAAGTTGGGGGTATGATTAGTGGTTAATTTTGTAAAAAATTTGTTATAATTATACCATTCTTTTGATCTTAAAAATGGTTTAAATTAGATATTAATATATATTTTATGGTTATATGCAAGTTTAAATTGAAAAATGAATGAAATGAAATTTTAAAGTAAAATTTAATAATAATAATAATAATAATAATAATAATAATAATAATATATAAAATACATATACATCATTATATGCTTGCATGTAATATATATATATAATATAATCTAATATATATATGTGCCATATGTAATACATATATATATAATATAATTTATTAATAACATTAAATTATTTTTTTAGGCATGAAGACTTAAAGCCCATGAAGAATTCAAGCCCATGAAAAATCAAGTCCATGAAGAATTTAAGCCCATGAAGAATTAAGGCCCAATTTGAGCAACCCATGGAAGATATTATTTGGAGAAGGCCTAAGGATTATTTTTAATCCTAATGAAGATTTAAAACCAATTTATAGAAATCTATTTTTATTTTTTTATATGAGAGCTTTATTAGGTGTGTTTTTTAGCTAAAATCTATTTAACTATTAGGTGTGTATTATAGCTAAAATCCATTTAACTTTATGAGTGCTTTATTAGGTATGTATTTTAGCTAAAATCCATTTAATATTAGGTGTGTATTATAGCTAAAATCCATTTAACTTTAAGTGTGTGAGTGCCCATTAGATATAATTATGTCTAGTTGAATAATTGAAATTGTGTGGTTTGTATTGCATCTTGTGGCCTATAAATAGCTCACTTGATTGCATTTGTAAGTGTGATTATTATTCTTAATCAAAATTTAGTTATTTCCTTAGAATTCTCTCTTTGAGAATTGCTTTTGTTCTATCTCATTTTATTTAGTATTTTCTCTTGTGATCTTATTTCTTTCTTTCTTCTTTTAAATTCTTATGTCATTTATGGTTACTTTATTATTCACCGCCTAAATGGCCGATTAGTTTATGCCTTTAAATTTCTACAATTTTAATTCATGTCTTTTAATTATCCATCGCCTAAATGGCCGGTTAGTTTCTACTATTTTAATTCTTGTTATTTAAATTCTGTTATTTAAATTACGTCGTTTAAATTCATGTCAATTAACTTTTAAATGGAAATGAGTAGCTAAATCTAATCTTGGGTTAAGGCAAGGACAGTGTCCAACGCCAATGATTCCCAAAGAAAGCTGCACTTTAAATGAGTAACATTAATTTAAATTTCAGTATGAGTGTGTCTTAATTATTGAGAAATCACTAGGTTTGGATTGGAGCGTAAGCTTAACTTAGAGCTTTCATGTCACGCATGAGAGTTACTAGAACTGGAAACGCTATCATACCCAAACCCAGATGATTAATTTAGTTGTCTTGTATATTAATTGTAATTGGATTTATGGTAATTGCTTAAATTAGAATCTCACATATCATGTATGAGTATTGCTTAAACTAGAACTATCATCATCTCTAATTACATTTAATAACAAACCCTCATATCTGAAATTAAAATTAATGTTGCTAATCTTTTATGCTAAAATTTGGGAATCAACGGGTTAGTACTGAAATTGTCTTAACTCAAGTACTATCCAATTTCATATTCTCACATTCAGTATTTATTTCAACTTCTGTCTTGCTATATTTTCTAGTATTTGTTATCTAAAAAAAAAAACCATAAAAAAATCATGTTATCAATCCATCTAAATGCATATGCGTGTGTGTGACATTCTTTTTCTCTTGCCATAAATAAATCTCTCAGTGGACGACCTGGACTCATCCAGAAAGTATAAATTTAAATTTGAACTACAACTGCACTCGTACACTGACAAGTATAAACCTCTCGCCTAAATAAAGAAAAAAATATAAAATTTTTATTATGTTTTGTTTTGTGTTTTAATTGCAGGGTGAGAGTGCAGCCATCCCTGCAACAGTAATGTGCCAACGAGATTTCCATTAATGTGGATGGGATTTATCATTAATGAGGATGAGATCGATCATTAATGAGGATGGGATCTGAGGTGAATGCCTAAAAACCCAAGCGCGACTGTAATGATGTTGTCGTGAAAGGGCCAGGATGGGACTGGCATGGGCCGGCCAACTGGGTCGAGAAAATGGGCTTGAACAATCCAAGTGGGGTGGCCTTTGGCCTAATGATATACCGTGGCTTACATCATTTCTGTTTTACGAGTTGATCGGCTGAGCCAACGGACCACAAGGATCGCTGGGGGCTCACTTCGAAACGCAGCTGGGAGCTCGCCCAAATACGTTGATAAGTTAGAGGCATTACAGCGAGTACGTCGTGCCTCTAGCTTATCGCCTGGCAACCTCCCTTCTTGCAGATAGTCAGTGATTGGTTTCATCCATGAATTTGGCCTTAGCTCAATTCTCAACGTCTCAGTTTTCCCTTCAGTGCTTGGTGATGCCAGGAACTCTACGAGGATGACCCCCAGTGAGTCTGCATCCCCAACTGACGCTAAACGAGCTAGGGTGTTGGCGTGAGAGTTCTGGCTCCGCATGACTTGATTTACTTCACACTCCTCGAATAGGTGAAACAACTCCCAAACTTTCTGAAGGTATGCTGCCATCTTTGGGCCATTTGCCTGATACTCCCCTTCTACCTAACAGACCACAAGCTGGGAATCGCTGAAGATTTTTAATCGCTCTACCTTGACTTCCTTGGCCAAGCGGAGACTAGCCAGCAGTAATTTGTACTCGGCTTCATTGTTGGTCGCTTTAAACCCGAACCTTAGTGCATAGGGGATCTTATGTCCTTCTGGGCTTATTAAGAGTACGCCAGTTTTGGAACCATGCTCGCTGGAAGAACCATCAACGAATAATTCCCAGATTGGAGAGATTGAGGGGGCGAGCTCTTCCACCAGTCCTGTGAATTCTGCAACGAAGTCTGCCAGTACTTGTCCCTTTATGGCTGTCATTGGCTTGTACTCTATGTTAAATTGGGCGAGCTTAATAGTCCACTTGAGTAGGCGGCCGGATGAGTTAGGCCTCTGTAAGATTTGCTTTAGTGGATGTTTGGTCAGCACGCCAATCTGATGAGCTTTGAAATAGGGGCATAGCTTTCTGGATGCGATCACTAGGGAAAAGGCGAGTTCATCCATTGGGGAGTACCTTGTTTCGGAGTCGAGTAGTCTGTGGCTGACATAGTACACTGGGTGTTGCATCCGATCTTCTTCTCACACTAGTGCGGCGCTAACTACATATTCAGACACTCTCAGGTAGACAATCAATTCCTCCCCTTCCTTTGGCTTTGACATGAGGGGAGCTCGCCCCATGTACTTTTTCAGCTGCTGGAAAGCGTCTTCACACTCCTCTGTCCATAAGAAACTTTTTGCTTGCTTCAAAACATTGAAGAATGGGATAGACTTATCAGAGGATTTGGAGACGAACCTACTGAGGGCGACGGCCTGTCCGTTAAGGCTTTGCACTTCCTTAGTCTTAGTGGGTGATCGCATGTCCAGTAGAGCTTGGATCTTCGTAGGGTTGGCCTCGATCCCCCTTTCGTTCACCATAAACCCCAAGAACTTTCCAGAAGCCACACCAAATGAGCATTTGAGTGGGTTTAACTTCATCTGGTACCTCCTCAGGACCTGAAATGCTTCCTTTAGGTGGATGATGTGGTCAGCGGTCTATCTGGACTTCACCAGCATATCATCAACGTATACCTCCATGGTTTTTTTGATTAGATCCCCGAACATCATGTTAACTAGTCGTTGGTACGTCTCACCCGCATTCCTCAGTCCGAAGGGCATTACCTTGTAGCAGTATAGTCCCCGATCCGTCATGAACGATGTATGCTCTTCTTCATTGGGATTCATAGGGATCTGATTGTACCCTGAATAGGCATCCATGAAACTCAAAAGCTGGTGGCCAGCCGTTGCATCTACGAGCTGGTTGATTCTAGGCAGAGGAAAACTGTCTTTTGGGCAAGCTTTATTTAGGTCCGTGAAGTCGATGCAAGTTCTCCACTTTCCATTCTTCTTCTTTACCAAGACCGGGTTAGCCACCCAGGTCGGGTAATAGGCCTCCTTGATAAACCCGCTTGCCAAAAGCTTGTCTACTTCTTCTTTTAGGGCCATATAATGCTCAGCCATCATTGGTCTCCTTTTGTAATACCCGAGAATGATTTGAGGTCATAAATAATATTTGATGAAGGGCATAAATGGACTTTGTGAAAAATAAGACTATAGGGTACACTAACGCAACTTTGGACGATCGAATTAGTCAGAGGGAATACCCTGGACCCTAGATAGCCAAGGAAAATGGTATAGTATCGACAAGTAATACGAGTTATGATTTTAGGCATCAAAAGAAGTTGGATCGGGAACGGTTCCCGGTACAGCTAAAAAAAAGGCAATTGTGATTTAGGCTGAAATACCGAATTATCGTACGGGGCATCCGGGAAGTCAATGGAACCCCAAGGAAGTTCATATTTGGCATATAAAGTAACCCTTCAGTAGTTTTTGGAAGAAACAAAAGGGTTTGTAGCTAAAACGAAGATTCGGGCCTAAGTGCAGTTTTTTCGAAATTGACGGAGGGAGATCGAAACGATATTTTTTCGGAATTTTAAAGAGAGTGTTTTGGGATATTTCAAAGGGTTATAAAGGTCTTTAAAGAGAAGTTCAGTTTTTGAGCCGGGGGCAAAATCGTAATTTTTGAGGTTGGGGGTAAAAGTGTAATTTACCGAAAAATTAGGGGCATTAGCGCAATTAGTCCATTTTTCAGGGACTAAAATGCAATTAAAAATTAGCCCGGGGACCATGTTGAAAAGGGTCTAAGTGCAATTATCCAAAAGTTCGGGCCAAAGTGTAATTCTTGAAATCTTTTTACTAGGGGCATTTGGGAGATTCAGGAAAAAGCTTCATAAATGACTTTAGAGATAAGAATGAAGTCTCATGATGACGTTAGAGATAAGATGAAGGCTCATGATGACTTTAAAGATAAGATTTGTATAAGATTTGATTGGATAAGAAAAGATTTGATTTGGATAGCAACGATCTTACAAGATTTTGGAATGAATATATAAAAGATATTAGAAGATTTGGAATGATTATAGAAGATTTACAATGATTGTAGAGAATCTTAGAAGATTTTGGAATGATTGCAAAGATATCAAAAGATTTGGAATGATTATAGAAAATATTAGAAGATTTGGAATGATTGGAAAAGATTTTGAAAGATTTGAAATGATTGCAGAATATATATTTCTTGGTGGCTAAGTTTCCTAAACATATAAATAGGGGCTCAAGGCTAAGGATTCTCTCATTCGAAGTTGTGATACATTTGTGCTAGACGAGAGTGCTTCGGGTGTAGTGGATAGAGAGTTTTTAAAGCATACGCGAGGCATCACACGCGTAGAGCACTTAGGCTGCGCGTGAGGACCTGTAAGGAGGTGGTTTGGTTAAAAGACTTGAGGAGTTGCACGAAAATTGAGGTTGGGCACAAGATTCGAGGTGTTCTGAGTTTCGTTCAAGGTGAGTTGTTCGCTACCAAAATTTGGCTTTCTTATGAGTGGTTCTCCTCCAAAACTTGATTTATTGTACTTGTTCTATCTGAACATATGGTGATTTCATGCAAAATGGTTTTGTGCATTAAAATGGTAACCGGTGACGGTTGGATTTATGAGAGAGGTTTGTCCCTAAACGTTTTGAACTGTGCATTGCATTTTATAAATGTTGTTTATACAATGCATTGAATTGTGAATTGTGGCATTGTCTTGAGTTTTATGTGTACGTATGGAATGTCAGCCTCGGATGTTGTCTGGATAGTGTAGCCATAATTCTCCAAGGGCGTGACGGAATAATAGGGGTATCTGATGCTAGTGTGCATGTCAGGATAGCCGCCTTGGTTTTCGTGCCAGACCGTTTGGTCAGGGAAGTTGCACTAGGACGACTAGGTGATCCATACTGTGTTGTTCATGTGGGATGTCAGCCTAGGATGTTGTCTGGATAGTGTAGCCGTAATTCTCCAAGGGCGTGACGGAATAATAGGGGTATCTGATGCTGGGTGTGCATGTCAGGATAGCCTGCCTTGATTTCCGTGCCAGGCCGTTTGGCCAGGGAAGTTGCACTAGGACGACTAGGTGGTCCATGTGAAATTTTGGAGTTGGGATTGTATGGTGGTTCCTGGATGCTTAAGGTGGGAACGTATTCTGGTGAGATGCGTTGGCAGCCCCATTTAAGCTAGAATCGCGTCGCGTCGTCGTGTCGTCGAGTCGGTGTGGTGGCATAGCTTTTAGAGAGATTGCTCTTTCCCCATGGTAGGGTTAAGCGCGTGGGAATTCTCTTGAGCTAGGGCTTACCGGGTATATTGGTTTATTTCATGTCTTGCATTATTCATGAAAAATGTGTTTTGAACTCTCACTTAGATGATTCATCATCTAATTTGGACTTTGTCCCTGGAATATTCAAACGTTCCAGGTGAAGGCAGCGGTGCAAAAGGGAAAGGAATCGTCGAGGAGTGACGGCGATTAGCGGATAGTTTACATTATGTCTTTTCAGTTATGTTATTTACTTTTGAAAACGTCATGTAAACGTTGGTGCAACTTTATATATAAATAAAGTGGTTTTGGTTATGACCTGTTGAGGTTTCGATCTAGCTTCCGCATTTGTGTTGGTGAACCTGTCTTGGTTTATTAATGGTTCATAGTTGATATACTGAGAAGGTGTAACGGGATCTTCGGGGAATGGTTTTTGTGTTGGATTTTTGTTTGAAAAAAATTTATCCCCGGAATCTTACGTTACGTTAACGCTCCCGAGAATTGGGGTGTTACACCTTTTCTGACAAACCAGCTTATAGTTGGGATTGATGTTGAGTCGATGTTACATTACGTTTGGGTCTATTCCCACCATGTCTTCGTGGTTCCATGCGAACACATCCAAATTCGCTTTAAGGAAATCAATCAGCTGGGATTTTACCTAGGGGGATAGACCTTTGCCTATCTGAAGGCGCCTTTCAGCATCGTGGTTACTGACTGCAACATCTTCCAGCTCATTTGCCGGGCTGGCAGCTCGATCGCAATCCATGTCGAGCAAGTCCAGGTCGTGGCTGACTCCCCGGCTATTAATGATGCGGGCCTCCCCTCCAGAGACCATATTCACATTTTTTTCCACTGAGTCCTATTTTCAATGCCTCATCATAGCAGTATCTTACTAAATATTGCTCACCTCTCACATGTCCAGTCCCATTCAGGGTTGGGAACTTGACGGTCAAGGCCTTGGTTGAGATAACTAGGTCCAGGTCATTCATGACAGGTCTCTCCATGACGACGTTGTATGCTAAGGGACTATCAATGATAAGGAAATCTGCCATTGCCGTGGTTTGGAGATCCGCTCCTCTAACTGTTAGTAGGAGCTTTATACGTCCTTTCGGGATTACTGCGTCGCTAGTGAATCCATATAGTGGCTCTGGAGATGCTATCAGCTGATCTGGCCGTAGCCCCATCTGGTCATAACACCCTCTGTACATGACGTTTACCAAGCTACCTGTGTCCACCATGATCCTCCGCACCTCCATATTGCCAATCCGAGCTCGGATCACAAGGGCATCGTTGTGCGGCCAGTGCAAATCTTTGGAATCATTCTTGGTGAAAAAGATGTCATCTGAAGCCATTCGGGCTTTCTTTGAAGGTTCTCCTTGACTACCATCCCCGATGAGCAGAAGGTGGTCGGCTTCCCGAACGTATCGTTTGTGCGATCTGTCAGAAGTCCTTGTGATATGAGGCCCTCCATGAATAGTAAAGATGGTTCTCACCGTGGGTGTTTGGTCCGGCTCGGGAGCTCGGTGAGGACTTAGTTGGGCTGGCTGTTTTGACTGTTGATCCCTAGGACGCACCACATAGTGACGTAGTCGACCTTTCCTGATTAGTTTTTCAATCGTATCCTTCAGCACCCAGCACTCGGAGGTGGTGTGCCCCACCTCATTATGATAGGCACAGAATTTGCTCTTGGTTCTATATTTGTCGGGAGTCTTTAGAGGGTTAGGCCTTCTAAAGTCGTCCTTGTTACGCTCCGTGGTGAAAATCATGTCCTGGGAATCAGAGAAGACACTGTAATTGTCATACCGACCTTGGCGTGCAGGTCGTTCCACTCCCTGCTCATATCTTACCTTCTTGGCAGTCTGATCATTGGGGCTCTGCCCTTGACCTTCCTTGCGCGCGTTATCGTCACCTCTCTTCTTATTTTGGCTGATGTGCTCTCCCCCTTTCTTCTGGTTGCTTGGCTTTTTCAAGCCAAAAGCTTCCTCCCACTGAACCTCCTTTGTAGCTCGCTCATAAAACTTGCCCAAGTCTCTTACTGGTGACTTGTAAATGCTTTCGTAGAGCTTCCCGTCTTTATGAAGCCCAGTGGAGATCGCGGTCAGGATACTTTCGTTGGAAGGGCTTTCCATATTATTTACATCACGCCTGAACCTTTCTATATAATCTTTCAAAGATTCGCCAGATCGTTGGAAAATCGTAGCGAGGTGGCATGTTGGGGCGAGCTGCCTTCAGAGTGATCTGTACTGGTTTGTGAATTTTCTCTGGCACTCCTCCCAACCGCAAATACTATGGAGGTGGAGCCTTCTCAACCATGCCCGGGGTATGTCTCCCAAGGTCGCAGGGAAAGCTCGGCATTTTGCTAAGGAGCTGGAAGTTTGCAGGTTCATCTGAACATTGAAGGCGTCCAGGTGGTCGTAAGGGTCGCTGTCCCTATTGTACTGAGGGATATTGGGGACCTTAAATCTGTGAGGAAAGGGCTCCAGCTCGATTTCCCTAGAAAATGAGGTCTTTTCTTCATGGCCTTCCCTCTGGTTGTGTGCTCCATGTTTTGCCTCTACCTGCTGAATTCTCAACAGTAATTCCCCTACCATAGGGTCCTGGTTCACTGATCACCCGGTGGGGAGCTGATTTTTCTGTGCGGTGCCTTGCTCTGAGTGGCGGTGGTCCCGCGGGGGAGGTCGCCCCCTATTCTCACGATCAGGGGAGTAGCGATGGGCAGCGTGACTACTGCTGATCCTGACCGAGGAATCCCTGCGTCGTGGATTCTCAAGTTGGCGACTTCCTTCTTGAATGCCCTTATATCGATTTCTGCAAAGGCTTGCACCGGCCCTTCGTTCGGCGAGGTGCACCCCCGGCTCCTCACCATGGCACTATCGTCCTTTCGTCCTCCGAGAGTGTAGGTTGGAGGAGTGGACCGATCAAGCTCACCGCGTATCCCTTCTGACTTCTCTTTCCTCTGGAGGGGGCCTTTCGCCTGGAGGTCGAGAAGCCCCCACTTGCACCGGTGCTATCTGGGCTTGCGTTTGTGCTAACGCCTTAACCACGTTAGCAAGCTGCATGATAGTGTTCTTCAATGCTTCTTGAAGTCGCTGCCAGGTCTAGGTCACTTCCGCGCCAGGGGTAGGGGCCACGGGCGGATAGGAGCACGACCTGGGAACTCCAGGGATAGATCCAGCCGGGGGGCATGGAAGTGGATGCCGCGACTACCCCATCTTGTGGAATTTTCGACAGACGGTTAGCATGATTCACAGGTCAATTGGTCATTACTTCGGACCCTCTTGTGTTCCTTGTCTTCGGCATTGACGTTAACCAGAGCGAGCCCTTCCTCTAGCGCTGAAATGTCAACATTCAGAATTGGTCGACCGTGATTTGTTGGCCCGCACTGGTGTGGTGGATCTGAGAGGGAGAGAATGAGGTATCTGGTCTTATTCGCTGAGCAGCCGGCTCGTCCCTGGAAGATACTCCGAAGCTCAAGTCAATAAGCGAGTAAGCAAATATATGGGGTGTTTGTAGAAAAGAATTCATACCTCGGCCCTTGGAAAGGCTAGTCGATATATATATGAGAAGAAGCCCTCTTGCATGCGCTGTACGTATGCAGGTGATGGGATAGAATAGCCGACGGGGATGTCCCTATCGCAGCAAGGTGCCGACGAGATTTTCATTAATGTGAATGGGATCTGTCATTAATAAGGATGAGATCCATCATTAATGAGGATGGGATCTGAGGTGAATGTCCGAAAACCCAGGTGCGGTTGTAATGATATTGTTGTGAAAGAGCCAGGATGGGGCTGGCATAGGCCGACCAACTAGGCCGAGAAAATGGGCCTGAATAGTCCAACTAGGGCGGCCTTTGGCCTAATTATATACCGTGGCTTACATCATTTCTGTTATGCGAGCTGATCGGCTGAGCCAATGGACCACAAGGATCGTTGGGGGCTCGCTTCGAAATGCAACTGGGATCTCGCCCGAATACGTACGTTGATAAGTTAGAGGTATTACGACGAGCTCGCTTTGATGGCCTTGACTCTAGGTCTCCTGGATCTCAATCGGTTGGGCTGGTCCACCGAATTAGGTCTAGCCCACATGTAGTAGAGCGGGAAATACCCGTAACAAACATCAATCTAAAAATAATTTCCTATCCCATACCCACTAGATAAAAATCAAGATTTGTCTTTGATTAAAACAAAGACAATGCATCATTCACACTTCAGAAAAGTTTTAAAAAATTTGTGTAAAAGATAAAAGATCAGTGTAATTTAATGAAATGTAAAAGAATATTGTACCTTATTCCACAACTTAATGTGGGCCTTGTAGAACCCAGCAACAATGGTGCCTTTGGCTCTGCTTTCTCTGTACTCAACACAAAGACCCCCCTCCAATGCACAGTTCACATGGAATGCCAATAGACACTTTACAGCGGACGACAACGGCAGTGGAAGCAGACAGTGATGGCTTTACAGCGAACAGCGGTCAATGGCAACAGACGGTAGAGGAGTAGGGCGATTGGTAGTGGTGGTGGGAAGTGCATGGCAGCGGGCGACAACAACGGCAGGTAACGACAGAGACGGATTGGGTAGTCAGTGGTCAAATCTAAGGTTTAGCGTGTGCAAAATGGAGGAGGAAGAAGGGTTGTGATGATATATATGAAAATTAGAGATGGGAAAAAAATTTCATCTTTGGACAAAAAAAATTTTACAGACAGAAATATTCCTTCTCTAAATTCATTTTAAAGATAGAAGCATTCAATCTCTATACCATAGACGAAAAGTTTTCTGTCTTTAGACAAAAGAAAAAAATTCCAGAGACGCACACATTTTCATCTCTAAAATCAAAGACAAAATTTATTTTATCTGTAAATCCATTTTAGACACGGAAATATTTTGTCTCTATACTAGAGATAGAAAAATATCCAAAAACAAACTTTTTCATCTCTAAAATCAGAGATAAAAACATTTCGTCTCTGTATCCATTTTAGAGATGAAATGTTTCTGTCTCTATACAAGGCATGGAAAAATATCCATAGACAAAAATGTTTTCATTCCTAAAATCACAGATGAAAAAATTCTATCTTTGTATCTGTTTCTAATGAAAAACAATTCTCAAAAACAGATGAAAATTTTCCTTCTCTGAGTTTGTCTTTGACTTAGAGATGAATATTTTTTATCTTTAAAATATATATATATTTTTTTTGTGTTTTTGGTCATCCACCTCAAAATTCGTCTTTGTTAAAGACAATTTTTTTTTTTTTTGTCTCTAAATCATTTTTTTTTTTTTATAGTGTGGCAACCTTTCCCTTCTCTACTTCTTTTGGGTTTTCTCTTTTATTTTTCTTTTTGTGTTTCAACTCAAGTTATATTAATCTCCCTTTTAAGTGCACTATATGAAAAATCGCATTTAGAGACGGAATTATTCCGTCGTTAATTAGGGATGAATAGCGACGGAATTTTCATTGCTAATTTTTTTAAATATTTTTTTAATTTAGTGACCGAATTAGTGACGAAATACCCATCCCTAAATTTAGCAACGGAATTTGTGATGGAAATCCTGTCCCTAAATTTTAATTTTTTTATTTAAATTTGTTTTAATTTTTAGCGACAGGTGTAACTCCGTCGCTACATTTAAATTTTTTTATTTATTTATTTTTATTTTTTAGCGACAGGATTAACCCCATTAAAAAAATTATTTAATTTTGTTTAAAAAATAAAACAATTAAATAAAAAATTAAAATTTAGCGACGGGGTCACTCCCGTTGCTAAAAAAATAAAAAACAATTAAATAAAGAATTAAAATTTAGCGATCAGTCAACCCGTCACTAAAAAATAAAAAATTAAATAAAAAATTAAAAAGTTTACATTTAAACATATCATAATAATTTTTACTAACATTAATGTTAGTAAAAATTAAACTAATAATTTTTAAATATATTAAAATTAAAATCAAAATCAAAACATAATTTTTTACTACTAATATAATAATTAATAAAGTTTTATTTAAATTAATAACGAAATAAAATTAAAATTAATATTCATTTCCCTTTACTAACATTAAATATTAAAATTAATATTATTAAATAAGTTTGAGAAATATTGGTGTATAAATATAATTTTGAAATATTTGAAAGAGAATAGTATAAATATATTTTATATACATTAATGAACAAGAAGGCTTCCAGATCAGCTAGCTCGTGCGTGAAACTTTGTCATGAGAGGTTGGGGGTTTGAATTTTGTTAAGAGCATGAGATAATTGCTGAGAGTATTATCCCAGCACTGCCAGGTGGCGAGTAGAGGAGCGGCCACGTGGCGCAGATGAGGGGTGGCTGGGGCCTAGAGTGGGTTGAATTTTAAATTTTGGGGTTGAATTTAGCGACAGAATTAGTGACGGGGTCAATCCCGTCGCTAAAAAATAAAAAAAATTAAAATCATCGCTGATTAGCGATGGGTACAACCCCCGTCGTTGATTCCATCACTAAAATACTCCCGTCGCTAACCCCGTCGCTAAATTTCAGCTACGCCCTTTTTAGCGACGGAAAGGTGCCCGTCACTAAATCCGTCGCTAAATTTTTTAGCGATGGATTTTTATGTTTTAGCGACGAAATTTTTCGTCGTTAAAACGTTGATTTTTTGTAGTGGTGGTTATATGTTGTTCCTTGTGTGGTGTAGTTTTACTTCTCTCACATTAGGGATAAATATTGTTCCATTTAGGGTGGGGGTGAAGGAAATCACTAATATGGTGATATAGACAAAAATAAAATTTTTATCATGTATCAAATACACGTAACAGAATATAATATACACACCATACATAACTTGGGTATCTAGATTGAATCCACCTCAAGTTGTGACTATAAAATATAAATGAATATAAATAAATGCATACATGCTAATCAATGAAGGGATGGAGTACATAAACCGTTTTTGTATTGAGACTGGATCCACCTCAAGCTGTGGTGGTCCTAGTCGGTCCACACCTAGTATGCAGTAAGGTATCGTTTCGGTTATCTCTTCCCATATTAGACACAAAGATTTTGTTTATCACCAACACCTGCATTTCAAAATTATACGCGTGACTTTCATAGATAAAATTTTTAGCAACAGAATATTTTTAGAGGAAGCAGAAGAAGAAAAAGAAGAAGAAACCAACGTGAAAGAAGAAGAATTAATTGAAACAGAAAGCCCTTTGCTTCTTTTAAAAATTCTCTCTCTCACACAATAATTCTCTCCCTCCAATAATTAAACTATTCTTTTTTTTATTAATTAAACTATTTCAATTTCAATTATTAAACCCTTCCACTTTCACCAATTCCTTAATCTTTCTTCTCTATAATCATTTCCCCTTCCAAATTCCAATTTAAATTCACGTCCGCCGCCTATCCCCACCAGCCTCTCCAATTTTTTGCCACATGGTAGCCTAATTATTGGTTGTTGGGGGGCCAAAGGTTAACCTTTGACCAACCACTTCCAGAGACATTTCGGGTACATGATGTCGATATCAAACGCAATACTATATGGTGTGTGACTTTCTAGGTTCACTACCTGCTAGCAATCAGATAATATCGAAATCATTTTCAGTATCAACCAACCCCTTAACCCATCATCGAAATGTTTCCAAATCTCTATGATAATCCAAGAGTTCCTAAATAGCGCCAAATAATGGTTCATGACAATATAGGTGGCAGTAAAGTCTCACTTCAAGTGAACTTATTATAGTTGACGATTATCGTGTGCTACAATTATTCCATCACCTAACATCTTGACTGAACGAAAGCTATTGAGTGACAAACTTAGTAACTATGTGTCAGACCTTATTAATGTGACTAGATAACATCTCAGGAAACACCTTTCCTGACTTTCAATTTGCCCTAACTAGGGATTGTTCTATCACACTAATAGTAGATCGCATAGGACATTCACCCCATCAGATTTCAACGAGGGCGACAGATCCAATTCTCAACACCTGTTTCCATATACCAGCAATACGGAACCACATAAATGAACGTTCTCATCTCCCAATTGGATGGTTCAACTTATTAGCAAATATTACACACCGATACATAAAACAACGGTACCAATTTAAGTTTAAGGATCAACATACCATTACAACTTGATGACTCGACCATTATCTACTAAGCTATGTGGTTAGTCATCAGCGTCACATTCGACTAATTATTCCCCAATGGCCACTCACAGATCTACTAGCGACATCTCATGTCATATATAGTTCTTGGCACACCACCCTTCCATCGGTATCTCCATACCAAATGAGATAGTAACCCCTATGGTAGTCCACACTCGATTGATTAGAGTTCTCATCCAAAGAATTTAAGGATTAGGAAAAATTTAAGAAGTTCTATTATCAAAGAATTCTGTCACACAGTTTCTGTAAGCACCCCGTGTAATACCCGGTATCACATGGTATTGAAAATAAATAATTTTTTATTATTTTGAAAGGATCTTGGGTGGTCCGGGAAGCCCCAAGAGTCGGTTTCGAGAAATTAATTAATAAAATTGTCGAATTGGTGGCAGGGAGTGCCCCGGGACTAGGATGTCCAGAAAAGAGGGCAAAAGATTGGTGAGCATCTCAAGATTAGGTTTATGATGCAGGAAGCAGTCTGATCGGGAATAATTGTTGGAATAAATTTTGTATAAGCCCGAGTGGATGCTGATACCGAATAGTCGTGGGGGACCTCCTGGAAGCTGAGGGGACCCTAGGGGTGGTTCGGTTTTCTGAGTAAGGTAACCCTTAAGTGTTTTCGGGTCAAATAAAGGTTCTATGCAGGTGTAGAGTCGAAATCAAGATTCCCAAGTAGATGCCGATTATTAATTTTTAAAGAATCAAGAATTTGTGTGGGTTAATGAAAATTAATATAGGTCTTGGAGGGCCCAAATGTCATTATTAAAAATTCCTAAGTGGAATTAAGGGTCCTCAAGTGTAATTAATGAGAATTAGAGGGATTAAAGATGTAATATATATATATATATATATATGGACTGGTGCGCGAGGAAGCTTCCATGAAGCTTAGTGTCTCTGCCTATTTGAAAACCGAGAGAAGGTGAGAGATGGAGAGCAGAGAGAGAGCTCATGAGAGAGGAAGAGTGCTCGTGAGAGAAAGGGAGAGAGAGAGAGAGAGCATTGGCGAGAGTGCGAGATCGAGGGAGAAGAGGTCGGATGAGGTCTGGCCGGGGAACCGAACAGCACCCAAGGATGCAACGGCCATGGCTGGCCAGCCAGGGAGGTCGAGCCGAGCAGCCAGCAAGCGGGTGGTTCGGGAATAAGCTGAGGCAACCAGTGGGTCGCGCAAGCAGCAGCTATAGCGACGTCGGCAATGGCAGTAGAGGCGGATGCAGCCAGCAGTAATGGCTGTAGCGGCCGACAGCCATGGATGTAGCAGAGCAGCAGCGAACAAAGGCCGGCGGTGGAAGCTAGGTCAGCTGAGGGTGGCGAGCGGTGGCTTGGCCTCGTGAAGCTGATGGCGAGGGCGAGTTGGTGGCAGCGGCGGCCGGCGTGCGCAGCCGAGTTGCTATGTGTGGGTGCATGAGAAGAAAGAAGAAGAAGAAGAAGATGAGCAGAGGAAGGCCGCACGCACGGGAGAGAAGAAGGTGAGTAGTGGAAGAAAAAGAAATAAAAGAAAATAAAAGAAAGGGGAAATAAGGAAAAATAGCCAAAAATTCTAGAAAAATTATGGAAAGTTCTGGAAATTAATTTGGGGCCCGAGGAGCTTGCTGGAGGCCCGAGAGTGAGATTTGGGCACAAGATTTGAGGTCAAGGAGGCAGCGCCGATATGGGCATTTTCTGGAATTTCTTCTCCAGAAATGAGTAAAGGTAAATTACTAATTTCTTTTCAAATTAAATGCATTATGTGAAATGTTGTAGAATAATTATTTGTTGGATTAAACCCTGGGTCGGGGTTGTTTGGAAATTATTGATGGCTGGTGTATGCCGTGGTTAGTGTTGTTTGGAGACAGTATTGATGGGTGATTTTGCAGTGTAAGCAAAAGTGAAGGCGTTGGTTAATGTTTGATATTGTGGGGTTTTTCCTATTTGCCTCTAGGTTCGACCGAGAAGGCAGTGATCCTAGAGGAACTTGAGGTTCAGGCTGGAATTCGTGTCGAGGTAGAGATGAGGCTTCGAGCCAGGTAAGAGATGGCCCCATGTGGAGGTGGCCTTGCAAGTTGATAAATGTGTTTGATAATGTTTTTATGTTGCATTTGCATGTAGTAGTTAACACTTGCGTGATGCGAGATCTAGTGGACCTGTGGTCATAAGGAGGACTAATGTTGTGAGGGCTGATAGGTTAATGCCTCAAACCTTGGAGGGTTGTGAGGACGAGATGGCCTAGCCTCATTTGCATGCATTTGGCATACATAAACATGGTTATATTCATATTTACATGCATTGCACCCTTATTGAGTCTTTATGACTCATGAGGTTTTACCTCACGTGTAGATGTTACAAGTCCAGATGCAAGCAGGGATGGCGCCGGGAGGCTGTGGTGGCAACTAGCGGTGTTGCCCGAGTTGTGTATTTTTTTTATTTTCTCTTGTGCGTAGCCATGTGGTGTTATGTATGTATACCCTTGTGAATAAATGTATGTGTTGTTGAACGTTAAATGTATTTAATTGTTGTAATCATCATGGTGTGATAAATGATTGTGAGATTGTTCGTTGTATACGGCTTAGTTGGAGAAGCCGAGTTTCGGACCAAGTAAAGATTAGCGAGGTATGTTCTCATAAATCCCCAATACTCAGCAAAATGTTTGTTATGCTAGCTTTGTGCCTGGGTCACCTCTGGCTTGCTTGAGGCGAGTTGAAGAGAGACGAAGCTCACTCGGGTTTCGGGTCTCAGTCTGCTGAGTTTTTCTTGTTTGAGTTGAGACCGATTCCTGAGTGGAGTAAAGGGAAGGACGAAGCCTAGTTCCCACCTAGGGCGTTTCCTATTAAAACATAGTCCAACCCTTCAGTTGTGGCTCGCCGGGTGAGTAATCCGATCGATTATTTACCGGTGGCGCCCGTAAGTGGGAACGGGTTATTACACCCCCACCCGGATATCCCAACTAGGGATGGCAATTGTAACCGAAATCGTGGGGAACCGAATCGAAACCGAACCGGTCAACGCGGTTAAAAACCGTTTGACTGGGTAATGGTTTAGTTTGGGGAAAAACCGAACACTGTTTCAATGGGTATGGTTTGGTTATGGTTTTCACTAAAACCAAACCAAAACCCGAACCGAAACCGAACTGAATAGTGGGTAACTGAACCAAACCGAACCAAATCGAACCGAATATATTATATATATAATAAAATAGGTATAATATATATATAATATATGTATTATATAAAAATTCAACCCAGCCCACCCAAGCCCAACCCACCCGCGCCCACCCGAGCCCAACCCACCCGCGCGCAACCCACCCCAGCCCACCCAAGCCCAACCCATCCGCGCGCAACCCACCCCAGCCCACCCGATCTGGCCTTCTTTCTCCCCCTTCTCTTCTCCCTTTCTCTTCTCCTTCCTCTCTGGATCTGGCTCTCGCTCTATCTCGTTCGCGCGCCCTAGCTCTCCGCATCTCTCTTGCTCTCGCTCGTTCGCGCGCTATAGCTCTCCGCATCTCTCTTGCTCTCGCTCGCACTCGCTCGATCTCTCTTGCTAGGTCTCGACTCGGCCTTTCTTGCTCTCGGCTCTCGCTCACCCTCGCTCGATCTCTCTTGCTAGGGCTCAGCTTGGCCTCTCTTGCTCTCGGTCGCCCTCGATCTCTCTCACCCTTGCGTCTCCTTTCTCTTGCTTGTCGGCAGGAGCTCGCCTTCACTCTCTGCCTCTCTATTTCTCTTGCTCGCCATCGCTGGCCCTCTCTTGCTCTCGGCCCCTCTTGCCCTCGTTCGCCCTAGCTCTCTGCCATTCTTGCTCTCGCTTGCCTTCCGACCTCTCGCTCGACCCCTCTCGCCCTTGCTCGCCCTTGTTGCCTCTCGGTTCTCGCCCTCGCTCGCCCTCTGCCTCTCGGCTCTCGCCCTCTCCCCCACGCTTGCTCGAGGGCTCGGCCAGTCAGCCTCGCCCGCCCTTGCTCGCCTTCTGCCAGTCAGCCTCGCCCGCCCTTGCTCGCCTTCTGCCAGTCAGCCTCGCCCGCCTCCTTCTCGCCTTCTGCCGGTCTCTCGGCTCTCATATAACTGGTTATTGGTATGATTTTTTTTTTCGGTCATATTTTGTTTACTTATTTATGCTTGATTTGTTGTTGAGGTTGTTGTATTTTTTGTGCAAATTTTTACAGAATATGGCATGCTCATTTGTTGTTAAGGTTGTTGTATTTTTTGTGCAAATTTTTATAAAATATGGCATGCTCATTTGTTGTTGAGGTTGTTGTATTTTTTGTGCAAATTTTTACAGAATATGGCATGCTCATTTGTTGTTGAGGTTGTTGTATTTTTTGTGTAAATTTTTACAGAATATGGCATGCTCGCAAAGTGGTAGCACACAACAATGTTTTGCGAGCGGATCTTCGTCCGGTGAACAAACTCATCAATCAATACTGGTGGAGAGTTCTCAAGACGTAAATGTTTATGATAAGGAAATTGGTGGTAGAAGTGATGTATGGAAACATTTTCAAAGAGTGGTCATTAATAAAGAAATTAAGTATCAATGCAACTATTGTAAGAAATTACTTGCGGGTAAATCAACAAATGGTACATCAACTATGAAGCAACATCTCAATAGGTGTCCTAAGAGAAGATTGGTAGGAGATATAAGGCAAATGCTTATAAAATCTGATTTGAAAGGAGAGATCTCTTCCGGTCCATATGATGAAAGAAAAGGAAAAGAGAAATTAGGAAAGATGATCATTATGCATGATTATCCTCTTTCGATGGTGGAGCATAGTGGATTCAAAGATTTCACAATTACCATTCAACCTCTTTTCAAGTGTCCTTCTCGTAATACTTTGAAGAATGATATCATGAGGATTTACACTGAAGAAAGGGATAAAGTGATGAGTTTGATTGAAAACATTGACAGTAGGGTGGCTATTGCAACGGATATGTGGACTTCTAGTAACCAAAAAAGGGGTTTTATGGCTGTTACAGGACATTTCATTGATAAGTCTTGGACATTGCATAGCAAAATTTTGAGATATGACAAGTATTTTTTAACTTAGTATATTGTTTTATTGTTGTTAAATTTGATAATTGTAGTTCTAAACTTTAAATTTACTAATAATTTATAATTGTATGTCATTTAGGTTTATCTATGTCCCTTGCCCTCATACAAGTGATGTGTTGATCGATGTGTTAATTGATGCTATGCTTGGGTGGAATGTGGACTCAAGATTATCCACAATTACAGTGGATAATTGCTCTACCAATGATAGTATGATTGGTAAGATTAAAGCAAAATTGAATGTTGGATGTCTTTTGAATGGTGGATCTTTATTGCATATGCGTTGTTCTGCCCATATCTTGAATCTTATTGTTAAGATTGGTTTAGATGTGATTAAGCATGCCATTGATAATGTGAGGGAAAGTGTAGTTTTTTGGACAGCATCTCCAAAAAGAATAGAAAAGTTTGAGGACGTTTGTCGACAAATGAAAGTGCCTTATACTAAAAGGTTGGGTTTGGATTGTCCTACTAGATGGAACTCTACTTATTTGATGCTTAAAACTGCTTTGGTTTATAAGTCTGTGTTTCCTCGACTTAAATTATTTGAATCACAGTATAAGAATGTGCCAAGTGACGGGGATTGGGAAACTGCAAAAGATGTTTGTGACAGATTAGAGTTGTTTTATAATGTAACTGAGTTGTTTTCTGGGACAAAATATCCAACTGCTAATATGTACTTTCCAATAATTTGTAAGGTCAAGTTGACATTGAATGAGTGGGTTAAGTCTCCCAATGAAGTGATTAGTACAATGGAAAAAAGCATGTCAGATAAGTTTAATGCATATTGGAATGTGATTCATAAGTTGATGGGTGTTGCTGCAGTGTTAGATCCTAGGTATAAGATGACTTTTCTTGATTTTTACTCTCCTAAGGTCTATCCTTATGACTATGATGAACAAATTAGTAGCATCAAGTACCTTTGTTATGATTTGATGGAGGAATATCACATTAAAAAGAACAAAGTGAATGATGTGAATAACCAAGAATGTACATTGGATGGGAGCGTCACTCTAAGAGAGAATTTCATTTCTTTTGATGATGAATATCAATCTCTTCTTAAAAAGAGGAAAACTACTAAAGTTACTAGTTTCAGAACTGAATTAAACCTTTACTTGGATGAAGATGTTATAGTAGATAATGGTCAGTTTGATATTTTACTTTGGTGGAAAGTGAATGGGGTGAAGTATCCTACCTTGCAAACTATTGTAAGAGATATATTAGCCATTCCTGTATCTACTGTTGCTTCAGAGTCGGCATTCAGTTCTAGTGGGAGACTGGTGAGTCCTCATCGTAATCGACTTCATCCAAAGACAATAGAAGCATTGATGTGTGCCCAAAGTTGGTTGTCAAATGAAATGAAAAAAGGTGAATTTATTTCATTTACTAGTTATTTTTTATTGTTAAGACTTTAACATTTTCATATTAATTTATTTTCTATATTTATAATTTTGTTAGATGGAGTTGGCTCATTCATTTCAGATGGATATGCATCAATTTATGAAGAAGATATTGATGTTGTTGATGAAGGTATTAACTTTCGTAGCTAAATTTTTTTAGCTTAAATTATAATTTAATTATGCAAATATTAATTTATTGATCTTAACAATTGTAGGTTTGGAGATGTGATTTTATATCCAAGAAGTTTTGTAACTTTATACAAGAATAAGGTAACTTTATTAGTATTTATCTTTATTTGTTGTGAAATTATCAAAAATTTTTATGAATGTTATTTGTCTTTGTTTGTTGGTATGGATTAAACTAAAAAAACCATGGTTAAACCGAAACCGAATGGTTTGGTTATGGTTTTAAATTTTTAAAACCAAATGGGTTTTGGTTTGGTTTTGGTTTTAGGAATTTAAGTTTGGTTTGGTTATGGTTTTGGCAAAAACCGAAACCGAACCGAACCATTGCCAACCCTAATCCCAACCACCCAGACTACCCGAACGGGAGCACCTACAAAAGGATAAAGAATGAAACACAAGACTGGAGCTACCCTAGCATGCATACACAAGAATTAAAACAGCGGAAGCTAAGCTATACACATGTATGCACTACGGGTACTCCGCTAGCACAGCGGTCGCATGATAAACAAATACATACAGACACCTGTGTCAACATACATGAGACATGAGGAATGACCTGGCATAGTAAAAAATAATAGAGTAAATTCTACTCAAACATCAGAGTCAACTAGGGCTGACGGGGGAATGACTCAAATTGACGGAACTACCTATACACCGTACCGACTTTGCCGCTAGAAGTTGACTTCCTTACCCATGTTCCACACTGTCGCTGCTTGGAAAGATGGAAAGCAAAGTGAGTCGAGAGACTCAACAAGCCTAAAGAAAAGAGGCTACAGGCTGAATATATCCAATAAACTCTCCCCAGAACACCAACCCCCAAGCACACACAAGCCATGAGATGCCCAACACAGTACAAAAGCGTAAATGAAAGCACATATCAGTCCTTGGGGCCCACACAAGACACACGGCACCTAAGTCTCATACCAACCTGTCGCTGCCCTGAAAGGCAACATATGCCTCCAACAAACCTGTGTGCACCGTCCCAGGTTGGTGCTCCCGTCACCCGAATGCTCGTGTCGGTCTTCCCGACACCCGAGTTGTAGAATAACCGAGTCGTAGGCTCCCTCGGAACGGTCCTCCCGTCCAAGACTAGTGAACTGTTGGTAACCATGCAATGCACATAAAAATGCAATAGCGTAGTGAGCAACAATGTGATACACTAGCACCCATACATCCAGGCATCAGGCCATGCTCTACCCACATAGTAAACCACATGCGATGCATGTGCCCATGCCAGATGCAATCTAACCATGCTAGAATGTCCGTCTCCAAGCATATTCAGTAAGTGAATATCCCAACATACATCTCGTACCCATGTGCATATCAAACCATGAGCGATAATACAACATATCAAACCATGCAATAAGTCACATAATGGCAGAGCTAGTCAGTAGTGTCTGGCACCGGTCAATGGTCAATGATTAGGAGTGTCCACCCGATGGTCCACTTTAGGGCCGTACAGTAGTCTACTCTAACATCACCCAACAGCCGACCCCTACCCCACTGCTCGATAGCTCTAATCGACCCATACCCGAGAAAATCATAAATAAACCTGCACAACTAGGAACCTAGTCCCTAAGTTGGGTTCGATATCATTTCGAAAGGAATAGGGGTAGTACAAACCCTCGTAGACACATAACAAGTAAAACCCCAACAAGTCTCATATTTAATTTAACTTAAATCATGCCAATAACATCCTCAATTCATATAATTAATACGCGAAATCGAAATGAATTAAGGAAAGGCATGGAATTCATAAAATGGAAAGAGCTCACAAAGGTGGAAAAGAGCTTGCCTCTATTTAGCTGTTTACAGCGTTTTTACGCTCGCACGCCACCAAATTAATACACGCTAAAAATTAACATAAACTTCCAAAATTAACAAAATCGGACCCAAAATAAAATTCCAATCGTATAAAATATTTAATACATATTTCTCTACTCACCTGGCTAATTAAACCTCGATTAAACCGCGTTTAATCCTAATTTTTGCTCCCAAATTCCCTCCATTCTCAGCTTCGGCACCTGCTCATTCTTCTTCAATTGCTCTTTGGAATTGCTGGCTTGAAGAAGGCCGAAATTGGCCTTTAAATTAGCCAAAACAAAGGGCAGGGGCTTGGTCACGTGGCGTAGCCAGGAACCGCGCACGCCAGGACGACCTTAGGGCCGAAATGACGTCGTTTCGGCCCTCCCCTGGCCGAATAAAAGTGGCAAAACCCCCAGCCTCGCGTGTGCCCACGCGGGTTTGATCCGGCGACCCCCACCTTTGCACCCGCGCATGCGACCAGCTGGGCTGGTCGCTTCCCTCATTAATTATACGCCCCAAATTAATTATATGAAGACATCTGGCCCTCTTTCTGAATTTGCACCAGCACCTAGAAACTTTCAAAATTCACACACACACCCCCAAACTCCAATTCATTCTTATTCCACTTACACCCTAAAACTTCCAAAAATCCACCAATTTAATTTATTTTATTCTTTCATTATTTTCATAAATACCCCCAAATAAAATAATTTGTTATCTTAATTACTCATTTCCTCAAAACAACATAAATTATTATTTATCTCCAAATTTTGGGATATTAGAGTTCTCCCCTCCTTAATAGACTCGTTGGTTAGCTCAAACCAATCAGGGAGACACACCTATTATAATGAATTAGATTTATTAAACTCGCATTTAACTCTATTTCAACAAAATGAATTCGTAATTCTCAGGACAACATCCCACACTCTCCAAAACATTCCATATCATCATTTTCTAGTATTCCCACAAGTCCAAGTCTATTACATATCCTACTTGACTTAATACACTAACACATCTCCCTCATCCATCACCTCCATTGGACCATGTTATGACCACTTATATCTTAACTCTTTCCAAATAATACCTACCCACCAAAAATAAAATAATTAAATATTTTTCTTTAAATTAACCCAATAAATAAGTATTTCCACATACCATTAAATAATTCAACATTTCCTAAATTACCCAAATAGATTATCACATTCTCATACATCCCCAATTATTTCCACATACCATTAAATTATTTTATTCTTTCATTATTTTCATAAATACCCCCAAATAAAATAATTAGTTATCTTAATTACCCATTTCCTCAAAACAATATAAATTATTATTTATCTCCGTATTTTAGGATATTACAGTTTCAACACCTTGAGAATAAGATTTTCACATAGAAGATCTAGGAACTCATTCATATAATTGATTGGAGAAAATATGAATGTAGAAAATCTTGACTTTTATTGATTTATACAAATATATAATGAATGCATAAAACAAGTCCACTAGATGTCATCCAACTCTAGCATTAGGGCACGCAATACTAACAATCTCCCACTTACACTAATATTAAAATACATCACATGTACATTTAGTGTGTCACCATTGGCAGGAATCAAATACCTATTTTCTCAAGATGCTGATCCAGCTGTGACTAAGTCATAGATTTGGTGAGTGGGTCAAGTACATTATTTGTTGAATCTATTCTCTGGAGTTGCATGTCCTCATGTGCTATAATCTCGCGAATCAAATGAAATCGACGTTCAATGTGTTTGGACTTATGATAAGACCTAGGTTCCTTCGCCTGCATGATAACTCTATTGTTGTCACAATACAAAGGTAGTGGTGATTGAATAGACAGAAGCGCATCAACCTCCAAAAGAAATTTTCAGATCCAAACAGCTTCCTTAGTAGCATCACATGCCCCAACATACTCGACTTCAGTGGTTGAATCTGCTGTGATTAAAGGCTTGGAACTTTTCTAGCTCACAACACCACCATTCAAGAGATATACAAAACCAGATGTTGATTTGTGATCATGAACATCCGATTGAAAATTAATAAGTAAATCCATCCATATAAAAATCACCCCCTCCATAAATCAACAGTAGATCTTTAGTCATTCGCAAGTACTTCAGAATGTGCTTCATTGTGATCCAGTAACTCGCACCTGTATCAGATTGATATCAACTTATAACACTCACAACGTATGTAATATCCAATTTCATACATATCATCGCATACATAAGGATCCAAACCGTTGAGAATTCCAACCTGGACAGGAAACTGCCCCTTATTAGAATTCAACATGTTAAACCTCTTCAGCATTTTTTCTATATACAGGCTCTGAGAGAGACCTATCAATTTTCTAACTTTATCTTTATAAAGTCTAATCTCCAAAATATATATAGGTAGCATCTCTTAGATCCTTCATGGATAATACTCTAAACAACTAGGCTTTCGTAAACATCATCATGTCCACACTGTTACCCATAATTAGAATATCATTTACAAACAAGATTAGGAACACAATGTTGCTCCCACTAGCCTTCTTATATACACATAGTTCATTTGGATTTCTCAAGAAACCAAACCTTTTGATCTCGTAATCAAAACGGATGTTCCAACTTCTCAATGCTTGTTTCAAACCATATATCGATCTCTTCAGCAAACACACCTGATGTGGATTGGTGGACTCAAATCCATTCGGTTGTTCCATATAGATCTCTTCTTCAAAAAATCCATTCAAAAAAGCTGTCTTGACATCCATTTGCTAGATCTCATGGTCATAGTAAGTAACTATGGTTAACATAATCCTAATGGACTTTAGCATTGCGACAGGTGAGAAAGTCTCATCATAGTTAATACTTTGACACTGACGATAACCTTTTGCCACCGATCGAGCTTTATAAGTTGAAATCTATCCATCTAAATCAATTTTTCTCTTGAAGATTCATTTACACCCGACAAGAACAATTCTCTTGAGCAAATCTACTAAGATCCAAATCTGGTTGGAGTACATAGACTCCATCTGAGATTCCATATCTATCTATTACTTTAAGGCATCGATATCAGATATCGCCTCCTTATAGGTGGTAGGGTGAACTAATTTGTCACTGTCCCTATACAAGCTAGAAGGTGGATATAGACATGAAATGACCAAAAAATTGCAAAAGAAGAAAACGAGATTTCTAATAGTCTGACTCAGTCTTTAAGTTAACTTGATGGTACAACCGCAACATCAAGCAATCAAAGCTATGAGTGTGCTGAATCAATTCGTGTTGCACGAAGGGAAATGGTGACACTGAGTAGGTGAATGTCGATTTGATTCATGTGTGAGTGAATTGATAGAGTCATGGACTCACAATGGCTTAGCCAAGCCAACAACCCAATAGCTTGTGTTTGTGAATCGATGGCGACATAGAGCAATTGGAGTTGTGAATTGACAGTGGCACTAAGCACCGAGCAACTGCATGGAAAGGGGAGGAACGGTGGTAGAAGGTTGTGACTGAAATGTGTTTGAGGCTTGAGAGAGATAAGGGTTTGCAAAGGCAGAAGGCAACCATCAAATAAGAATTAATATAGTACTGGTTAGAGATGAAATTCTTTATGTCTCTAACCTTTCTTGGAGTCAAAAGTGAAATAGTTAAAATCGCTATCAAACTTGCGATTTCAACGATTTTATAGATTTGAATCACGATTCACTCCAATTTTACCTCAATTTTGATTTTATATGTGATTTGAATCATTTGGAGGTCCCTGACACGTAAAATTATAAAATCGTATGCATTAAATCGCAATTTTAACAACAATGTTTGAATTTTTTCTCAAACTTGTGCTCTAGACCTGGATTCAATAAGTAAATCATCTATCTTCTAGGTTATCTAGTTATAGATTCGGTGAGTGAAAGTATCCTTTTAAAACAACCTGTGACACAATTTGATGACCAAATCATCTACCCTCCAATGAATTTTGTTTTGAAGATTTGTAAGAACTCATGCTCTAGACCTTGAATTCACTAAGCAAATTATCTGCCTCCAGAGCCAACCTATCATCGAATTTTATGAATCATCTAAAAGTTTTGAAGCTTTTCACGGAGTCATACTTTGGACCCTGAATTTAGTAAGTGAATCATTATACACTCTAAAACCAACTTATCGCTAAATTTACCAAGCAAATCATCTATACTTTTTAAGAAATAATGATTTTAAGCTTTAACTGGAACCATGCTTTAGAACCCAGATTTAGTTGGTTGAGTGATTCTATCATCAATGTTTTTGAAACTCCAAATTCGGTGAGTTAATCATCTATCCTTTAGAGCTAACATGTTCTTAAATTTAGTTAAGTGAATTGGCTGCCTTATAAGTACTTATTATTTGGAGCTTTGCGGGGAATCATGCTTCAAAACTTGGATTTGGTGAGAATCATCTACCTTTTGGGTTTCTAATCTTCATATTGTATGAACAAATCATCTACATCTAAAACCAACTTGTCACTAGATTAGGTAAGCAAGTTTTCATAACTTTAACCCAAGCAACAAGGAAGTGGCAACTTGGTTAGCCTATTTCAAACATGGGCTAGCCTCGAAAACCTTTTCTTCTTGAGGGAAAGATGGATATCCTAAAGAGGTACCCGGTCTTTGAATTTGCTAATGGAAGAGTTGGTTGGAACAAGCATTGGCTAGAATTTGGGAGTCAATTTTGAAGAGAACTTTACAGTTTCTCCTAGCAACAATCTTAAAGCAATTCTTACAACATCTACCTCTACCATTATAGTAGAAAATCCGCTTTTGAAGATGGAGCTTGCCCACAAAACTATATAATTTTTTCTCTAGCAATAATTCTCCAGTACACAACCATTCTTAAAACTTGCGTTCATATTTATTTTGATCCATTGGCTTGGAGGTGGGTGACCTCTTTTATCAATGTTTTCCATTGGGTTGAGGATAGGTTGACCAGTCTTATTTTTATATGTATTTTTATCTAATTTCGAGCTTAGTTTTGTTGTTTTTCTTACTTAAAATGTGAGTTTTTTTGGATTTTATATAATTTGAACTTCTTTTTGTAGGAAACAAGTAAAAGGGATTAATTCGAATAATTTGATGCAAAAGGATATAATAAGTTAATTTATAATGTTAATTTTAAAATTAATATTATAAATTAATTAAAGAATTAATTTTAACTAAGGATAATGAATTCTCGGCAAGTAAAGATACAAATTAAAAGAGGAGATCAAGGTGGATACAAGGAAGAATTCAAATTGGAGAAGGACTAGGGCAGCAGAATATTAATATAAAAGAGGGAAGAAATAGAAGAAAAACAGAGGTTGGAACCGGCGAAAAAAAAAACAGAAGAAGTAGCAATTTAATAAAGAGAAGAACAGTGCTGAATCAAGCTGAAGCAAGAGCTTCACAAGCAAGACAGCAAGCAGCAGGAGACTCACGCACAGCGGCTGCAAGCCAACCCACGCAAGCAGCAGCCGCAAGGCAGAAGGCAACGCGGGCAAGCGGGCGAGTAGCAACGGACGGATTTGGTTCGGATCTGGTTTCGGATTTGGGCAGGCAGCCTTTCTTCTTCTTTCTTGTTTAATTAATTTTTTTATACTCTACCGTTAATTTGGATTTTAATTAATTCTATCATAAAATAATTTATTTAAACTAAGGCAATGTATTGGCAGAAACTATGTTGCACTTTTTATGATTTTATGAGATTAAATAATTTAGATTATATTAAGTTGTGTGATATTAGATTCAATGTTTGTGAATGGTTGACTATCAATTATATGATTTGATGCCTAATCTTGAGATCGAGAGGAGATAGAATAGGTTAGGGATTGCATCATAAGTATTATACACCATAAAGTAAAACCAATTAGAGATAAAATTCAATTTCTTTGTGCGACTTTTAGTAATAAGGTAACCCACAAATCTCACTGTAAATTAGGAATTTCATAAATTGTAATGCTATCTTGTTTAATTAAATTTTCATAGAAATATAAAAACTAATTAAATGAGAATGGCTTTATTATAACCTAGAGATAGGATAACAAATGCATTAGGAGATTTCACCCTGACATAATTTATTAATTCATTCGCATAAAATTCATAATTTGCATTGTATAGATAGGTTCATACACGTGTTTTAGTTATTAAAATCTATTGATTTATTTTGTTTAAGTTGTTATTTGAATAAAATTTATTTTATTTTGTTATTTTAATTAATTAATTTAATAAAATTCTTAATATTTGATACGTTTAATTTAAAATAGGTAATTCTATAATTCCACTAGTTAAATAAATTAACCCCTAAAGGATCGATACTTAAACTCATATTCATTATATTACTTGATACGAATTAACATATTTACTAGATTTTGAGCAATCAATCATCATTGATATGAATACGATAAATCTAACAAATGTTTTCTCTAAGAAGCGTCCATAACATCTTGTAATTGTCCCCCCCCCCCCCCCTCATTTGCATAAAATCTATAATTCGCATTGCATAACTAAATTCATACATATGTCTTAGTTATTAAAATTTATTGATTTGTTTTGTTTAAGTCGCTATTTGAATATCAAATTTATTTTATTTTATTATTTTAATTAATTAATTTAATAAAATTATTAATATTTGATACATTTAATTTAAAATAGGTAATTCTATAATTCCACTAGTTAAATAAGTTAGTCCCTAAAGGATCGATACTTAAACTCAAATTTATTATATTATTTGATACGAATTAACATATTTACTAGATTTTGAGCAATCAATGGTCATTGATATAAATACGATAAATCTACTCTAACTTGAATATGAACATCTTGTAATTGTGCCGCCCCCCCCCCCCCCCCCCCCATACTTGAATTTATATTCATTATATTACTTAATACAAATTAGTATATTTACTAGACAATCAATGGTCATTGATGTGGATACGATAAATCTCACAAATGTTTTCTCAAGAAGCATCCATAACATCTTTTAATTGTGTCCCTCAATCTCTCTCCCCCCTCCCCTTCATTTTTTAGATCAATCGTGGTGACTGAAAGCAGTGATGCCAAGCCAATGAGCCGCCTAGCTCGCTGCCTCCATGGCTATGCAAGAATAGGGCAAGCCTACCATAACCCCTTCCCTCTTTGTTGCATATATCCCAATAATTAATCAAGAAACTATTGCATATTAAAAATATTGAAATGTTAAAAAAAAAAAAAAAAGGACTTTGTAAGCCTACAAACTCGCATTAAGCGGCCATCAGGAACAAAGACTTGCTAAATAGACAGAGCTAATTAAGAGAATTTTGAATAGTTCAAACAAAAATGAATCTTATAATGATAACTAGTTAACTTACTTATTCAAGCCACTTCTTGAAGACGCTTTTAGGTGATTACATTATTTAGAAAACGATTTTAATAATAAAAAAAAAAAACTCATCTCTCTACAATTTTGCGACTATATACTTACTAAAATGCCCGAACAAAATATGAAACAATTTTTTATTTTTTATTTAAAAATCAATCTTCTGATGGTAATTAAATTAGACTTTTTCAAATAATTAGTTGACCCACTCATTCTTAATGTGTAAAATATCTAGCAAGTCCATGACACATTACACAAGGTTAATGTAATTTTTAAAACATGAGCTAATTTTAGTAATTAAACCAAGCCATGCATCATAAGTGGATCTGTAGTTTGAACTTAACGTGGGCGTGCAAAGTCAATGTAAGACTAAGCCCTCTTTCTTCTCCCTATAATAACAACCCACCACCCGCTTTTAATATTCTCCATCATTACTTCTCTTCTCATCAGTCATCACCTCTAGAGTTTCTACTTATTGCTAATACTATTGTTTAGAAAGGATATCTAGGTTCGACAAATGGGTTTAAAGGGCAATGCGTCACTTGTTCTTTTCTTCTTTGTCAATCTTCTCTTCTATGCTCTTGTAAGTGCCCATGGCACTTTCCCTCCGAATCCAAAACCAAAACCAATGGCAAAGCTAGCACCAAGTCCTAGCCCGTCCACAAGCGCCTGCCCAACAGATGTTCTCAAATTTGGTATGTGCACTAGTGTCCTCGATGGGTTGCTTAATATGACTACAGGTGACCTGCCAGTGGCTCCATGTTGCAGCCTCTTCCAAGGCCTTGCTGATTTTGAAGCTGCTACTTGCCTTTGCATTGCCTTCAAAGCAAACATGTTTGGCATGAACATCAATATCCCGCTTTCCATGAGTTTGCTCCTCAATGTTTGCTCAAAAAGTGTTCCTCCAGGCTACCAATGTTCATAGATAAATTCACTTTGTTCTCTTTCTCTAGAATAAGTTGCAATCGAGTTCTAAAGGAGTAATTAAGATAGTAGTGTAGGTGCGTGAAATATCCTCATGTTTCCTTCATTGTCACTGCCTTTGTGATATAATGTTATCACAATTGTTAGGGAAATGTCGTTGGGTTTTTGAACGACATGCATGGGTCTGGCTTTAATTTTGAATGATATCTTAATTCACTATAAAAAAAAAATCTAATTTTTAGTAATGGAAAATTCTATTGCTAAAACTTCAAATTTCATCGCTAATTTATTCAGCGACGAATTTAGTGAAAGACAGATTCCATCACTAAAATTGACGTCGGTAATTTTAGCAACTGAATCAGTGATGGATATAATTTCTTTTATTTTTTATAGAATTATTTTAGTCACTGATTCAAGAAAAAAATAAAAATAAATAAAAATTTAAAGGTAAATTAAAAAATAAAAAAAACTATAAATTATATAAATAAAAATCCAAACGTAAATTTTTATATTTATTTAATAATAATAAATATAAATAAAAATAATTTTTACAAATAAATTGTATATTTATTTTATTTTTTTATATATAATTAATATTTCATTGGCAAAAAAAAATTGACGTGACAATTTTTTATTTATAGTTTACACATTTTCTAATAATTTCTCTTTTAAATCCTTAATAACATATACATAATATACAATAATATATACAAAATATACAACTATATAAATGTAAAATAAACAATAATATATATGCAATAAATATAAATAAAAGTGATATTAAAATTAACAATTAATCATTAAAAATAACTAACAGAAATATTAATCAAATAACTACTAATTATTATAAATTAATTGTAATGACCGTTAGTTGGTCTAGAGTTTTATTGGAATTTTAATTCATTATATGTGAAAAATTAGCCTCAAGAATTAGGTGTTATAAATGTTGTGAAATGCCTAATTTAAGGGATTGGGCTTTTAAAGAAAACATGGATTGAAACCCAGTTTATTGGGTTGTGTTTTATTTAAGAATGAGGTTGTGAAGCCTTTGGGCCTAAGAATTTATATTGGGGCCATTGTGTTGGGCTAATGAAATGGGTATTGAGCCCATGAGTATAAAAATTTGTGTATTTTAATTAATCAAAATGAATAAATTATGAAAAGTCTAACGAGGGCTTGAAGTTGTCCATTGAGTGTGTGAAAAGTAAGGGTGAAATGAAAATTTCATAAATGAGTATTATTATAAATGAATTTATAAGTGATATTGGATAAAAAGGAAAATGGAAAAGAAAAGAAAAAAAGGCAAAAGTCCAAAATGGGTTTAATGAGTTGTGGTGTGTGTGTTAGTGAGAGAGGCAAAGTGGTAATTTGGCCAAGGGGATGGTTGAAAAGCTAATTTCAGCCACTCCTTCCCCATAACCTTTCTTTTCCTTGTCTTCATTTCTCTCTCTCTTTCCTTCTTTCCTTCATTTCCCGAGCAACCATTTCTTTTTCATCTTGTTGTTCTTCTTTCATTTTCTTTCTTTGTTGATAATTTCCATTGAAGCTTCAAGTAGAAAGTTGTAGCTAGTTGTTCTTCTCTTTGGACCAAGCATCATAAGGCAAACTCCTTTTCCCCCTTGTTTCTTTTTGGAGGCAAGTTCTCGTTCTAAATACAATTTCTTATTCCTTCTATGTTATTTCTATGCAAGTTCATGTTGATTTTACTTGTTAATGCAAACTTTGATTCTTTTTCTCTTGGGTCAAGTTGGTTTCCTTCTCGGTTCCTTTGTCTCCGAATCTTTTGTTTTCTTAGAAGATCTAATCTTGAGCTCGTGTTGATTGGTGGGTTACTTTCTCATTTCTTTAAACTTTGTGTTTTATCATTGCTGGTCTTTTTAAGAGTTGTCGTTAAGGTCTAACTCACCCTACATTCACAAGGGAATGACACTTGATTGATTAGGAATTTTAGAGAAGCAAGGTTTTGGTGTATCTTGCTTGGAATGTTGAGTTTTGTGGGTTATCGTTGTTATTTTTAGTTTCAAGCCTTTGTTAGTCGACTAAGACCTCATTCTGTCAACTAAGTGGGTGTTTTAAATTCTGTTAGTCGATCAAGTGTTTTAATCGGTCGACCAAGTGAGTATGTTGCTTTCTGTTAGTCGATCAAGTGTTTCAATCGATCGATCAAATGGGTATTTTGGTTTCTGTTAGTCAACTAAGTGTTTTGCTCAGTCAACCAAGTCCCTATTTAGTCAACTAAGTCTTCTTCATCAGTTGAATAAGTTCCTAGTTGGTTGACTAACTCTTTTATTCGATCAACTAACAGAATGCATTAATTCTTTCTTTTTGGTCCGATTGTTTTTTAATATTTGTAATTCTTCCCCAAAGCTCTTGTGATGTTTTAGTTGGCTTGAAAATCATCTCGTGGATATGTAGGTATTCCAAAAATAGGGAAGTTAATTAATTGTGAGAATTAAAAATGAAAATCATGAATTTTTAAATGGTGAATTCATGTAATCAACTTGTTTAACCTTGAGAAATGGTATGGAAATAAATCTCGATGAATGATGCTAAATCATGTGGTGAAAATATCATTGGCTCATGTGAGGATATAATCTTGAAATACCTAAGTGCGCATGATGTGATGAGAACATTTCTAATAATGAAGCATGTTCGATATGTTTACTTGAAATCTTCATAAGCATTGCATGGTATTATTATTTGCGCACCTATTATTTTGTGTGGTGACTATGTTCCGCGGGATGAGAAAATGATATCCTAAAGAACACAGGTGAGGTGGCCATAAAACCCGGTAGGCGATGCTCAAGCCAAATGAATGGCTAAATGCTTTTTCTATATATATGTATGCATGTATGTAAATGAAAGGCTTGGAGAGCCAATGTGATGCATGAAAAATCTATGTATTCATGAGAAATGAAACGATGCATAAAATGCATAATGACAAAGGCATGGGAATGATAATAATGATGGAAACTAATGAAAAATGCTACTTGTACTTGGGAAGTCGGGTCTATTTCACTTTGATTTATCTATGCCTTAACTATATTGCTCTATTTGTTGTAATATATATATATATATATGCTTACTGAACCTTGTTATTCTTGTCATTCCAAGTAAGGGAAAAACAATTCCAAAGGGCGAGTTTAGTGAGGCTAGAGCTCGAGTTTAGTTGTGTACGGAGATATCTCAGACGAAAAGGTCTATAGGAGTGGTTTGTTTTGAGGGCATGTAGAATGAGATTCATTTTGTAAATGATATTTTCCCTTATATTTTGATTGTATGGCCTTTGAGTCTAAAGAATTGTGTAAGTTAAAATGTTATTGGAAATGCTTTATTTTAGCTTTGGTAGATCAGTGAGCAAGTAAGGAAAAAAATATTTGGTGTTTAATTTGAGTTATTGTTTCTGTATCCATTTATATGACGACCTCCTTTCAGATTTTTCGATGTTAGCAGGATTATCCGAGAAAAGTCCGCTATATTAATAGCTAAAATTAACAGCTAAAAATAATATGTTGCGATCATTTTTTTTATTTAACATATTAATTAAAACGAATCAATCTATAACTAACATAGATATTTTTCATCTAAGAAACATTCAAATATGCATTTAAAAATTGAAATGACAAAATACTAAAAATATAATGCACAGAGAAAGGAAAATAAAATACCTTACAGATCTTGTTGATACTCGTATCTTCCAAATGAAGACGAGACTGCAACAAAAAAAATTGGACAGAACTTTGAGAGTGAGGCAGGGAGTGCAGAGAAGGGGAGGGGAGATGAGAGAGAAAAGAGGAGAGATGGGGAGTGCAGATGGGGGGGGGGGGGGGGAGAGGATTTAAATAGGATGAGGGATTTTCAAATTTGAAGGGGGTGGCTGGTGGGCGATCGGGGATGGGGGAAATTAGCAATAGGCAATTGCCCGTCTTTGTTTAAAATAGCGACCGGTAGCTGTCCATCACTAAACAAAAAAATAATATTTTATTTATTTTTAAAAATTAATAAAATATAAATAATATATACACATAAAAATAATATTTTATACTCAATAATAAATATAAAATAATATATATAAATAATAAAAAAAACTTCAAATTTGGAGTATCCTATTTTTACGCAATTCACAGGGTTTAACAAGCAATCGGTATTCACAATCAAGAGTGTAATAATCTTTGCAATAGCGGTCCTTATATATCGTATTAACAATCGAAATATGGTCGAAATAAAAAATCTCTATTTGATAGGACTTCTTCATATACCTATGAATTCTATTAGACCCAAAAATGATACATTGGAAGACTCCTTTAGATCTTTCAATATCAATAGATTGATTGTTTCACTCTTGTATCTTCTAAAAAAAAAAAAAAAAAGATCTCTGAGAGTTGTTTCATAAATTCGAAAGAGAATATTTGGATTCTCCCAATAACTAAAAAGTGTAGCATGCTTAAATCTAAATAGGGTTCACGGTGGTGGAGGAACTAGATTGAAAAAAAAAAAAAGATTCTAGTTGTAAGATATCTAATGAAATCATCGTTAGAATTGAGATCTTATTAAAAAAAGAAGGATTAATTCACATATAAGTAATATATAATTAATATACTAACCAAACAATAATAAGCCAAAAATACTATATAAATTATATATTTATACTAAATAAATAAAATATATATATATATGTAAGATTTTTAGACTCCAACTTAATGTTAAACTAGAAAAAAAAAAATTGATTCACGATTTATGAGTCAGAGAAATAATTTTGTAAGTAAATAATTCTAAATATTTGATAGAAAATATCTTTAAAATCTAATAAATTTTGTAAATAAATCTAAGTTTATTTGTACTAATAATTTTTGTACAGATAAACTGTCAGTGCCCGTTCCCAGATTTTTCCCACTAGCACAGGAAGTCCGAGAAAATGTCCATTCAAAATGCATATAGATACTCAGATTTATAAGAAATTTATTTTTCGAATTTGCTCACCAATAATAGGAGCCAAAATAAATTACATAACACTCATTACATCAACATCCTGGGCTTACAGCCCATACATTTTGAAAATATAGGGCAACAAGGTTTTAGAAATAAAATAAACCCTCAAATTTTTGCCCTAATCATACACCCACAAATCTTTAAGGCCGGGACATCTCTGTACACATCTAACCAGAACTCACCCCAAAAATAACTATCTTCCATTACCTGGAATGACAAAAGAAACAACGTGAACCACAAGATTCAGCAAGTATATAGCAAAGGAAGTAACCATAGCACGATACATGAAGGCATGAATAATTTAGAGCCAAAGAAAAACCATTACCCAACATCTAAATACCTATTGGGTTCATGCCTTCTAAAATGGACAACATCTTCAAAAAAAAATACTTCCTTTTAGTTCATCAACCCATGTTTCAAAGTAAGCCATAAGGCTTAACAAGTAAGCATGTATATATATATATATACTGGAAACACGAATAAAGGGATGGATACAAAATAGAGTACACCCGACTCCCCAATACAATTTAAACCCATCCTTCAATTCTCAATAATAGAGTCATTCTATAAGCACCCATATGCTACAACAAATGAAGCAATAGGGTTAAGGCATGGATAACTCAAAGTAAAATAAACCCTACTCTCAAAGTACGAGTAGCATTTCCCATTTAGCTCCCATCAATAAAATCATTTCCATGCCATTGCCATTATGCATTTTATGCATTGATTCATTTCTCATGAATATATAGATTTCCATACATCATATTGGCTCACACAGCCTTTCATATACATGGATCACATTGGCTCACAAAGCCCTTTATTCATATGCATGAATGCGTACATATATATATATAATCAATTTGCCACTCTTTGGCTCGAGCATAGCCTACCGGGTTTATGGCCACCTCATCCGCGTCAGACGCTATTAGAACATCCTTTCATTTCCCATTTGCGGAACATAGCCGCCACGCCAAAATAATAGCAATAGGGCGCAAATCATAATGCCATGCCATGCTCATGGAAGCGCATATAAATTTAACATACATGATCCCTTATAGAAATGTACACATCATGAACATCATGAACATTTAAACATGCCAATAACATATTCACTCATGAGCCCATGCATGCACGTAGGCATATCTTCAATCACATCCTTTTATGGCCACTCCATTTTATTTAAGGGTAATTATTTATCTGGAGTTATCAATGTATCCCCCATGAGACTGCATGAACATACCAACCAATGATTAACAATCTCCCAAGTGATTATTATTATACCTCTTCATGCAAGTCAATTGTATTTTTATCTTATAAAGCCCATGTATTTACATATATATATATATATATATCTTCAAACACATCTTATCATTTAGAGGATTGAGGGATATCTAAAGGAGCATTTAAAAACAATTTTACTTTAACACTCTCACTTGATTTAGTTTAAAAAAAGCTTTAATCAGTTCAAATCATATCCAAAATATATGATATTATATATCAAATCGAAGCCCTCGAAGTCTAGTTTATGACATTTCAAACATCACAATTCTGAGTTCTACGTCAAAAGTTATTACCAAAAAAGTAAAATATGCGCGAAGTAGTCAAAACTGTGGCCAAGTCGACTCGGCGGAAATTCAAGTCAACTTGACCACTTGGGCGAGTCAACTTGGCCGAGAACACCCAAAAAGCCTCCAAAAACCCTCAAAATGACCAATAAACACCCCAAAACAATCCTAAAACAATTTCCACTAGCATCCTAACCCACAAATGCCATTCCTTAAATGAAAAATAGGGTGAACAAGTCCCATGGAGACTAACACAAAGACCCAACACGAGTTTTGAAATAAAAAATGGTTGAGAGAAAATATATATCCAATACCAAAAATACTTTTAACCATGAGAAGGTAAAGAGTCATGAGGCATTTTGACATCACAATAAACGAAAAATGACAAACTTGCACACACAAGAAAACAAGAGTGCAAGGAGAACTTGCCTTTGATGAAGAAAAAAACCCAAGGAGAAGAATGCACCCAGTTGCAACTTCATTTCAAGCTTCCATGGACATCAAAATGGAGAAGAAGAAGAAGAAGAAGAAGTTTTTGCCGAAGGGAAGAAGAAAAGAATGGAGAAAGAAGCAAAAGAAGAGAAAGCATGGGGGAGGGGGGGAATGGGCTGCACGTCCATCCCAACCACCCCCTTGCAATTTTACCCTTTTACCCACCTTGCACACTCACACAATTCAAAATATCAAATGCCCATTTTTGGAATTTCTCATTTCATTTTTTCATTCCTTTTCCATTTATTTCTTTCAACTTATATAAATGCATGGCCCAAATCCAAATCATAGGCCCAATTAAAAATGATGGCCCATTCTCCATCATAAGCCCCAATGGGCTTTACAACTTCTCTAAATTTACTATACAAAAATTTTACACTTGGGCTTAACCAAATTTCAAAGCCCCTAATTCACTTTAGCCCACTTAGTTGGACTTTTCAATCATTTTCATTTTCTTTCTTCATCCATTATGATAACAACATTTAAAATTTATTCACATAAGAAAATATTTTCCCAACATTTAATTTAATAGAGAAAATCTCCAAATTTTTAAAATTAAAATATTAATAAACTTCTAGACCCACTAACGGGTCGTTACATAAACAATGATCCAGTGCCTTCCATGGTATCTGAATATGAAAATATATATCTGTGTTTTGTATTCAGATATGTTTTATTGTTTGTTTCTTGTATTCAGATATATTTTACTTATATTTGTCTTATATCCGAATAGGTTTTTTTTTTTTTTTTTTTCTTTTGCCTTATCTTCGAATATGGGCATCTTTGTTTGTCTTGTATTTGAACGTAGGTGGAATATTCCATTGCTAATTCAGATGGATATTAATTTTAATTTTAATTTTAATATTTATTAATTTTATTTCATTGCTAATTCAAATTGAAGTTTTATAAATTATTATATTAGCAACAACAAATTTTGTCCCTATTTTGATTTTAATTTGTAATTTCACGTTTTTTAATTTTCCAACTTAACTATGGGTTGTTGCTCAATTAAAGAGTTATGAAATACCATTAACTCTGTGTGTATTATCAATATCTCTACGTGTGATTCGTTGAAACATAAACTTTCTCTTATTTCCTTTTTTTCTAAGAAATAAGTGAAATGAATTTAATATATATATATATATTATTCAAGTTGATGAACTAAATCAAAATCTCCTACTCGATTAGTTACAAATGCTTTTTGATAAGTATTTAAGGCAACATGCTGCGTAAACCAAAAACCTACTAATAAATAGGAATACATTCCAACTAATTCCCCAAAAATATAAATTTGTATCAAATTAGAACCAGTAACTAATCCCAACAGGGAAGTATTGAAAAAACTCATATAAGCAAAAAATCTCAAATATCCTTGATCATGAGATATATAATTATCACTATATACAAACTAAAAATTATTTATTTAATAGTGACATAATCATTCTGCCGTTAAAACTTATAATTTAATTTTTTAATTTTTTAATTTTAGCTACAAAATTATTCCGTCGCTAAAAGATTTTAATTTTAATTTTTTTTTTCATTTAGCAATAGAATAATTCTGTCGCTAAAAAATTTTAAATTAAGCTTAAATTTTATTTACTATTAGTGACGGAATAATCCTTTGCTAAATTAAAAAATTTAATAAAAAATTTAAATTTGAAATTATATTTTTAAATTAAAATCACGAAAATTATTTAGTGATTGACGTATCCGTCGTTAAATTTAAAAAATATTAAAAATTAGTTAGTGATGAGTCTTTTTATCGCTAATTCTATCACTAAATTAAAAAAATATTAAAAAAAAATTAGTTATGGCTATTTCGTCGTTGTATGGCTAAAAGGTGTTTTTCTTGAAGTTATTTTAGTTTTACCATTTTGTAATAAGTAAATTAACCGATCAATATTATTATGCATGGCATTTATGTATATATAATTGTCGTGAAATTTCTTGAAGAATAATATGCTTCTTGCTACATATATTTTAAAAACATAAGATATGGCTTATGCTTATAAAGGTTATGTCTTGGTAGCACATATAAGAAAACAAGGTATAACAAACTAAGAAGGAAGAAGAAAAGCTCATGCGAAAAAAATTTAGAAAAATTAAATTTAACACAAAATAAAATTCAAAAATAGGCTTAAAGAGAAAACATTTTAAAGTTGAGACTCAATGCACTTAAAATGGCCACATGTATTGTAAGGCCCGCTTCCAAATATTCCTACTAGTATAAGATATTCGAAAAAAGGTCATCATAGTGGTGATATTGAACAAACCATATTAAAATAAACAACTAATTTCATTAATAGTAGCGGAAACTAAATTAAGGTTTAATCACATTTTCAATACCTTATAAGTCTAGCCTAGAAGGCCATACAAAATAAATAGAGGATCGAGTGTGAATTAACAAAATAAAACTTATTTCATTACAAGCTTTTCCAAAATGTTACTAAGAATCTTCAAGGTAGGATGCATCTCTGTACGCCACTAACCCTCGGCTAAAATCCTACTAGACTCACCTCCCAATAACAGTCTTTCCTTTACCTGAAATGACAAAGAAGATCAAATGAGCCACAAGGTTCAGCAAGTTCGAGAATAATAAATAATGAATAGGATCCAAGAACATGGTGACACCAAAAACATTAATCAAGCATTCAACAGTTATGTATAAGATTCATAGTTCATGAATTTTTCAATTCAAATTTAAATACATCATGTCACCGTGTACCACTATGTAATTGTGCATAAAATTTCAATGTTAGTATCAAATCTCGCAGGCTCACAAGGTATCAATCAACACATGTAAAAGTGCATCATTTCAATGTTAATATCAAATCTCCTTAGCTCTTAAGCCATCAATCAATGCATGCAGAAGTGCATCATTTCAATATTAGTATCAAATTTTTTCGGCTCTCAAGCCATTAATCAATACATGCAAGAATACATCATTTCAATAGAATCTCACAAATAAATATGGAGCCAACTTGCCGGGCTATGGCCACCTCATCCTGCCCCAAGTGCTCTAGGGTACCCTTTCTCTCCGTTGAAAATAATAGGTGCGCAAAATATATATATATATATATATATTTATGATATGTACATATATGCATTTTCCAACCACATGCATTTAAATTATTGTTCCTCAATATTCATACTTTCAACACCATTGACCCATACCGGGTATTTTACCAGATAATTCATCATATCTTACTTCATAACATTTACCATGTTCAAGATGTAAATTATAACATAGAGATAATTTTGGGAGATGCTATTTAAGGTTAAAGCTTGATTCACATTTGAGGAGTATTATAGATTTAATATGTTATTTTTCCTATCTTATAATTTTCTTGAATTCATTTAATTGGTTTTAGCATACAACTACTTGCATTCATGCTCATAGCTCAATCATAAGAAAGAATGGCAACCCAAAAAGAATTTCATATAAATGATTCCTTAAATTTTAGATTTGTTTTGGGGTGATTTCAAAGAACTGATTCAGGTTCGATATTTGATCAATTGCCCCAAACAAAATTTTAAAATTTAAGTTCAAGAACTCTAGTTTCGGGAACATCAAATGAATTCACAATTGGAATTATTCACCAAAAGTTATTCCACACAAACTACAACAATGTAGAATTCAAAAAAGTAAGATTCTAGATTTTTTAGCCAAGATTTAAGGGGACATTATGGGCTCAATATGAAGCCAAATAAAGAGCGTATATCAAAACAAAGCATAGCATGTCTATTTTATAGCCCAACAAATGGATCTCAATTCGGAGATGGGAATAGAAAGTTATAGGCCAAAGAACACTAGGTGGTCAGAATACACGAAAACAGTAAGCTACAAATTTCTTGGCAAAAATTAATTGAGTTGTTACAGGTCCAAAACATAACCAAATTATTTGAATAATACATCAAATCGAATCCTATGAATTCTAGTTTCTAATGCATCAAACAAATCTTAAATCGGATATCATCACAATGAGATATATGTAAAAGAATGAAGCATAATCATGTCTGCTACAGTAAATCATGAAATTGAATGGCACATTCGAATGATTTCTAGCACATTCGAATGATAGGGAAATTCATTTGGATGAAGGCACCTAGCATTCGAATGTTAGGCAAAAATCAGAGCAATTTGATCAGCTTACATGAAATTCATTCGGATGTGGGAGGAACTCATTTGAATGAGACTATTCTGGATAGTTTTGACATTGTTTAGTAATCTGGGCATAACTTTGTCGTTTGAGCTCCAATTGAGCTGAAAATATCTACAATTTAATGTTTTGAGTTTTAAAAGATTTAGGCTTAACCAAGGTCGAAATCGGGTTTGAAGTTGTTATTGTGATACATTCAAATGTGACTATACAATTTCGACAAAGTTTGGTATTTCGGGCATAACTCTCTCATCCAAACTCCAATTGAGGTGATTCAAGATTCTATGGAAATCAAAGAAAATGATATACAACTTTTGTGTTTTAACTTTTCAGAGATTCGGGATGAATAGAGGTTGAACTGGGCTTATATATTTCTATGGTCATTCAAATCATGCATAAGACTGATTCGAATCTGTCAAGGGGTATACATATAAAGGTTATTTGAATCAATCATGAATGGACATAAGGTCATTTGAATCGATTAGGGGCTATTCGAATCATGGTATGTATATATGAGGGTTATTCGAATCAGGGTATGTCATGTATTAAGAGTTATTCGAATCAAGGGGGTGTTATTCGAATGAGACAGCAAGTGACATTCGAATGGTACACTGTACCATTCAAATGAGGCTTTTTAACAAATAGAGAAAGAGAGAGAAAGAGAATGAATGGGAGCCCACCATTCGAATGGCAAAGCTCCTATTCGAATGGATTCTTTTTATATGCAGAAATAATCGTTTTCCTTGATATAAAATGAATAAAATTTTGTATCTATACCGAATAAAAATATACCATTTGCAGCAATAAATTTGGGATAAAGCAAACCCCATTCGAAACATCAAAGAGACCTTAATATACTTAGCAATGAGATTCAAGAGAAAATGATGCTATAATAGGAGGAATAATAAGTTACACGCAAAAATAGAGATATGTATATATATATATTTATAGTCATCACAGTAAGCCAAAATGAATATAGAAATCGCATCAGTAGATAGAAGGAATCGGCTAGCAATGTATAAGATGACTTGCATTGTAATTACAAAGAGAGTGCAAGAAGAACTTGCCTGATGATTTTGCTATACAGACTCCTCCTGAAGCTCCTCTCGGCCAAAATGAAAATGAGATGAGAAGGCAAGAGGGAAAGAAGAAGAAATAGAAAGAAGAAGTTGCAGAAAGGGAAAGGCAAGCATGCGACAGATAAATATAGTTGATTCAGATAAAGCTGTTGTTTTACTTTTGTATACTTAGTTTTGATGATGAAAAATAATATTTTATTTAATCCCTGTTGACGTACGAGAACCGTCAACCGGAGTTCGAGAACCCACAATGTGATAATAGGTGCCGAAGAGTAAGGAACAGAAACAAAAGAACAAACAAGAAGCACACAAGATTTTTACGTGGTTCGGCCCGAATCATGCCTAGTCCACGACTGTTCTCTGGTTATTCTGGCAGAGTCACAGTATGTCATTCAGTCATCGATCCTTTTACAGTGGCGTATCCTCCTCTATAAATAGAGTCGTGTTGTTTACAGTTCGAATCAGTTCTAAGTATGGAAGGAGTATATTACGTTGATGGCGCTTTCCTTATCGTTCGGAATATCAGGGATAGGTTCCTTGTCTTCAGGGATTTGAATTACTTCTAATAGGCAGGTGTATATCGCTTCCGATTATCTCGCGGTCTTCTGGCTGTTCTAATCTTTGGCGCGTCTTTCGGCGAAGCTGATGTCCTGATGCTGGGATGTTGTTTCGAGCGAGCTTGCTGTCTTCAAGCGACCTGACTTTTTACCGTGAGACTCTTCATTGGTGGTCCCCGATCTCTGGGCCTGGCGGGCCTCTAAGGAATTCCAGCCGGCTTATTGGGCCTTGGGTATTTTGGGTTCGCCCTGCGGGACCGGGTCCAACCCGTTAGCTAATTCTCGGAAATCGCCCATAACAATCCCTAAGTCATGAATCAAGGTTGTGGTTTTCAACATAAATCAATTTCAATATCAAGTATTACTTTGTGAGAATGAAAACCAAATGAATTTCAAGTATCGAGATTTCAAACTCATATTTTTCTAAGTCTGGAAGGTTAGCACCTTATAAGGAGATATATATATATATATATATATGAAAATATTTTCTTTTTAGAAAACTAACTCTCGGTAATTTAATAACTAAGATTCATTAGTGATTAAATAATTTTTAACGAATTTTTTAATAAATAGAAAATGTATATCTTGGAGGTGGTAAAATCGCAAAATCCTAAGTTTGTACTAAAACCCAAATTCTACTTTCTTATTCTTATGGATTTTGATTTTTTAGATATTTTTATTGAATCCAAATGGGGGGTACTTTCTTATTTATATTAATGTATTAAAGTAAATGTAAGGTAAAATATAAATTAAACAAAATAAGGACATTTACTTGTGATGTTTTGTATCATTCAAGTGTGCTTCTTCATGTTATCAGTTGAGTTTCCAATTTTTCATAATGGATAGTCGACTATGCCCTAGGATAGTCGACTATGCTTGAATGATCTGTTGACTATGTGTGGCTTCTGTCGACTATATTTTATTTTGTCAACTATTGTGTAAGGATAGTCGACTATGCTATTTATTCTGTCGACTATGGGTAATTTGTGTTAGAAGATAATCGACTATGCTTTCTTATTTGTCGACTATGCCTAGTTTTATTTGAAGAAATAGTCGACTAACCTATTTTGTCTGTCGACTATTTGTTTCTCAGAAATCAATAACGGCTTGTTTTTCAATCTCCAACGGCTAGTTTGTCATTCTCCAACGACTCAATAACGGTTAGTTTTGGGCAAGACTCTTGGGATGCTTCTATATACATGTCAAGGAGATCAAGAGATGGCTAATGAACGGGAATGAAATAATTTGAGTTTACTGTTACTCTTGTTTGTATTTATAGTGATCGTGCTTCAATTTTTTCTTTCTTCAAGGCTTTGATTTTAACTTGTATTAATTCATTCAAGCCTTGTTTTCATTATTAGAGAACTTGTAACTAAGAGTGCCAACTCTTAGCATCTCATTTACATTTGTATCACTCTTATTTTCCTAGCTTTATGCTAAAAGGCTTGCTCGTTGAAGCAAGGGACTGTAATTCCTAGTTAGGTACTAGAAGGCTTGCTTGTATAAGCAAGAGGTTGTAATTCCTAATCTTGAACTAGAGGACCTACTTGGTTTAAGTATGGGGTTTTAGTAGATTGTTTGTAAAATCCTTAGTGAAGAGTTAAGGTAGTAGATTAAGCTTGGGTTAAGCCGAACCACTATAAATTATTGTGTTTTTGTGTTTGTTCTCTTTGATCTATTTATCTTTCCAGGCATTTCATTATTCCTCACTTGGTTTACATAATTATCTTTGAAAGCTTATATCTGTCATTTTATATGCTTCACGTTTTAAATCCTAAAACCTTAATTTGTATTAAAAAGTTTTTCAAATTCAATTAAGTTTTTAAAATAACCAATTCACCCCCTCTTGGTGTGTGCCATAGCATCTCTCGATGCAACAAAAGTATGAAGAGGGAAATGCAATAGTCTGCAACTGTGAATTGGTTGGAAGACCTGATTGCCCTTCTCTTCCAACGACGAACAAAGGGAGACTAACGACACTATTGACATTTGCTGGCCAATTTAATTTATTATAATTTTTTTAAAAAAAAAATTCAAATCTTATTTTTCAATTGGGTTCAGCCCATGTCGTGGGCCATCCTATGTCCCAACTTACTGATCGAAATAATTCTCATCATCCAATGCCATTCATAATATAATTAAAATTCTAAACATAACTCAATGGTCCAATTCATTTGGACTTTTTCAACATTTTTGAGTCTTATTTGGATGGACTGCTAAATTTTTATTTCCACTTACACTTTATTCTATAAAAAAAAATATTTTCAATACTCAATTAATTAAAGAAAAAATTTTGAGCCCATAATAAATACCTGAAAACGTCTAGACCCTCTAACGGGTCATTACATGTATCATGTATGATCAGTGACAAATCCTCTAATGTGAGGACCTATAGTTCTAATGTGACAAATCACATTAGAGGATTTCAATGTGACTTATAGTTCTAATGTGACCTATAGTTCTAATTAGCAGCAAGAGGCAACGGCGGCGAGCTTCAGCAATGAGGTGTGACAATCAGTGGTGGCGAGAGGAAGACGGGAAAGGGAAGAAGGTTGGAGAATAAGAGATCCGATAGTAATAAATGGAATAAGAGAGGAAGAAAAAGAGGATTTCAAAGATAGTGGATGTCTTGGGTTTGGGGAAGAATTGATCTTGGGTAGAGAGAGGAACAAATAGGGGAGAAAATAGGGGGCGGTGGAAAATATATGTATAATGTTGATATGTATGTTAAATAATAAATTTAATGATAAAATATATATTTTTGTGTTATTTTTTGTCTGTGTTGATTTTTTAGTTTGTTTAGTTTTATTTATTTATTATAAAAAAAATCAGATCCTAGGACTCGTACATGGTCTGTAATTTTATTTTTTTTTAATTTTTAAACTATATTTATTTTTTATATTTGTATTGAAACTTGTAATTATATTCCACTTGCTATGGAATTGTTTGATGCAATCTTATTATTCACAATCACATTATGTAATTATCAATCCACGTTTTTAGTTTTTAATTTTTATTTTTATACTTTTTTTTGTCAAGTTAATTTATTTATTTATTCCTATTTTATTTTTTTAATGGAAAAAAATGTTGCAAAATTCACCAACTTTAAAATGTATAATTTCTTAATAATATATTAGTATTAAATAATTCTAATTTATTGAATAATCAAATTTATTAAATTAAATATTATTAAAAAATTATTTTTAAAATTTTAAATAGAATGTGTTTTCAAATTTTTTATTTTAAGAAATAATTTTTCAGAATGACAAATGAAACTCTTTTTCAGTTTTCTAAAACTAAACTAATAAAATAAAAAATTAAAAAAGAATTCAAAACTGAAAACTAAAATGTAAACGGGCTTAGTTTTAATTTAAAATTTATTGCTTTCATTAAATTATTATTATTTATTTTATTGTTTTATTTTAAAATTTTATTTTTATTGATTCTTCTATGTTTTTCATTTTTAACGGTTTTTCATATATTCGGCCCTCAGCATAAATTTAATTTTCTGTTTTTATTTTTTTTTCTTATTTTTAGTTATGAATAAAAATTAACATCTTAAATGGTGGGTTCTATTTTTAAAATTTTTACATAATAATTTTAATTATTAGATTTATTAAATAAAAATAAAACACGATTCAACAACATGAGTCTCTATTCTTTTTTATTCGATGTCCAATTCGATTTTAAAAATATTACTTCTACCACCTTTTATTTCTCTTTACTAGAGTTTAGAGCACATGATCAACGTAATACGTGAAATTCTAAGTGGGGATTAAAAATAAATTTCATTTAAAAATAATATTAATATAAAATATTTTCCATGTTGTAACACATCACTTGACTTAAGGGGGTTTGATAAATTATTTAACAATTTACATTATTCGGCATGCTTGGATAGGGATGGGATTAATGTTTTATTTATCCAGGATAAATAAATTTAATTATAAAAAAATTTAGAACATAATCATCATGCATGAATTTGTACCACCAAATGTAATTATAAAGAAATAACGGAAAAATTGGTTCTTAAATTATAAAAATGACGAATAATTATTATAAAAATGATTATGCAAGTTTTAAAATGCTCAATATTAGAGTAAGGATGATTTATAGGAGGAATCTACTCATTTTGGTTCATCTAACTATATATTATACTTGTTTTTCTTGATTTTTAGGTTAACCTTGAAAATTGTTGCATTTTCATCCCCCTAATCAATACCTTATCTTATCTTATCTTAGTGATTATTATTTTCCAATCTTTATCTCTTAAATATCTAATTAAGATTTATGGATTAATCTCAACCATATGTTTATGTTAATTTCCACCATATGTTAGATATTTATTGTAAATTACTATACTTTTAGATTCATGGTCAAATCGATCAATATACTTTAAAATGATTAAATTGCAATTGTATGTGATTTTTTAAATCCAGACTTAGGATCCAATTTGTGTATTTGCAATTTTTGTGGATTCGTTTGATTAGAAATAGAGTTGATATCATTGCAAGGTGCCAAGATATTTTCTACCATAATATTATTAACCAAGTTATTCTTAATAATTATTTTTAGAGTATAAGTCAAATAATTATATCATAATAAATTGAGATTCATATCAATAAGTTATGGGTTTGATTTCTTACTCTACATAATGAGATAAAACATTCACCTACGATTTATCTCTTTTATCGAAATAAAAAATATGAACGATAAGAGATCGTGCAAAAACGATACTCTGAAGTTATTTTTTGTAGTTGTTCATATTAATAAAATATTATTTTATAACTCCCATACAAAAGCCTTTGTTCGGATATTAATTTGTTGTAATTCCATCACTTGTATATTACTATAAAGTCTCATTCTATGCTTTGACTTTATTCCATAGACTCTTCTAAGGACGGATTCAAAAATTTACTTAGGGGAGGTTAAATTTTTTTTTTAAGGTACAAAAATACACATCACAAATTTTGGGGTGGGTTCAAATTTTTTTTAACAGAATTATTAGTCAAATTTATAAATTTTAATATTAAAAAAATATTTTTAATTGTGAGTCGCCTGGACTTCAGCCCAGGGGAACTCATGCCTGCATCCGCCCCTTTACTCTTCTGTCATGACATGAGAGCATTTATATACTCAAGTCATTATCTTTCATTGTCCTTAATTTATTAAGAAAATTCCTCAAATATAAAATTAAATACCTTGTTGTTCTCGATATTTATGGGACATTGTGGGGAATGCCCTAATCCTCTAATTTCTACGACTGATTTGAGGATTGAAGCAACCTCCAAGGGGTTTGATTTCAGCAAACACAGCGGGCCATTGGTTTGGACAATTAAAAAATTTTAATAACCATTACTCCATGACGGAAAAAAAAAATAACATAAGGATGGCAATGTTTAGACAGTTTATTAGTTTCAAGACTTTAAAGTACCAATTATTTTTAGGACAAAACTCAAAAATATTGAATGCATTTAACCCTAAAAACTAATACCAAAAGATAATTCTGTGCTACAAAACCATGGCTTATGAGTGTGAAGAGAAGAAAATATAATTAGTGACGACAAACCTTTGGCCATTGGTAGGTAATCTCGTGACACTCTCCTCCTCAACCAAGCAACATATATGCCAAGCTGGTGAAGGATTTGCCATATAAGTCAATTTTTAGTAAGGAAATATATATATATATACTCGCACATATAAAAGACAAAGAAAGTAGAAGGGCAACACTACCCATTTTATTATAATTCTGTGCTCGTTCTCATTTCTAATTTCTGAAATTAAAACTTATGAAAATCCTTTGGAAGTGCATTTTTTTTTCTTTTGCTGGGTTAAATTATTTTGAGATCTATTCTCCATAACAGTCTCAAGAACCTACTGCTCCACTAAATTTGCTTCTTGATTTTTAGATTTAAGAACTTGAAAACAGTTAAAAGATCACAATCAAGCGGTCACTTTCCCTTATTCATGACGCATCATCTGTGAGGGGGGAGAGACATCAATTGAGTAAGTTAGTTAAGATATCAAAATTCACATATATAATATAGAATAAGACAAAGCAAGTTCAAATGCATGATCATTATCTTTCTTATCTATCCAATAGAGAAGGTTTAGTTCTTGGTCTACATCTCATTGTGGTGCCAAATCAATGTAGAGGTCCTGGGCAACCGCGTCGCAGTAGTAGTTATAGTCTATTCAGCCGTAAATCCGGACGTTCAATCAAGTTAAATGTAATGGATGTTAGCATTTTTAGTCAAAGAAGTTAGAAGAAGAATTACAGCTAGCATATATGATTGTGACCTCGCGGGGGAGTAGGACCCAATCTAACTACTAATTACTAAAAACCCAGAAGTTTTACATACACTAAAGTAGATCACAAGGGAATTAGACCATTATTAGCTTGTTTGAATTTCGAGTTTACTGTTATGCATGTGATAAGAGATCACAAGGGAATTAAGACCATGCATAAGATTTTATATAATCACAAGAGTGCAAATGAAGCAAGCTTAAAAAGAAAAAATGAAGTTTTATGGATTCCTGCAAGTTCCTGGATCTTCCTTATCTAGGTGTGCTAGCTTGTAGGTAGTAGAAGTGGTATATAATGCAGCCTTCTGTTTTTTTCTGAAAAAAGATGAAAATTATGTTAATTAGGAAAAGAAACACATCCAACCATCCAATCAGGACACAAAACTCGAAAATACTCCCCTGAAAACAGAGATCCCCACCCAGTAAAGTTATCAGTGAAAGGGGATGTAAGTGGGGCTCAATTAGTTAAATTTATGTGCTTGTTTTGATAAATTTTAAAATAAATCTTATACTTAACACTTTTTTTTGCTTTTGTCTTTACTTTAAATTGTATTAATTGAGACCCATTGAAGGCCCCATTTACATACATGTCTGCACCATAGGAGAGACCAAAATAAGAGAAGTAAACTTGCAAAAACCACAATCAAACAGACAGGAATAATAAATCACCCACCACAATCAGCACATAATGACCTAAAATAGCCATCACTCACGGCATCCAAAGCATCAAATAATTACAAGATCAACACCTTTATCAGCTTAAACGCACCACAAAAAGGTGTTATATTTTTGTGAAACATAAAATGAGGCCCAAGTCTTGGGGGCCTCTTGTGGCAACCTGGGCTGCCCTTTTGGGCGCCCACTGGAGGGCCACAAGATGCAGCCAGCTTGGGCCAACCCATTTCTCATATCCTTTGATCTCTTGTCGTTTTGTCTGCTGCTGCTCCTTTTGCACGATTTAATTCAGACCATCGACGCTGCTTTTGCTGAGGCAATCCGAGCCATTCATTTCAATTATATCTCGCCTCGAGATTGCCGTTTTCTGATCGCATTGAAGACGAGTTTGATTGAGGGGTTTGGCAGAGAGTCGGTCATTTTTAGGGTTTCATCTTTTGCTCTCTCTCTCGTTCTCTCTCTGTAAATATTGTATAGTTCGTCTTCTGTAAGCGTTCCCTGATTTTTTTTTGTGTAAGGTAAGCTCCTAATCTGTAAGTGATTTCGTGGCTTATTGTTTTAGAAAATCAGGGTGTTTTGTTATCGTTTTTGTTGTAATCAGATTGAATCTATTTTAGTGGAAGTGAGCTCTTCTCACCGGAGCTCAAGTGGACGTAGCCCTATTTTTGGGTGAACCACTATAAAATCTTGCGCCTCTTGTTTCTGGTTTACGTTGTAAATACTGTCAATATTGGCTGCGTTTAATTTTTCAGTTCGTGTGAGTTCATCTGTGTGGGATTTTGACGGTGTGTTTGTGTTTGGAGATTTTGCTATCTCTGTTTGTTTGTAACAGTGGTATCAGAGCTCTCTGGTTTATCGTATCCAACGTTTTAGGGTCAAAATCTCGACCGACTCTGTTTTTTCGAAAACCTAGGGTTTCCTTTCCTTACTGTGTCGGTGTTGTTTTTATAAGAACTCTAGGGTTTTCTGAAGAAAGCCTGTCAGCGTGAGTTTGCTGTACAGGTCTCAGTCAGTAAACTAGGGTTTTTTGTTTTGTGAAATTTTTGTGTATTACAAAAATGACAACAACCCGATTTGAAATCGGTACATTCGATGGAAAGGGGGATTTCGGAAGTTGGAAAAAGAAGATGAGGGTTTTTCTCTCTCATCATAAAGTGCTTATAGCACTGGAATCAGATGACCGAAAATGGTCACCTGAGCAGCTGGCCCGAACTGATGAAATCAGAGAAGAGGCATTTAATCTGATTTTTCTTCATCTTGGTGACTCTGTAATCCGTAAGGTTGACGGTATATCTCTACCTCTTGAACTTTGGAATAGATTAGAATCTTTATATTCTGTAATGTCTGCTCCAAATTTAGTTTATTTAAAAGGCATGTTGTTTAACTTTAAAATGAATACATCTAAGTCTATGGATGAAAACATAGATGAATTTACTAAACTCATTTTGTTATTAAGAGGTACTGATCAGGCTTTAGGAGATACTAGTGAGGCAATGATTTTGTTAAATTCCTTACCTGATGATTATGATGTAGTGAAACATGCTTTACGTTACACTGGTATAGTACCTAATATGGAACTTGTTATATCTGGTATTAAAGCTAGAGAACTAGAACTTAGTACATCTAAGAAATCTGGCAACAATTTGTTTGTTAAAGGGAATACAGATAAAAGAAATTATACTGTGAATACTGAACAACACAATGGGTCAGGGTATAAGGGAAAAAAGAAGGAAAAGAAGGGAAAACAAAAACAAAAGTGGAAATGTTACCACTGTGGGAAAGAAGGTCATATAAAGAAATACTGTTATGATTACTTGAAAAAACAAAAGCAAGGGGGAAATGTAACAGTAGCAGCTAATAGTTCTAATTGTTTGGCTAAGGTGCTTAATGTTTCCTCAAGCTCAGTTTTAAATGAATGGATTATGGACTCTGGCTGTTCTTTTCATATGTGTCCTAATATTAACTGGTTTCACAACTTTAATAACAGAGAAAGTGGAATAGTGTACATGGGAAACAACCAATCTTGTAATGTTCAAGGTAGAGGAGACATAACTCTTAAGTTGCATGATAACAAAATTAGAACTCTTACTGATGTAAGATATGTCCCTGATCTTAAAAGAAATTTAATCTCACTTGGTACACTTGATGAGTTAGGATTCTCATACAAAGCTGAAAATGGTTCCTTGAATGTTTTTAAAGGAGATGAACTAATCTTAACTAGTTTAAAGAAAAATGGTTTATATGTTTTAAAGGGCTGTTTTCATTCCTCTGTTATATCAAATTCTGCATGCTATGTTAACACTGATAAGACTGATCTGTGACACTTGAGACTTGGTCATATGAGCCTGAGAGGTATGCAGGCACTGTCAAACCAAGGATACCTTGGTCCAGTGTCTGCTGAGACCCTCGATTTTTGTGAACCATGTGTGCTTGGCAAGCAACACAGGATAAGTTTCCATAAGGGAACTCACCTGGCGAAGGCATGCCTTGAGTACTTACATGCAGATCTATGGGGACCCTCCCAGGTCCCCACCCATGGTGGCAACAGGTACTTCCTTTCTATCATTGATGATTATACTAGGAAGGTGTGGGTTTTTCTATTAAAATCAAAAGATCAAACATTAGAAAAATTTACAACCTGGAAGATCTTAATAGAAAACGAAGCTGATAGGAGAATCAAAACTCTTAGAACAGACAACGGTTTAGAATTCTACAATAAAGAGTTTGATGATTTCTGTAACTCCCAAGGAATAAATAGGCATAAGACTGTTAGGAATACACCCCAACAAAATGGGGTGGCTGAAAGAATGAACCGGACCCTCCTTGAAAAAGTGAGGTGCCTTTTGTTCACATCTGGCTTGCCTAAATCCTTTTGGGGAGAGGCCTTAGCAACAACCTCACACCTAGTAAATAAAAGCCCCTCCACAGCCCTTAATTTAAAATGCCCTGAAGAAAAGTGGATTGGAAGAAAATTAAACTTCAACTACTTAAGAACTTTTGGCTGTGAAGCCTATGCTCATCAGTCAGAAGGTAAGCTGGAACCTAGATCCACTAAGTGTGTTTTTGTTGGGTATCAGGAAGGAACTAAGGGATATAGGCTATGGGAAAGGCAATCTAAGGGTGTAAAAATTATCATCAGCCAAGATGTTATATTTAATGAATCAATCTTCCCTTGCAAATTATCTAAAACTGATGACATAGATAATTCCACCAGTTTAGGAGATACCCAAACAGAGGTGGAGCATCAAGTTATAGATAACAATCCTTCAAATGCTCTAGCTATACCAGTCCTTCAATCTGAAGGAGACCCTACATCAAACCAAGACCAGACCTTTGATCATGAATCTGATCATGAGGAACAAAATGATGAAACAGAAATTGAGGTGGAGCAATTTGACACCCCTCAACATAATCTGGAAAACTATCAACTTGCTCGAGATAGAAGCAGGAGGTCTATTAGACCACCTTCAAGGTAAGCTTTCTCAGATTTGGTGTTTTGTGCCCTAGTGGTAGGTGTTGAGATGAGGAGCAGTGAGCCTTCCTCTTATGAGGAGGCTGTCAGCTCAAAGGAAAGTAAAAAATGGCAACAAGCCATGGATGAGGAAATGGCCTCTCTGATGGCAAATGGAACTTGGGTACTTGTCCCTCGTCAAGAAAATCATAAACTGATCCAATGTAAGTGGCTGTTCAAATTAAAGGAAGGTATATCCCTAGATGACCCTATTAGATATAAAGCAAGACTAGTAGTTAAGGGGTTCACACAAAGGGAAGGGATAGATTACACTGAAATTTTTTCTCCTGTGGTCAAATTTAAGACAATTCGCATGATACTTGCAGTAGTAGTTCAATTTGACTTAGAACTTGAACAATTGGATGTTAAAACTGCATTTTTGCATGGAGACCTAGATGAACACATTTACATGGTTCAGCCAAATGGTTATGTTGTGTCTGAAAAACCTGATCATGTTTGTTTGCTGAAAAAATCTTTGTATGGCTTAAAACAGGCCCCAAGGCAATGGTACAAAAAATTTAATAATTTTGTTCTAGGGGCCGGGTTTATTAAAAGTCAATATGACAATTGCTTCTATTTCATGCTTACAGAAATTCCTGTTTATCTACTGCTTTATGTAGATGATATCCTTCTTATTAGCAAATCTAAGTCAAAGATTAATGAGTTAAAATCTATGTTAAATTCAGTTTTTGACATGAAAGACTTAGGTCATGCTAAGAAAATACTAGAAATGAAGATTGAGAGAAATAGAAGCAACAATAGCCTTAAGATACATCAACATGATTACTTGGTGAAAGCTGTTCACAAATTTGGAATGGGAAATTGTAAAACTGTCATAGTTCCATTGGCAGGACATTTTATTTTATCAAAATTACAATGTCCCACATCCAACTCTGAATTAATAGAAATGGAAAATGTCCCTTATGCAAATGTAATTGGAACAATTATGTACACAATGATAAGCACTAGGCCTGACCTTGCATATTCAATTTCATTACTCAGTCGATATATGTCTAACCCTGGTAAAACTCATTGGGATGCCTTAAAACATTTGCTTAGGTACATAAATGGTACTGCATGCATTGGTTTAAATTTTAAGAAAATATTTGACACTCTAAATCTTGTTAGTTATGTTGACTCTAATTTTGCTGGAGATAGAGACTCCAGAAAATCCCACTACAAAAAAAATCAATTTTAGTGACGGAAAAATCCGTCACTAAAAACATAAAATCCGTCACTAAATTTTTCTGTGACGAGTTTAGTGACGGGGTAAAATCCGTCACTAAAGGGGGCGTGACAGAATTTTAGTGACGGGGTGAGTGCTACCCGTCGCAGATCTGTGACGGGATAGCAATTCCGTCACAGATTTGTGACGGGACACCCGTCACAGATCTGTGACGAGACAGTAGTACCTGTCACAGATCTATGACGGGGCAGTTCCACCCGTCACAGATCTGTGACGGGGGAAGTGCTGCCCGTCACAAATCTGTGATGGGAAAATAGTGCCCGTCACAGATCTGTGATGGGTAAGTACTGCCCGTCACAGATTTGTGACGGGGATTCCCGTCACAAATCTGTGACGGGGAACTGTCCGTCACAAATCTGTGACGGATATGACAAGCTGTCACAGATCTGTGACGGGAAGTACTGCCCCGTCACAGATTTGTGATGGGCACGCTACCCATCACAAACACTCTTAAAATAAAAAAAATAATTAAAACAAACAATCTGTGACGGGTAGTACCCCCGTCACAGATCTGCGACGGGAGTACCCATCACAAATATTCTTAAATATAAAAAAAATAATATTAAATAAATAATTTTATTTAAAAATAATAAAATTAATATGATCAATCGGCGACGGGACAGCCATCGCAGATATTTTTTAAATAAAAAATAATAATTTTGAAAAAAAATATTAAATTAATATTAATATTTTAAATCAATAATATATTTTTATGAAATTAATATATTTTTAATTTCAAAAAATATATTTTTAATTTTTAAATTTATAAAATTAAAATTTATATTTATTAAAATTAATATTTTCTTTTATAAGAATAAAAAAATTTAAAATAACAAGAATTTTTTTAAAATTTTAAATAAAATATTAAAAATAACATTAAATAAAATTAATATTACCCACATTCACATTAAAAATAAAACAAATTTAACATTAATTTTTTAAATAGAATTATCTAATTTATTTCATATGTTAGTTTTAAAATTTTTAATTAAAATTTTATTTATTATTTATTATTTATTATATTTTAAATAGAATTCTTTTATATTTTTAATAGAATTTTTTTAATTTTTTAATGTATACACATAAATATTTTCTTATGACAATAAGAAAATATTAAGTTTATTTTTAGTATATAAACTTAAAATATTTTATTAAGTTTATTTTTAGTATATAAACTTAAAATATTAAGAAAATATTTTTAGTATATAAACTTAATATTTTTAGAAAATATTAAGTTTCTTAAAATATATGCTTTCTTAAATAGTAAGTTTATTTTTAGTATATAATTTTTTACATATTTTATTTAAAATTACAATATTTTTCATTAAAAATATATCTAAACTTAAAAATAAAAAAATAAACATTATTTACACATGCACGAGTTTCCTAGTCCAATTATTACATATCAAAATAACTAAATAATTAATTAGTTGTAGTTTAATTATTTAATTAAGCATTACAAATAATATAAATAATTAAACTAAAACTACAACTAATTAATATAAAAATAAACTGCTAAACTAACACAAAAATAATAACTACAAATAAACTAACACAAAAATAAAATAACTACAACTAAACTAACACAAATAAATTATAATTAAACTAACAGAATATAATTAAAACTAAAACAAAATAAAAAACATAAAATACTTAGCTTGAGAGCACCGAAGATAACTGAAGAAGAACAAGAACCAAGAAGACTGTGAAGAACCAAGGAGACAAAGAGACTGTGAAGAAGAAGAAGAACCAAGGAAACTGTGAAGAATAAGAAAAATCGAGACAGTGAGAGAAAGGGAAGGGGGCCGTTCAAAGGTGTGGAGGAAGAGTGGGAGGGAAAGGGGGGCGGGGGTTATTTTAAAGGAACGATTGTGACGGGACGTCAGTCCCCGTCACAGAACTGTGACGGGGTGTCAGTCCCATCGCAAAACTGTGGCGGGACTGATAAGTCCCGTCGCAGAACTGTGACGGGGTGTCAGTCCCGTCGCAAAACTGTGACGGGACTGACAAGTCCCGTCACAGTTCTGCGACGGGGCGTCAGTCCCCGTCACAGAATTGTGACGGGGCGTCAGTCCCGTCGCAGAACTGTGACGGGGCGTCAATCCCCGTCGCAGAACTGCGACGGGATTGACATGTCCCGTCGCAATTCTGTGACGGGGCGTCAGTCCCGTCGCAGAACTGCGACGGAACATCAGTCCCGTCGCAGTTCTGCGACGAGAAACCTCGCTCCCTTCGCTGATTTGCGACGGGAGATTATTTTTCGTCACTATTTTGTGACGGGATACACTATCCCGTCACTGATTTGAGACGGAAATAGATATCCCGTCACAATTTTGTGACGGTAATTTCAGACCGTCACTAAACCACTTTAGTGACGGCTTTCCATCACTAAACCCGTCACAAATTAGTGACGAGAGCATCCCCGTCACAAAACCCGTCACTAAAACTGATTTTTCTTGTAGTGTCCACCACTGCTTACTATTTTACTTTGGGTGGAAATTGTATAAGCTGGAAGTCTCAGTTACAGCCTCTTGTAGCTCTGTCCTCCACTGAGGCAGAGTATGTGGCTGTAACAGATGCCTTTAAGGAAGCCATATGGCTTCAAGGCATACTAAAAGAAATTCACTTGCTTCAAAGCAAAGTGATGGTTTTCTCGGATAGTCAAAGTGCCATCCACTTGTCCAAAAATCCTGTGTATCATGATAGGACCAAACATGTGGATGTGAAGTATCACTATGTAAGAGAAATGATAGCCAACGGAACTGTGGAAATTCAGAAAGTATCTTCAGCCAACAATCCAACTGACATGGGTACCAAGGTATTAACTGAAACTAAATTTAAGCATTGCTTAAAATTTGCATATTGATGATGGCTAATTTTCTGGTCATCTAGAGCTATGAAAGTGAGAATTGTAGCATGCTTTACTTATATTTTTCATATCTGATTACTTAGTCATTTTATGTTTCAAGGTGGAGTTTGTTATATTTTTGTGAAACATAAAATGAGGCCCAAGTCTGGGGGCCTCTTGTGGCAACCTAGGCTGCCCTTTTGGGCGCCCACTAGAGGGCCACAAGATGCAGCCAGCTTGGGCCAGCCCATTTCTCATATTCTTTGATCTCTTGTCGTTTTGTCTGCTGCTGCTCCTTTTGCACGATTTAATCCAGACCATCGACACTGCTTTTGCTGAGGCAATTCGAGCCATTCATTTCAATTATATCTCGCCTCGAGATTGTCGTTTTCTGATCGCATTGAAGACGAGTTTGATTGAGGGGTTTGGCAGAGAGTCGGTCATTTTTAGGGTTTCATCTTTTGCTCTCTCTCTCGTTCTCTCTCTGTAAATGTTGTATAGTTCGTCTTCTGTAAGCGTTCCCTGATTTTGTTTTGTGTAAGGTAAGCTCCTAATCTGTAAGTGATTTCGTGGCTTATTGTTTTAGAAAATCAAGGTGTTTTGTTATCGTTTTTGTTGTAATCGGATTGAATCTATTTTAGTGGAAGTGAGCTCTTCTCACCGGAGCTCAAGTGGACGTAGCCCTATTTTTGGATAAATCACTATAAAATCTTGCGCCTCTTGTTTCTGGTTTACGTTTTAAATACTGTCAATATTGGCTGCGTTTAATTTTTCAGCTCGTGTGAGTTTATCTGTGTGGGATTTTGACGGTGTGTTTGTGTTTGGAGATTTTGCTATCTCTGTTTGTTTGTAACAATAGACAAACAATTAGAATTGATACAAAATTAAGAAAGAACACAACCAATTCGAACACCCAAGAGAAGTTGTGAACAGCTATATAGAAAGGAGGATCCCCGGCCTGAATCCTGTAAAAAGGCTGTGTAATTGATAATCTAAAGAGGTTAGACGGAGGGGAGTGTGTATTGTCAAAAACCACCTTGTAATTCCTTTCTAACCACAAGGTCCAGAAAATGCTGAAAAACAAAGAAACCCACCTTCTTTTAACCTTTTTCCCCGAGACAAGACCTCCACATTACTCAAATAAGTCCGAAATAGATTTAGGACACACCAAACAAAAACCCCACCAGCTAAAGACTTCACACCACAAGCTCGAATTTACATGGACAATGAAGAAAGAGACGATTGACAGATTCCTCCATCAACCCACAAAAAGGGAAAGAAGAATTATCAACAGGAAGTATACCTTTCAACCCAGATTCTGCCACTGGAATCAGGTTTAAAAGGCTGATTAGTCGCCTTCTTCATGCTTTGTTTTAGTTAGACTCTTGCATATTCATTCCTTCTATTCCATTTGAATGATTAGCAACGACAAAAACAGAACGGGAATGTAAGTTACCCAACTCTATAGAAGTAAAGCAAACTAATAGAACTTCCCACGAGCGTGTGAAAATTACACCAGCCAGCTAATTTGGGATTTTTAGATTCTTGCTAAGCTTTTCGATGGTTAATGCTCCGTTTAAAATTTTGTGTAAATTTCACATCATCCCCTTTAGGTTAGATAAAAAGGCACTTATAAGTACCTTTGAAGCCTTGAAGTTTTAAAAATAGCTTACACCTCCCTTGAGATTAATTGGTCGTATAAATTGATCAATTTTATCCTTGTATTTGGACTTTCTACTCTTGATTCCTTCCTTCTTCCCTTCCCTCCTTTCTTCTTTGGTAACCAGCATTTCAATCATGACGGGAATCATAAAAGGACAATGACGGTGGGGTTCCCAACACGACCAACAGCGTAAAGAAAATGCATGCTATTTTAAAAATATCACGTGTGATGAAAATGCATGCTATTTAATCAGCGTAATTAAATAAATTTATTTAGATGCTAATTTAAAAGGAAAATGACAGTGGGAAAACCCATTGCATTGACGATTGTGACAGAAAACTTTATCAACTGTTCACACTATTCTCTTTATCGATTTCTCTATCCCTTCCTCTTAAAAAATATCACTTTCTCCAAGAGAAGCTCAGTCTATCAATATGGCTTGCACTTTTTTTCTTTTTTTTATGATTTACTTAGGGTGTCTAAACTTCACACCTAGGGGTGTTCACGGTTCGATTTGATCGATTTTTGACATTTTTAATATGCTAAACTGTTTGTATGATTTTTTATCAAACCAAACCGCGCGGTCTGGTTTAGTGAGCAAAAACCACACCGTATTTGCGGTGCGATTTCCGCTATTTGTTTAAAATATTCAAAATATTAATCCTCATTTTTGTAGTTCAATTTTCATGGTTTAATGAATTATTTCATCAACTATTTAATTCATAAATTAAAATAAATAAGATAATCTTTTATTTATACAATTTGTAAACAGATTGTTTTTACAAACTGTTTGTATAAAGAATGTGTTTGTAAACAGATTGTATAAGATTGTTTGTAAAAACAGAATCTGTTTGTAAACAGATTGTATAAGATTGTTTTTACAAACTGTATAAGATTATTTGTAAAAACAAACTGTATAACAAACAGTTTGTAAAACAGAACAGATTGTTTACAATCTGTTTACCAAATCTATTTTTCTGGTTTGAGAGTAAATTGTTTTATAAATTATTTTATAATTTTTTTATTATTACATTATATTCGGGCGGTTCGGTTTTAAACCGAACCGAGAAATTCTCGAACCAAAAACCGCACGGTTTGAGGATTTCTCAAACCGTGTCGGAACGCTCATCTTAAAAAACCACTCGGTGTGGTGCGATGCGGTTCGGTTCGGTCGATTTCCACGGTTTGTCGATTTTTTTGAACACCCCTATTCACACCTGATTAATTTCTAGAGATGGGTGACATTTTCTCTGATATACCTATCAGATAAATTTAGATACAAATACAATTTATACACACTCAAATCTAGACATTCAATACACTAATCTATGCGAAATTTAAACATTTCAGCAAGTGCTTATAATGATTCAAATATTGATATTTTATTTGAAAGTTTAGATATTTTACTATTATACCATACTCGTAGGGGCTCAATATGGTTTTGTTTAACTTTCCTTCAAACTGATATGGGTTCGAAAGAACCTGAATTAGACATGGTCTTTAGCCATCATCTATATATATATATATATATATAGATTATTTTTGTAATTATATTAAAAGAAAAGATAGAACTAAGGGTATTTTAAAAATAAAAAAGGAGTCAACATGCAATTAAAAGTGAGGGGCAAGTGATATGTGATTATAAAACTTAATGAAAATGCATGCTATTTTAAAAATTACAGAGGCGGTGAATGCCTTTTTGCCAAACGTACTTAAAATTTATCTTAAAATTTAGAAGGGTAAATTGTTCCAAAAACCTTGAGGCCCATATGTTTGGACGTGTATCTCCAATAATTTAAAAATATCCTTGATATTTATCTTTTTACTTGAACACATGATCCATTAAAAATGACATTAATTAAATTTTAATTAAATTTAATTTAATTTAATTTAATTAAAAATATAAAATGAAAATTAAAAAAAAAAACTATAATAGAAAGGAAGAAAGAATTTTGTCTACTTCTTTCACTTCCTCTCTCTTATATGAAACTCATTTGCAAATTTAAAACTATTACAAATATGGTCTAAATTTAGAATGAAACTGTAATACTCAGAAATAATTTAAGAATAAAAATGATATTTGATAAAGGGTATAAGTGGAATTTTGAAAAAAATAAGACTATAGGGTACACTAATACAGCTTTGGACGACCGAATTAGTCAGAGGGAGTACCTCGGACCCTAGATAGCCAAGGAAAATGGTATAGTATCGACGAGTGATTTAAATTATGATTTTTAGTGAAAAAAGAAATGAGATCGGGAACAGTTTTCTATACAACAAAAATACAACTGCCAATTAGGTCGTATTACCGAATTGTTATAAACGATGTCTGAAAAATCAACGGAGTGTGTCTAGGACTAATATTTAATGTATAGAACAACTATTAAGTGATTTCAGGTTGAATCGAATGGATTTGAGGTCAAAACGATCAATCGGGCCTAAGTTTAATTTTTTAAAATTACCCGAGGGAGGTCAAAACGGTAATTTTTTTGAAGTTTCAAAGGAGAAATTAGAATTACTAATCTTAAGGGTCTTAGTGATGGTGCTAGAAAGATCAGGGGCTTGAGGATAAGGGCCAAAATGCAAAAGAAAGTTTCTAAGGGGTTAAAGTACAATTTTCAAAAATCTGCCAAAGCATAGCAGATCTGGCCGCAGATTTGGCTGGAAAATCTGGCTATTTGGCAGCCTATTTTCACCAGGGCATGGGCAATGATGGTCTAGGAGGCGTGTGGGAAGAGTTTTGGCCAGAAATCGACCACGTGGGGGTGGGTTTTGGCCTATAAATAGCCAAGGGTTTCAGCCGAATCTGAAGCACCAAATAGCTCAAGTTTGAGGGCGAATCGAGGGAAGGCAATAAGGGGCTTTTGATCCTTGAGGCAAGAGGAGAAATTCTGGTAAGTTTGGTGAAATTTCGAGGTGATTTGAAGAGGTTTTGGAGGCTCGTCGGAAAAGTTGGGCGGTCCGCCATACCGCGCCCGAAACCGCCCGATCAGGGCCCTTGCCGGTGGCCTTTCGGCCTGAAATTGGTGGCATCACGATCGACTGGAAGTGGGCTTCCAGTTGGAGTGATCGGGGGCAAATTCTGGTGCCGGCCGACGACCAGCTCGCCGGAGAAGAAAGGGCGCGTGTAGTGCACGCGCAGCACCACTCGCCCTCGCGTGGGGGCGCGTGCCACATAGGTAATTTCTGATTTTTTTTCCAAAATTCTTAAAAAATTAATTTATGTCTATTTATGTAAAAATATTTGAGAAAATAGCTGTGTAGATATTTATTTTGGATTATTAGAAAAGAAAAATGGGAGAAAAATAGGAAAATATGAGAAAATTAAGGGAAAATTATAATTATTGGATAAATATGATGATTAGGGTGCCTTGCGGCTTGAGGTAAAGTGACTCGTGCGAAGTTCGAAGAGGGCATGCAAATCGAGGCATACCACGCTTATCAAGAAGAATTTGAAATTTCACCTAAAAGCGAGTGGTTCTACCCAAAAAGACTTATAGTAGTATGTGAATGGTTTACTGTGAGTGTTTATCCCTATGGCTTGGCTTATTGTAATGGTTTGTCCAAACGGTTATTTACACATGCATTGAATTTTGTACGGTAAATTGCATACATTGAGATGTTGATTTTATGCATGTTATGATTTTTCGGCATTGACATGTTGTGTTGTCCATGTGGGATGTTGGTTGTTAACCTGTGACGTAGATCTCGAGTGTTAGCACTCAGAATACGTGCCAAGGGTTAATGCTATGTGACCCACTTAGGACGAGGTTGAGACGGACTTCACCCTACGGTACTCAAGTGGTGGGGCTGAGAGTGGACACCACCCCAGGTTCCTTTGAGCAATAGCATTAAGGCCGAGGTGTCGTGGATTTCGGGGATAGTGCTGATGTGACATTCTTGGGGCTAGGGTTGCGTTGGGTTTTGAAATGCTTTTGAGTAGGAGCGTAAAGTCTAACAATGACAATGGGGTGATTCCCAGGTTCATATGTCGAGGTTGTCCTTCTTAAGCAAGATTAGTTTTCCAATAGGTCGGTGTGGTCGTGTTGCCTTTAGAGAGATTGCATTTTCCCCGGTTAAGGCTAAGTGCTATGTGGGATTCTCTTAGGCTGGGGCATGTCGGGATTTATCGAATTTACATATGGTTTTGCATATCTGCATGAAAATGTTCTTGAACTCTCACTTAGATGATTCAGTATCTAATTTGGACTATGTCCCTAGAATATTCAAATGTTCCAAGTGAATGCAGTGGCGCCAAGGGAAAGAATGTCATTAAGATGTAGCTGCTATGTTTAGTTTTCGTAGGTCTTTGTCTATGATTACGACGTTCAGAGGTTATGTAATATTTTGATATTTTCATGTGAAACATCGATTGGGTTATTGTAAAATGAATTGTCGGTTATATATATCATTAAGGTTTCGATCTTGCTTCTGTTGATGTGATTGATAATACATGTCTTAGTCTATTAATTATTAAATTTTGATATACTAAGAAGATACGATCGGGATTGTCGAGAAATGATTATGATGAAGGTATGTGTATCGAGAGATTTATGTTGTGTGTTTGATGTTGAAAAAAAAAATTATATATATTCCCGAAATCTCGAGGTAATGCTCGTTCTGAGAAAACGGGGCGTTACAGAAACTGTCCCCAACATAGGTCAAGCGATCGGATAAGGAATATGTCAGTATCAATTTGATAAATTGCGCGAGTTCAATCATCGCCTTATACAAGAGCCAAATACCCAACCTGTAATTTACCTCTTCTGACGTAATAAGAAACATGAATACCCGAAATTGCGTAAGGGTAGTTATCCCAAATCTAGATTGGAACCTCTCACAATCGTAATTGCCAATAAGGCTTTCTTTATTTTTGAAATTTTTGTTTTGTAGTCTTTATTAAATTTAACTTAATTAGAATTTAATCATTGTTATTTCTAATAACTAATGGGTATCCAAGTAAAACTAATAATTAAATCACAAAAATCTCAAGAGACAATTTTAAATCACATAAAATCTTCATATAAATTGTACAAATATGCAAGGAGTCTAGAACAATTTACCCCACTTATAATAATTTATGTAATTAGGTCTATAAATTTCATAATATCCAAAATATCATTCAAATAACAAACAAATTCAAAGAAATACATTAGGACCTTGAATTTTTTTTTTTTCAAAATCAATTAAGATTAGGTTTTTACGTAATTTTCTGTCTCGTGGGGTGGTTTAGTTGAAGGTGAAGAATGTAATCAATGTTACAAGGAATGGGTGATAATGCAGTTTATTTTTGTTATTAAAAAAACTGTAAAGTTTAAATAATTTCAACAAAATTTGATTAACCTAAATAAATTCATTTAAGTTAAAAGGAATGGGTGTCATTTTATTTTCTTACTTTCCTTATTAAAAGGAATTTGTAGGGATCAAATAAATTCACAATAATTTATGTAATTTTATGCATCTAAATAAATTTATTTAATTAATGAGTGTTCGTTCTTTTCTTTTTTATTAAAATAAAATTAAATAAAATAATTTATAAAAAGTATGAATATAAATAAATTCATTTAATTAGTGTCATTTAATTGTAAATAAATCCATTTAATGAGTGCTGTCATTTCTCTTGGTAGTTCTTGAAAGGAAATTGTAAAGCTTAAAGAAATTTAATAGAATTTGAACAAAATTTTGTTTAATGTTAACAAATTAATTTATTGAGTGTCATCTCATTTTCTCATTTCGTTATTTGAAAGAATTAAATCAAGGGTACTGTTAAGTTAAGCTGCATTAAATGAGTTTTTTTTTATTTTTGGTGGAATATGCATTTATTATACATTATTTTTATTAAAAATGCTCTGATTAATTCTTAATTATTAATAAACGCATCAATTCTTGTAATATTTTGTCAACCAATAAAATTTATTTAAAACTAAAAATAAGATTCAATAAATATGCATTCTCTAAAACAAAATTTTCACTACGCCTTGTTGAAACAAATTTTATTCGTTTAAATAAATTCATTTATTGAGGGTCCTTACAATTTTTTTTATTTCTTCTATTCAAAGAAAATTGTATGGGTTAAATAAATCCAACATAATTTATAAAATTTTATCAATGAAAATAAATTTATTTAATAAGTTTCCTTTTATTTTTTATTGAAAGAAAATTAAGAGGTTTAATCAATTTCAATAGGATTTGCAAAATTTATTAACCTAAATAAATTCATTTAATGAGTTCAATTTCATTTTTAAATGGAATTTGTTAATTTTTTAATTAATGAGCTCCTTTCTTGAAAAATCATGAAAAATATAAAAGATATTAAATGGTGTCCAATTTATATATTAAATTATTGAAAATAAAAAAATAATTACTTGACTGTTTGACTGTTCAAATGTTTATATTGTTTGAGATAAACTTTTATGACTTTTCATTTAATTATTCAAATTTTATATCTACTAAACATTAATTTAATATCTTTAAATTAATATTATATCAGAGAATAACTAATTTTTAAAAATAGAAGATATTAGTTGTGTAGGTTGAGCTTTATAATAATAATATAATAATAAGATATAGTGGCATTTACTTTAGGTAAATACCAATAATACCAAAATATAATTATCAAAAACTTTTAGCCAATGTCTTGACTCAATGAAAATGTTATGTATAGGATTTTCATAGAATTTATTTAAAAAGAAAAAAAAAACTTATTCACACTTCTATATAAAGTAGAGGTATTTATAGACTTGGGTAGACTTGAGATCGAACTCAATCAGTGCGATTGATTGGATTTTTTTAGTAGATTAGTTCGGTTTTGGATCTTAAGTTTTCAAATCTGTGGATCTGACCCAAACTGAACAATATATATAAATAAATTGAAAATGTATAATATAAACACACAAATTCTATGTTATCTTGTTCATTTTGTGAATTTATTAGTTTTTTTGTTGTAAGTTACCTATCATTGCTTAAACAAATTGTAAACTATTGTGTAATATACTTAGGTGTAAATTATTTGTTGAACATATCTATTGATATTATTTTTTTTCAAAGTTTATATAATAAAAAATTAAGATTAATGGATTATATATGAACCAAAACAGCCTGACTTTTCTTTAGCTTGGGTTGGTTTGATTTTGTATAGGGATTAGTTCGATTTAGAATTTAATTTTATGAGTAGATGAAAATCGATTTGGTTCTAAATTAATGTGAAATTTAAATTAACTTGATTCATAGACACTCTTAATATAAAGTAATTAGCTTAGTCAATTTTTAATTTTCTTACCAACAATATTCTTTCTTTGGAGGAAGAAAAATAAGATAAAAACAATAATTTGGCAAAGATATACCTTTCAGCTCAACATATATATTTGCACCCTTAAACAAGATTTACGATTTTGTGGAATGACTTGCAGTTCTAATATTATAATAAAAAATTAGAATTATAATCTTTGAAGAGTGATATATATATTATTCACGTCAAGCAATATATATGTATCTCTCCCAATGAGTCCACGTCACCCTCCCCCTCTCAATTTGACAAAATAACATAACAAAATTGTATAACCTTATGCATGGGAAAGGAGTCAGTGATAGTAATATTCTTTTTTATTTTTATTATATATTAAAAGGGGTTTTCAAAAATTTGAGGGGTCAATTTGCAATAATATAGTAAAATTCTTTTTTTTTTCTTTTCATTATATACTGAAAGGGATCTTAAAAAATCAAAGGGGGAGGGGGGATACTTAAACCTAAAGATTATTTCCCTTGAATACGCGTACATACATACATACTATATCTATAGGATAAAAATCCACTAATTGTCAACAAGGTAAGGCTTAATTCTTTTTTTTTTTTTTTTAGACTGTATAATACTTTGCCCTTTATCATTAGTAAATTGTCATCAAATTTTGAGGAAGTCTCAAATATCCCCTCACACACGCTCTCTTCTCTTTCTATCATCAATTATGGTGATAGCTACCTTGATCTTTCTCCCCATTCTTCTTTTTTCTCCCTTTGTTCTTTTTCTCTCTCATTTTCACCCAATCCAACCATCTTTGGGTGGCCAGAAACACAACCATTGCTAGGTCTTCTTCTCAACAAAGCCATCTCTCAATCCATCCCTTTTTTTTCTTTCACTTTTTGTCTGTCTTTATCTTATCTTTCTCTCATCTCTTTCTTTCCGCTTCTTTAAATTCTCCCATGGCTTGCTTAAAATGAAAAAAATAAAATAAAAATATAAAACAACTACCATTCCTACTAACCACCTTTGATTGAAGGTCAAATCCTAATGATTTTAAGGCTTGAGATTGAGCCCAAGGATATCAAGGTTTGTTCCCCATTAGTGTTTTTTTAATTTAATTTTTTTTATTTCCATGCTCATATAATAAAAGATAGAGAGAGAAAAATAATGGGTGATTGGAAAGATAAAGACAAAATATTTCTTTTTTTTTAATGACTTGAAAAGCCCTAATAATTTCTCAAAATGGAGAATGATTTAGTCTAATTTACTCATATTTACAAAATAATTTAATTTAACATAGAACAACCTGTAAAACTCACCTACAAATTTTGGAATAATTTTAAATAATTTAAATAAAACTCAGACATAACTAACTCAAATTTATTTATAAGGTAAAAATATCTCACAACACTCCAGTGGAAAGACGTAAATGTAATTTAAGCAAACCATAACATGTGGATCCGTAGTTTGAAAGTAACGTGCAATTTGCATCCTCCACTTCAAGTGCATCCAAAAGTTTGCCCTAAATCTGTTTGCTCTGCCAGCTAGAATCCCAAGGGCACCCATGATATTGGTAGATTCTTTATTGATTTCTTTCCAAATCAGTTCAAGACTAAGCCCTGCTTCTCTCTATAAAAACCCATCACTGACTCCCAATATTCTCCATCACTACTACAGGCATTTCTCTCCTCTCATCACCTCTAGAATTTCTATTAATTACCACTGCAGTTTAGAAACTTTCTGGGGGTTTGAGAGATGGCTTCCAAGAGCAATGCTTCACTTGCTCTCTTCTTTTTAATCAATATTCTCTTCTTTGCTCTTGTTAGTGCTTGTAGCACTTGCCCAAAACCAAAGCCCCCGCCCTGCCCTCCACAAGGCAAGTGCCCCAGAGATGCTCTCAAACTAGGTATATGTGCCGATGTCCTCGGTGGATTGCTTAATCTTACTGTGGGTACTCCTCCGGTGACTCCATGCTGCAGCCTCATCCAAGGCCTTGTTGATCTTGAAGCTGCTGTTTGCCTTTGCACTGCCATCAAAGCAAACATTTTGGGCATCAACCTCAACATCCCTCTTTCTCTAAGCTTACTCCTCAACGTTTGCTCCAAAAATGTCCCCAAGGACTTCCAATGTGCCTAAACAATTCAATTTCTTCTCCTCTTCGTGGGTTTGGTTCACTAGATCTGCATTAAGTTGTGAGTTCTAGGATAATAACTAAGACAGTGGCGTAGGTCTGTGAAACTTCCTCCTTTCCATTTGTCATAGCCTTTGTGATCTGTTTGATTTGATGGTGTGCGAAACTTCCTCGTTTCCTTTGTACCATGCTTGCTTTTGGTGTAATTTTACCGCAAATGAAATTCGTTACTTACTGGGTTAATTAATTTAGTGCATGTAGTTTCTGATGCTATCACTCGCCCCAACAGACCAATTATCAAAATACCTAGAGGTTTTAAGTTTGATATTCTAAAGAGTACTGGTAAGTACACAATAAATATTTAACACTGCCTTGCCTTGCATGTATGAAAATTAAGAATCGTATCCAACCCTGTATAATTTAGAGTACTGGTTACTCAAAAGAGTAGAAATAGTGTCCTATAGAAATGGGATTCATCAATAACCGGGACAGAGTTATGGATCCTAAACGATGAATTCGACGATTTGTGATCCAATATCACTCAATCTACCTTCATTGTTTTCAGGTTTTGAACCGAGTAATTGGCTGCGGCCTATTCTCATAATATATATACTTCAGTAATTAATACCATGCTTGGATGGCATGACTGCATTAACGATATCTTTTGAGATTCTGACGTATCTTCTTTTAAGCAAGACATGGTGGCATATTACTCCCCGTCCTGATCATGAATTGTTGGCTATGATTGGCTTATATACATACATATAGCTAGAATTTATTGGAATAATCAATTCAGCATTTCAAGAAGCAATTACAATCCCAACTACAGAAATCTGTGTGCGCTAGACATGCATGTGGTACTCTCTCAAGTCCATTCTCGTGGGCCATTACATTTGGAAGAAAGCATTTAACATTTAGTAAAACAGTTTGATCCGTGACTCGGAATTTGGTGAGCATAATGCGTCTTCACATGGCGAAAGGGGAAAAAGAAAGGGTTTCATTATCATTTCATCATCACTGTTTAATAGTTACGTTGATTAGAAGACACGGAATATGTTGTTGTACGCCAAGCCAACTTATTTTGCTACTCTTCGCTCTTCCATGTAGAATGTAGTAATACACAGAGAATGCAGATGCATCACCGCTCATTTTGTAATTTTCAAGAAGTAACTATCCATATTCTTTCAACTTCGTCAAAAACCCACTCATGGGGAAAGGAATATTGACACCAAGGACAAAGGTAAGCCATTAATCGTTTTTCTATTTTTTAAGAATTAATTAAGCCCCAACTCCTTTCAACTACTCACATAATTATTATGCCTCTTCCAATGAAAAAACTTTTTTACTGGAAGTGGTAGAATTATTCTAAATGTATATTTCAATTTAAACAATTTTATATAATTTTGATTTTCTATTTGCATGTGATATCGCCAGGTCGATCCGCTCATGAAATTATTTGAACAAGTATAGAGTACATTAAAAGCCATTCAATTAAATTTGATAAGTCCTTAATCATAATCTCCTCAGATACTTCAAGTTAATTAAGATCATTCAAGTATGCTCATTTTTCTTTCTTATAAACAGACAAATAGGCAGCGTGTAATCAATTTTCTATTAGTCAACTATGCACCTTGACTGATAAAGTTTATTTAAATCAAATGGCTTGTTAACCACCTGTAATCCCTCTGGTCCGCCAATAACAATTTGCCCTCCCGTGATCAACCCTTGGCGCCTTATAGTAACACGATTCCAAAAGTACAGTGGCTTTTAAAGGTGCTTCTTCTAATCAATCACCAAAAATCCATGTGCTGACTTCATTCGTCTCCTTTCTTTTTCTCCTTTTTTTTATTTTTCCCGACAAACACATCAATACGAAACCGGAGGGTGTCCCACGGAATAATATACAGGAAAAGAGACGCGTAAATGGGGCAGTGTGTATACATCAACTCTGCACTGTATGATAGGCGGCACCAAAGGATCGAAGAAAAAAGAAAAAACCTTTGCGGTCCATGATAGTGAAACCTATAAGATAAATTTCTCTGAAAAGTGCTTGGAAGTGATCTGTCCTTCCAAAATGACAAATTATGAAAATAATAATAATAATGATGATGATCTTTCTTTGGATACGAACTCTGTAAACAATGAGAAATGACAATCTTCCTTTCGCCTCATCTTAGTCAAATATGAAAAGCAAAATTTATGGCTGGCAAATGAGTCAGCGGAGAAAAATACTCCAAAGGCAAAGTAACTCTCGAAGTAGGAGAGCAGCAGAAGAAGTTCAGTGAAAAATACTCCTAACTAACTATTAATTATTATTTTGAGAGTTAATTCGGAGAGCTTGGAGGTTAGTAGATATCTCATTAAGTTCAAGAACATCTCCTCAACATAGATATCTGGGAATAGAATTTCATGCACAACAGAAAACATAAAACGTAATGCAAGTTACGTTACTGAATACAACGAAAACAACTTGGAAACCTGGACAATATTCATGCCCCCAGCTGGGAGAAGTGATGATCAAAGTACTCCACACTTTATACTAGAGGGGGACATACAAAACCAGGCGGAGGTGTCATACCACAAGTTATTAGGACTTGAAGAGCAAGGGGGATGAATATATTGAGGTTTAGAAGTTTAAGCCTTATGGTGGTGCAGAGACAAATGGCAGCTTCCAGCTCGAGCAACCCTCTAAGCACTGGGCAGCACACATTCTCAACTGGATTTCCGAGCCCAATATGCACCAGTCCTCCTAGCACGTCAACACATAACCCTAATTTAAGGGCGTTTATAGGACAAGTTGGTTGAGTAGTGGGTGGTGGGTTTAGGCCTGGAACACCCCCTCCTCCTCCGCCGCCGCCGCCTCCACCGCCTCCACCCGAAGGAGGTCCAGTGTAAGGTGGATATGGCGAAGTAGGTGGAGGGTTTATTATTGGAGGAGTTATCACTGGCGGGTTTGTTATAGGAGGTACTATAACTGGAGGGTTTATGATGGGTGGTATTTTTCCCGGGGGTTTTGTAATAGGGGGACTAATAACTGGTGGGTTGATGGAAGGTGGTGACACCTTAGGGCGGCCGCCGTGATGAGGCGGAGGCTTGGTGGACGGCGGGCGTGGTCGGGGAGTTGTTGGTGGGCGCGGCCGTGGATGAGGGCGGTGGTAGGGCGGATTCGGTGTTGGGCAGTACCCACAAGCATATATCGGTGCCAGTGCCGTTAACATGAATATCATGCCTATCAGGAACATTGCTGTGACCTTGGAACCCATAGCTTAGGGTTCCCAAGGGTTTTCTACGCACCGGTCTTCTTTCTTTCTTGGTTCCAACAGGTGTTGATTCTAAGATTTATATATAGCTGAATTATATGAGCAACCCGTGAACGGTTTTGATGAAATGGCAGAGAAAAATGGACAATTTGTAGACAGAGAGCCGAGTTGTTACACAGAATTCCAAAAATATCAATTTGAGAACTTGGAGTGTTCTTGGTGATTTCAAATTCCAATACTGGACAAATCCGTGACTGCTTCAGTTTAATCCGTGAACAGTTCTTTGATTTCAGAGGAAAGCCCAGTTGCACGGATAACCATGGCTCTTGCTTGTTTTCTTGCTTTCTTGGAAGAATGAGAGTTTGCTTTTCTTGGTTTCAAGTCCATTTTACTTTAGCCTGTCCTTGAAAATTGATTCGGATGTTTTGAGCTAATAGCTAAAGCCTCTGAGATTACAGCCAAGCGTGAGGTTGCTTTCCTTGTCAACATCTTCTACTGGTAACTAAACTCAGATATGGTGGTCTGATAAATACAGCGCGAGATTAGGGTTTGCACTTCATGCAGATGCACATCATTTTCTTTTTTTTCTTTATATAATTATTTTGAGCTCATTTTTCAAGGAGAACATGTGAACTTCTCCCTATTTTGATTTATGAACACAGGAACATGTGAACATGCTCTGCTCTTTCAACATCTTTTTCTTGCTTTCAATCTCTGGGAGGCATGAAAGTGCACCATGCAATGGACGGATGTTTGCATAATTAGATTCAGCTTTGCAATACAAGGCTGTGGTTTTGGTTTTGGTTTTGGTTTTGCTCTGGCATGCAATTAATGGCTTTTGGCTAATTTGGTTTGTATGCTGCTTTTGCGATTGAGAAAGCATTTTCCATTGCCATGCAAATATTTTTGCAGGAATCCGAACATTTTTGTTGCTTGTTAGATCAGAGTTTTACATTTTATGGACCCTCTTCCCACAGTACAAATGGTTCCATCTCACTTCCCTCTCTTCTGTCTTTTCCGTCTCTCCTATTCCTTTTAGTAAATTATTATAATTGCTCCTAAGATTTCTCTCAATTGCAAAGATTATTTTTGGTAAAATAGTAATAACCTTCAAGAGATTAAAAATAAAATGAGGCACAAAATAATTTATAATGATTCAGTATCTTCGCTCACATCTACTCCACCTTCTCAATATCTAACCACTCTAGAGATTTCACTAGATCAATTTCATCAAAATTTTCACACTAACTTACATTACAAACTAGAAACATACCTAGTTTATAATGAATTTTAGACAACCATTACACCAATGTTTTCACCTTAACTTACCTTGAAAACTAAATTCAGCTAGATTTTAACGATTCTAGAAAACTTATATAATCCACACCGATATTTTAAACGTTTATAAATAATTGTCCTCACTTAGACACAAATAAATAAGCAATTAAGTACAAAATATACAAGGCAAATGAAATATAAATATAGTAAATAAATTTATAAGCTTAAATAGAGAAGTTCGGATTTATCGTAAAAGGTTTTGAGAACTTTTCTCCTCTTACCTTCATGTGGCTCTTCGGTTGATGTGCAATAATATTTCATGAGTTTCAAATTACTTGAATGTTTTGTTTAAGAGCTTTCGTGTGCTTTAGATTTACAATGGAAGCACTTAGTTATCTCAAAAATAAATTTGGAGGTATTTATAGGCATTTGAAACATTTCAAACAATCATTTTTTCTTATTGTTAGACCAAGGTTCGATCTTCCAAAAGGAAAGAGTAGGCTTTTGCTTGAATTTGCAATGGTCAAAAATCCAATTATACTTAGGCCGAAAGTCGACCTTCCATATACCAAGGGTCGACTTTCTGGCACACAAAGGGTCGACATTCTAGTCTTCAACGGTCGACTTTCTAGCACAATAAAGGTCGACCTTCTAAGATTCAAAGGTCGAGTTTTGTGCACACTAAGAGTTGACTTTCAAGTCATTAAGGCTTGACTTTTTTATCCAGATTTTGGAAGTAATGATTTTATATTTTTAAAAAATTATTTATTAAATATTTTTAAGACAAAATAATATTTTTGGTAATTCATATACTATAAAAAATATTTTACAAATTAATAAAAAATAATTCGATACTACAATTAGTATATTAAAAAAATAATCTTTTTGTTAATAATTAAACACTATAATCTGTATATTGAAAAATATCATTTTTGTTAATTATTAAAACTTAATTAATGTGAGCAAATTAGCTCAATATTCTCCTCTTTTTTATGATGACAAAAATATTATTTTTGAAATGATTAACTTGATAAAATATTTTTGAACTCCCCTTTAATTTTATAAAACTCCCCATTTCAAAAATACTAATAGTATAAATAAATAAAATATTTTGAATTTAACTTAATAAATAAAATATTTTTCAAGAGTTTAAGAATCAAACCTGATTGTCTTGATTGCACATATTTACCTTGATTGCTTGGCTCTCATACATACAATCTCTTCACATACAAGATCTCTCATTCAATTCAATCTCTCATAAAAAAAAAAAAAAAATCATACATTCTTCTCCCCCACACAAAATTTGCAACTCAAAAATACAATCGAGCTCTCATACATATAATCTCTTATCTCATAAAATCTCATTTTTCTCTCATTTCTTGTTATAATCAAAAAGACATTGTTAGTGGAAAGAATAAAAATACAAACAGTATAATCCGTGAGAGAAACTGACAAAGTATAATCCATATAAAAATATGATGGATAATAAACAAAAATTACTGAAAATATAGATGTAACGTTAAGTACTAGAAATAATACATCATACCCTATCATATATATATAAAAAAATTATTGCATGTAATTCAATAGTAAAATATTTGAAATTATGATGCAATCAAATTATTTGAAAATAGTACTCAGCATCCGGAGCTAGATAAGATCCAAAGAAAGAGATGTCCAATCTAACGACCAAGCCCACCTACCATCAACAATGATGTCAAAAACAGGGATTGTAATTGGGATACCTAGCCACCTAAGGAGCTGATAAGAGAAACGATTGACCAAAATCCCCCAAGCGCGGGTACCATTTATCATACCATAGGAAGACCCGACTACTGTCCCCCACCCTCCAACCAAATTTATCTCCGACCACATAGCGAATAGATAAGAGCTTCCTCTAGAACCAAGGGCAAGAATGAAGCATCCAAAAGCACTTATTCTTGATTGAATTCAGTCTATTAGCTTATGTGAAGCTTCATCCCAAATCCTAATCCCACATCCAAAAGCACTTGTTCTTGACTGAATTCAGTCTATTAGCTTATGTGAAGCTTCATCCCAAATCCTAATCCCACATTCTCCCACTTTGGCTGGAATTCAAATTTCAACCGGACTGGTCATTTCAACTTGTTTTGACTGGTACAGGTTGAAATGCTTAGAAATTGGCCGATACGAAATAAAATCAACAACCCTGTCTCAAACCCTCGCTATAAAAAAAAAAAAAATTAATAAGTGCCCATAAAATAAGGTGCCCAATACAATCCTATCATTTTATATTTTTCAAACCCTAAACCCAATACAATCCCCAAGAATAATCCTATTATTCATTTGATTTCAAACTATTAAGTCTAAGAAGAATGTGGATCAAAATAACTGTTCATAACAGCATGAATGACTCTTTTTTTTTTTTTTAATCTTTTAAGGACATGAATGACCTTTTTCTTTTGTATTTTTTTTCTAAGGGTGTGAATTACCTTTTTCAATAAACCCTTATGGTCATATTCCACTCACTATAGTATTAGCTTATCTGGATGTCTAGACCTCAAATTTCAACCATTTTGTAGAATTTATGATCCTATATTTTTCACTAGAACGGAAAAAGACACAATAGAGAATATGAGCAATCAAGAAGCCGTTCACCTCAAAGCTGTATATATATATATATATATATAAAATTCAAAAAACGAAACACTCGATGAAAGTTTATTGGCAACACCTCAAACAATAACCACAATCATTCCAAATACCACCCTACAAAATTAGTTAATCTAGTATCGAAGAAAATATATAGTTCTTCATAGGGAGAAATGAAGCAGAGAAGCTGCGCTACTTCAAGCGCATTGGAAGCCACTGGGGACATTCTTTCCACAGTAATTCAGCAGCAAGCTCAATGAAACAGGAACATTGAGGTTAACATTCAAGACCTTGGCCTTAATGGCAGTGCAAAGGCAAACAGCTGCTTCAAGATCAGCAAGACCCTCAAGAAGCGGGCAGCAGGGAGACCTTGGTGGCGTTCCAACCACAAGATGAACCAAATCATTCAGTAAGTTGGCACAGGCTGCCAGCTTCAGGGTGTCTCTAGGGCAAGTGGCCTTTGTCGGCGGCGGATGTGGGTGCGGAATGTTGGGACATTTCGGCGGCGGCGGTGGGGGGCAATTAGGGACATGATGAGTAGCCGTGACCAGAGTGAAGAAGAGGAGGTTCAGGGAGAGGAGGAGAGCAGTTGATGCTAAAGCCTTTGAAGCCATTTTCAAGAACACTCTGAAAGGGCCTTGAATTAAATGGCTGTGAATTAGGGTTTCTGTGCTAGGAGATAAAGCTGGTGATGGATATCGTGGTGAGAGTGGAACTAGGGTTTTATAGATGGAATAAATTAATATTTAATTTTTTTAAATAATTTTTAGAATGGAATTGGGAAATTAGAGAGAGACCCATGTGGGCAGACTGGATGCTGGATTTGTCCTGAACAAGTAGTAAGTAGTTAGGCGGTGCGACCTGGACGAGGCTAGGATAAGCCTCAAGGAATATTATTATAAAGCGTGAAGCTTTTCTGCATTATATTGACTAGTTGGCATTGTCTCTCACTGATCTTAAAGCAAAATGCATTGTTCATCTCATCTAGTCATCTTCAATAACTCGTACTTCAATTCATCTAATATATTCAATAAAAACTTTAGTTTCATTAGAACTTTGCTCTTCTTTCTTTCTGAAGACTAGAACTTTGTTTTTATTAGGAGGCTGTTTGTATTACCCTTTTTTTACATAGCTTTTAAACCCTTTTACTTATGAATTGTGTAAAATTTAAAAGTTGTCTGACGTTTTAATTGATAATTGATCATGTATTTAGATAAATATAATTTAAATTATCATTTATATAATTATATATTTAGTTTAAAAAATTGATAAATTATCAAAACTTAACAAAAATACTAAAATGGACATGTTATTGAATAATATAAATAAAATTTATAAAAATATTATTTTTTAATAAAAATAAATAATAAATTAATGTCCAGCTGATTAGGGATGAATTCATATTTGACCAAAGTCAAATATATAAAATCTTTTTTGTACTTTTCACAGAAAAAAAACATTTTTAACTATTCAAACAAACTAATTACACTCTATAGCCACTTTTATGTAAAATATCAAAAATACCCTTAATGAGATTTTAAAATAGAAAACCCTACTGTCCTTAGCCTCATTTACCAAAATATCCTTATATCTTTCATATAACCTTTCTTCTCTCTCATCTTCCCACATTCACGTTACTCTCTTTCTCTCCATTGTCAAACTATCCAAACTCAGTCATTCTTCATACATTCAATCTTTTTGCTTGTTGGGTCATTCAATCTTCTTTATCAATTGCAGCGACCTCACTGAAGTCCCATTCAATAAGTTTTTTTCTCTCCAACAAATAATTTCACCCAATCTCAAGGTATCTATTCGATTTGTATTTGTTTTATTTTTTTAAAATAATTTTTGTGTTCACATTGCTTATTAAGGTTGTGTAGAATGATTGTAATTGTGAGCAGAACATATTTTGATAGATATCATTCCAAATCTGCTCTAATTCGGGTGAAAAAAAAAAATTCAAAACTGCACATCGTTTATGGGTTTTGTGGGCGATAACAGTTGATCGGGCTTAGTTTCGGAACAAAGCCCGATAGGGCTTTGTGGGGGAACAAAGCCCGATCGGGCTTTGTTCCGAAACTAAGTCCGATCGGGCTTTGTTCCCCACTAAGCCCGATTATGATTTTTGTTGCCTACAAACCTGATATGGTTTTTATATATATTATTTTTTAAAATAATATGAGTATTTTGTTAAATAATTTAATATTATATATGAGTAAAATAATATAATTTAATATAATATATTTAATTTTATCATATTATTTAACAAAATTTAACTTTTTAAGCATTTGTGCCTAAATGTGTTATGTTAAAATCCTCCAATGTTTTTCATAAAATTTTTAAATATTTTTCTTAAATTACATATGAAAAATTATCATAACTTGGTTGTTGGTTTATAAGTCAAAAATCATGTTTAATTGTACAAATCATCTCTTTAGAAAAAGAAAATAAAATACAAATCTCAAAAAGTAAATAAACTTACTTACTTATAGTTATGACTTGGTTTAATAAGGAAATGAACCCGATTTGGGTGTGTGTGGGTCCGTTGCATCCATGGTAATGGTGAGACTAATTTTTTACTCCTTTCAATCTTGCAGCAATGGATTTAGTGCAGTTGATCATCGTGTGGAACGGGGAATGGAATGATAATAAGTATATTGGGGGTAATAGGATGTGTGCGGGAATCTACAAAAATACGACTTTTACTCAATTGGTTGAGATTGTGTACACAGTAACGGGAATTGATAAAACAAGGTACGACATCACCATTCATTTTGTAACGGAACACTCAAGCGAACTTCCAGCTACCAAGTTCCCTATCAAGGACGACTACGGTGTCAGGTTTATTATGTGCAATGACAGAAAATATAAAGTGATGTATGTTGATATGATTTGTAAAGATATTGGAGTTTGTAACCTACGTAGTGGTGGTAATCAAGATTCAGGTGCCGTTCCATTTACATCCGCACGTAGTCCACTGCAAAATGATGATTTTGGTACATATGGTATGGGTGATTTGTCAGATGACGCTCCACATACGGATGATGATTGTGATAATGAAACTGATAATAATAGTGACGATAGCGATGGTGATAATAGTGATGATGGTGGTGATGAAAGAGAAGTAAGTCCGGAGTACCCAGAAGTAAGATTTTCAGGTTCACAATTTGAGGATAACCATTTACAAAGAAACTGGATCGTTCCTGGTGTAGAAAATTATGCAATTGAGGAAACAAGACCTGAAATGTCTATTCCATACCAAGGTGATCTTTTACACATGGGTACACTATTTAAAAGTAAACATGAACTAATTTTGGCATTTGGACAACATTGTGTTGATGTGAAGATGGACTATCGAGTCAGACGTTCGTGCACAATTCGATTTGAGGCTGGTTGCAAGGATGTGAACTGCAAATTTATGCTTCGTGCAAGATGTAGACCTGGTTGTTCGTTTTGGCATGTGGTGAAATTTATGCTGAGTCACACGTGTACTCCGGACGTATACGATTCACATTTTCAAAGTGTGAAGGCTATTGTCATCGGAAGTTTGTTTTCTGAAAGAGTGGCGAGTAGTGAATATACACCTAGAATGCTAATGGGGGAGTTGCTGGAACAACATGGTGTGCAGATTATGTACACTAAAACTTGGAGGTCTTTACAACATGCAAAGAGACTTACTTATGGTAATCCAGATGAATCATATCAGCAACTACCCTCATATTTTCACATGTTAAAAGAAACAAATCCTGGCAGTATCACGGCAATAGAGACAGATGAAAATAATTATTTTTTATATTCATTTTTTGCACTCGGAGCTTACCTTCATGGTTTTCGGTCTTACATAAGATCGGTTGTTGCCGTTGATGCCACACATTTGAAAGGTGAACACAAAGGGGTGATATTCGTTGTAACTTGCAAAGATGGGGAGGAAATGATTTATCCCATCGCTTTTGGATTTGGAGATGGTGAGTCTGACAGATCATGGATATGGTTTTTGACGAAATTGAGAGAGGCTATCGGAGTGCGAGAAGATTTAGTCATTGTTTCTGATCGTCACCAAAGCATTGCGAATGCGATGAGTCATGTCTTCCCTTCTGTCTCACATGTCTTTTGTTTCTTCCACCTTAAGCAAAACTTGAAGAAACATTGTAGACAGCGAAAAGATGTGATGACTGCATTCTACCTTGCAGCATACAGTTACACCACAATAGAGTGTGATACATACTTGGCAGAAATACAATCGATGCATCCTCAGACTCATCTGACATTGATGGAAGCAAGACCAGAAAAGTGGTCACGTGCATATTGTCCAAGAAGAAGATATTCCATGATGACCACCAACATTGCCGAGTCTCTCAATAAATGCATGATGAAAGCACGTCGGTTGCCTATAACAAGTGCACATGAATTTTTGAGACATATGCTTCAGAAATGGTTTAGTGATAGACGTGCTGCAGCTGCCAGACTCGAAACCATTGTGACCTCCGCTGCAGTGGCACATGTTAACTTGGCGCATGCCAAAACATTAGACCAAGGATGTCGTGTAGTTCCTATAATACAAGGGAACAAATACCTCATGCAACATGCAAAGGAAGGCGATGGGATAGTTGACATTGTTGCGAGTACATGCAGTTGTCGCAAGTGGGACATTGATCAAATGCCATGTCTTCATGCAATTGCTGCTAGCAGGTATCATGGTTTGACTTTTATTTGCGTATTATGTTCGTAATTTAGTGTGATATGTTAACACTATGTGTTTCTTTGCCTTATCCGACAGTGTCATGAGTGTGCACTACCATATGCTTTGCCATTCATATTACACTGCAGATTGGGTCAGACGCGCATATGCATTTCCCATCAATCCTCTCCCTAACAAGGCCGCTTGGGTTCTTCCAGCGTACGTCAGACAAATAGTTATACTCCCACCTGTGCAAAGACGACAACTGGGTAGACCGAGAAATGGTTGGATTCCTTCCATGGGGGAAGCTCGTCGAAGAAAAAAATGTGGAAAATGCGGTGAACTAGGACACAACAGTCTTGGTTGCCCTAATGAATGGACTTCCTCCATTGGAGAGTCGAGCACAGCCATTACTTCGGAATCCAAGGACGCTGCTAGGGCCTCTGCAAGGGCAAGCCAGAAATGCAGCATTTACAAAGAGACTGGACACACTCGTCGTCGGTGCCCTATACAGTTGTCAATTCCAGATGATGATAATATTGTCAATGATGAAAACAATCAATAGACATTAACTCATTCAGGTATGATATAATGTTATCACATATGTTATCAATAGTTGTTAGATCGTTTGTGAAAAAAAAAATATTTTTTACTTGCAAAGTGTTAATGGAATTTTTACTGATCATATATATCCTTTGTGTTTCAGCAATGCTCAAAAATCACTGGCACGATACAAAAAGGATGACAACATCAATCAAATATCTTTTTGTCGGGGGTTCAGAAATGAATATTATTTTTTACATTAATCTTTGAAATTGAGATTTATTCATATTTGTAATCTTTCAATTTCCTTCATCTAAACTCATAATAATTAATTTAATTGACAGCTTGTGTTGTAGTATGTTGTTGAACAAAGAACTGAGTATATAATGCAGTTTCAATAGCACCAAAATGATGCAATGATAAACTTGCTCAAAAATTAGAGTGTAATTTCTTAACAATCACTGTTATTTGAGACTATACTAGTGGGAAACTTCAAAAAAAATTTAATCAAAAAAAAAAAAATCGGGCTTTGTGGGCCACCAAAACCCGGCCATCGGGCTTTGTGGCCCACGAAACCCGGCCATCAAGTTTTGTGGCCCACGAAGCCCGAAAATGATTTTTTTTTTTATTTTTCTTGATTTTTCTTCAAATTAATATGTTCCATTACCACTAAAATGATGTCTTTTAATGTTATTTGGGTAAACCCAAATGTATATATCACAACAGTCATTATTTTTCACTTTGTGTGAGGATGTCCATCCACCATCAACACAACCAACACATGATCAATTGCTTCTAATAATATTGGACAAAGCAAGATAATAACGCTATGATAATAAACTTGCTCAAAAATTAGAGTGTAATTTCTTAACAATCACTGTTATTTGAGACTATACTAGTGGGAAACTTCAAAAAAAAAAAATCGGGCTTTGTGGGCCACCAAAACCCGGCCATCGGGTTTTGTGGCCCACGAAACCCGGCCATCGGGCTTTGTGGCCCACGAAGCCCGAAAATGATTTTTTTTATTTTTCTTGATTTTTCTTCAAATTAATATATTACATTACCACTAAAATGATGTCTTTTAATGTTATTTGGGTAAACCCAAATGTATATATCACAACAAAGTCATTATTTTTCACTTTGTGTGAGGATGTCCATCCACCATCAACACAACCAACACATGATCAATTGCTTCTAATAATATTGGACAAAGCAAGATAATAACGCTATGATAATAAACTTGCTCAAAAATTAGAGTGTAATTTCTTAACAATCACTGTTATTTGAGACTATACTAGTGGGAAACTTCAAAAAAAATTCAATTGCAAAAAAAAAAAAAAAAAAAATCGGGCTTTGTGGGCCACCAAAACCCGGCTATCGGGTTTTGTGGCCCACGAAACCCGGCCATCGGGTTTTGTGGCCCACGAAACCCGAAAATGATTTTTTTTTATTTTTCTTGATTTTTCTTCAAATTAATATATTCCATTACCACTAAAATGATGTCTTTTAATGTTATTTGGGTAAACCCAAATGTATATATCACAATAAAGTCATTATTTTTCACTTTGTGTGAGGATGTCCATCCACCATCAACACAACCAACACATGATCAATTGCTTCTAATAATATTGGATAAAGCAAGATAATAACGCTATGATAATAAATTTGCTCAAAAATTAGAGTGTAATTTCTTTACAATCACTGTTATTTGAGACTATACTAGTGGGAAACTTCAAAAAAAATTCAATTGCAAAAAAAAAAAAAAAAAAAATCGGGCTTTGTGGGCCACCAAAACCCGGCCATCGGGTTTTGTGGCCCACGAAACCCGGCCATCGGGCTTTGTGGCCCACGAAGCCCGAAAATGATTTTTTTTTATTTTTCTTGATTTTTCTTCAAATTAATATATTCCATTACCACTAAAATGATGTCTTTTAATGTTATTTGGGTAAACCCAAATGTATATATCACAACAAAGTCATTATTTTTCACTTTGTAAGAGGATGTCCATCCACCATCAACACAACCAACACATGATCAATTGCTTCTAATAATATTAGACAAAGCAAGATAATAACGCTATGATAATAAACTTGCTCAAAAATTAGAGTGTAATTTCTTAACAATCACTGTTATTTGAGACTATACTAGTGGGAAACTTCAAAAAAAATTCAATTGCAAAAAAAAAAAAAAAAAGATCGAGCTTTGTGGGCCACCAAAACCCGGCCATCGGGTTTTGTGGCCCACGAAACCCGGCCATCGGGTTTTGTGGCCCACGAAACCCGGCCATCGGGCTTTGTGGCCCACGAAGCCCGAAAATGATTTTTTTTTATTTTTCTTGATTTTTCTTCAAATTAATATATTCCATTACCACTAAAATAATGTCTTTTAATGTTATTTGGGTAAATCCAAATGTATATATCACAACAAAGTCATTATTTTTCACTTTGTGTGAGGAACAACTACAAAAAATTCATTAGTCATTTCCAAGTTTTTCATTTTTCCTCTCAATCTATGGGTTCCACTAACACTAAAATGATCTCTTGTTACGTTGTTCAAGTTAGTTAAAGGTAGAATGCACAACAAATACATGATGAATTGTTCTAACTACTAACATTGGATCAACATGATGTAATGATCTTCAAATTACCCCATAAGTGTAATTTAAAAATTTCGACAGAGTCTCCCTTGTTTTTTGGACATTGAACCTGCATTAGAGACTCAGTCTCTATGTTCAACAACATAATAACATGACAATATTTACCATCACAACATTAGAGACTCAGTCTCTCTTCCCAACAACATATTGCCACCACAACCACTTATCCCTTACCATCAACAACACCGCAAACCACATTTCATCAAGTGAGCAATATACAATTTGCTATTTGCTATACTTATACAAAAATATACAACATTTGAACTAGATGAAAATAAAAACACAAAACAAAGAATCTTCTAATCTATTGATCTACAAGTATACTATCGTGCTATGTCTATACAAAAATATTCCAATCTGTCTTCGGAGGGTACGGACATCCACAGTTGGGTGCATCTGCCAGTGATCCTCATTATGCCTCAGTATGTCCTCGACATATTTGATAACGTAGCACCCGCAGCTGGCCCTGTATTAGACATAACACACATTGGTAGCATAACCATATTTTCATGAAAATTGACCCTATAATATAATTTAAATTAATTTACCCATCCGGTTGTTGAGGCAACTTCTGAGGATCAGTATTCTCCACTTCCCAATCTCTGTCTAGCGTCGCAGTTGCAGTTACATGTTCATAATATGCAGCTTTCTTTAGTAGAATGGGTAACAAACTCACAAGTGGTTGTATAGCTTCGACCCTACTCCTACGACTATCTTCATTTATGGAATTGGAGTCATATATGACAATTCTCCTATCTTTCAAGCAAATCTTTAAGAGAAACCAATGAGAATTTCCTACATTACAAGGGAGCAACACCTGTATTTTATTTTAATATGTCAATCGTACAGAAATAAATAAATAAATAATTAAATAGAATGAATTAAGACTTACATAATCAACTGTCCACCAAGGGAGACTTCCGTCAGTGCGCCCGTCAACGAAACCGGTCCACTTTTCTGGAACAGATGCGATAGAAGGCACAAAAACCCTCATATTGCCCCCGTACTCCTGTTCCCAAAATCTTACCATGGATGCCTGAAAAATAAAATAAAAATATTGGTCATAGATTAAATTAATATGCAAAAAAAAAAAAAAAGTAGTGCAAACTCACAAAAAACGAAGTTGACATGATAGCGTAGTTTGTGTCATATTGACGCCGAGACTGTATACGTCTCAGGCAACACATGTAACTATCGATATGGTAACCCTCCAACCAGTTGGCCTCATTCTCTATGTTTCGGAGGTCATCCGATGTTAGGTTAAGAATGAAACCAGTGTGAAGACTACAACAACCAAGAAAAATAAGAGTAAGAATATATTGTTTATGCAAATAGAAAAAATGTAAATATTGTTACTTACCTAATATTTTCATTAGAACCTATGAACTCAATATAACCCTCAGGGGGCACTGTCTCTATGTCCGGCGGCATTGGGTCTAGTACCGGCGGCATCGGGTCCACGTCCGACCCCTCCAAAGTAGCATCCTTCTTTCTCCTTTTATATTTTGTTGGATCGGTGAAGGGTGGACGACGAAACTGCGATGGCAATCTATCTCGCATAGGTCGCCTGTCGACCCTAACCACTTCCTCCTCCTGTAACTGAACAAAACCTAACTGTTACAAAATAGTATTTTAGAATGAAGTAAAACGTATAAAAGTAAATTTGGAATTTACTCTAGATGTAGATGCCTGCTCCTCATCGTGATGATCAAGATCTACCTGATCACCACCCTGGGACTGCTCATGAACATTATCGCTGTGATCTGGGGAAATATGCGGGATGCATAGATGAGCACATAGTGCTGTCTGCCCCCTCTCTAGTGCTGCTTGCCCCCTCTCTAGTGATTCCTGCGCCCTCTCTAGTCTCAACAATTGTGTCCTCACTTGACTCATTTCCCCATCTATTCTCCGCAACATATCTAGAGTTTGTTTCAGCATCTCGGTGATCTACAAAAGGTAAACAAAAAAAATATAAATAATTAAAAAAAATTATAAAATCATTATGATAATAAAAATCATACCCCTACCTCGTATTGTCCGTGGTGCGAACTATCAACGAATCTTACCTCCTCCTTATCCTTCTCCCCATTTCCCTCCTATAAAAAATATATAAATAATTACAAAAAATATAAATTAAAACCATTATTAAATAAAAATCATACCCCTACCTTGTATTGTCCGTGGTGCGAACTATCAGAGAATCTTGCCTTCTCCTTATCCTTCTCCTCATTTCCCTCCTATAAAAAATATATAAACAATTACAAAAAATATAAATTAAAATCATTATTAAATAAAAATCATACCCCTACCTCGTATTGTCCATGGTGCGAACTATCAGGGAATCTTGCCTTCTCCTTATCCTTCTCCTCCCCATTCTCTTCCTTTCCCTTCTCATCTAAATGTATCCTACTCGCTTTATCCTCATCCCCGTCCTCGTCCTCATCTCCGCCATTCTCTTCCTCCTCTTCACCCCCTCCGCCCCCAAATTTATAGACATCGACCCCAACCGAGTGTTGAGGGTTAAAAGATCTCCAAAAATTCGTTTCCCGCTCATCATCAGTGGGCTCAAGAGTCTGACTCGATCCTCGTGCCTGCAAAATTGTATTATTTAGATAGATATGATTTAAAAATAAACAAAATTTAGAGGTAAGTTGCACACTTACTTCCTTCCTAAGACAATCGTCGTAATTTTTTATCTGCGGCCTTTTTTTTTATAGCCATTTTCTGCATCTTGGAATGTCTGCATCAGACAGTCTAACGGCCCATTTATTCTGAATCCATGGGAACGTTTCGATCAACCACCACTGTAGAGAGCAAAATAAAAATTAAAAAACAAAACAAACATTTAGTTATTATAGACAAATCATATACAATAAGGAAAGAGTACCTGAAACGCCCATACAAAACCATAAAGGTTGATTTTCTTCCCACCTTCACCAGTCAATTTTCTTTCTTTCGTGGCCAATCGGATGTAATGTTGACTCTTACTGTAGACATACGTACCCCAAGGGAACATCTCAAATGCTTGTAAATCCTCAGCCATAGTCCACAAGAAATCATCCACATGCCCGCGCTCATCCTGGCCCAACAAAAACATATCGACCACAGCAATGTAAATCAGTTTCAGGGCATCCTCTGAAACCATGTCCTCTCTGGTACTAATAAGTAATTCAAGGTCGTCTCCAGTCACCCCCTTCTTATGTTGTGGAAATAGTCGAGCACGTAAACTCTCCGGCTCAATAGGTTTCGGTTCAAGGCTTTCCCTATCAATAGCCCTAAATCGAAGTCCACTAATAAGTATGAACTCCTGCCTCCCGTACCTATATGGTGTGCCACCAATCTCGAACCACATCTCATCGTGGTGGGCACCTGGAAATGTCACCTCCCTAAGTAGAACATGATATATCAATTGTGGTGCAGTCAAATGGAGAGACAAAGGCATCTTTAAGAAATGTCCTAATGGGCTCTGTAAGAATCTATCTAATAACTTGTATCGGTCTAGAGCACGACGCATCGCCTCAAGGTGTTTGATCCCACAATGAGTAGTAACTCGCATTCCGGACAGTAATATTCGATGAGTATGAACATAAGTAAATTTTATAGTTTGTTGTTCAGCCATCTGTAAGGAAAAAAAAAAAAAAAAATAACAATTGTCTTAGACAGTGACCATGTAAAAACACAAGTAAAAGAAGAAGAAGCCCAATTGTCGCAGCCAGATCATCGCAACCCAAACCTAATCGAGCTTCGTTGGGCAGAGATAATCGAGCTGGGGCCCAACGGTCGAGAAAGCCCGATTGGGCTGTGGGCTTGGTCGCGGCCCATCGGGCTTCATTGCAGTGAGACGAAGCCCGATCGAGCTTGGCCTGCAAACGAAGCCCGATCGGGCTTCCTGAATCGAAGCCCGATCGGGCTTCGTCTAGACGAAGACGAAGCATCTTCTTCTAGACGAAGCCCGATCGGGCTTCGATTCAGGAAGCCCCGGGCTTCGTCTGCAGACGAAGCTCGATCGAGCTTCGATTCAGGAAGCCCAATCGGGCTTCGTCTAGAAGAAGACGCTTCGTCTTCGTCTAGACGAAGCCCTCTAGACAAAGCCCGCTAGGGCTTCGATTCAGGAAGCCCGTTCGGGCTTCCTGCAAACGAAGCTCGATCGAGCTTTGTCGAGATGCAGGGGGCTCGTTGCAGACGAAGCCCCAAAGACGAAGCCCGTCGGGCACAGCGGGCTTCGTCGCGAACGAAGCCCGACCGTGGGTCTTCGTTCGCGACGAAGCCCGGTCGATCTCCATGGTCGCCGATGAAGCTTTGTCATCAGCGACCATTTCCAGCATCTTGTTCATTAAAATCAACAAAGAAACTCTAACCTTGTTTAGCCAAGATGAGATTGATGTCGGCGATCAAGTGGCTGTCACGACGGCGGCGGCGGCGAGTGGCTGTCACGACGGCGGGGGGCAGTTACTTAGTGAGAGAGATGAAGTGGGTGGGTGAAATGGGTAATGAGGGGGTGAGGGGTATTTTAGTATTTGACTATTATTGTGTTTAATTTTTATTTCTTTCTAACTTTTTAAATAAACTAATGGTTGAATCTGACAAAATGGCTATATTATGTAATTAGTTTGTTTGAAAGTATAGAAACGTTTTTTTTTAAAAAAAGGGGATAAAAAGGAATTTTATATTTGAATAGTGGTTACTTTTTGCCCTTTCCACTAAAATTTTTATAATTACATGTTAATAAATTATATATAATTATTAAAAAAAATATATTAATATAATATTTTATGTTTAAATTTAGGTTTAATTCATAAATATATTAATACAATAGACATTAATATATATATATGTTATATATATACAGAGATGGAGGAGGCGAAGGGCGGCAGACAATGGAGAAGGTGGCGATGAAGGCGACGGCCGAAGATGGAAGCTGCAATGATGAAGGGCAAAGGAATAAGAGACTGTAATGTTGGATAATGCTATTTGCACATATAGAGTTGTCATATATAGGTGGATTTATAGGGGCTTGAATGACCATTTTGCCCCTTCTTTTTCTCTTTCCTTTCTCTCTCCAACAACCATATCTCATCACCTTCCTCTTGTTCTCGTCGCTCCCACCTTGTCGCTACATCCTCCAACAACCAACTCATCTCTCATCGCCACCTCGACACTGCATCATCCCTCTCCCCACTGCTGCACACCCTTCCCTCTGTTGCAAGGGAAAATGGATGATGAAACCCATCGGGTTTCATTTGTTAAACTCTCCCTGTATAAATAGCACGACTCGTGTAGTGTTTAAGGCAAAGAGTTGAAAATAGTTGAGTTTTTCTTAACGCAAAATTGTAATTAATTTTGTCAACAAAATAAGCTCTCAACAACATTTTGAGAAATATTGGGGGACAACTTTTCTAAAACTAGTGTATCACCCGTGCGATGCACAAATATCATAAGAAAAAAAATAATTGTTAAAGTGGAAGTTACATAATTCAGTAGTTATAAAAAATGAACATCAAAATAAAGAAGTAGAAAATAAATAAAATAATCATATTGCAATCATGAGAAATGAACAAACATACAATAAAATTAGTTATTCAATTATTCCGGAATATATATGCCTCTTTTTGTCTGACCTTTTTTATTTTTTGACATTTTTTATACTTTTATTATAGTCTTTCTACTAACACATATATATGTCTTTAACAAAATATTATATCCAACGTCTATAGTATTCGTGACTTGTTAGAGTGAGGTTAACGTCTACCATTTTTAATACACTATTTTCACTTTGATGCACGAAATACTAAAAATGTGGCATGTCTTATTCTAAACTTTCAGTAGCAAAGTAGTTGATTACTTAGTATAAATGGTGATTTCTCGATCCGTTTTATTAATTATTTGATTGAAGATGTTTCTCGTTCGTTATTGTGTATGTTATTAAACTATAGCTCAATTATGATAAATTCTTGTGCAATACGCTAGAAAGAATAATTTGTGCAGTGAAAAAAAAAAAAGAATGCAGGTAAGAATGTACTTATGAACGTTAAACACCCACTATAAATCAGTAGACTAAAAAATATATACAAATAAATAGAAGTAAAAGAACATAAAAAAATGAGCAAACACATAAGTGTGAATCAGTAAAAAAAGAAAAAGAAAAAAACCTAAATAATAAAAAAAAACAAAAAACATGTAGATCAAACAAATTGCCTAGATATAAATCCAACAACAACCAAAATGAAACCAATCAGATAATTTTTTTTCAGTTATTCTCGTTCTTGATCATCGATCGAATTTTCTTAATTGCATTAGTCAACAAATCGCCAATGAAAGCCCTTTTGGCAAAACACCCTTCATAATTTTTTAATGTATCTATAACTCATGACCCGAGTTTAGCGACGTAGTAATCTCATCATTAGATGAAGAAATCTAGAATATAATGTCATTAATTAGTACTTACGTCATACATATTAGAAAAGACCAAACTTATTTTACAAATATAGATATTAAATTCTAAAAATTGATGAAGCACATTTTTCTTCTCAATTTCGGTCTTTTCAATATTTCAATAAAGATCAGACTTTTACTGTTGAGAAATATAAGTATAACACGTTAGAACATGTTTTAACACGTAATTATTCTAAACACATTACAAACCATAAACATTATACTAACCTGACTTGCTTTTAGCATATACGTGTACTTAGAGATCAAATTAAGGTTAATTGCCAACTTCATCACACTAAAAACTTCACTACGTTTGCAAATAAAGTTAAAAAATAAAATTATAACATTTAAGTTATATATAAAATTATAACATTTAAAATTATAAAAAATAAATTTAAATTAATTAAGCTATATATAAAATAAAAATAATTTAAATAATCAATTAATTATATAAATGATAATAATCAAATTTTCAAAGTTGATTATGCATATATGACTCCATATATTCCTCCTATCAATCAATTACCACATTTAAGATAAGTTATATTTTTAAGAAAAAAAATCATGTTAAAAAATAAAATTATAACATTTAAAATTATAAAAAAATAATTTTAAATTAATTAAACTATATATAAAATAAACATAATTTAAATAATTAATTAATTATATGAATGATAATAATCAAAATTTCAAAATTGATTATCTATACATGACTTCACATATTCCTTCTCACAATCAATTATCACATTCAAAACATGACAAATTTTTAAAAAAATTAACAAAAAAAAGTTAAAAAATAAAATTATAACATTTAAGTTATATATAAAATTATAACATTTAAAATTATAAAAAAATAAATTTAAATTAATAAAATTATATATATATAATAAAAATAATTTAAATAATCAATTAATTATATAAATTATAATAATCAAATTTTCAAAATTGATTATCTATATATGATTTCACATCTTTTTCCTGATAATTAATTACCACATTCAAGATAAATCAAAATTTTTAGAAAGTAAAAAAAAAAAACTATTAACTGAAAAACTTAGGCTGCGTTTTCTTTACTATTTTCAAGTCATTTTTTATTTTCGATTTTCTAAAATAATGAAAACATGTTCTTTTTATTATTTTTAAAAATATATTTTTAAAAATAAAAAAAATTATAAAGAAAACTCAAAAGAACAAAAAGTTGTTTTGAGTTCATCCAAAATAAACTTTAAACTCAAAATATATTTATTTATTTATATTTTATTATTATAATGAGAAAAATATTACAAAATTCATTAACTTTAAAATGTATAAATATATTTAATAATATATTAATATTAAATATTTTCAATTTACTAAATAATCAAATTTATTGAATAAAATATTATTAAAAAATTATTTTCAAAATTTTAAAGATAACCCGTTTTATAATTTTCTATTTTGAGAAATAATTTTTTAAAATGACACAGAGAACGTGTTTTTAATTTTTTAAAAATAGACTATCAAAACAAAAATTAAAAATTAATTTAAAAAAATTAAATTATTACACAAAATCTGTTCACATTGACATAACTTTACATATTGATTATCTATACATGAGTAAAATTTTTAAGAAAACAACAAAAAAAAAAAGTTAAAAAATAAAATTATAATATTTAGGCTATATATAAAATTATAACATTTAAAATTATAAAAAAAATATATTTAAATTAATTAAACTATATATATAAAAAAATAAAAATAATTTAAATAATCAATTAATTATATAAATGATAATAATCAAAATTTTAAAATTAATTATCCATATGTGACTTCAGATATTCCTCCTGCCAATAATAAAAATATAAAATACAATAAATTTTTTTAAAAAAATATGATAACATATGATAAATATAAATGCCTATATAAAATATTTTTTATTTAAAATTATAAAAAAATAAATTTAAATTAATTAAACAATATATATATAAAAAATAAACATAATTTAAATAATCAATTAATTATATAAATGATAATAATTAAATTTTTAAAATTAATTATCCATATATGACTTTATATATTTCTCCTGTTGATAATAAAAATATAAAATATAATAAATTTTTAAAAATAAATATGAGAACATATGATAAATATAAATAGCCTATACAAAATATTAATTTTGTTAAAATAATTTAAACGACTTATTTGAAAAACTAAATTTAAATTAATTAACTAACATATATAAAATTAAGATAATTTAAATGATTAATTAATTATATAAATTATAATGATCAGAATTTCAAAATTGATTATCTATACATGATTTCACATCTTCTCCATATGTAAGATAGGTCAAATTTTTTTGAAAGTAACAACAAAATTAAAGTTAAAAAATAACTATTAACTGGAAAATTTAATACTATGACGACTTTCAAAACATTAAATTGTTACACAAAATCTGTTCATATTAACAAACCAGAAACACGATTAAAATTAATTAATTGAAAACCAAAAACACGGTTAAACTAATTAAATAAATGATAATAATCAATTAAGTTATATATAAAATTATAACATTTAAAATTAAAAAAATTAATTAATTAAACTATAAAATTATATAAAACTATAACATTTAAAATTATAAAAAAATAAAATAATTAAACTATATATAAAATAAAGATAATTTAAATAATCAATTAATTATATAAATGATAATAATCAAATTTTCAAAATTGATTATCCATACATGATTTTACATATTCCTCTTAGAAAACTTCAAGTTAAAAAATAATTATTAATTGAAAATTTTAATGTTGAGACGACTTCCAAAGAATTAAATTGTTACACAAAATTTGTTTACATTGACAAACCAGAAACATGGTTAAAACTAATTGGTTGAAAATAAGAAAATATGGTTAAACTAATTAAATAAATGATAATGATTAATTAAGTTATATATAAAATTATAATATTTAAAATTATAATAAAATAAATTTAAATTAATTAAACTATATATAAAATAAAGATAATTTAAATAATTAATTAATTATACAAATGATAATAATCAAATTTTTGAAATTGATTATCCATACATGATTTCAGATATTTCTCCTAACAATCAATTACCACATTCAAGACAGGTCAAATTTTTAAGAAAGTAACGAAAAAAATAAAGTTAAAAAATAAAATTATAATATTTAAAAATAAAAAAATAAATTTAAATTAATTAAAACTATATATAAGATAAAGATAATTTAAATAATCAATTAATTATATAAATGACAATAATAAAATTTTTGAAATTGATTATCCATACATGAGTTTACATATTCCTCCTGGCAATCAATTACTACATTTAACATAAGTCAAATTTTTAAGAAAGCAAAAAATAAAATAAAGTTAAAAAATAAAATTATAATATTTAAGTTATATATGAAATTATAACATTTAAAATTATAAAAAATAAATTTAAATTAATTAAACTATATATAAAAAATAAAGATAATTCAAATAATCAATTAATTATATAAATGATAATAATCAAATTTTCAAAATTAATTATCCATATATGACTTTACATATTCTTGCAGTCAATAATAAAAATATAAAATATAATAAAAATTTCAAATAAAATATGACAATATATGATAAATATAAATAGCCTATACAAAATATTAATTTTGTCAAAATAACTTAAATGACTTATTTAAAATAATCCAATTTTACCTAAATAACTAATTTAACATAACCTACCAACTAATTATTTTTCAAAATTAAATAATAACATAAACATATATATGATTTGTATGCTTTTTGCATGATTTTGAAACTAATTAAGGGTTTTAGAGTTTTGAGTGGTGGCTTTATCAAGAGAGAATGAGAGATAAATTATGAGAAATAAAATAAAAAATTAATTTTTTTTAAAAAGATTATTTGGCACCCGATGGTATTACTTGATATCTCAAAATTTCTCTCGATTTAAAAAAAAATCATTTTTCTGTAATTTATTTTAATTAAAATTTTATATTAATATTTAAGAATTAATAATATGGATTATATATTGTCTCTTCATATACCATGTTTACACATTCTCCAACAACTTTTCAGCTAAAAAAAATTATGTACAGGTTCCAAGAACTATATGTTTTTCATAAATCTAGACTTAATTAATGATCTACAAAAATTCTATTTTGGGAAAGAAAAAAATAAACAAAACATAATAAAATATTAAAATAGAAACTGTAAATGGGCGGGAAAAAAATTTGGCAACTGTTTTGTTATAATATATATATATAGATGTTGTTTTAACAGCGTTTAAACTCAACAACATTTAATTCTTTTTAATTTTTAATAAATATATAACTAAATAAATTATACAGCATTTAAATTTAAAGGTAAGCTTATAAGCGATAAAACTGCATAGCCAAACATCATTTATATGGAAGAACATGGTGCTGCAACTTGTGTCTGACGATAGTGAACTGGACGTAACATGGCTTGTATGATCTGTAGTTGATTTATGATCTGGAAAGCCTCGAGAATTCTAATTGCGTAATTTTTTATGTTTTTAATTATTACTATTTTAATTAGAATTAAAAGTTGGATAAAGTACAAATAAATATCAAACTTTATCATATTTTCAAATCGATATACATATATATATATATATGTATTCTCATCTTTTAATTTTTCAACAATTAGTGACTTAATTGACAATGTGATAACAATTTGCTTAATTGTGTATTTAACCAAATTATGTAACATAATTTGTTATATTAGCAATCAATAATAAATAATAACGACCACAAATTGTAAATTGGATATCTGTTCAGAATATTAAATTTCTTTTTTGTATGATAACAATTTTTTTGCAAGTAATTAGAGAGAACACTTTCCTTTTCTGTTTCTTAAGTCGTTCTTGCAATCGGGAAACGGCTTGAAAATCTCTTCTCCTACGCTTAAACTCTTAGATTCTACTCGTGGTTAAACTAAAGCTATATAACATAAAAATTATGGTCATCCATCCCATCAAACGTTACAACAAAATGAATATGCTAAACTATTAATTAATTATATGTACTCGTACATTTCAAAAACATATAAACGCATAATGTCAATCCTGAAATCGACATGATTTCATGCTAGAAAATAAAATTATGTACCCGAATTAACTAATGATGAGGATGCTATGATCTTCTTCCACTTAATCTAAATTCGATTTATCAATTTCTCTATCCAGGTTTCAATTGTAGAAAAACATTTATTATGATTTGTGATTTCTTGTCAATTTATAGGAAGATAGATGACTGATAACCGCTTTATGTAGCACTTGTAAATAGTTTCTCCTATCAAGATAACTGTTGCCTTCCACCACCCTATTATGCCACTAATTCCACTAAGCCACATTACAAAAAAAAAAAAATGATATTTAGCTTAAGTAATTAGCAATGGATTTTAATCCGTCATTAGTTAAAGACAAAAAAAAAAAATTCATCGTTAAAGCAAAAAATTCTATCACTATATTGGTTACAGAATAGGTCACATTTTGCACTACAAAAAAGAATAATAATAATTTTAGAGATAGATATCTAGAGAGAATTTTTTTCTGTCTCTAATAGAGACGGATTTAAAGACGAAAATTAGCTCTGATTTAGAGATGAAATCAAAGACGAATTATTTCTATTTCTATTTTTTTTTTTTTTTTTTTTGCTCAGAGACGAATTTAAAGATGAAAATTTTTCTGACCTAGATTCAGAAACATAAAAATTTCTTTGTATGTCTTGCTGAGGGAAAAGAAGGAATAATTTTAGTCTCTGCCCTCAAAGATGGAATTAATTTCATCTCTACCCTCAGAATATAAAATAAAATTAAATTTGTAAAAATGACATTTTTATATAATATTTTGTACAAAATTAAAGAATATAAAATAAAAATAATCAAAAGTGAAAGCATGCGCATAATAATAAAATAAAATTAAATTTATAAAAATGGCATTCTTATATAATATTTTGTACAAAATTAAAGAATATAAAATAAAAATAATTAAAAGTGAAATAATTGGTGTCTTAGAATATAAAAAAATTGGTATTTTAGAATATAAAACATACGATCAATAATAATTGATATTTTTAGAATACAAAAATAATTGATATTTTAGAAAATAAAGCATGAACTCAATAATAATTGGTATGGTGCTTTATTATAATAATTGATATTTTAGAACATAAAACTTGCATGTAATAATAATTGGTATTTTAGAATATAAAATAATTGATATTTATATTTTAAAATATAAATATAAGTAATATGTGAAAACACATGAGTTTAGAGATGAAATGTCTCAAAACTCTATATTATGGGTTTTTTATTTTATAATAAAATAATTAATATTTTTCACATATATATAATAATTTGATTGGTCGTTGTTAGGATCAAGAGTCAAACGGGATGTTGAAATTTTATTATGAAAAGAAGAAAAAAATAGTTTAAGTATAATTTGGGACAAATATATAATTAATTTGGTGTATAGTCTTGTGGCCAAAGGAGCTATGTTAGGGCTTTTAGTCACATAAGGTTTTAGGTTTGAGTCGCATGGGAAGCAAGATTTTTCAAAAAAATGGGAAAGCCATGCAGACATGGTCAAGCGACGGAATACTTTAATCCGTCATTAACAACGATTGAATTTTTTCGTCCCTAAGGCTTTTTTTCTCTCTCTAAAATTGATTAAAATACATATCAATCTTAATAGCCAAACAAGCAACAAATAAGTTATCTAGACAATCATCTTTCTCATCTTGAAAGTTAGCTTTGCTGCATTGTTGTACAATTCCTTGAAATATGGCCATATTTTTTGCAGTTACAACACTGAATAGCATTTTTATCACTATTTTTGTTCCAACTATCTCTTTCAAGGTGATTAGTCTTACCACAATAAGAACATGGAGGTAAAGGCAAACCATTGCCTTGGTTTTTCTCTTGTCCATGTGATCTACCACATCCTCTTCCTTTGTTTGAATACCTACATCCATGCCCATGCTTGTTACCAAATCCACCTCTTCCTAAGCCATTTGATTGACTCTTCACATCGACCTTCATTTGAAAGGCTTGCTCCAAAGATGTTGCAGTTGATCTATTCAGACGAGGGTCAAGAGACTCAAAAGAACCGATTAGCTCAACTAATGTATACTCAGATAAGTCATTGGACTCTTCAATAGCCACAACCACATGATAAAATTTAGGGGAAAGACTACAAAAATTTCTCAACAATCTTTTGCTCAATCAACTCTTCACTAAAAGATTGAATTTGATTCATAATAAAGAGATTTTTATTGAGAACTTCAATAATAAATCAGTGAGTTTTATCAATAAAGTTTCAAATTCTCGTTGAAGTGTCTGCAATCTCACCATTACAATGTTTAACCCCCAATACTGCTCTTGAAGCAAATTCCATGCATCTTTTGATTTTCTCCCATCACTTTTCGAAATAGAGCATCCTTCATAGCTTGTTGGATGAAAAATAAAGCCTCTGTATTTTTTTTTTTTTGTACTTTTCCTTCAATTCAGTCTGCTAGGCTGTTGTCAATCTTGGAGCTTGGCCAGGATCAACAAGTTCTTCAAATCCAAACTCTACTAAGTCTCACAAATCTTGAGATCTAAACAAGGTTCACATTTTCACAGCCTAGAATTGGTAATTGGTGCCATTGAAAATGGGAACTTGTTGGGCATTGGAAGAGTTGTTGAACACCATCTCTTCTTGGCTTTACAGACTCTCTTTATCTCTCTTTGTTTTTCGAACTCACAACTCTCTGTATCTCTGATTTTTTTTTTGTAGACTCACAACTCTCATTAACTCTGTTTTTGGTGGATTCACAAGTCTCAACAAGAACCACTCACAAGGCTCTTCAAGCTTTGATGCTGAAGTGCGGAAAAAAAATAGTCAAGACTTGAAAACACAATTCTTTGAATTGAAATTCCTCTCCCGAGAACCATCAACACTTGGTCCTTATAAAGACTATTGTTCCCTACAAAAAAGAGATATGAACTATATGACAACTGACTTTATCTCAACAACTTTGACTAATGAACCTAACAATTAAATGCTAAATAATAGGATACACACTAGACATGGGAACATGCTAACAAAAAACATGATAAACAGTTTGCATAACTTGAATTACTTAGCAAGATGAACTTAACCACATCCAAAGAAGTTAAAGTCAGAATCTTTAACTATCTTTATCACTTTCAAGAAACTTGTTAGGTTACAATTTAACACCAAAATTAAGGCTTTCAGCCAAGTTGATAACGGAGGTGAACTCAAGTTTTTTATTCCTTTTCTTAAATAGAATTGAATTTTATCTCGATTCTCTTATCCTTATACTCAACAAAAGAATGGAATTCCTAAAAAGAAAGTATAGACACATTGTTGAAACGGGTCTAACTCTTCTTACACATGTTTAAATGACTTAAATTTTGGGTTGAAGCCTTCCAAACAGCTACATATATATCTCATTAAAAAAATACCTTCTGTACTTCATTTCCTTTCACCTTATGATAAATTGTATCAAAAGCAGCCTGACTATTCTTTTCACAGGCATTGGTTGCTCTTGTCATCCTTATCTTCGACCTTATTCATCTCAAAAATTAGATTTGCATTTAGCTAAGCGTGTGTATTCACTGGATAAAGTCAAGCTCATCATAGTTACAAATGTCTTATTCCTTATGGTGAAGTTTTTATCTCGTGAAATGTTCAATTTAATGAATTTGAACTTCCTTTGAAACAATTGTTTCATTGTTCTTCTTTACATTCTAATCATTCTTCCAATCTTCCCATTCATTATTTGCCTTCTCATTTTAACTCAGCACATATTTCTCATATTTTTGTTAATAATTCAGTAGAATAATCTAAGCACTTTTTACCCCATCCACAACTTTCATCTTCTTCTCCACATTTGCATTCCCCTCTTCTAATCCTATTTCTCAACCCTCTATTCTTATTCCTTCAATACTTTCTAATTCTAATCCTAGTCCTGCTCCCACTATTGTCTCCTTTCATCCAATAGTTACTAGATTTCAAAGATGTATTTTTAAACCCAAACTCTATACCTCCCCTAATTGTTTCTCCTCTGCATTGGTACTTGAGAAGGAACCTTGCTCTATTCAGGATGCATTGCATGATCCTAAATAATTTCAAGCTATGAAAGAAGAATTTGTTATCTAATCAGACTTGGGATCTTGTTCCTTACTCTTCAGATATGAACTTAATTAATTGGATGCAATGGGTGTTTAGAATTAAATATAATTCTGATGGTATTGTGCTCAAGTATAAAGCATGTTTAGTTGCAAAAGAATTCAATCAAACACCAAGCATTGATTTTTCAAAAAAAAATTAGTCTAGTGAGTAAAGCTCCAATTATTAAAGTTCTTCTTTCTTTAATAGTAACTTTTGACTAGGATATTCAACAACTAGATGTGAACAATGTTTTTCTAATGGTAACTTGCAAGAAGTGGTCTTTATGCATCAACCTAAGGGATTTTCTGATTTAGTTTATCCTATTCATGTTTGTAAGCTTAAGCAATCACTCTAATGCTTGGGGTTTTGTTAATGCAGTCTCAAATGTTTCTTTGCTTATCAAGCATATTTAATCTGATGTTCTATTTGTTGGTTTATGTTGATGATATTTTGATAATTGGTTTCAATCCTACCTTAATGAATTCTTTCATCAAGAAGTCGCATTCTAGTTTTTCTCTTAGGCAGTGAGATACTTTTTTATTTTAAAGCACTTGGAGATCTTACAGGAATATTGTATCTTTCTCAAACCAAGTACACAATCGATCTATTACACAAAGCAGGAATGGAAAACTGTAAACCATGTTCAACACCTATTGCAGCTGGTATTCCATTTAGTGATGAAGGTGCTCCACTTACTGATGCCTCTCTATAAAGGAAGCTAGTTGGCTCACTTTAATATCTCACTTACACACGTCTAGATATTGCTTGTACTGTTAATAAGCTGAGTCAATTTTTGGTCTCACCTAAACAGCAACATTGGCTTGCTCGTAAAAGACTTTTGAGGTATTTTGAAAGGCACACTTGGATTAGGCTTGATCTACTCTTAATCTACAAGTTTGTACTGATGATAATGCAAACAGTAAAGTTACTACGAAATCTACTGGAGGTTTGTGTGTTTATTTAGGAGGAAATTTAATCATATGGAGTTCAAAGAAGCAATTAGTAGTTGCACGATCAGTTGCAGAAGCTGAATACAGATCCTTAGCAAATGAAGCAAAGGAGCATATGAAGCAAAGTTCAGTCAGGGCTGTCTTACAGAGACCCTAGACAAGAGTTATTTTGGTAGTCTTTTAATAATATAAATAAAAATTTTAAAAAAAATAAAAAAAAATAGATGTAAAATCACTAATTAAATTTTTATATTCAAGACTAGAAAATAAAATCTTTTAATTAACAATATAGACAAGAAGTAAAGATATAAAAATGTAAAAGTTGAATAAACAAAAAATGTAGAGAGTCCACAATTAGTTCCTACAAATTAAAAAGTTATCGATTTACTTTTATTTTTTTTTAATTTTTTTTAATGCCTATATCATTGTGGTTTCCCCAAGTGAAATTTTCGACATCCAAAAAATCTTTTTTATTAAATAATCTTTTAAAAATAACATCGCTTCTTACCTTTATTCTATTATATTACTTAGTGTATATCTTATTATTCATTGTCAAGCATTAAAAAATGATCTATAAACTTAAGAAGTTGGGGTGTCCTCTCGTCTAAATGGCACATCATTATTTATTATCTAACATTTAAAAATAGTCTAAGTTTGAAGAGCCTCCTTATCTAAAAACACTTCACTATTTTTTGTCTAATATTAAAAAATGATCCGTAGACTTGAAAAGTTAGGGGCTTTTTTCATCCAAATAAAATAATAAAATAAATAGAGTATAAATTCAAATAAAAAATTATGAATTAGTGATTTTACATCTTAATAAATAAATAAATTTTAATTAGTGCGTACAATCCGAAACCAATCATATATATAATATATCTTTTATATTATAGTATAAGTTCCCCAGATTTTTGTTAATGTTGATTCCTCATTCACCTAATCAAATTCAGTGGGAAGACCTAACCAGCTGTTAGGTACGTAGTATTTACTCCATGGAAGCACTCGCAGATTATATCAGACAAATTGAAGAACAAACATGATTTGAGTTTTATTTTTCTTTTTTTCTTTCTGCTTTTGACTAAGGATAAAAATACGAGCAATTAGTGTAATAATTTTTTTAGACATGATCATGAGATTTTTTTCTCATTAAAAAAATATTCTTTTTAAATCCTAACTACTACCAAAAATATGAGTTGTCCCGTGTTCGAATCTCATAGCTGAGTTCTGTGATTTAACTCCTTATAAAAATTTTGGAGCTAGGGGGCTAATAAACAATTTCATCTTTTGGTCCAAACAACATGAGCTTTCACCCAAATCCCACCACAATCCACAATGTCAAATTTTGTATCCCTTACTCTCTCGCTCGATTTAGATCATTTTAAGAGTGAAATGATTTAATATTCAAACTCAAACTTAAAAAATACACAAAAAAAAAAACTCTTAAATCGCTAAACTACCACCACAGGATAATATACGTGACACGTCATTATCTTAAGCTTGAACTAATTAATATGTAACATCTAGTATTCTCAATAAAAAAAAAAAAGAATTGAATAAAGAAAAACTTGGTTGGAAAACGAAAATTTAAGAACCGTGATCAACACAAACAGGCAAACAAGAGTCAGAAGGAAGGATCGAAGGCGGTGGCCTCGTCGTTTTGCCTTTGGCGATGTACCCATTCGGTACCAAAAATAATTAATTAATTTCACGAGATTGGATTGTACAAAATGCAGGGGCAAGCACATGGGAGCACCGCTATGTACAAGCCTAAAATTTACCTCTTGAAAGAAAGATTTCAAAGCAAATAGTAAATTGTACAGACAGGTTGATCCACTAATGTTTAATCAACTGCATTATTATTTCGTTTAGGGGACAAGGGTGACAGCGACTTAGGAAAGATAGGAGCTAACGAAAAGGGAAAGGGTATAAATCAACTGGTAAAGGAAAAATTATTGGAATGTGGTTCTTTGAGCTCTAAAGTTTCGTGTTCGAGCTCTAGTTAGAGAAAAAAACTCAATAGCTAAGAACTATCCTGAAAATTAAAAAATACCAAACCGCACTGACTTCAACGGAAATAGGTTATGAATAGAAATTGACTACTGAGTTATCTGATTTAGATCTCTTGCTGGAATTGTGAGGTCGAGCAGTAAGGGCGTTTATGATATTACGTTAATTAAAAAAAAAAAAGGGGAAAGGTTATTTCAAAATGTAAAAAAAAAAAAAAAAATCCGTAATTAACACAAATCCCAAAAGTGATTATTGAAATTTAGGGTTTACTATAAATAAATTCTAACAGTTCAATTAGTGCACCAGGGGGCGAATGCAGAGAATTTGCAATAACAGCGGCCGAACTCAATTATTGTGTAGAGGATGTCTGACATGTCTCAACCTATTGTTTGTTCAGCCAGGCTCTGCCTCTGGGTCCAAGTCTGGGTGATTCAAACAAGAAGGTTTATCAATGGATGGGATCCATCTATATCCAACAAACCGTCCGGCGAATTCAAACGGCATTTACGGCAAGAAAATACCCTCTAAAACGGCGATTAATGTTAAGGGAAGGGAAATAGGGAATAGCTCAGCACAGATCAGATTACGTGCAGTCCAATAAGAGTGCTAGTTGTACAACTGGGCGACTGAGATAGATTTAGTTTTGAGTGAGTTGGTTAGTTTATTCCTTCAGTATATTCATTGAACGAGAATTGAGCCAAGTTACTTTCCAGAATTCTCTCGAGCTCGCTCTTTCTTCTGTGTTCTCTTCTTTTCACTTTTATTGATTATCTTCACAATATTAATAATAGGAAGGAGTAGGATAGCCCCAGTCCCATTTCCTGAAATTAAGCAAACTTGATGTGCATTGGTGCAACAATACATCAGCCAGCCAGAGCTAGCAAACATGGGACTGTGATTTGATCATGACAACCACCTTATAGTGTTCTTCAAGCAACACCAGCAGCCAAATAAACGTGAATACATTATTACTCAGTATCCTGAATTTTCCCCAAAAAGAGAAGAAATAAACAGGACGACTAGTAGTCAAATAACAATGTCTTGTCACTAACAGCGGCCACCCCCAGACATGCCTAAGGTTCACCGCCGAGCTCTACTCGAAGATTGTCGTAAGGATAGACCTTTGGAGCCTGCATATGGGGGAAAATTTTATCAATCATACGCTCAAGCTGGCAAGAGGAATAATAGGAAAAAGTATGATGGCAAGTTTTCAACCTACGGGTTTTGCTAGCAGCCATCTAGCTATGGATTCACTGTTTTCTTATGGTAATAGTCAAAGGAGACAAATAGTAAAAATAATCACAGCAACAAGACATCTTTCAACAAAGTGGAAAGTATGAGCGAAGGACCTATTGGATCTCTATTTCTAATCAACATTAGTCAAATGATGAAAATGGTGCCTCATGATTTAGGAGATAAAGCTGGCAAGAGAAATAACAAGACCAAGTAAGATTAGCAAGTTTCCCACCTATGACTTTTTTGCTAGCAGTCTTCTAGATTCAGTGGTTTCCCATGATATTATAACCAAACGAGATACAAATAGGCAAATTCTATCAAAGTCAGACATTATTCAACAGTGTGGAAAGTATGTGCAAAGGACCAATTTGATCTCTATTTCTAATCAACAATGGTCAAATAATGAAGTGCTCATGAATTGGGACACATGAACATTAAAAAAATGGAAATATATGGCATTCAAACATGGAATGGAGTAGGGATGTCAAGTTGAATACTATATGGAAAATTTATGAGCAGAACAATTTCAATTAGAGTACCTTGAAGTGTCAAAAACAAAAATTATGGTTCAAATAGTTGAAAGGCAAAGATCTATAAGAACATACAATGTAAGCCTGCACTTCCAGTTAAATTCTTAGTTTATCTATGGCACAATTGCACATGGTGAATCAAAGCTAAAGAAATCCATTGAGATCTATGAAGCATAGATATTGCCATATGGCATGGACACTTGACAACTTATCAAAAAGGACACAACATGGAAAGTACTCATCAATAATAATAAGCATATGTTTCACATGTGTATACATAAAAATGGTAGCCATGTCTTCATTTTTTACATTACTAACACATTCATAATTTTTTATATAAAGCTAGTAAAAGTTTATCTTCACATTTCACTTGAACAATCCACTATCTGTATTACAAAACTCGGTTCAAATAAAGTTGATTTTCAGATTTAAAATTCTTAAAATCAAGAAGTTTATATCAGAAATCCAGAGGAATAACTAGTGGATATAAAACTGCATGCTATGTTGTTTAGCAAAAAATATTTCATGTTATTTTTTATTTTATAGTTAATAGAACTTGTAATATGGACCTAATCACCGATGATCATGCATGGTCCTACCATGAAGACGAGTGTCCTCAAGTATCAGACAAGTGTCCAGTTGAGTACTTGGCAGATGTTTGGATGTGCATCTCCAATGCAATTACCCGACACAGCACAAAGTCTTCTTAAAAGTTTCAGTACTTTAGATTCAGATCCAACCAGAGGATCCCCGTTTGATTTGTGTCGTATAAAAAAGCATTCACAAGATTATGCAATCATCCAATGGAAAAATTAGTACACTTATTTCACCAAAGACTTTTCCATAGCTACTATAAAATATCTATAACAAAGGAGAATTTACATCAAAAATCAGATTTCTGAAAAAATTAGAGATAAAACTTGTACAAAATAAACCCTGTACAATTCCTTCAAAGCAAGACCATTCAACAACACCACCACCAAGCCTTCCAACTGGGTAAGGTCAGCTACAAGAATTCTAAATCACCAATCATCTATATCTATGACTATATCTTTTGTTAGTCATTATATCTCATGTCACACACCAATGAGTTTTCCACCAAATCTTTTCTAGTCTACTCTCTTCAAAGGTGCATCTCTTGGTCTATTTTCTCATGTCTGAAATTTTAATTGAGTCCTGCACATATTATTTTTAAACATAAGATTCTCCAACATTATTAGGAATGGCATTATTTTAATTTTGTCCTTTTCTTATATGGTTGCATATACATCATAACATCCTCCTCTCAGTTGCATTTGTTAAATAAGATAAGTAAGGGGGTATTAGTGTATTTATCTTTAAGTAAATGTATGTATATATATGCTTATGTTGTACACTTGAGGTATATACAAACAATTCATTTGTATACATCTAACATGGTATCAGAGCCCAAACCCTAACCTAACCCTAGCCGCCGCCGTCAGCCGACACCATCACTGCCGGTCGCTTCGCCCGCCATTGTCATCAGAACGGGTCTCTTCGTCGGCCGCTGGTCATTCAGCTATCGCGGCTCTTCTTCTCCAGATCCGGTCATCTTCTTTTGGCCACGCCCAGATCTCGCCTTCACCGTCGCCGCGCCTGCACCCTCACCATCACCGCACCTGCGTCCTCACCATCACTGCGCCCGTGCTCGAGCTCACCCTCACTGTCACCGCTTCTGTCCCAGTCATCTCTCCGTCACCTTCGCCATGCCTGTCCAGATCCAGCCATCCTCAGGCGAACTCCAGTGACAGCTTAAGCTTCTGTGCTCCAGATCTACCCATAGGTATTGCTCTAGATCTGTTCTTTCTTCTCCTTGGTCATGTAACCCAATCTACTCCAGATCTACCCAGATCTATCTTCCCTCTCTTTGGTTGTGTAATCAAATCTGCTCTAGATCTGCTGTTCTTTCTGCATCATGGATTCATCTCCAGCTCACTCTTCATCCATAAGCCGCTCCACCATGTCCACACCCGTGACCATTCCCCATTTTTCGGGCACACCGATTATTACAACGGAGAAATTGAGCGGACAGAATTATTCTGCTTGGTCATGTACAGTTGAAATTTGGTTTCTTGGTCATGGCCTTGAGGATCATTTATCGAAGACTATTTCAACTGTTTCTGAGGGGGATCAACCTCTTTGGCGGAAAGTGGATGCCAAGTTATTGAGTTTATTGTGGCAGACCATTGAGCCGACCTTAATGCCGATATTTCGACCTCTTCGGGAGTGTAGTGCCCTATGGACTCGGGCTCGTGAGCTGTATACTAGTGACATCACTCGTATTTATGATGTGATTGGTGCTTTGTTCAATTTACAACAAACTGATTTGGATATGACCACATATTTGGGTAAGCTTCAAGCTTCTATTACCGACTTTAACGAGTTGATGCCCTTTGATACCGATATCAAGAAACAACAGCAACAACGTGATCAAATGTTTATTATCCTCTGTCTTCATGGAATTCAACCAGAGCTTGACTCAGTTAAGACACAAATCCTCGGCAATGCCTCTCTTCCTCCTCTGACAGAGGTATTTGCCAGACTATTTAGAGCCTCATCTATTACTGTTGATCGTGGCAGGTCCGTTCTTGAAGATCACTCTACCCTTGTTACGACCCCGACTGGTCGTGGTGGTCATCGGGGTGGTGGTCGTCCACGGCCCCAGTGCTCCTATTGCAATCGCCTTGGTCACACTAGAGAGACTTGTTATCACCTACATGGACATCCACCTCATGCAGCCAGTACTGCTAACATGGTTGTGGGCATTTCAGAGGGTCAGGCATCTATCACACCCAGTGATTCCTCACCAGTGACTATCTCCGAGGGGGAGAATGCTCAGTTTCTTCAGTTCCGGGCAGCACAATAGGCTACTTCACCTGTCACATCCTTCGCTAACACTGGTAACCCTACTGCCTGCTTTACTAAGTTTTCATCTTCTCTTGGCCCATGGATCTTTGACTCCGGTGCCACCAATCACATGTCTGGTAATCGTTCTCTCCTATCTCATGTTCAAACTTCGCAGTCTCTACCTCCTATTACATTGCCTGATGGCTCTCAAGCCTCAATCACGGGTATTGGTACTGCATTACCTCTCCCTGCCCGCGTGTAGTGTCAAGTGAGCTAAGGTCGCTGCATCGGCGCCCGGATGTAGTGACAAATAAGCAAGGGTTCCCGCATTTGCTTGAACGGATGTGGGTAAAGAAGTTAGTCCAAAATCAAAATCAAAACCAAAACCAAAAACAAAATCAAAATCAAAAACAAAATCAAATTCAAAGTCAAAGCCAAAAACAAAATCATAGATTAAGGATTGGGTCATGGAACATAGGAACATTAACAGGCAAAGCTATGGAAGTGGTAGATGTGATGATTAAGAGAAAGATTAATATTATGTGCCTCCAAGAGATGAGATGGGTAGGGAAAAAAGCAAAAAAATTTCCAGAAAATGGATATAAAATATGATACACAGGAAATGATCGAGCAAAAAATGGAATGGGGATTATTATGGATAAAAGCTTAGTAGATAAGGTAGTGGATGTTAAGAGAATAGGGGATAGGATTATTATGGTGAAGGTTATTCTAGGAAGAATGACTAAGAATATCTTTAGTACATATGCACCACAAGCGGGGTTAGGTGAGGAGATAAAAGCAAAACTCTGGGAGGACCTAGAAGGACTCATACAAATGATACCAAGAGGGGAGAGAGTGATTATAGGAGGTGACTTAAATGGTCACGTCGGTAGAGACGAAAACGGCTATAGAGAGGTACATGGAGAGTATGGATTTGGGGAAATTAATAATGAGGGTAAGTCTATTCTAGATTTTGCAAAGGCATATGGGCTCATCATAACCAATACTAGATTCAAAAAACGGGACAAACACTTAATCACATATAAAAATATCATATCAAGCACCCAAATAGATTATTTCCTCATGAGACAAGAGAACCGAGTATGTTGTAGGGATTATAAGGTGATATCGGGAGAGTGTTTGACTACTCAACATAAACTTCTAGTACTTGACGTCCAAGTAAGAAATTGGAAGAGAAAAAATCACATAAAACAAAATCCAAGAATTAGGTGGTGGGATTTAAAAGGGGAGAAACAACTAATCTTCAAAGAAAAATTAAGAGGTAGAAGAGAATGGAATGGACAAGGACAAACAAACCAAATGTGGAGAGAAATGACTAATGCCCTGAGAAGCACAGCAAAAGTAGTGCTTAGAGAGACAAATGGTAGAGCCCCTAACCTTAAGGAGTCTTGGTGGTGGAATGAAAAAGTACAATTGAAAATTAAAAATAAGAAAAATTGTTATAAGGCTTTATATCAGTGCAACAATGAAGAAAATCAAAAAAATTACAAAGAATCAAAAAATGCAGCAAAAAAAGCTGTTAGTAAAGCAAGGTCAAAAGCATACAAGAATTTATATAAACGACTTGATACAAAAGATAGAGAAAAGGATATATATAAATTAGCTAAAGCAAGAGAAAGAAAAACAAGAGATTTAAATCAAGTAAAATGCATAAAAGATGAAAATCAAAATGTATTAGTGAATGAGGGAGCGATTAAGGAGAGATGGAAGGAGTATTTCACAAAATTATTCAATTATGATGGCGACAAAAGAGTTAGGTTGGGACATCTTAGTAACTCCGAAGGGAACATGAGCTATACATTTTATCGACGCATAAGTCCAAATGAAATAAGACAAGCATTAAAAAAGATAAAAAATCATAAGGCAGTGGGACCGGATAAATTACCAATAGAAGCATGGAAATGCATGGGAGAAGAGGGCATCTCCTAGCTAAGGAAATTATTTAACGCGATTCTTAAATCAAAAAAGATGTCAGATGAGTGGAGGAAGAGTACTTTGGTCCCTATATATAAGAACAAATGAGATGTTCAAAACTGTGAAAATTACAGAGGAATTAAGTTAATGAGCCATACCATGAAACTCTGGGAGAGAGTAATAGAGCAGAGGCTTAGAAAAGAAACAGAGGTTTCGAAAAATCAGTTTGGTTTCATACCTGGTAGGTCAACAATGGAAGCTATATACCTACTGAGACGCCTAATGGAAAGGTATCGAGAGCATCAGAAGGACCTACATATGGTATTTATAGATCGAGAAAATGCCTATAATAGGGTCCTTAGAGAAGTATTATGGAGGGTTTTAGAAAAGAAAGGAATCCGAATAGCCTATATACAAGCCCTTAAGGAGGACATGTATCATGGTGCAGAGACAAGGGTCAGAACATGCGGAAGGGATACTGAACCGTTTAAAATTACAATAGGATTGCATCAAGGTTCTGCACTAAGTCCATACTTATTTGCTTTAGTAATGGATGAACTCACTAAAGATATTCAGACAGAGATGCCATGGTGTATGCTTTTTGCAGACGACATAGTGTTGGTGGATGAAACAAAAGAAGGAGTGAACGCTAAGCTTGAGTTATAGAGAAACAATTTAGAATCTAAGGGATTTAAGTTAAGCAGAAAGAAAACAGAATATATGGAATGTAAATTTAGTAAGAATGCAAGAGTGGAGGATGTTATAATAAAATTGGAAGACCAAATCTTACAAATAAAAGATCATTTTAGATATTTGGGATCAATGATTTAAAAAGATGGAGAAATTCACGAGGATGTCACACATAGAATTAAGGCAGGTTGGCTAAAATGGAGAAATGCATCGGGGGTGTTATGTGATGGTAAAATCCCATTAAAACTAAAAGGAAAATTTTATAGGACAGCTATAAGACCAGTTTTGTTGTACGGCTCAGAATGTTGGGCAGTCAAATACTAACATGAGCAAAAGACGAGCGTAGCGGAGATGAGGATGTTAAGATGGATGTGCGGCCATACAAGAAAAGATAAAATTAGAAATAAAATTATTCGTAATAAGGTAGGAGTAGTGCCAATAGAGGAGAAGATGAGAGAGACTAGACTAAGATGGTTTGGTCATGTGAAAAGGAGACCAAGAGACGCTCCTGTGAGGAGAGTGGATGAAATGGAACAATTAGTCAAAAAAAGAAGTAGAGGTAGACCTAAGAAAACTTTGGGAGAAACATTAAAGTTTGATATGAAGTGTATGGCCATCAATGAAGATATGACAAAAGACAGAAATGCATGGAAGTCTAGAATTCATGTAGCCAACCCCACATAGTAGGATAAAGGCTAAATATGTTGTTGTTGTTGTTGTTGTCAGTCAACTCACTCGCAGTCTTAATTGCTCTATAATTTTTTCATCTGATTCTGTTCTTGTGCAAGATCGGGGGACTGGACGGACGATTGGCACGGGGCTTGAGTCTCACAGTCTCTACTATCTGTCCCCCCCCGCTTCTTCAGTGGCGTGCACGACAACAACTTCCCCACTACATGTCCATTGTCGGTTGGGGCACCCATCTCTTCCTAATCTCAAGAAGATGGTTCCCAATCTCTCTAGTATTTCTTCCTTAGAGTGCGAGTCTTGTCAATTTAGGAAACATATTCGTAGTTCTTTCCCAAGTAGAGTTAATAAACGTGCTAGTTCTCCTTTTTCAGTAGTCCATTCAGATGTATAGGGTCCTAGTTGTGTCAGTTCACAAGACAGTTTTCGTTATTTTGTAACCTTTATTGATGATTTCTCTCGGACTACATGGTTATATTTAATGAAAACGCGTTCAAAGTTATTTTCAGTCTTCACTACATTTTGTGCTGAAATTAGAACACAGTTCAATTTGCCTATCCGTGCTCTTCGTCGTGATAATACTCTTGAGCATTTGTCTCTCCCATTTAGATCTTATATGGCATCCAATGGGATTCTTCACCAGACTTCGTGTCCTAGAACCCCACAACAAAATGGGATAGCTGAACGCAAGAATCGTCATTTAATTGAGACAGCCCTCACGCTTCTTCTTCATATGCATGCTCCACTTCAATACTGGAGTGATGCTGTCTTAACTGCATGTTACTTAATTAACCGCATGCCATCTTCTGTCCTTAATGACCAGATTCCTCATTCCATTCTTTTTCCTCGGATTGACTTATATTCTCTTCCTCCTTGTATCTTTGGGAGCACGTGCTTTGTTCACCATCTTACCCCAGGTCGTGATAAGTTATTTGCTCGTTCCGTCAAATGTGTTTTTCTGGGTTATTCTCGCCTTCAAAAGGGGTATCGTTGCTACTCTCCTCAATTAACTCGATATTTTGTTTTAGCGAATGTTACCTTCTTTGAGTCATCTCCTTATTTCCCTTCTTCATCTGCGATCTCCGATTCTATGTCTGTTGGGTTACCTTTGCATGTTCCTTCTCTTGACCTCACATCATCTCCATCTCCAACGTCTTCACCATCTCCACCATCCTTTGCCTCTCGCCTTGATCGCTCTGATCTTCAGGTCTATCAATGGAGTCCACATCTCGTGGCCCAACCAGCACCGACTGTTGTCGCTAGTCCGCGGAAGCCGTCTCCTGACTCATCCCCAGTGCCAATTCGTTCTTCCTCCTCTGGTCCGTCGCCTTCGACTTTTGATCTTGACTTGCCTATTGCTCTTCATAAAGGTACTCGCCATCCTATCTCCCATTTTGTTAGCTATGATTATCTGTCCCCTGGATATTATGCTTTTGTTTCTTCTTTATCTTCTGTTTCACCTCCTAAATCTGTTACCGAAGCTCTTTCCCATCTAGGGTGGCGGGCTGCTATGGTCGAAGAAATGTCTGCTTTACATTCCACTGGGACTTGGGACTTAGTACCTCTTCCCAAGGGTAAATCTACTATTGGTTGTCGCTGGTTTTACACTGTTAAAGTTGGTCCTGATAGCCAGATTGATCGTCTTAAGGCTCGCCTTGTTGCTAGAGGATACACTCAGATTTTTGGTCTTGATTATGGCGATACATTCTCTCATGTTGCTAAAATCTCCTTTGTTCGCCTTTTCTTATCCCTTGCTGCTATGTTTCACTGGCCTCTTCATCAATTGGACATCAAAAATGCCTTTCTCCATGGCAATTTACAGGAGGAGGTGTATATGGAGCAACCTCCTGGCTTTGTTGCTCAGGGGGAGTCTGGACTGGTGTGTCGCCTTCGAAAATCTTTATACGGTTTAAAACAGTCTCCTCGAGCTTGGTTTGGTCGATTTAGTTCAGTTGTTCTTGACTTTGGGTTAACTTAGAGTGAAGCTAATCATTCTGTTTTTCATTGTTCCCAGTCTGGCCGCCACATTCTTCTAGTGGTGTATGTTGATGATATAGTACTTACAGGGGATGATGATGTTGGTATCACTGAATTGAAGGCACATCTTCACCAACAGTTTCAGACGAAGGATCTGGGTCCTTTGAGATATTTTTTGGGTATTGAGGTAGCTCAGTCAAAGCAAGGCATCTATATTTCTCAAAGGAAGTATGCCTTGGATATGCTAGAAGAGACATGATTGCTAGGATGTAAACCTACAGATACCCCTATGGATCCAAATATCAAGTTGTTATCGAGACAGGGGGAGCCTTTTTCTGATCATGGGCGCTACCGTCGATTAGTTGGGAAACTTAATTACCTCACAGTCACTCGTCCTGATATTTCATTTGCTGTGAGTATGATAAGTCAGTTCTTGGATTCACCTTGAGACAGTCACTGGGATGCAGTGATCCGTATTCTTCGATATATTAAGGCTACCCCTGGTTGGGGTATATTGTATCAAAATCATGGGCACAGTTAGATTGTGGGATATACGAATGCTGATTGGACAAGATCACCTAGTGACAGGAGATCCACATTTGGATACTGTGTATTTATGGGTGGAAACCTAGTCTCTTGGAAAAGTAAGAAGCAAACTATTGTTGCCAGATCTAGCGCAGAGGTTGAATACAGGGCAATGGCCGTAACAACATGTGAGCTAGTGCGGTTGAAACAATTAATTAAGGAGTTAAGAGTTACGCAAGTTAAGCCTATGCAATTGGTTTGTGACAACCAGGCTGCAATGCATATTGCTTCTAACCCTGTGTTTCATGAGAGAACCAAACATATTGAAATTGATTGTCATTTTGTTAGAAAAAATGTGCTTTCTAGGGATGTAGTTACAACATATGTGGGTTCTAACGATCAACTGGCTGATTTACTCACCAAGTCACTTAGAGGGTCTCATGTGAATTATATTTGTACCAATCTGGGCATGCTCAATATATATGCTCCAGCTTGAGGGGGTGTTAAATAAGATAAGTAAGGGGGTATTAGTGTATTTATCTTTAAGTAAATGTATGTATATATATGCTTATGTTGTACACTTGAGGTATATACAAACAGTTCATTTGTATACATCTAACTGCATTCATTTTGTGCATTTAATACTTAACCACCCAATAGCCCGTACCATATAATGAACAAATCTTATAGCCGTCTCATAAAACTTCTTTTTACTGCCCAATAGCCGATACCATATCATGAACAAATCTTGTAGCCATCTAATAAACAAAATATTACAATTGTATAAAATATTGGAAGTACTTAAGTTAACCATCTTGTGTTGATTTTGTAAGTAACATCCTTAGTAATCTTTCCCATTTGAGCAACTAATCTAAGATATCAGAACTAATATTTCCTTGAAATAACTTGATCTTCAAGTCTCATCATAACATCATCATACTTCTTTTTAACCAAAACTTATATTCTATTATTCAATTTTCAACCTACTCAACTTGAAGCCTTTGAATTTCATAGTATCCTTTCGTAATTTGGGCTTAACATTTACACCTTTTTTTTACCTATCCACCAAAATAATGACATTGTACATAAGAAACATTATGACACCTCTTCTTGGATGTGCATAGTAAACTCATCCATCATTAAAGCAAAGAGGTATGAATATAAATCTTTGATATAATCCAATTGTAATTAAAAAAACTCAGCATTTCCTCCACAAATGCTAAACACGATTCTATTTTGTGATACGTGTCTCTAATAACTTGTCTATAAATAACCTGGATTTCCTTTTCCTCTAATGCTCCATACCAAGAGCATTATGATAATTTTTCTTTTATTTTTTGGACTAGTGCATGATGAGAACTATTGATTGCCAACAAATATCTGGCCAGAAAAAAAAAATTTGACAAAAAGCCAATAGTTGATCATAAATTCCAAGCTATCTTAAAAGGAGTCGATTTGGAAAGAGACCATTGAAGGAGAGGTTCATTTACTATTGCAAATTCAAGTGTTAATAATATTTTCTCCCAGCAATATGCTTGCACAAGCAAGGTAGAAGTTATTTTACAACTTAGCCACATAGAGAATATGTCTATTAGCAGCAAGGAAAAAAAATTTGAAGTCTTGCACACCATGTGTCAAAGTTTAGGGAAAAATACCCTTAAACAATTGCAAGGTCGAGGGACAAAAGACAGATTTGTAACATTTTTCATGGGGAAATCAAATGAAACTTAAAAGTGGTCTGAGTCTGTGAACTGGCAGCAACAAAATGAGTTCTTCCTTGCTTTTCTCCCTTTTCTTACTCATCTTCCACTTCATATTAGATTTTCTGTGACTCCTTACATACCTCTGATTTTCCAAGCTGATGACAATTATCATTTTCTCCGTTCTTTTTGTTGCCTTTTCTTGGTTATGCCCAGGCGGCACCTGAGATGCTTGATGCCTCATCAAAGGTAGTCACTTAGCTGTTGCCTTACTAAAAGGGCCTCACCTAGTAGTACTAGACGAGGTGCTTCCCTAGAGCATTCCTTTACCCAAGTGCCTAGGCAAGCACCTCTGTCTTCTTTGACAACACTGCTGCCCATATTTATTTATCTTAAAGCCATTTTAGTTGCAAAATATTTATAGAGGCTTACTTTTATCTCTTTTTCCCCACATTAATATTTTTATTTTTGCTCTATCGAATGAGTATGATTTTATGCACAACAATTTTACAATATTGGGCTAATTGAGATCAATAATTATTTTTCCTCAATCTATATTCTCAATGTTTGATGATAAATTTGTTTAAGTTACATATGAAAAATGGTGCAAACCAATGTTGTATCCTGTGGAAAGGTATGGTTTTATCATAATTGGTCATAATTGGACGACCAACAATGAAACATTAATACATCCACTAAGGATGTTAAATCATAAATCCCTTACATCTATATATGTCTTATGTATTTTTTAGATTCCATCTTTTATCCCTCGTCCTTGCAATTCTTTAAGGATACATTTGGATAGAAGGATTTCAAATGATATCTTTTGAAATTTGTAATTTGAAATGCTCCACCCTAGATCTAGACCCAAATCCAAATACTTTCAATAAAAGTGTATCCAAACAATGAATTTGGACTTTCAAACTCCAAATGACACAGTGAAATAACCCTATCCAAACTCAACATAACTGTGAAAGGGTATTTTTCCCAAAACTTGGACACATTTGTACATTCCAAGGGTATTATTTGTAATTTTGGTTTTCTGTAATTTGTTTTTAATTTTTATTTCTATTAGGGTTATTTGTCTTGTAGTTAGAGGTTGTTAGAATATTTTCTCCTTCTATCTTTTTCCCTTTTTTGTCTTGTAGCTTAGATAGTTGCAATGCCTTGTCTTGTAGCTACAGCTATGAGCTTATCACAGCCTACGTTGGATGGGGAATGGAATTGATGAATGTTTTGAATTCTCTCTAATTCTTCTCTGTGATCTCATCTTCTTCTTGCTATTGTTCTCTCCTAATATTTCTCTCTCTCTCTCTTAGATATCTTCTCCCTTATCTCATCTGATTTCTTCCCCAAATTTCTCTCTTAATTTCCAATCCCCTTTCACACCCTAGTTCAACCCTAAGGGTGTGACAACTGGTATTAGAGCAGACAACAATTCTAACCGGTGCTGTGGGATGCCACCGTTTTGATCGAGAGGAGGGCTATGTTTGTTGCGGTTCTAAACAGGAGTTCCGACCCATACTGGTGAAGCGACCAAGGTATTGTGGGGTGCTACCGTTTTGATTGGAAGACCATTCCGACCTAGACTAGTAAGCTTCCTGCAGGCGCGACTGTGGTGTTGTAGTTTTGATCGAGAATTCTTACCCGTTTTGGAGAGACGGTTGTGAGCAAGACAACCAAGAAGTAGTGTGGCAGAAGCGACGAGGATGAACAACACCAAGAGCAGCTCGATGATAAGATGGACATGTGCCTTCGACAGACCCAAGAGGAGTTGGGTCGAACTAGAGCAGAGGGTGTGGCCACCAGGGAGGAAGTCGTTGTCATGACCCCAAGGCAGTACTTGTAATTGTACTAGAGTTGTTAGTTGTAGTTACTTGAGTTGGTTAGTGTGTTAGTTGATTAGTGGGTTAATAACTAAATGGTTGTAAACAGCCTATAAAATAGGTTGTAGATTGTAGATTAGAGAATAAGAGGTATCGACTGATTGAATGAATCTATCTTGTTTCACTCTCAAATCTCATATTTCTCTCTGTCTCGTCTAAACCCTCCTATCTTTCTCAATGTCTCCCTCTTCATGTTCTATTCCTTTCTTCTATTTTGTTCTTCCTTCTTCAATCTCTTCCAAAATCCCATTTTAAACCCTAGGGTTGTGACAAGTGGTATCAGAGCCAACGTTCATTGGCTGTAATTGAGGCAATTGGTAGCAGTAGATTCCGATGACTCTCGAAGGAATCGATGAGTCGTCAGAATCGATAAAACAAAGATTTCGAGTGTTTCCAGCAATACAAGAACTTTGATGAGTTCAATTGGTGACGATGTGATAGGCGAGTGCAAGCATCCAAAAGAAATCAAGAATGATTCAAGAACTCAAGGGAATTCCAGTCATTGGTTGGTGATTGGGTAAGAAGTGGGTATAGGCTAGAGTGACATGTTCCAAGTAATCTTGAAGCTACAACGAGCCGAACACATAACCAGAGGACCGTTGACCTGCAGGCGAGCACGAGGAAGCCACTTCCGGGTTGAATCTTGGAGGCGAAGTAGGAGTTTAGCCATTGAATTGCGATTAAGGCAAGGGCAACAGACATTTGGCATGAGACGAAGGTGTCGATTCCAACGAGAAAGAAAGGCGTGAAGTGGGAAGAGGTCCGAGTGAGCGGGAACCCCAGCGATTACACTAGTTGATTGGTCTTGAGGGTGATCAAAGCCGGTTCGGAGGAATTTCGACAGTTCTTGTTCGTCGTTTGCAGGTGAAGTAGATCAGGCGAGTCCTCTAATCAATTCTTGGGGACTTTGAAGGTGATGGAATAAGTCTGGGCATAGGTCCAAGAATTAGTCTTGATTGAAGTGCAAGAGCAATGCTTATCGGCGGAGACTTCAGAAAATTCAATAGCTGATTCTAGCAAGCTCGTAGTAGTGGGTTTGGATTCCATCAAGGAGTTGATTACTCAATCTTTAGAAAAATTGCCAATGCCACAACATCAAAAGAGGCCTGGGAAACATTCAAGTAGGCATACAAAGGAGCTAACAAAGCCTAAGAGTCTAAGTTGCAGTAAGTTCAAAGGGAATACAACCTTTGTGAGATGTCCAATACAAAGAAAGTAAAGCAATACTTTTCAAGATTGGCATATTTGGTCAATAAGATGAGAATCTATGGTGAAAAGATTGAAGAGAAAGTTGTTCACAAAGTCTTCAAACTATGTCGATTAAGTATGATTGTGTGGTAACTTTCAATTATGGAATCTTGTGACGTTAACAAAATGACGATTGTAGGATTGTAAGGTACTATAGAAAGCCACATGGACGGAATTAATGAAAGGATGAAGAAACCAGTTGAAAAAGCTTTGCAAAGCCAATCAAATTTAAACAAAGGGCAAGATGATCAGAATAATGGTGACCCCAATCAAAAGAGGCAATGTAATAATTGAGGTCAAGGCTATAAAAGACATGGTCCAACAATTCAAGTGACAAATTTGGCCAAGGAAAAGGTAACCATTCAAACTACAAAGAAGATAAGTCTGATATTCAACGCTATAAATGCAAAAAATACTAGTTCAAGTGGTCCAATTATTGAGGTAATCAGGCCAATGTTGCAGAACATAATGGCAAAAATAATCTAAAGTCCAAAACTTTGCTACTAGCACACAATGCTGTCAATACAAACAAGAACACGTGGTTCTTAGATACTGATTGCAGCAATCACCTGTGTGGACAGAAAGATATGTTCTCTTCTTTAGATGAATCTATCCATTCAGAGGTGAAATTTGGAAGCAACACAAACATGCCATTCATGGGAGTGTCAAATTTCTATTAAATTGAAGTATGGCTCTTACAATTATATTTTCATATGTGTTCTATGTTCCTAGCCTTCATCCTAATTTGTTGAGTGTGGAATGATTAACAGAAAAGTGTTATGTTAGTCGAATAATGGGGCCAATGTAGTAGGTTGTAGGCATTGATCTGGTGGGCTGAGGCCTGTGTAAATAAAAGCCACGGATAAGCATAGCTGGAGAAATGTTCCAGCATGTTCCCAGGCAAGTTGTAAAGCAAGTGGGGAGGGCATAACCGCTTTTGGCGCCCATTTAGGCCATAGATCAGTATAAAAGGAGCTGATCTGCGCCTCTACCCCTATGTTGAATGAAATTAGGAAATTAGTTTCCCTCTCAATTCCCATTCTCTCTTTCCCTCTAATTCTCTCAATCCTCCCTTCTCTCTTTCTCTCGCTCTTCTCAATCAATCGAGAACTCACTTGTCAAATCAGGAATCTGACAAAAAGGGGTATGATATGCTTATTAATCATGGAATCTGCACCATTGTTGATACAAAAGGGAGGTTGCTTGCAAAGATAGATGACTCATAATCGGTTATTTCCATTGAAAATTTTGCATGAAAAATTGTCACGCCTGAGTTCTATGATTTCTGATTATAATCATAATCGGCTATGGCATATGCGTTTTGGGCACTTTCACTTTTCTAAGTTGAATTATTTGGCACATAAACAGCTGGTTTTTGGGCTGCCTGCTATTGATATTCCTCACCGCATCTGTGAGACATGTTTTGAGGAAGAAACATAGAGATGCTTTTCCAATTGACAAGTCTCAGAAAGCAAGAAATCCTTTGGAAATCATTCATTCAATTTGTGCTCAATTGAGGTATTCACATGGTGGTAGTAGGTATTTTATTACTTTCATCGATGATTATAGTAGAAAAGCCTGAGTATATTTTCTGAAGCAAAAAAAAGAGACAAGTGTATTTTCATAAAGTTCAAGTATTTCGTGGAAAAACAATGTGGACTCAAGATCAAAAATTTGAGGACTGATGGGACACAAAATACCTCCCTTGCATAGATTTTCTGGAAAAACATGGCATTCAGCATCAGATGACCACTAGATACACTCCCTGACAAAATGGAGTGGCAAAAAGAAAAACAGGACCGTCATGGATATGGTGAGATACATGTTGAAATTTAAAATTTTGCCTACACATTTTTGGGCAGAAGCTGTTGCATGTGCTATATATTTATTAAATGGGTGTCCAACAAAGACTGTTTGGAATCAAACACCTGAAGAAGCTTGGAGTGGTAGGAGACCTTCCATCAAACAGGTAAGATTTTTTAGTTGCATTGTGTTGATGTTTTGCATTGAGAAAACAGTCCAGAAGGTTAAGAAGAACAGGAGATGTCTCGAGTGTTTGAAGCGACTGGTTTTATTCCAACTTAGAAGAGTCTAGCTTAGGTGTTTTATTATAAGGGGTATTTTGGTCTTTGTGTAGACTAAATAAAAACCTTATAATTACCACCCATAATGTCTATAAATAGGAGACATAGGGCAAGGCAGTCACAGATAATCATTCATTTTCTATGATTGAGTGCAGAGTGTGTGAGAGGAAAGGCGTGTGTCCAAGAAAGTCTTTGTAATCTCCAAGAAGATTGTACTCAGGTAGAATAGAGATGGAAGAGTGAAATATTGATGATTCCAAAAGTCTCTAGATACAAGTGAGACTGTTGTGAAGAAGAGAGGAAATACTTTGTGTAAAGAAGAGTGTTTGTAATCTCTTGAGTGCACTGAATTCATGAGTCAGAGAGGAAGAAGAGAGGGACTTCTTGTAACTGTTCTACACTTGGTTTCTTGTCGAATTGATCTCATTCTTGGTGGCTAGATGTAGGGCCATTTCTGTGGCCTGAACCAGGATAATTCTTGCGCATCTTGTTATTGTGGTTTGATTGTTTCATTTCTGTTTTCATTCCTTTAATTCTGTCTTTCATTACAATTGCATATTTTCTGTTGTTTGAGATTGATTTTGGGTGAGGAGTGTGAGTGAATTGGTAACAAGAATCATTGATTGAGTTATCTAAGAGCTCCTGAACTTAACACATTACATATGCTCATGTGCTGGATCAGTTAAATAAGGAACTTGATGATAAAGGTGACAGATGTATTTTTACTGGTTATAGTGAAGAGTCTAGTGCCTTCAAATTATACAATCCAGAGACTAATACAGTGATTACCAGTAGTGATGTGACCTTTGATGATGCTTGAGGAGCTCAGTTTAAGGGAGGCAATGTAAGGAGATAAACAAAGCTTGGATTGCAAGATATTATCTATTTTAGTTAGTGACAATCATGCAATAGTCAATCCAGTATCTGCTTGATTTAGGAATGTGATCATTATTAAGTAGAGATAAGGATACATAATTATAGTCAGATTAGGTTTCTGTGTCTAGTATAAATGTGTAGAAGTTAGGGATTTTTAATTTGAAAAATTAGTATGACAGCATATAGAGTTTGAGTAATAAAATAACGTCTTCCTCAATTACGAGAGGATAGATGAGGTGACCATCAATTACGAGACATGTAATAGGCTTAGGGTTATGGAATGAGACTCCAAGCAAAGACAAAGAAACTAATAAGTATGATCACAAACAAGAAAATTTTCTTCCCCCTAAAATGTGGTTATTAGCGAAAATCTCTCCAGTTATGCTCAAGCACAAGCACAATAATAAGCCACGGCACTCAACAAAACAATAAGTTTTGCAAGACACCCCACATAAGGGGGTTCAAGGAGCTTGAAAGTGCGGGTCAAGCGAATGAACCCCAACAATGAAGTGTGGCATCTCAAACGAGGGGTAGCAAGCATCTCAATTCAGACAAGTGAGTAATGCTAGTACTAAGTGCCATAGGCAGAGGCAATCTAGTAATGAAGTGTTGACATCATAGCAAAAAGAATGCATGCACCTTTGCTTGGAGGTGCAAGATATGATAATAATGGGCTAACAAACAAATGCTCTCAAGCAATACAATGCAAGTATCTAGGTGAGGAACCACCTGTCAAAATAATTACCAAACATGCCATGATTGCATCAGATAAATGTGTAACATTAGTGCATTAAATGTGACCACACAAAAATATTTATTACAAGAAAGGTATTTGTATATGATATTCAAAATTGTATCCTCTAATCTGTTATAGATAGACAAAGCAAAGCATGAAGAAATGAGATTGACAGGAAACAACAGAAACAGAAAAGTGAAGAAATGAGATTTGGTTTCTGAAAACCCTAAATAGAGCAGAGCTTGATGAAGTGAGATGGAGAGAAGCAAAAGAGGAAGAAAAAATATTGATAGTCACTGATGAGTGAGAAAGTACATGTAACTTCAAGGGCTAAAATATTGGAGTTAATCCCCAAATAGGGGGATTAAGGCTTCAGGTGCTGTTGTTGTAGGGGGATTGTCGTAAAACCTAATCATCTAAACCACATAAATGTTTGGTCTCCTTTTCTTTCTTTCTTTGAATGCATACTTATTTCTACTACATTCATGAGAACACCATAAAAAATCCCAACAAATTGATCATTGGTAATGGTCAAAAAAGTCATGCCATACACCACCTCCATTTATATACTGCTGCTCCAAAAAGTTCATGAATAAAAAGGTTACTTAAGTTTGCTAATGGGACAAAGATGTGGGCAGTTTACTTCAATCTCCAATAACCTGTTCAATGAAACCTTACGACATGAGAAACCTGTCAATATTCCATTTCACATTTCCTTCAATGATAATTTGTTCGTCTCTATATTAAACATCATTTTGATGCATATTTACCACCAAGTTATAAGAGTCATATAGGTCTGGCTCTTTTTTATTAATGACCCCACCCACCCCACACACTCCCGGGCAAAACTCTAACAAATCACTAAAGACCAAACCAACTCCCCCCACCCTTGATAAATGTTTCCCCCAATTTGTTCATCAATGTGTTATAGCATGGTAACATTTCCTGAATATGCCAAAATAAGTTTATTCATAATCCAAGACAAAGAAGAGAAACCAATTTTGATCTTGTTCATAAGCCAACCATGTTTGCAAATTCACCATCCTCCAAGAATGTCATAAATGTTAATCAAACTTTATCAAAGAAATGTGTCCATCTAGCAAGAAATCTGGTTACTCGGGCTAACACTAAAAATATGCCCATTCAAATTCAGCTCTTAAGGCAAATCAGTCCGTCTAAATGAATAAATACAAATATACATGCAGAAAGCAGAAGATAAAGTTGTTACGAGGTTCATCACCCCTAGATTTATAATGCTACCCAAGTTCAATTTTTTTGTGAAACATAAGATTGGATCCATGTTTGTGCATACAAATGGCAGCATTATGGTGCGGTGTTCAACCAAACATAACGTAGCAACATAATCTGATTCAGATGTACCAAAACCAATGCCATTCATAAGATTCAAGATGTCAAATTAGTAACGAAATGGTATTGGTAACTCACAAAAGGTGTCTTAGAGGCTTTGTCATTCCAGACAGCCAGCAATCCAAGAGAAGCGAAAAAACTCAAACCCCCGCACAACCAAGCCAAAGCTTCATACTGCAGGATGCATAAGTCGAAAATATAAACGGAACTTCATTAAATTCTGTAATAATCCCAAAACAAAAAAAAACATAATCCCAAGTATAACAATCAGAAGAAACAGGGAATTTCAGATTTTACCTTCCCGACTGTGTCGGCGATGCGATCTATACAAGGTTCCGGGAATGAAGTGCCGTTGTCCCAAACCAGCTCGTCGTTTACTGGAAGCTGTAGGATACAACAGTAAATCAAGTTAAACATGTTTCTAGGGTTCTAATCTTGAGAGAAAAAAATGAAGCTTTCTAAGGTTTCGTAATTTCATAGCAAATGCAGCAGAAAATCCAAAAATCGAAAAGCGCGATTATTATTCTTAGGGTTTTAGATGGGAGAGAGAAGACGATTACGGGTTTGTCGGGGACGATGTGTTTGCCGACGGGGAGGCCCATGCCGGAGCGGAGCCGGAGAGAAGAGGCGATGGAGCGAGAAACGACGCCGTTTCCGCCCATGATCCGAGACGCTACATGGCTCAATTTCCCTGCCATTGTTTTCCGGTCAGAATGATGCAAGTGAAGGCTTTCTTCTTCTACTTCTTATTGGGGGGGTTGCAGCCGCACCGGTAGCTATGCAATTGTTTGCTCGGAATGAGAAATTGATGAAATTTGGAAGGCCAAGGAAATCAATTTACATGGTTTAATCAATTTTATATAAAATATTTGGCTAAATTGAGAAATTATTCTTGAAATTTATGTAAATTATTTTTATTATTTTTATATTTTAAAAAATAGCACTGATCTTCATTAAAATTAATTACAGTACATCACATACTCCATGCTATTAAATAACAATTGTTAATGTTATTAAAAATCTCAAAATACTCTTGCAGTTAAAAAATAAAAAATACTAATAGTGATCGACATGACCATCCCCACTACCATGGCATGGCATTGTCATTTATCGGTTCAAAATCCATCAATAATATATTTAACGAAGAATAAATTTGATTACGAATCACTTTACAATTGTAAAAAGAGAAAAATAAAAATTATTATTAACATATGAAACTTTACCACAAAAAAAAAAAAAAAAAATCATCATGATTCATGGGTTTTCATTGAGGGAGAAAGAATTATTTGTATAGTCAATCCGTATAAAAAAATAATATGAAAAAAGATAGCTCAGAGAAATGAGTCACTAATTAGAATTGAATATATTAATTCAATTGAATTTCATCAATAATTGGTCATCAAATATAATGAAGGAATATAAAAGCAAAAATAATTAATTTGAATTACAAACATGAGAGAGAAAGAAAGATGGAGTTATTTAAATACAAGGATAAAATGATTAATTTAAATATTTTATTAATTATATGAGAGGTTAGTGTTATTTTTAAAAATATAAAGATAATTAATGCAATTTAAGCAAAAGTAGTAAGTGGGGAAATTTACCCATAATTTTTTTATCAATTTCTTATAGAATGTTATAATTTTGATCAATGTTATATATAAGTTTACACAATTTAGTCAATTTTATAATTGATCTTACAATTTTAGTTAATTACTAAAAATGATGAGAATAATGAAATAATTGAGGAAAGTTATATTTTTAGAAATTATTTTATAAATATTATGTTTATGAGAAATTATATGTAAATTATTTTACAAGTATTTTTATATCAAGTTTATATTTTATGGATTTTTATATCAAATAAAAAAGCATTTCGACTTGATAGATAAAAATATATTTCATGAAGTAGTTCTTTAATTATACATTAGTTATTTTTTATTATTCGTAATTGCTAAAAATATTGGAAATTATCCAAAAATTCTAGGATGATGAAATAATTAATGTAAGTTTATATTTTCATAAATTATATTAGAAACACATTTATGATGTTTGTGAAAATTATGTATATTATTTAAGAAAACTATTTTCCAAAAAAAAATATCAACTTTTGATTTTTGGATTTTTTTATCAAATAATAAACCAGTTTTGACATTGATGTAAATAAAAATGGGGATTGCCAAGCAATTTCTTAAAATTATTCATTAATTCTTTTTTAATTATTCAATATTTATATATGAAACTAACCACAATTTGTAAGGTAGAGTATGAAATTAACTACAAAAAGTTGGCATATCAAATTAAAGAAATCAAATATATCCATTATAAAATTGAACAAAATTGTAAGGTCAATAATGGCTTGATAGAATTCATTAGTAATTTGTAAATAAACTTACCTATTATGTGGCCCGATTAAATGGGATAATAGGGATGTAGTTGGTAGCGATTACCTTGATAAGAGGAATCGTCTGCACCCACTATATTAAGTGATTATCAATTCTCTCAATTTCTATAAATATATAAAAAATCACAAAAAAAGACATCTATCTTGAATGACTTCTATGAATTAAATGACCAAGGTTTGGAGTGAGAAACTAATTGACTAGATTGCATTCGAAAACAATTAAGCGTTGTAATTTTGTATCTTTGAGGATTCGAAATGACGTCTTCATCATCAATCAAATCAGGTACATAACTCATGTTAACAATATATAAAGTATGAAATCATGTCAATTTCTAAGATTCTGGTTATGCAATTAAGAAATATGAAATATGTAAGTTGTGATTACATGTGGTATCGAAGAAATTGAATGGTTTCTGCTTTTAAGTAATAATATTTGTATATGAGTGAAAGATTATCTAAAAGGAGGATGAATTAGGTATTTTGACTATTTTAATGAAATAATAACAAATATCTTGAAATATTTTATAATGCAGTAAAGTTATTTAAAAAATAATAATTTTCTTAAACTACAAACAAATAACAGATGGAATAAGCATGTATATGTATGTAGCATACAACATATTTCATAAAAATGATTTAAGAAAACTTTAGACATTTGATAAGTTAATATATGAAGATGTATGTATTTAAAAAAGAATATAAGAGAGTTTTTAAAAAGTTAAAAATCAATTTGAAACATATGAAATAAACCTATGCAATGAGAAATGACTATGCAATTAGAAAATCTCAAATAAGTTCTTATATGCAATGAAACTAATGTTTGAAATTTTTTTATGAAATTTATTCAAAGTTGAAATAGAAATGTTTTATGAAAATCGAATATAAGATATACATATAGTTTTTGATATAAAGATAGAGAACTATATTTAGAGTGAAGAGTCTATAAAATAGTTATTAAAATGTGAAAGTATATAATTTTTAAGATGATTTCAATCAAGAAAACGTTTTAATGATAGTTAGAAAAACAATACATTAAATTGAATTTATGAATAAAAAATATATGCATAGCAGATAAAGAAAAATACTATTAAAATGAAAGTAACATGAACACAATAATTTTAAAGTAGTTCAGCCAATTGCTTAGTCCACTATCTTACCTCTCCATCAAGGATTTAGAAAATATCCACTAAAGATATTAGCTTCTAGGGCTCAACTATAACCTATATACAGTTTTTACAAGCTCAACTGAAACCTCCACTTTTATGGGTTAAGAAAGAACCTCATCTTAAGCAATAACCTCTACTTTTAACGGTCTAAGTAAGAGTCCATGCTTTTCACAGGTTAAGTAGTAATTTTTACATGTGACTTTTTCACACTTGGCTTAGCCACAACCAAGACATTACTTTTCAAGGTGCAAGCATAACCTCTATAAGAGTTTTACAAAGAATTGTGAAAAGATTTCTCAAAAGAAAAGTATAAGATGTACAATGATACCAACTATTCTCTTGAACAAAAGAGAGTTACAAGATTGAATGAATGAAGCATTCAACTCTCTTATCTAAATTTGGTTTATAAGATATACACGTAATCTCACTAGATAATTATTTGGAGTAAAAAAAGAATGAAAACAAAGCACACTCACTCAAGCTAAACAAATTAGCTAGAGAAGGATTAAGCTTGTTGTATATGGGTTGGCTCTATATTTGTAACATCCCGTATCGAGCAATAAGAAGGATCGAAACAACTTATCCTGATGGACCTACACGAACTTTCCAGGGGGATCACCCATCCTTGGATTACCCCAGGTCAAGCACGCTTAAGTTGGGAGTTCTTTGTCAACATTCAGCCCGAAAGGTATCTAGCTGGTGTTGTTTTCTTCCTTTACTTATCCTTGATATATACTATTCTCATCTGGGCTCCTTGGATATTACATTCTCCCCCCCTTGAGCACATGACGTCCTCGTCATGCGACCTTACAACTGGTCCCAGATCTCCCCCCTTGCATGGCCGATGTGGGATTGGCCTAAGGTGCCTACATGCACCCCTCCTCGGAGACTCAGCATCCTCGCTGAGGTTTGCCCCACCACCGCGCTCGGAGGCTCGGGGGTCGGCTCTGATAATATTGCTTGAACATCAGCACATATGGTTATGTCAGCAGCATAGGCTTTCTTTGTGGCTCAATAGCCATATAGTCGATCTCACAACTTGGCATTTTATAGAAATTTGTTGGTCGGATTCAACATTGAGACCTGCGCAAATCACAACTTCTTTGATTTGACCAATAACGGGCAAAATTGTTAGAAAGCATATGCAAATTATATAAATAAGCATTACACACACTTGTATAAATATAGTTTATCAATCTTTTATAAGAGAACACAGTTAAACGTCTTGGAATAAAGAAAAAAAGTTTCAATGGTCAAAATTGCCATTTTTTAGTTTTCTAAGGAACGATTATAAAATTTGAAATTAGATGTCAATTATTCGACTAACTCCTAGAGATACTCAGTTGGATATACTCAATTGGATATCTCAAGTAATCGATTATATAAAAGTCTCACTCTAGTATGACCAAGTCATCACTCGACTAACTCAAAAGTTACAGAGATTTTGCATTAAGCACTCGACTATCAAGCTAACTTTACTCAACTAACACAAGCATGCACTCTAGTATAGATAACTGATACTCGACTAAAATTAAGCATAAAGACTTAGTCAGATTCAATCCAATCTTTACTCGATCAAAACAAATAGATACCCGATTATAAAAACACATTAGTCGATTAAGAGAAAGATATATTCGACTAAGGAGATACTTAGAGTTTTGATAACAGAAGGATACTCAACTGAAAAACATCCTTACTCGATTGATTTTTGAAAAACAAAAAGCTTGTAAAAAATACTTGAGTTGATTAAAAGAAGGTTTTGTTGAAGCACATAATCGACTTATTTGAAGAATACATTAACTATTACACGACTAAAAATATGATCAGATTTTAATAGCTATTAAGATACTCGATTATAAGCATACCATACTCGATTGTAGCTTTAAGAAAAAAAGAATTTTGTATACTCCAGTAGGTTTTTGTGATACTGGATTGAATACTTGAATATATTGAAAAATACACTTAGCAATACTCACTTGATTCAAACTACTTTTGATCGAAGGCAAGTGTAGAAGCATTAAAAAATTGTTTGAATACTTTACCTTCAAAAGCTTCAAAAATACACATACTTAGTTTACAAAATGCTTTTATACTTAAGCCGATTTTTAAAAATATTTTCTTAAACATTTAACATCAAGCTCGATTGACACAAAACATGTTTTTGCTATTTTGGAGTATATAAGAATATATGAGCCTGAAGTTCTCTAATTTAAGAAAAAATATATTTATAAGTTTCATACTTCTTTATCAGCCAAAACCAATACTTAGTTGTTTGGGAAGAAATACATAACTATATGAGTATGAGGTTTTTTAATATACATGTATAAAAGTATTTATATAAAATGTTTTGAAAATTATCAATAAGCTAAATTTACTGAAAATATATTTTTCAAGATTATTTTTCATAAATCAAAATACAATTTTCCTAACAATGAGGAAAGGGATAGAATATGATAGTTGTAGAAAGTAACCTATCGTCAAATGTCAGGAATTTACTCAAAGTTGCTAACCCAGCCCATATGCAGATAGGTTACTCGTTGGAAAGGTTGTTGGTGGTAAACTCTGACAGCAGTAGTGGCATTTACTGATGGTTACGAGTAGCTTCTAGAGAAAGAGATATGAAGCAACGACAACACGTCCTTTCTTCTTTTTCGGTCATGACCTTTCATCTTTGTCATGACCCTTCTTCTTCTTCTTGTTCAGTGATGGCGACTATAGGAAACCTTTCATCTTCTAATGTTTGACCATCAAAATCCAATGTCAAGCCATGAACCATGGGCTTGTGGCTCATTGTAACAACCCACTTCCACTTACGGGCGCCACCGGTAAATAATCGATCGGATTACTCACCCGACGAACCACAACTAAAGGGTTGGACTATGTTTCAACAGGAAATGCCCTAAGTGGGAACTAGGCTTCGTCCTTTCCTTCGCTCCACTCAGGAATCGATTCTAACTTAAACAAGAAAAACTCAGTAGACCGAGACCCGAAACCCGAGTGAGCTTCACCTCTCTTCAGCTCGCCTCAAAGCAAGCCAGAGGTGACCCAGGCACAAAGCTAGCATAACAACACTTCGCTGAGTATTGGGGATTTATGAGAACATACCTCGCTGGTCTTTACTCGGTCCAAACTTGGCTTCAACAACTAAAGCCACATATACATCATGCAAACTCACAATCATCTATCACACTATGATGATTACAATAATTAGATGCATCCAACACTCAACAACACATACATTTACTCACAAGGGTATACATACATAACACCACATGACTACGTGCAAGAGATAATAAGATACATAACTCGGGCAACATGGCTAGTTGCCACAACAGCCTCCCGACGCCATCCCTTCTTGCATCTAGACTCGCATCATCTACACATGAGGTAAAACCTCATGACTCATAAAGACTCAGTAAGGGTGCAATGCATGTAAATATGAATATAAAGATGTTTATGTATGCCAAATGCATGCAAATGAGGCTAGGCCCACTTATCCTCACAACCCTTCAAGGTTTGAGGCATTAACCTATCAGCCCTCACAACACTGGTCCTCCATATGGCCATCGGTCCACTAGGTCTTGCATCACACAAGATATAACCACTACATGCCAATGCAACATAAAAACATTATCAAACATATTTACCAACTTACAAGGCCACCACCACATGGGGTCATCCCTTACGTGGCTCAAAGCCTTATCTTTGCCTTGGCACGAATTCCAGCCCGAATCCCGAGCTTTTCTAGGATCACCGCCTCCCTGGTCGAACCTAGATGCCAATCACACAAAACCCCACAACATCAACATTAACCAATGCCTTCGCTTTTGCTTACACCGCAAAACCACCCAGCAATAACTCAAACAAAGAACCCCAACCATGGCCTAAATCAGCTATCAACAACTTTCCAAACAACCCTGACATAGGGTTTAATCCAACAAATAATTATTCTACATTAACTCGCTTGATGCAAATAATTTGGGAAGAAAATATTAATTTACCTCGACTCAACTGGAGAGAAATTCGAAAAATGCTCCCACCGATGATGCCTTCCCGAGCTGCCACTTGCGCCCAAAATCCCATTTTCAAGCTTCCGACACGCTCCTCAAGCCTCTAATTAATTTCCTGAACTTTCCTAAGCTTTTTTGGAATTTTTGGCTATTTTTCTCCATTTTTCTAGATTTTCCTTCTTTCTTTTTATTTTATTTTCTTTTTCTTTTTTTTCTTTTCCTTTCTATTTTCCTCTTCTTCTTCTTTGGCTTCTCCTACGCACGCACTGTTCATCACCTTCAACCTCTGCCGAGCCTCCTTCTCTCGCTCACGCTGCTCCTGCGCGCGACTAATGCCAGCCACGCCGCCGTCTTCAACCAGCACCGCCTCCGATGGCGGCCACCAGCTGCCGAGCCACCCACACCATCGGTTGCCTCCGCTGCGAACAGCCATAGCCAGTCATCTTTGCACGCCACGAACTGCCATGGCCGATCGGCCTTCGCTGCAACAGCCACTGCCGTTGCCTCCGGCCACTGTCGCCGCCTCTGCGCGCTTGCCTACTTCACTCGGCCACTAGTTCAGCCACCACTAGCCCGCACCAGCTACTGTTTCCTTGTCGGCCATGGCTGCCGACACCTCAAGCTCTCTCTCTCGCCCTTTCTCTTCATCCATCTCTCGCATCTCTCTCTCTCAAATGCTCAATCAAGCTCCCTCTTGATTTCAATCTCTCTCTCGGCTCTCTGCTCCTCCCTCCCGAGCTCTCTGCTTTTGATTTTAAAATTTCAAATAGGAAGCTTCCTCGCGCATATACGACCTCTCTCTATATATATACACATAATTACAATTTTTAATCCCCCTATTTTTACCATAATTCCACTTAAAGAATATAGTAATTACACTTAGGAATTTTCTATAATTTCTCTTGGACCCTCCCAAGACTTTAAATTATACCACCAAGCTACACCAAATCCTAATTTATCAAAATTAATAACTGACTGCTATTCGAGAATACCGACCTCGTCCCTGTGCCTGCACGAGACCTTTATTCGACCCAAAAACACTTAAGGGTTGCCTTACTCAAAAAATTGAACCACCCCTAGGGTCCTCTCAGCTTCCAGGAGATCCCCTCCGACTGTTCGGTATTGGCACCCACTCGGGTTTATACAAAATTTATTCTGAAAATTATTCCTAGTCTGACCGCTTCCAGCGTCATTAATCTCAACTCTTAACGCTCATCAATCTCTTGCCCTCTTCCTTGGATATCCAAGTCCCAAGGCACTCATAGCCGCCAATTCGGTAATTTTATTAATTAATTTATCGAGATTGACCCTTGGGCTTTTCGGACCACCCGAGGTTCTGACAAAATAATTCAAAAATTATTTATTTTCAATACCATGTAATACCGGGTATTACACTCATGACAGACATGAAGTTACCAGCACATTGCACTTTTATGCATCAAGTGTAAGCATTTGCCAACATAGTAAGATGCTCGCTCAAGTAGGCGCCCAAAGGTTGGATGGGTTGCCGAATGAGAAAGATAGCTAGCAGCCAAGACCACTAGTGATGATAGTTGCAAAGAAAAGAGAATGTGAAAGGATGACGGTAAATAGATAAAGAAAGAAAAGAAAACAAACCCTAAATCTTCCAACCTAGTTTGAGGAGATGGTCGAGTTTAACCCAGCCCACCCTTTTAGAAATTTGGATCCAGTTGGCTACACCAAATCTGCACAATTTTGGATCAAGTTTAAACTAACCCACTCAATTAATTTCTTAAAAAAATTAAGTTAAATTCTAAGTAAAATTAAGTTTTCAGAATACGGTTTGTGTTGTTTTATGATTTCCAAGCATTACAATTTTAAAAGAAAAAAAATGTATTATGATGAATTATGAATTTATACTTAATAATTATGTAAAATGCATATATTATTGTTATAGTTTGATAGTCGCCAAAGTGTCTAACTAGTCGTCAAGTTTCCAAATGAGTAAGCTTTACAAATTTCTGTCACAAAATTTTAATCTAGTACAATCATTTTGTAATAAAATAAAACTAGAAAATAGTCTAATACAAACTGTATGCACTCGAGTATTTACAAAACTTAGTCGATTGGATAGCTATTTATAATCGAGTAATATGTGATAGTTTTGAATTTATAGCCATTACAAAGAATTTAATACGCACAGTTTCTCATTTTCAGAGTTCAATCAGAACATTAAATGTTGATGGATGTTTTTCATACAATTTGTACATTAAAATTGATGTTTTAGAGACAAAAAATGGCAGTTACCTTGTAAGACCCCGAGAGCCCAGAGAAGTTAGTATATATAGAGAATAGTGTAAGAAAGAAAACAACACCAGCTAGATACCTTTTGGGTTGAATGTTGGCAAAGAACTCCCAAGTTAAGTGTGCTTAACCTGGGGTAATCCAGGAATGGATGACCCCCTGAGAAGTTCGCGTAAGCCCATCAAGGTAAGTTGTTCCGGTTCTTCTTATTGCTCGATGCGGGATGTTACAAGTGGCATCAGAGCCGACCCTCGAGCCTTTGAGCACGATGGTGGGGCAAACCTCAGCGATGAGGCTGAGTCCCGATGGGGGTGTGTGTAGGCCCCTATAGGGGGTGCATGTAGGCACCTTAGGCGAATCCCACATCGGCTATGCAAGGGGGAGATCTGGAACCAGTTGTAAGGTGGCATGACGAGGACGTCATGTGCTTAAGGGGGGGAAAATGTAATACCCCGATAGCCCAGAGAAGTTAGTATATATCGAGGATAGTGTAAGAAAGGAAACAATACCAGCTGGATACCTTTTGAGCTAAATGTTGGCAAAGAACTCCCAAGTTAAGCGTGCTTAACCTAGGGTAATCCAGGGATGAGTGACCCCCCTGGAAAGTTCGCGTAAGCCTATCAGGGTAAGTTGTTCCGGTCCTTCCTATCGCTCGATGCGGGATGTTACATACCTTAAGACATTATTCATTCAGGTGTATTCCAGCTGATGCATTAAAGAAAGGAACACTATATAAGGATCTAGAGTTTGAAGAAACAAGTAACTGAAGAGAAACTAATCTACTCAAAATCTCAAAGCTTTCAAGTGTGCTTGTCATTCTTCAAAAGAAAAGAAAAAAGAGGTATTGTGCTTTTCATTCATATCATTCTATCTTTTTGTAAACCCAAGAAAAGTATATGTTTACTTGAATCATTTAATATCTTCTCTTGTATCTTTTATTCACACTTTCTTGTGAAGTTGTAAAGGTTAAGCCTAATTTTTGTAGAAGACATTAGTTGTGGCTCATCTTGTTTAAAAGTCATTTGTTGTAAAAGATTTGTAGTTGAGCCTGTTATAAAAGCTACCCAAAGTAAGTTTGGTTGAATAAATCCTTGATAAAGAGCCAAGGTAGTGGAGGAGGCACGTAGCTGAATCACTTTAAAATCCTAGTGTGCTACAATCTTTCAATTTTTCTTTACTTTCAACTTCATTTTATTTGAATTTTTTTAAGGGTGAAAGCTTAATTTACCCCTCTCTTAAGCTAACTGTGTTTTACACAAACCAAACACAATAAGAAACATGCCACAAGAAGTACCCAACTTCTTAAAATTATACACATTGACATTTGTGGACCTTTTGACACTCCAACTCATAATAGAGAAAAATATTTCATCACCTTTATAGATGATTTTTCACATTATAGGTATGTTTATCTATTTCTTGGAAAATCTTAATCAGTAGATGCTCTTGAGACTTAAAGGACGCAGTTTGACAGAAAATTAAAAATTATTAGATTTGATAGATGTGGTGAATACTATGGAAAGTATAATCAGTCAAGATAGTGTCTGGGTCTATTCACTAAATTCCTCAAAAGTCATGGCATATGTGCATAGTATACATGGTAAAAAAAGTGTAATTGGACAATATTAATGAAAAGGGTTCAAAGCATAATGAGTAATACTTTGTTACCCAAATTTTTGTGGATGTATGCATTCAAAACTACAATATATTTGTTGAATAACGTTCCTAATAAGGCAGTTCAAACACCTTTTGAATTGTGGACAGAAAGGAAACCTAGCTTAGAGCATCTGCATGTTTAGGGTTGCCTAGTGGAAACGAGAATACATAATCAACATGAAAAGAAACTAAACTCTTGAACAAAAGTTATTATTTTATTGGTTACCTAAAGAAGTCTAAATGGTACATATTTTATTGTCTAAACTATAGTTTGAAAATAGTGAAGATTGGTAATACAAAATTCTTAGAGAATGGTGAAATTAGTGTGAGTGAGGAACATCAAAATTTGGAAGTAAAGGAAGGTTATAATGAGTTAATAAAGGAAATTAGGGTAGATATCCTTTTATCCATAACTTTTCCTTCTTCAACTATTATGTTGAGTGTGCCTAGTATTGAAAAACATTATAATAATACTCAACAACAATTGGTTGAAGATTGCCTTAAGGTACTAGCTCACAAATGACTAATGCAGATGAACTACGAGAAATGCTATTAAAGAGGTCTCAAAGAGAAAGGAGGTTAACCATTTCAAATGATTATGTGGTTTATTTACAAGAGTTAGACTTTAATATTGGAATTAATAAAGATTAAGTTTCATTTTCATAAGCCATAGAAAGTGATCAATCAGATAAATGGATAGATGCCCTGAAAGATGAGTTGAAATCCATGAAACAAAATGATGTCTAGGATCTCATTGAATTGCCAAAAGATTGTAAAAGAGTTAGGTGAAAATGGGTTTTTAAGACCAAATGCAACTCAAATGGCACCATCAAACTATATAAAGCTAGATTGGTTGCCAAGGGTTCTATTCAAAAGGATGGCATTGACTATAAAGAGACATTTTTGGTTGTCTCAAAGAAAGATTCATTTAGGATAATTATGGCACTGGTAGCTTAGTATGATTTGGAGTTACATCAAATAGATGCAAAAACCATATTTCTTAATGGAGATTTGGAGGAGCAAGTTTATATTGATTAACCTGAGGGTATTCCATAGAAAGTAAAAATCAAATAATGTGTAAGTTTAAGAAGTCAATAGATGGATTTAAACAAGCTTCCAAGCAATGGTACTTTAATGATACCATAATATCTTTTGGATTCAATGAAAATATCATTGATTGATTTATATACCAAAAGGTCAGCGGGAAGAAGTTTATCTTTTTAGTTTTATATGTCGACAACATCTTGTTTGCTACTAATGATTTGGGCATATTGCATAAGACTAAAGTTTTTCTCTCAAAGAATTTTGAAATGAAAGATATGGGAAATGTATCCTATGTGATAGGATTGAAATATCCCATGATAGATCACAAGAGATGCTGGGGTTGTCTTAGAATCAGAAAGTTTACAATGAAAAAATTCTAGACAGATTTAACATAGATAAATGTTTAACTAGGATTGTCCCAATATAGAAAGAGGATAAATTCAACCTCATGTAATGTCCAAAGAATGATGTGAAACAAAAGTAAATGGAAAGAATTCCATATGCTTCAATTGTGGCAGTCTTATGTATGTGCAGACCTACACTAGGTTGGATATAAGTCTCGTAGTTGACATGTTAAGTAGATATCAAAGTAATCCTGGATAGAATCATTGGAGAGCTGCTAAGAAAGTGCTGAGGTACTTGCAAGGAATAAAGAATTATATGCTCATGTACAGGAGATCCAATTGTTTAGAAGTGATTGGATACTCATTCAAATTTTGTTGGATACCTTAAAGTAGAAAGTCCACAGTTGGATATTTGTTTCTATTATTAGAAGGAGCAGTATCTTGGAAGAGTGCAAAGCAATTTGTCATTGTTGCATCTACCATGGAAGTAGAGTTTGTGGCATGTTTTGAAGCTATAATCCATGCACTATGGCTGTGAAACTTTATTTTAGGGCATGGGATTGTCGACACCATAAGGAAGCTGTTGAAAATTTATTATGATAATTTTGCATTAATTTTCTTCTCCAAGAAAAACATATACTCAAGAGATGTCAAACACATGGAATTAAAGTATTTTTTTGTTAAGGAGGAAGTTCAGAAATAAAGAGTGTCAATTGAGCACATTAGGACGAATCTCATGATAGCATATCCTTTAATAAAAGGTTTACAACAAAAATTATTTAAAAAACATGTTCATAGAATGGGTCTTGGTTGTAATGATTATTGACGCTTGTAATGATACTCTGAGCTTTTTTATGTGTTTTTGACATACATTATGCATATTTCCTATTTTTTATGTTTGTGTATACATTATTTATTTTCAAGTAAATAGGAAAGTCTTTACAGATATTATTATGGACCATTATGGATTATGTATGATGAGTTGCAGGTGTCAGAGTATATGAAAGAAAGTGTAATGCATTAAATAGTACATAATTGCCATAACTCTCACTAAACAATTTATCATGTTTTGATATATCATCAGGTATTATCTCAAATGTAAAATAATTGTTACATTATAGTAATTGGGCCAAGTGAGAGAAAATATAAGAAAACCATCTATTATGTGGCCTAATAAAATGGGATAATGGGGTAGTGGTTCGTAGCAATTAATAATATGTATAATATGCAATTATGTTAATTTTTAAGGTTCTGGTTATGTAATTAAGAAGTATGAAATATATAAATTTTGATTACATGTGGTATTAGAGTGGGGTTATGAAATTGAATGGTTTCTACTTTTAAGTAATAATGCTTGTATATGAGGAAAGGGGAAGAATATGACGGTTGTAGAAAGTAACCCAACGCCGGATGTTAGGAATTTGCAAACATAAACATAATAAGGACTACCCAAGACTCTTTGTGAGAATGCCCTCTAATATTCAAGTTAGGTATATCCAAATAAGTCAAGTAGAAACGTGGAAGAAAGAGGAAAAAAGAGGAAGTGATAGAGTGGACTAACTTAGGAGATTGGATAAGAAACAACTTCTTAGAACATTTGTAGTTGTTGACTTGTTGGAGGTGGCTCACTCATCCCACATCATTAATTGAGTGGGATGGGAGGGTTTCATTTTATTATAAAAGAAACCCTCCCCCATTTGGAAAACAATCCCACAAATTGAATATTTTCTCCTCTCTTTTTGTTTTTCTTCTTTGAAAATTAGTGAAGTATTTTGGTGGTGTTCGAGGACGTAGGCTAACTTGGCCAAACCTCGTTATATTCTGGTGTTCTATTTGTTACTATATTCAATAATTTTTATTAGATATATTTGTAATAGTGTTAGTGATATATTGTGCTATTAAGTGTATGCCTAGAAAAAATCTATATACGGAGTTTGGGTTATAAGTGAGACTGCTTGTGACCTTTCCAGTCTTTCCTAGTGCAAATTTTTGTTCAATTGTTCATGCACCATTCACCTATATAGATACTGTTCATTTATATAGTTACTATTCACGGTGAAGTTGAATTTGGAAAAAATAGCTCGATTTTTCCAACAATTGGTATCGGAACTAAGATTTCTTAGTATGCTTTATGGTTGCAACTGTGTCTGATCTTTCACATTAGAAAAGATTTTATTGGATTGTTGATATTCTGCTTTGATAACTATTGAATATAAAAGATGGCAAAAATGGTAAATGAAAATAGTTCAGAACCATCCATATCGAGAGCTTCTTACTCTTCCACTTTAGCGAGAAATTTAGCAAATACAAGAATTGCAGTGGAGATGTTAGATAGTTTGGGCCATTTTGACATATGACAATGCGAGGTTTTAAACACTCTCTTTCAACAAGGTCTAGATATTGCCATTGGCGAAAAGAAACCATTTGATATTAAAGAAAGAGAATGGAAGACCATCAATCGATTGCGTGTAGTATAATTCGATCATGCCTGTCTAGAGAGCTGGAGTATGCATTTTTGAAGGAAACTTCTATAAGTATTATGGAAGGCATTGGAGTAAAAGTTTTTGAAGAAAAGAAGTCAGAATAAACTCTACATGAAAAACAGATTATTCCGCTTTACGTATGTTCTTGGTATCACGATGAATGATCGTATCACTATCTATAATCAGTTGGTAACTGATTTGTTTAACTTGGATGAAACATTCAAATATGAAGATATAGCTTTAATGTTATTGGGATCTCTTCCTGAGAAGTTTGAATTTTTTGAAACTACTCTGCTTCACGAGAAGATTTAGGTGTCTTTTAGTGAATTTTGTGTTGCTTTGTATATCTATGTGTTGAGAAAGAAAGACAAAAAAGAAACAACGCATGGCTCAATAGAAGCATTGATTGTAAGAGGTCGTTTGCAAAGCTAGAAGAAGGGAAGGAAAAGGAGATCTAGTTCGAGATTCAGATCGAACAAAGATGAGTGTGCCTTTTATTGAGAGAAAGACCACTAGAAGAAGAATTGGCCAAAGTAAAAAATTAAGGCAAACCTGACAAAGGGAAAGTTGTCTCAAATGTAGCTGAGTTTGATGATGAAAACTCAAACTTTTCATTGGTTCTTACGTCTTCGATAAGCTATTATGATGCTTGGCTTTTGGATTCGGGTTGCAACCACAATATGTGTCCCAATTGGGACTGGTTTTTTGACTTTCCAGAACTTGATGTAGGAGTTGTTTACACAGCAAATGACACACCTTGTGAAACAACTGGAGTTGGCACAATCCATTTGAGGAATTATGATGGATCGAACAGGTTACTGATAGATGTGAGATATGTGCCGAGTTTGACAAAGAATCTCATTTCTATGGAAACTTTAGAATCTAAGGAACTTAAAGTAACTACAGAAAATTGAGTTATGAATGTGATCTCTGCTGCACTTGTATTGATGAAAGGTATTCGAAAAAAGAATAACTTGTATTATTATCAATATAATGTAGTTATTGAGACAACAACAATAGTAGCTTTTAATAATAACAGGGATACAAAAGGAACCAAATTATGGCATATGCATTTGGGACATACAGATGAAAAATCCTTGCAAATTTTAACTAAGCAAGGATTATTGGAATGTGTCAAGATCTACAAATTGAACTTTTGTGAGCACTGTGTCAATGGGAAACAAATGAGAGTGAAATTTGGCATTGCAATCCATGATACCAATGGTATTCTAGATTATGTTCACTCAAATGTGTGGGGACCTTTCAAGACAACATCTATGGGAGGCAAACACTACTATGTTATCTTTGTCGATGATTATTCCCAAAGAGCATGGGTGTATTCTTTGAAGAAAAAGGATAGTGTTGGGATGTTTCCTTAAATGAAAAAACATGGTGGAAACTCAAACTAGTAGAAAAATCAAACGACTCAAAACAAATAATGGTTGCGAATATAGAAATGATTCATTTGATAAAATTTGCCAAGATGAAGGTATTGCTTGACACTTCACAGTCAGAGATACATTGTAACAGAATAAGGTGGCAGAGCGCATGAATCGAACGTTGTTGGAGAAAGTTCGATGTATGTTGTCCAATATTGGGTTGGGTAGACAATTTTAGACTAAGGTTGTAGTATATGTGAGTCACCTTATTAATCGATTACCATCTGCTACTATTTGTGGAAAAACACATTTTGAGATGTGGTCTGGAAAACCTACAATAAACACCTATTGATATGATGATTAATATATTATTCAAAATCATACCTCGCAATATAATAAAATTTGGTATACAAATTATTTTAAGAATGGAATTAAATTAAATATAAGATAAATTAATAATGAGATTAAATAATATTAGATTATATTCGATGTAAAAGGTATAACTCAAGATAATACACACATTTAGTTTTATTTTTTTATAATTTATTAATTATATAAATGATCTATGATTTTCTTAAATTATAATAAGGGTACTACATTTAAGGTGCCTTTAATTATAAAGATGAACTATGATTTGTTGTTAAGATGGATTTAATGTAGTTGAGTTTCAGTAATCAAATATTTTTATTAGTTAATAAAATATTTTAAACTACAATACATTTTATTATCGATTAATAAAAATGTTGAGAAGCTATAAATAAATATATTAAATGTATATTAATGCCCTAAAATACTGCTTTAGCAAAACCCTTTTAGTAAAGTGCTTTTTGGCATAAGACTAATTTGGGATAATCAACCTTGCGCAATCTTTCGCAGCTTGTGTTCTCAATTTTAACAGAGAAAGTAAATCGTGAGTGGAGATTTTATTTTATTATGTAGGGTAGACATGGCCAAAATTGAACCGGACCGGCGGTTCGAACCGGAACCGGACCGGCCGGAACCGGACCCGGAACCGGCCGAACCGGAACCGGAACCGGAACCGGACCGAACCGGCGAAATTCGGTCCGGTTCCGGTTCAAGGTTCCGGAGAACCGGAACCGCCGGTTCCGCGGAACCGGAACCGCCGGTTCCGCGGAACCGGAACCGGAACCGCCGGTTCCGGTCCGCGGAACCGGAACCGGAACCGCCGGTTCCGGTCCGCGGAACCGGCCCCCCTCCCCCCCCGTGCGCGTGCGGCCGCGCACGGTGCACCCCCCCTCCCCCCGTGCGCGGCCCCCCCCCTCCCCCCCGTGCGCGGCGCGCCCCCCCCCCCCCCCCCCCCCCCCCCCCAACGGTCCAAATTGGACCGTTGGACAGCCCCCCCCCCCCCCCAACGGTCCAAATTGGACCGTTGGACAGCCCCCCCCCCCCCCCCCCCCAACGGTCCAAATTGGATTGGACCGTTGGAACCCCCCCCCCCCCCCCCCCCTCAAACTTTTTTTTTTTTTTAAATTTTATAATTCCTATCTATATATACCCCTCCCTCCCCCACTCATTTTTCACACTTTCTCTCTATCTCTCTCTCTCTCTCTCTCAAGTCTCAAGCTATTATTATTCTCTCAATTTTGTCTCTCATTTAATATTTTAATTTCAATTTCTTCAATCTTCTCATTTTGTTATTTATCAATTTATTCAATTATATTATTAATTATTTATTACTTGTTACTATATTATTTTATCATTATTATATTTTTTTATTATCATACTTTTTTCAAAAAAATGGCAAGTGAAGGTAGAAATGTTGAAAATGTTGAGTTTGAAGCTCAAAATTTTCAAACACAAGAGAGTGAAACTCAACAAAAGGGAGGTGGAAAAATTTCTACTTCTGATATTTTTAATATTCATTTCAAGAAAACACCAAAAGGAGATGGTAAATTTGATGTATCTTGTAATTATTGTAATCAAGTATACAAATTCAAGCAAGGAGGTGGATATGGTACTTTCGCCCGACATTTGCAAACAAAGCACCCGCTCAAGGTTGGATTGAGCCGCGATCAAACACAAATATCCGGGTTTGCTACCTCTTCAAACTCTCCTCAATTATTTCATTATAATGAAGCTAATTGTAGGTCTGGTTTAGCTGAAATGGTAGCAATTGATCATTTATCTTTTAGTTTTGGTGAAAAATTAGGTTTTACTCGATTTTGTCAAAACTTTGTTAATCCTAGTTTTAAATCAATTCCTAGAAATACTTTGAAAAGGAATTTGTTAAAATTGTTTAAAAACTCAAAAATTGAATTGATAACATATTTTCAAAACAATAATATTAATGTTTCTATTTGTAGTGATATTTGGAGTGATCATTGGCAAACTCATTCATATATGGGTATTACTTGTCATTGGGTTGATGAAAATTATGTTTTACAAAAAAGAATTCTTGCGTATCGATGTTTTGATGAAAGTCATAATGCTGAAAATATTTGTAGAATAATTCAACAAATTTTACAAGAATATAGATTAGTTAATAGAATTTTTTCAATTTCTTTTGATAATGCATCGGCTAATACTGCTTCTATTAATGAATTGAAAAGAATTTGCCAACCAAATTTTGGTGGAAGATTTTTTCATGTTAGATGTGCATGTCATGTTTTAAATTTATGTGTTCAAGATGGTATTAAGTCACTTAATTCTTATTTAGATCCAATTAGAAATGTTATTTCTTATATTTGGGTACACCCTCGAACTGCAAAAGCATGGGCACATTTTTGCACCTCCAATGGTCAAACCCCAAAACGTTTTTCAAAAGATGTCCCTACTCGTTGGAACTCAACTTTTAAATTACTTAATCAATCTTTTGAATATAAAGATTTATTGTGTTCTTTTGCAGCAAATTATATTCCACAATATCCTATTTTTCCAACTATGTGGAATGTTTGTAGTTCAATTTTGAATATTTTACGAATTTTTAATGATGCTACTCATACACTTAGTAGTGTTTATAAACCAACTTCACATCAATTTTTAATAGAAGCAATGAATGTGGCCGGTGTATTAATGGAAGGAATTAATGTTGAAGAAATTTGTCATGCTGTTTTAGAAATGAGAGAAAAATGGTTACGTTATTATCAATTTATTCCTGAAATTTTTCTTGTTACTATGGTATTTGATCCTAGGTGTAAATTTGATGGTTTAATTGAGTGTTTGTCTAACTATTATTCGTTGTTAGGATTAGAAAATAATGAAGAAATTGATGTGAATATTATAATTTCTAAGGTTAGAACTTTATGCAATCAATTATATGAAGCATATGTTATTGCTCCTAGTAGTGAAGAATCATTTCCATCCATGGCTCCGCATTCCTCTTCCTCCCAACCAATGAAATGGGGTCATAAATTTTTAGATCAAAGGAGGAAAAAACCTAGATCGAGCTCACATTCGGAGCTCGAAACTTATCTAACCACAGTTTTTGAGTTTGGTGATGATACAGGTTTAAATTTTGAAATTTTGGAGTGGTGGAAAAGGCACAAGGAGACATTTCCAACTCTTGCAATTATTGCAAGTCAACTTCTTGCAGTTCCAGCTTCAACTGTAGCCGTTGAACAAACATTCAGTAGTGGAGGCAACATTTTGGACGAAAGAAGATCAAGATTGGCTCCAGAATCATTGGAAGCTCAAGTTTGCCTCGATGATTGGGAAAGAGCTAACATGCGACGTCAAGAAGAACTTATCCATTCATCATCATCTGACGAATGGGTTAATGATGGTTCAACAACGGCGACTTCCGACTCCAATGAAGATGCGTAGGATCCAAGTCCATATTTTATTTTTTTTCACATTTGTAAAAATTAATTACTTGTATTACATTTTTGTTGTAATTATTTTTTAATGAAATTAAGTCTAATTCTATTTTTTATTTTTTATTTTTCACATTTGTAAAAATTAATTACTTATATTACATACTTGTTTAGTTGTTTTAATTATTTTTAATGAAATTATTACTTATATTTCTTCAATTTTTAGTAGTGTTTTTTTATTAAAAATATGGTTGAGAATATTTATATTTACAATTACATTTAACAATTAAAAATCGAAACCAAACCGAACCGAACAACGGAACAAGGACCAAAATTGAATACAACAATATTTAAAAAAAAATTAAAAAAATTCGGTTTGAACCGGAACCGGAACCGTTGACCGAACCGGCTCAAACCGTTGACCGAACCGGTCCAAACCGTTGACCGAACCGGCACGAACCGGAACCGGAACCGAACCGTCCCAAACCGCCCTTGGGCGGTTCGGTTCAGGTTCAAAGATTTCTTGAACCGGAACCGGCGGTTCATGAACCGGAACCGGCGGTTCATGAACCGTGGCCATGTCTAATGTAGGGTAAGAAATCAAATTCATGATTTACTAACATGAATCCTTACTTATCATAGTCCAACCACTTGACCTATCAGACAACATAAGACTAACTTGTTATCATAATCCAACCATTTGACCTATCAGACAACATAAGACTACCTTGTTCCATGGGAAGAGTTGAGACAAATTAATCTCTTCTCCTGGGATTAACTTATCACACTCGTTTAACTGCACGGAACAAAAATAAGACTTTTAAGGGAAGAATTAATCTAAATCTTAACTCGCTCTCCCCAGAGGCCTATGATGGCTCTACCAGCATTGCCATTGATATTTTGTTATGTGAAAATTTATAGCCACCAAATACGCAAAAGGCTCAAAGCATACGAAATTTGTTTGCTTTTATCATCCCCCATGCTAAATACTTGACATCCACCAGTTAGTTTCCACAACGTAAACCCCATACAAAAATGGTTCAATAATTCCAAGATCCACAGGCCGCCTTCAAAAGAAACCAAATCCAAAGCACGCCCAGCGGAAACATGAACCCAGCAGAAATCCACGAGTCAAATCAAATACCCAACTGGCTCTGCACCTCCAATATAGTCTTCGCCGAGTGCCTGAGCTTCTGCGTCTCCTCCCCCGTCAGATGCACGTTAGTCACCGCCAAAACCCCGCCGCGGCCCAGCTGCGCCGGCAGGCTCAGGAACACATCTCCATCGATGCCGTAGAACCCTTTCGCGAGGACGGAGACTGGGTGGATCCTCCTCTGGTCTCTGAGAATGGTCCGGGCGAGGCTGGCCACCGAGTAGCCGATTGCCCACGACGTGTAGCCCTTCAGACTAATGACTTCGTACGCGCCGTCCACCACCTGCTTGTGAATTTGCTCCAATGTTTCTTTCTCAACTGGGATTTGCTGTCTTTCCAGGAAGCTCAGCACCGGTACTCCTCCCACGCTGATGCTCGACCATAGCGCCACCGAGCTGTCGCCGTGCTCGCCAACAATGTATGCCTGCAAAATTATAATTATGAAAAATATCATCGCTGACTTCAAAATTATCATATGGGTACCAAAATTATAAACTCCCCACCTTGCGAGATCAATGAAAGTTGTATTTTATAACGTATCTTTCTTTGTGTTTTATTATACAACTTGATCCCGTAATTGTAATTGAAAAAGAGCAATTTTATCATCGCTATCTGACATAGGTATTTTAGAGATCGCATGATTGTGAGCCGAGGGCGGCCAAGCACATCGGCCCAATCATCCGAAGCCCAGTCAGCCCAGGTTCAAAGCCAAAAAGGCAAGCTCACAAGTCGCTTAAACCAAATCCAGTTCACGAAATTTCAGTTTCTCACAAAGCTGCTAAGCTCGCGTAATGCAGTAAGAGCGAGTTTATCAAAAATTCTCAATAGCCTAACTGAAAGAGTCATCTTTCCCATTTTTAAACAAATTAAATCCCTACTAAAGCGGAATCTGTTTCTGATTAGAAGGAAGCAGAGAGAGAGGCGTTATCAATGTGATAATATTTTCTTATTTTGAAATCTTATCTCAATTGTAAATGCCTCACACTATAAATAGGAGTTGAAAATCATTATATGGGACAAACACAAACAATAACATATTGTTACTCAGCCGGAATAATCAAAAGAACTCTCGAAAATTAGGTATCATTCAAACTTAACCACCTGAAAACTCCCTCACATATTTCTTTTTCTCTTCTTTTTTTTTTTAAATCGCATTTACTTTCTCAGTGCGCGATCGACCAATTCTCAACATCGACACTATCAAAATTCAATCTTTTTTTATACAAAAATTACATTTATGTAAAAAATGAAATTATTTTATATAGTGTGTAAATCTATGGCAAAATAGCTGTTCTAATTTCGGGAACAAAACCTATGATGCAAGTAAGGAAGGGCGATCGACTACCTGCACGTCCTGAGCGTTGACGTCTAGATGATCGGCGATCAGGAACCGGAAGCGAGACGAATCCAGGTTGGTGCCCGACCCGATAACCCGGTTCGGGTGAAACCCAGAGAGCTTCCACGCAACGTAGGTCAGCGCGTCGACGGGATTGGACACGATCAGCAAGATCGCGTCGGGGGAGTGATGCGCGAGCGGCGGGATGATGTTGGAGAAAAGCACAACGTTCCTCTGCAGCAGGTTGAGCCTGGACTCTCCCAGATTCTGGCGGGCGCCTGCGGTGACGATGCAGAGGTCGGAGGAGGCAGTGATGGAGTAGTCGACGGAGGCGAGGATGGTGGTGCGGGGGAGGAAGGCGGCGGCGTGCTGGAGGTCGAGCATCTCGCCGCGGAGCTTGTCGGGGTTGACGTCGACGAGGGCGATCTCGTCGGCCAGGTCCTGTGTGAGGATGGTCTGGGCGATGGCCATGCCGACGTTGCCGGTGCCGACGACGGAGATCTTGGTGTGACGCCTGATGGGCGACGGCGGGGCAGCGTTCTGCAGCGGCTTGAAGAGGGCCTGCGCGATGTCTAGGCCGCCGGGACCCAAGGACGACGACGAACTGCTCTTCTGTTGCATTGCTTGTGTTCTGGCAAGTTTCTCTAAGGGCTTAGGTTTTCAGGGCTCGATCACGATGTAATGCACAGAGATTGGGGATGAAGAAGAGGGAAGACCGGAAGAAGAGGAAAAGGTCAGATGGGATGCGCAATGCGCACTCCCTGTTCCTTGCATTTTAACTTTCACTCATAAAATTGAAAAGGATATTTTATAATTTTATAATTATCAAAATTTAATTTACAAATAACATTATTGAATAGAATATAATAAGTGTTTGGAAGAAATCAACCCAAATATATGAGATTATACATTAATAAAATGGATTTTCCCCCCTATTTAAACAGTGCAAAATTTGCTAAACTTACAAAATATTCTTAAACTTGAATGAAATATTTTATGAATTTTTGAGAAAATGTTTAGAATATACTTGTGGAATGTGAGCGAGAAACTCATTGAAGAAGCTTAATTAGGTGATGAGAATTAATTAAATTAGCTAATTGTTGTTGAGAATTAATTGTTAATAAATTGTAATTATCGATAGTTATGAATATAAACCCTTGTAACTCAATTCTCAGACTTGTGAAAAAACAAAATGAAATTTTTTCTTGTTTTTCCCTATTTCTTTTGAAATTTTTTACGCGTCTTCAATTTTTCTCTTATTCTTATTCAACTTTATCACTTATATCATTTGATATTAGAGCTATATCTCAGTTTCAGCTTTTTGATCATGGTGATATTTGAGAATACTCAATCTCAAGATTTGAAGAATCTCTCAAAGGGTTTTTAAGGGACACTAACCATAGACGAGCAATTGGAGAAATCAATTGGGGATTTGTAGCTTATGGTAACGAAATCCATTTCGAAATTAAAAAAAGCTCAAACGCCATCTTCTCTAAACGAACGAAATTCTGAACCTAGCAATCATAATCAATGTCGACCAGTAAAAGTTGAATTTCCCCCATTTTTTGGTGACAATTTGAAGGAGTGGATTTTCAAGTAGAGCAACTTTTTTGGAATTGATGAAACCCTATTGAATCTAAGATTAAGATAGCAACTATTCGTTTGCAAGGAAGAGCATTACAATGGCACCCATCTTTTATGAGGAATGGTTCAAAAAATTTGATGCCCTGGGAAGAATATGAAAGTCGTATAACTAGCAGATTTGGAGAACAAGCTTCTGAGAAGAATCCTATGCTAAAGAATATTCTTCAGGAACATCTTGATGGATTTGATGTTTTGTTGAATAAGGTGACATTGAGTGAAGAATTAATATGCTTTGACTTGTTTATTGGTTAGATGAAATAATGAGATTTATAATCCTATTGGAATTTTCCTACCTAAAACCTTGCAGCAAACTTATTAATTGGCTAAGTTACAAAAATGTTGCCTTAAATACCATCTACCCTAAGCCAAAAATTTCACCCGAAACTTCCCAATTTGCAACGAGTTCTTTCTATCAACCTTATGTTACAAAAAATTGTAATTACTAATCACACCTCACCTCTTACATCCAACTATAGCAATTCTACTTGCCTTTACCTCCTACTGAGACTAAACTCAATCCAAACTGAGGCATTCAACCTTTCCAACAAAAAAACTAAAACCCTTACCAGCAAAGAAATTGATGATTGTTGAGTTTATGTTTTGAATGTTTTGATGATGACTACATTATGCCAAAAACTTTAATGTTCTCATATGTTTTTGTTAAGTTTTAAAAGATTATCCAAAATGGAGGTGAATTGGGTGTTTTGACTATTTTTAACAAATGATGAGAATATTTTAAAATTGTGATGCATTACCTTATTTGAAGAAAATAATTTTCTTAAATTACAAACAAGATGCAGCAGCAGATAGAAAAAACAAGAATGTATATGTAACATGCAGTGTCTTTCATAAAAGATAATTTGATAAAACTTGTAGGGATTTGTTAATCTTATTTATGAAAACATTAATATGAGAATGTATGCATTTAAGAAAGAATTTAAGAAACATTTTTGTATTGAGAAAAACCAGTTTAACATATTAAATTTAATTGTATATATTAGAAAAATAAGTAACTCCGCCTAGGGATGTTATCAACTGCCGGTCCCAACCTCAGATAAAGGAAGAGGGTTGTGTTAGGTAGCCGACAGCCAACGTAAAATCTAGTTGGATCCAAAACATGAACTCTAGACAAATTATGAAAAATCGTTGGGGCGTAACCCTTCATAGCGACACGTTACACTACCTGCGTGTAGTATCAAGTGAGCTAGGGCTGCTGCATAGGCGTCTGAGTGTAGTGACAAATGACCAAGGGTCCCCGCATTTGCTTGGTTGAATGTGGGTAATGAAAGTAGTCCAAAATTGAAACTAAAATAAAAAATAAAATCAAAATAAAAAATAAATTCAAAGTCAAGGTCAAAACCAAAATCATAGATTAAGGATTGGGTCATAGAATATAGGGACATTAACAGGCAAAGTTATGGAAGTGGTAGATATGACGATTAGGAGAAAAATTAATATTGTGTGCCTTCAAGAGATGAGATGGGTAGGGAAAAAAAATAAAAACTTTATCAGAAACTGAATATAAAATATGGTATACAAGAAATGATCGAGTGAAAAATGGAGTGAGAATTATTATGGATAAAAGTTTAGTAGATGAGGTAGTGGATGTAAAGAGAATAAGGGATATAATTATTATGGTGAATGTTAGTCTAGGAAGAATGACTATGAATATCTTTAGTATATATGCATCATAAGTGGAGTTAGGTGAGGAGATAAAAGCTAAATTTTGGGAGGACCTAAAGGGACTCATACAAATGATACCAAGAGGAGAGAAAGTGATTATAGGAGGTGACTTAAATGATCACGTGGGTAGAGACAAAAATAGCTATAGAGAGGTACATGGAGGGTATGGATTCGAAAAAATTAATAATGAGGGTAAGTCTATTCTAGATTTTGCTATAGCATATAGGCTTATCATAACCAATACTAGGTTCAAAAACTGGGACGAATACTTAATCACATATAAAAATGTCACATCAAGCACTCAAATAGATTACTTTCTCATGAGACAAGAGGATCAGTTATGTTGTAGGGATTGTAAGGTGATACCGGGAGAGTGTTTGACTACTCAATAAAGACTTTTGGTACTTGACATCCAAGTAAGAAATTGGAAGAGAAAAAATCAATAAAACAAAATTCAAGAATTAGGTGGTGGGATTTAAAAGGGGAGAAACAACTAATATTCAAAGAAAAATTAAGGGGTGGAAGGGAATGAAATGGAGAAGGACAGCCAAATCAAATATGGAGGGAAATAGCTACTACTTAGAGAAGCACGACAAAGGTAGTCCTTAGAGAGACAAATGGTAGAGTCCCAAACCTTAAAGAGTCTTGGTGGTGGAATGAAGAGGTACAATTAAAAATTAAAAATAAGAAAACTTGCTATAAGGCTGTACATCAATGCAACAATGAAGAAAACCTAAAAAAATTATAAAAAAGTAAAAAGACAGCAAAAAGAGCTGTTAGTGAAGCAAAGTCAAAAGTATATGAAAATTTATATAAATGACTTGATACAAAAGATGGAGAAAGTGATATATATAAATGAGCTAAAGTAAGAGAAATAAAAAACAAGGGATCTAAACCAAGTGAAATGCATAAAAGATGAAAACCAAAATATATTAGTGAATGAGAAAGCAATTAAAGAGAGATGGAAGGAGTTTTTCACAAAATTATTCAATGATGGTGGGGACGCAAGAGATAAGTTGGGACATCTTAGTAACTCTGAAGGAAACGTGAGTTATACATTTTATCGACGCATAAGTCCAAATGAAATAAAGCAAGTATTAAAAAAGATGAAAATTCATAAGGCGATGGGATCGGATAATATACCAATAGAAGCATGGAAATGCATGAGAGAAGAAAGCATCTCCTGGCTAACAAAATTATTTAATGCGATTATTAAATCAAAAAAGATGTCAGATAAGTGGAGGAAGAGTACTTTGGTTCCTATATACAATACACAAAGGAGATGTTCAAAACTATGAAAATTACAGAAGAATTAAATTAATGAGCCATACCATGAAATTCTGGGAAAGAGTAATAGAGTAAAGGCTCAAAAAAGAAACAAATATCTCAGAAAATTAGTTTGGTTTAATGCCTGGTAAGTCAACAATGGATGCTATATATCTACTGAGGCGCTTAATGGAAATGTATCGGGATCAGTAGAAAGACCTGCACATGGTGTTTATAGATCTAGAAAAGTATTATGGAGGGTTTTAGAGAAGAAAGGAGTCCGAATAGCCTATATACAAGCCTTTAAAGACATGTATCACAATGCAGAGACAAGAGTTAAAACATGCAGAGAGCATACTAAACCATTTCAAATTACAATGGGACTGCATCAAGATTCTGCACTAAGTCCATACTTATTTGCTTTAGTAATGGATAAACTCACTAAACATATTCAGACAGAGGTGCCATGGTGTATGCTATTTGCAAATGACATAGTGTTGGTAGATGAAACAAAAGAGGGAGTGAACACTAAACTTGAGTTGTGGAGAAACAATTTAAAATTTAAGGGATTTAAAATAAGTAGAAGAAAAACAGAATATATGGAATGTAAATTTAATAAGAATGCAAGAGTGGAGGATGTTATAATAAAATTGGAAGACCAAATTTTACAAAGAAAATATCATTTTTGATATTCGGGATTAGTGATTCAAAAAGATGGAGAAATTCACAAGGATGTCATGTAATACCCAAGAACTTTGGGTTATTATTTTAAAGGAAAATTGGAAATTCGGGAAAATTAAGTACTTGAAAAGCCCGAAAAATTTACCGAATCAGCCGAAGGGAGTACCCTAAGGCTTAAATGTCTAAGGAAATAGGAACGCCTCTAGCAAGCATCTCGAGACATGATTTTTAGGACCGAAAGAAATGCAATCGGGAATAATTTTCGGTACAGTAAAAATGTAGTTGCCATTTAAGCTGCAAAACCAAATTCTCGTAAGAGACTCCCAAAATGATGACGGAAGCTATGGGAAGCTTCGGTTTATCGAGTAGAACAACCCTTTAGAGGTTTCAGAAAGAAACGAGTAAGTTTAAAGCCAACACAGAGAAACGGGCCTAAGTGCAATTTTCCAAAGTTTCCCAAGGAGGGTCAAAATGACATTTTTTGCAAAAGTTTCAAAGAGAAAATGGAAAGATTGGAACTTAAGGGGCTCAATGGCAATTAAGGAAAGAGTAGGGGTTGTGAGGAAATGGGCTAAAATGGGAAAAACGGAAACTGAAGGGCCAAAGTGCAAAAAAAAAAAGAAAAATTCGGCCATGGCTTCTGACAGTGGCGCACGATCTTTGGCCGGCCATTTCAGGCAATGGGCTAGCACGATGGATGGTCGGGGATCTAGTGGGAGTCATCATGAGCAGCCATCGAGCACCGGGGTGGCTAGAATTTTGAAAAATTCCGGCCAGATTGCAGGCGGCAATGGTGTGACCTGCAACTCGATATTTTTGTCAGGTGAGGTTGAATCCAGGTCGATTTGGGGGAGGGGGAGACACCAAAGGTGTTGGGTAAGAGGGCCAAGGCCATTTCAAGCTCCGTGTTTACCTATAAATAGAGCTTTCGGTGGTCGAAAATTTTAGAACTTGGAGCTTCAAATCGACGCCTATTTTGAACGAATTGAGAGGAAAGGATAGAGAGTTTTTGTTTCCCATAGCTTGTAGGTTATATCTGGAGCATTTGGTAAGCAACGGAGTAGAAACGAAGGCGAATCGAAGCCTCGTCGGAGCCCTAGGCGGACCGCCTGGCCGAGACTTCAAGGCCTTCGTTGACCGGCTTCCAGACCTCCTTTCGAGCCATCTCAGGTACCCCTAGGATCGAATTTGCATAAGCTTTCATTTGGTATAAGTTTTGCAATTTTCCAGCAAGCTGTGGTCGGAAAAGATGACCGGCGTGTGGGCCCCACGTGCTAGTCTTACTCGCCCTAGGATGCGTCAGCACGTGTGGGTGGGTACGGGCTTGGTTTTTTGTGCAATTTTTTTTAAATAGCTTAGAAAAATATTTTATAATTTCCTATGTAAAAATATTTGGAGAAAAATAGGTGTAGGTATTTATTTTGAAAAATTAGTAAGGAAAAATTGAGGAAAAATAGAGAAAAAGGCAAGAAAATTGAGGAAAAATAGCTTTTATTGATTATTTAAATAAATATTTTGCCTAGGGTGCTTTGAGAAGTGAGGTGAAATATTTGGTGCGAATTTCAAGATTGGCACACAAATCAAGACAATTAACACATTTTTTGAGGTATCCCGATAATTGTGAAATGTGAGTGGTTTTGTCCCTATAACCCATATATGATATGATTTCCTTTTTATGTATGATATTTTTTATACGTTATGATCATTTTCGTTCATATACTGTTGCATGGGAAAACGTGATATATGCACGACATGATATTTTTGGTCATATTAAAACTCGTGCATAGGGTTGGGAGGTTACCTTAAGGGTGTAGCCGTAATTCCCCTAGGGTAATTAATGGAACAACGTTAGGCTTATCCTGCAGAGGTTCGGGATTCCGCCTAGGGTTCTGTACCGAACTGGTGGGCTTGAGAAGTTACATTATGGGTATATATTTATAAACGTCCATGCATCATGCATCATTCATTCATATTTATCTAACCCTCACTTATAAGATTTCATCTTCTGATATTAGATTATGTCCCTAGAATATTCCACGTTCCAGGCGAGGCAAGCAGTCGGAAGGGTAAGGAAGTAATCGAGACTTGATCGTGTTGGAAATTTTGTGGGTCCCATATGGGACTAGGACCATCTATTTTATTCGGATGTACTGTTTAGATTTTAGTATTGTTTATTATGTTATGTTGGGTGAACGATATGTATGTACCCACATATGTTATGTTTTTTAGGTTTCTTACAGGTTCTGATCTTGCTTCCGCTTATGTTAAAGTGTATAATTCTTTTACTATGTTTGGGAGTGTTATTAAATAAAAGTTATGTTGAGAATTTATTGCTAGTTTATGTTTGATGAAAAAAAAAAAAATCCTAGCATATATTAATGCCTTGGAAGACGGGGTGTTACATGTCACGCATGGGAAATGATGACTCAAGTTCGAGCCTGGGGAGAAGATCGAGCAAAATCTTGGGAATCCAAACCTACAATAAATAGAATAGGGTGGTCACATTTGAGTAATAAAAGTAGCGATGTAATAAAAATTATTGAAAATCCTAATCATTACCTAACACCCTGAATCAATTATTTTATATGTTAGCCCACACAATATTTGAATTTTGTGTCATGGAATTCGTTGAGTTTAACCATTGACTACGTCATCATGTCTCGCCTTGAATGTTATACGTAAGTGTATAGTGGAACTACATACCCACTTATAGGTTGTAATAAGAATAATATATATATATATATTTCTATATTCACCCATAAACTAGATTTCTTTCAATATAGATAATATTTTTAAAGTTTCTCTTTTTCAAAATACAAATATATTTTTATATTTATAACTCAATTGATAAATTTTTAAAAATATAATAATTAATTAATTAGTGATTTAATAAATAGCTTAAAAGAATGATTTGCAATGTGCTAACTTCAGAATAAAATGAATCCATCATAAATCAGGATTCGGGATAAACCCCCAAGTCATCATCATAAGCTAGCCTAGAATATACTCGAGGTTAATCTTGCTCGGTCTCGAGTAATCTAATAGAGCTTTGTTCTTAAAACTCTGATCAACAAAGTGACTCGCCAGTCATATCGCCAATTCCAAGAGACCTAAGGAGAACCCAAGTTAAACCGACGTCGATATCCTGAGTAGGACCAACCTAACCAAGTTATCATAGGTTCACGGACAAGCAACAAAAAGGGGAAACAAGTCGAGTGGGCTAGCCTAGGGACTGCCACAACTGGCTCAAACCATGCCCAACATATTAGGCCATTCTATAACCCAATTGGGCCCCACTATCCCAGGCCAAACCTTACTCGACTTGCCCAACCCCAAAAGCCTTTTTTTCTTTTTCTTTTATTTCTTCCTAACAATCTGCCATCGCCAGCCGGTGAAATATGGCCAACCAGCATAGCGATTCGAAGCCCTCGCCATGAACATCAACATATCTCAAAATGAGAGCCATCAGATAATTAGATTTTTACAGATCTAAAAATTAATTTTCGGCCAACATGGGGCTCATTCTAGCAATTGCTGACGACTTTTTCAACGATCGGAGGCTACCACGAGATGCACAATACTAAGGGAACCAACATATCCAAAAATAACAAAGATCGGACGACTAGATTTTCATAGATCTAGGGTTAAATTTTTAGCCAAAAATAAAACTCACTACCAGCCACCGTGGTCGACGATTTTCAGTGATCTGAGACCGCCATCCGACACCCTCGAGCATTCCGACTAGGGGTGTTCAAAAAATCGGTGTACCACGGAAACAGACCAGACCGAATCAGTCATTTTTTTTTTGGGCGATTGAAAACGGTTTGAAGTCTGTCCAAACCGCGTGGTTCGTGGTTTGGGCAATAGGTGGTTCGGTTTAAAACCGAACTGCCCAGAAAATAATAAACAAAAATTTTAAAAAATATTATAAAAGCACTGAACATGAACAGCTTCGTGCAAGAATTGTTATCTCAAACCAGACCGCTTTTACAACAGAAATATTATGCAATAAGAAGCAAGCAATATAACTTGTTGCTAGTGGACCAACTTTAGCAATTTTAAATGCACGTGCTTTTCAAAGGGGAAACGAATATAGTATTCAGTCAATAAATAATCATCTGTTTGGATTTGAAATTGTGAAGACAATTGATCATGTTGGCATTCATGTTACTGGTACTGGAAATCCAAATTTTAGAAGAAAAGATTATTGGGGTCAATTTGGAAGCAATTCCTCAATAGGTTTATCAATGTCTCACGCAATGGAAGATCCCTTATCAAATCTCAATTATGGTGGGATTGGAAATGTTAAAGTCAATAGAGTTGGGGACTCCAAAAATGGTATGTTCTTATCAATGGGCAATTCTTGCAGAATGGGAGATAACAATACTAATTCAACAACCACTGCATCTAATATAAAAATACTTAAAATTTCACAATTAGATGCTATCCAATTTTAAGTATTTTTACTTTATACTTTTACTGTTTTACATACTCATTGCCATTTGATGTAGCAAATTTGGGAGGTAATTATTTTAGCATTTAAAGGCAAAAATATATAGAGTTGAACAGGTTTGCTTATGGATGATAAAAAAACAAAAACAATATATATAATATAATTAATGTTATATATTTTTATTTTTTGTCAAAAACATGCATTGTCGTGGAATTAATATTGGCTCTAATGATTCAAGCTACTTTTCACCAACATGATTGGCTCAAACTCATTTAATCAACTTTTTTTTTTAAATAATTCAAACATAAATAATGGAAGAATATCCTCCTACACTCAAGAGATTATCTTATTTTGTAATTAATTGAACTTTAATTTTTTTTAATTTAATAAAATGATGAAATTTTTTCATAAAAATATGTATTATTTATTTTTTTATAAAAAAATTAATACTCTTAAAAAGGTCACAATAATTTTTTTTGCCTAAGGCCTCAAAATGTATTGAGCCGGCTCTGCTTCTAGTGATGTTGTGATCAACATGTTTTGTGATTTGAATGTTTGTGAAATTTCCATTTCGTTTCCTTTTAGTAAGGATTTGTGCATGTACCCAAAAAAAACATAATTACGATTTATGTCAAATTAGATATGGATCAATTAAAATTTGGATTTAATAACAAAATTATACCTTCTAAATTCACATATTTAAATTCCATGAACTCTAATCTCATAAGTCTAAGATCTAATCCAAATTCATACTATAGTTAATGTATACTATATTTAAATTCACATATTTAAAAATCATAGTTATAATTATGGCACAAAATTCAAATTTGACTAAGATTGTGATTTATAATTTGATCGTGATTATGATTTCAAATTTAATTATGATTAAAATGTTGTCAAATTCGATTTTGAGTGAGATTTATCTTATCTGGAGGAATATCTTTATAAATAATCTCTTGATTAATATATGATTTCATGTGTACATCTATAGATAATTTTAGGTCTATAAATAGGTGCCAAATGTTCTGGAATTTGTTACAGCAATATCATCTTGGTGTAACAATATCACTTTTGTTGCAGTAATATTTGCTTAGTAATATCTTGTTCTTTCTGCCCGTGATTTTTCTCGATTTGAATTTTTCATGTAAAATTCTGTGTTTGTGTGTGTGATTGATGGTTTGATCATGATTTGTATTCTATCAAAAAACGTAACAAAGTGGTATAAAATTAATTGGATCAAATCATCAACGCTTGACAGATCTCAGTTGTTGGATCTACATCTTTTTGATCATCTTTCAATTAAAACATAGATTGCCCACGCTGCCATCGCTGTTGCCACTGGCCGCCACCATCGCTGTTGCCACTGGCTGTCGCCACCGTTTAGCCACTGCAGCTGTCAAGCATTCCACCACACATCGCCGCTGCTTTGGCCATTACTGTTATTTGCATCCGCTATCGTTAGCTCCAGTTTCTTTACCTTTGGCCACCATCGTGACCCTTGTTTCGCGTTGTAGTCATCATCGGCCATTTAGTTTCCTCAATCTCCTGCTGTCTATGGTTCTTACACGGCTATCATTGACCACTACTGTCAACTATGACTGTTGGCTTTCCCCTTACCATTGACTGCCATACTGTCGTTGATCACCTTCGCAGTAGCCGTTGATTGACGACCCACGCTGCTTTGCTTTTCATTTACCGTGCGACCGTTTTCCTTCACCGTCACCTACGCCTCCGTCATCATCAGCCTCCTATGTAAGCTTGATCAACCGACTGTTCTTTCTATTCGTTCATTGACCATCTTTGTTCTGTCTTCGGTTGTTTTTCCCCTCGCCATCGGTTACCCGAAGATCCTGCCCTTGGTCTGCCATTATTGAAGTAGCTAAGCTTCCTAGCCAAGACCTAAATCTCATCTAGATCTAGTCTAGACCCGAATATGACCCAACCCCATTGGCTCACTCTAGATCCAACAGATCCAGATCTGTTTGTTTGCCCAGATTTGCTCTTTAGATCCGATATTCTGGTTTGTTTTCTATTAGGGTTTATTTATGAATCGTTTGATATTATGTGGGGTTATTTGATGGCTATTTTAAAGTACAATATTCCTAATTTGTGTTTTATGGAAGAAAGTGTTACTTGAGTTTATTTGCAGTTATGTTGTTGTTAGTTAGTTGTTGTAATGTTATATATATGTTGTTGATTGTATAGATATAAAAGTTAGTGGCGTTAGTTAGATGGTTTGACAATCTTACATTTAAGCTCGTTGAGTATATAAACTCAGTAGTGCCTTCTCCTTCTTGTATCTTTTATTTCTTTAGCATTTTAAGATTAGTGGATTACACAAAAGTTCTTTCTTTTCTTTCTTGCTGTGATCTTTTGTGCCTTAACTTTCTTTTCGTTACCCTAGCTCTTTTGTTACATGGTATTAGAGCCTTTGACTTATGTCCATGGCATCTAATCTAGATCTCAACTTCTCTTTCTTTCTTTCACCTTATTCTTCATCCTCCTTGTCATCTGCTTCATAATTTGATTTTGTGGCAGCGACAAAGGATTTTAATTTCATACTAATTAAATTGGACTCGAGTAACTACATCTTCTAGAAGGCTTAGATCTTAGCAATGATCAAAGCCTTTGATCTCCTACCATTCCTCAACAAGCCACCTCATCCGGTGAAGTATGTGTTAGATCCAGCTGCTGGTAAAGCTAGATCTCCAATTGTAAATCTAGAATACTTGAATTGGATGAGATTAGATCAACTACTGCTTGGTTGGTTGTTTTCTATGATGGACAAGGAGGTGTTAGTGTAGGTGATTTACTGTGAATTATCTACCGAGGTATGGACTTTTCTTGAGAGTTTTTATTCTCAACAAACCATAGCAAAGTTGTTTCAATTAAAGCAATACTTAAGGTTGGTTAAAAAGAACTCGTCGTCTATTAATGATTATATTTTGAAAATTAAGACTATAGGTCATGCTCTTCCTTTTATTAGTGAGCCTTTGATTGATAAATATTTTCTTTTTGTGATTCTTAATGGCTTAGATCATGAGTATGAGACTGTTGTTAGTCTCATCACCTATCAAATGGATGATATTAACCTAGAGAAAGTGTAACGACCCGATAATAGATTTAGTTTATTTTGATATTAATTTTTATACGCATAGGTAATGCAAATGCTAGTTCATCTTATTTAAAAATAATAATATAAATAAATAAATGAATAAATTAAATTAGTTAAATTCTGGAATGGTTGGGGTGTGAGTGAAATAAGGGGAAAGTTGGATGTGGGGTGTATGTGTTGATTTTAGAAATTATGGGTGGTTTAAGAGTGATTTCCGTAAGCTAACAGTGGGTGGCTTTAAAATCAAAGAGATGAATTATATTAACGGGCGAGCGCGTGAAGGGTGTTGGGCCTCGGGTTCGAGCCTGGGTTGACTTAGCTATAATTTTTCCCAGCAATTGGGGCGCCAAACGGCGTCGTTTCGTCTGGGGCGGTCAGCAGCTTTGGGTGCGACGTGGCTGCCTTCTAGCCACTCTCTTTTTGTGGCTTTAAAGCCACTTAATTTTGCTATAAATTGGAGTCTTGGGCAGTAAGCAAGAAGCCTTTAAAGGCTTTAAATTGAAGGCAAGTCTTGTAGAGAGGAAGCACGAGCCACTAAAGGAGAAATTTGAGGAAGATAAGGCACATCCAGCAATGGAAAATAAAAAGAAAATGGGAAAAGAAGTGATGAAAAATAATGCAATTGAAATTTAAAGCAATTAGGTGAGTTGAGAAAATATCTATTTGAGTTTCGGTATGGTTAGATTTATCTATGGAATCGTAACCTGATTATCATGGGTAAAAATTATGTTATTATGCAGTGCGTATTATATTTGCGATGTGCAAGCAAAAAATGTTGAAAATAGCTATTAACAGGTAAGCTCCTAATCTCGTTCTAAGCTATTCTCTTTTAGTTACTGTGAAAGTTCCTGTTGTGAGTCTCCTTACACCATCCATTTCAATATTGACACTACAACAAAAATGATTTGTTGAGATATATTTTTTAGAGTATTTTTTAAAAAGTGACATGTAAAATATAATTTTAAGCCACAATCTAAAAAAGTGTCTCAATACAATAACTCTAATGAGACACAACAATTAAGTGCCCTAATAGACAAATCTAAGTAGCTTATAAAATACTATGTTAAGGCACAATTTAAAGAAATGTCCCAATAAAATAATTCTAATGAGGCACAATGATGAAGTGCCCTAATAGACAAATCTTAAGTTTTCCAATAGAATAATTCTAATAAAACTTAAATATACTATAAAATTAATATAGGCACATATATTAATAAGATGATGTGAGTAGGTGATCATGCGTGTGCAAGAAGAATGAAAGGTTAAGGGTTCAAGTTGAGGGGAGGGATAAGTTACAGTTAAGAGAAGGTTTTGTGGGGGATGTGAAAAATAAATTTATACTAATTTTTGAGGCATTTTAAAGTGTCACAACAAACTTAAATTTATAGTTATTTGTCTTAATAAGTTTTTGGGCCACGATTTCATGCGACATTATTATTAGTGCCTTAATAGTTAAAATGCCCTAATAAACTATCTATTAAGCCATTTTTAAATGCCTTTTAATCCAAAATTTCTTGTAATATGAGTAAATTCGGCATGGTTGGTTTACTTGGCTTGTAACGTAAAATTCGGTTGAGTCATGTGTGTACTCTAAACAGGGGTTTTGAATTGCCCTCAAATCCTTAAAGAATGATGCATTGTTATTAGGTTTAGATTACATAAGAATTTGTGTCTCCTTGCGAATGGATGTTTATATGTGTGTAAGGATGTGGGGGTACCAAGTTATTGACTATTGATCGTTGGGTTGTGGCAATCGATGGTTGGATGTATGAGAGACAATTATTAGCATTCACGATAAACTATAGATGGGCCAGGAGAGTTGGTACTGCCAGTCACCCATCTTGATTTTGTACATATCATGGTATTGTTGTGACACAAGGGAATTGTGTTGCATTCATTGGGGGACATACTTTGTGTGTGTTGGGAAGTGTGGGCATTAGCATAACTTAGTTGGCTTACTAAGTGTCGACTTAGGTATAATAGACGAGCATATGTATTTAGAACATTTTTCTTGTGTGAGCTCTTATGTGGGCGTAGCATGGCTTGATGCTTGGTTTGTTTATGCTGTATAAGTCATTGTATTTCTTATCTGTTGCATTACATGGTGAGTAAGAGTGACTATGATGAATGAGAGAAGTGTGTAAGACTATGGGCATGAGACTCACAACAGCTATATCTTATAACTATGTGTTAACTATAATGGCAAGAGATGTTATGTGATGTGATAAAGAGCATGTTTCAAGAGTAATGATATGATAGCCTATGCTAGGTAGCTAGCAGGTTTGTATGTGGGACTTGGGTGCTAGTGTGTGCATCTTATATGGGCCCCAAGAACCTTATATATATAGTTTACTTTATGTTTATACATTTGGGACTAACGCACATACTATACATGGCATGATGTATTGCTGCATTGGCATGAAATGGATATGGTATGGGGAAAACTCTATCCTTAACTTGTTGCCTTTATTCTATTATGCTTGTTGAGGCTTGCGACTCACATTTTTTTGCATTATTCTATGTAAGGGCAGGACACCGAGAGATGGAAAGCTAAGTGGTGCTCGGGGCGAGGGTTTAGATGTGTACAGAGCAGTCTTGACCATAAGGTCCTGGGGTTGTCATCTTGTTATGAATATTGTAATAGGGTAACATGTTAGCTTTAGTGTTGCTTGATGTAATTGACCCTAGTGTATGCTTAAGAATGTGTTAAATGATTTGTGAGGCAATGGCAAAGCTCTGTTGTCAGAAATGAGTATGCTAGTTGTGGTATTATCATTAAGACTCTGGTAGGTGCTAATTATTTTGACGCTTTCCCTTAAATTCCTCATCCACGTTTCCAATGAAGAAGTCACTATGAGTTTTGGTAACCATGCTGGTGTTAGGTCCTTGAAAAAAGAAAATAATAGTTAAATTGGGGACCTTACAGAAAGTTCAATATTTGTTGCTAATGCATGAACAAAGATTAGCCTATAAGAATATGCCACAATCATCTGTAAATTTTGAGTCTATTATGCCTTCTTCTATGCACTTCAACACAACTTCATATATACCAAGAAATGTTAACAATAGAGGCGGTTGGAGATGGATATATAAATAGAAGGGAAGAGGTCATAGTAGAACATCCGGTAGAAGGATCTATTATCAATTGTGTGGAAAACCAGGGCACTTTGTGGATAGATGCTATCACCGATTTGATAGGAATTTTCAGATAGTACCTATTCAAAATCTTGGGAAATCTCCTATTGTTTCTCAGCCAAATTTAAGAGCTTATTTAGTCTCCCTTAGTGATTCTAACAAGGTTTTCACGAGTGACATATAGGATCAGCTCAAGGGGCTCACTATGGTCATTTTTCTTAGCCATCTGAAACCTTGTCTCAATCTTTCTTGCCAAAACCCTCATGGTTTGTTGATTTTAGAGCAACAAATCATATTACCTCAAATCTCTAGAATTTATCATTGCGCTATGCCTGTGGGGACAATTGATGCTTGTTTTTAGTATGATTTAAGGTAGTTTAGGTTGCTTTTTTGTTTGAATTTTATAGGATTTATCTTGGTTGGTGTTCTTCGTCCTTCTCATATTTATAAGTGAACGGTCAAAAAAAATTTTAAAATGAAAAAAAGGATGTGTGCTCCATGGCAATGGCACCCGATTGATTTACATTTCCCATTAGAGAACACTCGATTAACCTTGGCTTCAAAATTTTTAAAAAATAAAAAATTAGCCTTGAGAAAAGAAATTCTTTCTTACTTGTGTCGTGTGTTGCATGGCATATGAATATAATTGCATTCGTTAAGAGACAGAGACCAGGTGATTGACCTTGACTTTGACCTTAAAAGACCTTGACTTTGACCTTGAAAAGACAAATTCTTTCAAAAATTTTTCCTCTTCTTCAATTAAGTCATATTTTGAATTGATTATTGTAGTAATTATTAACTTTAATTATAGTTTGTATAATGGTCAAACTCATATAATTTAGACTTAATGCATTATTTTGTCCCTAAACTAATCAAAAAAATAGCTTTAATGACCTCAAGTATTTTGTACTCACTGTTCATCCCTAGATCAAATATTTTTTGTGAATTTTTCATCCCTGACTTAACTGCCATTAAAAGAGACATTAACTTTGCCTTATCAGCATTGCCACCTCATCAAAAATATCCCTATCATCTTCTTTCCCTAATTTAAAAAAGACAAAACAAAAAAGGAAGACCGAATTTATTCACCCATCCCCACATTCGTGACCTACCCCATATACCCCCCATTTATCAACTACGATTGAAACAGCCATCCTCGTCGATGTTTGTGCAACTTCTCTTCTTTCTCCATCTTTTACCAATCTCGTGGGCTTCATGAAGCAGCTATCAGCCACTTCTTGCCATTCTTCTCGTCAAATCAAGCAAACGGCCCTTAGCATCAAATACGACTAGCTTCTCCTTGGAATCAGTCACCCTCTGACTCTCCCTAAGGGGGGGTTATGCTCGGATAGGCTGACAGCAACAGATGTAGCCTCGTCATCGCTAGGGAACGCCTTTAATGTGTCTCTGCCCTATTCAAAAAGCAGAGCCTTGTCCATCGCTAGCTCCCTTATGAACGCTGATTTCCTTGTGCGAGATGGAGCTTCCAAGTATTGAGGACCAGAAAATAACTCATTTCTAGCTTAAGAAGTTGAAGAAACATAAGCATCAGGTAATGGGATGGCCAGTTCCTCACTCGATCTCGTGACCCTTGTTTTTCTTTCCTTTGTTTCGGACGCACTGGAATCATCCTGACCCATCCTACCCTTCTTTCAATTTCCTTTTGGACCATGCCTATCTTGCTTTTGGATAGCTGTAGGAGTAGTTTTGGTCATCCCTCAATCTTTGACAATCTTGCTATCTTCCCCACCCAACCCTTTCTCTTTCTCTTTCTCTTTCCCCCACCCAACCCACCAGTTTGCTCTCTTCCCCAAAACTAGATCTGGCGCACGGTAGTGACGAAGACCTTCAGCATCATCGTCGTCTTCTTCGTGTGATTGATATTGTGTATATTTTGTTATTAATTTATGTATTTAATTATTAATTTTGTATATGTGTTCATTTAATTATTTTTTGTATTTGATTATTAATTATGTAAAATTATATATCTAATTATTTTTGTATTAAATGATTGATATTGTGTGTTTAGTTATTAATTTGTATAGTTAATTATTAATTTTGTGTATGTGTGTATTTGTTAATTTTTTTGTATTTAATTATTAATTTTGTTTATGTATGTATCTGATTATTAATTTTGTTTATTTTTTTTATTATTATTATTTGATGATGTGGCAGTGCTTACAAGGAAATTTAACGCCTCTTCTAATGGCAGTTAAATTAGGGATGAAAAATGTATAAAATTATTTGATCCAAGAATGGACAGTGAGTACAAAATACTTGAGGTCCTTAAAGTCATTTTTTTAATTAGTCTAGGGACAAAATAATGCATTAAGCCTATAATATTTAGTATCATAAAATAATATTCATGCAATTTTTTTCAAAAAAATATTGCTATTTCAAATTACAAAATTTAGAGGAATGTATTTGGGTAGGAGGATTTTAAATAATATCATTAAAACCAATACATATTATTTAAATAAATTTATGTTTATCTCTACTTCTCACCTTTTATCATCTCTTTCGGTAAATATTAATTGCAACTTTGAATAGTATTATATTTCTCATTCAATATCTGTATCTATTTTAGAAGTGATGATTTGTAATGCAGAAGAGTAAGACATAGACAGGAATATCAGAAACAGATCAGTAGCCTCCCAATCCAATATCGAAAATATATATGTATATATATATATATATATATCCTTGGCAAAACAACATCCATTCGTGTTGTTTATTGCCCAGCCATCAAACCCTTGATGAAAAACAGCCCATTTTTACTCAATGATTCTGTTGTGTCGGATCAATGGCTGAACAGCTTTACTAGTAGGAGACTGGTCACCAATCCATGCTCTTGCCTCTTGTCATCATGTACAAATATTCATGCAATTAATATTCAATATTCTGGTAAATGGGATGAATCCCCCACTTCTTGAGCACTACATTCGATACATGGGAAATCTCTACTTCATCGCCTCCTTGCATCTGATCTGCATGATCCCGATTAAATGACATATCATAGCCAATCCACGTGCCATCTCTAAAGAGGCCGCCTCCAAATGATTTGGCTGGTATGTAATCTTCTCGTCCGTGATTGATCCGGATGCCTTTGGTTTTCTTGTGGATTTCGGTATGAATGTTCAAAAAATCAGCTTCAGTTTTGTAGACTCCACAAAATATCCACCCTACTAAACTTTGATTTACAAGGCGTGACACTACAAACGACAAGTTTGATTCTGTAGTCTGATACTGCAACCAATCTACGAACTTGTCCCCTGAAATAGAAACACCAAGTGTACCTGATCCCTATAATAATTACACATAAATCAGGGTTTTATTAGTACGTTCTAAATTAATCACTCAAAGTGTTGAGAGAGAGAGAGAGAGAGAGTACCGAGCCCTGTAGCAAATTTCTTCCAAGCTCATTAGCAAAATATTTCTCATCTAATCGAGGACAATTGTAAAAGAACATGTCCGTGTGTTGCCAGTCTGATTCAAGTGATACACTTTCTAAAGATATGCAATGTTGCACTTCCACAAACTGCAAACTTGTAGAAAGTTTTGGGAGGGATTGGAGTCTTGCACAGTAATTCAAATTGAGGTGCACTAGGTTAGTAAGGTTACTGATGCTGTCTGGTAGGCTAGAGAACTCGTTTCCTACCAGATCCAAACATTCCAATTGGATCAGTGTCCCAATTTCAGTGGGTATACGTGACAAGTTGCAGTTTTCCATGCGCAATAGTTTTAAGCACCTTAAGCCTTGTACGGAGTTCAGTGACAAAAGAATAGAATCCTCACTCTTTGTCTGCAATGCCCAAGATGACAGCAATGAGTATCCAGATTTCGATGTTGCTCCTTGAAATTTAGCAAAAGCTTCTAGTTTAGAGCATCCAGACAGATTAAGTATTTTGGTATTCAACATCCAAGGCCCCAAGGGGAGCTTTCTAAGCCTTATACAGCTTGTGAGGTCTAGAACAAGAAGTTTTTGGAGGTATCTAATAGAGCCATCCACCTCTACCAATCGTATGCAATTGTCAAGAAACAATCTTCCAGATTAGAGAGTCCAGAGAAGTCAGGTGTTGTGGTTAGTAATAACAATGACTTAGTAATAACAATGACTGAGATAAAGAAATTTTAACTTCGACCAGAATCTGTTGAAAATAAAGAAGTGGGAATAATTTATAATCACATGATGGAGAGTGAGTATTTGAAATAGAGAAATAAGAAATAATGATTTTACCTTGGTTCCCTTCCAAACTTGTTTTATCATGCTATGACTCAAGTCAAGAGCAACTAGATATTTTCCACATATAGTTGTGAAAGTAGAAAATTGAGATTGAAACCGTGCTAGCGTAGCCATACTAGCCTTCTAGATATCTGTTCATAACCTCCATTAAGGTGAATATGACTGAGATGAAGTACTCTGAGTCTATTCATTTTTTGAAAGGCTTTTGCATTCACTTTGATGCCATTTCTATCAGGAGACAATAGAATGAGGCCCTCCACTGCTTCCGTTCCCTACCAATAAAATCCAATGCATAGATAACATGGGAGAAAACATTACATTAGTGGGAAAAAACAAAGAATTAAGAACTAGCACATGCAATTGACATTCTTAAATCAAATGTTCGGTTGTTAATGACAAACGACACACTTGGAAAAAATTTATGTAGTTTTCAGCCTTGCTTTTTAGCATTTGCTCCTCTTGTTTCCTCTAGCTTTTATCAATGATAACACCAAGTAAAAAAGACATTAATTGCTAATGAGAAGTTAATGGATATGGATCTAACCTCATCATATCTCAATACTTTATGAGCGTCTTCATGATCCCACAATCTACTACGTTTACTTGGATAATTAAAAGACTCTTGTCGAACTATCTCTCTGCCCATATCACTGAGTGGATCATGCATATTAGATTCCTGAATTGAGACTCATATCCAACCTCAAATCCCAACTCAAATTTTAAGAGATGACGATCAGCTAGGCATCGAATCCCAATTTCTCGAAAAAAGTTACAAGCTTGCAATACTTGTATAGTAAAGTTTTCACTCATTCCCGCAAAGAAACATGCTATGTCTAGGAATAAATCCTTCTCCTCTTTATTAAGAGAATCAAAACTTATCTTGAGTTTTCCTATAACATCCTCATGAGGAATCTTCTTTACCTTTTCAATAGCACTTCTCCATTCAGATTTTGTTTTTCCAAACAAGAAGCAACCCAAAACTTCAAGAGTTAATGGAATGCCTTTCGCATACTCCACTACTTCATTTGAGAGGTCCATATTGTAATATCCCAGATTTTTTTAAATAGCTCAAAAGTAATTTTAACGTGGGTCATAGGTGAAATTACCACAAGAGTTTGGACTTAAGTATAATTTCTTACAATTATAAGTACCAAATCGACTACAGGGAATGCCTCGGATCATAATTGTCTAAGCAAAATAATATGGTCTCGGTGAGTGTTCCGAGATAGGATTTATGGTGTTAAAAGAAATGGAAATCGAGACTATTTTCGGTATAACTGAAATGCAGTTACGATTTAGGCTGAAAAATCGAATCATCGTAGTAATCTTTCGAAGAATAAACGGAACCGTGAGGGGGCTCTGGTTTTGCGTAAGGATAAACCCTGGAATAGTTTCGGAACGAAATAAAGGTCTGGTGAGGGTGCAGGGATGAAATTGTCCTTATCGAGTAAGCTATGAATTATTAATTTTGATTTTTGGTATCTTAATAAAAATAAATTAAATATTTGAGGATGTAATTATAATTAGAGAAATAATCAAGCAAATTAGAGATAATTTGGGTTTATAATTCTCTTATTATTATAAGATGTTATGTATATATATAATGTATATAGAAGTATGCACGTGAAGCAGGGAAAGTTGCACCAGTTGGGAGACAAATTGCCATTGATTGAGGCATTATTGGGATGAGAGATTGGCTGTATGATTTGAGGAGATTGATATGATTTTGTGATATACAATATATATATATATACGTGCATGAAGTGGGCAAGTTGCAACAATTATTAAAGGCATTAGGATGAAAAATTGAAGATAATCCCAAGCAATTGTCGGCAAGAAATCCGGAGCAATTGTTGGAGAGATAAGGCTATATAATACATATATAAATATGTGTGTGACATATATGTATATATATATATATATATGTGATGTATAATTTTGAAATGGTAGAGGAAGCCATGGCTGAGAGTTGCAGCGAGAAAAGAGAGGCCGAGAGTAGCTTGAAAGATCGAGAGAGAGAGAGAGTGAGGGCTTGGCCAAGGGCCGTGAGGGATCAGAAGCGAGAAAGAGAGAGGAAGAGTTGGCCGAAGCTTCAAACGCCATGGCTGTGTGGTAAGAGAGTTGGGCGACGTGGAGCGAACAAGAAGCAGGGGCGATGGTGGCCGGGTTACAGCAGGCCGAGAGTGGTGGCGAGCGTGAGGCCGGTAGGGCGAAGCAGCAACGAGTAGGGCTGGGCAACAACTAAGCTGGGAGCCGCAGCCATGGCTGCGAGCAGCGAGCTTGGGAAGTGGCTTGGGTGCAGCAGGGGGCGGCTGAGGGTGGCCACGGTGGTGACAGGCGAGGTTGGGGTGACCGACGGAAGCTTGGGAGGCGGCCGGTAGCGAGCGGCGACCGGCAGGTGGGAAAGGCTGGCTGTGCGGGCAGGAGCAGGGAGGAAACAAGAAGAAAAAGAAGAAGAAGAAGAAGAAGAAAGAAGAAAGAAAAGAAGACGAAAAAGAAAAGAAAAGAGAAGAAGAAGCAAGGTTGGTCCGAGCAGGGGAGGAAAGAAGAAGAAGAAGGGAAGAAGAAGAAAGGGAAAGAAGAAAAGGAAAAAAAAAGAAAAGAAAATAGAAGAAAAATGGAAAAAAATGGAGAAGAATCCTGAAAAGGTTTCTGAAAATTCCAAAAGTTAATTTGGGGCTTGAGGTGCATGCTCAAGGTTAAGAAATTTTTTTGGGTACGCATTTGGAGATACGGGCACGCATACCGAGGAAGCCTGAAAGGCTAAATCTAGGTGAGTAAAATTTCTTAAAAAAATTTCAAAAATTTAGAAATATTATTTTATGAATTGTTATAGTGAAATATTTTAGAAAATATTTGAGAAATATTTATTTTGGATTTTGTAACGCCCCGCTCCCACTTACGGGTGTTACTCGTGAATAATCACCCGAATTGTCCACTTCCCTGGCCTTTGGCGAAGGGTGGACCATGTTTCAAGACGAAACGCCCGAGGTGAGAACTAGGCTCGTCATTCCCTTCCCTGAACCCCAGGATTTACTAGCAGAATTGGGCTTTAGCCACACCGCATTGGCTATAAGCAAAATCTCATTCAGACGCCCAATCGCCATTTTCTCAATTATTTTTAATTCTTTTCCCATTCAAGAATTTTTACCGGGCTCCATAAAATCACCATTAAAATCAATCCATTGATTGATTACCAAATTTGGAGGAAAAACTCATAATTTTTAATTTTCTAAAATTTCGGCATTATTCTCCAAAATGCCTGAAAATCCCCTTTATTTTGAAATTTCCTCCGGGGCCCAAAATTAATTAAGAAATGCCATAATTTCTCCCAAAAAAAAATCCAAATTTTAAAAAAAAATTGGGCGGCGGGGCCTGTTGGCTCGCCTGGGGCCCGCGCGGGGCCCCGTGGTGCGCTGGCAGCACTTGCGCCCCCGCGCGCCCCAGCTACCTTGCCCGCACGCCTAGGGCCTGCTGTAGGTGCAGCCACCTGCTGCTGCTACTGCCCTTTTGCTGCTCCTTCATCTCTTTTCTTTTCCCTTTTTTTTTTTTTTTTACTTGGGCCTTTAAACCCCAAATTTTTTAGAAAAATAAATTAAATAAAACACTTCACTTTCCATAAATTTTAGCCTTTTTTTCTCCAAAATTAAGGCTTAAACCACCTCTTGAATATTACACAACATATACCAAAATTTGCTTCCATTTCACACATGAGCCTTACACATCCTATTGTTGCTCACATAGCAACCTCCAAAATAAATACCACACATGATTAAATACAACAAATGGGCTCTCCTAGCCATAAGGTCACAATTAAAATAAGCACATGCCTAGGCTTCTTTAAGCCTTATCTTTACAACAAAAATAAAGGAAATATACACCAAGAGCTTCCAACCACAAGCTTGCAACTTTTCCTTTTTCTCTTGACATAAAACAACCTACAAGGGGAGGATAAAACCTCATGAGCCACAAAGCTCAGTAAGGGTGCATATGCAAGGTAAATACAAGCATAATAAGTTTATGTAATGGCAAATGCATGCAAGCATAGTTAGATTATTCCATCCTCACAACCCAACATGGTTTGAGACATCAACCCACCACTTCTTTCCCACCCCCATGGCCATAGGTCTCATGAACAAGTAAAGCATGCAAAAAGATACATAAAAATTTATGCAACCTACTTACAATGCAATGCAAGGCCTCCACCACTTGGGATCATCCCTTACCTTAACAATCTTCTTTTTGAAGTTTTAAATCTTCTTCTCAAGAGAGCTTCCCCATCCTCTTCTCCCATCTAGGATGGAATTCAAACAAAAACTCATTTTCTTTGCATATAAGAGCACTAAATAAAGAAAAGAAGAATGCACTTACTTGATTTCCTTCTCTTCTTCTTCTTCTTCCTTTCCTCTCATCTCTTCTTTCTTTCATTCTCTCTACAAATGGCCAAAAGGGAGACAAGTCTTCCACACTTGCCATTTTATACTACCCTTTCCCATTTTCAAGAATGGATCTCCACCATTCATTAAAAGCATAATCCATTTGCTTAAGGAGAATTAAATCTCCACCATTCATTTTACATAAACTAGCCTTCTCTCTTGAAGAAAACACAAGAAAGCACAATCCATGTGCTTCTTTCTTGATTAATCTCATCCATTGAATCATTTGGCATTTTCAAGACTTAATCTCCACCATTTAAAGAAAGCACACTTTTAAGGAGTTGGCAATCCATGCCAACCACAAGCTTTCATCCACCACCATTGGATCACAATCCCATTAAAAGATTAATCCCAACCATTGGATTTATTAATTTCTCAACATTTACTAAATGGAGACAATTTTCACACATCGAGAATGAATGACATAAATCATTTCTTTCTCTTTTAAATAAATCTCATATTTTTCAAAGCATTAATGGGAGACCATTTTCCCATTTTCCTTTAGATTTATTTAATTCACCATAATTTCAAGTATTAATGGTGACTAATTTCACATTTTCTTTTTGGATTTTGTTTAATTCATATAATCATGCCTCTTTTTAAATGTTTGAAAGACTAAACTAATTTCTTTTGCATTTAATTTAATCTCTCTATTTATACTTAAACAAGACTTTGCCAAGTGTCACTCTAAGACACAAACTTGGCTTCCAAGCTTCCATCTCCACTATCCATGTGGCATCACCACATTTATTCACTAATTTAGGGAAAATAATTATTTCCTCCAATAATTTCATATTCTCCATTTTCCCTATTTTCCATAATTAATTTCCTCTATGGAATTAAATTTCAAAATTCCCAAAATACCCTTTGTGAATTTATTAATCCCATATATCTCCACATAAATACCAAATTAAGATTTTATTCACTTACACACCTAATTCCACATAGGAATTTTTTTTAATTTATCAAAATACTCTTTTTGGACTTCTCTATCCAAATTACCAAAATACCCCTCTCATGGGCACTCTCAATCTTAAGGATCCATCACCTTCTCAAGGGCATTTTTGGAAGTTTTCTTACTTCCTTTCCTACTTTTAACACCGGTTACACCGGGTGTTATAGATTTATTAAAGAAAAATAGGAAGAAATATAGAGAAAAATAAAGAAAATGCAAGAAATTATGAAAAAATAGGTTTTAATTCTTATTTAAATAAATATGATAATTAGAGTGCTTTGAGGCTTAAGTTGAAGTGACTTGTGCAAATTTTAAGGTTGACATGCAAATCTAGGCGATGCACGTATTTTGAGACAAGCACGTGAGTATCAAGGTAGCCCGATAAGTTTGAGAAGGTACGTGGTACTTCTTAACTGGATTTAATTTTATGAAAATGCTTGGTTTGTAAGTTGTTCGGCACCAAAATCCAATTTTAAGTTAATGATTTTATTATGTTGTCATGCCTTAATGTGAGTATGTCATGTAGATTGCATTTACATGTATTGATTTATGAAATATGCATATGAGCATGATGCGATTCATGGTCATATGTTGCATGGGTGTGGGATTAGGTACTGCCTCCGTTACTTTGTCAAGGGTGCACCCATACACCTCGGTCTAGCAGGGAGACTGGAAAAATTATGGGTAATCTTAAGGTGCAATCGACCTAAACATGAGAGTTATGATGTTATGTGCATTGCATACATACACGAGCATTAAATGTTTTGTTCCCTTACTTAGATGATTCATCATTTAACTTGGGATTTGCCCTTGGAATATTCAAACGTTCCAGATGAAGATTGTAGCAGAAACGAGGATGAATGAGGCATGTAATGGCACTTAGCAAAGTGCATGATGAGTGGTATGAACAAACAGTTGAATGTATGTTATGTAGCTCATGTATTTAAGTTCTGCTATTTCGAATTCTGAATGTTTTGAGAAATGATGATGTAGAACCCTATTTAGGGTTAATGTTAGTTGAGAACTTATGTTATGTATTAAGTCATGTTGAGAAATTTATGTTCCTGTGATGTAATAACTAATTTATGATTAATGTTATGATATTAGGTTCGATTCTAGCTTCCGCATTTGATGTTTATGTAATTCTCTTTCGAGATAGATGTATGGAAATTTTGGGATGGTTAAGAGCAATGATATGGTTTAGTTTTAATAGTATATATATATAAAAAAATTATTATCCCAGAATTGTCCTAAATTTTAACGCACTCGAAAAACGGGGCGTTACATATATATTTTTCAATGGGACGATGATCCTTAAAAGCATGCCAACTGAAGAGTTGAAGTGGTTCATACTTATCCAATTGCTCAAGAGTATATACCTCAGCTACTGATCTAAGTGAGTTTAGGGAAGAAATATTTCTTATAGTTATAATGATTCTACTCCCATGATGAAAGAACTTTGGATCAATAGTTAGTGTTTTTAATTGTTGAATATGATCCACATCGTCTAAAACAAGTAGAATTACAATTTCCATTCTTCAAGATATTAGATAATATTTGTTTTTGTAAAAGAAACAAACCATTTGTATGCTTGGAATTGTCTCTTACCTCTACAACAAAACTACTGCCTTCAAACTAACAATGAAAACTATTATAATAAGCTTTGGCAATTGTTGTTTTTCCTATGCCACCAATTTCCCATATAACAACAATACGAATATTATCTGATGACTCAAGGTGCAATAGTGTAATAAGTTTTCGTAGACGAGACATTATTCCAACTGGGTAGTCTGAAACATTTAGGTGCACTTGGCTTAATTTGTTTGCTACTTCTACAACAATATTCTCAATTAAATTTGCCTTATCCCTGCCAATTTATTGAAGATGAGTTAAAAAAAATAAAAAAAAAATTTGTAAATAGTTCAATTAATACTAGCAAAGAGACAATAGAACCAAAAAAAAAAAATACCTTTCCCCCATATTTGTTTTGGCCCAACCAGACAAGTGGGCAGCCTTAGTTAGAGCAACTGTCCAATTTTGCATCTTGGAATCTATTCCTTTGTGGTTGGCCAATGCTCCTGCAATGCTTCCCTTCTGCACCCGTAGGTCTGATGGCTCAACCTCGTAGAAAATAGGCAAAACAATATGTTGCAATTTCTTCTTGCATTCCATAATTTTCTTGAGTTCATTAAGTGATGCAGCAAGAAGAAAAGATTTCAAGCGAAATCTCTAAGAAATCAAAGGGAACTGGATTCCACCAGAAAGTTTAAAGAAATTCCAGAATTCTATTAGAAAAAACTGCCACTAAGAGAAAAGAAAAAGACTTTAAATACTACTCTAGCAACAAGCAATCATAATAGCAAACCCTAACATGAAAAAAGACTAAAATAGACATAATCTAAAATAGAATTATGCTATAATTATTGTTCTGTCCCTATGCACTATTCACCGACACTGTTCGCCGCTACTGTTCATGACACTGTTCATCGTACTATTCATCGACTCACTGTTCACTGCTACTGTTCATGACACTGTTCTATATCAGTCCCTTCCACCTCTTAGAAACTCGACCCCGAGTTATATTCTGGATAGAGGGGTTCAGAATCTTCATGGTACTCATACAAGTCTGCCACATTGAAGGTACTAGAAATTCCCATGGAGGCTGGCAAATCAAGGATATAGGCATTGTTGTTAATCGGCTTAAGCACCTTGAAAGGACCATATTTTCGAGGCTTCAGCTTGTTGTAGGTACCAGCGGGAAACCTCTCTTTCCTCAAGAACACCATCACTAAATCGCCCTCCTGAAACTGCTTATTTCGACGGTGAGAATTGGCCGCTGTCTTATACTTTGCATTAGTCTTTTCCAGCTTTTGCCTTACCTCATCACGAATAGCAACCACTTCTTCAGCCAACTGTTTAGCAGCTTTATTAATACTCTTACCCTTAGGTAGCTTTGCCAAATCAACAACATGATGGGGAACTTCGATATACACAATAGCAAATGGAGATCTACCTGTAGCTGTGTGAACTGCATTGTTATACGAGAACTCAATTTGAGCTAATGCATAATCCCACTGTTTTGGTTTGTCTCCACACACACTTCGAATCATATTCCCAAGTGTACGATTTGTGACCTCTGTCTGTCCATCTGTTTGAGGATAGGTAGTGCTGCTTCTATTTAATTTTGTCCCAACCAATTTCCATAATGTAATCCAAAAGTGTCCTAAAAACTTTGTATCTCTGTCAGAAGTAATGGATTTGGGAACCCCATGCAAGCGAACAACCTCCCTGAAAAACAGTTTGGCTACATTCGAGGCATCAGAAGTTTTCCGACAAGCAATGAAGTGAGCCATCTTGGAAAATCTATTGACTACCACAAATACTGAGTCAACTCCTCTTTGAGTCCGTGGTAATCCCAACACGAAATCCATTGCTAGATCTTGCCATATGCCTTCGGGAACGGGAAGTGGCATGTACAATCCTGTATTTTGGGCCTAACCCTTCGCCGTTTGGCACGTATAACATTTTCGGACTATGCTGCCAACATCCCTCTTCAACTGAGGCCAGTAATATCGTTCCTCCAAAGTAGCTATGGTTTTGTCACACCCCAAATGTCTGCTCAAACCTCCACCATGTAGGTCCCGAATCAACTTCTCACGCAAGGAAGAGGTAGGAATACAAAGCTGATTGCCCTTAAACAAATACCCATCGTTGATATGGAAATCTGCCATAGGCTCGTGATTCACACACTTGCTCCAAATCTGCCCAAAATGATCATCACCTATATACAACTCCTTTAAGCATTCAAATCCCACAATTTCCTGGGAAAGTGTGATTAATAAAGAGGCTCTTCGGCTAAGGGCATCGGTAACTTGATTTGAACTCCCAGATTTGTGTTTGAGCATAAAAGGAAATTTCTGTAGAAAAGCTACCCACCTAGCATGCATCTTATTGACATGCTTCTGGCTGTTAATAAACTTTAAGGCTTGGTGATCAGTGAACAACACAAATTCCTTCTGCACAAGGTAGTGTTCCCATTGCTTCAAGGCTCTCACAACTGCATAGAATTCTTGATCATAAGTGCTCCATTTCTGTCTGGCCTCACTCAATTTTTCAGAAAAGAAAGCCACAGGTCTCTTTTCTTGAGAGAGTACTGATCCAACACCTACACCACTGGCATCACATTCAACCTCGAATACCTTGTCAAAACTTGGCAAGGCTAGTACTGAGGCAGTGCACAACTTTTCCTTGATGACGGCGAAGCTCTTATCTTGGTCCTCTCCCCAACTGAATCTTTCTTTCTTCAGACATTCAGTGAGTGGTGCCACTATGGTGCTAAAATGTCGTACAAATCGCCTATAGAAAATGGCTAAGCCATGGAATCTTCTCACATTAGACACTGATTTTGGAGTCGGCCAATCTTGGATTGCTTTTGTCTTCTCCTCATCCACATGTATACCATCCTCACCAACCACATACCCCAAGAATAAGAGTTTATTGGTGCAGAGCGTGCACTTCTTCAGGTTGATGTAAAGCTGATTTTCTTTCAACATGTCCAGGACTTGTCTCAAATGGGTGAGATGCTCTCCTTTGTTCTTGCTGTAAATGAGAATATCGTCGAAATACACAACAACAAAAGAGCCAATGAAAGGTCTAAGTACCTGGTTCATTAATCTCATGAAGGTGGTAGGAGCGTTGGTCAACCCAAAGGGCATTACTAACCATTCGTAGAGCCCCTCCTTACTTTTGAATGCAGTCTTCCACTCGTCCCCGGGCTTGATTCGAATTTGGTGGTAGCCATTACGAAGGTCTATCTTTGTAAACATACTAGACCCTGAAAGTACATCCAGCATGTCTTCAAGTCGTGGAATAGGAAACCTGTACTTCACAGTTATTTTATTAATGGCGCAACTATCAACACACAAGCGCCAAGTCCCTCCTTTCTTAGGCACCAACAAAACGGGGACTGCACAAGGACTCATGCTCTTTCTGATAAACCCCTTCTTCAATAAGTTTTCAATCTGTTCTCTCAAAATTTCATTCTCTTTCGGACTCATTCTGTAGTGAGGCAAATTTGGAAGGCTGGCTCCTGGCATGAGGTCAATCTGGTGTTGGATATCTCACATAGGAGGCAATTCATTTGGGAGCTCATTTGAAATCAAAACCTGAAAATCATTTAATATTTGTTGTACTTCAACTGGAACCATGTCTCCTTCCTTCCCAACCACCATAAGCCCTTTTACCACTATTGGGCAGATGCAGTCAGAGTGCCTTGCAAAATTCACAATTTCTTGCTCATTGCTTGTGAGAGTAAGAAAATTTTCTGACCTTTGTTTGTTCGCACTTCCCGTCTGTTTGAGAGGAGCCATAGCGATCTTATAGCTGTCCCACATAAATAACACCACATTGTCACGTCCTCGAAAAGTAGAGTCAACATCAAACTGCCAAGGGCGACCCAAAAGAATATGGCATGCATCCATGTCAATGACATCACATATCACCTCATCCTTATAGCGTTTTCCAATGGAGAGCAGTACTTTACACGTCTCAGTAACCTGAACAAAAGGCCCCCTCTTCACCCAACCAAGGGAATATGGATTGGGATGGTTCTCAGTTGCTAGCTATAACATACTTACTAATTTCTTTGATACAAAGTTTTCACAGCTTTCATTATCCACAATCACTTCGCACACTTTATTCTTAATGGAACAAAGCGAATGGAATATGTTATGTCTCTGTCCCTCTTCTTTTGGTGACAAGAGGACTCGTTGCAGCACCAAGTTTAGTCTCTCTAATCCTTCCTCAACAGCAAACTCTACTCCATCATAATCACCTTCATCCGCCACTTCTTCTTCTACCTCTGAAAACGCCTCACGCTCCACCAAGTTAGCTTGTCTTCGTTCTGGACAATTATTGGAGCGATGCCCATATTTTTAACACCTGTAGCAAATATCAACTGAAGGTCTGGTATACGGATTCTCCCTTTGAGGTGGAACTCACCTTGCTCCTCTATTAGCAAATTTGGTGTTGCCTCCTTCTATATTAGCCTTGTTCTGGGAACTAGATGAGCTAGCAGTTGCTTTTCCTTTGTCAATAGCACTGTTTAGTGGTTGTTCAATAGGTGTGGCATCCCTACGATAGTTGGTCACCGCTCTCTCAACTCTAATCATCTCAGCCTTTAATGCCATGTTAATGGCTTCCTATAAAGTCCAAAGATTCTGCAACCCAATTTTATCTTGTAAAGTAATTTTCAGTCCATTAATATACCTGGCTATTTTCTGATTTTCAGATTTGGTCAAATTGTTGCGCTTGGCTAGTTTCCTGAACTCATGGGTGTAGTCCGACACTGATCAGTTGCCCTGTGTACATCCCAAATACATGTGATATAAAATCTGCTCATAGTCAGCGGGTAAAAACCGATCCATCATAAGTTGTTTCATCTTCCTCCAAGTTCGAACCCTATTCTTTCCCTGTCTCTGGCGAGTTTTCTGCAACTGATCCCACCAAACAGCAGCTGCAGATTTCAAACGAAAAGCTACCATCTTAACGATTTTCTCCTCAGGGACCTCCATAATCTCCACAAATTGCTCAACTTCCACCATCTAGTCAAGGAACTCTTCAATCCTCAAGTTTCCCGAGAAATGAGGGATATCCGTCTTAATCCTATAGTCGTCACAGGTGCCTCGGTGTTGGTGTTGACGATTGTGGTATTGAGGCGGATCCTCAAAATCCTCTCCGGAATCTGATTCACTGTCTTCAATTGCAGGCCGCTTATTGTTTCCTCGTTGTCTCTCACCATGGGCATTTATATCGCGGTGATTCCTTTGGTTAGGACGCTGTGGATTGCTAATGTTGGCTGGTGGAGGGTTTCCAACGTCGTTTCCTCCGCTATTTCCAACAACCTACAACAGCAATTGGCGAATCTCTCCAAGTTGTGTGGACAGATTGTCAATCCGTTGGTTTTGGGCATTAATTTCAGCCTTCATGGCAGCAATTTCATCACCTATGGTCGATTTGATGGAGAAAGATAGCAGTCAACAATATGGAGACGGAGAAACCGTGCTCTGATACCACTTGACGCAGCAAGAAGAAAAGATTTCAAGCGAAATCTCTAAGAAATCAAAGGGAACTGGATTCCACCAGAAAGTTTAAAGAAATTCTAGAATTCTATTAGAAAAAACTGCCACTAAGAGAAAAGAAAAAGACTTTAAATACTACTCTAGCAACAAGCAATCATAATAGCAAACCCTAACATGAAAAAAGACTAAAATAGACATAATCTAAAATAGAATTATGCTGTAATTACTGTTTTGTCCCTGTGCACTGTTCACCGACACTGTTCACCACTACTGTTCATTTAACAACGATTTTGTTAATTTTTTGCATTGTTTCCCGTATCCAGGCTAAAAGCACGCTCGCGCCAGGCCTTGCCCCTGCTCGCGCCTGTTGGAATTTATTCCAACAAATGTATTCCCCAAGTTTCAATCCCGTGACCTCCCATATGCACGTACACGCGCGAAGCCACCTAATCTGCAAAACCACCTTGTAATATACTCGAGAATATTAATTATAAAATTATCGAACCACTATTTTTCAGAATTCGCTTTGCACCTACAAACTCAAGTTTTTGAAATTAAACTTGGCCCTAAATTAAATAAAATAAAAAAATAATTTTATTTTTAATTGAATTGAATTAAATTAAATTAATTAATTGAACTCTCAAAACACCTAAAAAAGAGTTAACATTTTAAATTAATTAATTGAACATAAAATGTTTTAAACTAATTAATTAAATAAAATAAATTAATTGATTAATTAATTTAAAATAAATTAATTAATTGATATATTTAAAACAAATAAATTATTTATTTTAATTGATATAAATAAATTAATTGATTAAAAAATAAAAAAATTAGATTATTTTGTAAAATTTAATTTAATTTAATTTTTAAATTATTATTATTTTTTGAAATTTAATTTTTGATTTTTTTATTATTGAATTTTGCTGTGGTTTCTACAAAACCACCGCTAAATTTAATTTTTTATTTTTTTATTAATGAATTTAGTGGCGATTGTTTAAAATCGCAGCTAAATTTAATTTTTTTGAATTTTTTTATTAATAAATTTGGCAGCGATTTTGGCAAAATCGTCGCTAAATTTAATTTTTTATTATTGAATTTAGCAACGGTTGTTTAAAATTGTCACTAAATTTAATTTTATAATTTTAATTAATTAATTTTACAACAATTTTTCAAAATCACAACAAAATATCGGATAAACCATCGTAAAAAACATATTTTGCGGCGATTTTCAAAATCGCCTCAAAAAACCCATTTTTTTGTAGTGAATTAGGAGTTGTGGTTAAATTATGACAATTACTAAGGACAAGGGATTTTAATTTACTTAAAACTTTTTAAAAACAATAATAAAAGATTAATTCTCATATGATATGGCATACACATGGTAAATGTGTATCCATAATTTCTTCTTGCATTCCATAATTTTCTCGAGTTTATTAAGACACTAGCTTGATGTAAGATAGCTTTTTGAGAACACAACAAGAGAGATTTTTGAATCCTCAATTGCTTTAAGTAATCCTGACCCAATATCTTCTCCTTTGTCTAGCCATTTGTCGTCTCTAAATGTTCAAAAATCATTTTGTTCCAAAGCTGTTAACAAATGACTAGTAAATTTTTTATGAGTATCGACGCCACTAAAACTTAAGAAGACATCATATCTGTGGTGTGGTAGGGAGGGGTATCGGGATGAGCACGCTTGTATTGTGCATTTAGTAGCCATGGACAAGTTTAAAGATGAAGATGAAAACCTCACCCCAGTCTTCTTATTAGATGATCAGAATGTTGTGGGTGATTGTGAGCAAACCATTACATAAGTTGTTTTTTTATATGGACCTTGCTATTTGGATAGAATCGATCTAGATAGAATTGTCCTTTTTTATCATTTTAATTATTGATGTTAGGATAATTATGTCATTTAACATTTTATTTACCAACAATACCCTCTCCAGTCACAATTCAAAATTTCATTCTCTCTCTTTCTTGTTAAATTTAAATTTTAGTCTCTCACCTCATTTAATGAATTTTTAGAATTTCAAGAGTTATAATGACTTTAAATACGAATTATTCTACTTTATTCGAATTGGTTAACGCACGAAATCACTAAAGACATCAAATAACAAAAATATCAATAATAAAATCCACCCAATAATTCAGATAAACCTCAATTTCTGGCGGACTGCATCTAAATGCAATCCACCAGATGCAGTTGCAGCCCGCCAGTAGACTACATCCCATCGGGCTACATCTATGATACAGCCCCTGTGCATCCCGGCGGACTGCATCCGTGATGTAGCCCGCCATCCGCTAGCGTATTTGGTGGACTGCATCATAGATGCAGCCCCTATGCATCCTGGCGGACTGCATCATAGATGCATGCCCTGCATCCCAGCGGGCTGCATCATAGATGCAGTCCGCCAGCGCTGCATGCAATCCGTTTAATGTGGGCAGACTTCAACATATATAGATGAAGTTCGTCCGTTCAATTCGAGGCAATGCTGTAATTTTAAGATGATAATATTTTTATGATTTGATGTCTTTAGTCATCTTGTACATCAATTAATTCGGACAAAGTAAAATAATCCATGAATGAAATAAAATAGAAGGAGAATGCAAATAAAATATATTGATTACAGCCAATCGTGTGTTGCTATCTAAGTATCATAATTGTCATTATTCATTTTCATAACTAATTTTATTTACTTTGGAAATATGCAGCTTTAATGTGTTGGACAGTATTTTTAGGCGGGAGTTTTAGGTAAGGAAGCATACGAGTGAAGAGTTAAAATTTTTATAAGATTAAAATTATCTTTCTATTTTGTTTAATATAATTAAAATATTATAAAATAATACAAAACAAGTATTAAATATCTTTCTATCTGGATAAATTCTATCCAAATAGATTTACCGTTTTTATATTTGACAACTGGCAGCCAACAAAGTAAATGTCAAATCAAGTCATTTCAAACATTTGTTTTGCCCGTTATGTCGCTTGGAGGCCATAAAAGTCTAGAAAATTGATCACATGCATAAGCGCGTCTGAAGCTTGATTTAATGCGCTTTGAAGACTTGACCGTCTATGCGTAGAGGGAAAAAAGAAAATTCTCTTTTATTTGTGAAAAAATATAACATTATTTCAGATTTTTTTAATTTTTTATTTAATAAATTGTCTAACTAAATTAAAAATTTTGAAATAACAAAATCAAATCGATTAACGATTATATGTATGAATTCACCCATGCACTCAATTTAATTCAAAGTGTACCCCGTGACTTGATGCACAAGACACTACATAATTAAACTGTCTAAAAAATATATATGTTCATATAGTAATGCGAAAACAAAAATATTATAAAATTTTATTAAAAATAATAAAAAACTCTTTAATTTATATTTTTATATTGAGATCATCAAAATTTTACAATATCTTTTATTTCTCACTGCCTTCTCCCTTTATATCTTAAATAAAAACTTAAATTAAAAAAATATGTATACAGAAATTATATTTATATATAAACTGAAAATATGTATAAATAAAAATATGCAATGGTGCCGCCGACCAATTTGGCCCGTACGGAGGGGGGAAGGAGAGAGGAGGGCCGTCGATGCCCATCGTGATTGAACAAAACCTAATCAGTCATCCATCGCGAAGGCCGTGAGGGAAGGGACTTCCTCGGCCATTTTTATTTGATAAAAGTGAAATCAACATCCTCGCCGTGTGGAGTTTTGACCATTTGACAGTCAAGTGAATAAAGATTTGAAAAATTAAAAAAAAAAAGAAAAATATTATTGCAGTCCATTTCATTTTCAACCATGGAGAATGGAACTTCAATTCAACCATGAGGCGGACGGCTGCGGGACCGATACCTCGCCGGGGCCGCACAAACGCGCCGGAGACCCGTGGACTCACCACTGAATCGGCGCCACCTTCGCTGTTCGTCGCTTCCAGCTTCTTCTCAGTGCTTCGCCCTTTCCTGCGCTGTTCAAAGCGTTTTTTTTTTTTTTTATGTATTTTATTACGTGCCAGCAACTAGGGGAAAAAAATTTTAAAAACATGGCTAAATGATTATATATATATATATATGTTACAAACAATAGATTCAATCAATTTCCTGATTTAATTAATCTTTAATCTTGTGTCAGAGAGGGACTTACTACTAATAATAATCATCGAGTGTGTAATAACTCACATGAATTCTCTATTCCTAATTAATTTATTGTATAGTTTGTAATCCTAATTTATAGTCAGTTGGAAATTGTTATTAGGTAAGGAAACTTTAGTCTTGGTGGACAAGAAAACCTTAACTTTGTTGAACAAGGAAACTAGTCTATAAATATGGATGGTTGGCTTGTTAGTCAGGGAGAAAAAATTACTTGTAAGAGACCAATGAGAGCTAGGAATTGCATGTAATTGGGACTTGAATTTAGAGAGAGAATATTTGTAATATCCAGTGTTCAATATTATAAGCATTTTAGAAATTATGAGGTCAAAATCGGTATTTATTAAAGTTTTGGGCTTTTGTGTAATATTCAAAATGCAACCGAAGGATGAGGGACTATGTCAAGCAAGCCAATAAAGGTAAAATTGTTCAAATAAGTGATATTCGACAAAATCAAGAGAGTTTTTGAAGGTTTGAAGTCAAAAACATGCAATTAGGGGCATTCGGGCAAAAGTGAAGATTTTGTAAATTACCCGAGAGAGGTCGAAATGGCAAGTTTTTCAAGAGTTTTCAAGGAAAATGAAAAATATGAAACTTATGGGCAGTAGTGAAAGTGTTAGATAGTCTAGGGGTATTTAAGATTGGGAGAAAATGCAATTAAAAGTTGGCTAGGGGCTAAAATGCAAATTTTCAAAAATTGCATAGTGTGAATCCAACCGGCCGCATTATGGCCGCCGGTCAGCCGCTTGGGGGCATCTGGAAGGTCGCCTGGAAAGGCTAGGGAGGTCTCCAGGTGATGATAGGGTGGTTTGTGACTACCATTAGCCGGAAAATGGCTTTGATGTGATCGGAAATAATGGAAAAAAGATTTCCAATTTGGCCGAATTTTTCGAGGGTTCTAGCTCTCGATTTGGTGCTTTTTAATTGGTTTGGGGGCTAGATATAGGGTTAAGGGGATAAGAGCAATCGATTGGTGGTGAAAATTTGGGTTGAGGTCGAGTATAAAAAGAGTTCTCGGCCGAGAGGGTTAAAGCAAAATCGATCGAAATTTCTCTCGTTTTAGGCTGAATCGAGCTTCTGGGATAAGGGGCTTTTGTTCTTTGGGTGTTTAGGATTGTTTCTAGAGCATTTGGGGTCGTTTGGTGTAGAAATATTGAGGTTTTAGTAAGTTGGCTGGAAAAACGAAGCTCGCCAGATCGCGACCTGTAATCGGGTTTTAAACCCACTTCCGATGGCTTTTTCAGATGATTGAAGGAACCATTGAGGTCGCCTCATCAAGCTCTTCAAGCCCCTGTTGTCATTTGGAGCATTAGAGTTCACTGGAGCCGGAGAAGAAGGCCGAAGAAGACGACTGCACCGGCTGCGCGTGGGCTTCATTGGCCGAGCCCTTGGGTGGCTCGTGAGGGCGCGTGAGGTAGGATTTTTCTTTGGAATTAATTTTGTAATTTTGGTAAAATTATTTTAGGAATTATCATGGAAAAATATTTGGTGAAACTTGATGTTAGGTATTTTTTATGAATTTTCGAAGATAAGAAAGGTTTAAAAATAAAAAAATAGAGAAAATTGAGGAAAAATAAAAATGTTGATTTCTAATGTCCTAATGATGAATAGGAGACGAGTGGTGTATCGAAAAGAAGGATTGCACGATTTTCGAGGAGTGGCATATTTTTTGAGGCAAAATCTAGACTTTTTCAAATTAAGGTGAGTGGTTTGATTCTAGTTTTACCTTGTCTTAAATGTGTTTTGGAGTGTGTGTAGTGGGTTTTGGTGAGCGATTTTACCCTCCCAAGCTTAGGATATACATGACTAGATCAGTTCTAGTGAGTGGTTATACCCTCCTGAATGTGGGTTGTTTACAAAGGCGTTTCACTTATGTACATTGTGGCATCATTTGCATATTGAACATGTGATATATTGCATCAACTGTTTTTATTTTTTAAAAATGAGTCGGTGCATGGCGTGTATTTTCGTATCATTGGGGTGTCGATTTTCATGTCGTTGTTGGGTTCATATGGGACGAGATAGGGTCTGCTTGAGAATGGGACAAGGTTAATCCTGGTAAATGGGTGACACGTTAGGGCACCCGAGGGATTAAGTATGTCGCGGCAAGGTCAACCCCAACAGTGTGTGGAATGGATCTTCCACGGGAGGTTGAGTATGTTAGGGATATTTCTCAAGTTAGACATGTTGCATGTTGTCATTGTCTGTATATGCCATGCTCGTATGTTGTTCATGCATTGTATAAACTATTTCATGCCATCACTTAGATGTTTTTATCATCTAACTTGGGTTATGCCCTTGGAACATTCAACGTTCTAGCCAAGGACAGCTGCGAGGTCGAGGACATGGCCGGTAGGGCCAGCGGTGTTTAGTGGATAATCGTTATACCATTTTGGGAGTGTTAGTATTTATTTTGATGTATGTATAAACAGTTGTATGACAACGTTGTATCATTTGATAGTTTGTATTACATATTTCGGTATGGGTATACTTTGTATGAAACTCGTGGTAGGCCACGACATTTTGATGTATCTATTTCGCTGTATTATATCATATCTCGTTTAGTTTTAAGTCTATTGATCTTGTTAGTTAAACGAGTAAGACTGAGGTTCTCAGGATTTTTACCTGCATGTGAAGATTGCTCTTGGAATCAGCGTGGGCATTGGCCATTGTATGTGTCGGGTGTTTCATCTGCACGTGAAGTTTGTTCTCATGGCGCCGCATGTGACAGTTTTAAAAAAAAAAAGATCCCCAGGAATTTCCTTATAGTGACGTGCCCGTGTAAGGCGGGGTGTTACAATATTGGGTTTTATAGTTGTAAACTTTATTACATAGTGATATTTTTCCTCTGTAGTCCTGACGGTCGTGGTTTTTCCCTTTTAGGGTTTTTCACGTAAAATCTCTTGTGTTTGAGTGTGATTGCATCTTTTGTTTCTCATCTTATTTTTTTTCCCTTTCAATAAGTGGTATCAAAGTTTTGGTTATCGGTCGCCTAGTACGTAAAGGATATGCCAAGCATGATGAAGTTTGATTTTGAAAAGTTCGATAGGAAGATCAATTTTGGCTTGTGGCAAATACAAGTTAAGGATATCTTGATCCAATATGGGTTACACAAGGCATTGAAAGGCAAACCAACTCTTGAAGGCTTTGAAAAATCTAGTAGAGCAAGTTTGGCAAAGGGCTCCAAGGATTATAGCGTTGGAAGTTCGTCTCTCAATTTTGTGAGAGATAAAGATGTTCTGTAAAGAGATGGATACATCCTCATGGCATGCCGCTAGACCACTAAAGTTGCCATGAAAGAGGATGTGATACTTCTAGGGGGTCCACAAAGTTTGCACACAGGCATTGGGTTGGTGGTGATGCAAGGTGTGTGGTGGAAAGGATGTCGATGGCTGAAGAGCTCCTGAGGAAACTAAGCATGGGGGTTGCACTATAGTTTTTCAGCAAGGTATTTTTGACATTGTGCCGTGAAAATATTAGGTGGTATATGCCTAAGTGGTTATACCTTTTATGGTGGGGTACAGTAATCTTGGTGATAGAGAGCATGGTGATTATCGGAAATAAATAGTCATGGTTGTCTCGGAGAATGGATGCATTGTTTTAGGAATTCTTGCTGAGGTGGTGGCTTGTTAGGATTTTCAGCGAGAAATCCTAATTAGTCTTAAGATTATTTCTTATTCCTAATTAGTTTCTTATTTAGTTTGTAATCCTAATTTATAATTAGTTGAAAATTATTGTTAGGTAAGGAAACCTTAGTCTTGTTGAATAAGAAAACTAGTCTATAAATAGGATGGTTAGCTTGTTAGTCAATGAGAGAAAATTACTTGTGAGTGATCAGTGAGATCTAGGAATTGGCTGTAATTGGGATTTGGGTTTAGAGAGAGAATATTAGATTTTATAGTTGTAAACTTTACTACATAGTGATATTTTTCCTCTATTATCTTGACGATCACTTTTAGGGTTTTTCATGTAAAATATCTTATATTTGAGTGTGATTGGATCTTTTGTTTCTTATCTTATTTTTTTTCCCTTTCAACAGGTCTGATCTCCAACTAATTTGTCGGTCTTAGCCTGGGTAACTAAATAGTGGCAATCAATATGAATGTGGAGTGGAATTTGCAGTCCATCAAAAAAGATGGTTTAGGTCTTTAATCATGTGGACAACATAAAAAATCTATCGAATAAAATGTTTATTTTCAACTCCAAGAGGTGGCACCTTTAGAGCATAATATGACTTTGTGGTCTCATGCTGCAACCAATTAGGAAACATGCCCCCGGGATGACAAATTCTAAATGAAATTGCACCCTGCATTTAAGCATAAATCATGTTATGTGTCAGTACATTCCAAATTTTGATTCCACACTGCTAAGGTTATAAATTAGTATTATAACCATTGTTTAGTAACAAAAAAAAAAAAAAATGAACCATTTTGATTAATTATTTATACAGTCATAGATATAAAAGAAAGACTGGTAGTACCTTATAGTTGAGAAAACTTGTTCCAATTTTGTGAGTAGAATACTTCTCTAATTTAGGGCGACGGTAACAAGACAACTCATAGTTCATGATTGATTCAAGTAATATGTTTTTTAATGATGGGTAATTGTAAACTATGATGGCACTGTTGAGACTTCGACTACCTAAAAGCTTTGGGATTGATTGGAGTCTTCAAAATGAGCCAAATGGAGATGCCACAAGTAAGGTCATCGATGCTTTCTAACAGGCTAGAAAAGTTATTTCCTGCAATATATAATGTTTTCAACTTGTTCAATCTCCTAACTTCACTTGGAAAATTTGATAGATGAGGGGATGCAATTGTTAAAATCTCTAATTATGTAAGGTTGCATATACTTTTTGGCAGACAACAAAATTTAGATTTGAAAATACTCAAACGGGTTAATGAGATCAGTCTCCCAATTTCTTCGGGTAATGGACTCAAAGAGTAGTCTTCTATGTGCAATATCTTTAAGCACCTTGAGCCCTGTACAAAGTTTAGTGACAGCCTAAAAGAAACTATACTCGTTTTTGTCAATGTCTGACATTAGTCCAGGCAAGGGCAGATCCAAAAATTTAGGTTGGGGGTTGAAATTTTAAAAAGTTAATGTAATAAAATTCTTATGTAACCAAAAAGTCAGTACAACAAATTTTCATTAAACTTATGTTCAGTGAGGTTTTGAAACAAAAAATTTATCTACAACATATATAATCTACATCTATTGTAAGAGCAAGTTCTCTTTCAATATAGAGTGTCATACAATCAATAAGGAAGTCATCTTCCATTTTGTTGTAAAGTGTCGTTTTCAAAAGTCTCATCCCGTGCATTAATGGGATATTCACAAATTTATTTTTTTTTTCCGAATCCCGTTCAATACAAGAAAACCATTGACATTCAAGATTTCAAGATGGAGCAACTTCAATTTCGGGAGATAAACTTGAAGGAATTGATGTAAATTCACTGGATTGATTTTGCACATTATGAATTGAAGTATTTTCACTAGTATGATGATCTCTCTTTCTAAAAAAAGAAAATAATATTTTTCCTTTCTTCGCAGAAGATTGTTCACTACAAGAAAAACGGAATTTAGTGACGGAAAAATCTGTTGCTAAAACATAAAAATTCATTGCTAAAAATGGCATCGCTAAATTTTAGCGACGGCATAAATTAGTGACGGAATCAGCGACGAAAATTTTCGACACTGATTAAAAAATAAAAAATATTTAAAAAATTAAATATTATTTTAGCGATGGAAAACGTTCCGTCGCTAATACACAATAAAAATTAGAATATTAAAAAAATTAAAATAAATTAGAATTAGCTACGGAAACAATTATGTTGCTAATCAACGACAGAAATGTTTCCGTTGTTGACTTTAATTTAAAAAAAATAATAGCCCACCCTAGAAGGACGCGCGTGCACACGTTGCCTTGCGGGCACCAGGTGGCGTCGCCTTGAGCCACCATGTGTAGCACTAAGAAATGCACTCCTTTCTTGCCTTCCTCAGTTTCGATCCCTGATCTCTCGTGCATGCGCGCGCGACCATCTGAGCTACGAGCCTCCTTAATATATACACTACACATATTAATTATATACTATACTTAGCTACTAACCATTTTAATTTTATTTTAAATTTTAAATCTTTTAAATTCATAAATTAATACTTAAAAAGATAAATGTTATAAATTTTAACTCAACTAATGTACCACTTAAATGTTGTAATTAATTAATTTCTTAAATATTTAAGTTTTATTTGATTAAAAATTAGTTTAATACCATATTTGTTATTATAAATTCTATAATATCATATCAATTTACATATTTTTGGTTTGTAAATAAAATACATAAAATATGCATTTAATACATTTTAATATTTATTTAATACATAATTAATAAATTTTATTTTTAATTTATTTTTTCTTTTTTAGCCATTGGCTAATTTTTTTAATTAATAATTTATTTTTTAATTATTTAGCGATGAAATATTCCTTCGCTAAATATATTTAATTTAAATTTAATTTTTATTATTATTTATTTACTTTTTTGTATTAATTTACTACAGAATATTCTGTTACTAAATATATTTAATTTAATTAAATAAAAAAGATAAAATTTAGTGACGGGTCGTGCCTATCACTAAAAAAAATAAATAAATTAAATAAAAAATGCCAAATTTAGGGATGGGATAACTCGTCACTAAAAAAATAAAAATAAACTAAATAAAAAATACAAAAATTTAGCCATGGGATAGCCCCATTGCTAAAAAATAAAAATAAATTAAATAAAAAATCCCAAATTTAGCTATGGGAAAACCTATCACTAAAAAATAAAAATAAATTAAATAAAAAATACAAAATTTAGCCACGGGATAGCCCCCGATTCTAAAAAATAAAAATAAAATAAATTAAAAATACCAAATTTAGGGACGGGAGAACTCCATCACTAAAAATAAAAATAAATTAAATAAAAAATATAAAATTTAGTGACGTGATAGCCCCCGTCACTAAAAAATAAAAATAAATTAAATAGAAAATTAAAATTTAGCAACGGGGTCACACCTGTTGCTAAAAAATAAAAATAAATTATATAAAAAATAGAAAATTTAGCAATGGGATAACGCCCGTTGCTAAAAAGTAAAAATAAATTAAAAAAATTAATTTAAGATTTTTAAATTTAATTTAATTTAAATTTTTAAATCATTTTGCAATGGAATATTCCATCACTAAATATTTTTAATTTTAATTTAATTTTTTTAATTATTTAGCTAAAGAATATTCCATTGCTAAATTTAAAAATTTAATAAAAAATATTATAAATTATTTAGTGACGGAATTTCTTATCGCTAATTCTGTCTCTAAATAATAAAAAAATAAAAAAATTTGGCGACGGAATTTTCTATCACAGATCCATCACTAAAATTTAGCGACGGAATATCCATTACGAGACATCTCTATTTAGCTACAGAAAAAGTCCGTCGCTAAATTCGTCACTAAATTATTGATTTTTTGTAGTGGTTATTCTATTCTAAATTCTAAGATACACAAATAAAAAATAGCACAATTAAATAATTGAACAATTAAAATATTTAACTCAAGATTTGAGGTAAATGCAAGGCCATTACAACAATTATATTTCTAAAGTTCAAACAAGAGAAGGCAAAAGTATGGTCAATTCAAATATTCAATCACAGATTCACAATAACAAGTTCCGGGCTTCCAGCCAAGACGATTTCTAAGTTTCTAACTAAATGCAATAGTCAAATAGGCAAGCAAGCAAACACAAAGTTAGCATAAAATCACTTAATTAAAACTTGTTGAAAAAAGGCCGTGACTTTAACAACAAATCAAGCATAAACAAGTAAAGAAAATATAGCCAAAAAATAGAAAAACTATCTAGATTTAGCTGTCAATTGAGATAATCAAAGAACTTAAAGAAGAGAAAACATACCAGTTATATGGATTCGGGCTCAAATGAAGCAGATCTAGTAGTTTAGGGGGTAAAACAAAAACCTGAATCAGAGGCAACAAGCGAGAGGGGGGGTGAGGCTGACTGGCCAAGCAAATGTGGGGGTGAGGGTGAGCGAGAGCAAGAGAAAGGCAGCGAGGGCCAGAAGGTGAGTGAGAGGGAGGGCGAGAGGTAGTGAGGGTGAGCGAGAGCAAAAGGGGTCGAGCCCGAGCAAAATAAAGAGAGAGCCAACGAGGGTGAGTGAGAGCAAGAGAAAGGTAGAGAGAGAGCGGAGCACAAGCGGAAGAGCAAGAGAGATGAGGCAGCGAGGGTGATTCGTGAGCGAGAGTGAGAGCAAGGTTGAGAGAGGAAGGAGAAGAGAAGGGTTTGCATGCAAGTGGGCTAGGCTGGGCTAAGAAAAAATAGGGTGGGTTGGATTGAATTTGGACCGTGTTAATACTAAATAATCAAAAATTTTACATTACAAATTTATTTTTTGTTGTGGGCTGCCCTCGGCTTCAGCCCAAGGTAGCTCACACATAGATCTGCCCCTAGGTCTAGGTATTGAGAGATTATTAATTGTTCAAGAGATTTTAAGTTGGCAATCTCCTACGGAAGCTTTCCTAACACTCTCGCAATTACGGAGGTCTAAGACAAGTAATTTATGGAGATGTCTAATAGACTTATCCATCTCTTCAATCTTATGTAGTTGCTAAGAAGTAGTACCTCAAGATTAGAGAGTTTGGAGAAATTAAGAGTTGTGGTTAAATTATGACAATTACTAAGGATAAGGAATTTTAGTTTACTTAAAACCTATTGAAAACAACAATAAAAGATTAGTTCTCATGTGATATGACATACACATGGTAAATGTGTATCCAAGTGATTTATATCAATGTTTGAAAAAGAAAAATATATAAGAAATAAAAGTTTTCACCTTAGGTACCCTCCAAACTTGTTTTATGTTGCTACAACTCAAGTCGAGAACAACCAAATTATCTAGGTATAATTGTGATGGCAAAACACCAAGACTAAAGTGATGCCAGTGTAGCCATACTAAATCATTGGACAAATCACTACAAAAAAATTTGTATTTTGCGGCGGTTTTTTTTGCATTTAGTGGCTATTTTTAACAGCTGCTAAGTCAGCCGTTGTAGAGCGTTTAGTGATGGTTTTTAGTAACCGCTGCTAATTATTTTTTTTGCGACGGTTTTTAAAATTGCCGCTAAATAAGTGATTTAGTAGTGGTTTCTACAATATTTAGTGACGGTTTTGAAACTGCCGCTAAAAATTTTAAAAAAAATAAATTTTTAATTGCCCGCGTAGGCCAGCCCGGCCTTTGCGCGCGTGCCACATGGTGATGCTGGAAATTAAATCACAGCGCTTTCCTGTAAGCACCCCCGCCGGGATATCCCAATCCACCCGGTCTATCCGAACGGAAGCGCTTACATAGAGGAAAGAGAAATAGACATAAGACAAAAATACCCTGGCATGCATACATACGAAAAATACAACAGCGAACGCAAGGAGTATCCCAACAATATACATGCATGCCCACAAGTACCCTGCTGGAACAGCAGTCAAGGAGTATATAAAAATATACAGACACCTGTGCCAACAATAAAAGATACAAGGAACAACCGGGCACAGCCAAAAATGAGAGTCAGAACTCCTAAAAAAACATCAGAGAAAACGGGGGCAGCTAGCTATATACCCTACCGACACGGCTGACTGCTAGGTGGCGTAGTCCTCGCCCTTGACTTTTGCTTTACCCTTACCTGGAATGATGGAAAGCAAGGTGAGTCGCAAGACTCAGCAAGTTTATATAAAAAGGAAGGCAGTAAATGAAACAGAAGAGGAGATCACTCCAAATATAAACCCACATGTACACACAAGCCATGTGACGCAACAATGCAACAGTGCCGCATAATAAAAACATATACCGGTTCTTGGGGCCCACATAAAACACCTGGCACCCAAGTCCCATACCAACCTGCCGCTGCCTTGAAAGGCAACAAAGATCCCCAACAAACCTGTGCGCACTATCCCGGGGCGGTACTCTTGTCACCTGTATCCCTACCGGTACTCCCGACAGCCGAGCCATAGGCTCTCTTGGAGCGGTACTCCCGACCGAGAACTAATAACTACCTGTAACCATGCAATGCATATAAAATGCAAGGCGTAATGAGCATCAACATGATACAAGGTGCCCATACATCCAGGCATCAGGCCATGCTCCGCCCACGTAGTAAATCACACGCGATGCATATGACCGTGCTGGATGCAACTTGACCAATCTAAAATGTCCTTGATCAAGCATAACCAAATCATGATAATCCCATCATGCAGCTCGTACCCATGTGCATACCAAACCATGCAACAAAAATAAAATAAAATAAAATCAGGCATGCTATAATCACATAACGGCAGAGCTAGTCAGCAGTGTCTGACACCGGTCAGTGGTCAGTGACCAGGAAAGACCATCTAACGGCCTAAAATAGACCGTACAATAGTCACACCGTCACTGTACAGCTAACCCTTGCCCCCACTGCCCAACCACTTTAGCCAATAAATAACCGAAAATCTAATAATAATACCCGACAGTTAAGAACCTAGACCCGGGTGAGTACAACATCATTCCCATAGGCTTGGGGGTGGTACAAACCCCCGTCGACAACCAATGAATAATACCCTCGAAACTAGGTTAATAAATTAAATTATTAAACACACCGTTTAAATTTCATAATTTATTAACAGCCAAATCCAATGAAGGGAGGTCAAATAAATTGGCATCGAAAGAATCGACAATGAGGGTATAAAGAACTTGTCTTTCCGAAGATAGCCTTAAGCTCAATTTGACCAAACATGGTCAAAATTATACAAACTGCAATATTCCAATTATTGACAAAATTAATAAAATTGGACTCCAAATAAAATTTCAACCGCAGAGAATATTAATTACTAGTTTAATTACATACCTGGATAATTAAATCAGGGATTAAACGGAGTTTAATCTGATTTTTGAAGCCCCAAAATTCTCAGATTTCCCTCGCGAGCTCACTGTTATTTTTTTGAAAAATTTCACTGCTCAATTGCTCCAAAATCACACCTGAAATCGGGCAAAAATTCGGCCTTAAATTGGCCAAAAGGAGTGGCTAGCATGCGGCCACGTGGTTGCGCTGGGTGGCCACCGCCTTCACCCCAAAACGACGTCGTTTTGGGGTGATTGGCTGATTAAAAATCAGCCCTCGCGGGCAGCCCCCCCCCCCGGGATTCGAACCCGCGATCGCCTGCCTCGCACGCGCGCCCGCGACCACCCGCACCACACGCCTCATTCAACCTATATATGTTTTAAATTATATTTATTATGACTTTTTCCCTCTTCCGCGATTCACGCTAGCACCCCTAACTTTCCATTAATTACACTAACACCCACTATAATAATTACAGAAATGCCCAGAACTTCTAAAAATCCCACAACTTGATTTATTTTAATTTTTTTCTTTTTCCAGAAATTCCTAAAATTACAAAATTAATTATCTTAATTTCTTATTTCCTTAAAATCACATAATTTAATTTTATTTAATCGCAACCAATTATTTTACTATTTCTTTTAATTTAAATTACCCCAAAATTAATTTAATTTGCCATATACGGGCGTTACACTTCCCCTCCCCAAGTTTCGAACCTAGGACCCCTAGTGCATGTGCACGCACGCGAAACGCTTGATCTGCGAAGCACCCCTTGACATATATGCACATATATATATTATATACTAATCTAACAACTAATTTTCAGAATTATATTTTACATTTTTTAATATAAATTACAAAATTTATTAATTGATTATTTTTTAAAAGAATAATAGAATAAATTAAAAATAAATTAATTGAGTTAAATTAAATAAATTAATTGATTAAAAATAAAAAGGAAGATTTTATATATTTTTTAAAAATTATTAAAATTTTATATATTAAAATTTTGTTAAATTTATTTTTATTTTTTTAAATTAGATTTTTAATGAATTTTGCTATTAATTTAAATGCAATTTTAAATTTATTCTTAAGATTTTATATTTATTTTTATTAATTTAATTTTTTTAATGAAAATAATGAATTTTAATATTTAATATTTTTATTTAATTTTAATTTTAATTTTTTTTTGAATTTTGAGGCGTTTTTCTAAAACCGCCACTAAATTTAATTTTTTAATGAATTTTGCAGTAGTTTTTGAAAATCGTTGCAAATATTATTTTATTTTTAATTTTGAATTATTTAATTTTTTGAATTTAACGGCGGTTTCTCAAAAATTGTAGCGAAATTGAATTCAATTTTTTAAATTTAGCGACAATTTTTTGGAAACCGTCGCAAAATTAAATGTTTTACTAAATTTTGCGGCAGTTTTATGAAAATGCTGCAAAATTCTGAAAAAATCATCGCAAAATACCATGTTTTACAGCGATTTTTAAAACCGCCGTAAAAAAACTAATTTTTTTGTAATGAATGTTTGTGCCAACACTAAGTAGAACATGATTTAGATGAAGCACCCTTGATGTTTTCATCTTTTGAAATGCTTTTGCATTCACTTGAGAATGTGCATATGACAAAATGCATATGCACATTCTCAATACTCTAGTATTGAGAATGTGCATATGCATTTTGTCATTCATGTAGCAATTGGACTTGCTATATTACCAACAACAAATTTTTGGTACATTTTAGTCCTAATTTCCTTTGTTTTCCATCTTCTTATTTTCTCTATTTTCTTGTTGAGCAGAAAATAAAGAAAAATACATCAAATGTTAATGAGAAGTTAGCCTATAATATCTCATGTTCGTATGAGGTTGTCACGTTATTTCGATGAGTTTAGAATACTGAAAAATTGGCTTGATAACAGTTATAAGTACCGAATCGACTGTAGGGAATGTCTCGAGGTGAAATTGTCTAAGAAAAATTATATGGTCTCGACGAGCATTTCGAGATAGGATTTATGGTATCAAAAGAAATCGGATTAGGAACAGTTTTCGGTACAGCTAAAATACAGCTGCTAATTAGGTTGCAAAATCGAATCATTGTAGGAGACGCCCGAAAAATCAACGGAACCCTAGGGGGGTTCCGATTTTGTGTAACGAGCAACCCTTTAGTGGTTACGGGATGAAACCATAGCCCGATGAGGACACTGGGACGAATCGTCCTTTTCGACTAAGTTTTGAGTTATTAAATTTGGATTTTTGGGATTACAATGCAATTTAATTCAATGATTAAGGACATAGTTGCAATAAGGGAATTAATTAAGTGGAATTAAGGTGAAAATTGAAATTTAAATGTGTAATTTCTCTTAATTAATAATGCAATTTATAGTTATATATATACATATAGAATGCGTGTGCATTCACTGGTTGTGTGTGCGTGAGTGATGGCTGCTACTCTGCAAATTGATTGTGCACGCAAACTCCATGTCTGCCGAGATTTATGGAAGATTTTACACGCCAAGAAGGTCTACACGCAATGGGGTATGGCTAGTAAGGTGAGGGAACAACCGAACGCCTATAAATAGGGATAGAATTGGAGAAGAAATGGAAGCAAGGCACAGAGAGATCTTGGCCGAGAGAGGAAGAGAAGCAAGGAGATTGAGAGGGAGCTGGGTGGCGGCTGAAGGTGGTGAGTTCGCGGTAAGCAACGGTGGCGGAAGTGGCCAACGTAGCCATGCGTTCCAACTGGTTGCGTGAAGCTCCAGCCATGGCAGCTCGAGCGCAAGCTCCAGCAGCTGGGCGACGCGAGTAGGGGAGGGCTAAGGCAGCGAGGGGTGGCTTGCTGATGGTGGCACGGCGGTCGGAGGAGGCTCCGAAGGCTCGGGAGACAACCGGAGGGAGCTGGTGCGGCCATGACAGCCATGGCCGCAGGCAGTAGCGCTGAACCAGCAACCAGCCGCGACCAATGGTAGTGGCTGGGGAGGCCAATAGTAGGTGGTGAGGGCAGCGATAGGTCGGAAAGCGCGTGGGCGGCGGTGACCGCATGGCAGGGGAGTTGCAGGCGCAAAGGGAAAAAGGAAGAGAAGAAGAAGAAGAAGAAGAAGAAGAAGAAAGAAGGAAATGAGAAGAAAGGAAAAAGAAGGAGTTACAGGAGTAGGGGAGGCGGGAGAAGGAAGAATAAGGAGGAGGAAAAAGAAAAAGAAAAAAAGAAAAGAAAAGAAAGAAAAGAAAAAGGAAGAAAAGAAAAGAAAGAAAAAGAAGAAAAAATAGAAAATTATGTTTCGGTGATATTTCAGATATTTTGTGCGAGAAAATAGTTCGGGCATGCGTTTCGAGATCAGGGCATACTGAGAAAGCCGAGGAAGCTAAGTTAAGGTAAGTAAAATTTCTTGGAAAATTTCAGAAATTCAAGAATATTATTTTATGAATTTTCGTAGAAGAATATTTTAGAAATATTTAGTTTGGATTTATTGAGGAAAATTAGGAAGAAATAGAAAGAAAATTAAAGAAAATGTCAGAAATTATGGAAAATAGGTTTTAATATTTATTTAAATACCTATGGTGATTAGGATATTTTGAGGTTTAAGTTGAAGTGACTGCTGCAAATTTTGAGGTTGGCATGCAAATCGAGGCGATGCACGAGGCAAGGCACGGATATCGAGGTAGCCCGATAAGCTTGAGAAGGTAAATGGTACTCCCCAATTAAAGTTAATTTATGGAGAATGCTTGGTTTATAAGTGGTTTATGTTCCTCGAAAATATTTTCATCATATTGACATGCCCTAATATGTATCCATCACGTAGACTACATACATGACATGACTATGAAATGCATGAATACACGTCGATATCATTGATCACTTGCATTTGAGGCCATAAGGAGTACGAACTGGCACCCCTGCTTTATCAAGGGTGCACCCATACACCTCGACTTCGAAAGAGGGGGTCGCAAAAATGGTAGGTAGCATGAGGGGTGTAGTTGACACCTACGAGGTAAGACATTGCATATACACATGATATAGCATTATATACCCTTACTTAGATGATTCATCATCTAACTTGGGTTTTACCCCTGAAATATTCAAACGTTCCAGATGGAGAATGTAGCAGATTCAAAGATAAATGATGCATGAAGAATGAAATGTATGTTACGTAGCCCTTGTATTTAAGTTCTGCTACTTTAGATTCTGAACGTTTTGAGGAATGTTGAAGATGTGAGAATTTATTTATGATTGATGTTAAAATATCAGGTTTCGATCCTTGCTTCCGCATTTGATGTGTAACGTGTTTCTCTTTCGAGATAAATGTATGAGAATTCTAGGACGGATTCGAGGAATGATGCGGTTTAGTTTAGTGTTTGAAAGAAAAAATTTTTTATCCCAAAATTGTCCCAAGTTATAACGCGCCCGGGAAAGCAGGGCGTTACATAGCCAATAAGGATCTCACCTTGCAATTTTTCAACACTTCAAGTGCATTTTTGAAATTCCATAATCTACTACGTTTTTCTAGATAATCAACACTCTCTTGTCGAACTATATCTCTACCCATCTGCATGAGAATATCATGCATTACAATCACATCCTTGTATTTTGGATAATATTTACACTCATTTTTTCGATCATATTTTAGGACACAAAATTGTTGAAATGCAATTTATGGAAAAATCTTACAATCTTGTAATACTTGAAAGGTTAAATTTGTACTCTTGAGAACAAAGAAGCATGCTATATCTAGCAACAAATTTTTTTTTTTTTTCTGTATCTAATGAATCAAAACTTATCCTTAATCTATATCTAGTGAATCAAAACTTATCCTTAGTTTCGTTTGAATGTCATTATGAGGAATCTTTTTCAATTTTGTAATTGCATTTCTTCTTTGAGATTGATGGTTTTTCTTCCATTCAAAAAAGAATCCAAAACTTCAAGAACTAATGGAATACCCCTAGCTTGATCCACCATTGTATTTGAAAGCTCCATAAAGCCCTCTAGGAAACGAAATGGAAATTCACAAATGCTCAAATCATAAAACATGTTGATTACAATATCACTTGAAGAAAAGAGTGATTAAAAGCCTCGTTAAATTGTTTTTGTTGATGTAATATTATCAATTAGTTATATAGTAAAGTGTGTGTTATTTTGTGAAGGAAGAGACTAAGAAAACCAATTTTTTAGTCAACTCCACAAAAGACCTGCCATGTCGACTCATTAAAGACTTAAAGAAATCTCATCATTTGCTCCTATTCTCCAAGTGTAGTCATTAAGTGCGTCTATGTTTTTGGGATGGCTGTGTTGCTATCATTTTGCTTTGCTTTCTCACAAGATGATTTGATTTTAATTGCTATGGGACGTACGTATTGTGCAATTGGTTCTTGTTTTTTTTTTATTTTTTTTTATTTTAATGACTTGGGTTTTGATTTTCACTCAACTAATTTTAGAAGAAAGCAAGAGAGTAATCTTCTTTCTTGATTCATTCTCTGGATAAATTCAAATACGATCACAATCTATATACATTTAGAGTGAACTTCTAGGAAGCGACTGCCCTCCTTGTAAACCCCGATTTATGTCATGTGAACGGAACTCCCGGAAGGACAACAGAATGCATCATGACCCTACTTTCATAAGAATTCGAATCGCTGACACTCTTATTATTCTCCTAGTGCTTTATTGTTGGGCTGTGCCCGTGGAAGTTATTGGTGCTATGATTTAAGGTAGTTTAGGTTGCTTTTTTGTTTGAGTTTTGTAGAATCTATTTTTGTTTGTGCTCTTCGTCCTCCTCCTCATATTTTATCGAGAAAGTGAATGGTCAAAAAAAAATTAAAATGAAAAAAACTCGTGTGCGCTCCATGGCAATGGCACCCGATTGATTTACATTTCCCATTAGAGAACACTCGATTAACCTTGGCTTCAAAATTTTAAAAAAATAAAAAATTGACCGTGAGAAAATAAATTCTTTCTTGCTTGTGCCGTGTGCTGCATGGCATATGCATATAATTGCATTCCTTAACAGAGACAGATACCAGGTGATTGACCTTGACTTTGACCTTGAAAGACCTTGACTTTGACCTTGAAAAGACAAGTTCTTTCTAAATTTTGTCCTCTTCTTCTATTAAGTTAATATTTTAAATTGATTGTTGCAGTAATTATTAACTTTTAATTATAGTTTGTATGACGGTCAAGCTCATGTAATTTAGTATCATAAAATAATATTCATACAATTTCTTCAAAAAGAAAAATATTGTTATTTCAAATTACAAAATTTAGAGGAATGTATTTGGGTAGGAGGATTTTAAATAATATCATTAAAACCAATACATATTATTTAAATAAATTTATATTTATCTCCACTTCTCACCCTTTATCATCTCTTTCAGTAAGTATTAATTGAAACTTTGAATAGTATTCTATTTTTGATTCAGTATCTGTATCTATTCTACAATTGATGATTTGTAATGCAGAAAAGTATGCCCCATTATAATAGAGCTTAAGATCTAGGAAAACAACCAAGAGAAGACGGGGCATTCTTAGCCACTAAGACATAGATAGGAATATCAGAAACAGATCACTAGCCTCCCAATCCAATATCCGAACTATATATATATCCTTGGCAAAACTGTAGGAATCGTAATTCCTTGTAACGAAAATTATTTTTTGTAAATAAAAAAAGATGATTAGGATTCATTCACTTTTTTATATTTACTAGAAACTAAAATAATTATTTAGGAGAAATAAAACACGAAAGAGATTAGGCGAGTACCCTTATAGCGTGCTTTACTCCTTTTTTTGAAAACTCATTCAGACCCAAAACCTTTTCAGATGTTCTTCAAGAATTTCAAGAGAATTTCTACACTTTCTTGTTATCACTACTATTTCTGTTTTGTGTGTGGACACAAAATATAAAAATGTAGTAAATCCCAATTTTTGAAAAATTATATTTTCTAAATAAATTGGACAAATTAAATATATGAGTTTTGGAAGAAAAATGAAGATTTCCTTTTTCTACTCCAAAATCACTCATATCAACCACCTAATATGTATCTTCCAATCTTAGCGAATTGGAACGTATTTAGTCACAATATCTGTCTAAATACATTGCAGTAATTTATGGTACTATCAATGATCAAGCAATATGTCTAATAAATATCTAATAATTTTAGTATAGTCCCTTTTAAATTATAACTCTTATAATTTAAACCTAATTCTTATTTTGAAGCCACTAGAGGACTTGACTCAATTGACTTAAACTGGAATAATTCAATTTTGATCCTGTCAACTCTTGACCGATCAAAGTTAATTTATTAATTTTGTTCTATTCCACTAAAAGAACGAAATTGCACTATCAAGTCAATTGAAATTACTAAAGTAATAAAATCAATAATTTTATCATCTAACAAAATGATCCTACACATGATTCCTGATCATTTGAAATATTTGAAATTGAGTTAAAATGATCAGAGAGCTCTTTCAAAATATTTATAATTCCTCAAGTCTTATTTTCAATCCGACAATTGATTATGATCACATCACAATAATAATTTGACTAGAATGGCCAAATAACTGAGCTCGAATTTAACTATCTATTGAAAAATCCCTTGAGTTAATGATTGTACCATATACAGGTGACAAATTCCGTATTATAAATATATGTTCCTCGTTACTTCACCTTAGTTCCCAAAGTATCGAGGTATTGACTAATAATTTTAATCTCACTCATTGATACTTCAAAAAAGTTTAAGTTAATAATCAAAATTCATTATTTACTCAGGATTAAGATCTCGTGTACAATATGTTAAATAGAATTTAAATTTAACTTAGTCCAGTCCAATATATCTAAAATATACTCTTAATTTTATTGCGAAAGTAAAAAATAAATCTTCAATAAAATTAAAACGATCTTATCAGAATAAAGTGTTCGTAATTTATTCACTGGTCATGGACAATAAATTTAGATCGTATTATAAATAGAATTTTTTTGTACTTAACAACTTAAATACTCAATTTATAACATCTTTACGATCATCGAACAAATGCTCAAATAATTAATACACATTAATATTTATTTCAAATATTCACAAAACACATAAAGATATACTCTTGGGCACATATATAGTCTAACAAAAACAACATCCATTCGTGTTGTTTATTGTCCAGCCATCAAAACCTTGATGAAAAACAACCCATTTTTACTCTATGATTTTGTTGAGTCGGGATCAATGGCTGAACAGCTTTACTAGTAGGAGACTGGTCACCAATAGATCCTCTTGTCTCTTGTCATCATGTACAAATATTCATGCAATTACTATTAAATATTCTGGTAAATGGGATGAATCCCCCACTTCTTGAGCACTACATTCGATACATGGGAAATCTCTACCTCATCGCCTCCTTGCATCTGATCTGCATGTTCCCGATAAAATGACATATCATAGCCAATCGCCGTGCCATCTCTAAAGAGGCCGCCTCCAAATGATTTGGTAGGTATGTAATCTTCTCGTCCGTGATTGAGCCGGATGCCTCTGGTTTTGTTGTGGATTTCGGTATGAATGTTCAAAAAAATCTGCTTCAGTTTTGTAGACTCCACAAAATATCCACCCTACTAAACTTTGATTTACATGACGTGGCACTACAAACGACAAGGATCATGGAACCATGAGTCTAGAACGTACCCTCCAAATTTTATCTCAATCGAAACACAAAACGCCATCTGATCGCCTATTTGATCACAATTGTACAAACAAAAACTAAAATTTGAATTCTCCAAGAACTCTTCTATTTTTCTACTTGTTTCTTCTCTCTCTTATGTACGAATTTTTTTATACCCTACGAGGCACATAACCTTAATCTCATTAAGGGGTATTTTAGTCTCATGAGATAAAAATATTAATGACAAAAACTCGGTAATCCTTTTAGGAATACCCAACCATTATTGGGTGGCCCTCTAACTAGGAGGGAAGCTCGATCCAACACTTGCGACTTGCAGAATGAACACTCCATTGGAATATTATTATCCTAAACTTGTTGCAGTAATACAGGAAAAAATATAAAATAAAAAATTGAGGAAAAACAAAACAAATTCGAAGTAGGAAAAGGATTGTGTTAGGCAAGACGTTTTCAGGAAACTATTTTTATGAAAGTAGTGTCTCCCACTAGGTGCAAAAGTTCATAGAAATTCTACCTTGGGATACAATGTCTAACTAAAAAAATCAAAATTGCACTTTTTGATCTCTTCTACCACCAAGAACTCAAACCCACCAATTGAAAGCAATAAGAGAGTAAAGAAAAAAGATGGCAGTTATCAAACGAAGAAAGAAGGGTTGTTTTCACACCTTTCTACATCTCATTTGTCCAAATCTATCTATAGACTATGACAATGTGCCTACTAATAGGCATGAAACTAAAGAAGACAACATTTTGAAAGATCTTGTCCCTTTGAGAAGTGACTTAACCTTTGAAAAGGTCACAAATCCTAGTTGACGCTATAAATCATGAAGTCCGTGTGTGTATTACCTCGACACACCTGAGGCTCGAGGCCCCAACCCAACACTCATAGGTCGACATGTTATTATTTCTCATGGCTTTGGGGTCAGGTTATGAACCCGTATGTGGCTTAAGTATTTATGCCACTTAACATCCAGGATTAGGGGCAATGCTCGTCATTATGCACACCATTGGCTGGTCCAAACTACTTAGTAATTTTAAGGATTGAGCAGAAGCCGGTCAGTTGACCCCCACTACCATATACGACAATTAAGTGGACACACCAGTGTTCCCTTAGTCATACCGAGCCTTCTCGATTCTCTAAGAACCTAACCCCACGTGAGTTCGACATCATTTCCAAAGAATTAGGGCGATACAAAGCCTTGTGAGGGTTAGAAGTAAATATCGCAAAGGGACTCATATTTAGCTTAAGACCACCGTTAATAGACTCATCGATAATGCACAAGTCATAAAATAGTTACCACGTGTATTTTTATAATTAATGGATGGAATCAAATCATGATAAGGAAGGGATTAAATTACACAAAACGACGGGGTCTTAGATGAGAAATATAGAGCATACTAGGGGAGTCTAGAACTTGCCTTTAAATAACCGATTTCCACTATGAAGTATTATGTTCACAACAAATAATGAGTTTCTGGCCCCAAATAATTAATTTTAACCATGAAAAACTTGTAATTTAATCGTGTATAACTTCTAATAAATTTTCCTACTTGGCCTCTTTAAACACAAATTATATCGAGCTTTCCCTTGTTTTTCTTGGATTTTTCTCTCAATTTCTCCTTCTCTTGTTGCTGCTTGAACCCCCAACTTGCTCCATTGATTCTGCTGCTCACAAACTGCCTGAAATGGGCTTTAAAAAGGGGTAAAAAGAATGGATAGATCGCACCCATGGGGCGGCTGCTAGGGCCACCACCGGGCAACCATCGCCTCTCTGAAACGACGTCACTTCGGGGACGACTTGTTGGAAAATTCAACAATTTTTCCCAACCTTGCACCGCCTCCGTTGAATTAAACCTGCATCCCCTGGCTAGCCCTCATCTCCCGCGACTGCCTGCACCGCACGCTGCCTTCAACCTATATATGCTTCCAGTTAAATTTAAGGTGATCCCACGACCGCTTCTGAAAATTGCATTTAACGCTCATAGTTTTTGTTAATTGCATACCCACCACCATATTAATATCCCTTACACCTTGAACTTCTATAGATTCTCGAGTACACCCCTTTCCATACATACATTAATTTCATAAATAAAATACCACATATTTACAATTCCATAACCATCCCCAAATAAAATAATTTAATTATATTAATAGCCCAATTCATTACTTGGCACTCAATTTCACAAAATTAGATATTGACAGCCCATGTCGTCATTTTCCTGTATAAATCTACTGACCTTAAACACTTTGGCAAGCTACCAAGAGTCTCTCCATCAAATCCCTCAAAATCATAAATCACCAATGGTTTATTCTCTATACTCAAAATTACATGCTGTTATTTCCCCAAATTAATGGGATGCTACATTGTACACCTATTTATAGATCTAAAATCATCTATAGATGTACATAAAAAATCATATTTTGATCAGAAGATGATTTATGAGTATATTCCTCTAGAAGAGATGAATCTCACTCAAAATTAAATTTGACAATATCATAATCACAGTCAAATTCGAAGTTATAATCACGGTCAAATTAAGAGTCTTAATCTCAATCAAATTTGAATTCTAAGTTACAATTATAATAAGCTCCACCTTGACATGAAATTCAAATATGAAATTATCCAAAATTCTTTCTTTCAACAAAATCATGGACAATTAATCTCTTGATAAATACCAACCAAAACTGGGGAAATATCACCTAAATCCACAAAAAGTTTACTGTAATGGATATCTTTAGTCACATTTCACTACAAAAAATTAGCGTTTTAGCAACGAAAAATTTCATCGCTAAAACATCAAAATCCATCGCTAAAAGGGGTGTTGTTGAAATTTAGCGACGGGTATTTTTTAGTGACAGAATCAGCGATGGGGGTTGTACCCGTCGCTAATTAGCGATGGAATTAGCGACGGGATGACCCGATCGCTGAATTTTAATTTTTTTATTAAATTCTATTAATTTTTTTTATTTTTTAGCGACGATGTTGAGCCAGTCATTAAATTTTAATTTATTTATTTATTTATTTTTATTTTTAGCGATAGGTTTGTGCCCGTTGCTAAATTTTAATTTTTTTATTTTTTAACAACGAAGTTGAGCCCGCTAAATTTTAATTTTTTTTATTTTTTAGTGACGGGGTTGATCCTGTGGCTAATTCCATCGCTAAATTCAACCCAAAATTCAAAATTCAACGCACGTCAACCCCGACCTCCCCTCATATGCGCCACGTGGTTATGCTTCTGCTCGCCACGTGACAACGCTGGAATATTATTCTCAGCTATTATCTTTGCTCTTTACCGGATTCGAACCCCCAACCTCTCATTACCAAGTTTCACGAGCAAGCCAACCGATTAGGAAGCCTTTTTATTTATTGGTGTATATAAAATATATTTATAGTATTCTCTTCCAAATATTTAAGAATTATATTTGTAGACCAAAATTTCTCAAACTTATTTAATGATATTAATTTTAATATATTAACAGTGAAAAATTATGTTTTTATTTTGATTTTAATTTTTAATATATTTAAAAATTATTAGTTTAGTTTTTACTAATATTAATGTTAGAAGTAAAAAATTATGTTTTTATTTTTTTTTAATTTTTAAAACGGGTTGACTCGTCGCTAAATTTGAATTATTTTATTTATTTATTTTTTATTTTTTAGCGATGGGTGCACCCGTCGCTAAATTTTAATTTTTTCTATTTTTTTATTTTTTATTTTTAGTGACGGGGTGCAGCCGTCGCTTAATTTTAATTTCATTTATTTAAATTTTTTTATTTTTTAGCTACGGGGTTGTCTCTTCGTCAAATTTTTATTCGTAATTTAATTATTTTTTATTTTTTAGCAACCGGGATCAACTATCGCTAAATTTTAATTTTTTTATTTAATTTTTTTAATTTTTTAGCGACGGGCTTACCCGTCGCTAAATTTTAATTTTTTTTATGCTTTTTATTATTTTTATTTTTTAGCGACGGGTGTATCCCGTCGCTAAATTTAAATTTTTTTATTTTTTATTTTTATTTAAATTTATTTAATTTTTTATCTAAATTTTAATTTTTATATAATTTTTTTATTTTTTAGCGACGGGATTGTCCTGTCGCTAAATTTTAATTTTTTATTTAATTTTATTTAAATTCTTTTTATCTAAATTTTAATTTTTATTTAATTTTTTTTATGTTTTAGTGACGAGATTGTCCCCGTCGCTAAAGTTTTAATTTTTTTTATTTATTTTTTTTTATTTTTTAGTGACGGGTGAACTCGTAGCTAAATTTTAATTTTTTTATTTTTTAGCGACATGGTTGACCCCATCACTAAATTTTAATTTTTTTATTTTTTAGTGACAGGGTTGACCCCGTTGCATAATTTTAGTTTTTTATTTAATATTTTTTATTTTTTAGCGATGGGGTTGACCTCGTCGCTAAATTTTAATTTTTTATTTAATATTTTTTATTTTTAGTGATGAGATTTTCGTCGCTAAATTAAAAAAAATATTTAAAAAATTAGCGACGGAATAATTCCATCACTAAATTCCGTCGCAAAAATATATTTTTCTTTTAGTGTTTAAAGCATAAGCAACTAGATCAATCTTAACATATCTTTATTGATCTTGATGACTCCATATTCACAAATGTAAATTCCCCTTGATGACTCCATTTTCATCTAAATCCATCTGTCCAAAATTACACGTATCTTAACATGCCATAATGAAAATCAAATATTCAAGTCCATCAAAGGTGTAATAGAAAAGCTAGGCCAACAAAAAGAAAACTAGGGCACAAAAGATCATAGCAAGAGAGAAAAGAAAGAACTCTCGTGTAATTCACTAATCTTAAAATGCTAAAGACATAAAAGATACAAGAGGCAGAAGACACTGTCTAGTTTATATACTCAGCGAGTCTAAATGTAAGATTGTCAAACCACCTAACTAACACCACTACCTTTTATATCAATACAATCAACAACGTATATATAACATCACAACAACTAACTAACAACAACATAATTGCAAATAAACTCAAGTAACATGTTCTTCCACATTCCCCCTCAAAACAGACTCCCTCTTGGACAATTGTTTGCCTGAAGAGCCATAAAAATCAGAATAAATAGGTGAGAACTTAAGACTCAGTGTAGAACTTATCAATAAAATTGCAAATGGTACCACTACAAAAAAATTGATTTTTTGCGACGATTTTTTTGCGGCAGTTTTAAAAACCATCGCAAAACATGGTATTTTGCGGCAGTTTTGAAACCACAGTAAAATATGATTTTTGTGGCAATGTTTTTTAAAATTTTGCAGCGGTTTCATAAAATCGCCGCAAAATTTAGTAAAACATTTAATTTTGCGACGGTTTCAAAAAAATTGTCGCTAAATTTAAAAAATAATTAAATAATTAAAAAATTAAATTCAATTTCGTGGCAATTTTTGAGAAACCGTCGCTAAATTCAAAAAATTAAAAAATTCAAAATTAAAAATAAAATAATATTTGCGACGATTTTCAAAAACTGCCGCAAAATTCATTAAAAAATTAAATTTAGCTGCGGTTTTCAAAAACCGCTGCTAAATTCAAAAAAATAAATATTTCAAAATTAAAATTAAATTAAAATTTGTGGCGGTTTACAAAAATCGCCGCAAAATTCAAAAAAAAAATTAAATTTAACATCGATTTTTGAAAAATCGTCGCTAAATTCAAAAAATTAAATAATTCAAAAATAAAATTAAGTAAAAATCTTAAAATTAAAATTCATTATTTTCATTAAAAAAATTAAATTTTGATTAAGAAAATAATTAAAAATTAAATTAATAAAAATAATATAAAATCTTAAAAATAAATTTAAAATTGCATTTAAATTAATAACAAAATTCATTAAAAATCTAATTTAAAAAAATAAAAATAAATTTAACAAAATTTGAATATATAAAATTTTAATAATTTTTAAAAAATATATAAAATCTTCTTTTTTATTTTTAATCAATTAATTTATTTAATTTAACTCAATTAATTTATTCTATTATTCTTTTAAAAAATAATCAATTAATAAATGTTTTTAATATATATTAAAAAATATAAAATATAATTCTGAAAATTAGTTGTTAGATTAGTATATAATATATATATGTCAAGGGGTGTTTTGCAAATCAAGCGATTCGCGTGCGCGCGTGTGCACTAAGGGTCCTGGGTTCGAAACTTAGGGAGGGGGAAGGTGCTGGGATTTAATTTCCAGCATCGCCACATGGCGCGCGCACGGACGACCACGTGGCGGGGTAGGGTGGGCGGGCGCGAGCTGGGCTGGCCCGCGCAATTTCAAAACCGCCGCTAAATATTATAGAAACCGCCGTTAAATCACTTATTTTACGACGGTTTTGAAAATTGCTGCTAAATTACTTAGTGGCGATTAAAAACCGCTGCTAAATGTCGATTTTTTTGTAGTGTACCTGGATCGCAACAAAATAATCGAAACTGATTTGTCTAATGACATCTGTGGAAGAAAACTATAAAATCTTTCTTACTCATCCACCTTTTGTTTGTCCAAGGCTTTAATGGTGATGCCGAAGATAGTATATGAGCAATCAGAAACTGATTTTGATTGTTATATATTTTTCATTGGGTTTTATGCCTATTTATAGGTATCACACATATATAGATATGTATAGGCGTATCTCTTTAAAAATTCAAATGAATAAGAATTTGAATCTAATTCAAATTCCAATGAAAAAGCATAAATTTCATTAGTTAAGAACGTGAATGAAAAACTGAATTTTTAACAATACTTTTGGTTGCTAGATTATCACTCCATATAATTAGAGTATGAACACATGGATACCCCAATTTAGTAAATAATGACTTCAGTCACAAGACTTCTGTAACACATTGGGCAATAGCCCTATATTTATCTTCCCCAACTAATCTTGCTACCATTAATTGTTTTTGAGAACTCCAAACTATCATATTATTGCCAAGAAACACACATATCCCATTAGTAAACTGTCTGGTAACCTTACAACAAGCATAATCAGCATCTGTGTACACAACTAAGGGTAAATCTATAGGTGATAGGGAAAACAATAGACCCAATCTGAAAGTACCCTTAAAATACCAAAGCAACCTCTTATAAGCTAACCAATACTATTACTTAGGAGCAGATAAGAATTGACTTGGTTTGTTTACCCCAAAAGCTATATCAAGTCTTATATATGTCAAGCACTGTAAAGACCTAATAATAGTCCAATATAACAATGGATTGCAGATTCACCCTCATTAGTTAAGGAAATAGCAAAATTCACAAGAGTGGCACAAGACTTATGATCTTGAATATGCCTTCTTTAATAAATCCAAAATGTACTTAGACTGAGTAAGGTAAATACCACTGTGATCCCTATATGTTTCAAACCCTAGAAAATAATTGACAGAACCTAGGGTTTTAAGAGCAAAATAGGTATCCAAGTCTTGAATACATGCGTGAAAAGCTATAAAATCGGAGCCCGTAATAAGAATATCATCTACATAAACCAAGAAGAATAACACATACTTAGGAATCCATTTGATAAACAAAGAGGCATAAGATAAATCTCTAGAAAACCCCTAAGATTGAAAAGTAACCCTCAGTTTGGTGTACCAAGCTCGAGGAGCTTGTTTAAGTCTATAGAGGGACTTTTTCAACCTATAAACATGAGAAGGAAATCATAAACTTACAAACCCTTTCGAATGTGACATAAAAATCTCTTCCTTGAGATCACCATTTAAAAAAATCATTATTCACATCTACCTGCTGTATATCCCAACCAAAAGTAACGACCAATGAGAATAACACTCTAATAGTAGGAGCCTTAACAATATGGTTGAAAGTCTTAGCATAATCAATCCCTAGGGTTTAAAGAAAACCCTTGGCCACTAGCTGAGCCTTGTGCTTAAGAACTGTCCCATCATAATTGTACTTGATTCTAAACACCCATTTATAGCCAATGAGATTCATATATTTAGAAAATGAAACCAAATTCCATGTATTATTGCACTAGAAAACTGAAAACTCTTCCTCCATAGCCTTAACCCATCGTGAGACTAAAAATGCCTCATGAATTGAGCTAGGTTCCAAGGAACTCACTAAGGCATGAGGAGATATGGTTAAAAGTTGCTTGGCCTTGGACCTTGTGAGCATAGGATGAGTGGAAGAAGTTGGGACAACTGATATTTTACTCTTAGTAATAAAATGGTTTTGATAATGACTATATGAAAATCAATCTCTACTATTGGATTATATGAATGAGAAAATAAATTTTTAATATATGAGTTTTGAAGCAAGGTATGAAAACCTATAGAAGAAATATTGAGTATGGTTGAGTGTAGTTTGTTTCAAAATATAATTTTGATAATCTCAACTTGTTTTTAAAAGAATTAAAATGAGGATTTGTTAAGTTCTCTATGTTATAAGGATAGTCGACTATGCATAAGGATAGTCGACTATGCTTGTTCAATCTGTCGACTATATCTTGTATTTGTCGACTATTTTTTTATCCGTCGACTATCATGTAAGGATAGTCGACTATGGCTTTTCATTTGTCGATTATTTTTATTCAAAAAATTCAAAATCCTCTTCATATTTTTACATCTGTCGACTATGTCTATGTATTTGTCGACTATGGAAAATTTGTATTAGAAATAGTCGACTATGATTTTTTGTCTGTCGATTATGCTCAGTTTTATTTGATGAAATAGTCAACTAACTTATTTTCTCTGTCCACTATGTGTTTCACATAAACTTATAACGGTTAGTTTTTGGCGCATTTAATGCTCGCCCAACCACCCACAACGGTTCAAAATTCAAACTTGCCCACCATCAACTATAAATAGGTGGTTGAAGACGCATTGAAGGCTGGTGGAAAATATTGAATATCTTGAACTACCATGCCTTCACTGTTACATTGAGCTTTTAACTTTTTCTCTCAGTATTCTCATTTAAGAGGCTTTGATATCTTACTATTCTATTCCTTTTAAGCCTCAATAATTCATTTAAAGAGAGAGATTGTAACTAAGAGTTGTACTCTTAGAATCTCTATTTCAATTTCTGTATTTTTCCTAGCAGTGGCTAGAGGGCCCATTAAATTGGGAGGTTGTACATTACCTAGTCAAGGACTAGAGGACCTGCTCGTATTGAGTAGGGGGTTTGATAGTGAAGTTGTTTTTAAAATCCTTAGTGGATAGCTAAGGTAGTGGACTAAGCTTGGAAAGCTAAACCACTATAAATCCATGTCTTCACTGCTTTTCATCTTTTTCTTGCTTACGTTTGCATTTCTGCTTCTATTGAATTTGTATATTCATTGATAAAATTTTAATTTTATTCTTCACCATACAAGAGTGTCTTTGCTTCTCAAAAGAATTTTTGAATTATACCAATTCACCCCCCTCTTGGTGTGTGCCATATCAGTTCAATTCTATCAATTGGTATCAAAGTGAGGTTCCCTTATTTTATCAGTTTAACAACCTAGGGAAAAAGATCTTTTTATATGGCTCATTTTGCCTCATCATCTCAATTCGAGGGTCTAAGCACCACTCATCCCCCATTCTTTGATGGAACAAACTATAACTACTGGAAAACAAGAATACAGATTTATTTGATGCAGGACTCAAGCTTAATGCAAGCTATTTATAAGGACATCAAGTTAGCTGACATGGAGAAAATTGAGACCTGGACACCAAAAGAAAGAAGAAATATGGAGATAAATGCTAAAGCCATGAATACTCTTATCTGTGCACTGAGCTTAGAGGAATTCAATAGAGTGTCAACGTGCAAAACAGCTAAGGAAATTTGGGACAAATTAAAGGTAACTCATGAAGGAACCAATCAGGTAAAGGAAACGAAAATCAATCTTCTTGTCCATGATTATGAGCTATTTTCAATGAAGGAAGATGAGTCTATAAAGGATATGTATACTAGATTCAATGATATTGTTACTACTTTAGAGGCCTTAGGTAAGACATTCACAAATGGAGAAAGAGTTAGAAAAATTCTCAAAAGTTTACCTAGATCGTGAGAATCCAAAGTCACTGCCATAATAGAAGCTAAAGACCTAGATACACTTCCATTTGACAACTTGCTAGGTTCTTTAATGACACATGAAATAATGATGAAAAGAAATGAAGTTGATGATTCCAAGAAAAACAAAAATGTAGCATTTAAAATTGAGGATGAAGATAAAAGCTCTCAAAGTGAAGATGATGATTTTGCACTGTTAGCTAGGAAATTTAGGAAATTTATGAAGAAAGGTAGGTTTAATCACAGAAGAACATTTCGGAAAGAAAAAGATCAAAAGGAGTATAATCCATCTAATGAGCTTCGATGTTTTGAATGTAAGAAGCTAGGTCACAGTAGAAGTGACTGCCCTCAACTGAAAAAGATGGATCGCAAGGAAAGAAAAATGAAGAAGAAGGCTCTAGCTGCATGGGGTGAAGAAGAGCTCTTATCAAGTGATGAATCACAAGATGAAGAAGTTGCCAACATCTATTTTATGGCCAATATTGAAGACGAGGTAAACTCTCAGCATCCTAAGTCAATTTCTAAATTTACATTTGAAGAACTTCATGATGCATTCAATGATCTACTATGTGAATGTGAGCATATGAATGAGAAAAACATTGATTTAAAAAGGGATTTAAATTCTTTAAAAAATAAGGTAAATGATCTGAAAAATAAAATAGGAATGTTGGAAAATGAAAGAGACAGTCTAAGTACTGAAAAGGAAAATCTCTTGAAAGAAAACAAAGACATGAAGGAATCTTTAGAAAAATTAGTTGAAGGTAAAAATAAACTAGAAATGATCCTTGGAGCTCAAAGAAATTTTGGAGATAAACAAGGAATTGGATTTGATCCATTTCAAGCAAGCTCTAGTAAAACAGTTTTTGTTAAAGCCTCAAACCAAAAGTTTATTCAAAGAAAACCACTCTTTAAACCAAAATTTTCAAAAAGAAGTATTTCATGTCATTACTGTGGAAATAATGGACATTCAGTCAACAAATGTTATATACGGAATTTTCCTCAAAAATTCAAACAAATTTGGGTTCCTAAAGATATAGTGTCTTCTAACAAGAATGGACCCAAGATGATGTGGGTACCAAAGGGAACAACATGAATGATTTCTTGTGTAGGCTGCATTGGTTTCAAATGATTCAAGGAGCAAGTAGTTCCTTGATAGTGGGAGCTCAAGGCACATGACAAGAGATCAAGATCTTCTCAGTAACATCATTTTCAAGGAAGGAGGTAAGGTTTTCTATGGTGACAACTCTCAAGGTAAGATCATAGGTATGGGCTCTATTTCTTTTGAAAACATTACATTAGAAAATGTATTTCTTGTTGATGGTGTTAAACATAATTTGATTAGTATTAGTCAACTGTGTGATTTAAGCTATGAAGTTTGTTTTGATGCCAACTCTTGTAAAGTTGTATGCTCTAAGACAAAAGAAATAAAATTAAAAGGAAATAGAATAGGAAACATCTATCTCACATTTCTAGAATCACCAAAAATGGATAACTGTTTAGTTGCAAATTCATCTCAAAATTCCTGGTTGTGGCATAGTAGGTTAGGGCATGCTAGTATGAACCTAATAAACAAGTTAGTAAAACATGATCTTGTTATTGGATTACCTAAGCTTAAATTTGAAAGAAATCACATTTGTGGCACATGCAGAAAGGCAAGCAAATCAGTATTTCATTCAAACCAATAAATGAAATATCAACATCTAGACCTCTAACACTACTTCACTTAGACTTGTTTGGTCCAATGAGAACTCTAAGCTTAGGAGGTAAACAATATGTTTTGGTAATAGTAAATGATTATTCTAGATTCACATGGGTTATCTTTCTTGCATCCAAAAATGAAACCTTTAAGTCATTTGAAATATTTAGTAAAAGAATTCAAAGAGAAAAAGGCTTTTGCATTTAAAAAATAAGAAGTGATCATGGAGGAGAATTTGAAAATGAATCTTTCAAACTATTTTGTGAAGAAAATGGAATAGATCATAACTTTTCTTGTGCTAGGACTCCCTAACAAAATGGTGTAGTAGAAAGAAAAAATAGATCCTTACAAGAAATGGCTAGAACAATGCTTTGTGATAAAAACCTTCCTAAATATTTTTGGGCGGAGGCTGTTCACACTGCCTGCCATATTCTAAATAGAGTTTCAATGAGACCATTATTAAAAAAGACTCCATATGAATTATTTAAAGGAAGAAAACCCAACATAAGTCATTTTCATGTGTTTGGTAGTACCTGTTATATTCTCAACAATGGAAAAGAATCTCTAGGTAAATTTGATGCTAAAAGTGATGAAGGTATATTTTTAGGTTATTCATCTCAAAGTAAAGGTTATAGGGTATTCAACAAAAGAACCCTAGTGGTAGAAGAAACAATCCAAATAATAGTTGATGATATAAGCATTGAAGTTTCAAAACTTAGAGAAGATGGTGAAAATGATGTAACCCAAAATTTTGAAAGACTTTCAATAAGACAAAATGAATTTAATACTCAAGAAAATGATCCGTTTGAAGAAGAACAAGAGCAGCAAGTAGAAAAAGAACCAACATTTCCAAGAGAAAGGAAATATGTCAAAAGGAATGAAATCATAGGAGATTCATCTAAAGGCATTAGAACTAAATCATCCATTAGAAATGAATGCCAATATGCTGCCTTCCTATCTCAAGTTGAACCCAAAAATATCAAAGAAGCTTTAGAAGATGAAAATTGGATTATTGCCATGCAAGAAGAATTAAATCAATTTGAAAGAAATGGAGTTTGGAAACTAGTGCCAAGACCAAAAGATTATCCTTTTTTAGGCACAAAATGAGTATTTAGAAATAAGATGGATGAAAATGGTATTGTAACAAGAAATAAAGCAAGGCTAGTGGCTCAAGGTTATAGCCAAGAAGAAGGTATTGACTATGATGAGACATGTGCCCCTATTGCTAGGTTAAAAGCCATAAGAATGTTGTTAGCATTTGCTTATTTCAAAAACTTCAAGTTATATCAAATGGATGTTAAGAGTGCTTTCTTAAATGGGTATATTAATGAAGAAGTCTATGTAGAACAACCCTTTGGTTTTGAAAATCACAAGTATGAAGATCATGTGTTCAAGTTGTCTAAAGCTTTATATGGTCTAAAACAAGCCCCTAGAGTATGGTATGAGAGACTTCGTAAGTTTCTCTTAGATAAAGGATTTAAAAGAGGCCAAATAGATACAACCTTATTTATAAAAAGCCATGATAAGAACATCTTATTAGTTCAAATATATGTAGATGATATCATATTTGGATCTACAAATAAATCTCTATGTGATCAATTTGCAAATCTTATGCAAGGAGAATTTGAGATGAGTATGATGGGTGAACTTAAGTACTTTCTAGGATTGCAAATAAAACAAGAAGAAGAAGGTATATATATTTCTCAACAAAAATACATAAGAGATCTTCTCAAAAGGTTTGATGTTCAAGATTGTAAGCCTATGGCTACACCTATGAGTAGTTCTTAAAGCCTAGATAAAGATGAGTTAGGCAAGGCCGTAGACAACAAGCTTTATAGAAGCATGATTGACTCTTTACTATATCTAAGAACCAGTAGACCTGATATTATGTTTAGTGTGTGCTTGTGCGCTAGGTTCCAATCTAATCCCAAAGAATCCCACTTAAAAGCAGTTAAAAGAATCCTGAGATACCTAAAAGGAACTGCAAATCTAGAACTATTTTATGCAAAATCAAATAACTTTGATCTAATAGCATACACTGATGCAGATTATGATGGATGTGAAATAGATAGAAAAAGTACAAGTGGTTCATGTCAATTCTTAGGAAATTGTTTGGTATCTTGGTCAAGTAAGAAGCAAAACACAATGGCTCTATCATCTACTGAGGCTAAATATGTACCAGTTGGAAATTGTTGTGCTCAAATATTATGGATGAAATACCAAGTAGAAGACTATGGCATAAGACTTCAAAACATCCCAATAAAATATGACAATACTAGTGCTATAGCTTTAACAAGAAATCTAGTGTTTCATGCAAGAACTAAACATATAGAAATAAAACATCATTTCATTAGAGACCATGTTCAAAAAGGAGACATAAGTCTTGAATTCAAAGATACAAATCATCAAGTAGCAGATATCCTTACAAAGCCCCTTAATAGAGAAAAATTTAAATATTTTAGAAGTGAACTAGGATTAATTGTAACATGAGTAAGTATGTGGTATTTGAATTTTTGATTCTTATATTTGATAAGGCCAAGCTCTCAATCTGTTAAATACATAAAATAATATATTGACAGAATGCATTCGGGCCAAAATTTATATGTGATGTTTAGGGCACATCTCTGCAAATTAAATTGTTTAATCCTTAAATATAGTCGACAACATTTGTGCTGTTGTCAACTAAGGTGTTGTGAGATTGCTAAGATAGTCGATAGAAGGCTCAGCCTAGTCGACTATGCGTTAAATGTAAAGCTAAAATCAGTCGACATCTATATTGTATCTGTCGACTATACCCTAGAAATTTAATACAATAGTTGATAAAACCGTATCATCTGTCAACTATCATATCCCGCCTATTTAAAGTATAGGCAACTATCGATTTTCTTAAAACCCTAACTTCTCCCTTGTGGCCGATTTGCCTTCTCCTTCTCTCTTTGTAAGTGTTGACCTCCTTCTCTCATTTACATTCACGATCGTCTATCTCTCTCTCTAAGTGCCATCACTCTCAAAATTGCCCACTTTCACTCGGCTATATCCGATAATCGTCTTCTCGGCCATATTCCAAGACCTCTCTTGCTCTTTCTTTCTCGAGTTGATTTTTTTTCAATGGCTCATACCAAGAACTCGGACAAGGGCAAAGGAAAAGGAAAGGAACCAGCTTCTTCAAGCCGTCCACCATCTCAACCGAGGCCTCAACTTCAACTTTTCAATTCTGAGGGACAACAAGAAAGGTACTCCATTCATTTTGAGTCTCGAGAAGTTCTTAAAGGTCGTTATTTGGATTTAAAGTTTCTAGAAACCATTGGTTTTCCATATATTCAAACGTTTAAGGACTTTGGTTGGTGGAAATTTTTAACAATTCATAGATGCATATATGAAGATGCGGTTAGGGCCTTTTATTCCAATGCTAACAATACCTATCATAAGAGAAAGTCGGATAAAAAGTTTAAGACCAACATTGGGGATTCTCATATGGAAATCACTTTGATTAGCATCCACGATCAGTTTAGAATTCCATTAGATGGAGAGGATTATACCTCTTGGACTCAAGATTTTGTTCAGGCCAGTAAAGAAGTCATAGGAGATGACTCTCTTACAACTAAAATCACTGACACATCAAGCATGGACTTAAACACTAGAATTCTTCATCTCATTTGCTGTCAGATGATTTACCCTAGGAATGGCAGTTTCTCTCTTATTACTAGACTAGATTTGTGGCTACTTTAATGTATTAAGGCTAAGAGAAGGCCAAATCTATGTCTATTGATGATCAACTTGATGATAAACTCTTTTTCAACAAAAACTAGGTCACTTCCCTATGGTATGGCAGTCAGTGTTTTATTGGATAGTCTGGTTGGGAATATGGAAAGTGCTAGAAAAGTATATCTCAGCCCCTCTCAACACATAAATGACAAGACAGTCATTAGAATTGGCTATGCAAATAAGGATAGGGAATGGGTTAAAGCAGACAAACCTGAAAATCCTAGAAAGAAGAGAAGATCAGAAGGACCATCCTCATCTCATGAAGATTTAGTGGTTCAAGGTATGGCAGATCTAAAATTAGACATATCAAGAGTTGAAGCCAGTTTACAAGAATTCAGAGAAGAAATCAGGTTAGATCTACAGAGTCTCCATCAGTAGCAAGAAGATCTATCTTCTCAGATGGGGTACCTTATTCAAATGCTATCTTCCCAATTCCCTCCACCTGCTACATCTCCATCTATTCCATCCGTTGCCACTCCTTCATCAGCTCAGTCTTCTCCTTCATCCATCTCTCCAGATGTTTAGATGATGCCCTCATCATACATTCTATTTTACTGTTACTTTATGTATGCTTATTTTGGCAATTTTATCTGTTGCTTTTATTATATGGTTTGTTGAACTAAACTCTCACTCTATGGATGAATATTTCAGTATTGACAGTTTACTCTTATTTATGTATGTTTCAATCTGAATGCATGGTTTAAGCTGAATTATCTCTATGTGCAGCTTGGTTTAAGGGGGAGCCTCAGTGTGTTTCAAAAAGGGGGAGTATTCATTTTTTTTTTTTATCTTAACAAAAAGGGGGAGATAAAATGAGTGAATTGATTTTCAAAATTTTCATAGTTGTTTTGTCATCATCAAAAAAGGGGAGATTGATATTTTACTCTTAGTAATAAAATGGTTTTGATAATGACTATATGAAAATCAATCTCTACTATATGGATTATATGAATGAGAAAATAAAATTTTAATATATGAGTTTTGAAGCAATGTATGAAAACCTATAGAAGAAATATTGAGTATGGTTGAGTATAGTTTGTTTCAAAATATAATTTTGATAATCTCAACTTGCTTTCAAAAGAATCAAAATAAGGATTTGTTAAGTTTTCCATGTTATAAGGATAGTCGACTATGCTTATTCAGTCTGTCGACTATATCTTGTATTTGTCGACTATTTTTGGATCTGTCGACTATCATGTAAGGATAGTCGACTATGGCTTTTCATCTGTTGACTATTTTTGTTCATAAAATTCAAAATCCTCTTCATATTTTTACATCTGTCGACTATGTCTATGTATCTGTCAACTATGGGAAATTTGTGTAAGAAATAGTCGACTACGATTTTCTGTCTGTCGACTATGCTCAGTTTTATTTGATGAAATAGTCAACTAACCTATTTTCTCTGTCGACTATGTGTTTCACAAAAACTTATAACGGCTAGTTTTTGGAGTATTTAATGCTCGCCCAACCACCCACAACGGTTCAAAATTCAAACTTACCCACCATCAACTATAAATAAGTGGTTGAAGATGCATAGAAGGCTGCTGAAAAATATTGAATATCTTGAACTACCGTGCCTTTACTGTTACATTGAGTTTTTAACTTTTTCTCTCAGTATTCTCATTTAAAAGGCTTTAATATCTTACTGTTCTATTCCTTTTAAGCCCCGATCATTCATTTAAAGAGAGAGCTTGTAACTAAGAGTTGTACTCTTAGAATCTCTATTTCAATTTCTATATTTTTCCTAGCAGTGGCTAGAGGGCCCATTAAATTGGGAGGTTGTACATGATGTTCTACCCTTGTGTTTAGTTTTGATGATGAAAAACAATACCTTATTTTATCCCTAAGTCATGAGTCAAGTCAATGGTTTTCAACAAAAATCAATTTCAAGTGCTTTGTTAAAATGATTCTCAAATTTTATGCCTTGATCAAGGGGGAGAATAAATCTTTTTGATATGTGTTATTAAAGGGGAGTTTGTAAAAATTTATCTTTTCTCAAATGTACTCTTACCCCATTGATGTTTTGCCCAATCCCCTCCTAATCTTATGTTAAAATTCTTTCAAAAATATCCTTTTTGATTTATGACAAAAAGGGGGAGACTTTTGGGTATTTCATAAAATGTTTTAGCATCATCAAAAAGGGGAGATTGATGTTTTGCATTTGATATAATTTTGATGATAAAAAATAATTGTATTTTGATGATGAAATAAAGTTATGAGATTTCAATGTTAAAGAATTTTGTGATTCAAAATATTCTTTTTCATGTATCATTTATCGTTTCAGTTTATATAAAAAGAATAGTCGACTATGTGTTTATGTTCTGTTGATTATGTCTGTGGATAGTCGACTATGTGGTTTAGTGCTGTCAATTATGTCTGAAAATAGTCGACTATGCTGATTTGATCTGTCGACTATTTAAGGGTTCTGTCGACTATTTTTGGATTTGTCGACTATCATGTAAGGATAGTCGACTATGGCTTTTCATTTGTTGACTATTTTTGTTCATAAAATTCAAAATCCTCTTCATATTTTTACATCTGTCGACTATGTCTATGTATCTGTCGACTATGAAAAATTTGTGTTATAAGATAGTCGACTATGCCTTCTTGTTTGTCGACTATGTCTTGTTTTACTTATAAAAATAGTCAACTATGCATTTTCTTCTATCGACTATATCTTTTGTAGAAAGCTTCCAACGGCTAGTTTTTCAATCTCTAACGGTCACAAATGGCTAGTTTCCTCTTCAATCTTTATGGATGCCTATATATACAACTCATGGATGATCAAGAAAAGGAAAATGGATGGGAATGAGTTGATCTAAAGAGTTTGAATCATTTTTACTCGAGCTTATAATATTTGCGCTTTCACTGTTGTATTTTCTCTCCAAGGCTTCGTTATTCTATCATTGTAAATTTATTATTAAGCCTTGTTTTCATTGTGAGAGAACTTGTAACTAAGAGTGCCAACTCTTAGAATCTCGTTTACATTTGTATCACTCTTTTTTTCCTAACTTTGTGCTAGAGGACTTGCTCGTTAAAGCAAGGGGCTGTAATTCCTAGCTAGGTGCTAGAGGGCTTGCTTGTATAAGCAAGAGGTTGTAATTCCTAGTCTTGAACTAGAGGACCTACTTGGTTTAAGTATGGGGTTTTAGTGGATTGTTTGCAATATCCTTAGTGAAGAGTTAAGGTAGTGGATTAGGCTTGGATTAAGCCGAACCACTATAAATCCTTGTGTTTCTTGTGCTTGTGCCCTTTGATCTATTTATCTTTCCAAGCATCTTGTTTTTCCTCACTTGGTTCACATATTTATTTTTGTAAACTTACATCTGTCATTTTGTATGCTTCACGTTTTAAATCATTAAACCTCAATTTGTAGTAAAATGTTTTTCAAGTTAAATTAAGTTTTTAAAACATCCAATTCACCCCCCTTTTAGTGTGTGTGCCACAGCACTTCCCGGTCTAACAGTACATTACATAGTCAAGAACTAGAGGACCTGCTCGTATTGAGTAGGGGGTTTGATAGTGAAGTTGTTTTTAAAATCCTTAGTGGATAGCTAAGGTATTGGACTAAGTTTGGAAAGCTGAACCACTATACATCCGTGTCTTCACTGCTTTCTATCTTTTTCTTGCTTACGTTTGCATTTCTGCTTCTATTGACTTTGTTTATTCATTGATAAAATTTCAATTTTATTCTTCACAATACGAGAGTGTCTCTGCTTCTCAAAAGAATTTTTTAATTATACCAATTCACCCCCCTTCTTGGTGTGTGCCATATCAGTTCAATTCTATCAACAACTTTGTGTTCAAGTAAACGAACTATAGGTTTAGGTGGGAAAGGCTACACAAGCTATGTATCAGGAACAGTAGGCAAGGGATCAACGGATGAGATAGAGGAATTAGCTGAAATAGGTGTTGACAAGGTAGGAATTGAGGGTTGCGCTACCTGGGAGGAAGATGAAATGGAAGTGGAAGTGGAGAAGGGTAAAGGAAGAGACTAAAATAACAGAGTAGAAGAACTACTAGGGATGGACTGAGGTGTGGAAGAAAAAGTAGGAGAGGATGAGAACAGAGTGGGAAATGGAAAATCATCTAGATTAAACTGCACATGTCTAGAGACATAAATCCTTCTTGATGGATGCAAACACTTATAACCAGCTTGAGTATGGCTATATCCAAGAAATACACACTTGGTTGAGTGAAAATCAAATTTATGCTTGGTAAGTCTTAGGTAAATAAAACAAGCACATCCAAAAGGTTATAGCAATTAATAGGTAATTAGGTTGTTTATGATAGAGTAATTCAAATGGGGTACTGAATGTAATACCCCGTGTTTAGATAAGGTTGTCACGTAATTTTAATAAGTTTAGAATACCAAAAAATTGGCTTAATAGCAGTTATAAGTACCAAATCGACTGCAGGGAATGCCTCGGAGTGAAATTGTCTAAAGAAAATTATATGGCCTCGATGAGCGTTTCGAGATAGGATTTATGGTATCAAAAGAAATCGAATCAGGAACAGTTTTCGATACAGTTAAAATACAGCTGCTAATTAGGCTGTAAAACCGAATCGTTGTAGGAGACTCCCGAAAAATCAATGGAACCCTAAGAGGGCTCCGGTTTTGTGTAATGAACAACCCTTCAATGATTTCAAGATGAAACAACTGCCCAGTAAGGACACTGGGGCAAAATTGTCCAAATCGAGTAACTTTAAAGTTATTAATTTTGTATTTTCGGTATCGTAATACCAATTAATTCAGTGTTTGTGGATATTATTACAATTAGATAATTATTCTAATAAATTTAGGATTAAAAAAGAGATTTAAATATATAATTTTTTAATTTATATAAAACAATATATAACTATATATATATGTATGCAAACGTGCTGTGTGTGCACGTGGGTGATGGCAGCCAGCTATCTCCATACTTCATGCCATTTCCTACAAATGTTAGAAGGATTTACACGCAATGGCTGCCTCTTCAAATTTTGGAAGCTATTGCACACAATCTCCATGACCTGCAATAGTTATGGAAAATGGAGTGTCTCAGACGCAATGAGGGATGGCCAGCCAATGAGGAAAGGCAGAGGATCGCCTATAAATAGAGGGAGAAGATAAAAGAGGAAGGCAAGAAATGGAAATAGAAGCCGCGACCAAGAGAGAGAGCGAGGGCCGAGAGATGCAAGGGAGAGAGAGCTGGAAGGGAGGTGGAAGTGCGGCCATGGTAGCCGCGAAGCTGTTGTTGCAGCAGCCATGGCCGCGGCCATGGCAGTTCCGCGTCGAGTAGGGAGGCCCGAGCAGCACAATGCGGCAATGGCGGGCGGCGCGAAGATGACCGGAGGCTCAAACGGTGGCAACAGGGGCGGACGAAGGCGGCCTGGGTTGGCTGGTTTCAGCTATGACAGCGCGCAAGGCTGTTCGCGCAAGAAGAAAGAGGAAGAAGAAGAAGAAGAAGAAGAAAGAAAGAAAAAAAAAAAAAAAAAGAAGGGAGTTGCAGGAGCAGGGGAGGCGGGAGGAAGAAGAAGAAGGAGGAGGAAGAAGAAGAATGAGAGAAAAGAAAAGAAAAGGGAAAAAGGAAAAATGAAATGGGAAAAAATATCGAAAAATCCTAGAAAAATAGGAAATTATGTTTCGGTAATATTTTCGGACATTTTGGGCGAGAAAATAGTTCGGACACGCGTTTCGAGGAGATGGCACGCATACCGAGAAAGCCGGAGAGGCTAAGTCAAGGTAAATAAAATTTCCTAGAAAATTTTAGAAATTTAGGAATATTATTTTCGTAGTGAAATATTTGAGAAAATATTTTAGAAATATTTAGTATGGATTTATTAAGGAAAAATAGGAAGAAATAGAGAGAAAACTAAGGAAAATGCCAGAAATTATGGAAAAATAGGTTTTAATGTTTATTTAAATAAATATGGTGATTATGATACTTTGAGACTAAAGTTGAAGAGACTTATGCAAATTTTGAGATTGGCACGCAAATCGAGGCAAGGCACAGATATCGAGGTGGCCCGATAAGCTTGAGAAGGTAAGTGGTACTCCCCAATTAAAGTTAGTTTTATGGAAAATGCTTGGTTTGCAAGTGGTTTATGTTCCTCGAAAATGTTTTCATCATATTGACATACTCTGATATATATCCATCACGTAGACTGCATACATAACATGATTATAAAATGCATAAATACATGTTGATATCATTGATCACTCGCATTAAGGTCGTAGGGAGTACGAACTGGCACCGCTACTTTACCAAGGGTGCACCCATACACCCCGGTTTCGAAAGAGGTGGCCGCAAAAATGGTAGGTAGCATAAGGGGTGCAGTTGACACTTACGATAAAAGACATTACATACACACATGATATAACATTATGTACCCTTACTTAGATGGTTCATCATCTAATTTGGATTTTTGCCCCTGGAATATTCAAATGTTCTAGGTGGAGATTGTAGCAGATTCGAGGATAAATGAGGCACGAAATGGCACTTAGCATGGTGCATGAGGAATGAAATGTATGTTACGTAGCCCCTATAATTAAGTGCTGCTACTTTAGATTCTGAACGTTTTGAGGAATGTTGAAGATGTAAGAATTTATGATTAATGTTAAGATATAAGGTTTCGATCTTTGCTTCCGCATTTGATGTGTATAATGATTCTTTATCGAGATTAATGCATGAAAATTCTAGGACGGATTCGAGGAATGATGTGGTTTAGCTTTTGTGTTTGAAAGAAAAAAATTATTATCCCGGAATTGTCCCAATTTATAACGCGCCCGAGAAAGCGAGGCGTTACAGTTGGTATCAGAGCTTAAGATTATTAGAAGCCCCAAGTGACTCGGATGTAGTTGATATCAGAGTTAAATCCTATTTAAAGATTAGGGAATAATAATTTGGAGACTTAAGGGTATCCGGTATTGATGGAACCAGTTAGTAGGAACCCTAAGTGGAGGCTTAGGGAAAAGATATAAGGGTTCGTAAGAAGAAATCCCTATTTAGGAGATTTAGGGATTGTCGGTTGAAGGCATAGAGGTTACTGGATTTCAGTGTTGAGTAGTGGAAGTGCATGTCTAGGCAAGTTCTGGCTAAGAAAAGACTTGGTATTTAAGTGTGTCCATTTGTGACCCGCTTCTCTTTCCTGGGAACTTACCTGGTGTACTATTCACGTACAGACACTATTCCAGTATACGATTACTATTCTCAGTGAATAGTAAAAGCCTGATGGAAGCTAATGCAATGATCTAGCTATTGAAGTTAGAAACCGATGATATGATTCAGGTATAAGGTTGAATCGGTAACCGTGATTAAGGATCCCAGAGATTTAGAGACTGTTGATTTGAGGTTATTAGTCGAAATCATTGTGAAAAAAATGATAGGATAATTGTGGTTATCGGGGATGATCGAATCATGGATGATTAGTCTGATGTGACATGGCCTAGGTAAAGAGTTAGGATCAAATGATAAAAAAAAAAATTCGAGGATCATTTAGTGTCTCGAAAATAAGATGAGTAGATCAGGGATCCAACGAATTGGGTCAAACAAGAGGCCGAAAATGGCTAAGTGATGGCGTATGAGTTACATCGATTGATAAGCTGGCGGTGGTACAACCGTTGTAGAGACAGGATAAGGAACCCTAACAGCATGACAGCACTACTGGTTTGGTGTTCGTAGTGACAGATCTGGATTTAGGGACCCACGTGTAGATAGTTGATAGATGGCTTGCGATAAGGTACGAAAAGCACCGTCGATCGAAGCATCATAGCAGACTGCCTGGGAGACGATCAGATGATGAAGATCTGGGACAACCTAGTATGGTTTATACCTTGTATGGGTCTAAGTCCCAATGGTCTAGGAGCGAGGTGTACCACTAGCTATGATTGATCAAGGTCGGAAGCCTAGGGAATCAACCCGAAATGAGATGAATTGAATATGGACTAAGTGTCATATTTAAAGAATTGCATCGAAGTTTGCGATCGTCTTGGGAGAGGGTGACACGATGAACAATGCGAAGCTCGAGGAATAGGGTACCACGATATTAAGTAGGGTAATGGGATCATGAGATGGTAACCTCGGTTCAAAGTAGAGTTCGAGTACTAGATAGGTCATATCGACCCTAAAGGAATGATAAAGAGACCTAGTCAACGGAGGCTGTGACTATGGTTCAATAGGCCAAATAGACCTGCGAAATCAGGTAAAGTTGTTAGTGGTCAACCCGACAAGAAGAATTCGGAAGCACCATAATGAATGGTGGATTGAGGGCAATCGTTCCAAGGAAATAGAGTTCTTGGAAGATGATTAGAACTAGATATCGTGATATGATTTGAGATTTTTGGGAGATAAATCGGTTTATGATTCTTGAGGAATTTTTTGGAAAAAAAGAAATGATTGAGGAACTAAGGATTCATGAGGAAACTTTAGAGTTGTCAGGAAGAAATCTGACAAGAATTGGAGTACCGTAGGTGACAAAAGTACCTGCTTACTGCTAGCAATATAGTTACAGATTGTTATCTTGAAGATTGTGAAAGTCTTGGACGTGATTGAGAGAATCAAGTAATAGCAGATGTGCCAGGATAACAAGTCACAGTAGGAAAAGCTGCAGGCCTAGATCAATTAGAAATCCTAGATTTTCGATTTTGGAGAATGGAACTCGTATGGCTAGACGGTTAGTCTAGGTAGCCTAGTAGGCAAATTGGGAGATGTATAGCTAGATAATCATTAAAGTGATGTTAGCAAGTTATGATTACAAGGAGCCTACTGATCTATTGTACAAACACTTGCTGTCAGTGAAAAGCCATAAGAAAAATGGAAAATACCATGAGGTATTCTCGGAATATTTAATAGGATTATTTCTTAATGATAAAATTGCCAATAAATAACTTGAGCTTATTAGATGCTTAGTTATAAGTAGCTTGATTGAGGACATAAATTATCGAGTTTTGAAAGAGGTGATAATTAAGAGTCGATATCTTTACCTCAAATTTGATGAATTATAAACAGTTGCAAGAGGCTGGGGTAATTGTGATTGATGTGCGATCGAGGGATGAGACATTCCAAAAATTGGCAATGGAATCATGATTTGAGGATTTGACCAAAGTACCATCTGAATTGAAGTCACGTAGTAATTGTGTCTATTAAGGATATTGGTGTACTCCTCGAATAGGGAGACGCATGAGGAACATTGAGGATTATGTCAGGGAACATCACGATAGATGTTGAGATTGGCTTGCTAGGTCGTGAGCGAATCAAGAAAGAAATGATGAGAGCATGAGGCTCCATGTTAGGAACGTGAGATCAAGTTGGTTGTCGTAAGCACCGTAAACTTATGAAGTTCCGAAAAGTAGGATGTCCTAATAGATTTTAGGAGACAAATTAAAGGTTTTGGAAAAAGTTAGTCCGAGCAAAGATCGGTAACCTGAGTGAGTAGCTCTAAAAAGAATCGAGCATATTTAGAGCCAATTGATATGAAATGTTACCACTCGGGGATTAATTCAAAAAAAAAAAAAAATTGGAGGATCAAATGGTTGATTTGATGTTTGAGGAACGGTAGGAGATCAAAGGCTTTGATCATTGCTAAGATATGAGCCTTCCAGAAGATGTAATTGATCGAATCTAATTTAATTAGTATGAAATTAAAAGCCTTTGCCACCATCACAAAATCAAACTGCTAGGTAGATGACAATGAGAAGGAAGAATGAGGTGGAAGAGAGGAAGAGGAGCTGAGATTTGGATTAGATGCCATGGACATAATTTGAAGGCTCTTATATCATGTAACAAAAGAGTTAGGGAAATGAAAAGAAAACTAGGGCACAAAAGATCACAGCGAAATAGAAAAAAAAGAACTCTCGTGTAATTCACTAATCTTAAAATGCTGAAGAAATAAAAGATAGAAGAGGGAAAAGGCACTGCTAAGTTTATATACTCAACAAGCCTAAATGTAAGATTGTCAAACTGCCTAACACACACCACTAACTTTTATATCAATACAATCAACAACATATATATAACATTACAACAACTAACTAACAACAACATAATTGCAAATAAACTCAAGTAACATGTTCTTCCACAAAAGGAATATCGTACTTCAAAATAGCCATCAAATAACCCCACATAATATCAAACGATCGATAAATAAACTCCAATAGAAAATAAATCAGAATATTGGATCTAGATAGCAAATCTGGGCAAACAAACAGATCTGGATTTGTTGGATTTAGAGTGAGCCAAAGGGGTCAGGTCAAATCCTGGTTTAAACTAGATCTAGATGAGATTTGGGTCTTGGCTAGGAAGCTTGGTTACTTCGATAATGGCTGACCAAGGACAGGATCTTCAGGTAACCAATGGCAAGGGGTAAAATATCTGAAGAGGGAGCAAAGACGGTCGACAAACGAATAGAAAGAATAGTCGGTTGATCGAGCTTACATAAAAGGCCGACGATAACGAAGTCGACGATAGTGAAGGCAAACGGTTGCATGGTCAGTGAAGGCAGAGAAGCATGGCTTGTTAATCGATGGCTGTTACGAAGGCGATCAATGACGTCGCGGCAATCGATGGCAAAAGGAAAGCCAACAATCACGAACAATAGTAGTGGTCGATGATAGCCATGTAAGAACTAGAGGCTTAACTCTCAATGGCAACTACAAAGTGAAACAAGGGCCGCAATGGTAGCCGACGATAAAGAAACCAAAGCTAATGACAGTGGAGGCAAAATAACTGTAATGGCCAAGGTAGTGATAGCATGTGGTGGAGTAGGCGATGGTGGCGGTGGCCAGTGGCAACAGTGGTGGCAACGGCGTTAGCTGTGCAACCTATGTTTTGATTGAAAGATGATGAAGATGATACAGATCCAACAATTGAAATTTGCCAAATATTGATGGTTTGATCCAATGACCCTGATACCAGTTTATTACGTTTTTTAATCGAATACAAACTACGATCAAACCATTAATCACACACACGAACATAGAATTTTACATGAAAAACCCAAGTTAAGAAAAATCATGGGCAAAAAAAAAGATATTACAAAGCAAATATTGCTATAATAAAAGTGATATTGCCACACTAAAATATCACTAATATGATATTGCTGCAGCAAATTCCAAGGCATTGGGTATTTATTTGTAGATCTAAAATCATCTATAAATATACACAAGAAATCATATACTGATGAGAAGATGATTTATGAGAATATTTCTCTAGATGAGATAAATTTCAGTCAAAATCGAATTTGACAACATTCTAATCATAGTTAAATTCGAAATCAAAATCACAGCCAAATTATAAGTTCCAATCTCAATCATATTTGAATTTCGTACCACAATTATAACAAAACCCATTTGTTCCAAAGCAACTAATAAATGACCAAGTCAAGTACACATTAATTATAGTATGAATTTGGATTGGATCATGGATTTATTATGAGATTAGAGTTCATGACATTTAAATATGTGAATTTAGAAGGTATCATTTTTGTAACGCCTCATTTTTCGAGTGCGTTATAACTTAGGACAGTTCTGGGATAATAAATTTTTTTCTTTAAAATCTAATGCTAAACCATATCATTCCTCGTATTTGTCCTAGAATTTTCAATCATTTTTCTCGAAAGAGAATTATTATATACATCAAATGCGGAAGCAATGATCGAACCTGACATCTTAACATTAATTATAAATTAGGTCTTACTTCCTCATTAATCATAAGATTATACATAATCATTCCTTAACACATTTAGATTTCAAAGTAGTAGAACTTAAATACATGGGTTACATAACATACATTCCATTCATCATGCACTCTGCTAAGTGCCATTTCATGCCTCATTCATCCTCGTATCTGCTATATTAATCTCTATCAAGAACGTTTGAATATTCCAAGGACAAAGCCCAAGTTAGATGATGAATCATCTAAGTAAGGGAACAAAACGTTTTATCATGCATGTATGCAATGTCTTACTTCTTCGTAAGGGTCAACTACACCCTTCATACTACTCACCATTTTTACGGCCACCTCTTTCGAAGCCGGGGTGTATGGGGGCACCCTTGGTAAAGCAACGGTGATAGTTCGTACTCCTAACGGATACAATGCGCATGATCAATGATATCAACGTGTACATATGCATTTTATAGCATGTAAATACAATCTACATGACATATTCACATTAAGATATGATGATATGATAAAATCATTTATTTAAAATCAGATTTTTGGTGGAACCACTTACAAACTAAGTATTTTTCATAAAACTAAATCCAATTGGGAAGTACCACTTACCTTCTCAAGCTTATCGGGCTACCTCGATATTCGTACATTGCCTCAAAATATGTGCATCATTTTGATTTCCGTGCCAACCTCAAAATTCAACTTTAAGCCTTAAAGCATCCTTAACTTAGCCTCTTAGGCTTTCTCGGTATACGTGTCATATCCTTGAAACGCGTGCCTGAACCATTTTTCTCGCTAAAATCTCTAAAATATTAATAAATCCCTATTTTCTATTTTTTGAGATTTTTTTCAAGAATTTTCTCCATTTTTTTCTATTTTTCCTCCATTTCTTTTCTTTTCTTTTATTTTTTTTCTTGTATTTTCCTCTTCTTCCCCATTTCATCTTTTTCGCGCCTATGTTTCTTCCTCCAGCAACCATGCCACCATTTCTTATTTTCTTTCTCCTTTATTTATTTTTCTCTTTCTTTTTTTTTCTTCTTTCTTTTTCTTTTTCCTTCCTTCCTTCTTCTTCCTCCTCCTCACTTCTTCTTCTTCTTCTTCTTCTCTCCCCTGCCTCCTGCGCGAACAGCCATTGTTGTCGCCTCCAACTGGGCTTTCGCCAGCTATTTTGACAGCCTGCTACACCGCCTTTGGCTGTCCCCAGCCTCCCACGAACCATCGTCATCGCGGCCTGCTCCGTCACCGCTCGTAGCCACCCACTGCCACTGGTCACAGCTTGCTACCAGTGGCTGCCATGGCGGCGACCCCACCTCCCTTCCAACTCTCTCTCTCTCTCTCCCTTGCTTCTCTTGGATTGCCTAGCCCAAGCTCGAACTCTCTCTCTCTCGCATCTCTCGGCCCTCGGCTTGCTCTTTTCTTCATCTCCCTTTTGCTTCTACTTCTTAGTCTTATTTATAGGCAACACACCACAAACTCCATTACCTTGGCCATCCCTCGACCCATCCTTTATTGCGTATAAATTTCTCCAAATCTTGCATGGCATGGCTGAATCTTACAGGAAATCGTTGGCCATGAAGCTTCACAGAATGGCCACCACACGTGCACTGCTACGTGCACATATATATATATATATCTATATATAATTATATATTACATTATGATGATAAGAAAATTACACATTTCAACTTCAATTTCATTTCTATTTCATCTATGCAATTCCCTAATTGCAAGTATATCCTCAATCATCAAATTAATTTACATTTCAATATCGAAAATGCAAAATTAATAATCCAAGACTACTCGAGAATGACGATTCCGTCCTAGTATCATCACCGGGCTATCGTTTCATCCCGAAACTACTGAAGGATTGCTCATTACGAAAAACTAGAGCCTCCTTAGACTTCTGTTGATTTTCTGAAAGTCCCATATGATAATTCGATTTTACAGTCTAAATGGCAACTACATTTTAGCTATACTGAAAATCATTCCCAATCCGATTTCTTTCGATACCATAAATCCTATCTTGGGATGCTCATCAATGCCGTATCATTTTTCTTAGACAATTTTACTCCGAAACATTCCCTATAGTCGATTCGGTACTGATAATTGCTATCAAACCAATTTTTCGGCATTTTAAACTTGCTTAAATTACGTGGCAACCTCACGAAAATATAGGTTCTTACAATTTTGTTATTAAATCCAAAATTTAATTGATCCATATCTAATTTGACATAAATCTTAGTTATGTTTTTTTGGGTACATGCACAAATCCTTACTAAAAGGAAACAAAATGGAAATTTCACAAATGCTCAAATCACAAAACATGTTGATTGCAATATCACTGGAAGAAAAGAGTGATTAAAAGCCTTGTTAAATTGTTTTTGTTGATGTAATATTATCAATTAGTTATATCGTAAAGTGTATCTTATTGTGAAGGAAGAGACTAAGAAAACCAATTTTTTAGTCAACTCCAACAAAAGACCTGCCATGTTGACTCATTAAAGACTTAAGAGATCTCTTGTAACTTCTGCTATTCCCTAAATGTAGTCATTAAGTGCGCCTATGGTTTTGGGATGGTTGTGTTGCTATCATTTTGCTTTGCTTTCTCACAAGTTGATTTGATTTTAATTGCTATGGGATGTATTGTGCAATTGGTGCCTTTTTTTTTTTTTCTTTTTTATGACTCAAGTTTTAAGTTTCATCCGACTAATCTTAGAGAAGACTAGAAGAGCAGTTTTTTCCATTGATTTGCTCTCCGAGTAAATTTAGATATAGTTATAGTCTATACACACTCGAAATAAATTTTCAGGAAGTGATTGCCCTCTCTATGAATTCCCTTTTATGTCGTGCAAATAGGACTCTCGAAGGGACAATGAAGCGCACCATGATCGTATCTCCACAAAGATTTGAACTTTTGATACTCATGTTATCCTCCTAATACTGTCTGTGAGGGCTATTGGTGCTTGTTTTTAGTATGATTTAAAGTAGTTTAGGTTTACTTTTTTGTTTGAGTTTTGTAGGATTTATTTTTGTTAGTGTTTTTCGTCCTTTTCATTTTTTATTGGATAAATGAACGATAAAAAAAAAATTTAATGAAAAATAGGACGTGTGCTCCATGGCAATGGCACCCGATTGATTTACATTTGCCATTATAGAACACTCGATTGACCTTGGCTTCAAAATTAAAAAAAAAAAAATTGACCTTGAGAAAAGAAATTCTTTCTTACTTGTGCCGGGTGCTGCATGCATCACTACAAAAAAATTGATTTTTAGTGGCAATTTTTTTGGCATTTAGCGGCAGTTTTTAACCGCTGCAAAGTGATTTAGCAGCGATTTGCGGTTTTGAAAACCGCCATTGATATAGCCGTCGCGCAGCATTTAGCGATGGTTTTTATCAACCGCTAGTATAATCGCTGCTAAGTGATTTTTTAGCGATGGTTTTTTAAATTTAGCGACGGTTTTAAAACTGCCATATTTTGTTTTAAAGGTTAGCAAACAACTTTTCTTTCCTTAAAACATCTAAAACAAGTTTTAAATGTTCAACATGCTCATCTAAGGTTTTTCTATAAATCAGAATATCATCAAAGTAGACAACCACAAATTTTCCAATAAAAGCACGCAAAACATGGTTCATTAGCCTCATGAAAGTACTAGGTGCATTAGTTAATCCAAATGGCATAACTAACCACTCATATAATCCATATTTTGTTTTAAATGCAGTTTTCCATTCATCACCTTCTCTCATCCTAATTTGATGATATCCACTCTTAAGATCAATTTTGGTAAAGACACAAGAACCATGCAATTCATTAAGTATATCATCTAATCTAGGGATGGGATGTTGATACTTTACAGTGATATTGTTGATGGCACGATAATCTACACACATCCTCCATAAACCATCTTTCTTGGGCACAAGCAATACTGGAACTGCACAAGGACTCATGCTCTCACGCACATTCCCCTTTTCCATGAGCTCACTAACCTGCCTTTGAAGTTCCTTGGTCTCATCGGGATTGCTTCTATAGGCTGGTCTATTTGGAATCAATGCTCCGGGTATGAAATCAATGTGATGCTCGATTCCCCTTATTAGTGGTAAGCCAATAGGTAGCTCTTCAGGGAATACATCATTGAATTCCTACAAAAGAGAAACAACACTAGGTAGAGGGAGGTTAAGTTCATTAGAACTAAAACAAGCCTCTTTGTACAAAAGTACAATCATAGGCTGATTTAGAAACAAAGACTTTTTGATCTCACTCTCTCTTACATAGAAGTTCACTTGTTTTCTCTCTTTTCTTTCCTCACTGCCTGAAACTCCTTTTCCTTTTTTGGTCTCCTTTTCTCTCTGTTTGATCTAAGTTTCTCTTACTTTTGAACTCTTACTCTCTTTTTTCATCATCTCTGTTTCTCTTACTTTTGAACTCTCACTCTCATTTTTCTTATCACTCTCTTTTTTTAACCTCACTTGATCTTCATACATTTGTCTTGGGGATAGGGGTACAAGAGTAATTGGTTTTTCATTAAGTACAAAGGAGAATCTATTGGTATAACCATCATGAATTGCACACCTATCAAATTGCCATAGTCACCCCAAAAGAATATGGCCGGGCATGCATTGGCACCACATCACACAAAACTTCATCTGTATGCTTCCCAATTGAGAATGAAACAAACACTTGTTTAGTTACTTTAAATTCTCCACAATCATTCAGCCATTGTAGCTTATACGGCCTATGATGCTTCAAAGTCATCAAATTCAATTTTTCAACCAAGCTAGTACTAGGCACATTAGTACAACTGCCCCCATCAATAATCATGCTACATACCTTATCGTTGACATGGCATATAGTATGAAAAATGTTCTCACGTTGCTCTTTCGCATCAGTTTTGACTTGCACACTAAGAGCTCTCATTGCCACCAAGAGCATCAACTGGGTACTCAATGCCACTTGCATCCTCTAAAGGTGGCATGGACTCATTATCAGACTTATTATCAAACTCATCTTCGATTTCAATATCACCATCATCTTTCAGAATCATTACCCTTTTGTTTGGGCATTGAGATGCAATATGGCCTATCCCCAAACACTTAAAGCATTTGATATCTCTAGTTCTAGGAGGTAGAGTATCAGATTTTACCTTATGTGGTGCTCCTCCATCTTTGTTGGTATTAGAGGTTTCGAATTTAGGCTTGAAATTAGGCCTTTCATCCTTTTTGCTCCAATTTGATTTCCATGTTAAAGAGCCCGAATTTTTCCCAATTCGTGTGGACCCCTTTCTCTTCAATTGTCGCTCCACTTTAATGGCCATGTGCACCATGTCATCTAACTCAATGTAATGTTGTAATTCTACCACATCTGCAATATCACGGTTCAATCCAACTAGGAACCTGGCCATGGTAGTTTCTTGGTCCTCCTCCACATTGGCTCGAATCATGGCTATTTCCATCTCCTTGTGGTAGTCCTCAACACTTTTGGAACCTTGAGTAAGGCGTTGCAACTTCTGAAATAAGTCCCTATAGTAGTGACTTGGAATGAATCGTCTCCTCATAATAGCCTTCATTTCTTCCCATGTCTCAATGGGCCCTTCACGATTTCGTCTCCTACTCAAAATAAGTTGATCCCACCAAATAATAGCATAATCAGTAAATTCTACGGTGGCCAATTTTACCTTTAATAAACTTCTGGATCGTTTTTGCCTTGGAAAGATGGAGTCTGCATCTTAATGTTGTCCAAGTTGTTATCAATCCTTTCTCCATGTCTAACTCCTCTATCTCTATTCCCACGCCTAAATCGGCTTATACTAACATTAGAGGCACGATCATCATCATCTAGGTCATCCCCATAGTCATCTTCATAGTCATACCTATGTGGATGCCAAAATCAAGCGCGCCCCAGGCCCCCCCCCCCCCCCCGCGCGCGCGCCCACGCACCTGCTGGAATTTATTCCAGCAATGTGATTCCCAAGTTTCGATCCCGTGACCACCCTTACGCACGTACACGTGCGAAACCAGTTGATCTGCAAAGCCACCTTGTATTACATTCGCGCATATTAATTATAAAGTAATCGAACCACTATTTTTCAAAATTCACTTTGCACCCACAAACTCAAGTTTTTGAAATTACACTTAGCCCCAAATTAAATAAATAAAATAATAATTTTATTTTTAATTAAATTGAATTAAATTAAATTAATTAATTAAACTCTCAAAACACCTAAAAAAGAGTTAACATATTAACTTAATTAATTGAACATAAAATGTTTTAAACCAATTAATTAAATTAAATTAATTAATTGATTAATTAATTTAAAATAAATTAATTAATTGATAAATTTAAAATAAATAAATTATTTAATTTAATTGAATGAAATTAAATAAATTAATTGATTAAAAATAAAAAAATTAGATTTTTTTTAAAATTTAATTTAATTTTATTTTTAAATTAATTTTTTTATTACTGAATTTGGCTGTGGTTTTTTAAAAAATCGCCGCGAAATTTTGTTTTTGATTTTTTTTATTATTGAATTTTGTGGCAATTTTTTAAAACCATAGCAAAATTTAATTTTTGATTTATTTTATTATTGAATTTTGCGGCGGTTTCGAGAAAATCGCCGCTAAATTCAATTTTTGATTTTTTATTATTGAATTTTGCGGCAATTTCAATAAAATTGTCACTAAATTTAATTTTATAATTTTAATTAATTAATTTTGCGACGATTTTTCAAAATCGCCGCAAAATATTGGACAAACTGTCTTAAAAAACATATTTTACGGCTGTTAAAAAACTGCCACAAAATACTATGTTTTGCAGCGGTTAAAAAATCACCGCAAAAAAATCGTTTTTTTGTAGTGATGGCATATGAATCATTAACAGAGAAAGAGACCAGCTGGTTGACCTTGACTTTGACCTTGAAAGACCTTGACTTTGACCTTGAAAAGACAAATTCTTTCTAAATTTTGTCCTCTTCTTCTATTAAGTCAATATTTTGAATTGATTATTGTAGTAATTATTATCTTTTAATTATAGTTTGTATGACGTCAAGCTCATATAATTTAGTATCATAAAATAATATTCATACAATGTTTTCAAAAAAAAATATCGTTATTTCAAATTACAAAATTTAGAGGAATGTATTTGGGTAGGAGGATTTTAAATAATATCATTAAAACCAATACATATTATTTAAATAAATTTATATTTATCTCTACTTCTCACCCTTTATTATCTCTTTCAGTAAGTATTAATTGAAACTTTGAATACTATTCTATTTCTGATTCAGTATTTGTATCTATTCTACAAGTGATGATTTGTAATGCAGAAAAGTACCCCATTATAATAGAGCTTAAGATCTAGGAAAACAACCAAGAGAAGACGTGGTATTCTTAGCCACTAAGACATAGATAGGAATATCAAAAACATATCAATAGCCTCCCAATCCAATATCCAAACTATATATATATATATATATATCCTTGGCAAAATTGTAGAAATAGTAATTCCTCGTAATAAAAATAATTTTTTGTACAATAAAAAAATGATTAGAATTTGTTCACTTTTCTATATTAACTAGAAATTAAAATAATTATTTACAAGAAATAAAACACGAAAGAGGTTAGGCGGTTACCCTTGCAACGTGTTTTAATTCTCATTTGCGATTTTACAATCAAAACTCCTTTTTTTGAGAACTCTTTCAGACCTTCAAATCTTCTCCGGTGTTCTTCAAGAATTTCAAGAGAATCTCTACACTTTCTTGTTTTCACTACTATTTATGTTTTGTGTGTGGCATAAGATATAAGAATGTAGTAAATTCTAATTTTTGGAAAAATATATTTTTTAAATAAATTGAACAAATTAAATATATGAGTTTTGGAAGCAAAATGAACTTCAATTTTCTACCCAAAATCACTCGTATCAACTACATAATACGTATCTTCCAATCTTAGCAAATTGGAACGTATTTGGTCACAATATATATCTAGCTAAATACATTGTAGTAATTTATGGTATTGTCAATAATCAAACAATTTGTCCAATAAATATCTAATAATTATAGTGTAGTCCCTTTTAAATTATAACTCTTATAATTTAAATCCAATTTTTATTTTGAAGCCATCGAGGCTCAATTGACTTAAACTTCAATAATTTAATTTTGACTTAGTCAACTCTTGATTAGTCAAAATTAATTTATTAATTTTGTTCTATTCCACTAAAAGAACAAAATTGCACACTCAAGTCAATTGAAATTACTAAAGTAATAAAATCAATAATTTACCCTGATCCTACACATGATCCCCGTCGATCATTTGGAATATTTGAAACTAAGCTAAAATGACCAGAGAGCTCTTTAAAAATATTTATAATTCCTCAAGTCTCATTTTCAATCTGACAATTGATTGTGATCACATCACAATAATAATTTGACTAGACCGATCAAGTTACTAAGCTCAGATTTAACTATTAATTGAAAAATCCCTTGAGTTAATGATTGTACCTTATACAGGTGACGGATTCCATATTGTAAATATATGTCTCTTGTTACTTCATTTTAATTTCTAAAGTATCGAGATATTGACTAATAATTTTAATCTCACTCATTGATACTTCAAAGAAGTTTAAGTTAATAATAAAAGTCCATATTTACTCAGGATTAAGGTCTCGTGTACAATATGTTAAATAAAATTTAATTTCGCATGGTCATTGTCGCAAATTAAATCCAACTTTGTCCAGCCCAATATATCTAAAATATACTCTTAATTTTACTACGAAAGTCAAAGATAAATTTTCAGTAAAATTAAAATGATCTTATCAAAATAAAGTGTTTGTAATTTATTCATTAATCGTGGACAATAAATTTAGATCGCATTATAAATAGAATCTTTCTATACTTAAAAACTAAAGTACTTGATTTATAACATCTTTAGAATCATCGAACAAATGTTCAAACATTAACATTTATTTTAAATGTCGACAAAACACATAAGATATACTCTTGGACACACATGGTCTAACAAAAACAACATCCATTCGTGTTGTTTATTGTCCAACCATCAAAACCTTGATGAAAAACAGCCCATTTTTACTCTGATTCTGTTATGTAGGATCAATGGCTGAACAGCTTTACTAGTGGGAGACTGGTCACCAATCCATGCTCTTGCCTCTTGTCATCATGTACAAATATTCATGCAATTAATATTCAATATTCCGGTAAATGGGATGAATCCCCCACTTCTTGAGCACTACATTCGATACATGGGAAATCTCTACTTCATCGCCTCCTTGCATCTGATCTGCATGTTCCCGATAAAATGACATATCATAGCCAATCGCCGTGCCATCTCTAAAGAGGCCGCCTCCAAATGATTTGGCAGGTAAGTAATCTTCTCGTCCGTGATTGATCCGGATGCCTTTGGTTTTGTTGTGGATTTCGGTATGAATGTTCAAAAAATCTGCTTCAGTTTTGTAGACTCCACAAAATATCCACCCTACTAAACTTTTATTTACATGACGTGGCACTACAAACGACATGCTTGATCCTGTACTCTGAAACTGCAACCAATCTATAAACTTGTCCCCTGAAATAGAAATACTAAGTGTACCTGATCCCTATAACAATTACACATAAATTAGGGTATTATTAGTACATTCTAAATTAATCACTCAAAGTATTGAGAGAGAGAGAGAGAGTACCGAGCCCTGGAGGCAATTTCTTCCAAGCTCGTTAGCAAAATAGTTCTCATCTAATTGAGGACAATTGTAAAACAACATGTCCGTGTGTTGCCAGTCTGATTCAAGTGATACACTTTCTAAAGATGGGCAATTCTGCACTTCCACAAACTGCAAACTTGCCGAAAGTTTTGGGAGGGATTGGAGTCTTGCACAGTAATTCAAATTAAGGTGCACTAGGTTAGTAAGGTTACTGATGTTGTCTGGTAGGCTAGAGAACTTGTTTCCTACCAGATCCAAACATTCCAATTGGATCAGTGTCCCAATTTCAGTGGGTATATTTGACAAGCCGCAGTTTGCCATGCGCAATACCTTTAAGAACCTTAAGCCTTGTACGGAGTTCAGTGATAAAAGAATAGAATCCTCACTCTTTGTCCGCAATGCCCAAGATGACAACAATGAGTATCCAGATTTCGATGTTGCTCCTTGAAATTTAGCAAAAGCTTCTAGTTTAGAGCATCCAGACAGATTAAGTATTTTGGTATTCAACATCCAAGGCCCTGAGGGGAGCTTTCTAAGCCTTATACAGCTTGTGAGGTCTAGAACAAGAAGTTTTTGGAGGTATCTAATAGAGCCATCCACCTTTACCAATCGTATGCAATTGTCAAGAAACAATTCTTCTAGATTAGAGAGTCCAGAGAAGTCAGGTGTTGTGGTTAGGTAATAACAATGACTGAGATAAAGAAATTTTAACTTGACCAAAATCTGTTGAAAATAAAGAAGCAGGAATAATTTATAATCACATGATGGAGAGTGAGTATTTGAAATAGAGAAATAAGAAATAATGATTTTACCTTGGTTCCCTTCCAAACTTGTTTTATCAAGCTATGACTCAAGTCAAGAGCAACTAGATTTTCCACGTATAGTTGTGAAGGTAAAAAATTGAGGTTGAAACCGTGCCAACGTAGCCATACTAGCCTTCTAGATATAAGTTCATAACCTCCATTAAGGTGAATATAACTAAGATGGAGTACTCTGAGTCTGTTCATTTTTTGAAAGGCTTTTGCATTCACTTTGATGCCATTTCTATCAGGAGAAAATAGAATGAGGCCCTCCACTGCTTCCGTTCCCTAACAATAAAATCCAATGCATAGATAACATGGGAGAAAACATTACAGTGGTGGGAAAAAAAAATTAAAAACTAGCACATGCAATTGACATTCTTAAACATCAAATGTTCAATTGTTAATGACAAAAGACACACACTTGGAAAAAATTTATGCAGTTTTCAATCTTGCTTTTTAGCATTTGCTCCCCTTGTTTCCTCTAGCTTTTATCAACGATAACACCAATTAAAAAGGACATCAAATGCAAATGAGAAGTTAATGGATATGGATCTAACCTCATCATATCTTAATACTTGAAGAGCATCTTCATGATCCCACAATCTACTACGTTTACCTGGATAATTAAAAGACTCTTGTCGAACTATCTCTCTGCCCATGTCTCTAAATGGATCATGCATTACTATTAGATGTCTGAATTGAGACTCATATCCAAGCTCAAATCCCAACTCAAATTTTAAGAGACAACGATCAGCTAGGCATCGAATCCCAATTTCTGGAAAAAAGTTACAAGCTTGCAATACTTGTATAGCAAAGTTTTCACTCATCCCTGCAAAGAAACATGCTATGTCTAGGAACAAATCCTTCTCCTCTTTATTAAGTGAATCAAAACTTATCTTGAGTTTTCCTATAACATCCTCATGAGGAATCTTCTTTACTTTTTCCATAGCACTTCTCCATTCAGATTTTGTTTTTCCAAACAAGAAGCAACCCAAAACTTCTAGAGTTAATGGAATGCCTTTCGCATACTCCACTACTTCATTTGAGAGGTCCATATATTTTTCAATGGGACGATGATCCTTGAAAGCATGCCAACTGAAGAGATGAAGTGATTCATACTTATCCAATTGCTCAAGAGTATATAGCTCAGCTACTGATCTAAGTGAGTTTAGGGAAGAAATATTTCTTGTAGTTATAATGATTCTACTCCCACGATGAAAGAACTTTGGATCGATAGCTAGTGTTTTTAACTGTTGAATATGATCCACATCGTCTAAAACAAGTAGAACTTTTCTTCCACAAAATGCCCTATTTTTTATAAGTTCAATCCCTTCATGAGAGTTTCCTATATTACAATTTCCATTATTCAAGATATCAGATAATATTTGTTTTTGCAAAAGAAACAAACCATTTGTCTGCTTGGAATTTTCTCTTACCTCTGCAACAAAACTACTGCCTTCAAATTGACAATGAAAACTATTATAAGCAGCTCTGGCAATTGTTGTCTTTCCTATGCCGCCAATTCCCCATATAACAACAATATGAATATTATCTGATGACTCAAGGTGCAATAGTGTAGTAAGCTTCCGTAGACGGGACATTATTCCGACTGGATAGTCTACAACATTTGGATGCACTAGACTTAATTTGTTTGTTACCTCTATGACAATATTCTCAATTAAATCTGCCTCGTCCCTGCCAATTTGTCAAAAATGAATTAAAATAAATTCAAAAAATCTGTAAACAGTTCAATTAATACTAGCAAGGAGACAATAGAACTAAAAAAAGAAAAATTACCTTTCCCCCATATTTGTTTTGACCCAACCAGACAAGTAGGAAGCCTCAGTTAGAGCAGCTGTCCAATTTTGCATCTTGGAATCTATTCCTTTGTGGCTGACCAATGCTCCTATAATGCTGCCCTTCTGCACCCGTAGGTCTAATGGCTCAACCTCATAGAAAATAGGTAGAACAATATGTTGCAATTTCTTCTTGCATTCCATAATTTTCTCGAGTTCAATAAGACACCAACTTGATGTAAGATAATTTTTTGAGAACACAACAAGTGAGATCTTTGAATCCTCAATTGCTTTAAGTAATCCTGACTCGATATCTTCTCCTCTGTCTAGCCATTTATCGTCTCTAAATGTTCGAAAACCATTTCGTTCCAAAGCTGCTAACAAATGACTAGTAAATTTTCTACGAGTATCGACTCCACTAAAACTCAAGAAGACATCATATTTGTGGTGTGGTGGGGAGGGGTATGGCAATGAGCACGCTTGTATTGTGCATTTAGCAGCCATGGACAAATTTAAAGATGAAGACTAAAACCTCACCCCAGTCTTCTTATTAGATGGTCGGAATGTTGTGGATGATTGAGCAAACCGTTACATAAAGTTGCCTTTTTATATTTGGCCACTGGCTGCAAACAAAGTAAATGTCAAATCAAGTCATTTCAAACATTTGTTTTGCCCGTTCAAGTTGCTCTCTAATTGTCACTTAGAGGCCATAAAAGTCCAGAAAATTGATCACATTCATAAGCACGTCTGAAGCTTGATTTAATGCGCTTTGAAGACCTGACCGTCTATGTATAGAGGGAAAAAAAATAATTCTCTTTTATTTGTGAAAAAATATAACATCATTTCAGATTTTTTTAATTTTTTATTTAATAAATTATCTAACAAAATTAAAAATTTTGAAATAAGAAAATCAAATCGATTAATGATTATATGTATGAATTCACCCATGCACTCAATTTAATTAAATATTTTTTCAAAGTGTACCCCGTGACTTGATGCACAAGACATTAGACACTACATAATTAAACTATCTAAAAAATATATATGTTCATATAGTAATGCAAAAACAAAAATAATATAAAATTTCATTAAAAATAGAAAAACTCTCCTTAATTTATATTTTTATATTGAGATCATCAAAATTTTAAAATATCTTTTATTTCTCACTGCCTTCTCCCTTTATATCTTAAATAAAAACTTAAATTAAAAAAAAAATATGTATACAGAAATTATATTTATATATAAACTGAAAATATGTATAAATAAAAATATGTAATGGTGCCGCCGGCCAACTTAGCCGATACGGAGGAGGGAAGGAGAGAGGAGAGCGGTCGATGCCTATCGTGATTGAACAAAACCTAATCAGTCATCCATCGCGAAGGCCGTGAGGGAAGGGACTTCCTCGGCCATTTTTATTTGTTAAAAGTGAAATAAACATCGTCGCCGTGTGGAGTTTTGACCATTTGACACAGTCAAGTGAATAAAGATTTTGAAAAATTAAAAAAAAAAAAAAAACAATTATTGCAGTCCGTTTCATTTTCAACCATGGAGAATGGAACTTTAATTCAACCATGATTTCAGTCTGTGATATTGTAATTTAACAATAAGTTATCTTTATTGATTTAATTAATCTTTAATCTTGTGTTAGAGAGGGATTTACTACTAAAAATAATCATAAGAGTGTGTAATAACTAACATGAATTCTCCATTTCTTCAAAATCACGTTTTCATAAATACAAGAAATTTCTATTTCATGGCCTTCTTCCAAGTCCAACTCCTCCACATAAAAGAACAATAATTGAAAATGGTCTGATCTCCAACTAATTTGCCGGTCTTAACTTGGGCAACTAAATAGTGGCAATCAATGTGAACGTGGTGTGGAATTTGCAGTCCATCAAAAAGGACGGCTCAAGTCTTTAATCGTGTGTATAACATAAAAAATTTATCGAATAAAAAGATGATTTCAAGTTTCACCCGATTAATTTTAGAAAAAAGCAAGAGAGCAGCCTTATCTCCTGATTCATTTTTCAAATCAATTGAAATGTACTCATAGTCTATACATATTCAGAATGAACTTTCAATAGAAGTGACTGTCTTCCCTATAGATCTCCCTTTATGTCATGCGAACAGGACTATAAGAGAGACAACAGAATGCACCATGACCCTACTTCCATAAGGATTCAAATCTTTAATACTTTTGTTATTCTGCTAATGCTTTATTGCTAGGCCATGTCCGTAAAAGCTATTAGTGCTTGTTTTTAGTATGATTTAAGGTAGTTTAAGTTGTTTTTTTATTTGAATCTTTTAGAATCTATTTTTGTTGGTGTTTTTCATTCTTCTCATTTTTTATTCAATAAGTGAACGGTCAAAAAAAAATTAAAAGGAAAAAAAGGACGTGAGCGCTCCATGGAAATGGCACCCGATTGATTTACATTTCCCATTAGAGAACAGTCGATTGACCTTGGCTTCAAAATTTTTAAAAAACAAAAAGTTGGCCTTGAGAAAAGAAATTATTTCTTACTTGTGCCGTGTGTTGCATGGCATATGAATATAATTGCATTCCTTAAGAGACAGAGACCAGGTGATTGACCTTGACTTTGACCTTAAAAGACCTTGACTTTGACCTTGAAAAGACATTCTTTCAAAAAAAATTCCTCTTCTTCAACTAAGTCATATTTTGAATTAATTATTGTAGTAATTATTAACTTTAATTACAGTTTGTATAATGGTCAACTGATATAATTTAGGCTTAATGCATTATTTTGTCCCTAAATTAATCAAAAAAATAATTTTAAGGACCTCAAGTATTTTATACTCACTATTCATCTCTGGATCAAATATTTTTTGTGAATTTTTCATTCCTGACTTAACTGCCATTAAAAGAGACATTAACTTTGTCTTATCAGCACTACTATCTCATCAAAAATATCTCCGTCAGCTTCTTTCCCTAATTTAAAAAAAAAACAAAAAACAAAAAAAAAAGATCGAATTTATTCACCCATCCCCACATTCGTGATCCACCCCATATACCCCTCACTCATCGATTACGATTAAAACAACCATCGCCATCGATGTTTGTGCAACTTCTCTTCTTTCTCCATCTTTTACCAATCTTGTGGGCTTCATGAAGCAGCTATCAGCCACTTCCTGCCATTCTTCTCATCAAATCAAGTAAACGACCGTTAAGACCAAATTTGACTAGCTTCTCCTTAGAATCAATCACCCTCTAACTCTTCCTAAGGGGAGGTTATGCTCGGATAGGCCGACAACAACAGAGGTAGCCTTGTCATTGCTGGAGAAGGCCTTGAATGTGTCTCTGCCCTATTCAAAAAGCAAAGCCTTGTCCATCGCCTAGCTCCCTCGTGAACGCTGATTTCCTTGTGCAAGATGGAGTTTCCAAGTTTTGAGGACCCGAAAACAACTCTTTTCTAGCCTAAGAAGTCGAAGAAACATAAGCATCAGGTAATGGGATGGCCAGTTCCTCACTCGATCTCGGGACCCTTGTTTTTCTTTCCTTTGTTTCAGATGCACTGGAATCATCCTGACCCGTCCTACCCTCCTTTCAATCTCCCTTTGGACCATGCCTATCTTGCTTTTGGATAGTCGTAGGAATAGTTTTGCTCATCCCTCGATCTTTGACAATCTTGCTATCTTTCTCACCCAACCCTTTCTCTTTCTCTCTCCCCCACCCAACCCACCAGCTCGCTCTCTTCCCCAAAACTAGATTTGGCGCACAGCAGTAACGAAGACCTTCAGCATCATCGTCGTCTTCTTCGTGTGATTGATACTTTGTGTGATTGATATTGTGTATATTTTGCTATTAATTTATGTATTTAATTATTAATTTTGTATATGTGTTCATTTAATTATTTTATGTATTTGATTATTAATTATGTAAAATTATATATCTAATTATTTTTGTATTAAATGATTGATATTGTGTGTTTAGTTATTAATTTGTATAGTTAATTATTGATTTGTGTATTTAATTATTAATTTTATGTATGTGTGTATTTGTTAATTTTTTTGTATTTAATTATTAATTTAAATGTACTTACAATTTATACACATTCAGACTGAACTTTCAAGAAATGACTGTCCTCCCTAAATCTCCCTTTATGTCATGCAAATGGGACCATCAGAGAGACAACAGAGCGCACCATGACCCTACTTTCATAAGGATTCAAATCTTTGATACTCCTGTTATTCTCCTAGTGCTTTATTGCTAGGCTATGCCTGTAAAAGCTATTGGTGCTTGTTTTTAGTATGATTTAAGGTAGTTTAAGTTGTTTTTTTATTTGAGTCTTTTAGAATCTAATTTTGTTGGTGTTCTTCGTCCTTCTCATTTTTTATTCAATAAGTGAACGGTCAAAAAAAAAAAATTAAATGAAAGAAAGGACGTGAGCGCTCCATGGCAGTGGCACCCGATTGATTTACATTTCCCATTAGAGAACGCTCGATTGACCTTGGCTTCAAAAATTTTTTTTTTTTTAAAAAAAACAAAAAAATTGACCTTGAGAAAAGATATTCCTTCTTACCTGTGCCGAGTGCTGCATGGCATATGTATATAATTGCATTTCTTGCCCACATGGGCAGTCCAGTTGGTCAAGAAGAGAGGCACAAAATATCTTTTGTGGTGAATCTTGAACCAAGACTAAGGATCGAGTCTCACAAGCGGCAGTGTGGGGTACCTCTCTCCAAAGTGAGAAGGGGCTCCTTGTGTGCCGTGAGATCGGGTCTAGCCACTGCGTCAGGCTGGGTCACCATGATTAATCTCCTCCCACGTTCTGTTGGGTCGAATGTGGGGGCGCTCAGGGTGAGCAATTTCACTCCTTTTGGACCATAATTGCATTCCTTAACAGAGACAAAGACCAAGTGATTGACTTTGACTTTGACCTTGAAAGACCTTGACTTTGACCTTAAAAAGACAAGTTCAATTTCTAAATTTTGTCTTCTTCTTCTATTAAGTCAATATTTTGAATTGATCATTGCAGTAATTATTAACTTTTAATTATAGTTTGTATGACGGCCAAGCTCATATGATATAATTTAGTATCATAAAATAATATTCATACAATTTTTTCAAAAAAAATATTTTTATTTCAAATTACAAAATTTATAGGAATAATTTGGGTAGGAGGATTTTAAATAATATCATTAATTAAAACCAATACATATTACTTAAATAAATTTATATTTATTTGAAGACTTGATCGTCTATGTATAGAGGAAAAAAATAATAATTCTTTTTTATTTGTGAAAAAATATAACATCATTTCAGATTTTTTTTATTTAATAAATTGTCTAACTAAATTAAAAAATTTGAAATAACAAAATCAAATCGATTAACGATTATATGTATGAATTCATCCATACACTCAATTTAATTAAATATTTTTTCAAAGTGTACCCAGTGACTTGATGCACAAGACACTACATAATTAAACTGTCTAAAAAATATATATGTTCATATATTAATGCGAAAACAAAAATAATATAAAATTTTATTAAAGATAACAAAAATCCCCTTAATTTATATTTTTATATTGAGATAATCAAAATTTTAAAATATTTTTTATTTCTCACTGCCTTCTCCCTTTATATTTTAAATAAAAACTTAAATTAAAAAATTATGTATACAGAAATTATATTTATATATGAACTAAAAATATGTATAAATAAAAATATGTAATGATGCCGCCGGCCAACTTCGCCGGTACGGAGGAGGGAAGGAGAGAGGAGAGCCGTCGATGCCTATCGGGGTTGAGCAAAACCTAATCAGTCATCCATTGCGAAGGCCCAGAGGCTTTGAACGCCGTGAGGGAAGGGACTTCCTCGGCCATTTTTATTTGATAAAAGTGAAATGAACATCTTCGCCGTGTGGAGTTTTGACCATTTGACAGTGAAGTGATTAAAGATTTTGAAAAATTAAAAAAAGAAAAAGAAAAAAAAGATAGCGGTCCATTTCATTTCAACCGTGGAGAACGAAACTTCAATTCAATTCAGCCATGATTTCAGTCGTGATATTGTAATTTAATAATATAAGTTATTATGTATTAAAATTGTTATGCAAAGATAAGCATCGACCAAACACTCAAAGCAGCAAATACAGAATATTTAATACTATAAGCATGTAATAATTAAAAATAAATCAAACACAAAACACCAAAAGATTTACCGTAATTCACCCGTTAATGAGGGCTACATCCATATTGAGCTCCGATAAAGAGAGCTCACTCCACTATCGGAACAAAGACGATTACAATCTCAGTATACACAGATTCACTCTCAACCCTCACTGTACAAAACGATTCTCACCTTTAAATCAACCTCATAACCACATAACTAAAGGTCAGAGGTCAAACCCTAGAGAGAAAATATACATAAACTATACAGAGAGAGAAAGGAATTACAAAGAATAATCAGATCAAACCAAGCAAGAGGAAGGTAATCAAAGGCTGTGCACACTACTGATCTCGAGGCCACTGTAGAGGATATAAAAGAGGCTCCAACGGTGGCGATCAGGATGAATAAAGGCACAGCAGCACATCAACGATCGGGCAAGCAGCAGGCAAGACAATAAGGAAGTACGCCAAGCAAAACGTCACAGCTGGTTGTCGTTTCGGCCATCCACTCAGAGGCCCCAAAAACACTGTCGTTTTGGGTGGCTCTGAGGGTTGCTGAAAAGACCCTCCAGCCCCTCCGCCAAACGCAGCGTTTTGAAGCTTCATAGAAGTACAACAATCTCCACCTTAAAGCTTCAACATTTTAGGGAAAAGTCCACAAGAATGGAGCATGCTACAACCTTTGCCTTCATAGCTCTTGTTAGTTGTTCCTTCAACCAACCGTGACGTGCAGCAAGCTCTGACAGTGTCTAAACTTAGCTGCAGTCACAATTTTTGTACCCATATCAACTGGGTTATTTTCTGTAGGGACCTTTTGGATAATTACCTTTCTCTTGGTCACTTGGTCCTTTACATAATGGTATTTTATATCTACATGTTTTGTCCTTTCATGGTAAACGGGATTCTTACATAAATGTATAGCACTTTGGCTATCAAAAAAGACTATCACCTTACCTTATAACATCTGGATTTCTGTAAGGATACCTTGAAGCCGGATGGCTTCCTTGAAAGCGTCAGTTACGACAACATACTCAGCCTCAGTAGAGGACAGAGCCACCAGGGGCTGTAATTGAGACTTCCAACTTATACAATTACCACTTAGGGTAAAGTAATTGTTAGATATAAGCCCTTAAGACCAGTTCTAGTGACACAATAGGGCTTAATCTTGTAATTCTTTAAACCTTATTTAATGACAAATTTTATGTTTAATTTAATTTGCAATATGATTTGAATTGAACATATAAATATCCTTTAGTATAATAAGGAATGGATACCATTCTTAATTGTTAAGAATAATTGAGACGGATAATCCACAATACGTTATACTATAAATATGTTCCTGGCCATAGAGTTCCTAACTTGGATAATTAGTAACTCGCAAAGGCCGGCACATCGTCTTCCTCCTTGTTCGGTATAAGATACCGAAAGACAAAATTGGTGGGTCTCATACCACTCTGTATAAGATACAGAAGGAAGACGAGTGGGTGCTCGTTATAGAAACGAGTTCACTAAACGAGACTATTAATATTGAATCACATGGGTTTTATCTCACGGGTCAATGATTCAATATTAACTACAGATTTGCATTAGTCCTTAGACTTGAGATGACATGGATATCTGTGTGTTAGTGGATTAGGATATCAGCGATATTATATGGCTGTCCTAATCAGGGATAGTCGTACGTATCTATATGCCTAGTTTAGTGACACACGAGATATATGTGCATCAGACATGGAATCTATCACCTCGAGATATACGAGGAGGATATCCTATGCTATCCAGTAGTCATTTGACTATAAATCCTTGGCCAAGGTAATATGACGACGGAATTTGGATTCCGTAGAGGTTGTGTCATATTAGTCAAGTGTGATTATTGGATTTGGTCATACGACGAGATCGAGAGATTTGACCTACTAACCGTGATCTCATATCTCGTCAGGATATAGTATGATAGAGGGACTGTATTGCAGAGCACCGTAGTGTAAGGTTCACATTCCCGCTTCACATTAAATTGGGTAATCGTGACATATTACTAGATGTCACTCATGTTTTACGAGAATTAATAATTGATTAATTCTCGTTGCTAATTTAATTGTGAACCCAGAAAGTCCCACCCAATAGAAATTATTTTAAAAGAAAAATGGACAAATTTAGTAATTATGGAATTACTAAATTATAAATACAATTATTTAAGAAATAAGAATAATTAAATAAGTAATATGATTATTTATTTAATTATTAATTTAGATTGGGCTTTTTGCTAGCACCTAAAGCCCGGCCCAATAGCATTTAGAGTTTTAGAGTTTATTGTCTATAAATATAACATTAAACCCAAAATCCAATTTAATCAATCTGTTGGATCAAAAATGAAAATTTCAGAGAAAATTTACGTGTCCCTTTTTTCTCTCAAGTCTATTAAAATCTTGACGGTTTCGGGTGAACCAACTCGGCATCTCACACATGGGAGATATCAGGCGGGTTATCAGCTACAAAATCAGATTTCGTTTCGAGGTAACTTTTCGCTTTTGTGTCTTCGATTTAACCGTAAAATTTGAAAAACGTGATACCAATAAAATCAGATTTTATTTTCCGCTACATATGATCAGATCATGTTTTCTAACAGTAATAAGCTGTAGTGGACTTCCTTGAGTCTCGATCACCTGCAAAATCAGAGTCTACAAACCCTACCAAATCAAGAGTATCAGTTCTTTTCATGTAATTCAAACCAACATTTAAACAGCCATTAATATACCTCAGTGAAAACTTTAGGGCTTCCCAATGATGCTTCCTAGGGTTAGACATATATCTACTAAGTAAAGAGATTGAAAAGGCAAGGTCTAGCCTGGTACTGATCATGGAATACATGATGGTTCCAATTACATTGGCATAAGGAATGGATTTCATTTTTAACCTTTCAGAATCTGATGTTGGACATTGGGCTTTAGACAAAATAAAGTGACCTCCTAAAGGTGTATTTACTGGTTTGCAAATTGACATTCCAAATTTCTGTATAGCCTTTAATAAATAATCATGTTGGTGAATCTTTAGACAATTTTTACTTTTGTTTCTCTCAATTACCTTCCCTAAAACTTTCCTAGCAGATCCTAAATCTTTCATATCAAAGTTTGTGTTCAACATTGATTTTAGTTCATTAATCTTAGACTTAGATTTGCTAATCAATAAAATGTCATCAACATACAGCGGCAAATATACAGGGATATCAGAGAGAATGTAGTAAAGACAATTATCATATTCATTCCTCACAAAACCAATCCCAATTACAAAATTATCGAATTTCTTATACTATTGACGTGGGGATTGTTTTAGACCATACAGAGACTTTTTTCAACAAACAAACAAAATCTGGATATTTTTTGTTAACATAACCAATTGGTTGTTCCATATAGATGATCTCTTATAAGTCTCCATGTAAGAAAGTAGTTTTAACATCAAGCTGTTCTAATTCTAGGTCATATTGAACTACTATTGCAAGCATCAAACGAATGGTTTTAAACTTAACAACAGGTGAAAATATTTCAATATAATTAATGCATTCCCTCTGTGTAAAACCTTTAGCAACTAATCTAGCTTTAAATCTAAGAGGATTAGAGGGTAACATACCTTCTTTGATTTTGAACAGCCATTTACACTTCACCAGCTTTTGTTTCTAAGGTCTTGGGACCAATTCCCAAGTGTTGTTGGTTATCAAGAATGTCATTTCTTCATCCATAGCACACTGCCACTTAGAGCTATCTTGAGAGCTGACAGCCTCCTCATAAGAGGTAGGCTCACTGCCTCTCAATTCCATGCCTACCACCAAGGCACAATAAACAAGGTATGAATAGGCATACCTAGCAAGAGGTCTGACAGACCTCCTACTCCTATCTCGAGTCAACTGATAGTCTCTCAAGTTTTGCTGAGGGGAGTTATGATGCTCCACCTCAACCTCAGGGACTTCAGTTGGTTCCTCCTGATCACTTTTATGATCAAAGGATGAGTCACTACTAGGGTTGGGAATAACAGGGGTTGAGGCAGCTAGCACATCAGGCATTCCTGATGGCTGCTCCACCTGAAATGGGTATTAGATCCTATCACAAAGTCTTCTGTGATGCTAGGTTAGGTTCTGTTTCTATATTCTCTAGTTTGCAAGGGAAAACATTTTCATTAAATATAACATCCCTGCTTATGATTATTTTAACTCCTCCAGAACTCTTGTCCTATAACCTATAGCCTTTAGTTCCTTCTTGATATCCTACAAAGACACACTTTGAGAACCAAGGGTCTAGCTTTCCTATTGATTGATGAACATAGGCTTGACACCCAAAGACCTTTAAATGATTCAAATTCAATTTTCTACCTAGCCATTTTTCTTCAGGGCATATGAAATTTAAAACAGTTGAAAGGCTCTTGTTAATCAGGTAGGCAGCAGTGGACAGGGCTTCTCCCCAAAGGGTTTTAGGTATGCTAGCTGTAAACATTAGACACCTAACCTTTTCTATGAGAGTCTTATTCATCCTTTCAGCTACCCCATTTTGTTGGGGTGTGTTCCTAACAGTCTTATGTCTAGTGATACCTTGTGAATTACATAATTCACCAAAATCTCTATTACAGAATTTTAACCCATTGTCTATTCTTAAAAATTTAACCTTCTTATCTGTCTGATTTTCGGCTAAGGCCTTCCATACCTTAAATTTTTCTAATGTTTGGTTTTTAGTCCTAAGAGGGAATACCCACACTTTTCTAGTAAAGTCATCAACAATGGATAAGAAATACATGTTGCCACCAAGAGTTAGTGTTTGAGAAGGATCCCATAGGTCTGCATGCAAGTACTCTAGGCATACCTTCGCCAGATGAGTTCCTCTATGGAAACTCAGTCTGTGTTACTTGCCAAGAGTACAAGGCTCACAAAAGTTTAGGGACTCTGCAAACACTGAATCAAGATAACCTTGAGAAGACAGTACCTGCAGACCTTTCTGGCTCATGTGACCAAGTCTCAAATGCCAGAGATCTGTCTTATTAATTTTAATAGTACATGCAGAAGAAATAGGGTAAAAAGAACAACCATCTAACACATATAAGCCATGCCTTTTGGTACCAGTTAGGATTAGGTTATTATTTTTAAACACATGCATGGAACCATTTTCAGCAATATAAAAGTACCAAGAGAAATTAAATTTCGTTTTAAACCAGGCACATATCTAACCTTAGTGAGCATTCTGACTTTGTTATCATGCATTTTAAGGGTTATGTCTCCTATTCCTTTTATACTGCATGATTGATCATTGCCCATATAAACAGTGTCAGATTCTTTGTCACTAAAGTTTTGAAACCATGCAATATTAGGACACATGTCGAAAGAACACCCAAAGTCCATAATCCATTCATTAGTTACAGTTTCATCAAACACAGTCAGAACTTCAGCTAAAGTGTTTGAATTACTTGCAGCTATGGTTGCATTACCTCCTTGTTTCTGTTTTCGTAAAAGGTTATAACAATATTTTTTAATATGTCCCTCTTTCCCACAATGATAGCATTTCCATTTAGGTTTTTGTTTGCCCTTCTTTTCTTTGTTTTTACCCCTATTCCCAAAACCCCCAGATTGATCTCCATTACCCGAGTTGTTTTTCTTTTCCAATTTTCCTTTCACAAACAAGTTATTAGCAGGCTTCTTGGATGTATTCAATTCAAGTTCTCTAGCTTTAATTCCAAATATGACTAAATCTAAACTAGGTACAATTCCAGTATATTGAAGAGCATGCTTGACTACATTATATTCTTCTGGCAATGAGTTTAAAAGAATCATAGCCTCACTGGTATCACCCAGGGCTTGATCTGTTCCTCTTAATAATAAAGCAAGTTTGGTGAATTCATCTATGTTTTCATCCATAGATTTAAAAACATTCATTTTAAAGTTGAATAACATTCCTTTTAAATAAACTAAATTAGGAGCAGATAACACAGAATATAATAATTCCAATTTGTTCCACAGTTCAATAGGAGAATTTATGCTATCAACTTTAAGAATAACACTATCACCAAGGTGTAAGAAAATAAGATTAAAAGCTTCTTCTCTTACCTCATCAGTTCTAGTCAACTGATCTGCTGACCACTTTTTGTCGTCAGGCTCAAGTACAATAAGCACTTTGTGATGAGAGAACAGGACTCTCATCTTCTTTTTCCAACTATCGAAGTCATTTTTCCCGTCAAATGTACCAATATCATATCGAGTTGATGTCATCTTCACTTTGCACAAAGGAACCCTAAAACCCTAGACGCCGACAGAGACTCACACAGCAAACCCTTGACTAACAGAGACTCACAGCAAACCCTAGAGCCTTAGACCAACACAAGTAAAAGAAAAATATGACTCGGCAGATGAAATAGCACAGGCTCCGAAAACCCTAACGACGAATACCAGAGAAATGGCTCTGATACCACTGTTATGCAAAGATAAGCCTCGACCAAACACTCAAAGTAGCAAATACAGAATATTCAATACTGTAAGCATGCAATAATCAAAAATAAATCAAACACAAAACACCAAAAAATTTACCGTGGTTCACCCATTAATGAGGGCTATATCCACGTTGAGCTCCGATAAAGAGAGCTCACTCCACTATCTGAACAAAGACGATTACAACCTCAGTATACACAGATTCACTCTCAACCCTCACTGTACAAAATGATTCTCACCTTTAAATCGACCCCATAACCACATAACTAAAGGTCAGAGGTCAAACCCTAGAGAGAAAACATACATAAACTATACAGAGAGAGAAAGGAATTACAGAGAATAATCAGATCAAACCAAGCAAGAGGAAGGTAATCGGAGGCTGTACGTGCTGCTGATCTCGAGGCTGTAGAGGATATAAAGGAGGCTCCAACGGTGGCGATCGGGATGAATAAAGGCACAGCAGCACATCAACGATCGGGCAAGCAGCAGGTAATACGATAAGGAAGTACGCCAAGCAAAACGGCACAGCTGGTTACTGTTTCAACCATCCACTCAGAGGCCCCAAAAATGTTGTCGTTTTGGGTGGCTTTGAGGGTTGTCGAAAAGACCCTCCAGCCCCTCCGCCAAACGCAGCGTTTTGAAGCTTCATAGAAGTACAACAAAATTTTTTAACAAATTTAAATTTTAAAATATCTATCGTCAATAAAAACAATACACCAAACTTTTTTCACTACTTTACTCTACAAAGTGTGTGTCAAATGAGTGGGTTGTCTGTTGCTTAGCGTTCATTTCTAGTGAGTTGAACAGAATTTAACCCATTTTTGAAGTAACTTAGGCCAAGTTAGGTTTCTTATGCCAAGTTAGGTTGTGGGTCACGCCGACCTTGGTTTTAGTAGGCTAAGTTATTGGATCAAATGAAATAACTCATGTCAAGTTAAAGAAAATTATTTTTTAAAAAATATTTTGTAAGTATTTTTATCTCTTACTTAAAATTTATAGTAATTAGCTAAACTTATAAATTTTATGACTTAAAACCATCTAAATATTAGTAAAATTAAAATTTAGACTCATAACCTTGAGTTGATAAGGTATTAGTGAAATTAAATATCACTGCCACCGTTGCTACTGCTGTTGTTACTACTTGAAGAGTCCCCGTGGTTAGGCTAAGAAGCGGATGGCTACGGGACCGAGACCTCGCCGGGGCCACACAAACGTGCCAGAGACCTGTGGACTCACCACTAACTCGACGCCGCCTTCGCTGTACATCTCCTCCATCTTTTTCTCAGTGCTTCACCCTTTTCTACGCAGACCATGCTATTGGTACCCCTTGGATTACACCTTGAGCTATACAATGCATCACAAATGATAAAAATACCCTTCGCGGCTCATCATCTTAGATAAGGGATATTTTAGTCACATGCCTCACCGTCTCACTTCATTGCCTTAGGTGAGGGGTATTTTAAACATTTTAGCTACATTATATAGTCCATAATATACAAATAGCATTTTCCTTCTTACGCTATTTAAATCGTTTTTTATGTATTTTATTACATGCCAACAACTAAAAAATGGGGGGAAAAAATTAAAAAACATGACTAAATGGTTATACTGCTACAAACAACAGATTCCATCAATTTCTTGATTTAATCAATCTTTAATCTTGTGTTAGAGAGGGACTTGCTACTAATAATAATCATCGAGTATGTAATAACTAATATGAATTCTCCGTTTCTTCAAAACCACGTTTTCATAATTACAAGAAATTTTTATTTCATCACCTTCTTCCAAGTCCAACTCCTCCACATAAAAGAATAATAATCGAAAATGGTTTGATCTCCAACTAATGTGCCAGTCTTAGCCTGGGCAACTAAATAGTGGCAATAAATATTGTTGGTTTCTTACAGAATCTGAATCTGCGACCAAACCACAAGAACAAGAATAAAATTGCAAAAGATAAATTAGAAACATAAAGAATATAAGAACATAAGATTTACGTGTTCGGATCTATAAAGAGGATCCTACTCACGGCAGAGGCTCCGCCTCTAGTCAATCCACTAAAGACTTTGTCGATTATAATAGATTACATCAACTTATAACAAGAACTCAAGAAATACAGTATTGCAAAGAAAATCGAAGAACTAGAAGCAAGTACAAAATATTCAAACACCAAGAACTACCTGTAGAAACAGTATCTTCACCACAATCCATCACGCCTCAGGTGTATTTACAATAGAGATTACACAATATAAGTAGATCTTACCAACAAGAAGTCAATCGATCGAATAAAGAGATTCACGAGAGTGTATCTCTTTTCATGTGCCAAAAGTAGGGTTTTCAGAGAGAGAAAATGAGCCAATCTATTGATTAGGGCATCACAGAGCCCTTATATAGAAGTGAGAAATCGAGTTGAGCCATAAAAAAACACGCATAGCCACACTCGGGCTTGGCTCGATAATAGATCTCGGCCCACATTAAGAATGGATCTTGGTCCACAATATTAATCAGCACAATTATCATCATCAAATTATATATACACAATAAATTACATTTAAATGTAAATAAAATGAAAACCCAACTCCATATAAGAAAATTGCTAACATAATGCACATGGAAAAACATAAATGATAAAAATTATTTTAATACATTTTGAATCACCTTACTTAACAAATATGAACGTCGACTTTGGTTTTGTTGTGGAATTTGAAGTCAATGTATCAAAAATGATGGTTCGGGTCTTTAATCTTGTGGACACATAAAAAATCTATCGAATAAAATGCTTATTTCCGACTCCAAGAGGTGGCACCTTAAGAGCATAATATGAGCTTGTGGCCTCATGCTGCAACCAATCAGGAAACATGCCCCGGGATGACAAATTCTAAATGAAATTGCACCATGCATCTAAGCATAAATCATGTTATGTGTCAGTACATTCCAAATTTTGATTCCACACTGCTAAGGTTATAAATTAGTATTATAACCATTGTTTAATAACAAAAAAGAAAAATGAACCATTTTGATCCATTTCGATTATTTTTAATCATAGATATAAAAGAAAGGCCACTAGTATCTTGTAGTTGATAAAACTTATTCCAATTTTATGGGTAGAATACCTCCCTAATTTAGGACAACGGTAACAAGATAACAACTCATAGTTCATGATTGATTCAAGTGATATGCTTTTTAATGATGGGCAAATGTAAACTATAATGGCACTGTTGGAACTTCGACTACCTAAAAGTTTTGGGAGTGATTGGAGTCTTTCACAACAAACCAAATGGAGATGCCGAAAGTAAGGTCACTGATGCTTTTCTAGCAGGCTAGAATAGTTATTTCCTCTAATATACAAGCTTGTGTTCTCTTTACGTATTTTTAATTTTTAGTTTTGAGTTTTAAATTTATTTTAAATTTTTTATTTTAATAATCTATTTTTAGAAAATTAAAAACGTGTTCTTTTTATCATTTTAAAAATTATTTCTTAAAACAAAAAATTAGAAAACTCCTTTACTTTAGAATTTTGAGAAAAAATATTTTATAATATTTTATTCAATGAATTTGATTATTAAATGATAAAATTAACTCTTTTTAATAAAATTTTACTATTAAAATAAAACAATATATTTGATTAATAAATTACTAACATCTAAGTGATAATTTATATTAAATATTATTATACATAATATATGTAATATACTTAATAATATATTATATGCTATCCTATATTTTTAATTATAATATAGATATACTACATTTTTTAAATTTTAAATAAATATATAATTTTATTTTTAAAATTTAAGAATAAATTTTTTTTCTTCTTTTTTTTCTCCTTTTCTTAATTTTTTAGAGTCAAAACATGGAAAATGGATTGTTTTTTCATGTTTTGACTTAAAGATTGTTTTGGGTTTTCTTTACAAATTTTTTTTCTTATTTTCGAAAATGTATTTTTGAAAATAACAAAATAAACGCATTTTCATTATTTTAGAAAATCAAAAACTAAAAATGACATGAAAATAACAAAGAGAATACAACCTAATGTTTTCAACTTGTTCAATCTCCTAACTTCACTTGGCAAATTTGACAAATGAGGGGATGCAATCGTTAAAATCTCCAATTATGGAAGGTTGCATATACTTTTTGGCAGACAACCAAATTTAGATCTAAAAATACTCAAACGGGTTAATGAGATCATACTCCCAATTTCTTCGGATAATGGACTCAAAGAGCAGTCTTCTATGTGCAATATCTTTAAGCACCTTAAGCCTTGTACAAAGTTTAGTGACAACCCAAGAAAACCTATACTCATTTTTGTTAATGTCTGACATTGGTCCAAGTACTGAGAGATTATTAATTGTTCAAGAGGTTTCAAGTTGGCAATCTCCCATGAAAGCTTTCCTAAGACTCTCGCTATTACGGAGGTCTAGAACAAGTAATTTGTGGAGATATCTAATAGACTTATATCCACCTCTTGCAATCTTGTGCAATTGCTAAGAAGTAGTACCTCAAGATTGGAGAGTATGGAGAAATTAGGAGTTGTGGTTAAATTATGACAATTACTAAGGATAAGGAATTTTGGAATTACTGCTTGTACCCTCAATTTTGGTAGAGGAGATAAATCGCAAGTGGAGACTTTGCCTCACTACACAGGGTAAGGAATCAAACCCAAAACCTACTAGTACAAATCATAGCTTATCATGATCTAACTACTTGACCTGTACCCTGTGAGCAAGGACAAGAAATTTTAGTTTATTTAAAACTTGTTGAAAACAATAATAAAAGATCAATTCTCATATGATATGACATACACACGATAAATGTATATCCAAGTGATTTATATCAATGTTTAAGAAAGAGAAATATATAAGAAATAAAAGTTTTCACCTTGGGTACCCTCCCAACTTGTTTTATGTTGCTGTAACTCAAGTCAAGAGCAACCAAATTCCCTAGGTATAATTGTGATGGCAAAACACCAAGAGTAAAGTGATGCCAATGTAGCCATACTAAATCATCATTAGACAAATGTTTGTAGCCAGCACTAAGTAGAACATGATTGAGATGAAGCACCCTTGGTCTTTTCATCTTTTGAAATGTTTTTGCATTCACTTGAATAGCTTTTTTCTTGGGTGAGAACGGGATAAGGCCCTCAGCCTCTTCAGTTCCCTACCCATAACAAACCAAAGGAAAAGATTAATACCATTGGTGGAAAAAATAGTATTGAGAATGTGCATATGCATTTTGTCATTCATGTAGCAATTGCGCATGCTATATTACCAACAACAAATTTTTGATACATTTTAGTCCTAATTTCCTTTGTTTTCCATCTTTTTGTTTTCTCTATTTTCTTGTTGAGCAAAAAATAAAGAAAAATACAACAAATGTTAGTGAGAAGTTAGCCAATATGGATCTCACCTCACAATTTTTCAACACTTCAAGAGCATCTTCGAAATTCCATGATCTACTACATTTTTCTAGATAATCAACACTCTCTTGTCGAACTATCTCTCTACCCATCTGTATGAGAATATCATGCATTACAATCACATCTTTGTATTTTGGACAATATTTACACTCATCTTTTTTATCATATTTTAGGAGACAAAGTTCCTCCAAGTGTTGAAATCCAATTTCTGGGAAAATCTTACAATCTTGTAATACTTGAAAGGTAAAATTTTTACTCTTGGGAACAAAGAAGCATGCTATATCTAGGATTTTTTTTTTCTTCTGTATATAATGAATCAAAACTTATCCTTAGTTTTGTTTGAATGTCATTATGAGGAATCTTTTTCAATTTTGTAATTGCACTTCTTCTTTCAGATTGATGGTTTTTTTCCATTCATAAAAGAATCCAAAACTTCAAGAACTAATGGAATACCCCTAGCTTAATCCACCATTGTATTTGGAAGCTCCATAAAGCCCTCTAGAGAATTATGTTTATTGAAGGCATGCAAATTAAAGAGTTGAAGAGATTCATCTTTATTCAACTGCTCAAGCTCATATGATAAGTACTAATTTAAGCGAGTTCAAGAAATAAATATTTCTAGTAATTACAATAATTCTACTCCCACGATGGACGAACCCTGGATTAATTGCTAGTGCATTCAACTGTTCCACACAAACCACATCATCAAAAACTAGGAGAACTTTTCTTCCATAAAAGCTCTGTGTTTTATGAATTCAGTCCCCACATGAGAATTTGCCATGTTATAATTTTCATTCTCCATGATATTAGATAGAATTTGTTTTTACAAAGTAAACAAATCCCCCTTTGATTGCTCCCATGTTTCTCTAACATTGGCAAGAAAACTACAACCTTAAACCTGCTACGAATACAATTATACACAGCTTTAGCAATTGTTGTCTTGCCTAGTCCACTGACTCTCATATTGCAATAATGCGAACATCATCGGATGACGTCACACAATACAACTTGAGTAACTCATGTAAATGAGGCATTATTCCAACTGGATGGGTTGCAACATTTAAATGTATGCCTGAATTTAATTTTCCTTAAACCACTTCAACAATGTCCTCAACCAAGCTTGCTTCGTCCCTACTAATTCATCCAAAAGGATGGAATTAAAAAAAAAGAAAAGAAAAGAAAAACACTATAATTCTACAAACATTTAAATAATCAAAATTAAGTGATTATAAGAAAAAAAATATACATATAATTATTGGAGACGAAACTAGCCAAACTAGCTAGCAACTTCAGTTGGAAGTTGCTCTCCAATTCTCCATCTTGAGAACCTCTTCTTCATGTTTGGCCGAGGCTTCTGCAATATTCCCTTTTTATTTTCATATATCAAATGGTTGTATATTATAAAAGATGGGCAAAACAATATACAACTGTAATTTCTTGCTACACTCCATAATCTTCTCTAGTTCGTCCAAACACCACGTAGATGTAAAGTAGTTCTTTGAGAACACAAGAAGTGACATTGATGTTCTCAATTGCTTCCAATAGTATTGGTGCAATACTCTTTCCTCTATTCAAGTTTTTGTTGTCTCTAAATGTGAGAAAATTGTTACGCATTAAAGCGACTAGTAGATGACTAACAATGGTCTTGAAGCTATCAAGCGGCTAAAACTCAAGAAGACATGGTATTTTTGCTGTGGTGGTGGGATAGGAGATGACAATGAAGCAGCCATGGACAAGCCTAAACATGAATAAAAGAAGATATCAACATAAAATGAAGTTCAAGACACAATTGGGGAGCAACAACAACAACATTACTGCGTTAATTAGTTACACTCACATTTGGTAGGATTACTATACCTCACCATCAATCAATCATAATAATTTAATGATCAACATATGTTTCACAATATGTAAGAAAATAAATAAAACTAAGACAAACTTACAAAACTTGCTTCCAATGGTTTGATCTGATTCCAATCTGTTGAGACTCAACACTAAACCTTAGAATTTTACTTAAGCAATCGCAGACTATTTGATGGTCTGAATGAAACAATCATTCACAGTGCTGGAATCAAAAAATACAAATACAGAGAAATAAAAAAAAGAAACGGAGGCACAAGAGTTTTTACCGTGGTTCACCTCAAACTGAGGCTACGTCCACGTTGAGCTCGAGAGAGAAGAGCTCACTGCACTATGAGATGAATAATCAGATTACACCCTCATAAGCCCTCACTAACAAAACCCTCAAAAACAATCAATGGTTCGAGAAAACCAAATTGTCGATCAATCACTTAATACAAATTAAAGGCAAACTTATCGAACCATAAAAACTATACAAACATGTACAGAAAAGAAATCGAGAACAAACCAAAACGAAACCCTAGCCAAAAGGCGAGAGCCTTCAACCCGCAAGAACAACCTGACTATCTTTCTGATTTTTCTTCGTATTTTTCGTCTCTCCTGGTTCACATCTCGAGGCATCAATAAAAGCGATTAAGAGCGGCTGAGATTGCGCCTCATAAAGTGTAGATGGATGGATCAGATCAAATCATGCAAGCACGATTATAATCCCAACAGAAAACAACAGAAGAGCAGGAGATGATCGGGCAAAAGGCTGAGAGGGCATAATCAGGCGCCAGCTGAATGTGAGCTTATGGTTGCCACGTGCAGCCATCCAACGGCTGCCAAATGGCAGCACGCGGTTGCTGCACGTTGCCCTCCAGTCAGCTAAGAGTAACGACGCCGTTTGGAGCTTCACAGCCAACACAATCGTTGTCTTTGAAGATAGCCACAAAGTGATGAAGAGAATGGTGGAAGGAAAGTGCAAATCGCAATCCCAATTCCAAATAATTTCAAGTCATATATATAATGGTGTTTACGTGAATTATTGTGAGGTGGGGCCAGCCTTTTTATCCTTGAAGAGATTGCCGTTCAATCACTGCGAAGCTTACTGGAGGTTGCCTTGCCTTGCGTCCTAATTAAGCTAAAATATCTGAAATCAACCATCTAATCGCAGTGCACCATCAATTCATTAATTACTCATAATATGTGTTATTGTTTAACTTATCAACTTACAATACAATATTATTCTTAATATTTTATAAATAAACAAATCTAATATGATATATTTCAGCTTAAACTAATTGTCAATATTTTGAATTTTATGCTTTTTTATTTAGACACCTTTTAAATTTTATATTTCATCAAATCAACCTCTTCCCTTTCTCAAATTAATCATAACATCTTCTTTATTATCAAGGAATAAATTAACTATACACTCATTAAATATTAAACTTTTGGCTTGGAGTGGATTGGAAACATGGATGGAGGAGGGATATATAATTTGTAGACCAAGTCTTAGTATTGTTAATATTTTACAATACACCATTATTCTTAATATTTTATAAATAAACAAATCAGTCTTTCAACTTTCGATATCATTTTCAATTTCAATGAGTATAAATTAATCATACATTCTCTAATATTGAATTTTTAACTTAGTTACTTTTGAACTTTTTCTTTTTTCAAATATGTTCCAAAACCTTTTCAAAATGGTCAAAACTCCCCATCCATAGAAAAGACTTTAATTATAAACTAAAATAAGTTAAAATTGTTCCTAATATCTACTTACTTTAGTTTAATTGACTTTCTTTTTTAAAAATGGAATGTCAAGGCTTTTTCAGGCATGGTTTTGGATTAATTCAACAAAAAATAAAATTTAAAAAATGTTACAGAGTCAAGAGCCCAAAATTTAAAAAGTTAATTTTTTTTAACACTATTAATAATGGATAAGGTGTGATGGATAATTTTAAAGATTATTAGTCGATCAAATTTTAAAATTTAAAGAGTTTATCAAAAGGTAAAAAGTAAAGAAATGTAGGTATATTTAGGGGTGTGCAAATGGTCAATTTGGTTAAAAAATTGACCAAAATTCACTAATCAATTAAATCAAACTGAGGAGAAAAATTAAAAAATTAATCAAAATTCACTAATCAATTAAATCAAACTGAGGAGAAAAATCAAATCAAACTAACCAATTAACTCGAAAAATTGAACCAACCAATAACTGAAAATCAAGCCTAAACTATATAAAGCGATTAAACTAGAGAAACTCAAAAAAAAAATCAAAGAAAACCAAAGTAACCAAAAGGAAACACATAAAATAAAAAAAATAAAAAACGACGTTGTTTTATAAACATTAAAACAACATTGCTTTAACATTCAGTTGGTTTGGGTAGTTTGATTTTTTTATCCAAAAAATTGAATTGAAAACTAAAAATTGAACTTTTGATAAAATAGAATGAAACCACTAGAAAATAGAAAATAAAAAACAGAAAATTGAGATTGAAACCGTGCCAGCGTAGCCATACTAGCCTTCTAGATATATGTTCATAACCTTCATTAAAGTGAATATATATGACTGAGATGAAGTAATTTGAATCTATTTGTAAGGTCCACTTCCGAATATTACCACTACCATAGGATATTCGAAAGAAATTATTACAGTAATGATATAGAACAAACCATAATAAAACCAACAACTCATTTCATTACTAGAAACAGAAACTAAATTAAGATTTGGTTATGTTTCTAATATCTCATGACTCTAGATTCGATGGCCATACAAAATAATGAGAGGCTCAAGTGCTAATAAATATAATAAATTCTCATCAACTATAAAGCTCACCAAATCACTAACTACGATCTTCAAAGTTAGGACGCGTCTCCGTATACCACTATCCCTGGGCTGTAGTCCTACTAGACTCACCCCCAATAACATTCTTTCCTTTACCTGGAATAGCAAAAAAGATCAAGTGAGCCACAAGGCTCAGTAAGTTTGAGAACAATGGACAATGTATAGATCCAAAAACATGATGACACCAAGAAGAGTAATCAAGGACTTCACAATTATATACAAGATTCACAATTTATGAATTTATCAATTCAACTTAATATATCATGTCATCATGTATCACTATGCAAATGTGCATAAAATTTCAATGTCATTATCAATTCTCACAAACTTGCAAGTCATCAATCAATACATGCAAGAGTGTATCATTTCATTATCAATATCAATCTCTCCGGCTCTCAAGCCATAAATTGATGCATGCAAAAGTGCATAATTTCAATAAAACCTCACAAATAAATATGAAACCAACCTGCCGAGCTATGGCCACCTCGTCCCGCGAGAGGTGCTCTAGGGTACCCTTTCCCCTCCGCGCAAAATAATAGGTGCGCAAAATATATATATATATATATATGACATGTACATGTATGCATTTGCCAACAATATGCATTTAAATTCTTGTTTCCTCAATATTCATACTTTCAACACCATTTACCCATACCGAGTATTTTACCATCATCAGATAAATTCAACATATCTTATTTCATAACATTTACCACATCCAAGATGTAATTTATAACACAAAAATGATTGATGTAAATTATAACGTATAAATAATTTTGAGAGATATTATTTAAGGTTATATCTTAATTCATCAGTTGAGGAGTATTATGGATTTAATAACTATTTTTTTCATCATATAATTTTTTGTGAATTCACTTAACTAGTGTCAGTATGCATTTACTTGCATTCGTGCTCGTAATTCAAATTCATAATTAGTCCCCATATAATCAAAATGACCACACCGTGCGTGTTTGTTCATTAACAAACAAGTATCGATCTCTTACACCAATAGTGGGTGTTTAATTAAATAATCAGATTCTGAGGAATATTTAAAAGGAATTTCACTGAGGCATCCCAGAATTTGAACATATGTGAGATCATTTAAAATAGATAAATTGTGTATTCAATACACTTACAATGGTTGCGCTTGTGTATTCTTATTTACTATCAGAATCAACTTTGATTTGTTAAATAAGAGTATGGTTCAAAGCGATTTGATTTCCAAAAGATGACCGAGGTGGCGGCTTGCGACAAGGTTGGAGCTTGTGGCCAAGGGTTCGCGGCATGAGCTCGCAGTAAGGGCTTTGGGCACGAGTTCATGGCAAATGGGCTTGTTATAAGGAGGCATATAGGCATGAGCTCACAGCAAAGGATCGCGATAAGAGTTTGAGGTAAGGGCTTGTGGGATGAGGTCGCAGAAAGGCTTGTGGCAAGAGCTCACATGAGAGTTCGGTAAGAGCTCACGACAAAGGATTGTGGCGAGAGCTCGCGCAAAGAGCTTTCTTAGTAAATGACTCAAGGGCTCGCAAAAAAGGCTTGAAACGGAGTTCGCAGAAAGAGCTTGTGGGGTTGGTTTGGATAGATGTACATAGGCTATTTAAAATAGAGGGTATCTATACCAAGTTATTCGTCTCGAATATATATATATATAGGAGGGGCTATTCGAAGCTAGACTTATATATGTTTGTGAGTATTCTGGATCTGACATTCACAAGTAGGAGATATCATTTGGATGGTTCATGCCTATTCGGATGCGTCATTTAGGCTTTTGTGAGGTGCATTTGGCCATGTATACACGATTAAGTTTAAGAAGATACCAAAACGAACAGAGCCTCGTATCTATATCTAGAAAAATAAATCACCATTCACTGAAAGAAACTTGGGGTGGAAACAAACTCCATTTTGAAACCACAACGAGACCCACAAAGAGATACAGAAATAGAGAAGTTGAACACAGTGAGCTAAAATGAATATAATGAGCTAAAATGAACACAACAATCGTAACAGTAGAAATAAGATATAGAATAGCTCGCACGAAAACAAAAGATGGTGCAACGGGAACTTGCACAAGAATATAAGACATAATAATATATAGGAGAACTTGCACTATAATTGCAGGGAGAGTCCAAGAAGAAACTTGCTTGATGAAGATGCCTCCACTAGCGAAATGGAAGCAACATCGCACACACTACAAAAAATCAGCGTTTTAGCGACGGATCCATCGCTAAAACATCAAAATCCGTCACTAAATTTTTTAGCGACGGATTTAGTGACAGGTACCTTTCCGTTGCTAAAAAAGGCATCGCTAAAATTTAACGACGGGTATTTTTTAGCGACGGGGGTTGTACTCGTCGCTAATCAGCGACGAGGTTGACCCCGTTGCTAAATTTTAATTTTTTTATTAATTTTTTTATTTTTTAGCGATGGGGTTGAGCCCATCACTAAATTTTTTTTTTTTTTATTTTTTAGCTCGCTAAATTTTAATTTTTCATTTAATTTTTTTATTTTTTAGCGACGGGCTCAACCCCGTCGCTAAATTTTAATTTTTTTATTTAATTTTGTTTTTTATTTTTAGCAACGGGTTTGAGCCCGTCGCTAAATTTTAATTTTTTTGTTTATTTTTTTATTTTTTAGCGACTCAATTGAGCTCGTCGCTAATTTCGTCGCTAAATTCAACCCCAAAATTCAAAATTAAACACGCACCTTGGCCTTCCCTCATGTGTGCCACGTGACTGCGCCTCTACTCGTCATGTGGCAGCGCTGGGATATTATTTGTAATATCTCAAAAATTGAGAAATAAATAATGAATATTAATTCGGTGTTTGAGGACATTAATGAATATTTGGGAATTTAAGATGAAGTATTTACTTGTGTGGTTTTGAGGAAAATAAGGAATTAAATTTAATTAATTAAATTATTTGGTTGATAATTATTAAATTATTTGTATTATGGAAGTGGGAAATTAATTGTTGGAAATCTGAGGGTATAAGAGATATTTTTATATGGGGTGTTTGTGAGAACTTATGAAAGTATGGGGTTTAAATGTAATTTTCGAAACTATTGTGGGATCACCTTAAAGTTAATTTAGTGTGTATACATGTTGAAGAATGCAGCCAAATCGCTCGGTCACGCGCGTGCACGAGGGAGCCGCAGGTCGCGAGTTCGAGCCCCCCGCGGGTGTGCGCTGTGGTAGATTTTGGCTGGGCTACCACGTGGCAGCCGCTGGTGGTCTCATTTCTCTTAATTTTTAAGCTGCAATTGCAGCAAGAAATTGGATCAAAATGGGGCAGAAAACGGAGAGGAATTAAAGGGAAGAAGAAGCAGCACGCAAGGCCGATTTGTGGAGAAAAAAATTGAAGATTAAACTATGTTTAATCGCAGTTTAATTAATTAGGTAAGTAAATAAATATGTAATAATTATTCTGTATGGTTGGAATTTTATTTTAGGTCCAATTTTATTAATTTTTGGAGTTATTCTATTTTACAGCGTGTATTATTTTGGTGGCATTTAAGCGTAAAAACGCTGTAAACAGTTAAATAAAGGCAAGCTCTCTTTACCTTGCGATCTCCTTCCATTTTATGAATTTTACATCTTTCCTTAACTCGATCTAGTATCCCGTATTAATTGTATAATTGAGGATGTTATTAGCGTGATTTAATTTAAATTAAATATGAGACTCGTTGGGATTTTATTTGAGGTGCGCTTATGTGGGATTTTAAATGGTTAAATTATTTATATTACACGGTTAGATTTAATTAATGTGAGCCGCGGATTTTATTAATCGTTATTAAACGTTTTACTTCTCAGCGAGAGTGTAAGAAATGCAAGAAACGGCCGTATAAAGGCAAGTTCCTAACCCTCTCCTCGTGTTCTTCAATTCCCGTGAAAGACCCCGTGATTTCTCGTATTTTATCACCTCCCTTACTTTAATTCGGCACCTAGCCTTATTTGTTGAATTATTATTCATTTGTTTTAATTTAAATTAAATCCGAGACTTCTAAAATTTTATTCGTTGTGAGCCTATGGGGGTTTGTACCGCCCCTACTCCTTTTGGGAATGATGCTGAACTAGTTTGGGGACTGGGTTCCTAAACGTGCGAGTTTATTTACGATTTTTCTCGGATTTATTTATGGTTCGGTTAGAGCTATCGAGCAGTGGGGCAGGGGTTGGTTGTTGGTGACGTTGGGATATACTATTGTATGGCCTTGATATGGACCGTCGGGTGGACACTCCTAGTCACTGGCCGTTGATCGGTGCCAGGCACTGCTGACTAGCTCTACCAGGTTGTAATTTACTGCTCGTCTAGATTCATTATTTTCTTGTTGCATAGTTTGGTATGCACATGGGTACGGGCTGCATGTTGGGATATTCATTTACTGAGTATGCTTGGACACGGACATTCTAGGCTGGTCGGGTTGCATCCAACACGGGCATATGGAATGTTCCAGAGGTGATGTTGAGTAATATCTTGCGAGATGTGAGCGTATCTGATATTTTTATATGGGGTGTTTGTGAGAACTTATGAAAGTATGGGGTTTAAATGTAATTTCTAGAACTGTTGTGGGATCACCTTAAAGTTAATTTAGTGTGTATACATGTTGAAGAATGCAGCCAAATCACGCGGTCACGCGCACGCACGAGGGAGTAGCAGGTCGCGGAGCCCCCCGCGGGAGTGCGCGCTGTGATGGATTTTGGCTGGAATTTTCCAGCCAAACCTTGCCCAAAACCTCGTTTTGGGCAAGGCAGTGGCACCAGCTGGGCTGCCACGCAGCAGCCGCTGGTGGTCTCATTTCTCTTAATTTTTAAGCTGCAATTGTAGCAAGAAATTGGATCAAAATGGGGTAGAAAACGAAAAGGAATTAAAGGGAAGAAGAAGCAGCACGCAGGGCTGATTTCTAGAGAAAAAAATTGAAGATTAAACTATGTTTAATCGCGGTTTAATTAATCAGGTAAGTAAATAAATATGTAATAATCATTCTGTACGGTTGTAATTTTATTTTAAGTCTAATTTTATTAATTTTGGGAGTTATTCTATTTTACGGCATGTATTATTTTGGTGGCATTTAAGTGTAAAAACACTGTAAACAGTTAAATAAAGGCAAGCTCTCTTTACCCTTGCGATCTCCTTCCATTTTATGAATTTTACGTCTGCCCTTAACTCGATCTGGTATCCCGTATTAATTGTATAATTGAGGATGTTATTAGCGTGATTTAATTTAAATTAAATATGAGACTCGTTGGGATTTTATTTGAGGTGCGCTTATGTGGGATTTTAAACGGTTAAATTATTTATATTACACGGTTAGATTTAATTAATGTGAGCCGCGGTTTTATTAATCGTTATTAAACGTTTTATTTCGCAGCGAGAGTGCAAGAAATGCAAGAAACGGCCGTGTAAAGGCAAGTTCCTAACCCTTTCCTTGTGTTCTTCAATTCCCGTGAAAGACCCCGTGATTTCTCGTATTTTATCACCTCTCTTACTTTAATTCGGCACCTAGCCTTATTTGTTGAATTATTATTCATTTGTTTTAATTTAAATTAAATCCGAGACTTCTAAAATTTTATTCGTTGTGAGCCTATGGGGGTTTGTACCGCCCCCACTCCTTTTGAGAATGATGCTAAACCAGTTTAGAGACTAGGTTCCTAAACGTGCGGGTTTATTTACAATTTTTCTCGGATTTATTTATGGTTCGGTTAGAGCTATCGAGCAGTGGGGCAGGGGTTGGTTGTTGGTGACGTTGGGGTATACTATTGTATGGCCCTGATGTAGACAGTCGAGTGGACACTCCTAGTCACTGGCCGTTGACCGGTGCCGGGCACTGCTGACTAGCTCTACCAGGTTGTAATTTACTGCTCGTCTAAATTCATTATTTTCTTGTTGCATGGTTTGGTATGCACATGGGTATGGGCTGGATGTTGGGATATTCATTTATTGAGTATGCTTGGACACGAACATTCTAGGCTGGTCAGGTTGCATCCAGCACGAGCATATGCATCGAGTGTGGTTTACTATGTGGGCGGAGCATGACCTGATGCCTGGATGTATGGGCGCCGGTGTATCACGTTGATGCTCACTACACCATTGCATTGTTATGTGCATTGCATGGTTAGTGGCAGTATTTAGTTCTCGGACGGAAGTACCGTTCCGAGGGAGCCTCTGACTCGGGTATCGAGAGTACCGACATAGACGGGTGTCGGGAGTACCGACACAGACATACGGGTGGCTGGAGCACCGACCCGAGATTGCGCACACAGAATGCTGGAGGTAAGTTACCGTCCAAGGCAACGACAGGTTAGTATTGGACTTGGGTGCCAGGTATCTTATGTGGGCCCCAAGGACCGGTATGTGCTATGATTATGCTATACTATTGTGTTGTAGCATCTCATGACTTGTGTGTATTTGGGGGTTAGTGTTCTGGGAGAAGTTTATTGGTTTTGTGCAACCTTCAGCCTTTCTTTTTTTATGCTTGCTGAGTCTCTCGACTCACCTTGTTTTTCCATCATTCCAGGTAGTGGCAGCGTGGACCATGGCAAGAGAGTTAGCTTTTGGTGCCAGAGTCGGTATGGTGTACAGGCAGTCCCGTCAATCCCTATCAACTCTGATGTCTGAGTAGGGTTTACTCTATTATTTTATACTGTGCCAGGTCTTTCCTCGAGTCTCGTGTATGTCGGCACAGGAGTCTGTGTTTATGTAATTATTATGTGACCGTTGTGATAGTGGGGTACCCGTAGTGCATGCATGTGTTTAGCTTCGTTTTTGCTGTTCTTATTTTTTTTATATGCGTGCCAAGGTGGTTTTGGTCTTGTGTTTCATTCTTTCTCCTTCCGTAGGCGCTCTCGTTCGAGTAGTCCGGGTGATTGGGATATCCGGGCGGGGGTGCTTACATTATTCCCAGTTATTATCTCAAGTTCTTTACTGGATTCGAATCCCCAATCTTTCATGACCAAGTTCCGCCCGCCAGCCAGTCGATTTGGAAGCCTTCTTGTTTATTGATGTATATAAAATATATTTATAGTATTATCTTCCAAATATTTCAAAATTATATTTATACACCAAAATTTCTCAAACTTATTTTATGATATTAATTTTAATATATTAATGTTAGTAAAGGAAAATGAATATTAATTTTAATTTTATTTTTATTTCATTATTAATTCAAATAAACTTTATTAATTATTATATTAGCAGTGAAAAATTATATTTTTATTTTCATTTTAATTTGTAATATATTTAAAAATTATTAGTTTAATTTTTACTATAATAATGTTAGTAAAAATTATTATGATATGTTTAAATGTAAAATTTTTAATTAAATTTTTTATTTTTTACTTAATTTTTTTTTATTTTTTAGTGACGGGATTGACCCGTCGCTATATTTTAATTTTTTTTTATTTTTTAGCGACAGGGAGTATCTATCGCTAAATTTTAATTTTTTTTATTTAATTTTTTTATTTTTTCAACAATCGGGTTGTTCCATCACTAACTTTTAGTTCTTTATTTATTTAATTTTTATTTTTTAGTGATGGGGATCCCCTGTCGTTAAATTTTAATTTTTTATTTAATTTTTTTAATTTTTTAGAGACGGGCATACCCCGTCGCTAAATTTTAATTTTTTTTATTTTTTAATTTTTTAGTGACGGGTTGACCCGTTGCTAAATTTGAATTATTTTATTTAATTTTTTTTATTTTTTAGCGACGAGGATGAGCTCATCACTAAATTTTAATTTTTTTATTTAATTTTTTTAATTTTTTAGCAATAGGCGTACCCTATCGCTAAATTTTAATTATTTTTAGTTTTTAGCGACGGGTGTACCTCGTCGCTAAATTTTAATTTTTTTACTTTAATTTTTTTATTTAATTTTATTTAAATTCTTTTTATCTAAATTTTAATTTTTATTTAATTTTTTTTTATTTTTTAGCTACTGGATTGGCTCCGTCACTAAATTTTAATTTTTTTATTTAATTTTTTTTATTTTTTATCGACAGATTGACCCCATTGCTAAATTTGAATTATTTATTTATTTTTTTAACTTTTTAGCGACGGGTTGACTCGTCGCTAAATTTGAATTATTTTATTCAATTTTTTTTATTTTTTAGCAATGGGGTTGACCCCGTCGCTAAATTTTAATTTTTTTATTTAATATTTTTTATTTTTTAGCTTCGGGTTTGAACCCGTCACTAAATTTTAATTTTTTTATTTTTTAGCTACGAGATTTTCGTCGCTAATTTCTTTACTAAATTTAGTGATGGGGTTTTCGTTGCTAATTAAGTCGCTAAATTAAAAAAATATTTTAAAAAATTAGCGACAGAATAATTCCGCCACTAAATTCCGTCATTAAAATACATTTTTCTTGTAGTGGCAGCAGCAAAAATTGAACAGTGAAGGAAAAGAAAGAGCTGAATAAGAAGACGAAGAAGATGAGGTTGAAAAATAAAGTTGTAGACGAAAGATGAATGAGGAAAGAATACAAATGGGGACGTTGGACGCCAGAAATGATACTAAAAGGAGGAAATTCTCGGCATAACAAAAGGGATAAAGAAATGGTTGCAGGTTTGCCCCTGCATTCCATGATAGATTACTTGATTGGTCATCACCCTTATAATGGTCAAAAGGAAGACCAATGGCACTATTGATATTTGCTGACCAATTTAATTTATTATGATTTTCTTTTAAAAATTTTAAATCTCATTTCTCAATTGAGCTCAGCCCATGTTGTGGGCCATTCCATGACTCAACTCATTGATCCAAATAATTCTCGACATCTAACTCCATTCATAATTTAATTAAAGTTCTAAACACATTTCAATAGCCAAATTCATTTGGACTTTTTTCACATTTTTTAATTCCATTTGGATGGGCTACCAAATTTTTATTTCTGCTTACACTTTTTCCCATAAAAAAAATATTTTCAATTCTCAATTAATTAAAACAAATGTTTTGAACCCATAATAAAATACCAAAAATGCTTGGACCCCTAACGAGTCATTACAAAAAATATGGGAGACCATTCTTCCAGACAACATTGCCCCACGTTGTCTTGCACAACGTGCATCGCCTCTAAGAGGCCTTTCTTTCTCGAGGGGACCATTCCTCTAAGGGGTTTTTCACAAAGGCCTTTCTCTGAGCTTAACCCCAAGATGACACTGTGTACGGCAGGACAATGCTGCATCATACAATTGGGACAACATCACATCCTACGATCGGAAAGGCATTGCTTTCCTCGTGCACGTGTCCTAGTCATGAAGGCTATAATACCCTTCAACCCTTCACTGTATGGGACATTTTTTTGGGAATCACTACAACAAAATTTGGTTTTCTCTACAAAACTTTTCATAAAAAGAAATTAATTTCTGTAGCAAAAACTAATCAGCTACAAAAATTTATTCATAACGAGAATCTTAGCTAAAATCTTATAGCTAATAGTATTTAGCTATAATTTAATATTTCATAAAAAATAACAAACTTTTTGCCACAATCGGAGAAATATAGAGAAAACATTACTTTTCTACTATGACATATATCATAGTTAATTATGCTGATTTTCATAATAGATAACACATTTTTCATTACGAATGCTAAATTGTAAAGAAAACACTTGTTTTTCACTACAACAAATCATACTTGATCATACCAATTTTTGTAGCAAACTGATTTTCTCTACAAAAATTTTTGTGATCAATAATTAAATTTTCATAGTAGATGTGGACAGACTAGGCCTTCCATAGCTTGAAGAAGATTCGATCTCAGTTCAAAAATAATTTCTACACTCACCTGGTATCGAACAACAGGCATGCTCTTTATTATATTTTATTTGATGAAATATAGTAGTGCTTAAATACCCAAACTGCATATAGTTGGTGTATAATATTGCTTCCGTTGTGTATGTCTAGTATAGAAAAAATTTTAAATTTTACCTACACAGTCATACGTGAATTCCAACAACAACGGGTCTTCTAAGATGGATGAAATTTTGTTTCTAATTCCATCTCTAACTTATTAGAAATGGAATTTTGCATGTTTAGAGACAATTTTTTTCTATTTCTAAATGTGTCTTTTTTTATAATGTCTTCTTTTCTTTTTTTTCTCTACTCTAGTGTATGTGTTGCACGTGCCCCGTTCCATGCATATCTCAAGCACAACTTACTCTTGGTGTGTGTGCTACACATGCTAGACAACCATCACCTTTAATTGTCTTCTCGTCATCAAGCGACTATTGCAATTGTTTTCTTCTTTCTTTCCATTTCTCTCATTTTCTTCTTTTCTTTCCCTTTCATTTTTGGTCAAAACAACCACTGGGGTTATTGGTTTCATTCCTTGTTCTACTTCGTTTTCTAGTGAGGTGTGTGGTGTGTTTTTGATGACCTTTTACTCTACTCAAATTAGCACCAAAACATTCAATTTTTGTCCCTTTTAGATTCTATCACTCTTCTCTATCAAAAGTACCCTCTATTGGGATGATGCAAAACCAATCAAACATGGTTGATGATGCCTTTCAAATTTCCCAACCAAACTCTCTTCTTTATATAGTTGAAACTATTGACTTGATTTTGATGATGTTTTCATAATGTATATTTTAAACACAAAACTTTAATAAAGTGTTGATGATATTGGTCTTAAAGGTTTTGGATATATTGAAATAAGTGTTTTGAATTTCAAGTTTTGATCTTAAATAATTCGTGAATTCTTGAAAATGGTTTTTTAAATTGTCTTTTAAATCAACAAAATCTTGTGGATCCTAAAATATTGTTAAGGTTTTAAAAGTTAAATAAAGTAGTTTGAAAATGGAAGAAAAATAAATTAAATATTGAATCCAGTGATAAACTATCAACCTAGTTTTATGATTGACTGATTTTTTAAAACTATTGATTTCTTTTTTGAAACTATCAACTGATTCTTCAAAATTCTCGATAGGTCCTTAAAACAAGTTGACCAATTTATTGCATACATTCTATATCAATGTCCTAAGGCTAAACAGTTGATTGATTTTGATTCTTGAAAAAACTATTGACTGATTTTCAATATTTTGAAATCAATTATTGATTGCATTATGAAACTGTTGATTATTTCTATCAAGAAATTATTAACAACTAGTTTTCTGTAGACTGATTGTTTTCCATTTCGATCTCTAATGGATATAATTTTGCAGAGGACATTCAAGACAAAAAATACAAGCAATTTTGGAGATCATACTAGCCGTTGAAAGTGTGGACTTGTTCACGTAAGAGATTAGATCTTCAAATCACTTTTGAGCTTAATTGTTTCAATATTTTATCATTCAAGGCTTGTTCTTATTATATAAAATATATTCCAGATTTGTTAAAACAAGATCTTGTGTTGAAATTCTTGAGTTCAGTTATATATTTCTTATTTTTCTAAGAGTTTTCCTAACGGAAAAAGATAGAAGCCTAGTGGGATAGCTAATAATTGTATTGGACTGCGGTTTATAATTCGATTTTAATTTAATAAATTTGGAAACATGTAGTGAAGAGATAGAATAATAGATGTAGATCGGAGATAGTTGAATCACTCTAAAATTTTCTTATCTATTATATTTTATATTTTCTTAAATCTTTGCATTATAATGTACTTCATTTATTAAATTTCTAACATTAATTTTACTTATTGTGTTAAAAAAACACTTTTCAAAATATTTTTTTTTAAAATATCAAATTCATCCCATCTTAGATGTATGGTGCCTTATACAAGCAAAGGTTGTGTAACAAAAACCCACTGCCCAAATTGCCCAGATTCTAAAATCTCTACCATTCATCTCTGAGTTCAATTTTGGGATTCGATCAGCGATGATGTCAATGTAATGAGTTGCATGACAAGTTGCAGATTTTTGAAAAATTACACTTTACCCCTTTAAGTTTAGATAATTCTGTTTTAACCCGTTGTTTCCAACCCTTTACTTTTGATATATTACACTATGATTTCTTTAAATTATATCAAGGCCCATTGCAACTTAAGTTTTCACCTAAGTCTTGAAATTTTTTGAGAATTATGCTAGAATCCCAACACTCTTTGAAACATAACACTAAGACGCAAACTTTGAAAAATTACATCAAATGAAATCTCTTAGTAATTATCAAAATACCCTTGAATAACATAAGGGAAATTCTATTCACAGTGAGGGTTTTACTCTTCGCAGCCTTTCCCTGTCAAAATTTTTTATCATTTTTCAAAAATTCTATTTTACCCTTTAGTCACCCACACCATATCATCTTCCTTCCCTTTTTACTCTGCACAGTCACTTCATTTTTCTTTATCTCTCATTATATCCATTTTTTTCTCTCTCACACCCATCTCTTCATCTCTCTTTCCCAATAAGCACACACAAATATGTATATATATATACAAACACACACAGAGATAATTTATTATAATAAAATAAAATTAAAAAAATACAAATAAATAAATTATTTTTAAATATATGTATTTTAAATAATTATAAATTAACTAATTATAAATTTTTTAACTAATTTTAAATTTTAAATTATCGTGAGTTAAATTTTTGATACTAAAAAAAATTTAAAATTAGTTAATTTATCTTATTAAATTACTTAAAGATACATATACTTAAAATTAGTTATTCAATTAACTAATTTAATAAGATATATATCTTTAAAAATTAGTTGAATTTATTTAAAGATATATGTATCTTTTTAAAATTAATTTATTAAATAAATTCAACTAATTTATTTTTAAAAAGAATTAACTAATTTAATTTATTTAAAGATAGATGTATCTTTTTAAAAGAATTAACTAATTTATTTATTAAATAAATTCAACTAATAAGATATATGTATCTTTTTAAAAAGAATTTATTTATTTATATTTTTTATTTTTTTATTTTATTTTATTATAATAAAAAAATTAATTAAAATAAAAAAAAAAAACTTCCCCAAAAGCCAGCTTTTGGGGAACGTTTTGGTACTCAAAAAAAATTTAAAATTAGTTAATTTATCTTATTAAATTACTTAAAAATATATATACTTAAAATTAGTTATTCAATCAACTAATTTAATAAGATATATATCTTTAAAATTAATTGAATTTATTTAAAGATATACGTATCTTTTTAAAAATAATTTATTAAATAAATTCAACTAATTTATTTTTAAAAAAAATTAACTAATTTAATTTATTTAAAGATGTATGTATCTTTTTAAAAGAATTAACTAATTTATTTATTAAATAAATTCAACTAATAAGATATATGTATCTTTTTAAAAAGAATTTATTTATTTGTATTTATTTATTTTATTTTATTATAATAAAAAATTAATTAAAAAAAAAAACTTCCCCAAAAGTTGGCTTCTGGGAAACCCAGCCAGCATTCCCCGAAAGCTGAGGATCGGGAACACCCCTGAAAGCTGGCTTTTGGGGAACCCAGCGTTCCTTGACCCCTAGAGGTCAGGGCCGTTCCCCAACCGCTGGGGGTCGAGAAAGTGTTCCATGGCCGCGACTGCCATGGTCGCGACCATGCGTATGTATATATATATATATATATGTGTGTGTGAGAGTGTGTGTATATATACATCGTGTGTGTGTTTTTATTCGCAACGATAAAATTGCTTTCCACAGTCGCCCCTCAAATTTACTAACATTTTCTAATTTACTAACATTTTTTAATGTATCTTTTCTTGACCTCTGGAGGTCGGGGAACGCTGGGTTCCCCGAAAACCAGCTTTTGGGGGCGTTCCCGACCCCCAGCTTTCGGGGAACGTTGGGTTCCCCGAAAGCTGGCTTTTGGGAAGTTTTTTTTTTTATTTTAATTAATTTTTTATTATAATAAAATAAAATAAAATAAATAAATACAAATAAATAAATTCTTTTTAAAAAGATACATATATCTTATTAGTTGAATTTATTTAATAAATAAATTAGTTAATTCTTTTAAAAAGATACATCAATCTTTAAATAAATTAAATTAGTTGAATTTATTTAATAAATTATTTTTAAAAAGATACATATATCTTTAAATAAATTCAATTAATTTTTAAAGATATATATCTTATTAAATTAGTTGATTGAATAACTAATTTTAAGTATATATATTTTTAAGTAATTTAATAAGATAAATTAACTAATTTTAAATTTTTTTTGAGTACCAAAACGTTCCCCAAAAGCTGGCTTTTGGGGAAGTTTTTTTTTTATTTTAATTAATTTTTTTATTATAATAAAATAAAATAAAAAAATAAAAAATATAAATAAATAAATTCTTTTTAAAAAGATACATATATCTTATTAGTTGAATTTATTTAATAAATAAATTAGTTAATTCTTTTAAAAAGATACATCTATCTTTAAATAAATTAAATTAGTTAATTCTTTTTAAAAATAAATTAATTGAATTTATTTAATAAATTATTTTTAAAAAAATACATATATCTTTAAATAAATTCAACTAATTTTTAAAGATATATATCTTATTAAATTAGTTGATTGAATAAACTAATTTTAAGTATATGTATCTTTAAGTAATTTAATAAGATAAATTAACTAATTTTAAATTTTGTTGAGTATCAAAAATTTGACTCACGATAATTTAAAATTTAAAATTAGTTAAAAAATTTATAATTATTTAAAATACAAATATTTAAAAATAATTTATTTATTTGTATTTTTTTAATTTCATTTTATTATAATAAATTATCTCTATGTGTGTGTTTGTATATATATATATACATATTTGTGTATGTGCTCATTGGGAGAGAGAGATGGAGAGATGGGTGTGAGAGAAAAAGAAATGGGTATAATGAGAGAGAAAGAGAGATGGAGTGATTGTGTAGAGTAAAAAGGGAAGGAAGATGATATGATGCGGGTGACTGAAGGTAAAATAGGATTTTTGAAAAATGATGAAAAATTTTGATGAGAAAAGACTGCGAAGAGTAAAACCCTCGCTGTGAATAAAATTTCCCATGACATAAAGGGGTTTCAAACCCTTGCAATATTACCAAAATGCCCTTAAATAATAAGAAATAGTCATTTAAGCTCATTTTGTTTTTTTGGGGAAATAATAATTCATATTTCTTAAATTATCTTAAAAATTTCAAGTATTACAACTTTTATTTTAAAGAAAAACAAAACTAAATAAATGGGATTAGTATGTAATTATTTTTGAGAAAAGAAAAAATAGAAATAAAATAGAGAGTCAATTTTCTCTTACACAAAGATGGGATATGAAGGTGAGGCCTTAGGCCTTGGCTGTGTGTGTAAGACTTGAATATGTATTAAAAAAGAAAAAAGAAATGCCACAGCGGTATATGCATAATACATGCCCAACTTCTAGTGTATATGAATATAAAGAAACAAAAAATTATGAGACAACACTTATCAAAATACATTACAAAAATACATTACAAAAAATTATGTAAATGGCATTGTCGACAAACCCAACAATGATTGCAATAAGGTTTTTTTTCACCAGTGATAGAGTTTAGGTTTAGCCTTAACTTAAGTCGAGTTAGAATGAGACAACACTTATCAAATATGTATAAATATGTAAGAAACTTAGTTGAATGAAAATCGAAATCCCTAAGTTACAAAGAAAGAAAAAATTAAAGCAAAAGTGAAAATATTTACATGATTATTGAGATTTCTTCTAATACTTTAACAAAAGTTTTCTATTTTTATTTGCTAAAGTTATTTTTTCTTTGTGATAAATATGTTTTGTAATTAAATTTATTGGAATCTTATTTCAATAAGTTGTCATTAAAATGATTGGTGCAAGATAGGGGAATCATATGCTGCCTTTGCAGGTAAGTTTATTCAATTTATTATGTATATTTGTATTTTCGCCAATTCTGTTTACTTGCTATTTTCATGTATAAATAATTTGATTATTTAAATGCAACATAGTGGTATTTCTATGGTACTTAAAAGTATTGATATCCTATAATTGTATAATAATAACCTGGAAGTTATTTTATATAATTCATTATATCATACGAAGAGTTTATATATAATATATTATATATATGCATATTTTTACATATCATAATATACACTTACATTATAAAAATATTATTCAAATTGAAGAGGATATATACTGATCCATTTGGTACAATACATGAATGTCACGCGCATCACATCCGTGCGGTAAACAGAGAGAGAGAGAGAGAGAGAGGGAGAGAGAGAAGGCGGCAGCATGGAGGAGGCACTGGCGGAGCTAGAGAGAAGACAAATTCGAATCCTCCAACGAATCACAGACCTAGAGGTCTCTCATTTACCCCAACACTTTTCCAAATCCCTCTCCGTTTCGTCTTCTCGCGAAAACCACCACACAGACGCCGCCGTCGCCACCGACACCGAAGCGCGCCTCTCTGACGTTCTCCGGGCCCACGGCGTCCGTGACTTCTCATTCAAGCGCGTCCCTTCCGATTACTACGATTCCCCTCTCGAAGCCCGACGCGACGTCCTCGGCGCCTTTTCAGTGGACCACCTCTGCAAAAGCATTGTCCTGGTACTCGCTATTCTCACATTTCATATGAGGTCCTTGAATTACGTTTTTGATTGGGGCACTAGCCCTAGGTTTTTCTGAATTTGATGTTATGAATTCTTAATCCTCTTTTATTTGCGTTTATCCTCCTATTATTTAATCCGCTTAACTGCAGAGAAACGAATTCTTGAAGTATGATTAGTTTTCAGATTGTATGGAACTCAAGTTTAGTTGTGGTATCGAGGTAAATACGAGGGGATAAGGGTGACTGTTTTGGGGATGGTTAAGATGACAAAAGGTCGTCTTAACAGAAGAACACCTTTCTGATATTTCACGGATCATTTTGAAGTGTAGATTGTGATCGCTGTTGCTTATGGACTTAGATTTGGATAAATGAGCCGATGAAGAGCTTCTGAAGTGTCTAGCAATATAGAAGTTCTATTTTGAGTCGAAGGACTTAGATACTTGTGCCAAGTTCAAGTTAAAGCAACAAAATAGTTACTACATCATAGCTGTCAGTGCTGTACTCATTGGACAATATATAAGATCTGCTATTGGTATGGTTGTGTATGGTATTGGGGGTTCAGGTATATCATTATAATAAATTAATAGTGTATATTATACAAATATGTGTAATTATAATAATTTTTTTTTTTACAAAATGACATTATAAAAAATATAAAAACTGTCATTGTTGTCCCTAGACAAACACTAATACATAAAAACATCATTAAAAATATATACATACGCCATGAGAAGAAAAGGTAGCTAATAATAGATTAAGGGATAATTATAGCATTTTAGGATAAATATAATACAAGAAAATAAAACTAACATTAAAGGATTAGATTGAATAAACGTAACTAGTTATAGATCCTATTCTCACTAGGGACAGCCTCAATATACCACAAGGCAGCAACATCTACCACTGCATCCATGAGAAGCAAAGCATCAAAACCAATTCCACCAGTGATAATCTGAGTATTGAAACCCCATGATCCAATCTAAAGTTCCAAATATCACCTTCACATCCCCATTGCCCACTTCATTTCAGAAAATATAATCAAACTATTTCGTCACCATTTGGTACCCTTCCTAGGAAGCACAAGGATAAAGAACAACCACTATCTGATTTAATTTCCTTTGACCTTGCCTGGCCCAATCTACAATCATCTACCTCATTTCTCCCAAGTCCCAATTTTTAAATGTGCTTAGAGAGGGCTAAAGTGAAAGAAAGGAGGCACATGCCACATGTTTAGCTAATTGTTGGGTTTGGGTGTAAGCCTTGTGATTAGCTTTTTGATGTTTTTTTGACATACTTTGTGGGATTTCTTCTTAGATGGGATGAATCCATTTGGTGGTGGGATATTTTGGTTTGTTCTTAGTTGCGACAACTTATTTGGTGATACTGGCCCACTATGATATAGGTCGGTACTTGGTACTAGCCGGTATTGTTGGGTACTGTTGGTACTGACTAGCATGTTAACTGGAATGAAATAGCCAACATTTAGCATCGTACTTCTTCTGGTAAGATACATATTGGCTGTTACAAAATGAGATTTACTACTGTGTGCAATACCTAATAAGAGCATTTTGAGAAACTTATCCATCAAAGGATATATATGTGAAATAGATATTGCTAAAACTGGAAGAGGTAGAATCAATGGCGCTCTCTCTCATGGTAGACATAGATGATTGGGTGTGGGATTAGGTTATAGATGTCGTGTACCTAGGGTTTTGATAGGAAATTGAGAGAAATTAGAGGGAGAATTAGATAGATAAGGAGGAAAAGGCAGCAAGAAATGGGGGCGAAAAACAATAGAACAGCAAGAGAGGGAGATTAGAGGGATCGTGAGAGAGATACGAGAGAATTTAAGAGAGGAAAAATTGAGGGAATTCATTCATCAATCAAAACATAATCCTCCTATCCTCAGTTGTGGCTTATATATAGCCTAATATCCTCCCACGTGCACCCATGTGCAGTGGCCTAGGCCGCTGCGAATTCATGCCAATCAACATCCTAGGCACTAGCCTTGATTAAGCCCCACTCCCCCTTCGCCTCCGCTACTATCGGCATTGTCGATCCAACTGTTGCAGCCATCGGTGGAGCTGGATCCGAGCTTGTTAACGTCCATATAAGTGCAGAACATATCATCCTCCGATTCAATCTCGTTGAAGCTCCTTGGCGGGCCATTGAAGGGGTCAAAGACGAGATCTAGGTTGTTAGGTAGGAAGAAGTTCACCTCGAAGTGGGCTTGCTGGTGGTGAGCAGCCCTGAAGACACTTGGGGGGGGGGGGGGGTGTTCCCAAAGGACGCCGTGGGAAGCTTAGGAATACTTTGGGAGGCGGAATTAGGGTTTGAATTGGAGGGATCTTGCATTTTGATGGCCCCACCTAAGCGGCCTAGGTGGTAGGCCCCAGTCTAGTGCCTAACTAATGCCTAACGCCTAGCTCGTTTTAGAACATTGCCCATGTGCAGTACAACAAATAGCATAATTTCCTATAGGTAAGGACAAAGCCCTATAATAGAAAAGGGAAAGAGAATTACAATTATTGTGCAATGCAAGTAGGCTAACTACTACTATATTTACTAATCTATCCTTAGGAATCCTTGGGGTCATGACAATTCCCCCCTTCTTGAGAGAGTTTTTGTTTCTAAGAACTTACAGCAATTGGGCCACTGCTCTTATCCAATACCAGTTTTCTTTGTCTATTTTATTCTTCTTCCTTTCTTTATTCTTCTAGGCATCTTCTTCTTCGTTCTTAGGTTTCCAAGATCAATTTCAGGCATAATTTGGCCTAGAACTTCAATAGAAACAACTTGATCAAGTTTAGGCCCACTACAACCACCTCCTACAATAGGTGTCCAATCAAGATTGGTCTCCACTTTAAGAACGATGATTAGCCATCGATTCATCCTTCAATACAGTAGATAGAAACTTGGATTTGCCGGCTGGAGTAAGAACCAACAAAGTAGCGGGAGTTTTGTTCCCCACAACAAAACTTTTGATTGCTTCAGCTATCTCCCTTAGCTTTTCCTCCCGCAACCAATTGTCCCCGAAATTTCTTATCAAATCCGCACACTTTCACAACATTAGAAGACATTTCAGCTAAGAATATATCTCCAATCATACCATTTCCAATGATAATAGGGGACGCAAATTTCTTCGCCAACCAAGAGTCGCTCTGGCATTGTAGCTTACCAATTGGAATGTGAGCAAATAAAATAGCAAAAAACTCTTCCTCTCGAGCTGTCTCCTGCTCACTACCATACACCCAAGATTTATCCTTCACAATTTTCTCCTTCAATAGTGCCCCATTGTTCATCCTTGCAATTTCCCTTCCTATACGATCATATTGATTGCATAGGGAGGGATGGGTAGGTTCCACAGGTTCCTCAATGGCTGAAACATGCAGGCCGACCCTGAGATTTCAGGGGCCCTAAGCGAAATTTTATATGGGGCCCTTACATTTAAAAATAAAATTACATGTAATGAATACGAATAATTTTTTTTTTATAAAAACATTCAAAGTTACCACAATAATAGTTTAAAATTCACAATATTTCACTTGATTTATACTCTTCTAGCATTTTTAGATGAAAAATTGATAATTAAACTATTGCAATCAATTTGTTCCCACATATGTTTTTCAATAGATACCATTGCCAATCCATCTAGCCACATGATGACTTCTGCTTGGGGCTTGTGTCTTGAAAAGCTGATTGAACTATTGCCTATATCTATGCCTTCTTACAGCCATGCTACTTTTCTTAGACTGAACAACTTGAACATTGGTTTTCTGTTTGCTCTCCTTTGGTAGCAATGGACCCTAAAGATACCAGCATGTTTATAATGGTCTGTGGACAAGGGACTTCTACCATGGGTTTCAAGTCCATACCAACTACTGTTTTCCTACCTCATGTTTTCTTCTCAAGTTACCTTGACGTCCCCTACCAATGGACCATCTTCCATCCTATATGGTACATCACCTCTTTCCAAGGAAATTAAGTGAAACATGTCACGACCCTAGGTTTTACTAGGGTTTGAATAGGAAATTGAAGAAGAAAGAATAGAATTGGAGGGAGAAAACAAAATAGAAAGAAGGAGAAATGAAGAAGGGAAGGGAAGGTTTAGACGTACAAAAGAAGAGAGAAGAGTGGAAGGGAAAACATAATGTTTAATTCAATCTATTGATAGCCCTTACTCTTTAACTTACGGTCTATTTATAGACTGTTTACAACCATTCATCTATCAACCAACTAACCAACTAACAACTCAAGTATCACTACACACTAAGGAAAATGCAAACAATTACAACTAATGCCCTCAGGGTCATAACATTTCCCCCCTCCTTGAGAGAGTTCTTGTCCTCAAGAATTTACAACTGTTGACCCTATTCTTCATTCAATTCCAGCCTTCACAATCTGAATTCTTCTTCGCCTTTTCTTGTTCTTTTCTCTTACTCACCTTGGCCTCTTTTTCTTTATCCTTCTTGGCTTAATATGATGAATGAGAGAGGAAACAACATCTCGTGGTTCAATAGGTATTTCAAGCTCTTTTGAAGTACTGCCTTCATTTTCCTCTACTAAAATCAGCACCAACTCCTCTGCCCCTTTAGTGGTTAAGGAATCTCCAATAACATCATCTGCTGTGATTTCCTTTCTCGAGCTCACAGCATCTTCTACTTCCTCATCTTCCATAGAGATCTCCTCAATAGGATTATCTTGTACTTCCTGAATTTCCTAGTCCATTGCGAGAAATTCATCTTCTTGCTGTAAACTGGGGATAGCCATAGAATTACCTTTGTTCTGCTGGCTGCTCTTAAGAAAACTTTTAAGCGGCAACCCATGCTTTCTGCAAATGGCTTCTAGTGCCAATTCTTGCAGCCTCGCCTTCTCTGTTGCTTGTTCCACCGTAGTAGGACATAACATATTCACCATAAGCCTCGGCGTATTATTAAGACCATTAGTGAATCTTGATACGAAATAGGACTCACTAAGGTTGGATGGGAGTGGAGCGCCCGTGCTTTCAGTTTCTCAAACTTGACCAATACTCCATAACCGAGTCCTCATGTTTCAGCTTGTTGAACTCCTCGTTGTAACTCTTGTCTCCAACCTGATTCTTCTTGGTAGACTTAATAAAAAATTCATCAAACCTACTTGATAGACCTTTTAATTTGCTGTCAAAACTATCCCAAGTATTTGCAATTCCTATATCCATCTTCTCAGCTCAAATCCTTGGTTAAACCCATAGGTTTTGGAACAGAGTTGTTTGAGCTTTATTTTCTTTCTTTTGTCCTTGGGGTAAGATCTTATACAAGTATGAGAAAATAATGAAGCATGGTTGCATTAAGATTGCCTCAAGAATCCACACATTCTTAGGAAATCAAAACTTCTAATGATGGTAATATATCTCTATCATGGTGATATTTCATCATTCAGTTATTACTTCTATGCTTCCCCGGGGAATTTCTTTTTTCTTTAGGGGGGAGGGAGGAGGGTTTGTTTCCTGCCACTGTGTCTGCTCTTCTACCTGTGCTATTGGTTCAAATGAGTTGTGGCAATTGTTTTAGCTGGAAGTTTGTTATTTGGATCCTCATTAAACTCATGCTACTTGGCTGCCGCTAGTGTCACTCAAGTTCTGGATAAAGTTAGATTATGATAAATGGTATTTAAGAATAAATGACTCAAAACATTAGTATTTGCTGCTATATCAATTTCAAAGAGCTGGAAAGATGATATTTCTTAAGATGTGGCATCAAAATGACAATAAAACTGTGGTATTCAGGCTTTGTTGTACTTTATTCAAGCTTTTGAAATTACTCTGACCATTAGTAATTTTTGAAATGGAAATATTCTTATTAACCTAGTCCTGAGCCAACTTTTTTCACTCTATGCAGGTTAATACCCAAGCCCCCTCTAATGTAATTGATTGTAGTGATCACAACAATTCAAAGTATTATGTTGTTGTGATTCAGGTATGTTGTGTTACTTGTCAATTAATGATCTAAGTCTAAGCTCCAATATACCTGAATTCAGTTTACTTCCCTTTTTTTTTTTTTTTTTTGCAGTATATAGCTCGATTTAATGCTGAGACTGTGAAGAACTTTCTTTACTCTCTGAACAATGGGAATATACCAAAGAAGAAATTCAACTGTAAGTGACAACATGCTAATAGCTGGAGTATGTCCTAAAATGCCAAAGTTGAGCTTTTGTCATTCACATTACTCTTAATTAAATATACAAATTAATCACGTCATACCATCGTTTACAACATATTATTGTATCACATTTCTGTTCTTAATTCCTGTACCAGAATGATCCATGCCCATGTGGTTAGGTTTGAATATGTTGGGGATAGGGGGCTGCACTATAAATTCTGTAATGAGCATGTTATCTTTTCCAGTTGAGGTAATAGTAGGTTAGCCTCCTATTGTTCACTCGCATCCTATGATGCATGCAGACCCAAAGGGATGTAGCCAGGATAGGAGCTTTGGTCTGGATTAGAAGGTTCTGGGCACCCTTCTCCTTATGTGAACAAAACCCTTTCCATAGATTTCGGGCCCATAAACCTGCATGGTTGACTCAAAACTCGATTTTGTATTTCCTTGTGTTTACATGTTACTCTATACCCAAGAAAAAGCAAAGTCAAAAACATAAATGGTTTCATGTTCTTTTTTTGGCCAAAACTACAAACCTAGGTTTCAGCTTATGAACTAACCCAAATTTTGTCCACCTGTTTGTTTCCAACTAGATGGTTGAATTTAGATTTGGGTTCAGTAGTCGAATTCAACTTATCAGTGGAACAAGTAAAAAATAAGAAAAAGAAAGAAGAAAAAAGAAGGGGTGGTCAAATGTGGTTTATCTGTGGTGATGGGTGTCACGGCCCAAGGGTTAACATGTAATTAGATGGTTATTAGAAGGGTATGGCAGGTTATTGTAGGCTGTTATAACTGTAATAACCCACTTGGCATGGCAGCCTAGTTGGCACATGGCCACTTGGTGATTATAGAGAGTTAGTTAGAAGGAGTTTCTATTGTAACCAACTCGTATAAATAAGAAGCTGCTCATGAGGATGGGGACATGTGAAGATTATTCCACAAGTCCTTTCCCTCCCAATCAATCTCAATTCTCTAACTCTATCTCATTCTTTCTCTCTCCCTCTCGCTCATATCTCCTCTCCCGCCATTATTCTTTCCTAAAATCCTAAAAACACAACCGGACAGATCCCAGGTCTGACATTTGGTATCAGAGCCAGCGACCTAGCGGAGGGTAGTATGGCCGACGGAACGCGAGCGAAGCAGGCGGAGGCACGGGTGGATGCCATGGAAGCCGAGTTGCGTCAGAATCAGGCTCAAGTAGAGGATCGCTTGGAAATCTTGGAGTTAGGAATACGGAATACGCAGGAAGAGATTAATCGAAGTCGATCGGAATATACGTCCAATTTGGATCGGGTAGCAAGCGGAATTAGATCGGAATTCGCGGGATATGCGGTCAATTTCGATAGAGCTATTAACGGGATCAGGGACGAATTCGCCGGCTTAAACCAACAGCTTAGTCAGCAGCTGAGTGTGGCTTTGGGAATATTTGCTCGGCAACCCCAAGCCAGTCTGCCAACTGACTTTCCCCCGAGGGCCTCTTCGGCGCCAATTTTGACTACACCGTGAGCACGACAAGGGATGGATGACCCAGTGGAGGTCAGGAACCGGGAGGAAACAAAGGACGATATCATGAACCGAGGCGGGCGAATCAACCACTCCCAACCTCAAGGGTCGTTGATGGACATTCTGCTGTTCGAGCGTGATCGTCCTCGATAGTGGGTACGACGTTGTGAAAGGGTCTTCTACCAATACCGGGTGGCGGAGGGTGATAAGGTAAATATGGCGGCGACTTACTTAGATGATGTGGTCGATGCCTGGTTCCAGAATTGGAGCAAGGGCAGAGAGGAGCTGAGTTGGCCTAGATTTGTGAATGACATATGCAATCGGTTCGGTGAGAAGACAAGGACTAACGTCATAGAAGAATTCAACAAACTCAAGCAAAAGGGATCGGTGGAGGAATACTTAATGAAATTTGAGGAGCTAAGATTGTTGTTATCCTTAGCTCATCCATCCTTGGACGAAGCTTATTTCGTGTCCAGCTTCATCAGCGGGTTGGATGAACAAATCCGACCCACAGTTAAGATGCTCTATCCGACTTCGGTGGAACAAGTCGCTGAACAAGCATACTTGCATGAGATGGCGTTGGACGCTTTTGTCAAGAGGCATCGGTTATTACCTAAAGGGAGTAGGGAGGAGAATCCATATGGGACTTCCAGTAAGGGTAGCAATCCACCATGGTTAAAGAATGGGATGGCAGGAAGACCTCCCCCAGCGCCAAACCTAGCTAAAGATCTCACGCTAGATCAGAAGCGACAACTGAGATTATGTTTTCGTTGTGGTGAGAAGTTCGGCCCATGACACCAATGCAAACGTATGTTACTTACGATGGAAGGCCTCCAGAAGGAAGAGATGGAACAAGATGGAGGGGAGGACCTTGGGGCACAAGAGGAAGATGACAAAGGAGGGGAGATCTTAATGCATGCGTTGCAAGGTCATGCATCATTGACAGCGGCAGCACCCACAGTTTCCTTGATGAGGAAACAGCCTCCACCCTCCAGTGTGAACTGCTGGCAACTACTCCTCTGTCTGTAATGATTGCAAATGGAAGCAAAATGGTAAGTCACTACAAATGCAGGGAGTTCAAATGGCAGATGGGGGGTCTTGAGTTTGCAGTAGATTTGAGGATTCTTCGGCTCAGGGGATGCCACATTGTGTTGGGAGTAGATTGGATGAGGACAGTAAGCCCTCTGGTATTTGACTTCAACACACTAGAAGTCACCTTTGATAAGGAGGGCCGCAAAATCACCCTAAAAGGGTGCCAGGAGACAGGGGAGTGCAAAGCAGTATCGGGTAAACGATTACAGAAGTTGCTGGATCAAGGGGAAACACTGGTAGGGCAACTACATTCATTATACGCCTTGGAAAGGGGCGACTACGTCGGAGAAGGCAAGCTAATAACCAGAGACCAACCTACAGCACACTCAACTGATCCCAATCTCAAGCAGGTACACTCTCTTGAACCTGTCCACACATTGTTGATGGAATTTGAGGATTTGTTTGCTGTTCCGACTAACCTACCCCCACAACGATTCCTTGATCATTCCATCCATCTTAAACCCAATATTGAACCAGTTAACCTAAGAGCCTACCGTTATTCACCTATCCAAAAGGCAGAAATTGAGAACCTTATCAAAGACATGCTCAATAAATCCCTCATTCAACCCAGCCAGAGTCCCTTTGCCTCTCCAGTACTGTTAGTAAAGAAAAGAGACGGTACATGGAGGTTTTGTGTCGATTATCGGCAACTAAACTCTCTCACCATCAAGAATAAATTTCCCATTCCCATCATTGAGGACCTCTTAGACGAGCTAACCGGAGCAGCCATCTTTTCCAAACTAGATCTCACCTCCGGTTACCACCAAATCAGAATGAACCCACAAGACTGTTACAAGACAGCCTTTAGAACACACCAGGGACATTATGAGTTCTTGGTAATGCCTTTTGGCTTTACTAATGCCCCAGCCACATTCCAAGCTCTTATGAATCACATTTTTGCTCCCTATCTTCGAAAATTTGTGCTGGTTTTCTTTGATGACATTTTAATATACAGTCCCAGCCTACACCAGCACCTCAGCCACCTACGAACAGCATTTGAAATCCTCAAAAAACATCAACTCTTTGTGAAAAATTCTAAATGTACATTTGCAGAGCCAAGAGTGGAATACCTAGGCCATATAATTACTGGCCAAGGGGTCAGTATAGACCCACAGAAGGTAGCTGCCATGGAGAACTGGCCTAAACCTAAATCACTGAAGGAATTGAGGGGTTTCTTGGGGCTCACTGGTTATTATCGGCGATTCATCAGAAGCTATGGGGTACTGAGCAAACCTCTAGGTGTCTTGCTTAAAAAGAATAATTTCCATTGGGGCCAGGAGACAGATGAGGCTTTTGCAGCATTAAAGGTTGCCATGACTCAAGCTCCAGTACTGGCCCTTCCCGATTTTTCGAAGGAAATTGTACTGGAGACGGATGCCTATGACGTAGGAGTAGGTGCTGTTCTAAGTCAGGAGGGCAAACCAATATCGTACTTGAGCCAAGCCCTTGCAACCTGGCATTTAGGCCTCTGCATATACGACAAAGAGCTACTAGTGGTACTGATGGCAGTAGATAAGTGGAGGTACTATCTAGAGGGCAAGCGATTCATCATTCGAACAGACCATGAAAGCTTGAAGTTCTTATCTCAGCAAAAGGTGAACAATCAACTTCAACGCAAAGGGATTACTAAACTGATGGGCTATGACTATATCATCCAATACAGAAAAGGAAAAGAAAATTTGGTGGCAGATGCGTTATCCAGAAAGGCAGAACTGGGCATTTGCCATGCCATCTCAGCTTTGGTACCCGATTGGGTGCAGGAGATATCTAACAGCTATGAAAACACGGCTTGGGTTAAGGACAAAATCACTAAGCTGACAGTCCAACCTCAAGGAGACTCAAGATACACCTTCCAGGGTGTCTTGCTAAAGTATCAAGGCCGAGTGGTCATCGGCGACATCGAGCAGTTGAGGAGTCGAATATTGCGAGCTTTGCATGATTCTCCCATAGGGGGCCATTCGGGATTACAGGTTACATATCGCCAGGTAAGACAGCTATTCTATTGGCCGGGTCTCAAGAAGGACACCACTCAATATGTGCTGCAATGCACCACCTGTCAAAGGTGCAAGCATGAGCAGGTCCCATATCCCGGCCTCCTACAACCATTGGAGATCCCAGCCCAAGCTTGGGAACAGATCTCCATGGACTTCATTGAAGCTCTCCCTAAATCGGAAGGATTTGACACCATTCTGGTAGTCGTAGATCGCCTAACTAAGTTCGGTCACTTCATCCTCCTCGCTCACCCTTTTACAGCCACTGAAGTAGCCAAAAAATTGATGGATAGTGTCTTTAAGGTTCATGGGATGCCGAAAGCTATGATTTTAGATCGAGATAAAATATTTACAAGCCAATTCTGGAAAACATTATGCCAGGGGCTAGGCATCGGGTTGCAAATGTCATCAGCCTACCATCCGGAGACCGACGGCCAAACTGAACACGTCAACCAGTGTCTGGAGACCTTCCTCCGGTGCCTATGTTTTACCAAACCCCGAAGTTGGAGCCGTTGGTTATCATTGGCCCAATGGTCGTATAACACCAACTTCCATACCGCACACAAAAGAACCCCATTTGAGGCCGCTATCCTCCCCCTATCATTCTTGCCGTGATGCACTACACTTCAGCAGAAGTATCAGCAGACCACTATCTCCAGGCACGACAGGATGCTCTTCAGATGATAAAGAGGGAACTCAGCCTGGCTCAATAAAAGATGAAACATCATGCTGACAAACACCGAACTGATCGGACCTTTGAGGTGGGTGACGAAGTATTTCTGAAGGTCAAACGGTTCCAACAACATTTGTTTCACAAGGGACCTATCTCTAAAATTAGCCCAAAGTACTATGGTCCCTTCAAAATATTGGCTAAGATCGGCACTGTTGCCTATAAACTGCAATTACCGGATGGTGTGGGGCTACATCTAGTATTTCATGTCTCATTTCTCAAGAAGGTAGTCGGCACTGCAGCTGTTGTTAGCCAGGATCTACCCGAGCTATCTGATGATGCAGTTATGGACGGTGAACCTAAGGCTGTGATTGATCGGCGGGTCATTTACAGGGATGACCAACCTTCTATAATTTCTTGAGGGCAAGAAATATTTTAAGGGGCGGGGAGTGTCACGGCCCAAGGGTTAACATGTAATTAGATGGTTATCAGAAGGGTATGGCAGGCTATTGTAGGCTGTTATAACTGTAATAACCCACTTGGCATGGCAGCCTAGTTGGCACATGGCCACTTGGTGATTATAGAGAGTTAGTTAGAAGGAGCTTCTATTGTAACCAACTCGTATAAATAAGAAGTTGCTTATGAGGATGGGGACATGTGAAGATTATTCCACAAGTCCTTTCCCTCCCAATCAATCTCAATTCTCTAACTCTATCTCATTCTTTCTCTCTCCCTCTCGCTCATATCTCCTCTCCCGCCATTATTCTTTCCTAAAATCCTAGAAACACAACCGGATAGATCCCATGTCTGACAATGGGGTGACTGGAGTATTCACCCCTTTTTCTCTCCTCCATTCAACCAGCTGAGTGCAGATCTAGATTTCATTTGGCTTTCTTCTTTTCTTCTCCTTTATCCAGCTAGCAGGTTGGGCTTGTCTGTTGAACCTTGATCCGGGTTTCAACCAAATTTATGTGTGTTTGTATCAGATCATTCATCAGATCTGGTTTGGCCAACAAACACAAAATCTGTTTTGTAAAATTGAATGGAAAAGCGTATCAATTTTATTCACATTCAGCCCTAGTTACAGGGTTGGATATTTACAGCCTTTGGAAAGATTACAATACAACACAATAGGAAAGTATCCTAATTTGAATTTAGGAAACTATTCTAAAACAAGATTTAGAAACTTTCTAAAAACTTCAGCATTCTAGAAGCCACCACAGTTGGCTTTTTTCCTTTCTCTTGAATCTCCTTACGCCAACACTCCCCCTTAAGCTGGTGAATGAATATCCATCATTCCCAGCTTGTATACTAGGTCTTCAAATCTCTTAATGCCAATTATTTCGTTGGAAGGTCAGCTACCTATTTCTCGGATGAAACATAGGGTATTTGAATTATGCCTTTCTCAAGCTTTTCCTTTATAAAGTGTCGGTCATTCTCAATGTGTTTGGTTCTGTCATGCTATACAGGGGTATGGGCAATGCTTATGACTGATTGGTTATCACAAAATAACTTAATTGGCTCATTAACAACAATCTTCAAATCTGCTAGCACAATCCTTAGCCGTAGCAATTCACATAGGCCGAGTGCCATAGCCTTGAATTCAGCTTCAACACTTTTCTTGCCACTATGCTTTGCTTCTTATTTCACCAAGAGACCAAATTCCCTCCTAAAAACATGCAATATCTAGTAGTAGACCTCCTATCCATTAGTGATCTGACATAGTTTGCATCTGTATAGCTTTGTATATCTAAAGAACCACCTACTTTGAATAGGATTCCTTTGCCTGGGGTTGTTTTCTGGTAGCACAATATCCTTCTCATAGCCTGCATATGATTCTCAGTAGGACAATGCATAAATTGACTTACTAAGCTCATTGCATAAGCTATATCTAGCCTAATGTGTGACAAGTAAATCAACCGCCCTACTAGCCCCTGATACCTTCCTTTGTCCACTGGTGGACTGGTGGTGTCTCCCCTTAATTTAGCATTAGGTTCCACTGAAGTGCACACTCATTTTCCTCCCAGGAAACCCTAGCCACCAAAAAATCAAAGGGAAAACAACAACAATCACCCTCTAGGCCAAAACAAAAAATAAAATATGTACAAGATATAAACAAAGGGCAGAAGATAATTGCTGAAAACACCCAAAAAAAAATGGAAATGACAAATCTGCTAAGATAAGCATCAACAGAGGCAAGATTGAACAAAACACAAGCCTAGAATAACAGGGCATTAGGGGAAAGTAAACACAAGAGGCACTGGCACCAAGCATGACACCATAGGGTCACAACAACCATCCTCCAGAAGCAAAATAACAGCAACTCATCAGGGAATAAAAGACTGGTCCCTCGAGAGCCGCCAGGCATGATGAAGGGCATGGCTCTGCAAAGACGACTTGAAGTGAATAGTTGCCAGCTGAGCCCAAACAACACATTGGATCTGGTGCGCCAATTGAAAAACAGATCTCTCTTGATCCCGAAAGCATATGTTGTTGCGCTCCCTCAAGATAAAATACATCAAAGCGTGAAGCACCAACTTGTTTGCAACTTGCCACGGGCCCTTTTTGCTCCATCTAGCAACTGCCCAGAGCACATTGGTATCCCATCGATGCCACGACCAGCTGAATTTTTTTGATCTACGAAAGAAAGCCAGCACCTCTCGAGAATACGGACACTCGAAAAAGAGATGGCTATGTCTCTTCACATTAGCCCTGCAAAAGAAACATCTATTCGAGAAGGACAAAAATAGGTTAATACGATCAAGTGTAGATAAACGCTCTCGGACTGCTAACCAGAGGATAAAAATATGGGCAAGAATGCCTACAACGGACCAAAGTAGCCCATACCAAGGAACCCTAGGGCGTTGAATTTGAAGATACTGGAATGTAGGCTTGACAAAGAAAGCCCTGTTCGAGGCCAAGAGCCAACAAGGCTTATCACAGCGCTCGAAACGAGGAAGGCTAGGAAGGTGGCTACGGATTGGATCGGAATCAGGATAAAAAGAATTCTCTGGCCAAATATCCGCAAGCGTGGGATGATTTCTAATAATATTCAAGGAATTACGCAGCAATTGGACGAAAATAAGGAGCGTCCTTTGCATCTAGTTGTTACTAAAGATAATCATCTTCCTTTCTCCGATGAATGGGTGAACGGTGAGCTGATTCATTTAGTTTTGGGTCAAGCGCATGCTGATATCGAGATGGGTGAAGGAAATCGGGAGCGCTTGGGCCTGGATGATCCCAATAACTTTCCATAGCTAGTGGGTAATCGGAATCCCGATGATGGTCAAAGGGTGATGGCATCATCGGAGAGGAAGGCGGTGACTCAGGCGACGGCAAGATTCCCAGATGGGTTAAAGGGGAATGGGTCCGTGATTGGCGTTGTATCTGGGTGATTGAATCTTGCAAATCAAGGAAATTTGGGGAGTAAATCTCACTCCAATCTCTAATGGGAAAGTTATCGTTTAGAGGAGGAGGATCGAATCAATGGCCGTCGGAATTTTTGGCACTCATCCTCAATTGCAGGTGAGCCGTTGGGGGGTTCAAGTGTTGGATCGAGTCGCGAAGATGCTAGGTACCACAGTCAGATTAGGTCGGGTAGGGCCAATTCTAGTGGCACGTGTAATTACAAATTGGCAAGTGAAGCGGCCCAATAGCTCTATCAAGTAGCCTACATACAAGAATTATCAGGGGCCCAATAATCACAATTAGCCTGCTTTTTTTGGCCAACTAAGACAAAATAATAGGAGCCAATCAAGGCCTCCTATGCAACCCATTAATTCTTGGGTTGATGTCACTGAAGGGCAAGGCCAACGTGTTCCTATGTGCTTGGAATATTTTCCGCCATCAAGTACGCCTTCTGACATTCCTTTGGTTAAACTTCCTAGTGATGTTAATGAATGTAGAGAATATTGGATGAATACATTAGTGGGTTATTTTTTGAAAAAGCGGCTGGCATTTCCGGTAGTCCAGAGTGTTGCCAGGTGTTTGTGGCAATGCTATGGGCTTCTTGAGGTGGTTTCTAATAACTATGGCTTTTTCTTTTTTCAATTTGATTCCCAAGAAAGTATGTTAAGAATTTTTTATGCAGGGTTATATTATTTTGCAAACTGCCCATTTATTTTGAACTGTTGGGAGGAGGGTATGAATCTAGCCGAGTCTCATTCTTCGATTCCCATTTGGATAAAAATTCATAATCCTCTCTGTTAGAAGGATGATCGTTAAAAGGGATTTTGGTTATGGGTAGCGAGATTGGTAGACCTCTTCATGTAGACCCTATGACGGAGGATAGATCGAGGCTAGGATATGCTAGGGTTTGTGTTGAGGTCAATGTTTCTTCTAAATTTCCCAAGAGTATCGATATTGATCAGGGATATGATGAAGCTACCAAGGAATGTCGTATCTTTAGGCTTCTAGTTAAGTATCAATGGATCCCTTGGGTGTGCTCCCATTGTTAGGTTTTTGGTCACCCAGATTTGTGGTGCCTAAGGCAGCCTAAACTTGATCCAAAGGGAGAAGAGGTCTGAGATCCAGGGGATTAGGATGAGGGTTTTATTAGGGTGCGAAAGAAGAAACAGAAGGAAGTGGTAAACTCTAGAGAGGATGTAGGGTCGTCTTCTAGACCCAATGAGCGTGTGACTAATCGTATGCGCTTATTAGATTATCTAGATAAACAATCTATGATGGTTCCTTATGTCCCCAAGGGTATTGATGCAACATTAAATAATAGGTTTTGTCCTTTAGAGGACGAGGATAAGGATATCCCCTCTCCTATGGAGTCAAAGGGTTTAAATTCTAAGGAAAAAAATGATGGTGACAGAAGGGATCCTGGGGGCTCTTCGGCCATGGAGGGAGATGAGGGGGAGAACTCGGATTCCGATAAGGCGCCTAGCATTAGTTCAAAAGGAATTCAGCCTAGGACTAGAGATCAAGCAAAAAAGGAGAGGACAAAAAAAAGGGGGATCATAAGAGACAGCAGCAGGGGTCCATGAGCTCGGACTCGACTTCCTAGAAGCGTTTATGATGCAGATCGCTGCTTGGAATGTGAGGGGTCTGAATCAGTCCCCTAAGCAGTGGGAGGTGAGGTTGCTTATTTCCCAATGTAAGTTGTCGCTTGTAGCCGTTTTAGAAACGCGTGTTCATGAGGGGTAGGTTGGGGAGATTTCCTAGTTCATTATGCCTTTCTGGAATTGGCAGTTTAATTACGATATTTGTGAGGGGGGTCGTATTTGGATAGGCTATGATTTGTCTACCCTTAATTTGATTGTCCTGAATAGATCTGAGCAATTTATTCATGTGAAAGTGGCAGGCCCAAAGATCCCACTCCTTTTTTCCTTTTTTGCATTTATGCTAGGAATGAGGAAGTGGATCAATCTCATTTATGGAATTCTCTTAGGGGAGTGGGGATGTCTGTAGTTAACGACCTTGGCTCATCCTAGGTGATTTTGATATCTGTTGCAATAGTTCAGAGATGAGGGGTGGCAACACCTCCTTGACTTTGGGGATGTGCAGATTTAACGATTTTCTTTCCTCTGTTTCCATTCAAGATTTGTTCTTCAGTGGGCCTAAGTTGACATGGAACAATAAGAGGTCTAGGGAGGATTGTATTTTTAGGAAGCTGGATAGAGCCTTGGATAATGATGGATGGCTTGCTCAATATCCAAAGAGTAAGGCTATGTTCTTGCAACCAAGGATTTTAGATCATAGTTCCATGGTGGTGTTTCTATCAGGTAATCCTCATAATTATGGGAACCCTTTTAGGTTCCTTAACCATCTAACAAATCATCCTCTTTTTCTAGATAAGGTGGCTGCTAGCTGGAGCACCTGGGTGCATGGGATTCCTATGTTTAGGGTGGTGCATAAGCTTAAAGCGATTAAGGATGCTATGAAGATCCTTAATCAGTCTAGTGGCCATGTTCCAATGAATGTTATGGGGCTTTATGATAGGTTGCGTCAGCTCCAACAAGTTGTACAAGATAATCCTCAGCACCTTGTTCTTCACTAGCGAGAGCTTGACCTAACCAGGGATTATATGGCAGGCCTTGCGCAAGAGTCTGATTATTTCTGCCTCCATGCTCGAATCAAGTGGTATGCGGAGGGGGATAGCTGTACCCGTTACTTTTTCCAGTCTATGCTGGCTCAACGAAATTAGCACCGCATTATTAGTCTCCAAAAAGATGATGGCTCTGAAATGGATTCCAAAGTGGAGGTTGCGAGTATTATGGTTTCCTATTTCCAGAATCTTATAGGTCAAAGCGTGCGTTTTGTTCCTTTGTCCTCTTGAGGATTTTACTCCTTTTATTGATAGGCGCCTATCGCAGAATCGGGGGGGGGGGGGGGGGGGGGGGGTCATCACCGATATCTCTGTTGAGGAAGTTAAGAGAGCCCTCTTTAGTATGGGTGATGATAAAACCCTTGTGTCGGATGGTTTTACTGTTAAGTTTTTTCGGAAGGCTTGGGACATTGTGGGGCTCGATGTGGTGGAGGCAATCCATAGCTTCCTCTCCATGGGCCATCTCTTGAGACAAAGGAATGCGACTATCATCAGTCTCATTCCCAAGGTCCCTCATCTTAAGTCGTCATCCCAGTTTAGGCCTATCTCCTATTGTAACGTCTTGTATGAAGTCATTACCAAGATCCTGAACAATAGAATTAAGCTGGTGCTTTTTGGCTTGGTGGACGAGTCTCAGGCAACATTCATGCCAGGGCGATCGATTGGCGATAATATCTTGGTGGCCCAAGAGTTGGTTTTTCAATACCATCTCCATAAGAGGCCTCTTCGCTATGCGATGAAGGTGGACTTAGCCAAAGCATATGATACTATGGAGTGGGATTTACTCATGATGGTTCTTAGGTTAATGAACTTCCCTCTGTTGAAAAATTGTGGTGGTATAATGATAAATATATGTTGCAATAACTCGAAGATTCCAAGGCACGAAAATTTGCTTTCTTTAAGACTTTGTTTGTCCCAAAATACAATGCATAAGGGATCCAAACAAGCCTCCAAAATACAATGGAATCAAGAATAATGTTTGTTGATGAATGTGCAATTTTCGAAAACAAACCCGAACACACATAATTAATATCAAACACAAGAAACTTTGTATTCTAATTCTGTAGTAAAAGAATACAAAGAGTTGGTTTTTGTATGCACAAAAATTATGAAATTTTATGTAAGAATGTTGGAGAAAAACAAAGAGAGAGAAACCACATGAATTCTCAAAGTATTTTATCCAACAACACACCAATCTATTTATAGATAATGTTACAACCTTTCACCAAAGGTACAACCATTCATATGTAGTACAATCCTTCACAAAAGGATATAACTAACTCTTGTGTGTTACAACCCTTTACCAAAGGTACGCCCCTTCACCAAAGGTTATAACCACTTAAATTAAATTTAAAACAAGTGAGGTACAACTCTTTACTAAAGGTTACAACCATTCATGTGTGTAAATAGAATTTGAAAGGTTACAACCTCTATTTCCTTGACTTGGATCTCTTCCCATACAAGTGAAATGTTGCAACCATTCTTTTGAAAATCTCTCCAACAATCTTCCACCATTTTCAAAATGAATGAAGTTTTGAAAACTCTTGTGTAAGTTAGCCAAATTTATGCATAAATGAAAGTGTCTTTTGGACTTGAACCTTCACGTAGTGAAAGCATTTCAAATGTCAACCAAGGTGGCATGGTAGACAAGCTTTGAACCAGCGACCCCTATCTAATTAACCGAAAATACTTCACGCACTCGTTTGAATGTCCTTATTGTGTTCATAAGTATCGACACGTGAATAGACCATGTGTCCCATATCTTGGTTTTCCTTTCATGAATACCTTGAGTAGTTTGGCAAACCACTTTGGAGATGGCACCATCCCTGATATTCATATAGGTAGGCTTATTGAAAATGCCAACATATCTAAAGCATTTTATAGATATCTATATAAGCCTATTAAGAGCAAATTAGCTCAACCTCCCATTATTGATACGTTCCCAAACATCTCTACCTTGGGATTGGATTAACTTAAATGTTTGCAATCACTCATATGATGTACTTTACTCATTGAACCTAAGATCTTGATGTTTCAAGTGTTAGGTCGAGTTTCCATCACTGATGATTATGAATTGGCCACAATCCCATTCCTTTGGACGTCTTAGAAACTAAATCCCTTGCTAGGCATTTTGTCAAAGGATATGCCAAGTTTTGACTTGACTTCACATAGTCAACGATAATGACTCCATCTAAGATCAATTGTTTAACCATACTATATCTTAACCCAACGTGTCTAGACTTGTCATTATATATTTGGCAATATGCTCTAGACAACGTAGCCTCACTATCACAGTGGATAGAAACCGAAAGCATAGGTTTAGGCCAAATAGGAATTTCAATCAACAAATTCCTTAGCTATTCCGCTTCTTTACTACATGAAACTAAGGTTATAAACTCCGTGGTCATGGTGGAATCCGCTATACAAGTTTGTTTCTTTGAACCTCATGATATAGCACCTCCACCAAGTGTGAAAATCCATTCACTTGTTGATGCATGATCTTCTCAATCGGTGATCCAATTAGCATCCATGAATCCTTTTAAAACTAAAGGATAACCAGAGTAATGTATGCCATAATTCATGGTTTCTTTTAGATATGTCAGAATTCTATAGACTCTTTGCCAATGTAATAGTCCTGGATTGCTCGTATACCGACTCATTTTCCCGACGGCGAAAGCAATATCCGGTCTTGTAGATGTCATAGCATATATAAGACATCCAATAACTCGAGCATACTCTAATTGAGATACCGCTCTACCTGTGTTAGAATACATTCTAACATTTGGATCAAATGGAGTAGATACAGACTTGCAATCAAAATGATCAAACTTTTTCAATACTTTTTCGATATAGTGTGATTGAGTAAGTATGATCCCAGTATCATCTCTTATGATTTTAATTCCCAAAATCACATCCACAAGTCCCATATCTTTCATATCAAAGTTGGATAATAACAATGACTTAGTAGTTCTTATGACTTCTAAGTTCGTTTTGAATATTAACATATCATCCACGTACAGACAAATGATAACACCCTTGTGCCCTTTAAACTTGCTATACACACATTTGTCTGATTCATGGATTTTAAATCCATTGGTTACAACAATTTTGTCAAACTGCTCATGCCATTGCTTAGGTGCCTGTTTAAGTCCATACAATGACTTAATCAACTTACACACCTTTCTTTCTTGTCCCGGTAAGATAAACCCTTTCTCCTGTTCCATATATATTTCCTCATCCAACTCTCCATTTAGGAAAGCTGTTTTAACATCTATTTGATGGATTTCAAACTTATATATGAATCTCAAAGCAATCAATGTTCTTATAGTAGTCGTTCTAGCAACCGGTGTGTAGGTATCAAAGTAATCAAGGCCTTCCTTTTGAGTGAAGCCTTTAGCTACTAACATTGCTTTGAACTTGTTTAAGGTTCCATCTACTTTCATCTTCTTCTTGAAGATCCACTTACAATCAATAGGTCTAGAACCCGGAGGAAGATCTACCAACTTCCAAGTCTTGATGTTCATAATAGATGACATTTCTTCATCTATTGCTTCTTTCCAAAAGCCGGAATGATTAGATTTCATTGCCTCTTCATACGTGAGAGGATCAGACTCAATTAACTGCGTAATTGTAGTTTGATTTATGTGTGAGTCCCTAGTACCTTCCACTAGATGCATAATGAAATCAGGTCCAAAAGTTTTCTCTTTTCTAGTCCTTTTACTCCTCAACTCTGGAGGTTCTTCATTAGCATTTCTTTTATTATCCTCTCTTACTACTAGTACAACGACATTTGAATTTGTAGGTTTAGGAATAGTAGTAAAGTTATTCTCATAGAATATAGCATCTCTCGATTCTATCACGGTGTTAACTTCAACCGAACTATTAGGTTCTATTACTAGAAACCTATACCCTTTACCATGTTCTGCATATCCTAAGAATATGCATTCTATTCCTTTTTCACCCAATTTTTTAATCTTTGGATCAGGTAACCTAACAATAGCTCTACAACCCCAAACACATAGATAAGAGAAGTTAGGTTTTCTATTCTTCCAAAGTTCATATGGTGTAACTTTATTTCCTTTACTAGGTACTCGGTTAAGAATATGACAAGCCGTTAGTAATGCTTCTCTCCAATATCCTTTACTTAAACCCGAGTTACTAAGCATAGCATTAACCATTTCCATTAAAGTCTTATTTTTCCTTTCTGCTACACCATTTTGTTGAGGGGTATAAGCAATTGAAGTCTTATGTACAATTCCTACATCTTCACAAAATTTAGGGAAATGATACTCACCACCCCTATCACTTCTAAGGCATTTAATTTTAGTATTGCACAAGTTTTCTACTTCAGTCGAATATATCTTGAATTTTTCTAATACTTCATCTTTAGTGCGCATAAGATACACATAACAAAATTTAGAAAAATCATCAATAAAAGTCACAAAATAAAGTTTCCCTCCTTTACTAGGTGTACTATGTAAATCGCATACATCACTATGCACAAATTCAAGTAAAGAGGTTTTTCTTTCAATTTTAGGAAATGATGTTTTTGTGATTTTAGTTTGTGCACATACTTTGCATTTCCCTTCCATGTCATGTTTGCAATTAGGAATTAATTCGAGTACACTCATATCATGTAACCTTCTATTGTTAACATGTCCTAAACTTGAATGCCAAAAAGATAAAGAAGCAACAACAATGTAAACGGAATTTGTAGTTTTATTCATAGTATTGAGTTTGAACATTCCATCACAATAGAATCCTTTCCCAACAAAGACACCTCCCATAGACAACACAAACTTATTTGACTCAAATACAAGTTTGAAACCAAACTTATTAAGGAGACCACCGGACACAAGATTCTTTCTAACTTCTGGCACATGGTAAACATCAGTGATAATGGGAGTCTTTCCAAAAGTAAATTCCAATTTGATGTTGCCTTTGCCAAGCACGGCTGCAGTGGTGGAATTTCCCATGTAGAGGGTTTTTCCATCTTCATTAGATTCATAAGTGGTGAATAGGTTTCGATTCTTACATACATGCCTAGTGGCACCCGAATCGATCCACCACTCATTTTCATTCTCCACCACGAACACCTCGCTTATCATAGCCATGAATTTGGAGTTTCCATCTTGCTTTTGCTTCTTCAAAAGGTGGCATTCCTTTTTTATGTGACTCATCTTATCACAATTGTAACATGGCCCATTTTTCTTCTGAGTCTTTGTCCTTAGAGTCAAATTTTCTCTTCTTGCTATTTTTTGAAGAGTTTTGTTTTCCCTCATTCCTTTTGTTAGTACCTTTTTCATCCTCCACCACATGAACATTAGAAGATTGGCCATTGTTTTCATCAGAGTTATTCACTCTAAAGTCCTCTTCTATTCGAAGATGTTGACCCAACTCCTCAAGGGAAATATCATCCTTTCTATGTTTGAGATTCTTTTTATAATCTTTCCAACCAGGAGGAAGTTTATCAATGATGAATGATACAACAAAGGATTCATCTATTTTCTTGTCATGTTGATGAAATTGGTTATAAATGTGAACTATTTCATGAAATTGTTCAATTACCTTTCTATTATCCACCATACGATATTGATGAAATTTAGAGGCTAGAAATTTCTTACTCGTGGCATCCTCGGACATGTACTTAGCCTCCAAAGCATCCCAAATCTCCTTTGCATTCTTCTTGCTATGGTATTGGTCAAACAAAGCATTGCAAATGTGCCATTTGCAAATGTAGTCATCTTGATCCCATTTTTGTCTTGCCCTTGCATTTGCCAAATTTTCTTTTTCAGTTTCCTTCGATCTTGGTGTTTGTAAGCACATATACCACATTAAGTGTGGTAGGAGAAAATGTAGTTTATTTTGCCAACGACGGAAATTAGATCCTTCAAATCTCTCTAATTTCACAAAATCAACAACAAAGTCTCGTAGAGAAGAAGTCGGTGGAGCCATCACAACTTCAAGAAACAAAGTCTTAAGATTGTTCAAAAATTGTGGTGGTATAATGATAAATATGTTGCAACAACTCAAAGATTCCAAGGCACGGAAACTCGCTTTCTTTAAGACTTTATTTGTCCCAAAATACAATGCACAAGGGATCCAAACAAGCCTCCAAAATACAATGGAATCAAGAATAATGTTTGTTGACGAATGTGCAATTTCCAAAAACAAATCCGAACACACAGAATTAATAACAGACACAAGAAACTTTATATTTTTAAATTCTGCAGTAAAAGAATACAAAGAGTTGGTTTTTGTATGCACAAAAATTATGAAATTTTATGTAAGAGTGTTGGAGAAGAACAAGGAGAGAGAAACCACATGAATTCTCAAAGTGTTTTATCCAACAACACACCAATCTATTTATAGATAATGTTACAACAATTCACCAAAGGTACAACCATTCATATGTATTACAATCCTTCACAAAAGGATATAACTAACTCTTGTATGTTACAACTCTTTACCAAACCAAAGGTTATAACTACTTAAATTAAATTTAAAACAAGTGAGGTAGAACCCTTTACTAAAGGTTACAACCATTCATGTGTGTAAATAGAATTTGAAAGGTTACAACCTCTAGTTTCTAGACTTGGATCTCTTCCCATACAAGTGAAAGGTTGCAACCATTCTTTTGAAAATCTCTCCAACACCCTCTGCAATTTTGTAGTTGGATCCGTGAGTGCATTACGACTTCCCGTTATTCGATTAAGATTAATGGGTAGTTAAATGGTTTCTTTCCCGGGGGTCAGGGCTCAAGGCAAGGGGATCCTTTATCCCCTTACTTGTTCATTCTTGTGATGCAAGTCTTGCATGGTATTGTGAGCCATAGTACAAGGAGTTCAAATTTTCAGTTCCACTAGAAATGCGAGCAGACTCGGCTAGTGATGCTCATGTTCGCAAATGATTTGCTTTTGTTCTCTCATAGAGACCCTGCTTCGGTGGGCTTATTGAATTCTTGCTTGGAGAGATTCTCTTCTATGTCTGGCCTCAGGGCTAATCCTTTAAAAAGTGATTGCTTTGTATCATATAGGGATGAAGCTTTGAGAGAGTATATTCTCAATGCTTCGGGGTTCCGAAGAGGCATTCTGCCTATGAGATACTTGGGGGTGCCTTTACTTTCCACCAAGCTATCCCATGGGGATTGTTGGCCCATCATTGATAAGGTCAAGAATTGGATTTGCTCCTGGTGTAGTAGATTGCTCTCCTTTGGGGAGCGTTTATGGCTGGCACATTCTGTTCTTTCTACCATTTACGTGTATTGGGCTTCCGAGAGATTGAGCAGTTAATTGGGAATTTCATTTAGAGTGGTAATGAGGTAGATTCCTCTAAAGCGAAGGTGGCGTGGTGAGAGATTTGCTTCCCCAAAGAACAGGGGAGCCTGGGTCTCAAGCCCTTGTATATCTGGAACCAAGCCTTGGTTGCCAAGTTAATTTGGCGGTTGCTTTTGGGCAATAGGGATTCCCTGTGGGTTAAATTGGTGCATTCCTTGGTTAAAGTTGAGCTAGATAATGCATAATGCTCCAGATTCTGATGCATTAAGCCTTAGGAATTATGCATTTTTATGGGTTTTAAATAAACGCATGGAACTCTCTGGTTGTGATGTGATAATTTTTTATGCAGTAAGGCTTGCTCCAGAAGAGACATCGCAGAAGCTGACAGGTTATGAGCACAATGCAGTGACCTGTATTGGCATGAAAACAGACATTCCGGTAATTTCATTTCTATCTTCATTTTTTTTTGCAATAGTTTTGAGGTCTATAGGAAATAACTGTTTTATTCTCTGTGCAGCAAAATGCAAGGCCATCTTGGGTTAGAGATCTCTTGTTTTGTGTAGTTTAGCTGCTTCTATCTCTGACATTTCTTAACTACTGTGTTCTTACTGCTAACTCCTGTTCAAACAAAAACCAGTACTGACTTGTCATGTTGCAATGCCTCTAGCATTACACATGCAGGGGACCATGTTTTGAGACAATGCCACCTCAGTGTCCTCTTTGGTTTGGTATCATCTTGAACAAATCTCAATTTTGGTCCAGCTGAGGTTTTATTACCTTTCCTATCATTCTCTTACAGGTCATGGCTTTTTCTACACATGCCTGGAGAACTGTTCCTTGTATGTGTGTCATCATGCAGTACTAGTCCTGCTCATGACTTGAATTCTGCCAACAATTGCGCCAGCTGCTGGGTTGGCCCACTGTTCTAACTATCTTTCCCGTGAAAATTGTAGCCTGGCGCTGGAGCTTTGTTTCCCACTCCTCCCCCCACCCCACACCCCCACCCAAAAAAAAAGGATCATCTAGTTCGATAATTTGGATATCTATTCCTATTAATTACCTTAACTCTTTTTATGGTCTGTCAAAGAGAAAAAATAATTGCTTTATCATCCATTATGACCTTAGATATTGATATTGTAGTCAGGCAAATACATTATTGATGAAACCATGAAACATTGAATCTTGAGTCATTTTTTCTGGTCATTTTTGTCTTTATGTTTATAAACTTTTGTTCTTAGCATCTAAAGCAGAAAAAAAAAAAAGGAAAGAAGGAAAGAAAAGAAAAGAAAATAATGATAAGAATAATAAATAAAATAATGATAAATGACCAGTACTAGGGGCTGAACCTGGAAGGTGAACAATGTTACAGAAGAATCAGTGCATAATAATTGGAAACCCATGTGCAATTGTCTAGTTTTGAATAATCTACAACTTTGTACCGGGAGTGAAATGTGAGTGTGCAAAGTAACATGTGCATCTGCATGCACATATAGAGAGCATGAGGGAGATGTAAATTACTAGGTAGATGAAATTTGGGAAGTCAGAAGCGAGAATGAATTTTGTGAAGTAATTTTGACACCAAAGTTGATATCAGCATTTGCATAAATGCCAGGAAGAATCTGGAATTTTGTGAATAAAAAGTATCTCACCTAGGTGGTGGTTTCAATTTTCTTTTATGTTAAAGGACACTTGGAAATAAAAGTCTGCTACTGACTAAAAGCAGACAGGAACAACAGCCCCCTTGGAAGCCAATAAATGAATTGAGTGTTGAAGTAACTAATGGTGGTAGTATTTTGAAGCAACGGAGATCGAAAGAGAAGCTCTATATTGTTGCTTCTTTGGTTACCTTGGTTTTTGAAGATGGCAAGCATGGTTTATCTGACAATCATAGCCAATGTTGATTATGCACACAGAACACATTTGTGAGCCTGACTGGTTACATGCATATTAAACATTGATATTTCAAGTGTAAACATAGAAGCATATATGGGGACAGATGCTAAAGTTATGTTTCCTATCTGTTTGTGTTGTTAAATGCTTTAAATATCCGTCCAGGTGATCTTGGATGAGGCAATAGTAAAGCTTAATCCAGATTTCTTTTGGCTGGGAGGTGGAGAAGTTGATCTGAAGTTGGGGATCAGGACCTCTGAATTCATTGGCCTTGCTAGACCTTTCATTGTCAGCTGTTCCGGTATTTGATTTTCCTCTAGCAGACAACCCAACAAGACTGCCTGTTTGATTCGATAGTTGTTTGAGAGTTTGCCTACATGATGATGCCAACAATTGCCATAATCATGGACCCTTTTCTCCTCTTGGGGTCCAAATTGAGTTGTTCTTAAACTCTTAAGAGCAGTTTGGTTGCCTAATTGTCTTCCATCTCAAGGGGGAAATGGAACATTTGTAATTGGTAATAGTTCTTTTTATGAAAAATGTGATTCATACTATGAAAATGAATTTGATGGATTGTTAACTGTTTATGGGGTTAAATAATAGAAATGTTGAGCAGGGAATCATCAATTTGAGTACATCGGAAAATTAGACCATGCCTCTGCCTTCGAAATTAGAGATGGAGAAAAAAGAGGCTGGGAGAGAAGAGTGAACAAGTAGACGGCGTATTCTGTTAATATAGGAAATGACTCTTAAGCCTTCTCGAATCCACCTTCCTATCTCACTATTTACAGTATTATAAATAAATGAATCCATCTCTAATCCGCCTCCCTATCTTATTCTCTACAATATTATAAATAAATTAATCTCTATTTTTAACTTATCTTGAAAACTGTGTATTTTAACTCACGTTTTATTTTACTTCTTATTTCATTTATTTATTTTTATAAATTTTAATTTTAATTATTTTATTTTATTTATAATTTTAACACATACACAAAATTAATAATAAAATATGCAAATTAATAACTTAAGATACAAAATAATCATATACACATATAAATAAAATTAATAATTAATTAAATACATAAAATAATTAAATATATACATACATAATTAATAATTAAATACACAAATAAATAAATAAAAACACAAAAAGATTTTTCAAATAATTCTATAGAAATTCTAAAACAATTTCTGATCCTCGTTCAAATATACACATACACAAATTGATCTGGTCCATATAAATCACAAACCTAGTTTAAAGAAAGGAGTCGTTGGATGCTGGAGGAGGGAGTAGTCGTCGTCGCCACTGCTGCTAGAGTCGCCACCATCCTTGCTGGTAGTCGGATCTGATTCTTCTCCAGTAACGGATCTGGTTCTTTTCTGTCCCTGGTAGCTAGATCTGGTCCCCGGTGCCCCTTCTTCTCTATCGCAACTGTCGCTACTCCTCGTCTCGACCGCCGTTGCTGCTAGTCGCCAGTGTCTTCTTCAACTTTCAGGTGTAGCTGAGAGCCGTTGGAGTCTTCTTCAAATTTCAAATGCAGTAGAAAGCCATTGGAGAAATATAAGAAGCAAATTTTCACTCCTCAACTGCAAGGAGTTTTTTGAACTTTCATAAAAATTTGGGGAGAAAATCACTAGATAGGGAGACCCGTTGGAGATGATTTTTAGTGATTTCCTCCTCAAATTTTGACTTAGCGAGGATATGGCGCCCGCATTGAAGATGGCCTAAGGTTCCTACTAGAAACTTATGTGAAATTTGGCAAAAATCCACAAAGTACCATTAATGCAAATGGTTATAACAAGATTACATGTTAACTTAAAAATTATTTGTATTTTATGTATTTTTCATGAAAGGTATATACACTAATAAAAATAGTTTTCTAGATGTCTATATCAAAGCTGTTAAGGGAGCAGACCATAAAAGTTAATAGCGCAAGGGAACCGGTGGGGAAGCCGAAAGCGTAGCAGTCGGAACCAAACAAACTGTGAAGTGCCATAAACTAACAGATACCTGCAGCTCATTTAAGAAGACAGATTCCAATTATGTTTCTTTATTCACAATCACATTCGTTTTTTAAGGAAAGAAAAGAAAAGAGAAAACATGCGCACTGGAGACAAACACCGTCAACCGCCATCCTTTTGCTATTTATGGTAACAAACGTTATATAAATAATGCAAAGATTTTTTATATGTCATATATATATATATATATCGCCTTTATATTTATCAAAGCTTATGGTATACAACTTTTTTTTTGGATACATAAGAAGTATTTATATCAAGGGACACGAGTTCTTTCTACTCCATGACTTCATGCCTGTGACGAGGATGTTTTTACTTAGACCCACAAAAGAGAAACAAAGAAAGTAAAAACGAGAAAGAAGAGTGGATGTGAAGGGGGATTGAGGCATGCATAACATATAGGGTTGTTTGTTAATTATGAATAGGAGGTTTTTTATGGGGTTGGGCATAGTCCATGACAACTATATCTTCTTCCAGAGCAGCGTCTTCCTTGGAATCCATTGTTTCCTTGAAATCATCCCTATGTGACGTCGTAGGTCGCAGCATCCGTCGTGATTGCCTCTTCCATTCCTGCATGCACAAAGAATCGATTTGAGATCTGTCGACACTATCATCATCGAGTTGCCGGTGAGCAGCATTTTGCATTTTATGTGATAATCTTTATGGTGCATTTAATTCAAGACGGTATGTGTTTTTGTTATATATTTTCAGAATAAAAAATAATGAAAGTTTTTAAAACAATGTTGTCTTCTTATGAATTTTATTTCATGGTGTGGCCATTTTTCTTTGCTAATCACAGTGTGGCAATTCCGGGAACCAGCGAAAACATGTTTTGCTCTTCTAAAAACTGGGTACGTGGTAAGGCAAACTTCGGGAAAATAAATGCACAAGACTTTCTGTTTTACGTATTTGTATGTAAATTTCCTTTTTAAGACTTGTCTCTACAGATCAACTATTCAAATCAATGATTTTATGATCATAAATGAGTAATTTTATATATATCTGCACCTTTGACACCAATTTTTCAAACTCGAATTATCTATTTTTGTGCATGTCAAGCTGTCAACAATGGAAAAGCAATGGCATCCTTTGTAAGAGCTTGTTGCTTGTTGACGGTGATGGGCGAATGAGTGTTTCTCAATCTCCATTCCCTTAATTAGCTCCGTAGTAGTAATAAGGAAAATGCTATATGTATTCAAGAAAAAACATCAGGTTTACAAACGAGATGACTATTTGGCCCTCTTAGCTAATCTGATATTGATAGGCCGACTTGGTAGAATTCTCAAAACACTATTCCTTTATTTTATGTTATTCATGGAAAACAACTGATAGGAATTACGTATGATAATTAAAAGCAATGGCATTTTGGTAATTTCATCAAGTCGGACCACATGTAGGACTATATATCACTGTCTCATTTCTATGCATAAATTATATATATGAATTTTCTAGCTATTTTGTTTTTGTACATAAAAAAATAACTGTAAATGTGAACCAAGAAAAGTGAAAAGATTCAAAACTATTAACTTCTTCCTTATCATGAGATATTAGTAATCACCTGAGTCACCCAAGGATAATTCTCTAGCTAATTGCATATATTTGGTATTGTTGATGACAAAATTCTGGCTATTTTGTGAGCCTTTTGGTTGTTTCTGTACTTGCATGAAGCAAAAAATACAAAAATAAACTGAATTATTACCTCCGTTTTTGGTGCCATTCGCAGAGACTCCCGAGAAGATGATGGTATCATCTCATTCCCTGAAAGTTTTGCAAGTATTATAATTAGTGACATATATACTCAACCATAGGAAAAAGATCAACACACACATATTTGATAGAAACATCAATATGTTTAAGACGATATTATAAGATATTTGAGTGTGTGGGCAGCCGTACTTCCTAGATATCATCCAAATTAAGAAGATTTTAGCAATATACAATAGTGGTTGAAACAGAGATAAAGAGATGTAAAACTTCAAGTTAATTAGTAGATGATAATTTTCAAGGTGGTTATTTTACTGTCCAAGAGCCAAATAAACAAGACAATTATAAGGTTACCAGGTTAATAATGTGTTAGAATTTATTCCAATTCCGAGGAGTTTGTATAGAATATACAGCTATATATATTAGGTTATGATTGCAATAATTAAGTGTACTGTTTATTACTACAATATTATGTTGATATATTTTGTATAAAAATTAATATATTTTCCGTATATATATATATTATTGCATGGTATATATGTACAAAGAGAATCTTCTGATATCTTGTGATGCATGCACAAAGAAAGAAACCCGTACTACGTATAGTTGAGTTTCAATTTCGGCAGACCTTTCTCGTCTTGCTGTGCTTTCTGGGGAGCCTTTGTTTCTATATGCTTTCTGTACTTTGCATCATCCCAGCTCTTGTGGATTTCTTTTCCATTTAGTTTTTCCTGTTTCTGCATTTTCTCTAATAAACAAGGGCTGCTGGCACTTGGTGGAATCCAAGTCTTTTGAAACTTTTCTTTCTCCACTTCCTGATGAACCGAACCCTGTACTTGCATTAGTCACTAATTCCTTGAAAAACTTTCACAGGTGGATAATTTAGATGGAAATTAAATTCTGTAAGAATAATATGGTTTGGCAAACTATTTCAGAAACATAGATTGAAAAAAGAAAAGAAAACATAAAGAAGAGAAGACCTATATATTCTGACCTTAATGGCACTGCAAGCATGCAAAGAGGTAAGGCATAGAAGGACCACAAGAGAAGACATAATGAGAGTAGTGATGATGATCTAGGGTTTCAGTGTGAAGTTTGAAGTGCTAGGGTTCCATCCCAAGTATTTGTAATGCAAAGGGAAAAGGGTGCATTAAATGCAGGGCTATGAAGGAGGTGAAGGAAGTTGTTTAAGAGAACATGCAGGTGTTTGGGTGATGAACCTCCAAAAGATATATATGGGGGCCTCCCATGTCCCCTCTTCCCCCCCTTCTTAATCAATTAATTGGGGGCCCCAAAAGTGAGAAGAAGCACTGTAGATATGAGAGAGAGAGAGAGACAGACAGACAGAGAGTCCCATGTGAAGCTGCCAAAAACTCCACTCCTCGTCTTTGTGATAAATATTACTACAGGGACTAGATACTAACAAGAACTCAATTAAACCACTAGCACAAGTTACTTTGAGAAGCCACTTGTAAGTTAAAAAAATGAAAAATCTTAAAAGCCAAAGTTTTTCTCTTTAGGATTACGGGAGAGTATACTTTTTCGCTATCATTGGTTTCAGTTGATTTTACCGACACCTAATTTTCGACCAATATCACCATCATTTTTCGATTGGTTAGTTGAGTTTCAATTGGCCATCACCTCTAATTCACCATTTTTACATCTTGTTTGCTTGTTTTTCCCTTCCCTTTTCCTTGGCTTATGATCTTTTCCCTTTTTCACATTTTCTATTTTTCTTGAGCCATTCTATTCCCAAATACCCTTTCTCTCAAACCCTAAGCTCCAAAGCCCTTGTTCTGGCTTGTTTTGCTCGTATATCCAATATTGTCTTAATGTAAGGCTGATTAGTTGTGTCTTTCTAGTAACTACTTCAAAATCCTTAATTATTTACTAATCTTTCTTTGGCCTTATGCAAGATTAGCTATGGATTTTCCCTTGATTCCTCATCCATAGGATCTAGGGAAAGAACTCCGAGTAGCATCTTCTCAACCTCTTTTTTAGATATTTAATCGGTCAATTTTGTCTCTATTTTGTGGATTCTTAAAGATTAAACTTGTTTTGCATAGGATGAATTGATTTTGAGGCTTGAGACCTAGTTGCCAGGTTTAGGTTGTTTTGCGGTTCATGTAACTCTAGTTCTTGTTAGTTCTTAATTATCTAGGTTTTAGCTTATGTTATGGCTTTGAAGCTTTGTTGCTTGTGACCTTGCTTAACCATGATGTTTTTGTTGTTCAAGTTGAGTTACTTTTGTTATTATGTTGTTAGGTTGGGTAGTTTTAAAAAATAAAGGCTTAATGTGTTATTTTACAGCATTGTGTTTATTTTCAATTTTGTATATAATTTAGGCTTTGTTCTCTTTGTTATTTTTATTTTTTTAAATTTTTAATTTTTTTAAATAATGAAAATATGTTTTCTTTCATATTTTCAAAAACATATTTTTGAAAATAAAAAATATATATAAAGAAAACTCGAAACAATAAAAAGTCGTTTTAATTGTTTTCATCACAAATACACTCAAAATTTTTAAAATGCGGAAAACATTACAAATAAAAAGAACGCATTTTTAATAATTTCAAAATAAATATTTAAAATAAAAAATTAAAAATAAATTTAAAACAAAAAATTAAAACACGAAGACAACAGTGTTACTTTTTTATCTTTCTCCATTCCCTAATGTTACAGCTGACTCCTCTAGCCGCCTTCTTAATCGTCACCAATTCTACTGGGAGTCGGCGAAGAGAAGTCAAAGATGAAGGGAGAATGAAACGAAAAGAAGAGGGAAGAAGAAGAAGAAGAAGAAGAGGAGGAGGAGGAGGAGGAGGAGGGAGAAATCAAGAAAAGAGCTAACATATATAGACGAAAAGTCAACATATGGAGACTCAATGAAAGACTTACGGCCTAATCTCACAAGACTATAGACCAAGTAAAGGAACTGTTTCATTTAAGTCAAAATATATTCATTTTTTTTAAAAAAAAAACTTCTATAAAATTAAACTTAGCCAGCACTTGTACACTGCCTATACTATTATACTTGTGCTCAGTTCAAATGACTTGTTAATCGCATGCATAAAACACAGCCACAGTCAGTCAGAATAATGAAATTCACGGAGAAAAAAGGTAAAAGAAAAAAAAAACCAATAACTGTACTTTGGAATATGCAAAAGTTTATGCTGTGAAAATCATTGGTAAGTATTTTAGGATCCAGAAGAAGATCAATTAATTAAAAGGATGTAGATTTAATTATACACGTAGCTAGGTAGATGAGTTATGGATTTATATATTATATAGGCTCTAGCATTTGAAAAACAGCAGCACCATTATAAATTCTAGTACCGACAATTAAGAGTGCAAAAGTTTCGGAACAATGTTGTTTCCGCATTAAAGGCCTGGCTAGCAAAGTAGGAGCTGGAACTAGCTAGTGGCTTGTCTTGTTAACTGAAAGATATACACCACAGCCCACAGAAGGCAGTGAGTGGGGGTTGAGATTTGAGCATGCTTCAGCCATAAACGAGGCAGAGGATTCGTATACTCCCATTAAATCCCCATATATAATATTATTATATTATATTATATTATATATGCACTCGCAGCTGATCTCCATTGACAAGGATGGCGCATTGCAACTTTGATACAGCCAGGCCCCACTGAGGTATGGCAAGAGAGAGAGATGGATGGGGGCCGGAGACAAGGCTAGATGGGGAAACCGGCAATGGCACCAACGCAGCAGGACATGGGAACCCCACCGCCGGTCGGCGAGACCCGATGCCTCGTGGCGGGAAGTCCATGTGCCGGTGGCATGTGAGAGATACATACATACACTGCTGTGCACACCAAATCCCTGTCAATTGCTCCCATCATCAACTAACTTTCCTTTGTTTCTTCTTCTTCTTCTTCTTCCACCTTTTTGACTGCAACGAGGAAAGTTCATGCGCGGATGCGACCTTCTTATGAGGAAGATGATATATACATATATATGTATATATAAGTTGTTTTGCTCTTGCTTTTGCTTTTGATGATAAAAAATGATATTCTCTTATATAAGGAGAGAAATATTTTGTTTTATTGTCTTTATTATCTAAATTATTTTTATAAATTATTTAAAACTTCAAAATGAAAATCAATTTCAATTATTTTTTATTTAGTGTCAAATATATCTTGAGGGTACTTGTAAAATCAAGTTTATGTCATAAGGTTCAAATAATTTTGTTCTATCAAAATTGGTTTTGAAATATTTGAAACATAAAGTAAAATCTTTTAAAAGTAAAAGACAATCTGTCAACCAGCTTTGATAGCCTATCAACCGGTCAAAAGTTGGTTCTCGATCAACTATGGTCGACAGCCACTGCATACAAACCGATTAACTATTTTTCAGCATGTCGATTGTTTTTCAAATTTATTCACTAATTTGTCGACAAATTCTATAAATTTGCAACCGTTTTTTCTTGTAGACTTTGTCAATGGCTAGTTCTAGAGCTTATTTAATGCCTCAACTATCACCAACGGCCATAATTTTCAAAGTTCTCATCAAGCTCTATAAATACAAACTTGGTGGAGCAATTAAAGCGGTTAGAGAATTCATTGCAAGCATTTAAATGTCCCAACTACTCACAAGTGCTCAATTCATTATAAGAAAAATAGTTTTTAGTTATAGAATTTAGTGATGAAATACTTTCGTCACTAATTAACAATGGATATTCGTCACTAAATTTTTATAATGGATTTCTGACGAATAATTCCGTCACTAACATTTTTTAAATTTAGCGATAAAAATTCGTCGTTAAATAATTTTTAATAAATTTTTAAATTCAGCTATTGAAAAAATTCATCGCTAAAAAAGAAAATAAAATAAAATATAAAATAAAAAAACTTTAGCAAAGGAAAATATATGTCGCTAAAAAAAGAAAATAAAAAAAATAAACTTTAGAGACAAAAGATATCCGTTGGTAAAAAAAGAAAAAAAAATAAATTAAAATATAAAAATTTTAGCGATGAAAAATATGTCGCTAAAAAAAGAAAAAAAATAAATAAAAACAAAAAGCTTTAGCTACAAAAAATATCCATAGCTAAAAAAAGGAAAAAATCAAAAAAATTATATTAAAAATAAAAAAAATTAGCGACGAACATTATCTATCACTAAAAAAAGAAAATCAAAATAAAAAACTTTAGCAACGCAAGATATCCGTCACTAAAAAAGGAAAAAAAAATTATATTTTTGTAACTAAATTTATAAAATGTGAAATTCATACTTTAATTTCACATTTTAACAACTAAATTTATATTTTTGACTCAATTTATTTAAATACACTTTAATTTTTTTTTTGTGACACCTTAAACTTTTCGTTATTTTGATTACATCTATGTACTTGTATTTATCTTCATTTTTTTTACACATCAAAGTAAAGTAGTTAAATTGATTAAAGAATACATATATAAAAATTAAATTAACTTAAAAATATAAATAAAGAAGTATAATTAAATAACAAAAAATTTAAGTGACTGTAGACAAAAAAATATAAAAGTACATAAATAAAAATCTAAATTTTCCCCATATACGCATACATTTTTTAAAGATATTAATCTTCCTTATTCAATAATATGTTGTCCTTTAGCAAATACCCTTCTTTTTAATTGAATAATATGCAGATAAAATTTTAAATATCCACGATATTGAGATGATACATTTCACTTGTTTTAATATCACGCTATATAATTCAGGAGTTTACACAGAAACTTAGTAATGTTACTAAAAATAACCTTTAACAAAATATTTATAAAAATTTAATGTGAAATTCATAAAATATTTAAATTAAATTTAAAATCTGATTTGATAATGAAAATTTTTGTAGTTAAATATAAAATTTATAAAAATTTTAATTAAATTCAAAATTAATGATCGTTGTTAAGTTGCAAATTAATAAAATATGAAATTACAAATTAAATTCAAAATGAATGATGGAATATTTTGAAAATAAGTTTGGAAATTTTTCGGGGTGCAAATGTAATTTTGAAAAGTTTAAACAAAAATACTATAAAAAATATTTTATACACATGATAAACCAAGGAGTCTTCCAAATCAACTGGTCGCGCAGGGGTGAGATTGGCAGGTCTAAGGTTCAATCCTAAGGAAAGGCATGAAAAAAGCTCTCGTTGGAAAATAATTCCAATGTCGCCACGTGGCTGCTGGTGGGATTGCCAAGTGGCAAGTAGAGGCGAGGCCACGCAGCACCCGAATAGAGCGCGAGCATTGCTTTTATTTTTTTTACCATTGCTGATTCAGCATTCCGTCACTGTTTAGAGATGAAACGTTCTCCGTCGTTGAACAACGACGGAATTTTCGTTGCTGAACAGTTACGTGGAACATTCTGTCGCTAATTCCTTCACTAAATTGCTCCATCGCTAATTTTCGTCACTAAAATTTAGTGACGCCAATTTTAGGGACGGAATTTGAAGCTTTAGCGATGGATTTTTTCGTCACTAAATGCTTGATTTTTTGTAGTGATTGTTTTACATTTTTCTCTCTTTTAAGGCTTTGTTCTTCAATTGTATTCATTACTTCAAGCCTTGCATTATTTTTTAGAGAATTTGTAACTGAGAGATTCATTTCTCTTATTGTTATCTCTTTGTATTTTCCTAGAAAGTATGCTAGAAAACCTACTTTGATAGTAGGAGATTGTATTTCTTACTCTTAGGGACTAGATGTCCTACTTGTGATCAAGTAGAAGAATTTAGTGAAGGTTTTAAAATCCTTAATTATGAGTTAATGTAGTAGATTAGGCCATTTGGCTGAACCACTCAAAAATTGATTGTCTTCCTTGCTTTTATTTTCATAGCATTTATCTTGTCAAGCATTTTTATCAATCAATATCATTTGCATTAAATCTTCACTTTGAGGTAGAAAATTTTTAAATCAAACCAAAGTTTTTAATAACCCAATTCACCCCTCTTTTTGGGTTGTGGTGCCATTGCTAGTCAATCCTATCAATTAGTATCAAAGAAAAGCTTCCTCTTTTTTTTAAAAAGTCTAACAACATAAGGTAAAGATCCACATATGTCACACATTTTTTGTTCATCTCAATTTGAGGGTCAAAGCACCTCCCGTCCTCCTTTTTTTGATGGTATTAACTATGGTTATTGGAAGAAATGCTGTCTTGTTTCTCATGTAGGACATTAATATCTTGCTATCTATTAAGAAGGTAGCAAAACTCCCAGACCTGGAAAAGATAAAAGAGTGGACAAAAGAGAACAAGCGAAACGTGGAGATAAACGCAAAAGCTATGAAGCGAAACGTAGAGATAAACGCAAGAGTTATGAACACGTTGTTCTGTACTTTATGTCTCGAGGAGGTCAACCAAATATCAACATGCAAAATTGCTAAAGAAATATGAGACAAATTAGATGTAACAAATGAAGGCACAAAACAAGTAAAAGAAACTAAAATCAATTTACTTATTCATGATTATGAGTTATTTACCATGAAAGAAAATGAATATATGAAAGAGATGTTTACTAGATTCAATAAAATTGTTACGGGTTTAGAGTCTCTAGGAAAGATCTATACCAATGGTGAAAGAGTAAGAAAGATTTTGAGAAGCCACCCTAGAGCTTGGGATCCAAAAGTTACAGCTATAACTGAATCTAAAGATTTAGACACATTATCCTTTGATAATTTGCTAGGCTCACCCATGACTCATGAAATTATGATGAAAAAAGATGTGGAAGAATATTCAAAGAAAACTTAAAATGTAGCCTTTAACGTAGACAAAGAAGAAAAAGAATCACAAGATAGTGATGATGATGATTTTGCTTTACTTGCTAAAAGATTTAATAGATTCTTTAAAAAGGGGAGATTTAACCAAACAAAGAATTTTAAGAAGGATAAAGATAAAAAAAAAGTTACTCTAATGAAATTCGGTGTTTTAAATGTAAGAAGTTAGGTCATATAAGGACCAAGTGTCCTTTGTTGAAAAATAATATCAAGAAAGGAAAGAAGGAAGCCTTAACTACATGGAGTGAAAAAGATTCATCATCAGCTGATAAATCTCAAGTGGAAGAAGTGGTTAATCTATGTCTAATGGCCAAGGAGAAAGATGAAGTATCTGCTAGTTTTTCTTCTCATTCAATTTCTAACTTTATATTTGATGAATTACATGATGCGTTCAATGATTTGATGAATGAGTTTGAAAATGTTAGTTTGAAAAGGTTAGTTTGAAAAATAATGTTTTAAAGAAAGAATTAAAATCTCTAGATGAAGAAGTAAGTTCATTGAAAAAGGAAAAAGGATCATGGGATAATGAGAAAAAGGTTTTGATTGATGAAAAAGAAAGCCTTTCTAGACAAAATGAGGATTTGAAAGAGTTCTTAGAAAAGCTAGTAGAAAGCAAAAAGAAATTGGAAATGATTTTGGGAGCTCAAAGGAATTTTGGTGATAAACAAGGATTATATTTTGATCATTTTTCAAAACAAGGGAAATAAGATCACTTTTGTTAAATCTTTTTATCAAAAATCTATTTCAAATAAATCATTTCATAGACCTTTATTTCCAAGAAATAGGATTACATGCCATTGTTGTGGTAGGCATGGTCACTCAATTAACAAATGTTTATGAAATATAGACCTTTATATTTCAAATGTTTTATAAGAAACAACCCATATAGGTTTAAACAAAATTGGGTGCCTAAGGAAAATGTTTATACTAATATGAATGGACCCAAAAAGATTTGGGTACCAAAGGGAACAACTTGATTTCTTTTGTGGCATGTTACTCTAGTTTCAAATCAAGTAAGGAGCAAGTGGCTCCTTAATAGAAGGTGCTCCAAGCACATAACCAAGGATGAGTGGCTCTTTAACAACATCCCTACAAGTATAGAGGTAATGTAGTATATGGAGATACCTCCAAATATAGATTCTTAGCATTGGTTCAATTTGCTTTCCAAATTTTATTTTAAAAAATGTGTTTTTGGTAGAAGTCTTAAGCATAATTTGATTAGTAATAGTCAACTATGTGACAAAAACCATAAAGTGTGTTTTGATGCAAATTCATGTGAAGTCTTATGTCTAAGAACAAATGAAATAAAATTAGTAGGTAATTAATAGGATAGGAAATGTTTACATTGTATATTTAGATCTATCTTTATCAAATATAGAAAATTGCTTTGTTGCTTCTATTACTCAAAATTCATGGATATGGGATAATAGGCTAGGACATGATAGCATCAGTGTTCTTAATAAAATATCTAAAAATGATATTGTTAAAGGATTTGCCTAAATTGAAATATAAAAGAGATCACATTTGTGATACATGCATGAAAGGTAAACAAATTAGTGCATCATTCAAACCTAAAAATGAAGTGTCAACCTCTAGGCCCTTAGCTCTACTTCATTTAGATCTTTTTGGACTTATGAGGACACAACGCCTAGGAAGTAAGCAATATGTGGCTGTTACAGTAGATGACTACTCTAGGTTCACTTGGGTTGTATTCCTTGCATTTAAGAGTGAAACATTCAAATATTTTGAAACATTTTTGTAAAAAAAAGTTCAAAAAGATAAAGGCATATGTATTTCAAATATTAGGAGTGATCATGGGGGGAGAATTTTATTACAAGAAATGGTTAGAACAATATTATATGATAAAAATCTTTCTAAATATTTTTGGGCGAAAACCGTAAATACCTCTTGTTATATCTTAAATAGAGTTTCCATAAAACCTATCATAAATAAAACCCCTTATGAATTATATAAAGGAAAAAGACCAAGCATTTCATATTTTTACATCTTTGGTAGTAAATGTTTTATCTTAAACAATGGAAAAGATGCCTTAGACAAATTTGATGCTAAAAGTAATGAAAGAATATTTTTAGAATACTCAACTCAAAGTAAAGCATATAGAATATTTAGCGAAAAAACACTAGTGGTAGAAGAGTTAATTAATGTTGTTGTAGATGATCTAAATGTCTATCAAAAAGCTCGTGTAGAATGTAATGATGAAATAAATCAAAGTTTAAAAAAAAACTCTCATTAAAACATAAAGAAGAAAATCCATCAAATGAAAATGTTCTTAATTAATAAAATATAGCACATGAAGAAAGAGAACCATCATTTTTATGAGAAAGAAAGTATGTGGAAAACAATAAGATCATAGGAGATCCTTCTAGAGGAATTAGGACTAGATCATCTCTTAGGAATGAATGTCAGTTTGTAGCCTTCCTATCTCAAATAGAACTTAAAAATATTAAGGATGCCTTGAATGATAAAAATTGGATCATTGTTATGCAAGAAGAGCTAAATCAATTTAAAAGAAATTGAGTATGACAATTGGTTCCAAAGCCTAAAGAACACCCAACCATAGGAACTAAGTGGGTATTTAAGAACAAAATGGACAAAAATGGGGTTGTCATTAAAAACAAAGCTAGATTAGTGGCTCAAGGATATAACCAAGAAAAAATGATAGACTATAATGAAACTTATGCCCTCGTAGCTAGATTAGAGGCCATAAGAATGTTGTTGGCATTTGCATGCCATAAAAATTTTAAACTATATCAAATGAACGTTAAGAGTATATTTTTGAATAGATATATAAATAAGGATGTGTATGTGGAGTAATCTCCTGGTTTTAAAAATCCTCAATATGAGAATCATGTGTTTAAATTCACTAAGGCATTATATAGTTTAAAACAAGTCCCTAGGGCATAGTATGAGAGTCTTAGCAAATTTTTTTTAGAAAAAGATTTTAAGAAAGGAAAAATAGATACAATATTATTTATTAAGTCTCATGGCAAAGATATTTTATTAGTTCAAATTTATGTAGATGATATTATTTTTTGATCATCAAATGAATCCCTATGTGAAGAATTTACAAAATTAATATAAGGGGAATTTGAAATGAGTATGATGGGAGAGTTGAAATATTTTTTAGGATTCCATTAGACAAGAAGATAGGGGGATTTTCATATCCCAACAAAAAAATACATAAGAGATCTTCTTAAGAGATTCAATATTCAAAATAGCAAGTCTACTGCCACTCCCATGAGTAGTTCATCTTATCTAGATAAGGATGAAATAGGCAAATTGGTGGATAATAAGTTATATAGGAGTATGATTGGATTATTGTTATATTTGACAACAAGTAAGCCGGACATTATGTTTAATATTTGTCTATGTGCTAAATTTCAATCTAAGTCTAAGGAATCCCATCTAAAGACTGTAGAAAAAAAAAATTAGGTATCTAAAAGGATCATCTAATATAGAATTGTTCTATCCAAAATCAAATGAATTTGATCAAATGGCTTATATCGATACAGACTATGATGGTTGTAAAATTGATTAAAAAAATTTTAAAAAAAAGAGTACTAGTGGCTCATGCCAATTTTTTAGAAAATTCCTTAGTATCTTGCTCTAGTAAGAAACAAAATACAGTTGCATTCTCTTCCACTGAAGTTGAATATGTAACAAATGGAAGTTGTTGTGCTCAAATCTTATGGATGAAATATCAACTAGAAGACTATGGCATAAATCTTCTAAACATTCCAATAAAATGTGATAACATAAGTGCTATAGCCTTAACTAAGTATCACATATTCCATGCTAGGACTAAACACACTGAAGTCAAGCATCATTTCTTTAGGGACCATGTACAAAAATGAGGCATCAAATTAGAATTTGTAGATACAAAACTTCAAGTAGCGTACATTTTTACAAAACCCCTAGATAAGGTCAAATTTGAATATTTTAGAAGTGAACTTAGAATTATTGTATCTTGATGCGGTATTTATTTGTTGAATGTAATTAAGATATTTTTGGATGCAAAATTTTATATGCTATGTGGTTTAAAATTTTGTTTGAATGCAATATCCTCTTATTTTTCAAAAAGCCAAGAGAAATCGGTCGACCAGTCTCTCAATACTATCGACCATTTCTTAAAAACGTTTAACCGGTCCTTCGAGTTTGTCGACCGTTTAGACATGGCGTATATTAATATTATGATCTAAGGGAAAACGGTCGACCAATCATTTCTTTCTGTCAACCGTTTAGGCCAAAACTGTCAACCGCTTTTATCAAGTTGTCAACAGTTTATATCATGCTTTAAGTAGAACAGACGACCGTCAGGTTGCTCATTCAAGCAAACCCTCCTCCATTCTCTCACGCTCCCGAACTCTCTCCCTCATTTCTCTCTTCGTTCAACCGATTTTCTTGTCTATTCGACTAATTGATCCGTCAACTTTGCTTCCAATCTTCACTATAGAGCGTACTAAGTTCCCTATAGTCGGGGGAAAACCCTAGCTCCAACGAACCCAATGTAATTCAACAAATCGTAGACAACCAATGCAATATGGAGCTATTTTCCACTTTATTCGGGCCTCATGACGTTCTATTGGGTAGGTATCTCGATATTCCTTTTCTTAAATCTATTTGCTTTCCCTGTCTAGAGCATTTCAAAAATTTTGGTTGGATGCAATTCATTTCTTTGCATAGGAATGTCTATGTTAATGCTGTGAGGGTGTGCTACTGTAATGCTTCAAACTTATTCCATAATTATCCACCCCAAACTAAATTTGGGACCAAAGTGTGTGGTAAGTCATTTGAAATCAATACCTCCCTTATTTATAACTTGTTTGGTATCCCCAAATGTGGTCTTATTTATCAATCTTCAGAGAGAAAGCCACATGTTGCTTTTCAGGATGAAATCCTTACCTATTATATAGATTCGGTTTCACAACTCTCTATGATGAATCATTTGCACCTCATTTGTGCTCATATCTAGATCCCTCACAAGGACAATTATGCCTAAGTCACAAATTAGGATTTGTGGCTTATATATTGCATCATTACCCGTCAACGAGTCGATCTATGCTTTATCATCCTTAATCAAATGATTGGTGCTTTTTAAAGAAAAAATCATTGTCTACCTTATAGCATGATCCTAAGCTCAATTCTAGACGATAAAGTTGATAATCTAAGCAATGTTAGGCACATCTTTATCCATTCCTCCCAATTTCTTAACCAAGCCTCTCTAGTTTAAATGGGATATAAGGAAGATCGAGAGGGAAATTGGATTAAATCTAAGAAGAGAAAGGAAATTCACTTGTCAAAGGATGAGGATGATCATTGTAGCGGCTCTCTCCCGGATCATCCCGCTAGCATAGGAAATCCGAAAGGAGATCATCACAAAATGAATACAAGAACAATAAACTCAAACTAAACACTATATATATATATATATATTTTACTTGCTCACTAATCATCAAGAGCCAAAATAAAATATCTTCACATTTGCTCACTATCAATAAGAGCTCAAAATAAATATTACACACTCTTAACATTATCATCTTGGGCTTACCGCCCATACACTTTTCAAATAAAGGGCACTAAGGTTCTAACAACAATTGAACCCTCTATTTCCTACCCTCAACATTACACCCATAGATCTTGAGGCTGGGACATCCCTGTACACAACTAAACCTGGGCTCTAGCCTCATTGGACTCGCCCTCAGCAATAGCTTATCCCTTACTTGGAATGATAGGAATAAGCAAGGTGAGCCACAAGGCTCAACAAGTATATATATTACAACAATTGAAACAATAGAGTCAATGCATGGATAAACCAAAATGGAATAGACCCGACTCCCCAAGTACGAGTAACATTTCCCATTAGATCCCATCATTATTATCATTCCCATGCCATTGCCATTATGCATTTCATGCATCATTTCATTTCTCAATCATTATGATCATTTCCATGCCATGGTCATTATGCATTTTATGCATCATTTCATTTCTCATGAATGTATAATTTTCCATGCAGCATATCGGCCCTCAAGGCCTTTCATTCACATGCATGCATACATATACATAGAAAAATCATTTAGCCATTCACTTGGCTTGAGCATCGCCTACCAAGTTTATGGCCGCCTTACTCGCGTCAGGCGCTCTTTAGGATATCCTTTTCTCATCCGCGGTACATAGCCACCACGCAAAATAATAAGTGCACAAATAATAATATCATGTAATGCTCATGTAGGTTTCAAGTAAACATATCAAACATGCTACATTATTAGCAATGTTCTCCTCATAATCATCATGCACACTTAGCAATTTCAAGATTATATCCTCACATGAACCAATGATATTTTCATCATATGATTTGGCATCATTCATTGAGATTCATTTCCATACCATAAATAATACCATGCAATGCTCATGAAGGTTTTCAAGTAGACATATCGACATGCTTCATTATTAAAAATGTTCTCATCATGATCATCATGCACACTTAGACATTTCAAGATTTTATCCTCACATGAGCTAATGGTATTTTCATCACATGATTTAGCATTATTTGTTGGGATTCATTTTCATACCATTTCTCAAGGTCAAATAATTTAATTACATGAATTCACCATTAACAACTCATGATTTTCATTTTTAATTCCCACCATTAATTAACTTCCCCATTTTTTGGAACACCTACATATCCACGAGATGATTTCAAAGCCAACTAAAACATCACAAGAGCTTTGGGGAAGAATTTCAAGCAATAGAAAATAATCGGACCAAAAAGAAAGAATCAATGTATTCTGTTGGTTAACCGAATGAAAGAGTTAGTCAACCGACTGAGGACTTACTCAACCGATGAAGAAGAGTTAGTCGACTAAATGGGGACTTGGTCGACTGAGTAAAAACACTTGGTCGACTAATTAGAAGCTTAAATTATCACTTGGTCGACCGACTGAAATCATTTGGTCGACCGACTGAAACACTTGGTTGACTAACAGAGGCTTATATTATCACTTGGTCGACCGACAGCCCACTTGGTTAACCGACTAAAACACTTGGTCGACCAACTGAAATACTTGGTCGACTAACAGAAGCTTAAATTATTACTTGGTCGACAGACTGAAATACTTGGTCGACTAACAGAGGCTTATATTATCACTTGGTAGACCAACTAAAACACTTGGTCGACCGATTGAAATATTTAGTCGACTAACAGAAAGTAAAACATATACTTGGTCGACCGATAGAAATACTTGGTCGACCAATCAGAGAACAAAACACTTACTTGGTCAACCGATAGAAATACTTAGTCGACCAACTGAAAAACAAAACACAAACTTGGTTGATCGATAGAAATGCTTGGTCGACCAACTGAGAACAAAACACATACTTGGTTGACCGATAGAAAGACTTGGTCGACCAACAGAGGCCTGAAACTTAAAAATAACAACGATAACCCACAAAACTCAACATCTCAAGCAAGATACACCAAACCTTGCTTCTCTAACATTCCTAATCAATCAAGTGTCATTCCTTTGAAAACTTAGGGTGAACTAGACCCTAACGAAAACTCTCAAAAAGACCCATCGATGACAAAACACAAGAGTTTAACGAAATGGGAAAATAATCCACCAATCATTATAGGCTCAAGATTTAGATCTTCTAAGAAACTAGAAGATTCGAAGATAAAGGAACCAAAAAGGAAACCAACTTGACCCAAGAGAAAAAGAACCCAAGGCTTACATTAACAAGGAATATCAACATGAACTTGCAATGAAACAACATAGGAGGAATAATAACTTGCATTTAGAATGAGAGCTTGCCTCCAAAACGAAACAAGGAGGTAAGAGAACTTGCATAACCAAAAAGAAATGCAAGAAGAACTTGCCTTTGATGAAGAAAAATCCAAGGAGAAGAATGCACCCAGCTACAACTTCACTTCAAGCTTCCATGGACATCAAAATGGAGAAGAAGAAGAAAAGAAGAAGAATGAGAAGTTCTGCCGAAGGGAAGAAGAAAGAGGAAGAAAAGAATGGAGAAAAAGCAAAAGAAAAGAAAGCATGGGGGAGGGATGGCCGCCCATCAACTTTCCAACCACTCCCTTAGCCAATTTACAACTTTGCCCATCTTGCACACTTACACAATTCAAAATATCAAATGCCTATTTTTGGAATTTCTCATTTTCCTTATTTCTTTCTCCTTTTCTTTATTCAACCTCATTATGAAATTTCCTAATTGCCCTCACCTTTTTCAATAAAGCAAGGACCATTTGGTCACTTTGCATTTTACAATTCTTTTCTTCTTTTCTTTTAATCCACAAAACACAAATATATATATATAATTTCATTTATTAAATTTCATCTCTCATATTTTACATATGGGCCTAAGCCCAATTCAAAAATCCACTCATACACTTACATGGGCCCAAGCCCAACTCATTGCCTCAATTAATTATAATGGCCCATTTCCATTAGCCCACCAAAAGGGCCTCAACATAACATTAAGCCCAATGGGCTTCACAACCATACAACACTTGCAATATACAAAATCTCCCATTGGTCTCAACCCAAGTTTCCAAAGACCAATCCATTAATTTAATACACCATTTAGTTATATAATTTTGCCACATAAAGATATGCACACATATATATAAATATATATAATGCCCATGCCCACTTTACTAATTGCCCAACTCATTTTAGGCCCATGGGAATTCTTTAAACCCATCACATTCATTGACCTTAAACACTTATCCCAAATGGACAACCCAATTCTTGAATTTAAATACATAAATTTTGACACATAAGAATATTTCCCAACATTCAATTTAATAGAGCAAATCTCCAAATTTTCACAATTAAAATATTAATAAACTCCTAGATCCACTAACGGGTCGTTACAATCATCATCATCCTCTTCCTCCTCCTCCTCCTCCTACTTTTGGTGAGCCTATTGCCTCGGTGCCTCCTCCATCATCACTATTGGCCTCTCCATCCTACCACATGGGTAAGTCCTCTCATCCACCTGATGATGTCATAGTTCATGGGATAGCTTATCTAAAAGCCGAAGTCTCCAGCCTTCGAGAGGAGATTAGAAAAGAGATGATAGCCATTCATCGCAAGTAAGATGAGATCACTCAGCTTCTAGAGGTGGTCCTCTCCCATTTGTTGCTGCCTACATCATCTTCTTCTTCTTAGCTGCCTCCAATCATAGCTCATTTCATTCTATGTTCTCACATTTCTCTATTTGTAATGTATGATTTGTATGGTTTTAAATGGTGCATGAACACTTTGCTCTTGTATTTTGGTTATTTGTATGGAACATGAATGTATTGTGAATGCACATTGTGTCTTATGTTTTTCTCTTGGGTTTTGACATATAAATGTATTGCTCCAATCCTCTTTTGTATGGCAAGTGCATGTCTTGATCTCTTGAATGAAAATATTACACTTTTGTATGGTAAATAAATCCCTTGAATGATAAATGAATATTATGATCTATGGATATTCTATTTGGGCTTCTTAGTTACTCATTTGGTTACTTCATTTCTATCTCCTATTACCTCCTTCTTATCATGACTAATGATCGTTTGTCTATTGTCTTCAGTTATGTCAGTTTAAGGGGACTTTTTGATTTATGACAAAAAGGGGGAGATTTATATTGAAGTTGATTTTAATTTGATTCTTTCATCATAAAAAAGGGGAGAATGTTATTTTGCTCTTGGTTTTTATTTTAATGATGAAAAACAATATTCTCTTGTAATGAGGGAAATATTTTGTTTTGTTTTGTCTTTATTACCTAAATCATTTTATAAGTTGTTTAAAGCTTCAAAATGAAAATCAATTTCAATCATTTTTTATTCAATGTCAAATATATCTTGAGGGCACTTTAAAATCAAGTTTATGTCATAATGATTCAAATAATTTTGTTCTACCAAAATTGGTTTTGAAATGCTTAAAAAATTAAGTAAAAATCTTTTAAAAGTAAAGAACAATTTGTCAACCGATCCTAAGAAACAATCAAAACAATCAATCGTTTTTAGTTTTGTTGTCGACCAGCTTTGATAGCATGTTGATAAATCAAAAGTTGGCTCTCAACCAAGTGCGGTCAATAGCCATTGCATACAAACTGGTCAACCGTTTTTCAAATTTATTCACTAACCTGTCGACCATTTTTCTTACAGACTTCGCCAACAGCTAGTTCTGGAGCTCATTTAATGCCCTCAGCTACCACCAACAACTATATTTTTCAAAGCTCTTGTCAAGCTCTATAAGTACAAACCTAGTGGAGCAATTAAAGCGATTAGAGAATTCATTGCAAGCATTCAATTGTTCCAACTATTTACAAGTGCTGAATTGTTTTACATTTTTCTCTCTTTTAGGCTTTCTTCTTCAATTGTATTCATTACTTCAATCCTTGCATTATTTTTTAGAGAACTTGTAACTAAGAGATTCATCCTCAAAATTTCTCTTTTATAATCTCTTTATATTTTCCTAGCAAGTGTGCTAGAGGGCCTAGTTTGATAGTAAGAGGTTATATTTTCTAATCTTGGGGACTAGAGAGCTTACTTGTGATTAAATATAAAGATTTAATGAACATTTTAAAATCCTTAGTTCATAGCGGATTAGGCCATTTGCCTTAACCACTCAAAAATTGATTATGTTTTCCTTACTTTTATTTTCATAGCATTTATGTTGTCAAGCATTTTTATCAATTAATATCATTTGCACTAAACCCTGGTTTGAGCCCAAAAAAAATTCAAATTAAACCAAAGTTTTTAATAATCCAATTCACCCCTCTTGGATTGTGGTGCCATTACTAGTCAATCCTATCAGTATGTATGGGAAGCTATTAATTGGTAGAGAGATTTCCTTGATTAGCTAGCAGCAAATTAAAAGCCTCTGTGCATGGCTATGGGCTAGAGAAGCTCTTCTTATTGCCAGAACTAGAAGCAATGGTTAATTGGAACTTAATTTTGTTGGAACCAAACCAGGTTGATGGGGGCAATATGGATTTGGATTTTGGATATTAATTGGTCAAGTGAAGTGGTAACATTAGAACTTTAAAACTCTCCATGATCAGAGGAGGGCTTTCCAGAGATCTTGTTTTTGACACTCTTTGACTTGCTTCTAGTTGAGTTTTTGTGTCTTCTCCATCCTATGATATTTACTCACAGAAACAAAAAGAAAGAAAGAAGTAACTAAAGTGGTTCACCCATTAGAGAATGTAATTACAACATCATTCTATAGCTATAGGAATTTCTATATAAAAGAATTTTATAAAGTTGTATTTAGATGGAGGGATTTTAAATAATATTTTTTTAAAATATTTGTATTTTAAATTCTTCTATATTTTAAGTCCAAATGCAAAATTAAATATTTCCTTACATAATGTATTCAAATAATTAGTCATTTAAAATTTTAAATTCTAAATGGCAAATGATACTCAAATAATAAGATCCAAACTAAGCTGAAATTATTATTTTTTTATTTTTTATGTGAAAATTTCTAGTCCAGGTGAGGTGGTCCATAGAGGCCCCTTTTTTTTGGGTGATTTGATAAAATACCAAATTGAGGTTTTTTTTTTTTTTTTTTTACAAAACTTGGTAAATTTAGCATTAAAAATAACCAGCCCTAAGTAGATCCTCCGAAGATAATTGCCAAATCAAATTGCCTCCAGCAAGTAAATAAGCAGAGAGCTTAACAGAGCCAACAAGCATAGGGAAACAAAGGAGAAGAAGTTTTGCTGTAGCCTGTAGCTCAAGTTAATGTTCTGTTCTAAGCTACACTTTCTGTTCCGTCTTGGATCACAAAATTTATTTTCTCGATTCAAATGAACTCTTGGAAGGTTGATTTAAGACAAGTCCCGCTGATTAAAATAGCTTGCTTGCTTACATTAGGAGATAAAATAATAAATAGACGCGCTTGCTTATGAGAGAAGGGGATGGAATGATAGAAATTCTTAGTAAAATAAGACGAGAAAATACTAAAAAACCTTGATAAAACAAAAAGAACTCTAAAGCTATGTGATTATCTATGAATATAGATGATTGGAGCTTAAAACAAGTATTTGAAGAAAAATGATTTTTGGTCCAAATTCCAAGGATCAAAAATGGGAGGGCGAACCAATCAACCGAGGCTTAGAAGACCCCTTTGCCCCATATGAAAATCGAAGCCAGTAAAGTATCTCATTTTCGCAAGATTTATCATTTAGCATGTAGCAAGTGCACCATCAGCAAAGGTAATAGTCGCAAGAAAGCAGAAATGCTAAGACTACAGTATTGACAGAAGAATTTCTTGGAAGCATCATTCAATCACATATGAAACTCCCCGTTATGACTAAAATTATTTAGTAAAGAAAGACATCAAATGCCAACATTTAGCGTGCTTTGAAATTAGAGTGTTTTATGTTCTTGGATCTATACACAAACTATGCACCGATATACTTGTTTATAGAATGGGTGCAAAACAAAGAAAGCGTACCACAAGGAACCAGAAATTGATGGTGGTGAAAGGATAGAAATCAAAGCACCAAACCAGTGCCCATGTTAAGCCTCCCCAAAAGTGTTTTCCCCACTATAAATGACATAAAGAAAACCATCTTCATCCCTTTTATCATCGTATACAGCCGACATAATTGCCCCTGCAACAGGCAGAATGGTGTCACAGAATGCCAGTTAGTATTTCAAAAGCCACCAGCTTCCAATAACAACACAAAGAACAGATCAGACTAGGACATCAAACTTGAAAAACAAATAACAAAGGATTAACCTGTTGGTGGCAGGACATTGTCCACAAATATGAAAATTGCCTTTTCTGCACTCAATTTGATTCGTTTACGGATCACATACACAAATTGTCCAACAGTCAAGTCAGCTGGGACAAGGAACCTGTTATTTCATCGTCCAGATTAGGAGAAAAATCACAAGATACAAGCATCCATGTGAGTGACTTGATGGAGGCGCTTCATTTGGTTTCGTTTTCAAAAAACTGCTACCTTAAATTAGTATTGCATAAAGAGGCATAAAAAGATGGACAAAAGTGATATGCATAATGGATCCTGAATCACTGATCATTCCTCAAAAAAATTAATCTTCAAATATTTTTTACTGCATTTAGAGGAATCCATACATTAATCTCCCTAGCAAAATAGGATATGGTATGGGACATCTGCGCATGAGTGCCTAGCTGTCACTGTTTTCCTTGATTCAATAATGTTTAGACAAAAGCAGTGTGCACACCCGTTTGGGCTCCAACCCTTGCCCAAAGAGGCCAGAGTTAGTAGCACATTCAACTTCAGCAGGTAATGGAGTCCAGAGAAAGTCAGACCAATCCATGTGTGGATTCTTCAACAAAATCAATTTTGTTAGGGGTAACTGAAATTTCTTCCTAAGTTTGTGATATATTAAAAAAAATACAGGAAGAAAAAACAAAAAGAAATTTTGTTATGATGGGCATGACATGAAGATGCTCTTAATTAATAGCTTGAATAAATGCAGTAAAAAAAATGAAAAGGAATTCACATGTTATCTAGCATACTTAGGCCCCATTCAGTTATAGAAAACATTTTCTAGTTTTCAACTCTAATTTTACAACTAAAGATGTCCTAACATTTTATATTTTAAAAAAGTCATAGAATTCATTTTTACAAAATTTAGATTTTAGTTCATAGTATAAAGTTGAAAAATTAGAAAATTAAATTTTCTATTTTCTAATAGGAGATTCAATTATTTAATAGAAAATTAGAGTTGGGAAACAGAAAATATTTTCTACAACTAAACAAGCCCTTAAATTCTTATTAGAACTCTACTGCCTCTTTGTGCCTCATTAGGAACATCCTAATGAATATAAATGCCACATGGAATACTAATTTCATTGACATGACAAAATTGCTTGTCACTCTTTTAGCCCTCTCAAGAGGCCGAGTAATGAAGGGGCTTGAGAGAGCTAGACTAACCTTTGGCAAAGCATGCACAGTTGCGAGAACTCTTTTACATGAAGCAAATTCTCAAGCTTGGCAGCCAAAACTCTCTACTGCCACATCATGTAATTATCCTACTGGGCTATCATAATACATGGTGCCTAAAAGCTAGAAAACTTTATTTATTATTTATTTTTTGGGAGGGGTTCTTTTTCCAAATAAGGTAAAGTATCTAAAAATTAGAAATATTAATATGAATATGTATTAATTGATCATAAACTAAAACCTTGGGAAATCTTTGAAAAATAAAGCCAAAGAAATATCCAGAGTGAAAAGGAAAAATATGACAAGGGAAGTAAACAAGTAGGGACAGAGAGAGAATTGATCACTACGGCAGAAAAGAAATTCATTACTAGTGCAGAAACAATGCTTACTTTTTCTTGTCAATGTTGGGAATATCACTTCTCTCTGCCTTTTCCACAATCACCTTCATATCATAAACATGATTTACAAATTATTCTGGATTTGAAACCAATACAGCACAAGTGAAAATTTAAACAATGCAAGAATGCCCAACTGATCTGCCGAATTGAACTAACAAACTGATAACAAAGGAAGATCTGGAAAATATTAATTTGAACTTACATTATGACATCTGATAGCTAGCTACCAAATCATGGTTGTGTATATTGGCTCAAAGGAAAAGAACTAAGGTATCAGGCTTTGCTGTTTCTTCTTGCTAGTGTTGTCGGTTTTTCTTCTGAATAAAACAACTTAAAGAATCATAGAAAGAAAAAATTAATTGCACTGTATTTGCTAATCTTTCCAAATTTAATGGATTTATAGAGGGGATAAGGCAGTTGTGTCTCTCTTAGATCAGTTCTAATTGTAGGAAAAACAGATCAGAAGAAGTAGGAGAATGGGATCAGAAGTTCTCCCGTTAATTCGAATGAATAATACAATCCCTATTAATAGGGAACTAGAGTACAATATAGGAAAAATTACATCATATACAAACAATAAGGAAAGTTAAGCTGTACAAGATACAAAAGTCAAAGATACAGGAAACCAAGAATAAGAAAGTATCTAAATCTGGATGAATACTTTCTAAAACATTGAAGATTAGATCAGTGTTAAATCAAGGAAGATTGGACTACTAGGAAATCATAGTCTAACTGTCCCAATGATCTCATGAATCAATCAACACTCCCCCTCAAACTGATAAATTGATATCTATCATTCCCAACTTTCCAATAAGCTATTCAAATCTTTTGATAGGCAGACCCTTTGTCAATAAATCAGCCAGCTGATTTTCCGAAGAAACAAATGGTATACAAATCAGCCCAGCCTCTATGAAATGTCGATCAATCTCAAGATCTTTTGTGTGATCATGTTGCACTGGATTTTGTGCAATGCTAATAGCAGATTGATTGTCACAAAACAACTTGATTGGACCATGACTAAAAATCCGTAGATCATCCAATACAATCTTTAGCCACAACAACTCACATAAACCAAGGGCCATAACCCGAAACTCAGCTTCTACACTGAACCGAGCCACTATACTTTGTTTTTTACTTCTCTAAGATACTAAATTTCCTCTTAAGAATACAAAATAACATGTAATAGACCTTCTATCCACAAGAGAACCCCCATAATCAGCATCTATGTATCCAATAACTACCAGATTTGTCCTTGATTTGAACAAAAGCCCTTTTTCAGGTGTTGCCTTTAGGTAATACAAGATCCTTCTTGCTGCCTACAAGTGCTCTTCAGTGGGACTGTGCATAAATTGGCTCACTAAATTGACAACAAATACAATGCCAGGTCTTGTGTGAGTTAGATAGATTAACCAGCCCACTAACCTCTTGTAATACCCGGGAATGATTTGAGGATATAAACGGTATTTAATGAAGGACATAAATGGAATTTTTGAAAAAATGAGAATATAAGATACACTAACGCAGCTTTAGATGACCGAATTAGACAAAGGGAGTACCCCAGACCCTAGATAGCCAAAGAAAATGATATAGTATCGACGAGTAATACAAATTATGATTTTGGAAATCAAAAGAAGTGGGATCAGAAACAGTTTTCAGTACAGCTATCGACCGGGATAAGAAAATTGAATCAACGTAGGAGACATCCGGAAAGTCAATAAAGCATGTTGAGGACCAATATTTTATGTATAGAACAACTCTTAAGTGATTTTGGGTTGAAACGAATGCATTTAAGGTCAAAACGACCAGCCAGGCCTAAGTGCAAATTTCTAATTTTGCCCGAGAGAGGTAAAAACGGTAATTTTTTGAGAGTTTCGAATGTGAAATGAAAAGAACTAAACTTGTGGGCCTTAGTGATGGTGTTGGAAAGATCGGGGGTATTAAGGAAGGGGCCAAAATGAGATTTGATGAAATCAGGGGGTGAAAATGCAATTTAACCAAAAATTGCAATATGAACACAAAGGGAAAACTGCCACCACACGTGGGGGCCGATTTCGGCAATGGCACGACCGAGGGTGGCTTGGGGGAGGTCGTATACGACGATAGGAGGCTTGGGGACCAAGCTTTGGCCGTGAGGTGACTGGATTTTGAGTATATATAGGAGCCGAAACTTCAAGGTTTTAGGCATCAAATTACTCGCGTTTTGGTGAGAATCGAAGGCAAGGGATAGAGGGCTTTTGGTCTCAAGGCATCAAGGATCATTTCTGGAGCATTTGGGATCGTTTGGTGTGAGTTTGAAGTGGTTTTGGAGTTTGGCCAGAAGCGGGTGGCGGACGCCTAGGGCCGACCTGCAACTCGTCTTTTGAGGCACTTTCCAGTGGCCTTTCGGCCTGAAACCGGTGCCAATAGGATCGACTGAAGAAGGGCGTCAAGGGGGTACCATTTTTGTGGCCATCGGAGCAACCGTCAGTGACCGAATCAATGAGGAAGACGGTGGCGCATGACTGCACGCGCCAGCTCTCATCCGCACACACGCACTGAGCGCGTGAAGGCGCGTGACAAGGGCAATTTCGGTATTCTTTCTTCCAGAATTTTCCTTTAATTATTTTAGGATTTATTGTGTTGAAATATTTGGGAAAATGGTTGAGGAAATAATTATTTTGGAATTATTGAGGTGAAAATTAGGAGAAAATAGAGGAAATTATGAAAAAATTGAGAAAAATGGATTTTGATGCTTCCTTAATTAAATATGGTGTTTAGGGAATATCTTGACTTGAGATTGAGAATAAATTCAAGTGTTTGTGATTTGGCATGTAAAACGAGGTTGTGCACGAGGATCGAGACGATCCAAATACGTTGAAGTGAGTGTTCGTCCCCAAAACTTTGTTTTGACTTGTGAGTGGTTCTATCCCAAAAGTTGGTCTTGACTTGTTCGTGCAAATGGTTTTGTTGCGTGCAAATGGTAACCGGTGACGATTAATTTTATGAGAGAGGTTCGTCCCTAAACGTTTTGTACTCGTGCATTGTATTTTATAAAACTGTTGTTTATATGAGTTTTGAATTGTGAAATGTAGCATTGTCTTGAGTTTGTGTGTACGTATGGAATGTCAGCCTAAGATGTGTGGATAGTATAGCCATAATTCTCCAAGGGCGTGACAAAATAATAGGAGTATATGATACTGGTGTGCATGTGAAGATAGCTGTCTTGGTTTCCATGCCAGACCATTTGGTCAGGGAAGTTGCACTAGGACGACTAGGTGGTCCATACTGTGTTGTTCATGTGAGATGTTAGCCTAGGATGTTGTCTGGATAGTGTAGCCGTAATTCTCCAAGGGCGTGACTGAGTAATAGGGGTATCTGATGCTGGTGTGCAAGTCAGGATAGCCGCCTTGGTTTCCGTGCCAGGTCGTTTGGTTAGGGAAGTTGCACTAGGACGATTAGGTGGTCCATGTGAAATTTTGGAGTTGGAATTGTATGATGATTCCTAAATGCTTAGAGTGGAAGCGTAATCTGGAAAGATGCGTTGGCTTGCCCTTCTTAAGCTAGAATTGCTTCGTGTCGTCGAGTCAGTATGGTGGCATAGCTTTTAGAGAGATTGCTCTTTTCTCGTGGTAGGGTTAAGCGCGTGGGATTCTCTTGGACTAGGGCTTACCGGGTGTATTGGTTTATTTCATGTCTTGCATTCATTCATGAAAAAATGTGTTTTGAACTCTCACTTAGATGATTCATCATCTAATTTGGACTATGTCCCTGGAATATTCAAACGTTCCAGGTGAAGGTAGGGGTGCGAAGGGAAAAGGAATTGCCGAGGAGTGACAGCGATTAGAGGATGTTTTATATTATGTCCTTTCAGTTATGATGTTTATTTTGAGAACGTCATGTAAACGTTGGTTCAACTTTATATTATAAATAAAGTGGTTTCGGTTATGACCTGTTAAGGTTTCGATCTAGCTTCCGCATTTGAGTTGGTGAACCTATCTTAGTTTATTGATGGTTCATAATTAATATACTGAGAAGGTGTAACGGGATCTTCGGGGAACGGTTTTTGTGATGGGTTTTTATTTGGAAAAAAAATTTATATCCCTGAAATCTTACATTACGTATTGCTCTAGAGAAGTGGGGTGTTACACCTCTGGTACCTTTCTTTGTCTACCATTGGACAATCAAATCTCCCCCCAAATTTGAGGTTTGGTTCCACTAGAGTACTTGTTGTTCTACCACCTAGCAATCCAGTTTGATGCGGTCACCAATCAAGACTCGGCCCAAGGCCGACCCAACCAAACCGAAACAGTATCACCAAAATAGTAGTGTCATAATGTTATTTTAATACTTCTTAAGTTTTAGAATTCTACTTTATATTTCTACTTGATTTACGATTCTACTTCATGTTTCTACTTGATTTAGGATTCTAGTTCATGTTTGATTAGGGTTTTATTTTTATTAGGATTTCAGTTAACTTTTATTTATGATTTATTTCTATTAGAATTCTAATTGGATTTTGTTTTCTAAATATTAGATGGATTTGAATTAGCCAAATACTATAAATATGCATAGAATCTAGAGTTTGTAATCAAGTTTTAATCAATTAAATTTCAGCAACCTATTTGGGTTTTTTTAGCAAAACAGTCTTGTTTTTTGCGTCTTCTTGAAAGCCAAGCTTCGGCCATTGAGTTTGCTCTTTCAATGGTTTATTTTGGTATGTTTTTTTCACACACACGCTACACGCTGCGTCAAGTGGTATCAGAGCGGTTAATCAACCAATCAGATGGCCAATCTTGAAGATAACGGTAGCAACCAGCCTCGTAACGGTGATCAGGGATTGTCCGCAGTTTGGAGAGCAATCGAAGAACAGCGGGAAGTAACTCGTACTATCCAGCGGCGATTGGAGCAACATAGCAACCAATTGGGCACCTTACTACGAGTTGATGATGACAAGAACCTGAATAATGGTGTGAATCAAGCCGGAGCGGGAAGACCACCCATTAATCATGTCCTTGTTAATCCTTGAAGACCAGTAATTGAAGATAGCGATGAAGAGGATGATTTTGGTCGAGCAATAGCTAACCCTGGTGGTAGAGGGGTTAGGAGGAATGCACAACAGCACAACCACTGGGGCAACGATGAGTATAAACTAAAAGTTGATATTCCTACTTTTAGTGGAGATCTTGATATTGAGGGGTTCCTGGATTGGATCACTGAGGTTGACCGTTTTTTCGAATACATGGAGATCTCAAATAAACGACAAGTAAAATTAGTGGCTTACAGATTGAAGGGCAGTGCATCTGTTTGGTGGGAGCGATTAAGAGAGACGAGATTGAGAGAAGGCCGACAGCCAGTTCAGACATGGAGACAAATGAAGCAACTGTTAAGAGGTAGGTTTTTGCCCCCTGACTATGAACAATATATGTTTGAAGCTTATCAAAGATGTGCACAGGGAATGAAGAGTGTGAATGAATATATCTCTGAGTTTCTGCGATTGGCGGAGAGAAACCAATTGTCAGAAAGTGACAATCAACAAGCAGCTCGTTACTTGAATGGATTGAAGCTTGCTATTCGTGATAAAATTGGGGTTCAGATGGTTCTGAGTGTGCAAGAAGCAAGGAACTTAGCTTTAAAGGCTGAGTTAATGTTGAGTGAGAGATCTCGTAATGACAACTATCGTCGGTATAGTGGGAATAAAAATAAACAACCAGCTTTTGATAAAGGCAAGTCAGTTCAAGGAGCGCAACCCTCCAATCCACCCCATACAGTCAACCCTGATAAGGCTACAACGGGGGGAAACATTCGAGGTACCACTTCTAATCTTTCAAAATCCCCTAATCCTTATGCAAAGCCTATTCTTTTAAAATGTTTCAAGTGCAATGAGGTTAGGCATCGATCTAGTGATTGTCCAAGGAGGAAAACAGTTAACATTGTAGAAAAGGAAGAGGAAGATGTTGCTGAAGAGGAAGTATATTGCGGGCCTGATGGGGAGGATGACGAAGAAGATTATGGACATGGGCAATATACTTGTGTAGTGAGGAAGTTAATGCTATCTCAAAAGAATGAAGATACTACTCAACGGCATAAGCTTTTTCGCACGAGGTGTACGATGAAAGGAAAAATCTTTGAGTTGATTATTGATAGTGGAAGTCAGGAGAACATCATAGGAAGAGACGTGGTGGCAAAGATGCAGTTAACTCCTGAAAAACATCCAAGCCCTTACATGATTGGATGGATCAAAGAAGTTGGTGGCATACATGTGGATGAACGTTGCAAGGTGTCTTTCTCTATTGATAAGTACTCCGACGAAGTCTATTGTGATATTGTTGATATGGATGCTTGCCATATTTTATTTGGGAGGCCTTGGCAATTTGATATGGATGCTACGCACTCGGGTAGGAAGAACACATATCAGCTTGAGAAAGAAGGTGTGTGTTATACTTTGTTACCCATAGTGGAAAAGAATCAAACCAAAGCTTCTAAAGTGGAGCTTGATTTCGAAGATTATGTTGTCCCAGCAACCTCAACGTTTGCAAACTCAGGTCTGATTTATGCTGCTAACATGACAGAAACTCCAAGGTTATTAACTCATACTGGGGTATTTTCCAGTCCTGATGGCTCAAGCATTGCTTCGCAACCCAAGGATGGTGGTGTTTCTTCTAATTGACTTGCGACTGTAAAGGAGATGGAGGTCATGGTAGCAAATCCTTCTACAGTTTATTCAAGCTCTGGCATGGTTGAATCAAAGGCAATAAGATCTACCAGATTAGAGAAGCGCTCAAGATGGAAGGTTCAACGTCTTCAATCTAATAGTAATAATACAATGGAGGCAGAGGGCAACAAACATGGTGATGGTTGGACCCATGCCAACGAAGATAGGGCTAAGAGGGGAAGGAATGTCTTTACTTATGTTCCCTTAGCAGAAAAGTTCAAGCAGTTCAAGAAGATGTCAAACAAAAGTTGCACAAATAAGAAGTACAAGGCGACAACTGACAAGCATATGAAGCACAAGGTATTTGAGATTGGAGATGAAGTCATGATATTCTTGAAGAAGGAACGGATTCCAGCAGGAAAGCAGAACAAGTTCAAGCCAAAGAAGTATGGTCCTTACAAGATTCCAAAGAAGACCAATGACAATGCTTATGTTGTGGATTTGCCTAATCATATGAGTATTTCTAAACATTCAAAGTGGCTAATCTCTCTTCGTACTTATTGAATGTGGATTTGTCCAAACAGGATCAAAATTCGAGGCCGAATTTTTTTCTCAAGTGAAGGCGAATGATGCGGTCACCAATCAAGATTCGGCCCAATGCCGACCCAACCAAACCGGAACAGTATCACCAAAATAGTAGTGCCATAATGTTATTTTAATACTTCTTAAGTTTTAGAATTCTACTTGATTTAGGATTCTACTTTATATTTCTACTTGATTTAGGATTCTACTTCATGTTTCTACTTGATTTAGGATTCTAGTTCATGTTTGATTAGGGTTTTATTTTTATTAGGATTCCAGTGAACTTTTATTTATGATTTATTTCTATTAGAATTCTAGTTGGATTTTGTTTTCCAAATATTAGATGGATTTGGATTAGCCAAATACTATAAATATGCCTAGGATCTAGAGTTTGTAATCAAGTTTTAATTAATCAAATTTCAGCAACCTATTTGGGTTTTTTTAGCAAAACAGTCTTGTTTTTACGTCTTCTTGAAAGCCAAACTTCGGCCATTGAGTTTGCTCTTTCAAGGGTTTATTTTGGTGTGTTTTTTTCACACACGCGCTACACGCTGCGTCACAGTTTCTTTCAATAAATCCATGATGTACTTTACTTGAAAAAGAAAGATACCATCCTTAGAGCAAGCTACTTCTATGCCTAAGAAATACTTGAATTTACCAAGATCCTTGATTTCAAAAGCTCGGGCCAAATTTTCCTTTAGGTGGTGTTGTTCCTTAACATCATTTCCAGTGACTATAATATCATCCACATACACAAGTAATGTTGTTAAGTTGCCCTTCCCTAAATGTTTAATAAAAAGTGTTGGATCTCCCCTACTTTGCTGATATCCCACTTGTCTCATAACCTTTGAAAACCTGTCAAACCAGGCCCTTGGAGATTGCTTTAGCCCATATAAAGCCTTTTTCAACCTGTATACCTTGTCTAATACACCTCTAGTGAACCCTGCAGGAGGCTTCATAAAGACCTCTTCCTCTAGATCACCATATAGGAAGGAATTTTTTATATTCAACTACATTAACTCCCAACGACAACAACTAGCCAAAGATATGAGTATTCGAACAGTGGTCATTTTTTCACAAGTGCAAATGTCTCCAAATAATCAATTCCACAAGTTTATGTATATCCTTTAGCTACCAACCGAGCCTTACACCTCTCCAAGGTACCATCAACATTATACTTCACATTAAACACATATCTACAACCTATGGGTTGAATCCCCTTTGGTCTAGGCACCACCTCTCATGTCTAATTTTTCTCCGAGGCTTTCATTTCTTCATGCCTGGCCTATGTCCAATTCTGGTCCTTAAATGCCTCCTCTACTATCATAGGAATGGTTATGGCATTAAGGGAAGATAAAAAACTCTTATGTTTGGGTGAAAGACAATGATAGGAAATAAAACTACTATGGGGTGTCATGTGCAACTTCTAACTCCTTTTTCTAACAACAATAGGTAAATCTAAAGCACTGTGAATAGGGTCAGAATGAGGAGACTGAGATGGTTCAATACCTGGCCTTGGAACAGATGGTGGTCCATGCTTTGCACATGAAATAGGTTGAACCCTTCTTTTGTAGACATAGAGTGAACCCTTAAACCTAGCAGGGGATGGCACCAATGGTTGGTCAGGAAGACAAGGACTTAGGTCGAATGCACCTGGTAGGGACGATAACTCTCCTAAATCCAAGGACTCTGGTATAGAGGGTAAGTTAGATGAGTTTGAACTAAGCAATCAACCAAGGGAAGATTCTAATGTAGTGTTTGGCGGTTGACCGAGATCCAAGGACAAGTCCAAATTAGGAAGATTTGCATGATCCCCATGGTCACCAACAACTGTCTCCCCTAGTGACCAAAAACTGAAGGCCCAAAAAAGAACCGAGTTTCAACAAAGGTGACATCCTTAAAATACACCTATGGGCTCTAGGATCAAATTTATCCATATGATGTTTAGAAATGAGAACAAAAGCCACACACCTGAACACTTTAAGAGGAAGAGGATCATGAAGGCCAATTCCTAGAAAGTGAGATGAAAGAAATTGAAAAGGACTAAGGTTGTTTAGCACTTTAGAAGGAACTTGGTTAATAAGATAGGTTGTAGTTAACACTGCCTCACCCCAAAAGGATTTAGGAACGTAAAGCTGATCCAAGAGAGCTCGAATCACATTAAGTAGATGCCTCATCTTTCTTTCAACAGCTCTATTCTATTGTGGAGTATCAATACAAGAAGATTCATGGATGATACCCTCCTACTCAAAGAACTGATATAAATGTTGATTAAAATAATCTCTTACATTATTAGGTCTAAATCTTTTAATAGAAACCCCAAATTGAGTAAGAGTCATCCTATGGAATAAAGGTAGAATGTTACTAATGGTTGCCTTATCCTTTAGTGGATATACCCAAGTCATCCATGTATAATCATCAACATATGAGATGAACCATTTAGATGGCCCCCACACATCAGAATGCACCAAGAAGAAAGGAATGGAAGAAAGTTTATTACTGATACAATAAAATACCCGGTAATGTTTAGATAACTAACACACATCACAATGAAAATTAACAACATCTAAACCCTAAAACATAGAAGGAAACACAAACTTTAACAAATTAAAAGGAAGGTGTCCTAATCGAAAGTGTTGAAGCTAGACATCTATCTCAGTGGAGGTAGGTTGAGATGAGCAAGCTAGAATAGGTTTATCCCCTCTAGATGGCTCATAGTCTCTCTATAAGTAGTATAGCCCATTTTGTGTCTTAGCAACACCAATCATCTTTCCCGTGGCCAAGTCCTAAAACACACAAGTATGAAGAGACAAAACCACATGGTAGTTAAGGTCTTTAGCGAGCTTATGAACCAAGATTAAGTTGGTAGAAAGACTAGGCACATGAAGCACATGTTGGACAGGAAGAGAAGAGTTTAAAAACACACTTATCCAACTATAGGAACTGTAAGACCATTAGCTACTGTAATTCTTTTAGAGCTACCTACTGGTGATAGGTCTCAAAAACATTCAGGTCAAGGATTATATGATCAGTAGCTCCAGAATCTAAGATCCACAATTCATTCTTAGCAGTGTGTGAGGCAATAAAGGACTCAGAATTAAAGCACATACCTATTTGGGCTAGAGAACATGACCCGCCTTGGATGATCTTTAGGAAGAGCTTCAGCTTACTTATCTCTTCAACATTCAATTCTCCCAGATCAAAAGAGGCAGTAGAATTAGCCTTCTCTATTGGTTCCTCCTACTCTTTTGTTGCAAGGTGAACCTATGCTTGATTCTTGGGTTGCAGGTTCAAAACAGCTTATTTTCCATGCAATTTAAAGCATGTCTCCCTAGTGTGCTTTGGCTTCTTATAGTAGGAACACCATAAGCCTTCTTTCTTCTGCTGCTTAGTGTGAAACATGTCCCTACCTTGCTGTGATTTAGACCATGATCCCTGCACCTTGTTAGACACCATAGTCGAACCTTCTGAACTATGATCATTAAACATGGCTATCCTCCGATGTTCTTCACTACGAATTATAAAGTATATCTCATTCAAAGATGGCAATTTCTCTCTGATAAGAATTTGTGCCCTTACCTGATCATACTCAGGATTAACTCCTGCTAAGAACTCTATAATCCTATCTCTTTCAAGCATGGAAGTAAGAATGACAGCATCTTCACTACACACCATTTTAATGTCTTGATAGTGGTCTAACTCAAGCCAATATCCATTCATCCTATTGTAGTAATCAGTCACTGACAAGGTCCATCACTTGGTGCTACTAATTTTTGTTTTAATTTCAAAGACAACTAATGCATCTTGCACCTTAGAATAAGTTTTCTTAACTATTTGCCAAATATCCTTGGTTATAAATAAATATATAATTCTTGCTTACCTCAGATAGCATCGAACTCCAAAGCCACAACATTAGCATCCAATCCTCTACATCCCAAGCAGCAAGCGCTGGATCAAAAGTCTTGGGTGCTGGAACAGTAAGATGAGCAATTTTCCCACAACCCTTCAAGAATGTTCTCACCTATTGAGACCACTGGAGGTAATTCCCGCCATCCAGGCTGTATGAGTGATGCATTTCCGGTAGCTCACTGGCAAGAGCACCACCGGTTGGTTGCTCAATCAGTATAGCGTCTCCCATGGAGATGGGAGAAGCTGTTTCAAAGAGTTCTGACATGATGTAGGATTACAAAGGGAAAAATGGCAAGGAAACACAGAAATCAACTGTGGCAATGAAGGCTCACAATAGATGAATCAAAAGAACGGTTAAGGCCCTGATACCATGTAGAAAAAACAAATAAGAAGGTGTAGGAGAATGGGATCAGAAGTTCTCTCATTAATTCGAATGAATAATACAATCCCTATCAATAGGGAACTAGGGTACAATATAGGAAAGATGAACTCTAACTTCTTATTCATTAAATTCCATTAAATTCATAATAATCATAATACAAATATCATTATAAGCCTTACTCACTAGACTCAACTATATGAACTTTAACTTCTTATTCATCTCCTTTATGATTAGAAGGTCATGGGCTTGAGTTGAGAAAACAACCTTTTTGCAAAAATAAAAACAAAGGGGAAGATTGCATTTGTGTACAAAAATGACCTTCCCATAAATCTCACGAAGTGAGGAGGCTTCTGCATGGGGAGACCTTTAATCATCTCTCTATGGTTATATCTTCTCTAAGACCACTATATTCTATGCCATGTCTAAGTCTATTCTACCATGTTTTCTTTTGTCATCTTCTATCCTTTTTATTTCTTCTATTTCATCCATTCGCTTCACAAGTGTCTATTAACCTTTTTATCACATGTTCAAATAATCTTAATCTCGTCTTAATCGTATCTCATACATCTTACCTTCAACAGGGCCATTCTTACCTTATCATAGATAGTCTCATTTATAATTTTGTTTTTTCTCGTATGGTTGTATTGTATATTTATAGAAACATTCTCATCTTAATTATGTTTTCCCACATTAGCATTTGAATGCCTAAAATTTGAACCATACAACAAAGATGGTTTTGTACCTGTCCGATAAAACCTTTAAAGAAAACAAAAATTAAAGGAATTTTATGATCACATTAAATGTTGGATGCACTTCTCCAGCTTAAACATCTTGCCACCATTTTTTGAGTAAATAGATCATAAAAACACGGTGGAAACAATACATTTTTTGTTAGAATCGTGTTAGGCCCAATTATGTCATTTATTTTTTACCCAAAAGTTATTCATTTGTTAACTTTTTCCCCAAAAATTCTAATAACTCTACTAGAACACCATTGTATCCTTAGGCTTGTCTATCGTGTATCTAATCTATAGACACGACTGCCCCTCTCTTGTGTGCCCTAGACATGTCTCTTTTGCTATAAAATGTTGATCTTCCTATATCTCTTTTGCTACAAAATGTTGTCCAAAGTTAGAAACAACAACAACAAGAATCCCAAGCCATAATCCCACTACCCAATACATAAATTCTAGATCTCCAACCATTTGTTTTAAAATTTCAAGATGTTTTGGTTTGAAGAGTTTTATTCTGATGGTCGACTACTTATCGCATTCCTCCCCCTTGATTTCAGATTGGAACCAGTTATAAATAGGAGGAACCTTTCAAAACTAGAGTGCCCAAAAATGAAAGTTAAAAAAAATAAAAAACCGACATGCCAAAATACATATTCATGCCTTGGACATGAGTATGGTACCTCAAATGAAGAATCCTTGCTACCCAAAGCTTTCCAGAACTTCACTAACTTAAATGAAAACCTTGAGTTGACATTATGCAGATTTAAAAGAAAAAGGAAAAAAAAAACAAAAGGATGCAAGTCAAAAAAGACAAAGAATGGAAGGACGAAATTGTGGCGAACACAATCATCAGCGCAATAAGGATAGCATAATCCTGAAAGCGTGACAATAGGAGGACTTGTGGCTAAGGTTTTAAATTTCCACAAACTTCCACCAATTATAATTTCCATATATCTGAAATTAGGGGGAAAAAAGTCATGTTGTCGACGACATGCTGCTTCATGCAATGGTTTTCTCCTTACAGAGTCAAAACTCAATAGGGCGTAGCATACAACTAATAGAAGTAACAACTTTCTATGTTTCTTTTACTTGTTTTCCTTGAAGAGCTAATTCCCCAGTCTAAATTTTTCTGCAAACTCAAATTGCTATTCAATCACATCACATATTTTAATGGTGGGCATAAGCATTAATGTTTCCATAAGCACAAATGCTATTGACGCAATATGAAGTAACAACACATAAAAATTATGCATCTTAGAGCATCAAAAAGATGAAACACCCATCCCAAATTTGAAAAACCTGTAACAGTTCAAAATTAATCCTAAACACATTTGGGTTCTTAACAAATTGCTTAATTCTCACCGGAATCCTATCTGGATATTTCTCTCTAATCCTGGCAGCCTCAGCACGTCTCTTCTCTGAACATAAAAGAAAATCAAAGACATAATAAATAAATAAAAAGGCAAACTAAAAACTTATTATAAAGTCAGAAACTATAGGATTAGAACTACCGAAAAAGGGGGACAAGAACACAAGTCAGTAGCAAAAAAAGTAGTAAGTACCAAGATCATGCTCTTGCTTGAAGGAAGTTTTTGCCATTAAACCTGAAATTACAGCTCAAAGAATTCATACTCCTGTTGAAAATTTACAAATACAACACAAATAGAAGGGATTGGAAAAGTGGAAAACAACTCATCTACACAAGCCCTCACCCCAAATTTTAGGTTTCTGAAATCAAAGAATTTGATACAGGCGATGAAAGAACTTTAGGAAAACATCAGACACCAATCATCCAACCATTAATTCCTTCAAACGCCTCCTTAACTTAATTGTTTTGACTGGTTGACTCACAAAATCATCAACAATAATCAAAGAAAAGAACACCAAAACTGTACCAGAAAGCGAAAATTATAAGATAGCTTGGAATGCGAACCGCCAGAAACTTTGAAAAGATTTGCATCAGAAGAGACCAAACCTTTGGAAAAATTTACAAGGAAAGAGAGAAGAAGAAAAACACCCAACGGCTTTCTGCTGCCGAATTCTGGAAGGTAACCAATACTGCAGCCTTGCCTTAGCTTTGTTTTTCGACTATATATATCCTATTCTTTCCACTATGCGTCTGGATTGTATATCCGTATTTTATGTTCTGTTTGGAGCTTAGAATTAAATAAAATATTAAAATAGGAAAGTGTTATGTGCGGTTACTGGCAGTGCAAGAATTCGAGGTCAGTGGGATGATGCACAGGATTATTTGTGGGTCCCATTGGATCAGATGGTCGGTGAGATTCCAGCCGCCAGATGCAGATCAGCGGTGGTCATTTGTGCAAAGTGTGCCCATTAAGCATATAGAGAATTACTTCCCAGAAGAGCGCAGAGGATATCCTCTGATCCTTTCTTTCTTCACGAAAGCGCCCTACGGCGTGGTCCTTTCTTCAATTTGACGAATTTAACCCTACCCAAATTGCGTGGAGGCGGCGCTGATTAAGGGCATTCCAGGGAAACCGCGCTGCAATCTTATCAATGATTTAATAAGTTGAAAACTTCTGTGGAAAATGCCACTAATGGATTATCCAAGGGATGAAATTCATTATTTTTCATAATTTTTTAATACTAGTCCAAAATTAAAATTTTAAATACTAGTCCAAAACTTTCTTTCTCTTTTCCCCACTTTCTCTCTCTCTTCTCATTCTCCCTAGCATTTGCTATGCTCTTTTTGGTCATCATTCACCATTTTTGTAGTCATTATCGTTCGCTTTCAACGCAATTGTCTCTGCCTCTGCCTCTATCCTCTATCATTGTTCGCCATTGTTAAAGCTGTTGCCATCAACATTATTAGTCGTTGTTCGTCTCTATTGCAACCTCCATCACTATTAATCTCCATTGTTCTAGTCGCTATTGACGCTTCCATCTCTCTTTCTCTTTTTTTGGGTCTTCTCGTTCTCACTCGTAGCTTCTCTCCTATCGTCGTTCATTGTTCGCCTCCACCTCCGCCATTCCAATCACCACTGACACTTCCATCTCCTTCTCTCCTTCTTTCTATCTGGGTCTTGTTTTCGCTTATGGCTTCTCTTCTTCTATAACTATTTCTCTTATCATTGTTCAACATTCACCATTGCAACTGTTGCCGCCATCAAATAATATATATATATATTCCATATATATGAATCCAAATATTAAATTATAAAACATAATAATTTAAAAATATATATAATACTATTTTCTTTATTTAAATTAAATTAAATAATTTTTTTATAATCAAATCAAACAATGAAATTATGATTTAGTTGGGTTGAACTATGGTTTTGTATAACCTTACATACAATTTTTGACCTTTTAATTTAAGCAATATAAATAAATAATAACATAAAAATATATTTAATTGTTTATACATAAGATAATTACAAAATACATAAAATTTTATGTTTTGTATGAATGATAAAGAGAATAAATATAATTATATTGTGATGGAGGTATGAATATATCTTTTTATTAAAAATAAATATTATAATATTTTGATTTATAATTTGATTTTCATTTTATAACTTAAAAAATGAAACAAAACTACAAAATAATTTTTTAAAAATAGCAAGCCATACTATGCTCTTAAAAGTTTCAACCTATTACAAGCCAGAATTTTTAAAAGTTACAAAATGGGTTTAATTTGGTTTAGATGATTTTGTATAATATGTTTTTAGTTTATACTTGTATTTAAAAAACATATTTGTGTATATTTATATATATGTAAATATTTTGTGTAATATATATACTTTGTTTGTGCATATTTATATTTAGATAGAATACGTTTAGTCTATACTTTTGTTTAAAAAATAGGTATATTTAACCCGAAGTTATATACAAATACATTTTCAGTAAATATATTATATATTTATATATATGTTAGTTTAAGTTTTTAAAAATTAGAAACAAAATGCTCAATCTATACAATCTGATAATAGTACGGTGTTTTTATCATTTATGATAAATTAAAAATGCTTATTTTTTCATCAAAACTTTAAAAATATTAAGTGCAATATACTGAAAAATAATATAAATCTTTCTGACTTGCTATTTGTTAGTTATTAATCAATTTTAATATTTGGGTTCATATATATGTAATACATATATATATATATATTATTTGACAGCAGAGGCAAACGACAATTGAAGCGTTGGTAGGGGCTGAAATAGCGATGAACGGGGAGGAACGACAATGAGAGAGGAGAAGTCATGGGTGAGAACGAGAAGACCCTGAGAAAGAGACAATGAGATAGAGGCGTTAGCAGCGGCTAGAACGACGGAGGCGAACAACGAAAGGTGAACGGCGATAAGAGAAAAGTTACAGGTGAGATTGAGAAGACATAAAGAGAGAGAGAATGAGATGGACGCGTCAACGACGACTGGAACGGCCGAGGTGAACGATGAACGGCGATACGAGAGAAGTGGTGGACGAGAATGAAAAGACCTAGAGAGAGAAAGAGAATAAGAAGATGGAGGCGTCGACGACGGCTAGAATAGCAGAGACAAACGGCAATAGCGGTTGCAAGAAAGGGGAACACTGACTAGAAGCATTGATGGCAGCGGCTTCAACGGCGGCGAACAACAACTGCGTCGAAGACGAACGACTATAGTTGCAATAACGGTGAATGGTGACCAAAATGAGCATAGCTGACGTTAACGAGAAGAAAAGGAGAGTGAGGGGAGGGGAATGAGAAAGGAAAGGTAGCAAATTGGACGAGTATTCAATTTGAGGGTAGATTTGTAATTGAAGCATTGGGTGTCATTCCTTCGATAATCCATTATGTACAAGCAGTATTTTCCATGCCATCAAGCCCTTCATCACCTAAATACTCTAATGAATTACATTTGGAGCTTACCATTACTAATTTATAATATATAAAGTAAAAGCAATAAAATTAAAATTAAAAGTTCAATCATAACAAGGCTTGACCCAATGACAAAGGCACATACCTAAGAATTCTCAAAGTTTCTAAGCAAAATTTCATTCAACTACAGAATGTCTAGGAATCTTCTCTAACTTGGTGTCAATTTTCTTGAATTGTACCCATTACATTACAGAAAATATTGTTTAAAATGAAATCATAATGTGGGCTTAACAAGAACTGACGATATAAATAGAAATGCTTATATTAACCAGCACAAAAGTCTCAAAAGGTCATTGGAATCAAAATCAAACGATTTTCGGGCATGCTTGGTTCCACACCCATGGCATTGATAGAAGCCCATATAGTGATCAACCGCTCTCAAGTCTCAATGATGAGGTTCATGTGTCTAATGCAGAAGAACAAGCCCTTGCATTTCTAGAATGTTACGATGGTCGATGTTCTAAGAAATAGGCATAACTTTCGCATACGATGTTCGTTTTGGGCCCATAACCCCATTCCAGAAAGGTCTCGATGAGACGAATTAGACTCATTACTTAATTGTAATGTATGATGGATTTTGGTCGTTTGATATCGTTTACAGTGTTAAAAATGTGTTTTTGTGTTTTTAGTTCATTATTTAAATGTTTCTTTATTTTTTTTTTTTGAAAAGCCCAACCGGTTAAGGGATTGTTGGCCCAATAGGTTTTCAGTTTTCACCTATTTAAGACATTTATTCACATTGTAGGGTTTTTGGTTGCTTATGAAATAAGAACAATATTCGTTTTCTTAGTGCAATCTGTACTCGAATGTGTACGTTGTAGGTGAGCCTACATCAGTTGGTATCAGAGCATGGTTCATGGAAGAAGACATGTTATTTGTGGCGGTTGTGGTGGTCGAGGTGGTCGAGTTGACGAAGTTACAAATTTACAGAATCAAATCGAGGTGTTGACAACCCGGTTTGATCAGTTTATAACGTGGGCGACGGAGGTTGTGCAGCATGGAACCCCCATGTTCCATCACGTCATGGACCAACAGTCAATGGGGATGACATGAGTGGTTACGATTCAGATGGACCGACGGACGAGGAGACCATGTCAGAGTTATGGGGCAGTCATGTGCCGCAGCCTCGGGAACAAGTTGGCAGACAACAACCAGCAATACAACGGGATGCTTTCTAGTGTTGGGAGGCTAGAATTAAGGTGGATATCCCCGAGTTTCATGGTGGGATTGAGGTTGATGAATTTCTCGATTGGCTATCGGTAGTAGAGGAGATTTGGATTACAAGGAGGTACCCGATGACAAAAGAGTACCCTTGGTAGCTACGAGGCTACATGGTCGAGCAGCCGCTTGGTGGCAACAAGTTAAGCAGAATCGGAGCCGTCGAGGCAAGGCAAAGATTCAGTCATGGGAGAAGATGAAGAAATAGTTGAATGCGGCATTCCTGCCCTTCAATTACACGAGGACCTTGTATCAACGTTTGCAGAATTTAAGGCAAGGAAATCATTCTATAGATGTTTATTCCACGAAATTCTACCAATTAATAGCGCGTAATGATTTGGGGGAATCAGAGGATCAGTTGGTGGCGCGCTACATTGGCGGACTTAGGCTGAATTTGCAGGACATTCTCAATATGTTTTCACCAGTGTCCGTGTCTAAGGCTCATCAACGCGCACTCCAGGCAGAAAATCAACAGTTGCAGCGCTCAGGAGTCGGTATTTCTGGTGGTCCATTTGGAGGTGGGGGTCGAAAAGTCACCCCAAATCCCACATCTGGTCCATTCCAACGTCCACGGGGCGCTGATCGGACCACTCGATTTCCAGGTCCTACAGCTGCGACTCTGGGTGGCTAGGCTCCTATTGGTGGGCAGGAGCGTGGTGGTCTCTGTTTTAGTTGCGATGGTTTTGTCCATTTGAGGAGGGATTGTCCGTCCCAAAAGCAGTCACGTTCGGGTCTACTGATAGGAGAGGCGAACCAAACTAATGTTGTCAACTCTGCCAATGATGGGGGAGAAGCGGTAGAAGATGAGGAGGTGCTTACAGGGTGACATAGGGCCTCTTTTGGTAGTGCGGCGAACGTGTCTTACACCTAAGGGGCCTTTTGAGAACTTACAATGAAATCATATCTTTCAGTCCACGTGCACCATTTAGGGAAGGTGTGTAGATTTATCATTGACTCGGGCAGTTGTGAAAATGTGATGTCAGAAGCCGCTATTCAAAAGTTAAATTTAGCCATAGAGCCCTATCCTGCTCCTTATAGTTTGGCATGGTTGAAGCGAGGTAATGAAATTTCCATCACTCGATGTGTATTGGTGTCTTTGCCTATTGGCAATGTGTATCGTGATAGTGTGTGGTGTGATGTAGTGCCTATGGACGCATGCCATTCATTGTGCCTCTTTAGCAGGGAACAATAGTAATCTACTTTCTCGTTCCTTGTTTGTGCGTGAGATGTTGGCTGAGGGTGTTGTGTTGTTATTAATGGGGACTAACGCGACGACAGTGTTGGCAGCTCCTAGTGCAGTCGAGGGGGCGGGTCTTCACCCCAAAGCTGTTGTCTTAGTGTCTGAATTTTAGGAAGTGTTTCTAGCAGATCTGTCGCATGGTTTTCTTCCATTACGGGATATTCAGCACCATATTAATTTGATTCCTGGTGCATCGCTGCTTAACCGTCCCCATTATTGAATGAGCCCGACTGAACATGAGTTGAGAAGGCAAATGGAGGAGTTAGTACACAAGGGTCATATCCGGGAGAGCCTCAGCCCATGCACAATACCTGCGCTTCTAGTACCAAAAAAAAGTGGGAGTTATTGGATGTGCGTTGATAGTAGAGCCATCAACAAAATAACAGTCCATTATCGATCCCTGTACGACATGGAGAACGGTGATAGCGGTTCAGATTCGAGGTTGAATCCCATTGACCCCAGGGAGAATGATGAGGTTCGTGTGTCTAATGCCGAAGAACAAGCCCCTGCATTCCTGGAACGTTACGACGGTCGATGTTCGAAGAAATAGGCTTAACTTTCGCATACAATGTCCATTTTGGGCCCACGACCCCATTCCGAAAAGGTCTTGATGAGATGAATCAAACACATCGCTTAGCTATGATGTATGATGGATTTTGGCCGTTTGAGATAGTTTATAGTGTTAAAAATGCATTTTTGTGTTTTTAGTTCATTATTTTAAATGTTTCTTTATTTTGTTTTGAAAAGCCCAACCCGTTAGGGGATTGTTGGCCAGATAAGTTTTCAGTTTTCACATATTTAAGACATTTATTCACATTATAGGGTTTTTGGTTGCTTATGAAATAAGAGCAATATTTGTTTTCTTAGTGCAATTCATACTCGAACATGAACATTGTAGGTGAGCCTACATCATTAAAGTTCCGGCCGACTCTCCCCTTTGAACACACACTACACTCAACACAATGGCATAGTTTAGGAAACACAACGCATTGATTTGCGGAAGTGAAAACATGTGGTGGACGTGGAACCCCGATGGCTTCGTAACTTGCAGCCTAAAGGGAAATGGCATGCATGCAAAGCATAGGCAGGCGAACTGTTGAATTCCAGTGGCAGGTTCAACTTTAGTTGCAGCACAAGGTGGTTCCATTCTTGTGGTTCTGTAGAAAATTAAACTTATACTCCAAGTAATGGCGAATGTAGAAAATTAATTTAGTGAGGGCAAAACTATACTTACAGAATTGCAAAAAATTCAATTGACTTCTGTAATATTTCTCTATTGAATCTCATGATAAACATCTATAAATATGTCTCAAAAATAAAAGACTAAACTTTACTTGGTTAACATGAATCTTAAATTAAAACATGGAAAACATGAATAAAATATGGACAAAAAGTAAATATAGAAAATTGGAAAGAAGGCTAACCCTCAAAAAAAACAACTTTTTGATAGATTAAATATTTTTTTTAACTTATAAAGTAAGTAACGTTTAAACTCTAAAGATTTAAATAGTTAACCTTATTCGCATTATGGAATTGTAGAAAGTGGAAAATAAATAACATTTCTCTCTATTTCAACTTATTCACATTAAATAGTTTTACATTTCCCTTTAGAACCCTTGGCGTTTTCAAGCAAACAATGAGTTTCATGCGTGCTAGGCCACTTTTGCCAGCCAAATTGAAGACATGAAATTTTGGATAATTCTTGAGCAATATATTCTGAAAGTTTATTTTCTATTTTGTCATGTAAAATACTTCATCATTTGGTCCTATGTATACGTATCAATTGGCATAAGATCTAACAAAACATTAATTTGATAAGCCAAAAAGGCAAGATGATTCTTTAACTTACGTAACTTATGTAATTTTAGGAGACTTGTAACACCCCACCTTACACGGGCGCATCACTATAAGGGAATCCCGGGGAATCTTTTTTTTTTTTCAAGTCTGTCACACGCGGCGCCATGAGTACAATCTTCACGTGCAGATGAAACACCTGTCGCATAAAATGGCTGACGTCCCGCAGTGATCCCAAGAACAATCTTCACATGCAGGTAAAAATCTTGAAAACCCCAGTCTTGCTCGTTTAACTAACAAGATCAATAGACTTAAAACTAAACGAGACGTAATATAACGCAGCAGATTAAATAATATCAAAATGTCGTGAGCTAACACGAGTTCCTTACAAGGTGTTCCAACACTGAAATATGTATTACAAACTAGCAAATGATAACAGCATTATCACACAACCATTCATACATATACCAATAAAAGTACTAACACTCCCAAAATGGTACAATGATTATCAAACTAAACATCGTTGGCCCCACCGGCCATGTCCTCGACCTCGCAGCAGTCCCTAGTTGGAACATTAAATGTTCCAGGGGCATAACCCAGGTTAGATGATAAAACATCTAAGTGATGGCATGAAACAGTTTACATAATGCATAAAAGACATATAAGCATGGCATATACAGACAAACAACAACATGCAACATGTTTAACTTGAGAAATCTCCCTGACATACTCAACCTCATGCGAAAAATTCATTCCACACACTGTTGGGGTTAACCTTCCTGCGACATACTTAATCCCTCGAGTGCCCTACTGTGTCACTCGTTCACCAGGATTAACCTTATCCCATCCTCAAGAAGACCCCATCCTGTCCCATACAGACCCAACAACGACACGAAAATAACACCCCGATAATATGAAAATCACACACATGCACCGACTCTTTTATAAGTAAAAACAGTTGATGCAATATACCATATGTTCAATATGCAAAAGATGCCACAAGTACATAAGAGAAATGCCTTTACAAAACAACTCAAGTTCTAGAGGGGATAACTGCTCACTAGAACTGGTTCAACCACGAATATCCTAAGTTCGGGAGGGTAAAATCACTCACCTGAACCCACTATACACACACTAAGATATTTTCAAGACGAGGTAAAGTTAGAATCAAACCACTCACCACTCACCTCAATTCAGAAAAGTCCAATTTTCGCCTCGAGAAATGTGTCACACCTCAAAAATCGTGCAATTATTCCTTCTAACAACCCAAACGTCTCCTATTTACCATTTAAGACCTTAGAAATCAATATTTCTATTTTTCCTCAATTTTCTCTATTTTTCTCCATTTTTAAACCTTTCTTACCTTCGAAAATTCATAAAAAATACCTAACATCAAATTTCACCAAATATTTTTCCATTATAATTTTTAAAATAATTTTATCAAAATTACAAAATTAATTTTAGAGAAAAACCCTACCTCACGCGCCCTCGCGCGCCATACAAGGCCTCGTCGAGTGAAGCCCACGCACAACCGGTTCCGGTCGTCTTCTCCGGCTATGGCCGCTTTCCAGTGGCTTCCTTTCGCCAAAACAACCCCAGGCCCTTGAAGAGCTTGACGAGGCGACCACGTTGGTGCCTTCAAATGACTGAAAAAGTCACCGGAAGACACCTTAAACGGCGGTTGCAAGTTGCGATCCGGCGAGCCCAACTTTCTGGCCAATTCCTTAAAACCTTATGATTTCTATGCCAAACGATCCCAATTTCTCCATAAATTCTTCCCACAACCTAAAGAACAAAAGCTCCTTATCCCCGAAGCTCGATTCAATCCAAAACGCTCTCAATTTCTCCCGATTTCTTTGAAAACCCTTGACCTCGGTTGAGCTATTTATACCTATTCTCAACCCGAATTCCCACTAGAACTCGATTAATCTTATCCCCTTAACCCTAGATCTAACCTCCTAAACAATCAAAAAGCCCTAAATCACGAGCTAGAGCCCTCAAAAAATTCAGCCAAATCGGAAATCTTATCCGCCATTAAAATCGATCATGTCAATGCCATTTTCGGCCAATGGTAACCACAAACCGCCTTATCATCGCCTGGAGACCACCCTAGCACTTCCAGGCGACCTTCCCGACGCCTCCAAGCGGCTGGCCTGTGGCCACAGAGCAGCCAATCGGTTTCACACCTTGCAACTTTCCAAAATTTGCACTTTAACCCCCTAAGCAACTTCTAATTTCATTTTCTCCCAATCCTTTATACCCCTAGATTTTCTAACACTTCCACTACTGCCCACAAGTTCCATATTTCTCATTTCCCTCATAAATTTCTGAAAAACTCGTCAGTTCGACCTCCCTCGGATAGTTTATGAAATCTGCACTTTTGCCCGAATGCTCCTAATCGCGTGTTTTCGACCTCAAACTTTCGCGAATCTCTTTGCTTTATCAAGTATCACTTATTTGGACAACTTTTCCCTTATTGAATTTCCTTGACATAGTCCCTCGCCTTTCGTTTACGTTTTGAATATTACACGTAGGCCCGAAACTATAATAAATACCATTTTGACCTCGTAATTTTCAAAAATACTCTTAATATTAAATATTGGGTATTACAAGACTCTTGACTTCTCTATTTATATCTAGATTCAATACATGACTAGACTCCATAATTATTCTAGAAAATCAATGGTTAAGTTCAATTTACTACAACAATGCCTCATTTTTACCAAATTTGCTTTTGACTCCTAAAGCTGCAACATTTCTTGAAAAAATATGTCCTCCAAGAGATTTTGTAAAAACATCATCAAGTTGTTCTTCACTTTGGCAATATTCAATATTGATTTCTCTTTCATTAACAAGTCCCTTTAGAAAATGAAATGGAGATGGATGTGCCTTATGACCATGTAGAACTGGATCTTTTACAATTGAAATTGTTGAACTATTATCACAATACAAAGTTATAGGTCCCTCTTGCTTGAATTTCACACTTTCCAAAACACCTTTTAACCACATAATTTGGCATACAACTAAAGAAGCTGCTATATATTTTGCTTTTGTTGTAGAAAACCCCATAATTGGTTGCTTCTTTGAACACCAAGAAATTGCACCACTTCCAAGATTGAAAACATAACTGAAAGTGCGTCGAGAATCATCAATACTTTCTCCTAAATCGTTGTTCGTATAACCAATAATTTTGACTAGAACATGAGCTTCATAAAAAAATTCCATAATCAATTGTTCCTTTTACATACCTCAAAATTCTTTTAGCTGCCTCTCAATGATTTGAGCAAGCTGTAACACCCCAGCCTCTTCAGGGCATTAATATATGCTAGGATTTTTTTTTTTTCATCAAACATAAACCAAAGATCATATCCTTTATAAATTAACACTCTCAAATATAGAGAATGAATGATATACTTTAAACATAAGCGGAAGCAAGATCAGAACTTGCAAGATACCTCGAAGACACATCATACGTGGGTGCATACACATCGTTCACCTGACATAATATTACAAATATTGTTAAAGTCTAAATAATACAACGGAATATAATAGATGGTCCTAGCCCCACATGGGGCCCATAAAATATCCATCAAGCTCATGCCTCGATCACTTCCTTGCCCTTCCGGTCGCTCGTCTCGCCTGGAACATGGAATATTCCAGGGACATAGTCCAATATTAGAAGATAAAATCTTCTAAGTGAGGGTTATATAAGTATGAATGAATGATGCATGGACATTTATAAACAAATACTCTAGTGTAACTTCCCTGTCCCACCAGCCCGGCACGGAATCCTAGGCAGAATCCCGAACCTCTGTAGAATAATCCTAACGTTGTTCTATCAATTGCCCTTGAAAAATTACGGCTACACTCTTAGGGTGACATCCCAATCGCATGTATGAGTTTAACATGACAATAATATTATGTCATGCATACCTCACGACTTCTCATGCAACAGTATATGAAGATGATCATAACATACGTAGATTTCATGCATAGAAAGGTATTCATATCATATATGGGTTATAAGGGCAAAACCACTCACCTTAAAACAGAATTTGACTTACCTCGGTTTGCGTGCTATCCTTTAAAATAACGCAAACTGTCAAGATCCTTGGCCAAATCACTTCCTGGCCAATCATTTCGAAATAAAATCAATAATATAATTTTTCCAGACTTTTTCTTATTTTTCCTCTATTTTTCCTATTTTTTCTCTATTTTTCATAACCATAAATTCTTCTAAAATTTCTAATAAAATAATTTATTCAATTTTTTCTTCATTAAAATTCCTAAAATAACATTTCTAATCTCTATCAATTTTCTGAGAATTTTCCGAAACCACTTCCTATTTTTCTCTAATTAAGTTTCCTTTCGAAAATTCAAAATAATTATTTCATCATAAAATTTCCCAAATAAAATTTTATAAAAGTGAACTATTACTTTTTCTTGTATTTATGGATATTTTTCCATAATTTTATCTCTCTTATTTCTATTTTTACTCTATTTTTCTTTATTTCAGCATTTAAATAATACTAAAAATTATCTTCGGTCATCTTCTCCCGCGCCAGCACACCGGAAAATTAAACTGACTATACCAGAAGATAGCTTACCTTGATTCAATCACTCTGGCCAAATTTGAGATTGAAAGAACACTTGGAAGACCTCCATCCGAGCAAAATTCAGTCCGATTCCGGCGAGATCCAATTTTTCCGGCGAAGCTCCGATCACCCTTCAAATGAACTCCAAAATTTCTCAAAATTTTCAGAAATGATCCTCACCTCATGGGCAACAAAATCCCTATGGTTTGGTGCCTCAATTCGTTCAAAAATGAGGTCGATTTAAAGATCAAATCTTGCAAAACTCTCTACCACTACATCCTCTATTTATAGCCAAATTCGAATCCCAAAAAGACGGATCTTGCTTCACCCAAAGCCACTAAGGCCTTCCCGTGCCCTAGATCTGTCCAAAACACACCGAAAGTTGCCCAAAAGTTGATTTACTTAGGGCAAATTATGATTGCTTTCGGTCAAAAATTTGGCCATTTTTAGCCAAACCAAAGCCAATTGTCGGCCAATATTGATTCTGGGGCCTTGCCCCGACGTTCCTTGCCAATTTTTTGGGTCTTTCGCCACCGAATTCGGTGATAGGAAGGCTGGCCAGAAGCTTGGTCTGCCATGGCAACTTCCAAGTTTTGGAAATTGCACTTTTACCCCTTTATTTTGGCTTCTTTACATTTTGGCATTTCCATAAAGCCCCTGAACTTTCTATAACTTCCATTGAGTCCCTCAAGCCTTGACATCTTTATTTCTTCTTCTAAGATTCCAAAAAAATGTCATTTCGACCTCCCTCGGGCAAATTCAAGAAATTGCACTTAGGCCCGAATCTTCATTTTGGTCGTAAATCCTTTTGTTTCTTCTTAAAACCGCTAAAGGGTTGTTCTACATGCTAAATATGAACTTTATTGGGGTTCTTTTGACTTCTCAAAAGTCTCCTGCGATAATTTGGTTTTTCAGCCAGAATCATAGTTGTATTTTAGCTATACCGAAAATCATTCCTGATCCAATTTCTCTCGATGCTAAAAATCATTTCTTGAGATTCTTAATAGGTATATGCCTATTTCTTTAGGTATATGATCCCTCGGGCATTCCCTCTAGTCGATTCGGACATTTTCTTGAGCTATTCTGATACCGATTTTCTTTGAAACCACATATTTCTTATTCGAAAGTTTTTCGGGTATTACACAAGGTTTCTCCACGAAATTACTAATAAAACTCACTGAGAAGATAAGATTGAGTCTAGTGGTTGTGAGATACATCAAATTTCCAACTAAGCTTCAAAACATGGTTGGATTCACAAATGTTGCTTCACCTTTCTTACTTAGCTTCATACTCGTGATACATGGAGTTGTTACAAGATTCACATGCTCCATCTTGAATTTTTTTTAAATTTCAACTGCATATTTCTCTTGAGAAATGAAAGTTCATGTCTTTGATTGACAAACATTAATGCTAAAAAAATGATGCAATTCTCCTAAGTCGATCATTTCAAATTATTTCATCATGTGAACCCTTTGAAATCATTTAACATCTCCAAATTTTCTCCAATGATGATAAGATCATCAACATAGAGGCTTACAACCATAAAATCACATGAATTCATTTTAATGTAAAGTGTGTGCTCGAATGGGCATCTTTCAAAATCGGATTTTAAAAAATAATCATTAATGTGTCCATACCATGCACGAGGTGATGAGAATCATGGAGGGCCAACTAACAAAGATATAATCGAATTAGTCAATCCAGTCAACCGTGTTAGAGTATAATCGATTTTGGCTTCTTTGGGGTTCGTTTCAATCTTTTGAGGGTTCATTTGGCTTCGTTCCATCGGGAGTTCACATCACGAGGTGATTACTTCAATCCATATAATGCCTTATTGAGGTTATACACTTTATCTTCCTCACATTTTTTGACATATCCAGGTGATTACTCAAGATATATTTCTTCTTGCAGAAAACCATTCAAAAAAGCTAATTTTAGATCCATTTGAAATAATCTCCAACCATTTTGGGTAGCAAGTGAAATAATCAATCAAATAGTACCAAGTTTAGAAACTGGAGCAAATACCTCATTGAAATCTTCACCTTATTTTTATTGTATCCCTTTGCAACAAATCTTGCTTGGCATTTGTTGATAGAACCATCTGGATTTATCTTTACTTTAAACACCCATTTGACACCAATCGGAGATTTTTGAGAAGGAAAATCGGTGAGCTTCCATGTGTCATTCTTTTCTGTTGCATTAATTTCTTCATTCATGGCATGAATCCACTTTTCTTCTTTTGATGCTTCTTCATATGTAATTTGATCTTCTCCTACAAATAAGGTAAAAAAATATTTGATTTGTTGCATTCACTTCTTTGGTTTTGTTAGGAATAGTAGGGGACTCAAAACGTATACTGAAACAAAAATTCAATCACAAAGTATATGAAAATACCTTTAATGGCCAGAAGCATACACAAACACATACGGAATATAAACATAAATTGAAAGGAAGTAAGGAGACCAAGGATTTACCGTGATTCATCCCAAATCAGGGCTACGTCCACGTTAAGCTCCAATGAGAAAAGCTCACTGCACTATATGAGAAAAGTAGATTACACCATCAAAAAAACAGCTCACAAACCCTCTTTGTACATCACTAGCTCGCTTACAAAAATGCCCCATTAATCACTAAACAGTTTAGAGGCTAAGATCTATCGAACCAGAGAACAAGAAAGATAAACCCTATACAAAGCATTTACATAGCAATAAAGGAGAAACCCACAAACTCTCAACAGATTGAGAAACCCTCTTCCTTTCCTTCATTTTTCTTTGTATTTTGTGAATCCCGATGTGAGAGATAAATAACAAAATTGAACGGCCGGGATCGAGAATCATAAAGGTAAGATGGATGGTCAGGATTCGATCGTGCAACACGATCGATATTCCAATGAAAAAGGGCAATTAGGCGTCATCTAGAGACAAGGATGGTTGCCACATGGCCATCCAGCAGGCGCCACAAGGCAGCCCACGATTGTCGATCGTGGCCCTCCACTCCTTGAATCAAAATGTCATCGTTTGATGCTTCATTAAGAATAACAAACTCCACCTTGAAGCATCAAACTACAGGTGAACTCACATTCCCATATATGTGCAACATGCTTCAATTCTCACATTCAGTGCTCATGTTGGTTGTTTGATCAACCGACTTCGACATGCAAAAAGTTCAAGCAATGCTTGAACTTGGTTGCAGTCAATACCTTGTTCCCATGTCAGTTGGGTTATCTTCTGTTGGCACTTTCTGAATATTCACAATGCCATTAGTTACCAAATCTCTAACATAATGATACCTTACATCCACATGTTTTGTTCGTTCATGACACACCGGATTCTTGGACAAGTGAATTGCACTTTGGCTATCTAAAAATACCACTACTTTGCTTTGAAGCAAGTGGATCTCTTTTATAAGGCCTTGAAGCCATATGGCTTCTTTGAAAGCATTAGTCACAGCCACGTATTATGCTTCAATGGAAGACAGAGCAACCAGAGGCTACAACTGTGACTTCCAACTGATACAGTTTCCACCAAAATGAAAAAGAAAGTAATAGTAAACTTCCTTGAATCTCTATCCCCTGCAAAATCAAAGTCTACAAAATCCACAAGATCAAGTGTATCATATCTCTTTTTATAACTTAAACCAATGTTTACAGAACCATTAATATACCTTAGCAAATATTTCAAAGCATCTCAATGAGGTTTCCCAAGGTTTGACATAAATCTACTAAGTAAAGAAATTGAATATGCAATGTCAGGCCTGGTACTAATCATTGAGTACATAATGGTTCCAATTGCATTAGCATGTGAAATATTTTCCAGTTTAGCAATTTTTGAGTTAGATGTAAGTACTGAGATTTAGTTAAAACAAAATGTCCAACTAAGAGAACACTTACAGATTTACAATTATGCATACCAAATCTATGAACATCTTTTATAAGATAGTCATGTTGTTGAATTTTCAAGCTATATTTACTTCTATCTCTCTCTATTGTCATTCCTAAAATTTTCTTAGCAGGTCTTAAATCTTTCATATCAAAGTTGGTGTTTAGCATTGATTTTAATTAATGAATTTTTGACTTAGACTTGCTAATTAACAGAATATCATCTACATACAGCAATAGGAAAACAGGAACATCAAAGAGTATGAAGTAAAAGCCGTTATCATATTGACTTTTAATAAAACCAATCCCTAGAACAAAATTGTTAAAATTTTTATACCATTGTCTTGGGGATTGTTTTAAGCCATACAAAGATCTTTTCAACAAACATATATGTTCAGGCTTAACATGATCAATATATCCAATTGGTTGAACCATATAAATCTGCTCTTCAAGGTCACCATTCAAGAATGTTGTTTTAACATCTAAATGTTTTAGTTCTAAATCAAATTGAATAACAGTAGCAAGCATCATGCAGATTATTTTAAACTTAACTATAGGTAAAAAAAATTCATTATAGTTTATACCCTTCTTTTGTGTAAAACCCTTAACCACTAATCTATCTTTATATTTAATAATTGGATCAATGGGAGACATACCTTTCTTTAGTTTGTACAACCATTTGCACTGGATTAATTTTTGCTTCTTAGGTTGAGGGACCAATTTCTAGGTACCATTTTCCATGAGAGAGGTTATTTCCTCATCCATGGCTTGCTTCTACTTATTGCATTCTTTGGAGCTAACAGCCTCCTCATATGTCGATGCCTCACTACTCCTTAATTCTATCCCTGCAACTAATGCATAGTAAACCAAATTTGAATAAGCATACCATACAAGAGGTCTTATAACCCTCATGCTTCTGTCACGGGCTAATTTGTAGTCATTAAGGTTTTGAGGAGAGTTATAATGCTCCCCCTCAATCTCAATGTCATTTCCTTGTTCCTCTTTATCATCATTATGATCAGAGGTATGATACACATTGGACATAGGAAAGGGAACTCCTTCTTGGTTAGGTTCTAATAAGGTAGGAGCAACTGGCAGGTCATTACTTACTATAAGTTGCTCCACCTCAATCTGAGAGCCTCATAAAATAACAAAATCATCTGAATTTTTTTGAGTGTTGGTTTCTTCCTTATTTAATGATTTACAAGGGAAAATGGCCTCATTACATATGACATCTCTACTAATAAGTATTTTAACTCTACCTGAATGTCTATCCCATAGTCTATAGCCTTTGGTCCCTTCTTAGTAACCAACAAACACACACTTTATAGACCTAGGTTATAGTTTACCTTTAGATTGGTGATCATAAGCTTCACAACCAAACACTCTTAGGTAATTTTAATTTAATTTCCTACCGATCCATTTTTCTTCAGGGCATTTAAGGTTTAAAGCTGTTGAAGGGCTTCTATTTACTAGGTGAGCAGCAGTTGAGAGAGCATCTCCCCAAAAGGATTTAGGCATACCAGAGGTGAATAAAAGGCACCTAACTTTTTCAAGTAAGGTTCGGTTCATTCTTTCAGCTACCCTATTTTACTGGGGTGTGTTCCTAACTATTTTATGTTTAAGTATTCCCTAAGTATTATAGAATTCATAAAACTCTCTGTTGCAGAACTCTAGACCATTGTATGTTCTTAAAATTTTAATTTTTCAATCAATTTGGTTTTCTATTATGGTCTTCCAAAATTTAAACTTATCTAAAGTCTGATCTTTAGTTTTTAGTAGAAACACCCAGACCTTCCTAGTAAAATCATCTACAATAGATAGAAAATACATGTTACCACCATGAGTAGGGACCTGAGAAGGTCCCAGTTGCCCAGAAAAATACCCAAGATGGTGTGAATTGGGTTTTTCAAAAATTAATAATTTTAGCTCTTTTGAAAACTCTTAAATTTGTGATGTTAATATGTGATGATTTCAATAGAATTAAAATCAATAAAATCACACAACCACACAGAACAAGAGAATTTTATAGAGGTTCGGCTCTAAAGAGCCTAATCCTCTATCTCAAGACTTAGTTTGAGGCTCTCAAAAATTATTTTGAGGTTCCACTAGGGAGAATCAACACTAGCTTTTAATTGAAGTTAGAACCATCATACAATCTCATACCTAAGGAAGAACCACAAGCACATTACTAGAAAATACAATCCCTTACACAACAAGTAAGTAAAAATAACAAATTTACAACCAGAGACAATTACAAACAAGTCACCAACGGTTGAGAATTCCACTAGCCAGCACACTTCTAGCATTTCGAACATTCTCACTCTTATTTGAATGCTCTATCAAGTTTGTTCTACCTTGAGCCTCCATACTTACCCTATATATATACATCTTCTAAACACACTAACCATTAAAGAAAGGGTTAATATAAAGTTTAAAATTCAAAAAATGTTTAGGATTTTTGAAACAATAAGAAAACATATCTCACCTTTAATTCAAAATAAATTTACTTTTTGCCTGAGAAATCAAAATTTGAAAAATCAAATATAGGTTTTTAAGACATAAATGATTAAAATCAGAAAACATGTCTAAAAGTAATTCTTATTTAATTCAAAATAAATTTACTTTTTGCATGAGTAAGAGAAAACATGTCTAAAAATAATTCTCCTTTAATTCAATATTTAAAAAATCAAATATAAGCTTTTAAGACATAAATTATTAAAATAAGAAAACATGTCTAAAAGTAATTCTTTTTTAATTCAAAATAAATTTACTTTTCAAATGAATAAGAGAAAACATGTCTAAAACCAATTCTCTTTAATTTAAAATAAATTTACTTTTTTGCATGAGAAAGAGAAAATATTTCTAAAAGCAATTCTCTTTAATTCAAAATAAATTTACTTTTTTGCATGAAAAAGAAAAAACATGTCTAAAAAAAATTCTTCTTTCATTCAAAATAAATATACTTTTTGCATAAGTAAGAAATGCATTTATCAAGAAATGAAAATTCAACCATAAACTTTTCAGACATAAATGATCAAAACAAGAAAATATGTCTAAAGACAATCCACCTTTAATTCAAAATAAATTTACTTTTTGTATGAGAAAAAAATACATTTATATCATAAAAATATTTTTGTTATCTTCAAAATCGGATTTACTTACCCTTGAGCTTAACAGTCCCCGTAACTGTGCATGCAAGTATTCTAGGCATGTCTTCACCAGGTGAGTTCCTTTATGGAAGTTCAACCTGTGTTCCTTGCCCATAACATATGGCTCAAAGAAATCAAGGGACCCCACAGGCACTTATCCAATATAGCCTTGGTTTGACAATACCTGTAGACCTTTCACGCTCATATGACCAAGTCTCAAGTGCTATAGTTCTATCTTATTAGTACTAGCAATGCAGGCAGAATGCATATTGACAGAAGAATGATAGCAACCATTCAAAAACATACAAACCATTTTTCTTAGCACCAGTCAGGATTAAATCATTTCATTTAAATATGTGCATATCACTATTTTCAACTTTATAAGAAAATCCTAACTCATTTAAGGTATCAAGAGAAATCAAGTTTCTTTTTAAACCAGGTACATATCTTACATCAACAAGAGTTCTTATTTTGTTATCATGCAATTTAAGAGATATATCACCAAAACCTTGAACACTGCAAGAATGATTGTTACCCATATAAACAGTTCCAGTTTCTCTATTATAAAATTTTTGAAACCAATCAATGTCAGGACACATATGAAATGAATATCTAGAGTCCATAATCCATTCATTGTCAACAGAAAAATTAGATACAATAAGTACTTTAACCAAACAATTTGAACTATTAGCAGTTGTGGTCACATCTGTAACACTCTGCTCCCACTTACGGGTGTTATTCGTGAACAATTACCCGAATTGTCCACATGCCCGGCCTTAGGTGAAGGGTGGATCATGTTTCAAGACGAAACGCCCTAGGTGGGAACTAGGCTCGTCCTTCCCTTCCCTCAACCCCAAGATTCGCTAGCAGAATTTGGGCTTCAACCACACCGCATTTGGTTACAAGGAAAACTCATGAAGATGCCCAACTGCCATTTTCTCAATTATTTGAAATTCTTTTTCAACCAAGAATTTTACCGGGCTCCATAAAAATCACCATTTAAATCAATCCATTGATTGATTACTAATTTAGGAGGAAAAACTCATCATTTCAATTTTTCAAAATTTCGGCATTTTCTCCAAAAATGCCCGAAAATCCCTCTATTTTGAAAATTCCTCTGAGGCCCAAAACTCAATATAGAATTGCCCCTTAATTTCCAAAAATTCCAGATTTTTAAAAAAAATTGGTGGCGGGGCCCGCAGGCTCGCTGGGCGCTGGCCGCACGGGCTGGCTACGCGCTCGCTCGCGTGCGACCGCAGCCGCCCGCGCGCGCGCCCGACCGCCCACGCGACCCTACCTGCGCGCGTGGGGTTGCTGCTTCCAATTTTTTTTTTTTTTCTTTGGGCCTTCCTAACCCAAACTTTCCAAAAAAATAAATTAAATAAAATATTTCACTTTCATCCAAATTTTGTCTCTATTTTCCAACAAAATCATTTTACTTTACATCTTGGTTACTTCCCACAACACACCCAACATTGAGGCTTTCACCCAATCTAGGCTTCAACATGTCTTAAGCCAATGCCTCATTTCAAAATAAAATCAAACATCCCAAAATATAGATTACACACATGATCTTAGGCTTGAACAAGCCATCACCAACCAAATAAGTTTACATCTCATAAATCAAACACAACAACATAGGCTTCCATAAGCCATAACATATACTTGAATCTTCTTTCCATGCTTCCACATGCCATTCCACCATTTCCTTTACTTTACCATGCTTTTACAACCTACATGTGAAGGTAAAAACCTCATGAGCTATTAAGGTCAATAAGGGTGCAATGCAAAATAAATATGAACATAACAAGTTTATATGATGCCAAATGCATGCAAGTGTGGCTAGGTTTCTTTGGCCTCACAACCCTCCAAGGTTAGAGGCAATCAACCCACCATTTCAACCATGTTCCCAACTAACCTATGGCCATAAGTCTCATGAACATAAAAGAACATGCCAAATGCAACATATACATTTATGAAACATACTTACAACCCATTGCAAGGCCACCCTCCCATGGGGCCATCCCTTACCTCTTCTTGAATATTTAAATCTTCATCTCAAGAGCGTTTACATCTTCATTTTCTCCCATCTAAGATGGCATTCCAAAAGAAATTTACTTTCTTTGCATACAAGAACACTAAATAAGGAGAAGAAGAAGGAGACTTACCTTGATTCCTTCTTCATTTCTTCTCCCTTCTTCCATTTCCTCTCATCTCTTCTTTCTTTCATTCTTCCTACAAATGGCCAAAAGAGAGATAAGTCTTCCACACTTGCCTTTATATATTACTCTTTCCATTTTCAAGGATGGATCTCCACCATCCATTCAAAGCAAAATCCATGTGCTTAAGGAGAATTAAATCTCCACCATTCATTAAAATAAACAAGTCTCCTCTCTAAGAGAAAACACACTTCTAATATGTTGGCAATCCATGCCATTTACTCTCCTTAAATCCCCACCCTTGGATTTATTCTCCTTCTCAAGAATACATCTCACCCATTAGATATTTTGCATTTTTCATTTATTTTTCATTTACTTAAATGAGACTATTTTCATAACCATCACACTTGAGAGACATAAATAATTTCTTTCCCATTTAATTTAATGGGACCATTTTCCACCATCACATGAGAGACCACTTTAAAAGACATAATACTTTCTTTCTCATTTAAATAAACCCCACAATTTTCCAAAGCATTAATGGGTGACCATTCTCCTATTTCATTTGGATTTAATTAACTCTCCTTAATCATGCTCAATATTAAATGCTTGAAAGACTAATTAGAATTTCCTTTACATTTAATTTAATCTCTTCATTTAACTTGGACCACAAAATGCCAAGTGTCATAACAAGACACTAACCTTGGCTTCCAAGTTCTAATCTGCTCCATCCATGTGGCATTACCACATTTATTCATCAATTTAGGGAAAATAATTATTTTCTCCAATAATTTCATATTCTCCATTTTCCCTATTTTTCATAATTAATTTCCTCTATGGAATAACTCCAAATTACCAAAATACCCTTTCATGAATTATTAATCCCATATCTCCACATAATACAAAATTGGGATTACATTCACTTACTCACCTAATTCCAAATAGGAATTATTTCAAATTTACCAAATTACCCTTTGTTGAATTTCACTATCCAAATTACCAAAATGTCCCTCTCATTGGGCACCAATATTCTCAAGGATCTAACATCTCCTCAAGGGCATTTTTGGAAGTTTCTTACTTCCTTTCTCATTCTCATAACACCGACAACACCGAGTGTTACAACATCCCCCCCTTGTTTTTGTTTTCTGATCAAATCATAGCAATATTTCTTTATATGTCACTCTTTCCCACAATGATAACATTTTCATTTGGTTTGTTTATTCTTTCCCTTCTTTTCTTTCTTTTTACCCTTTTGCCCTAACCCACCAGATAGATTAGCGTTCCCTATATTATAACTTTTATCATTTTTACCCTTAATAAACAGGTTGTTGCCCAATTACTTAGATATGCTTAATTCCAATTCCCTAGCCTTAATGCCAGAAATTACAAGATCCAAACTAGGTACAATACCAATATATCGTAAAGCATGCTTAACAACATCATAATCATCATGAAAAGAATTCAACAGAATCATAGCTTCATTGTTATCACCTAATGCTTGATCAGTACCTCTTAATAACAATGTAAGCCTAGTAAATTCATCAATGTTTTCATCCATAGACTTAGTGGTATTCATCTTATAATTAAACAGCATGCCTTTCAAATAAACCAAATTAGGTGTAGTCATAATTGAAAACAGAAAATTAAGTTTATTCCAAATGTCAAGAGGGTTAGTCATTTTGTCTACTTTTCGAATTACACTGTCACCCAAATAGAGGAATATCAGATTAAATGCCTCCTTTCTAATCTCATTAGTCCTAGCAAGCTATTCTGCAAACTATTTTTGATCATTCGATTCAAGTGTTATCAACACTTTATGATGAGAAAGCAACACTCTCATTTTCTTTTTTTAACTTCCAAAATCACCTTTTCCATCAAGTGTTTTGATTTCAAATTGGGTAGATGCCATCTTGGCCTTGCATAAAGGTAACCTAAGAGACTCTAGACTCTAACTGAGACACACATACAACAAACACCCACTGATAAAGACTCTCAAAAACCCTAGAAAGAATAGGTCACACGAATAAGAAAAACCTTAGATTTGAAACAACCAGATTTGGATTAAACTTTTCACCCTAGGAAATATGACGTTCTGATACCACTGTTGGGAATAGTAGGGGACTCAAAACGTATACCGAAACAAAAATTCAATCACATAGTATATGAAAATACCATTAATGGCTAGAAGCATACACAAACACATACGGAATATAAACATAAACTGAAAGGAAGTAAGGAGACCAAGGATTTACCGTGGTTCATCCCAAATCCGGGCTACGTCCACATTGAGCTCTGGTGAAAAGAGGTCACTGCACTATCTGAGAAAAAGAGATTACACCCTCAAAAAAATAGCTCACAAACCCTATTTGTACATCACTGGTTCACTAACAAAAATGCCCCATTAATCTCTAATACAGATTAGAGGCTAAGATCTATCAAACCAGAGAACAAGAAAGGTAAACCCTATACAGAGTATTTACAGAGCAACAAAGGAGAAACCCACAAACCCTCGACTGATTGAGAACCTCTCTGCCTTTCCCTCATTTTCTCTATCTTCTACGAATCTCGATGCAAGATATAAATAACAAAACTAAACGGTTGGGATCAAGAATCATTCAGGTAAGATGGATGGCCAAGCTTCGATCGTCCAACACGATCGATATTCCAACGAAAAAGGGTAATCAAGCACCATCTGGAAACGATGATGGTTGCCACATGGCCATCAAGCAAGCGCCACAAGGCAGCCCGTAGTTACCAATCGTGGCCCTCCACTTCTTGAATCAAAACAGCATCATTTGATGCTTCACCAAGAATAATAGGTTTCATCATAGATTTCTCTCAAGCTTATTGTTTTTCTTCCTGTTATCCATGGTGAATTTTGGGGAGATTCAATTCTTTGAGGAAATTCAATTATTTTATCTTCATCATATTGTGATGGTCGAGATTCATTTTCTTCAAACTCAAGAATCTGCCAATTTGATGAACCTCAAAAAATTGAAAAATCATAAGAATCTTTTTCATCAAAACAAGCATCCCTCATATTCACAATTTTCTTTGTCTTCAAATTGTAAACCTTCTAAGCTTTACTCCTTTCACTATAGCTAATGAAGATGCATTTTTCAGATTTGTCATCAAGCTTAGTTCTCAAAGAACTTGGAATATGTGAAAAAGCAATACTACCAAATATTCTCAAGTGGTGAACACTTGGCTTTCTCCCATACCATGCCTCATTTGGAGTAGAATTGTTCAAGCTCTTTGTAGGTGATATGTTGATTAAATCAACAACACATGAAACTACTTCAGCCCAAAATTTAGCCAGCATATTTTTTTTCTTGAGTATACATCTGGCCATCTCCATAATTGTTCTATTCTTCCGTTCGACAACACCATTTTATTGTGGTGAATACTGAGCTATCAATTCATCTCTAACACCATAGTTTTGAAAAAATTCTTCAAATAAAATAGATAAATACTCTCCCCCTTGATCATTTCTCAAATTTTTTATTTGACAACCCAAAGATTTTTCAACTTGAACTTTCAACTCTTTGAAATAAGAAAGAGCTTTAGATTTTTCTTTCACAAAATAGACTCAAATCTTTCTGGTGTAATCATCAACAAAGAGCAAAAAATATTGGTTACCTCCGAGAAAAGAAACTCGAATTGGGCCACAAAGATCAGTGTGAACAAGCTCCAATGGTGAATGTGATTCCCAACTTGATTTAGATGGGAATGGCTCTCGGTGTTGTTTTCCCAACTGACAATCTTCACAAACTTCACTAATAACATCAATTTTGGGCAACCCTTGAACTATAATTTTGCTTGATAACTCCTTTAAGCTTTGAAAATTGACGTGTCCATATCTATCATGCCACAACTTAGAAATCTCTATATTAATAGTAACGAAACAAGATCCATTTACAATAACAAGTTTGAAAGCAAACAAATTATTTGAGACTAAGCTAATATTTGCAACCAGATGATTTTTCTTCTTCATGGTACAATAATCATTAACAAAGTGATTATTAAATCCTTTGTTTATAAGATGGCCAACACTAAGTAAATTGCTTTGCAATCCAGGTACATAATATACCTCAAACATCTTCTTTACCTGCTCGTTTTTTGTTTTGAAAGTAATTTCTCCAACACCTTCAATTTTGTAGGATTTGGCATCTCCAATTGTCACCTACCCATGGTTAGCTTTTACAAGTTTTTGATGTTTTGGTTTTGATGATTTACAAAATCGCATATGTTATACTTTATCTTATATAAACAAAATCAATTTCAAGCCAAAATAAACTTACATTCAAAACAACTTATTTCTTTAGCATATTCTTTTAATGGAGATTGGAAAAACAACATGATTTGTCTCAATCACATTGGCCAAAATGCTTTTCAAAAGTCAAACCTAAAATTGTTGGAGAAAACAAAACAATTTTTTTGAAAAACATGAGATAAGTTGTCAACCAATTATATGAACCTGTTGACCGTTTAGCCTCAAGCTGTCAATCGGCCATAATAGGCTGTCGACTGGTTGCAAGGTATGCTCTCTGTAGTTTGATATCGACCGTCTCGATTTACTTGTCAACCGGTGTTTAAATTTTTGAACTAATCTGTCGACCGGTTTAGTGAACCTGTCGATCATTTTGATTGCATATAGCTTGTAACGACTAGTTTTTCAGTGCATTTAATGCAACTTAACCAACTCCAACAACTCGATTTTTGGCTTTCCTTGCCATCAACTATAAATACCAGACCAATGGACCATTTAAGAAGGTTAGAAGGATTGAATACTCAACTACCAACTGCCAAGATCATTCATTGTGCTTTAATTTTTAAATTTCTCTCATTCTCACTATAAAGGATTTGTGTATTTATTGCTTATTATTATTTAAAGTCTTGTATATTGAGAGAACTTGTAACTAAGGGGGTAAACCCTTCAAAACTCTCATTTTCACTTTGTTGTATTTCCTAGCATCTTTGCTAGAGGGCCTACTCTGAGTATGAGGCTTGTATTGCCTAACATTTTTGCTATAGGGTCTATCTTAAAGATATGAGGTTATATTTTTCATATAGTGGATTGGTTTTTTAAAATTCTTAGTGAGAAGTTAAGGCAGTAGATTAGGTTTGGGTTAAGTCAAACCACTATAATTCATTGTGTTCATATTGCGTTTGTGCTCTTATTCTCATTGTTGTTTTGGGTGCACTATCTTGATATTTCTCACTAACATTATATCTTAATTTGCAACAATAGACATCTATTTTTCACTAATATTTGAAGATATCCAATTCACCCCTTCTGAGCCCTCCCTCTTGGTGTGTGCCTTAACACATTATTTCTATCAATTTTGAAAACAAATTTTTGTTTCCAGTCATATGCCTGTTTGTTCCACTATCCAAATACCAAATATTACCAACATTTCCGTCAAAAACAATCAATAAAGTTTTATTAGAATTTTTAGCCTTATCTTCATGTACAAAACTAGCTTCACGTTTTTTTTCAAATATTTTATCCAACAATCACTCATTTTATGCCCAAGTTTATGACAATGATAACATTCAACTATGGCTTTTTTACATTTGGGATGATAATATCTAATTAGTGGAGAAGCCCAAGCCAGCATAATTTATTAAAGAAAAGAGAGAAAAAAAAAAAAGGCTTTAAAATGCAGGGTGTGAGACTTAAACCCACTGCTAAGGAGTTTAGTTTAGCACATAGGCATGCAACCAAACTAAACCAAATGTCAAAGCCAGTAAAGTTACACCTTTAAAATATATAATTATTTTAAAAATTAACTTCACAGATAAATAATTTTTTTTTTATTTTTTAGTAGGGCAACTTGTCACACACTGACTTTTGGAGGTTAATTCTATGTAGGTGATATATAGTTTTGACTTGATGATTGGGCGATGATGTGGTGTCTACATGGCAAAGATTACAATAATACGTTCCAGAATGTCCTAAAGTTATCTAAATAATTATAGATAGTCATGTGATGTTGTATCTTCTACTATATTTTAGATTATTCCAGATAAATGTAGTAGTTGGTAAATGATTGAATGTTCTAGACTGTACTAATGATGGAAGATTCTAGAATAGGTGGATGACTATACATTTCTCCACCCAGTGCACAATTTCTACTCAAGTAGGTGGATGGCTATACATTTCGACATCCTTAAACAATAAACAAAGGTATATGGAAAGTTTTTCTAGGAGTTTAAGGAAAACCTGCACTTACTGTATAGGGTGTCTAAACCTACCTTGAAGTTACCAAAGGGCCCAAAATCTTTCAAAAGATAATGTTGTATATGACGACAACATTAGAAATATAGCCAGAGGAATCATGGAAGGGATGGAGTTACAATTGAGGCACAAACTACCAACAAGATAGAGGTGTCCAAGCCAAAGGCAAACTCAAGTGTCTAAGATACCAATGAGATAGACAATTTTTTATGGACAATAGAGAAGTACCACAAGGAAGTTAATGTGGATGACATTGCTAAGGTACAAATCACTTTTCTTTATCTTACTAGTAATGCACTCTGGTGGCATATAAGACAAAAGAATAGTCCTATCGCTAAATAAAAGTTGTTCAAAGAAACACTCAAGAAGAAATTTTATCTTAAGGATGAGTTTGTTATTGCTAGAAAAAAATTACACACTAGTAGCATCAAAGACTATATCCATGAGTTCACTTCTATAAGACTCTGGTTAATGGAGATGGCAAAAAACAAAGGTGGCAAAAAATGAGTTGTTATTCAACTTCAAGGACAAATTGCAATTGTGGGCTCAACAAGAACTAAATTGACACAAGATGGACTTTACAATTTCCATAATTATGGTTGAGTCTCTGATCAAATACGCCAAGTCTAAGAATTTGTCCAAACCCAAGTCAAATGAGCATAAAGGAAATTATGGATAAGGGTTGTTGACATGAGGCAAGAGACAGTGATGGTTGTTAGTGATATGCCTAATGCTAGATCTAAATGACATTTAAGTGAGCATTTTGACGTGCTCTTACACATTATATTTATAAAATGGGCACGATTTCTTTTTTCATGACTCTCCATATTAATATGAATAAGTCTCTAAACTTTTTGTTAAAGATTTCATTCTTAAGTTGTTAAGAATATGTAGACAAGATTCTTTAGTACAAGAATTCTTAAACTGTTCCTAGTCCTTAAATTTCTCAAATGGGGACTTCAATTAATCTAATATGGACTAAGACATCAGTTTATTACTTTTTATTAGTATGAGATGTTAATGATTAAATAATGGTAAGTTACATGACATACTGTATGAGATGCGAATAGTAAACATGTGAGTATTTTGTTATAGTTAAACAATACTAAATGTGACATTAATAACAAATCACATAACTGAGAAAATTAATGATTTGTTATTGGTTACAATTGTGTAATTGATCCTTTAACTTAAGACAACACAGTTGTCTTATGTATTACTGTGTGAGATTTGCTAATGATGCAAACTCACCCAAATGTTAAGTGAGAATGTTCATTGTGTGGTTTCATTTAACTAGTATGTAAAGGTAGGTGATTGTTGGATAAGATTCATTAATTTCCAATGCGAGGCAAACATCCTATAAGATTTCATGTTGGATAAGATAAGTGAAGTCCTTGGCCAAGGCATAAAAGATCGAAAAGATATTTTTAAAGAGTCATCTCAATCACACCAAATGAGATTTTGGTATAACATCATGTTAGTTAGCTTAGTCAATCCATGGATCTCCCTCAATCGGGATGTTATTAATGGAATGATTGTATTACACAGTAATCATTAACGAAATAAGTTCATATGATAGCGACTTCATTATCTTATAAAATTATCTTAACATACGATTAGGTGTTACTCCAAACCTTTCAAGGTATTTTGAGAAAATTGAAAGATTATCAAAATATATTAAAGAATTTGATTAACGTCAAACAGGTTTAATGTTTTCTTAATTGATATTTAACTATGAACTTAGAAAGTCGCAAACCTAAAAGTAAAACAACTGAAATTAATAATCTTAACTTAGTATCTTATTCCTCACCACCATTAAAACTTAATAGGGGTTGAAATACCATTAAATGTTAATGGGATTATTAATAAATAATGACGGGCAAATGTGCAATAAATGAAAGTCTTACACAAAGAATATGGCTTACGAAAGGAGCTTCTCTGCAGCTCAAGTTTTCTCATTCTTCTTCTTCATTTAATCTTAGCAGCAGAGACCTCCGACTGCAGCAGCGACGGCCGGGAAACTGGTTGCAGCGGGGACCTAGGCGACCGGCAACCGGCAAAAGCGGTTACAGCAACGACCCAGGCAACTGGTGTCGGCAAAAGTTGCAGCGGCCAACCTTGCTTGTGTTGCTGGCAGCAGCAGCAGCCATCCCAGCCTTCCTGCCAAGTTCTTCTTGTGCCCCTACGTTCAATCTTGTTCATGAGATGAACAAAAGAGTTTTGAAAATATATATATATATATCGAGCTCTTAGTCACTTTCAATTCCATTTTCCCTAGCACAGAATGTCGATCAAGAATTAGTGTTGTTTACTTGGTGTGAATGGAGTAGACCCTCCATGGTTGTGGAGGGACCGATCGGAGCTTAGAAAAGTATAAGGAAGGACACAGCGATTTATCCGGCTATTCGTCTAAGAGCTAAAAGTTCCCGCTTTCGCATTATTAAAAATAATGCACATAACTAAAACATTTAAGTTTTATGGGACGAAAGATCTTATTTAAAAATAAAATCTTATTATCTCTTAGATCAATAATTAATATTATTAATATAATTATTATATCTTATTTAAAAATAAAATATATTAAATACACCTTCCACTCATTAAATTTACCCATTTTATACTACCATAACTAGAGGTGCAAATGAGCCGAGTCATTCGGGCTTAGTTCAGTGTTCAACTCAATAAAAACTCGTTCAAGTTTGTTCGTTAGGATAAACGAAACAAGTTTAAACTTAACTTTGAAACTTGATGTGTAAACAATTTGAATTTGAGTTCAATAAAGTTCAGCTAATTAGCTTGCAAGTTGGTTCGAATAGAAGCTCTTATAGGCTCGTGAGCACCTTGTTAATTGATATTCGTAAAAATTATTATTTTTTATGTTTTTATATATAGGATAACATCACTGGACTCTTTTGTCACCTGAAACAAAACAAGGTATGTGATTATTAAAAGCTTTTGATATGTTAGTATTTTATAGGTTGATATATGTGATTTGATATATAATTATTATTACTAATTAATATTATAATTTTAAATTGCAAGTTGATATTTAGAGCAACTAATTTGAAGTTGAATTGAAAATATCTTTGTTGTGCTAGAATTTTGATTATGTTTGTATTTTGAAAATAACTAAATAAGTAATTTGATTATCTTTTTGTATGGTAAATAATATTATGTTTATTGTAATTTGTGAAATTATTATTACTTATCATGTCGATGTTATATTTGTTAATTATCATGTTGGGTTTATTTAGGTATATTTCTTGATTTTCATATTCATATTTGTTTTTATTATACATCAGTTTATTAAGTTTTTTTAAATAAAACTTTGATAAATGTCAACTCGAACTCGAGCCAAGCTTCCAAACTCAACTCGAACTCGAGCTCGAGCTTGTAATAAAATTTATCAAGCTAAGCCAAACTCGACTCGGCTCATTTGCACCCTTAACCATAACCATCCATTATGTCATGTCATTACAGGATAAAGTAGACAATTGCCTAAACGAAATTAATATGTGTGTGCATATATATAAACAGGTGTGTAAATAGTCAATTCAATTATTAAATCAATCGAAATCCATTTTTGATTAGCAAAATTAAATCAAATTGATCGATTAATATGAAAAATCAAACTAATCAATAATCAAAAAAGTCAAACTCAAATCGTATAAATTGAATCAAATCGATTAAATTGTATAAATACAAAAAAAAATGAAGTAATAAATAGAAAATACACAAACTAAAAAAAACGACGTCGTTTTATAAATATCAAAATAATATTGTTTCAAAATTTAATCGGTTCTGCTAGTTCGGTTCTTCTAACTAAAAAATCGAACTAAAAATCGAAAATCAATTTTTTTAGAAAAATTAACCAAACAAAATCAATGCAAGAAAAAAATCGAATCAAACCAACAAATTCGATCAATTCGGTTCAGATAGTTATGATAAACTAAACTTTTGTTCTCCCTTATATATGTGTATATATATAATATAATTATGATATTATAAAATTGAAACTAAACAAAAAGATCGTTATATTATTAAAAAAAATTGAACGTTGATTAGAAAATTAAACAAAGCAAAAAGCTTAACGTTTTTTGAATAATTTATCCTTTTATAAAATATCATATTAAAAATATATAATTTCCTAAAACATAGGGCTACTATGCATAATTTTTACTTGAGTGTAATATTTAAGATGAATTTCCAAAAAAAGCATTCGAACTTTTAGCATTTTTTTTAATTATCGGCCAAAACTTTCAATTTTGAAAAAATTATGCGCTGTACTGCAAATGTTTTCACATAATTGCTAAAAGAAACCGACGGTAGGTTTGGGAACAGGCCCATATCAAGCCCAATCTGACCCATTTAAAGCTCGTATTTGGGCTTAATATAAGAAATTTATGACCCGTTTTTAACCCGCCAAAGCCCATACCCTACCTACTACTCATTTGCTATATATTGATTGCAGTTGACAGGTCGCCAGGCCTCCCCCGGGACATGACGAGTTTATTGAATTCACAAAATTACGATAGAAGATTCAAGGGGTGTTTCACTTTAACAGTTTGACCGCTTATAAAATGTCCTTTTAATTTAAATATTATATAATTTATTTAATTATGTATTTATTAAAAATTAAAAATATTAAATATTGTTGAACTTAAACACTATTTTAACAGCATTTTAAAAAAAATTCCTCCTAACTTTTTTTCAAAATACTGTTACCATCTTATTTGGATGACTAAATATTTTATCATTTTATTAATATTTAATAATAATTTTTTTATCAATTAGACAACAAGTTACAATTTATTTATATTATTTAGTAACATGTTTTTGTTTGTATTTTTGTTAAATTTTAATAATTTATCAATTTTTTAAAATTAAATATATAATAATTATATAAATGACAGTTTAAATCACATTTATCCAAATATATTATCAATTTAAACGTGATCTAAATTTAAAACTTTACACAATTTTTAAGAAGAAGATTTAAAAAATAATAAACCAAATAACCTTTCAATAAAATGCTAAATAATATTATCTTTCATTATTTTGGCACAGGCTACACCACTTAATGTAACTTTCCAAAATTATAAAATATACAAAATTTTAAAATTACAAAGAATTAAAAAGATTTGATATCAATGCATATTCATCAACAATAATAATAATAATAATAATAATAATAATAATAAACGTGAATTCAACTCTTATACACTCATACATAGACATCGTAACACCTAAGTATTACATGTAACCTGTTAGGGTCATGTTAAAGTCTCTCAATATACAAGTTAAGGCTATTATCAAAAGTAATCACCCAATTTAAAAAAAAAATACATCTAATTAATTAAAAGGTGATATATATATAATAGAAGGTGATGGCTATCAAGCTATAGATAGAACACCAGTACTGTAACGGTTTCCAATCATATAAATATCTATTTTGATGATATTTAAATGTAAAAATCAAATATAAATATCTATTATCAAAAGTAATCCTAATATTACGTTTTTTTTACAGAATTTTTTTACTTTCTACTCTCAACCTATTTGATCAACTCTGATTTAATCATTAGAGAAAGTCTTATTAACACACGAGTTAAGATAACTTTTATGTGTTATGATTATAAAATTATTTAAAATTATGAATGGTTGAGTAAAATTAATTTATTATTATTATTAGTTATGTACACAGTACACCATCATGAAAAGTGATTAGGAGGGCTTAAATTAATCTATCCATCAAATTTGTGCGAATATATATTTCCACATGGTGCCAGTTTTGTCGAGGAAAAAGGGAAAGGTGGTGGGGGGGGGAAACAGAAAACTCAGAGATGGATTGGTCTCTTTCCATCTTACAGTAGGGGCTGTGTGGATAACCGAACCCTGCTCCTTGACATTGCCAAATCAATGGTTTCTAAACAACTCTTGCTTAGCCCCAAGCCTTGTCGACTTCCCTTCCCTTCCCTTCCCTACAAATGAATTACCCCTTTATTTCCTTTTCTTGAATATGCAGATCAGACAGGGAGACAACCTTTTTTTGGTTTATGTTTTCCATTTCACCCTTCATCTTCTAATTGCTTATATATATAGTTATATATTTATTATTATAATATCGATCTACTGTATCCCAATGAGAAGGATACAGTGACAGAAGGGTACGTACATGTAAGCGCAATGCAGCAGGCCATACAGGGTTTCGATAATTTAATTTTTAGTAGAAGTTTTAACTTTTAGGGTTTATTGAGTAGTGAAGAACCCTAGAAAAATTAGCCTCTGAGTGGAGGTGCAAAACCCTAGAAAATCTTGCAGATGCACATGTAGCCTTGTGTTTCGGCACAAAATCAATGAAAGTGACAGCAAGTCATTCTCACTTAATATCACATCTTTAAAATTATCCACAAACACTATAAAAATGTGCTTCTAAGTCGAAATTAAATTAATTAATTGCGCTGGCTAATGCAAATTATAAGTCAATTAATTATGCGCATGACAACTAAGGAAAAGAACACATCTTTCTTGGCTAGATATATATGGGGAGCCAATGTACCAAAACACATGGTCAGCTGGTTTGCAACACCTACACTGCGAATGAGATGGTGATGACACAGCTTTATTCACAAGGGTTGGCAAGCTGAGCTAGCTACTAAAATGGCTGTGGTGGCGCTTTCAATGGCTTTCATGTCCTACGTGATGTCTATCCCTTTTAGAGCTAACTGCCTTGTTTTGTAGTTGGATGATGTAGCCTTCTAACCTTATTCTAATCATATTGCTTACTTGCTTGCTGCAATAGGGCCATGGCATAAGTGTCATGCGTCCTTCAGATCTCATAAACTGGGATCGTGTCTGCCCAGCAATGGTTGTCTTGTGGGCAAAGAATTCTCAGCCTTCTCTGTGATAGAACGAGATTGCTTCGTCCCAATTGGGGTCATAAGTTTGAGTTCCCCCCACAGGTCATGTATCAGTGAATAGGGATTTGCAATAGAATGGATATAATTGACTCACTACATCCTCTCCCATGTTCTTATATTCCTAGTTATATTTGTACTCATCAACTAATATGTGTGTATATATATATATATATATAAATTTTTAGCTCCATCTCTAATCACTTAAAGTCTAGTGGGTAAGTCTATAAAAAATAACTTTAATGTCACTCGATAATTTGTTATAATCAAATAGTGCTAGACGGATTTAGAAATTTATATAAAGGGAGGCTGAATTTTTTTTTTTTTTAAAATGTAGAACTGTATATCATAGATTTTTAAGGTGACTTATAATTTTTTTTATTGAATTATTATTAAATTTTAATTTTTTTATATTAAAAAATATTTTTTATATTTAAAATTAATTTTAATTATGAATTGCCATGGGCTTTAAGCCAAGCCAGGTCACACGTGAATCCACCACTAAATAGTGCATAATCATATATAAAAATAAAGAGATAAATATAGAACATAAATTTAACATGGTTCATCAACCTCAACATCACAATAGGATAATTTATTTTTAGTTTTGTTTGGACAAAATTAAAAATAATTTTTAAGTCTAATTATTTTAGATAATTAGTCATACACTTTTAATACTTTATTAGTTATAAGATATGAAACATACTCTGCACAACTAAAATAATTTAATTATATCATGATATAAATTTATTAATGTGTGTTCAATCAACAAATTAACTATGAGTGCCTGTATGCAAACAACTACTCTAAAGTAGATCTCCTACACATACCTGGACCTTCTATTCACAATCATGCTAGATTTCATTAAGACACTTAATCTCAATTTAATCTAAATTCTCACATTAGCTAGTATTGAGTAAAAAAAATTATATTACACAATTTCTTCATAAAAATTGGAGTTGAAGAGCGAGAGAATGCCATATAACTAGGCTAGTTTTAAAATAGGAGGAAACCAATAAACTAAATATATGAAAAATTGTAATCAATGGTTTTGATATCTTATCTAACGTTAACGTGGCAGTGTCACGTCAAGAGGCGAAACGAAGGGGCCAGGGGAGATAATTGGGTTGGAACTAAATTTTTGGACAAAAATCTAATCCTAAATTTAAAATAAATCTATTGTTTTGCCGTGACAATGTTAGATCAGCGTCAAACAACATAATTAATAAATTTGTTGTCTCAAATTTAAAATATATCTATTGTCCATACATAATTAATGAAAAATTTCATTTATACTAAAAAACTCATTATGAACTTGTTATTTATTTTAAAATTTAAAAAATAGACATTTTACATGGTATGTCTTGTATAATCCATTTTATTAACCAAATTTTCTTAATATTACTCAATAATTTATAATTTATGGTGGAAGCCATGACTTAATTGTCTTTGAAGTTTGGTGTTCTTGTAGCCCATTTCGAAGTTTGTGGGAGAAATATGCACATCTTTTGGAGCACCCCCCAAAGCTTCAGTACATCCATATCATCAAATGGATTTATAATACAAATTTAAATAGGTATAAACTATAAACTCTACAAATTTAAATTTAAAAAATCTTGTTCGAACCCAATTACCTCTCTTTCCGTGACATTGTCACGCCAATGTATACGAGCAACAGATTAAAATCGTCGTAATTAAATGTGTTCTTTCTCTTTCGTTACTTGTATATTCCCGTATTTAGAAGATTTATGCCACTAGATAGCCAAGAATTATTGTCAAATTATGATATCAGTTTTGATAATTTAATGTTATAATAATTAATATTATTATGGTGTTACACAGTGTGTATATATATATATATATGTTTGTAGTTGGGTCTAAAAGTTAATGAAGAATTGAGCAGGACCCATTAAATGCGAAACTTTAGTAACTTTCATGAAAGTCATCCTCGTAGTACTTTTTGATGAAGACACAGCAACAAACACTCAACTAAATGCAAATATAAATTAATAAATCAGCAGCACAACAGGTGTGACAATAAGTTGGTAACAGGAAGCCTAGCCACCAATCCAATATGAAACACACATCCATCGCTTTTGGGAATAATAATTAATTATTGATGAATTCAATGCCAAGAGGTGTTTTGTTCCCTAGCTACCAAATTCATCCCAGACATGTGTTCAAATCATTGCAAATCCACTTTTTTAAGAGTTTTTTTTTTTTTTTAAAAAAATTATAAATGAAACTTTCTTTGTATTAAAGCCGTGTTTGGTTATTATGATATATGAGTTTTTGTTCTTATAAAGATAACTGTAAAAATGCATGAATTTAAGCACACAAAGTCAAGCGAAAGACTGAAATGAAAGGGGCAAAAAGACTGATTGCATAATAGTTTGGGTGAGATGGGCATTCTAATTTGGCATTATTCACTTACCTTTCTAATTTACTAACTAGTGAAGTGAAGTGAAGTGACCATTCATGAAAATATTGTTAACTTGTGGTTTGGACTTTGAATCCCTTCCTTCAATCATAATATATGTTCCCACTTAGAGCTTCATCACTTTCTATTCAATTGGTCATCAATTTTGAATATATGTTCCCACTTAGAGCTTATCACTTTCTATTCAATTGGTCATCAATTTTGATGTTAGTAGTAGCAGTACTGTGAGAGAGACTGAGTGAATGAATAAGCGTTGGGAATAGCAAAAGAAAGGTTTGACGTATGGATTAGGTATATTATTACATATATTTGTAACATCTCGAATCGAGTAATAGCAAAAATCAGAACAACTTACTCTAATGGACTTACGTGAATTTTCTAGAGGGTTACCAATTTTTGAGCTTTCCCAGCTTAAGTACGCTTAACCCGAGAGTTATTTGCTCAGAGACGGATTTAGAGATGGCAGGCACGGACTGCAGCCCCTCCCAAGATTTATTAGGCATATATAGTTCTAAAATATTAGGCGTTTCCCCCCAACCTCATTAATGGCTTATGGATCTGGGGGCCAGTCTTCTCCCAGATCTGTTCCTAGATCCGCCTTTATCTTTGTCTACAGTCAACCTAAAATGTAACTAGCTGGTATTATTTTCTTTTTTATTTATCATGGATATATATTGTAATTCTCTGATCTCTTGGGGTATTATAACATTTTAGATTACATAATGTATCACAAATGATAAAAATACTCTCTGTACCTCATCGTCTCATCTTACTGCGCCTCACCGTCTTGGGTGAAGAATATTTTAGTCATGTGTTTTATCGCCTCACGCTGCCTTACCTCATCGTCTTAAATGAGGAGTATTTTAGATATTTTAACATCATTGTGTAGTTTAAAGTGTACACAATGATATACCAATAACATTTTTTTTGATGTATTAATGAGGTAACGTTTAGCAGTATGTTTATGGAGAAAATTATCGAAGTAATGTTATTTATTTATATTAAAAATGAATCTTTAGTTTAGGTGATATTTTTTTATTAAGCAACCAAAAAAATGTGTTATCTTTTTATTGATAAATATAAAAATTTATATTATTTTGTTATCCAATAAAAAAATATTATCGTATAAATAAATAACATTACTCAAATTATTTGAGCTTTCTCTTATTAACTTTAACTGGGATTAGCGTCAAAAATGGGTTATCATTGTAAAAATAAGCGTAGGATACCAAACCACTTGAAACGGATACAGATACCTTTTGGGCTTACTTAAATGCACATGAGCAAAAGTTTGTGGATATTAAGTAATCAATTACACTTGTAAAAATATCATTATCGTATATTATTATTATTATTATTATTATTATTATTATTGTTATCATTCTTTTAAGGGCGGGCTGTGACCGTGGTGATAGATCTGACTTTGCAAAAAGGTGGCTCAAAATGTCGGGTCCGGTTCTAATTAAGAATCATTATTCCTTTTTAAAGTTTGAGCTATCATTTTTTAATAATATATATATAATTAATCCTTCTTTTATGTGAAAATAATGTTACTTTTGAGATTTTTTTTTAAATTTTATGTTTTTAAACTAAAACTAAAGCACAAAACATGGTTGAGTAAGTACTATTTATTATTTAAAAATATATATATATAGCTCTTGAGTCGAGAATATTATAGATCTTATTAACGAATGAACTGTAAAAGATTAAGAGACCGAACTTTCTTATCAAATAACAAAAGAATCATTCATTTGATGTGGTTCACCCACAAATGTAGACGTGACTTACTTACATCGCTTATACCTTAAATTTTTAGTTTTTAGTTGGAGTTCGGTAAAAAAATAAAATAATAAATGAAAAAAAGTTTAAAAAAAACAAAAAAGACAAAAACCAAAAAAGTAAAAAGTCAAACGACAAACAAAATGTTAATTCAAATGAACTGATAATCGCAGTTATACTATCATTTTGCATCTCTACCTCTAGGCTGCTGAATACCAATACAGGAAAGTCGAATAATTTTATTACTATTTAGATTTTTAATAATAAGCATACTAATTAAGTTTTTACTTAATAATTTTATTTTTGAATGTCACAAATTTACTTATAATATATAGGGTATATTTAACCCATACCTTTAAATTTTTAATTTTTTTTAAAATTGACCCTGACATTTCATGAATTTTGTTCTTTTATAAGAAGTTACGATTAATTTTTTTTAAAAAAAATTATTGTGATATGTAATTAATTTATAATAGGTAGAAATTCCACTCATAATTGAAAAAATAAATACCCTCGGGAATTTAATTAATATTATAGTGAAAGAAATTTAGAAATATGAGGTGTAAGAGATAAAAAGTGAAAGTTGGAGGGCGTATTGAAACAATGAGAAAGCCAAGCCCAAGAGACCTTTTTTTGCTCGCATTGATATCGCACCCAGTAAAAGGAGGGACAGAAGGGGGTAAAGGCAATGCATTTTAACATTGATTTGGGCACCTACCTTTCCTACGGGTGCCCCGGCTAAGTTCATTTTATTTTTTTATTCAAATTAAAATCAAATTGTGAAAAGGATGCTGCCCTCCAGAGTTGTTTGCAAATTGTGGGAATGGAGGGGGAAAATGAAATTTCAAAAATTAAAAAAAAATAATTTAGATATAATTTTTCACATTTTTCCCTCTAAAACATATTTTACACATGCTATAATTTTGCGAGCTCATGGGAAAATAACAATACCTTATGGAAGGCATGAAATAGAGCAATTTAATAGCCTGTGCCTGATAGGAAAATATTTATTTTTATTTTGGTGCTTTCGTTTGTAATTAGGGTTGGGTGGCTGTCGATAAAAATTAAAAAGGGTGAGTGCCCAGATCACATCCCGCTAAAACAAGGGGTGAACATCTCCAATACCATATATACAATACCAGACGGTGGAGTCCACAAATAAACTGCAAAATTGGGAAGAGAGAGAGAGAGAGAGGGTGAGGGGAGGAGGAGGGGTGAGCTTACTTTATTGCCTTTTTTTGTGATGCACGCATCCATGGCAGAACAGGAGAAGAGTACGGACTACTGCTAGGACACAGCAAAGAGGGGTAGAAGGAAGAGGAGGAGGAGAGAGAAGAAGGAGAAGAATAAGAAACCAACAAGTTTAGAGAGAGAGAGAGAGATAAAACAAAGGGAGGGTATGGAGCTGAATCGGTGATATGGAGCTCAAAAGGAAGAGAAAAAGCCAGGTTCAGCTCTCTGGGTTGATGGGTCTCTTCAGAGATTCATGGCCTTGAAGGTTGCTTTGAGGCTCAAACAAGTCCAGGCCCCGAAGACAGCCAAAACCTAGGTGGCCATCCTTTTTCTCAACATTCAAGGGTTTTTCTCTGTGCTCGGTTGAGATCTCGGGTTTTCTCGAGCTTTTGCGTTCGATTTTAGATGATAGGAATGCAATATAAGCTGCAGGGAGGGAAGGGCTTGTTGGAAGTTTCAGCTTTTGGTTCCGTTTCTTCTTTGGAATCCAAGTGGAAGAAGAAAGAAGACGTTTCTGCCAGCAATGAACCCATCTCCGTGCTCGACACCCGGAGCCCGAGCCCCTCCACCTCCACATCCACGCTCTCCTCCTCTCTCGGCGGCAGTGCCGCGGCGCAGAAGTGGTTGGTGTCCATGCCGCCAGAGATTGGTTCGGTGGACGTGACGGAGTCCGCCGGAGCGGGCGCTCGTAAGGAGGAATGGGCGGCGGAGCTGCAACAGATTCCGGCAGGGCTGGAGGTCTCCGGTGGCGAAAGGCCTGGGTTTGGGCCGGAGGATTGGGAGATTTTGTTGGTCGAACCCGGTCAAGATCAGTCTCTTCTCCCGTGGATTGGTCACGAGGTGTTCGACGCTTCGTTTGGTCTCAAGCAGGCTATGAATACCAACGAAATTGAAGCCCATTTCGCTCCCTGCCTTGCCGATCAGGGCTCAACTGCTAATGCCATGGCCGGCGCCGCTTCTCTTTCATGTTCTGGAGGTTCAAAGACTACTCCAACTACGCCAAATTCTTCGTCCGGAATGGGTAATTCCAAAGCTGCAAATTCTGAGCTTAACCCACAAACCCCCATATTCGGTTCCTCTACCGAGCATCCTTTCCCTAGTGGTGTGATTTTTCAGCAACAAGAGCTTGAAGCCCCAGAGGAGAAACCTCAGATTTTCAATTCCCATCTCTTGATGAACCAACAACTAGTGTCTCAGTTAAGCCAGAATCAGAACTTGTTCCCACCATCAACCCAACAAGATTCGGTTAATTTCCTGGAGTCTCATTCAAAGCGGCAGACTCAGAATCTGGGAGTTGTAGACCTTCATTCTCAAATCTCAAAAGCCCCATTTTTGGACATTGGCCAAGAGTTTTGGTTCCGGAAGCAGCAGCAGCCATCACCACTGGGTTTGCCTCAGCAAATGCAAGTGGTTCCTTCTCTCCATCTCCAGCAGCAAGCCATATATGAGCAGCTGTCTAAGGCTGTGGAGCTGATACTGGCTGGGAATTTCTCACACGCGCAAGGGATATTGGCGCGGCTCAATCACCAGCTCTCCCCTGTGGCAACCAAGCCCTTTCAAAGGGCTGCTTTTTACTTCAAGGAGGCCCTTCAGTTGCCACTCCTCATTCCCAACCTACTCAGCTCTCAGTCTCTGCCCCCAAGGACTCCCACTCCCTTGGATGGCTTTTTCAAGATGGGTGCTTATAAATTGCTCTCTGAAGTCTCTCCACTCATTCAGTTCATGAACTTCACTTCCAACCAGGCCCTGCTTGAAGCTCTTGGTGATGCTCAGCGTGTTCATGTAATCGATTTTGATGTTGGGTTTGGTGCCCAGTGGGCATCTTTTATGCAGGAGCTTCCTGGGAGGAGTAATAGAGGTACCCCTTCTTTGAAAATTACTGCTTTTGCCTCTCCTTCGACTCATCATCATCTTGAGCTCGGACTTATGCATGAAAATTTGACGCAATTTGCCACTGAATCTGGTATCAATTTTGAGCTTGAAGTTGTGAACTTTGATGCTTTTGATCCAAACTCTTATCAGATGCCTCCTCTCCAATCACCTGATAAGGAGGCAATTGCTGTGAACTTCCCTATCTGGGCCTGTTCAAGTCGTCCTTCTGTCCTTCCGGCTCTCCTCCGCTTCATAAAGCAGCTCTCACCAAATATTGTGGTATCACTGGGACGTGGGTGTGAACGAACCGATCTCCCCTTCTCACACCACGTCATGCACGCCCTCCAATATTATGAGGCTCTCTTGGACTCTATTGGTGCTGCTAATGCAACTTCTGAAGCCATGAGCAAGATTGAGAGGTTCCTAATCCAGCCTAGGATTGAAAGCATGCTGTTGGGGCGGCTGAATTGCCCTGAACATATTCCCCATTGGAAATCCCTATTTGCTTCTGCAGGGTTCTCACCCGTTGCATTGAGCAATTTCACAGAAGCCCAGGCAGAATGTGTTCTGAAGGGAAGCCAAGTTAGGGGATTTCATGTGGAGAAGCGCCAGGGATCGCTCATCCTGTATTGGCAGGGCCAGGAGCTTGTGTCAGCTTCAGCTTGGAGGTGCTGAGGAGCAGAAATTTAACAAGCAGGGAGATTAATACTAGTAATGCTATCTTTCTCTTAGAGCTTTTAACTTGCCATACTCTTTGAGATTTAGTGGAATAAATCTTGGAACTATGGGTTGCCACCTCTTTTATGCTTGTATGCTTTCTTGCTTGTGAGACTCCTCTGCTTGTTGTCTATTTAGTGTACACCCCAGACTTGGGGAAGGAAGTAAGTAAAGTTTGGCGGTTTCGTATCTCTTGCATATAATGCTGATATGTTATTTGATGCTTTAATCTTGAGAAGCTGCAGTTTCTGGTAAACAGGCGACTTGTTGTGTGCCTTGACAGTTGACGTCAATTGAAGAGACTACGAGTAAACAACTGACTCAAATTATCTTGATTCAGGCTTAACTTACTCATATCTATGATTTGCTTGTTTCTTGCGTCCATGATTTTGGACCCATTCGGTGAACAGTGACCATTCTTTGAGTTTTTAACTGGAGTTTTGTAATTTTAGGAAGTGAAGTCTTGCTGTCAAGTAATGAAACTATAATCCCACCTGCTAGTCTAAGTTGGGAAATTGATAGGTTTTCACTATGCCGAGGCTTGGGAGAGACAGTAGAAAGAATGAAAGAACGGTTGTAAATCATTCAGTGACTTAGGAAAATGCATCCTGAATGTGAAATGTCCTGGTTTGGCTTGGATCCTATGCAGAACTTAGGATCTTTTGTGCGTGCATATCTGCAGACAGGGCGAAGCATATGCCAACCAGTATCTGTCTATGGCTTGTGTTCTTCCATGCACGTTCTTAAGAACCATATTACTTGGATGGAAAGCAACCTATGATTAGAGAGTGCGATAAGAAACCATAAGACTAGGGATGGCAATAGGTCATCCATTTACCCATTTGCATATTCATTTAGTAAATGTTCAAAATATATTTTATGCCTACATACTTCAAATATGAATTTTTCAAACTTATTTTAATTTTAAATGGGTAATTAGGGCTTATTTTAGTAAATGTTCGAATAATTTTTATCTCTATGACTTAAAATATGAATTTTTTATAATTATTTTAACTTTAAATGGGTAAATAAGACTCATTTATTGACCCATTGCTATCCCTTCGTAAGACACAAAAGAAATGGATGACATGGCAATCCTTTCCATCTTTATGTAAGAGTAGTAACAGATGTAGGACATGCCCTCCAAGCTATTGCTTTGTCTTAGCCTAGTGGTTCTTCTCTTCAATAAGTTTGTTGGGTGCCATCCACTTGAAGATGGTACATGAGGTGGAAATAATTTTATGGAATCAGATGCAAAACAGTTCTTACCATTATTTTAACTTCTCTAAGCACTTCATCCATGCAGATAGTGTTTGAGAGTTTGTCAAGTGGACTTAATTTCAGTTTGGAGTCATGGTGAGGTTCTTGTAAATCTGAAAGGGATTTTTTACCATCTTTTTATTTATTTATTGCTTTTGAAGCTCTACTGTCTATAGTCCATGTAAATGGAGAAATTCAGCACCCTAGAAATGTTGCTATCCAAGGTCCAGTGCCCTGCCACTGAGATAAAAAAGGCATTCTCAGTGCAATGATGCTTCCCATTTTATGTGTCACTTAACCCTTGTTAGCGAGGAGTCTGTTTTCATAGCTCGAATCTATGACCTTCCAGTCACAATGGAGCAACCTTTTGGACAGAATTGTACCTGTAAGTTAGGATCTTCTTGCAGGCTCTCACTGCTGCTTTGTTTAATTAAAATTGTATGGGCTGGTTAAGTTCTGTGTCAGGTTGTGCCTATGCTGATTCTCAGCTCAAGTTATCAACAGATTCTATCCTTTCTCTACCTTTAGGAAGTGAACGTAATTTTCTTAGTGACCATTTTTCTAGGAACCTCTGGTTGGATCATGGAGCTAATGAATTTAGCAAGGGAATCTATTTTCAAGACTGGACTTATTATTGAGAGGAAAAACTGCTCAACGGAGATCCCTTATTGTTTTAGAATTCTGAGATTCATAAAGAATGTTGCTAGATTGATGGAGGATATTGATATTTTTGGCCATATTTGTGCTATATACATGTTTCTGCTTGCTCTAGTGATATCTGGGGTTAACATGAGTGGAAAGGGTAAAGCATTTGCAATTGCCATAGAAGATTATATTTGCTCGTCCCTGTTGAACAAATCTGAAATGCTCTGGGCTGTTCTGACAATGAATTCTTGAGACGGTGGCGTTTCATTCTCTCTCGGTACTTGAAAGTTGGCCAGATGGATTATATCTTGCAATTCAATGGCCTCAAAAAACATTGAAGCTAAAGTAAGTCGCTGAAAATCTTAAGAAGTTCTATTTTTCCCACTTTACCAGCATGTTTGTGCTATATTTTGGATGTCTAAATATCTTTTTCAATTGTATAACTCATCATTCCGAGTTTCTGTATGGATGGCCGGATGGCAATTCATTTTGATTTTGTATGTCTAAGGTCGGCTCCTTGTATTACTTTATGCACCTTAGTGATTGTCTTGTTGTTCATTGAATTTGTTATCGTCCAATACAGTTTGTAGACATATATTAATCAGGGCACATGGGTCAGGTCTGATTGAGCTCTCCCTTTTGAAAGCTTTAGTTCTTTTTTTTTTTTTTTTTTTTTGCGTTTTTATATTGGTGACTCTTAGTTTATTCTTAATTATACGCATTTGATTAAACTTTAGGTGGCATTGACATCATATGAGATTATTTTAGGAACATGCATGGAAAATTTGTCCTAAAATTTAAAGAATTCATGGGAACATGCTGAGTTTGGATTAGGACAGATCAATTTAAGTTTTATTTGGTTTCTCTTTGTAAAAAAAAAAAAAAAAAGGAATAAAAACTAAAACAGTTGAAGCTTGACCTCTCATAATACATCCTTGGACAACCAATCTCGATAATGATTGGAGATGGGATTGAATTAGTAAATAATCCGATATAAATTATTTTATATTGTTTGCCTTTCATTGTTGTGCCTAAAAGGTTTGCAGTTAGTCCTAATTTATATGTCTGTTGTACACCTTTTTTTGTTGTTGCTGATATGTATAAATTGAGGGGATCATAGCATTGTAGAGATCTTTGTTTAACTTTTGTGACAGGAAAAGAGCCTATCTGGCATTTGTAAATTTCTGTAACCTTGGTAGGTATATCCTAACTCCACTTCCCTCGGGCCTCGGTTTAGCTTAGAAACAAAGCGCTTGGTCTAGAGTCACACTTAAAGACTCACCCGACTTCAATTGTCTGCAGTGAGACATAGACTTGTTGGTCTTATTAGGATTTATCAAGTTGACCGGGTATGGTCATCATCACAGTTTTGTCGAACATAAACCGAGCAATTATCTATTTGGCCAAGTATGGTATTTGTGGTTTCTTTCAAGTGATGTAAAACATGCTTGCTTACAACTACCAAAACCTCCTCGTTAGAGCAAGTTGTAGAGTTGAATGAAGGGATTGGTATTTTGATTTACGAGGGCGAATTGATGGATGCTGAAGATGGAGATGGTCCATTGGGTTGTCCCAAATCCAGTCACTATCAGGTGGGCACAAATAAATGGAGGTCCCCTGTGGGTGTGGTTGTGGTTGTGAAAGTGGCATAATTATGCATTTAGCTTTTGGAACTGATGGGAAGATTTGTTTTGCTCGGTTGGGATAGTGATCTATCTCATTGATGTTTGGGTGTGTATTTGCTTTAGAAGGGCAGGTGGAGCCAAAACCTAAAGTCCTTAACTACAAGGGATTGTGAGAGTGAGGGTGGGAGAAGCCATCTGTATATTTATATATAGGGGTTGGAGAGCACAGCAGCAATAGCAATAGCAATAGCAATAGCAATAGCATATGGTTATGATGTAATTATTACTATCCCTTTGAAGTGGTCCACCTCATGGCACCTTCTTTTAATTTGGCACACACTTTGTTGTATGTAACATCACTCGTGATGCTGCTTGACCAACCCCCACCCCCACCCCTTCTAAAAATAAAGAAGATAATTTATCAAGAATACAGTCCAAGAGCTATCTAATTTTAGATTGAAAAAAAAAGACACGACTTTATAATTTTTTCCAAAAAAACTAAATTAAAATTGTCCCTAATGACAGTGATTGTGACTCTTTGAGTTTGGACTAGAAATTCTTTTTGCTAATTCATGGCTGCCTGTCTGCTTTTGTTACATCATCATATAATAATGTGCTTAATCTTTCATCTCCGTCCCTATTGCCTATTGGTGTTGGTGTTGGTACATAATGTGCTTTCTTTTTATGCTAATTTTTGTAGATAGATGTCAAAATGATTTTATGCTCTTTAATATTTAATATTATTATAAGAAATAAAATTAGAAGTTAAAAAATTATAATCATAATTATAATTTTGTTTTCTAGATAAGAACTTAAAAACTCCTATATGTTATATCCAATCATCCGCCACAAATATATCTTTTTTATTTATTGAAGGGTTGTGCTTTGACCATAGAAGAAATCATAAAACTATGGGTGTGTTTGATAATATTTAATTGAAAAAATAAATATTTAATAGAAAAAATAAAAATTACTTTTTCACTAGATGGAATTTTTTACAAAAAAAAAATAGGGTAAAATATATTTTAATATTTTTATCATAAAATTTAATTTTATGAAAAATATAATATGTCAAATAACAAAGATGAAATTCAATCCTTATATTTTTTATAAAATTTTTACACTATTAAACACACTCTAACTAAATTGGGGTATTAAAAAGATTGAATATTGTCATCATTTTGAAACATTTCAAGGTGACACATTTTTTTCCACCCTTCCTTTATTTATTTGAATGCATCGGTCTCTTTTAAATTTTAAATTTAATTTAATGGGAAGTTCAAATAAATAAGGCAGTAGGGCAGGGCAGGGCAGGCGTCTCTCGAGATCTTCAACGTTTGGGGACCCGAAAAAAGGTCATCTGATGAAGGGCGATGGTGACGACTCGATTTGATCCGTGAAGGCGTAGCCGTGGCCGTAGCAGCGCGCACACAACAAAAACAACAGGGCTTTCTTTGTCTTCAAATTTCGAGGTCCTCAGTGGGTCCCCCTTTTGACGACTTGTCAACTTTTGGATTTTGACACGTATGTACCATGCAATGCACGACGACAGATCCCGCATTTCAAACAAAAACAGCATAGCATGGACTGGACGTTGTAATTACCTCCACCTCCGCCTCCACTATTGACCGTTGATCATTGATCGGACGGTTACGGTTTTGCTGCTGCGGACCCTGTCTGTTATTTTCATAATTCTAATCTAATCTAATCTAGAGGAGTGCCTTTCGGTTTCAGACCACTTGGATTCCTCCTCTTTCTTCTTTAAATTTGTAACCAAGCGGAATCTACTGTCAAATTTTGGTATTTTCACTATATTCCTTTGAAAAATGAATAATTACACCAACCTATCTATTTTTTATTACCTTCCAAAATTTTGAATTATTTTTATTGAATTACTTCCTTGTGACGAATACTTAACAAGAACAAAAAAGGGTTTAGACATTTATGAAGCAAAATGCTGTTTAAAATTGCGAGTTCAAAAAATTATTTTGAAAGATTTAAGGTGTAAAAAGTTAATTATGAGAAATAATCATATAACTGTTTTGAATAAACTGGAGCCAGAGAGAATTGCCCCTTTCAAAGTTTTAAAAATTACACTTTAGATATTATTTTCAAATATCTTTTCAAAACTACCTATTCAAATATGGGGCACTACTATGTTACCCACTGTTGGGCAACTGTTATGTTGCCCGACGGTGGGTAACATAATAGTTGTCTTCAAATATATATGGGTTAATTTCGGAAATGAAAGCCAAAGTGGAAGCCATAAGGTAAATAAGAATAGGAAACAATGAATTATTTGAAATTTTTAAAATTGTTTAGGGTTACAACAAATGAAAATGAGGTATATTTTGTAATTTTAAAAAGTTTGCAGGTAAATACCAAAAATATACTATTACTGGTAAAAAGAAAAATTATCTTCGTTAGGATATATGTATTTTTGAATATTTTAAATTAACTAAAAAAGAAAAACAAGAGAGGATATAATTAAGAAAAGAAAACAAAAATGATGAAAAGTAATGGAAGAAATTACTAAAATATTAAAATAATCGAATGAGCAATTTTTTTTTTTTTCAAAAATTTCATCTATTTCATGCCAAGTTTACTTTTCAAATAAATCCTATCTTTTATTTTTCAAAACAATCAATTTTTCTAATATGTTTAATCCTTATAAATATGATTGTTTTAAAGGAACAATATTGGATCTATAATTATCTTTTTTAAAAAAATTTAAAAATAAGGTATAGTTTTAAAATACCCTATGATACTATATTAGAAAATAACTCAATTAGATAGGGATTTAGGAAATTTTTTTATGGGACTTTGATTAATTAGCTTTGATTTAAAGTGTGATTTGTTAATGTATGTAAATGAACAGGTGAAAACACAATTAAACACCAGTGTTTTAAAAGGCGCTACGCGCTAGTCGAGCAGCAAACTGGCGCCTAATGCCTAGGCGAGGATTAGGCAGTGCCTAAAAAATTTAATATTTTTTTATTTTTTTCTTATTATATTCTCCCTACTGTAACAAGCAGCAAGTTGGTGCTACTTGTTGCAGCAAATAGCAAGTAGCTGCAGCAAGCAGCAAAGCAAACTTGCTGCTACAACTTCTTTAATATTTTTTACTAAATAACCGGAGACAGAGGAAGATGAATACAAATCGGAGGAAGATGAGATCGGCAACGAGAAATGACAGCCAACAGATGAGATTGGCGGTGACAAAAGAAAATGACTAACAGATGAGGTCGGTGGTGACGAGAAATCAGGACCAAGAAAAGAGATCGATGGCAATAATGAATGACCAAGAAGAGATCGAAGGTGAGAGAGAGAGGGGGGACCCGCGATGAATGACCAGAGAAAGAAAGGGAAAGGAGAAATAGAGAAAGGGAATGGGGAAATAAGGTCGACCTAGGACACGCACGACCTAGGTGGCCGCCTAGTCCGCCTAGGCGCCGCCGTGGCCCGATTAGTCAGGCTAGCGCCTAGGGGTGCTGACCAACCCTAAATCGTCGCGGCCAGTGACCACCCAACGCCTAGGCTTGGTGTCTAGATGGAATTTTCAAACACTGTTAAACACAAATACACCATTATTTTATAGAGATTTTTCAAGCTAAATCTTGAAGCTTCACAAAGTATTAGATTTTCTCACATGAATTAAGTTAAAACACAATGAACATGTCAAATATAATTAGTATCAAACAAGCAAGAAGAAATTTCATATTAGTGGCTTATAAAATATCTACAAGTTTTCGAATATTAAGTTGTTATATGTATTTCCCGCATCACCCCGCATGGGCCAGACTCGGTTCGATAGACCGGCCCAATCACCCAAGGCCAAGAAGGCCCGGACGACCTCGTCAAGGAAAGCCCAGCCTCCACCAAAAATCCAGAACTCGTAAAGCGAGCATATAGCGAGCTCCTGATAATCCCCCAACGAGCTCCAAGCAATCGACTAACGAGCTCCTGAAATATCCTCCAGATCGCTGGACCATCCAGGTCGCCAGCCTAAAACCTCCAGCTCGCATGAGCGGCAAAGCAGCTGAGAAGTCAGAGGTAGGGTCCGATCACTTTATCTGTAACAGCCCATGCCCCTCGTGATGAGGATCCCACTCCCGGTCTTGTGAAGGCGATAAGAACTGTTTGTCCCCCATTATACAATCACTGTATTTTTATATGTTATCTGAATTGTAAAAGCCCCTCAGTATAAATGAGAATCAAAGAGACCATGAGGGGCAAGGATAAAAAGAATAATCAGATACCGCCACTCTGAGAGAATAATCAGACGGCGGCCGTGGACTAGGCATCGTTCTGGCCGAACCACGTAAAAGATTCTGGTGTACATGCTTGGAATTTTTTTGGGGGGGGGGGTTTCCTTCCTTCTCGGTATTTTTGGATTGACTCACCGCGGCCCAAAACGAATCACGGTCGGCCGAAATTGAACGTCGACATTTTGGCTCTAGAGGAAGGGGCCACTCTGATCAATAGCCATGGCTAGAGGAAGGAATACTCGAAGTTCCGAGGCGGCGGTCGACCCACCTGAAAATCACCACGACCGACCACGAGACTTACCACCAAATGGAGGACCCGTTGCCCCGACAGCCGATACTCCTTTGCCGCCGCCCGTCGGAGACGCTCCCGGCATACCACCACGGGTCCCTGTCCAGCCTACTGTCCAAATCACTGGGACAGGGACGATCCGGGACTGGCAGCAGCGCCAGGAAGCATTGGAGAATACAGTAATGCAACTCGCTGACGCGGTCAGAATTCTGGCCCAAGCTCAAGCACGGGCTGTCCACGACCCACCGGCGTCGCCTCGCAGGGTCCGCCAACCGCTGGAGGAGAGACACCCACCCGCGGAAGAGGATATCGGGGATAACTATCCGTCCCCAATTCACCGCTCCCCAGTCCGAGAAAGAAGCAGGCGATCGCAAGCCCAGCAATCAGTAGGACCAGACTCAACTGTGGAAGAGCTGTATCAAAGGGTGCGACAGCTGGAAGAACGACAAGGAGTCCGTAGCCAGAATAATGGCCATGGGGATAGGACGCCGTTCACCAGAGAGATTGAGCTCGAACCCCTGCCGCGGAGGTTTAAGGTCCCGAGCATGCCACAATATAATGGGGACAGCGACCCCTATGATTACCTGGATGCGTACAACGTGCAAATGGATCTACAGACAACCAGCTCGCTGGCTAAATGTCGCGCCTTCCCAGCAATCTTAGGAGACATCCCCCGAGCTTGGTTCAGGAGCCTTCCGTCTCGTAGCATCAACAGTTGGGAAGAGTGCCAACAGAGGTTCCTTAACCAATACAGGGCTCTAAAGAGGCAGCTCGCGCCACCTTGCCACCTCACCACCGTATTCCAGAAAGCAAACGAGCCATTGAGGGATTACATCGCTAGGTTCAGTCGCGAGGTGAGCAACGTCGAGGATCTCTCGGATGAAAGTATCCTAACGGCGATCTCCGCCGGCCTCCTACGAGAGCATCTACCGAACCCCGGTCAAAGACCTGGGGGAATTCTATGAACGAGCTTCCAAGGAAATCTGATGGGAAGACGCATTCGGGACGAAAAAACCCGTCGGGTCGAGAGAAGAAGCTGGGGGCTCCAGCCAGAATAAGAGAAGGCACAACGGAGACGCCGGAAGAGAAGCTCGGGGGGAGCGCTTGAGCAATGAAGTGTTCAAGCGAGCTCGAAAGGCAGAGGGAGATGAGCGACCTCGTAGATCACAGCGCTTTGACAGCTACTGTGCCCTGTCAGACCCCCAAGAAAGGATCTTCGCCATCGAAAGGAACAAAGAGGAATTCGGGAAGCCCAACCCGTTAAGAACCCCAAACAAATTCCGAAACAAAGAAAAATTTTGCGCATACCACAACGAGGCGGGTCACAACACCTTGGAGTGCTGGGCCCTAAGGGACGCCATCGAAGATCTGATAAGAAAATGTCGCTTGAAAGATTACGTGATGCGGCCGACTAATCAACCAAGCCAGCCGCCGGTACAGCAGCAGCCCCCCACCAATGATGACCAATCACCGGCTGTACGAACCATCTACACGATCCATGGCGGGCCCCACCTCGCTGGATCCTCCCACAAATCCCGCGATGAATACATACGAGAGGCCAACCATGTCTTGCTAGCAAGATCGGGCGAATAGCCGGTTCCCGCGAAGCGGCCTAGGGGTAACCCAATCCCAGAGAAGATGTTTTTCTCGGAAGAAGACGCCGGAGACGTCCATTGGCCGCACAACGACGCACTTGTTATGCGAGCCCAGGTCGGCAACTCCGAAGTGCGAAGGATAATGGTGGACACGGGCAGCTCGGTAAATGTAATGTACAAAGCATGCTTCGATCAGATGGGTTTGGGACCGGAACAGTTGAGCTCATCCCCAGAGCCACTCTATGGGTTCACGGGGGACGCAGTGATTCCCGTCGGTCGGATCAGCCTGCCCCTCACCATCGGGGATGCGAACCGCCAGGCCACTACTTTGGCAGAATTCCTAATAATTGACTGCCCCTCAGCATACAACGTCGTACTCGGAAGGCCGGCGATGAACGACCTGGATCTAGTCACTTCAACCAGGTCGCTTACGGTGAAATTCTCGACCCCCGACGGTGTAGGGTGTGTACGAGGCGAGCAGCACCTTGCAAGACGTTGCTATGAGGACGCCCTGAAAATGGGAGCAAAGGGAAAGAAGGTAAATATCATCGCAAAGGTCGGCCCACGATCAACCGGCCAATGGGACGCTAAACACGACTTGGATCCCCGCGAGGTCGACTGCGAAAAACCCACCGGTCCCATGGAAGAGCTCGAAGATATCTCAGTCGGCGAGGCAGACGAGGAAAGGCACCTCAAGCTAGGCAAGAGTCTAGCCCCCGAGGTAAAATCCAAACTTACAAATTTTCTTAAAGCTAACCTTGATGTATTCGCATGGAACCACGAAGATATGGTGGGAATCGCCCCAGAAGTCATGTCACATAGGCTGAACGTAGATCCAAGCTACAAGCCAGTGCGCCAGAAGAGGAGGCCAATGACTCGAGAGCGTTATGCCGCTCTTAAAGAAGAAGTGGACAAACTCTTGGCAAATAATTTCATCAAGGAAGCCCACTATCCGGTCTGGGTGGCCAACTCGGTCCTAGTAAAAAAGAAAAATGGGAAGTGGAGGACCTGCATCGACTTCATCGACCTGAACAAGGCCTGTCCTAAAGACAGCTTTCCTCTCCCCAGAATCGATCAGCTCGTGGATGCAACGGCTGGTCACCGCCTCCTCAGTTTCATGGATGCCTATTCAGGCTACAACCAGATCCCCATGAACCCCACGGACCAAGAGCACACCTCGCTCATAACCGACCGGGGGCTCTATTGTTACAAGGTCATGCCCTTTGGATTGAAGAATGCTGGCGCGACCTACCAGAGGCTGGTCAATACGATGTTCAAAACACTGATCGAAAAAATCATGGAAGTATACGTTGACGACATGCTGGTAAAATCCGAGCAAGTGACGGACCACGTTTCCGATCTATGAGAAACGTTCGGAGTCCTCAGGAGATATTAGATGAAGCTCAACCCGCTCAAGTGCGCCTTCGGTGTAGCCTCTGGAAAATTTCTTGGGTTTATGGTAAACAACAGAGGCATTGAAGCTAACCCAGACAAAATTAAGGCTCTGCTCGACATGAGGTCGCCCGTAAGAAAGAAGGAGGTGCAAAGCCTCAATGGTCAGGTCGCAGCTCTAAGCCGTTTCATTTCAAAGGCAACTGACAAGTGTGCCCCGTTCTTCGAGTTTCTAAAAAAGGAGAAAGACTTCAGATGGATAGAAGAATGCGAGTTCGCATTCCAACAACTAAAGGAGTACATGGGACGGGCCACATTGCTCGCCAAACCTAAGGAGGGAGAGAGGTTGACCTTGTACTTAGGAGTATCCCAACAGGCTCTCAGCACGGCCCTCGTTCAGGAGAAGAAGGGGTGCAGCACCCCATTTATTACGTCTCCAAAAGCCTAATCGATGCAGAAACAAGGTACGCATCAATCGAAAAATTGGCTTACTGTCTAATAGTGGCATCAAGGAAGCTGCGACCCTATTTTCGAGCTCATGAGATCGAAGTCCTAACCAAATACCCATTGAAACAAATCCTCCAAAAACCAGATACCTCAGGCCGCTTACTAAAATGGTCTATTGAGCTCGCTCAGTTCGACATAAAGTACAAACCAAGGACGGCGATAAAGGGTCAAGCGTTGGCAGACTTCATTACCGAGTTTACTGGGCTAATTGACGAGGAGCCGAAAAACCTGAAAGGACCGTCCTGGGAACTATACGTCGATGGATCATCGAACGAATAAGGAGCGGGAGCCGGGGTTATGCTAATAAGCCCCGAAGGTCACAAAATCCTCTGCGTCATGAGGTTCGGTTTTTTGGCCACCAATAATGAATCCGAGTATGAAGCCTTATTAGCAGGACTCCACCTGGCAAAGGAAATACGAGCTGAATTCTTGGAGATCTTCAGCGACTCTCAGCTAGTTGTCAACCAGGTACGGGGAGAATACCAGGCCAGAGACACGAAGATGGCAGCATACTTACAGAAGGTACGCGAACTTTTAGCCACTTTCAAAAAATATGAAATGCATCAAATCCCCCGTTCCCAGAACTCTCATGCGGACGCTCTGGCTCGCCTAGCAACTGCCCGGGACGCAGAATTCTTGGGGGACATACCTGTCGATTTTTTGGCCACCCCGAACACGAAACAACGAGATGAAACGCTACTGATCACGGCGCCACAAAACTCATGGATGATCCCCATCTTGGAGTATCTGCAAGACGGGAAACTACCGGAAGACAAGCTGGAAGCACGTCGCCTGCGAGCTCAAGCCGCCCGATATTGCATCTACGATGATAGACTGTACAAGAGAGGGTTCTCAGCCCCGCTCCTGAGGTGCATTGACAGCACCGATTGCCAGGCTGTGCTAGAAGAAATTCATGCAGGCCACTGCGGTAATCATGTAGGGGCACTCTCTCTGGCACAAAAGGCCCTCCGACAAGGGTTTTATTGGCCCACCGTGAAGCAAGATGCCATAGAGACGGTCAAGAAATACGAGAAGTGGCAAAGGTTCGCCAAGGTTCCGCGAGCTCCGCCGGCTTACCTGCAGCAGATGAGCAGCCCTTGGCCTTTTGCCATTTGGGGCATGGATCTAATCGGACCGCTCCCCACGGCTCGCGGAGGATGCAAACATGCCATAGTGGCAGTTGACTACTTCACCAAAAGGGCAGAGGCCAAAGAGCTCGCATAGATCACCAGTGCGAAGACACAAGCTTTTACATGGGATAACATAATCTGCAGATTCGGAGTGCCACAGCAAATAGTAACGGACAACGGAACCCAATTCACCAGCGAGCAATTCTTCCAATTCTGCGAGTCAATGGGATTCAAAAGAGTTTCACCGCCGTTGATCACCCCCAGGCCAATGGGCAGGTCGAAGCAGTCAACAAAATAATCAAGCAGACCCTGAAGACAAAGCTTGAGGCTAGAAAGGGGGCCTGGGTGGATGAACTACAAACAGTGCTATGGACCTATCGGACAACAGCCCGAAGCAGCACTGGAGAAACCCCATTCTCAATGGCGTATGGGTCGGAGGCTATGATCCCCGCTGAGAATAAAGTGGCCAGCCACCGAAGGGTCACCTTCAGCTTAGATCGCAATAACGAGCTACTGGCGACTAATCTGGACCTGCTCAAGGAATCAAGAGATGTAGCTCACGTGAGGATCGCCATTTATCAACAAAGGGTGGCACGATACTATAACAGGAAGGTCCGAACCCGACATTACAACGTCGGAGATCCAGTACTACGCCTGGTACTGTCAGGAGCACGGGCGGCAAACGATGGCACCTTAGGTCCTAACTGGGAAAGTCCATTTATCATCAAAGAAAATTTGAATAACGGAGCATATCATCTGGCAAACATGGACGGTCTCCCTCTCCCACGAGCTTGGAACGCAGAACACCTTCGTCCTTACTTCAGATAAATGTAATCGTTCTTGCCTATGCTCCGTCTTTTTCATTACGAATGACTTTCATGAATCTGGTTAGAATTTATGAACTTTCATTGCACTTTATTCTTATTGGCATTTGATTGAATGCCCCCGTAACGAGGGGTCGAGAAGCCATGGTTTGAGAGCTGAGGCCTAAATAACCTAGCCACGGCGCTACGATCAACGGCTTAACCGAGCATTCACCTTGGTCCCTCCCTCAGGTCGCGGTTTGCGAGCTGAGAACCAATCATCTGGACTTTATGTCATGGTTTGGAACCTACTGAGCAACCACTTCCACAAGTAACCCCGAGCTTGGGTTCGCTAGCCGAGGTCCTTTTATCTTGGCTTAAAGCCATGGTCTACAACCTACCTGGGTGTTCCCTCTTAGTTCAAATAAAACTTGTAGAAGCCATTGGGTGTTAGCTGAGGCCGTAACGCGACCTACCTGGACACATATCCTGGCCGTACAAGTCAACGAGATAACAAGCCATGGTGTGTTAGCTGGGGTCACTCTATGACCCGCCTGAACATATAACTTGGTGGTACAAGTTGCGCTTTCACTAGCTGGGGTCCTCCTATCTTGGCTTAAAGCCATGGTCTGCGACCTACCTGAGTGTTCGTTCCCAATTTATTGAAAACTTATTAAAGCCTCAACATGCCAGCCGAGGCCATGGCATAATCTCATATCCTAACAAATTTTGCGTATTGGACCCTATCCGTTGAGGTCCGTCTTAACTTGGCTAAATAAGACCATCCGCGACCTACCAGGCACACGCCCTATAACGAGCTTCTCAGCCACTACATGTTAGACGAGATCACAAGGCCATCCGACTTTACATATATCTCGGCAAGGCTCTCGTTATTTCGTCAAAATATGCTGAACGGGGTTCCCTGGAAATTACCTCAGTATGAGTGTTCGCGCTGATTATTACAACTATCATCAACGAGCTAGTTAAAGAGCGTTAGTCTACGAGCTGATAAAACTCCAGATCTACCTGGACCTATGTTCGAACAGTTCGTTATCAAGTTACATACTCAAAAGTTTCTTATCAGTGAATCTTTCAAAAATACGGGAGCCTTGTTGAAATGATTTTCAAGTTATACCATGAAGAAGTTACTTTCAAGTCACCTCATCGAAATTGGTTCAAGAATCGTTATGCCAAAACCTCGTCAGAGTTAACTTGAGTTCGCGAAGAAATCTGAGGCAACGTGCACAAAATGCCAATTTTTATTATTAGATGAAGCTCACGTTACAAAAAAAAATATATATATATATATATACATGTGGGAATCCTAGCTAAGAGGGGCGTTTGGTTCTACAGGATCAACCTCGACAGGGCGAGCTTCAGTAGATAGGGTCGGTTGAAGATCGACCTCGACAGCCCCGGCTGGACAAACCTCGACAACCTCCACAGGAGGCTCCTTGGCAGTCTCACCAGACTGAGCCACGGCGACCCCGAATAGCTCGGCCTCGACCTGAGGAGCTTGCGTTGCAACCAAAAACGAGTCAAGGGGACTGGAATCGTCAGCATCCTCTGCGGCCTCGGCAGCATATCGAGCCACCTCCTCGACAGCCTGCGCACCAAAGAAGGAGAAATTCATCTCAGGATGGTTCACCCAAAGGGTGTACAGAAATGCCGAGCAGGTGTCGGATCTGGTCTCCCTAAGCGCCGCGTCCATCCGCTCTCCGACCTCCGCCCTTATGTCGTCAATGGTCCTCTTGGCAAGCTCCTCGCATCGGACAGCACGATCATCCGCCCGTGTCCGCTCCTCCTTTGCCGCCCTAAGCTCCGCCTCGGTTGATTTGAGTCGCTCCTCAGCCCTCCGCAACTCCGCCTTCGCTCCATTTAGCTCGCTAGTGAGCCCGGAGTTGGCTTGCTCCCACATGTTCTTCGACCTGCGAAGCTCCTCGTCGAGATCTTTATTCTTCTGGACCTCCATCCTCAGACGCGTCAAGCAACCCTCCACCTCCTTTTGAGTGGCAAGGAGCTCGACCTGGAGATCTTTCTTCTCGTCCGAGAGCTTCGTTATTTCGGCCTTTTAGGCGTTCTTCTCGTCCTCAAGCTTCGCTATTTTGGCCTGGCGGGACATGCTCACCGACTGAAGCTGCTCCTCAAAATCTTTGTACTGAGCTCGGAGCTTCACGGCAGCAAGAGAAGTCTGCAAAAGAAGAAATGTTAGCTCATTAAAAAAGTAGGCTAAGAAACCAAGGTACGAAGAATTCCCACTTACCACCAGGCTATGACGGGCCACAAAATCACAAAGGGGGATTCCCTTTAACTTCGGATCGTCGGGGGGCTTCGAGTTCGGACCCAAGAAGTCGGGCACGAAATCCAGGAGGGGACCAACAAAGACCCCTCCTGGCAGGGCCTCCAGGGCCAGCTCCTTCTCACGGACCCTGACCCGTTTGGCCCTAATATCTTCCCCCTGTTGCAGCTGGTCCGATCTCTGTTTCGAGCTGGCAGCAGGAGCGTCGCGAACCTCCACTGCGACCTCCTTCCCACGGGCTCCACTCGAACCATGGTCTCGGGAGGCAGGGGGCCGATGCCCCAGCTGCAGATGAGCTTGCTTTGGCTATTGGGGCTGACGGGACAGAGTTCTTTGCCACTGCTCCTGCTGCCCCCCCCCCCCCGCGGCTGTTGGGTTTGCTGCTGCTGAGGGCGTGATTGCGGCTGCGGCTGCGGCTGCTCTGACCTGCCATCCCGCGAGCTATAGCTCGGGGTCATGGAGGACGTAGTGCTTGACCTCGCCCTAGGACTCTTCGGTTGGAGGAGCTCGAGATCAACCATGTTATCGTCTTGGTCGGCTTCCCCTCTTGAACTGTTCGGTTCGGCGACCTGCAAGCCGGAAGGGAGAATCTCCGTACCCAAGTCCCTGAAATGATCTCCCTCGATAGTCTCGGTGCCAAGAGGAGGGGCGAGCTCGTATTCGCGAAGTAGCTCGTCCGAAAGTTCAAGAATTTCCGAACTCGACTCCGCAGCCACAAGTTTGCCAAGGATATCAGTCTCCTCGGCCGATAAAATCGGTTTCTTCCCCCCAAAATCTGCATCAAAGCATGAGCAAGTTAAAACAAGCACTCTCGAAACAAAGGAAAGATTTATGAGAGCTCATATTCTCTTCCTAGGGGTCAGTGCGAAGCTACAATTCCTAAGTAGAGAAAGGGAAGGGCAAGACACGAAGAGCCAACTGGACTTGTAATCGCCCACGTTGGACTTCCCCTTTGCTTTGCCCTGAGGAAGGGCGGCCTTGTACGGGGAAGGACTGAAGGATCATGAACGAGGAAACAAAGCATGCAACGGAAGCGTTTTAAAATCAAAAAACGTTCCTCGTATTGATAAGAATCTAGGAGACTTACTTTTGCAGCGGATTACCGGACGGAATGGAGCGATGGGAGCTTCTTCGCGTTGTGGAGACGACGGCTGTCCTGCTAGCCTTCGGCTCCGTCGCATCAGAACTCAAACGCACCCTTTCGATCTTCCGGAGTATGACTCGAACTCGTGGCCTCTCTTCGGTGAAGAAGAAAGAAAAACGACTTAGATGAAAAAACAACTAAAGAGAGATATATATAGGGAGAACCCTAGGGTTAAAACCATAGTGGGCCAAACCCTAATGGGCCAAGATCTTTTAATTAATTTTCTAATTGGGTTAGCCCAATTAATTAATTAAAAACCCTAATGAACTATTATTTTATTCTAGCCCAATGGACCATTTTGAATAAAATAATTCTCTCTCAATGTAATTCATCCAACAAGCCAAATGTATTAAAAAATACATGAGTTACATCGAGCTACCCCGGGGACCAAAAGACAAATTATTCACGGCTACTAAAATGACCAAAATATTCCTGCTACCTAGTAGCTATATTTTGTCATTCTAAGTGTTCTAACTATCACCATATGGTAACACTGACCCCACGAATAATTTTGCATATGCCATGTCTTTGACCTACTAGTGTAATGACGAAAATACCCCTCTGCGTAACACCCATCATTTAGAAAGGAATAATGTACTAACACCTTTCTAAATGACTTCTACCATCCTTAGATCACTAGTCCAATAATCCGTGACTACTCGAATGTACTTGCTTATCACTGGGAGCTACCCAGAAGCACACACTCTTAAGTCACGTTCCCAGGGCCCTGGATTATTCGATTATTCTTGGACAATCACAAGGGGGTGAATCACAGAAACTATCTTGTATTAGTCTGTCTTAGCTAATTAGAAACCATACTCCCAACTCAAAAGGATATTGATCTTTGATAGACCTCACCTACAATGAATCTAAGAATATAGCTCTAGGTTCACTAGACCACCAACTAATACTCAAGTATTAGAGTACTCGTCCACGTAGTAGCAGTGATAGACTAGCTCCATGATAATTAGTACTTTGTCATTAGCTTCTATCACAGGTCCACTCTACGCATTCCAAATGCGCTTGTACAATTAGAGTAAACGGACTGTTTACTGGCTAAGGCAAGCCATCCTCCATTAGGATCTATTGCACAATGATCTTATCATGATAGAATGCCCAGTTCTATCAAAAGATCAAAAGTTATATTTTCTTGCTTATTAAGTACCCATGATTCATGCCTAACTGTGAAGAACGACCCATCACATGAATCACTTACTTAATAGCATGGACACCTTTCCAACAATTAAATGCAAATAATATATGTGCCATAAACTGAATAAAAGAAACATCATTACCATAAATTAAACAAAACGTGTCTTTAGGGCATACATTTCCAACAAGGACGAGCCGCCAGGTAATACAGCCCGTCCTTGGCATTTTTGAAAGAAAATAAAAATCTTATCAGTTTTGGCGAAAAGAGAGGAAGCTTGTTTATAAGGAATAAGACGGCCAAAGAAGTGAGTTGAGCATACGAATTCGGTGTTAGTTGAAAGGGGGCGAGCTTGACGTCGTTCAAAAGGGCAATAAGGTACGGGGCTATTGGGAACCTAAAACCAGACTCGAGGTGTTGGGGGCTAATAGCTATGAAATTGGCTGGCGGGTAGGCTGCATGGGAGCTCGAAGTAGGGATGTATATTCGGCAGGTTCTGGGGAGACGAAACTCCTGAGCACAAGTCATCACCTCGTGAGGCTTGGCCTTGGATGAGAATCTCTTGAAGACCGCAAGATCAGCACTCCCACCAGCGATCGGATCTTGAACCTTCAGCTCGGTTTCCGGAAAGGTCGGGACGGCGACCTCCCTGCACCCCGAGCTCGCACCCTCAAGATTTTGGCCCTCCATAATGAGACAATCTTCAGAGCTCGAAGTGTCGTTTTCTCCTACGATATAATTGCAGCGCTTTTGACCTGAATTTCCACGGTGTTGGTCGGACATCTACAAAGGAAAAGAGAGAACAGTCAGGTCGCAAGTCGCGAACCAGACCTCAAGAATTTAAAAAAAAAAAAAAAAAAAACCTAAAACGTCCTCTAGGTCTTCCAGGCCGAGCGCTTCGCAAAGGGGTACCGCCTAGGGCGGAGAGGCTGCAGCCGCAAGCCCGGTGTTCCATGAAAAGCTAATCCTAAGGTCATTGGACCCAAAGGCCCAGCAAACGCCAAACTAAATCGTGCCGTTTCTCCAAAAATGAGAACGACATCGATCGACGAAGCCAGAGAAACCACCGACGGCTAACCAACGGTGGACGGCCTCATAAGAAGAAAAAGAAAGTCACGACAAACTTACCTAAAAGCTGTGCCTGACGTCTGAATGGAGACTCGTACCAAGCACCGGACGAGAACGGCAGACGTCTGAAAGCACGGAGATAATGGAGGCCTCGAGAGAGGAAAGAGAAAGCAGGGAGGCAAAGGTTTGAGAAAGTTTCAAAATAGCGTAAAAGAAGAAGCGGGCGGACACTCCCCACTATTTATACTGACGGCCTGGTCCATCCCAACCGTCGGATCAAATGACGACTTATGACACGCTCCGCATCCAGAGGCCGCACAACAGCTTGTGGGTCCCACGGGCGTAATCATGCGCAGAAATGAGGGGGGTGCGCATTAAATGCGCTGCCGACAAAGCGTGCTGCGTGGAACGACGAGACTTAAAGTAATTGGGCAGAAGTCGGAGAGATGGAAGAACAGCTGGCACGCGTCAGTTCCCAGCACGTAGATCGCGCCGCGAACTGGGGGCTTATGTTATATGTATTTCCCGCATCACCCCGCATGGGCCAGACTCGGTCCGATAGACCGGCCCAATCACCCAAGGCCAAGAAGGCCCGGACGACCTCATCAAGGAAAGCCCAGCCTCCACCAAAAATCCGGAACTCGTAAAATGAGCATATAGCGAGCTCCCGATAATCCCCCAACGAGCTCCAAGCAATCGACTAACGAGCTCCTGAAATATCCTCCAGATCGCTGGACCATCCAGGTTGCCAGCCTAAAACCTCCAGCTTGCATGAGCGGCAAAGCTGCTGAGAAGTCAGAGGTAGGGTCCGATCACTTTATCTGTAACAGCCCATGCCCCTCATAATGAGGATCCCACTCCCGGTCTTGTGAAGGCGATAAGAACTGTTTGTCCCCCATTATACAATCATTGTATTTTTATATGTTATCTGAATTGTAAAAGCCCCTCAGTATAAATGAGAATCAAAGAGACCATGAGGGGCAAGGACAAAAAGAATAATCAGATACCGCCACTCTGAGAGAATAATCAGACGGCAGCCGTGGACTAGGCATCGTTCTGGCCGAACCACGTAAAAGATTTTGGTGTACACGCTTGGAATTTTGGGGGGGGTTCCTTCCTTCTCGGTATTTTTGGATTGACTCACCGCAGCTCAAAACGAATCACGGTCGGTCGAAATTGAACGTCGACATAAGTAAAATTATTTAAGTATGTGAGACATAAAGAGTGAATAATGTGCTTGAAAAAAAAAGCAAGAATTATATTTTTTAAAAAATTAAAATTTGATTTTGATAGTCCTTGGTTGACTGAAATAATTGTATCCAATTTTAAAAGACTTTTGTTGACTAAACCCATATTTTAGTTGACCAAATTATTTAAAAAAAAAATGTGTTACACTATGTGGAAGACTTTATCGATTAAATTGAAATTCTAAAACCATGAAAACCATGCTGCTTAACTTTAATCGACTATTCTATGGCATTTGGTTGAATATACTAGCGACCCAAAAATGAAGGATGAATTGTTTATTTTTGGTCGATTAAACTTGACTTAGGAAGATTAATACCACATTTCGTGTCGCTTTTGTTAACCAAACCTATTTATCTTTTTTGAAAGGTAATTGTTGGACATTTTTATTGTCTTGGACCTTACAGATAAGAAAAAATAGCGCATATATTTTTTAATACATTCGAAAAAAATTAACTAACAATTTAATTTTTTTTTTAAAATACTTCATAATTTTATCTCGATTATTCTATATCTTGGTTCAAAAAGTATTTCAACCTTATCTTACTCATTTTAACAAACGCTACCCTAAAATACCTCTCATTTTGTTTTGCTAAACAATACAAATAAGATATCAATCTAACAATCATCCCATTAACATTGTGATTAATATGTCCAAGTAGACCATCTAGAAAGAAAAAGAAATTATACATAAAAGGAATCCTATATATATACATACCCAGTACTCAAAACAAGATAGCATCATGATTCATGAAAAAAATCATCCTACTTCTCTTCTCAATGGATGTGGGTGTGGCCTGACTTCACCATTATATATCCTCCTTGAACTTGAACCCGTCTTTTTGGAAAAAGCTCTGCAAAAGATTTGCGGTGAGAACTACTTGAGATGAGATCTTCCTTTGAAACCACCATTTAATATTTCATGAGGAAAGAATGGACATGAACACAAACTTAAAAGGCAAGTTCAAGTTAGGTTCTTCACCAAAAATGATCAGGAGGAGCACATTATGATCATTTTTGGAACCTACCCTTTTCCCCTTTCGGGCTAGAATATCTAAAAAAGGGTGGCAGCTTGGCAAGATTTCGTTCACAGGGTTAGTCTGTTCAAATTCAAGTGACACATAGGAAGTTTTTAGAGTGAACTGTATATGTGGTTGTGAGTATGTGCGTGTGAGTTATACACATACAGTTTATGCATTTTGAGAGAAAAAAACAAGCAATGATAGACTACTGTATAAGACAGCAAATAAACAAGGTTAGGCAATCAGTCAATCTCTCTCTCTCTGTGTCTCTATACAACTGTTAAAAAGAGTGCAAGAAAATGTGCAACTGAAAGACTGACGGCACCTTACCTGGGTGTGAGGCCCAAATCTCACCAACCATATTACTCCTTTATTCTTTTCAACCGACTTTCAATTTCTCCCTCAATCTCAATGGGGTCCCTGAAATTGTTGCAATTATTTTATGCTGTTGGCTTGGCTTCCAAACCAGGGCTCCATAAAATATATTCCAGAAAAAGGCAAAACAGCATATTGCCTTTCTTACATCACATTTGCACTTTACCAGTACCATGGTCTCATCACACAGGCCCAGTAGGCCTCTCCCCAAACACTGGGCCCTTTCATCAAGCCCTGACCCAAGATATCACTAGTCAGGTAAAAGCCTGCCTATTTCCTCCGTTTGTCTTTATTATTATTTTTTTGGGGGTGACTTTTTTCTTGCTAAAAATGGAAAGTCTAACTGAAAATTACGTTAAAGTGGCTCATATTTTCAAAACTAGTTCGAGTGGTAATGATTTTTGGTTAAATTTTTCATGGAATATTACTTTTTTATACTAAATATTTGGGCCCATTCACTTTGAATTAATTAGAACAGATTTTTATGCAAAAAATGTATAAAATAATAGGACTAACTAAGAGTTCTATAGTCAAAAAATACCTATCAAGAGTGGGCTAAGAAGATTATTTTCGAGGTTGATTGTAATGTGTAAGCCTTAGGATACGGCTAAATGGGATGGGTCGGACGGAATGGGCTTAACGGGCCATAGCAGAAGAAGCCCACAAACTTTTAAATTTAAATTCAAAATAAATTATACTAACACCCGACAGATATTTATAGTATTTGAAAAAATAATAATAATTTTTTCTTATATTAATATTTATAAAATAATAAAAAACTAAAGTTGTAAAACTAAAAAAAAAAAATTATAATTTTTTAAAATATAAAAAATATCTCCATTTTATTCTCAAATTTTAAAAATGCTAATTAAATTTTTCTTGGTTTCAAACAGCGTAAGTAATGTCATGAATTTGGGAGTTTTATGCTCTGATGCATGGACGCCTTGCTGTGTTTTGTTGTCAAGAGCTCACAACTTCATCCATTTTTACACCACCAACCACCAAATCATTAATTATTTAGTCAATTGAGTGTTTGGAACCACAGGTTTAATGCATTTGTGTCTTTGCCCTTCTAAGTTTCTAAAAGATAAGACAGAGTATGAATTATTATCAAAGAGACTATTTTAACTATTACACAACCTGTACCATTTTAAGATCGAATTGTTTAGGAAATATTATTGATGATTTTAGAGCCAATTTATGAGGCTCGATTTTCACCGAAATCATTTGCATTTAGGCCAAGTATAGGAATGTGCACACAATTTTATATCGATTTATATTGTGTCTTAACAATTAAACAAGACACAATATTCAAACATAATAATAAAATATAAAATAACAAATGAAAATGTCTTACATTTTCACTACTACAAAAGCTTTTAAAGTCATTAGATGATTGTACTTCAACTTTAATCAATTCTTTTTTTTTTGTTGATCTCACAACATTTCTATAATATAAAAAAAAAATCTTGTGCTATTATTATCAAGAGATATAAATATACTATATTAAATTAATTTAATAATATTAAATAAAATTTCAAATTTAATCATCTAATTTAAAACTTTTACATAGCAAATTACACACAAACCATGAAACAATTGCATACAATAAAAAAAATATAAGTGCAATTATAAAAATCTAACAATGTATAAATTAATTGTACTCAACTTATATCTTATGCAGGACCGGCCCTACTTTAAGCCATGTATGCTATGGCATTAGGCCCCCAAAATTACAAGGCCCCAAATTTTAAAAATTTATAATATTTATGTATATATATATTTTATTTTTTAATAATTAATATTTTATTAAAAAATTAAATACAAAACATTATAATTTTTTTTTTAACTTCCCTTCTCCATTTTCCAATTTTTAACCGTTGTTGTGGTGTTCCCAAATTTCAATATCCCATAAAATCCACTTTCCTTTGCCAATATCCCATGAATGTATAGTTTTTTGCTGGCATTGACATTCTTAGAGTTTCAAGAAAAATTAGTTATGTTTTTCTTTGTTTATTATTGTAAGTTGTTTTTTTTTTTTTCTTATATTTGAGATATTATATTTTAGTTAAAAATTTATTGTCATTAAGAGATTATTATATTTTATAGTTGATTGAATTTTATTTTTTTATTTAATAAAATAGTAAAATATTTATGTAACAAAGTGTATTATTTTTCATAAAATTTATTTTTTTATAAAAAATTTAGTGCTCGAAGGCCTCAAAAAATCCTTTCACCTAAAGCCCCCAACTCTGTTGGGTCGACTCTGATCTTATGTTCAAGATCCATCCACATTTCAAATAAATGCTAGTAATTCTATGCTCTCAAACAAGATTTTTGTAGGAGCTTTAGTCTTGGCTTCTCATTTTCTGTTTCAAAAAGCTTTCACTTGAGGTGGTAACCCATTGCCTACTCTTATTTTTCAATAGATCATCACAACTATGTTTAACATAATTATCTTCTAAATTAATTTCAAATCTCTCATTCAAATAATACGAAGCACAAACAACAACGAAACAAAAAATGTTCAAGTTAAAAGTCAAGATCATCAAAGAATCAAAAAAATAAGAAAAAATTATTTTAAAAAATATATAATCTTACCATACATTTAATAAAAGTATCATGTTTTTCTTCTCATGTAACTTCCCTCCATTTCATCGAACATGCTATAAAGCTCCTAGCAATTACACTTAACTCATTTAATAATTTGCATGACTCTTCAGCAACAATTGGCCTTCCTTTACTAGTGACAATATTAATAACCATCTTCCCTCATGATTTCACATTTTTTTGAAAACCAATTTCTCTTATTTTTCCACAAACTTGTTTTCTTGAATTGGAATTTACAAAAATAAGACAAAAATAATTTAGAACTTAATAATAATAACTAGACATCAATAATGGCAATGGCAATATTAGATAATAGTATAAAGTATAATCCTTTGAATAAGAAAATTTTCTTCTATCAAAAAACAAACAAAACAGTAATAAATGCAAAAGAAAAAATAATTTATCCAATGTATAATTATAAGTTTTATTTGTCACTTTTCATAATTGAAATCACCCATTACTAGATTTTCAACCAACTATAATCATACAATTATTTTAACTAGATTTTCAACAAATTTGAAGTTGTATGTTAATCATAAATTAATTAAGTACATAAAAGTAAGATAAATAAGTTGTTATACGAAAGTAAAATTTACTATTCTCTTAAGATTTTGTAATAGTAATGATGGACTCTTGTGCATTGACTCCCTTTGCTCCGTTAGAATTGGATTCCATTGTTGTCCCACAAATAGTTTTTTGATGAAGAACATGTCCATCTAGTGACAATAGTATATTATAACAACATATAAATGACTTAATCATAGAACAATTAATTCCGCAATAATAAGATAAACAAGTTCTTATACAAAAGTGGAGTTTATTATTCTCTAAACAATTTGTAGTAGGAATGGTGAATTCTTGCTCATTGGATCTCTCTACTATATTATAATTGAATTGTATTGTTGACTCATTTATAGTATTTTGGTGGAAAGCACGCATACCTAATGACAATAAAATATTTTAACAATTACATATATTATATAATTAACTAAAATAAGTAATTTAATTAGAATAACAATTGTTTACCTTTCTTAGTGTTTTGTACATTTAGATTATATTTTAACAATTACATATTGTAATCGCTGACGATTGGACATTTATCCTTTGTATTTTTTTTTCACCTTGGATTACGTCCACTTGGTGCCATTATTGCTATAACCTATAATCAATTTAAGAAGAATAAAATATTTAAAATAATATAATATTTTATATATAATTATATACAATAATAAATGTCATATAAGTTATTATATTTTAATATATACAAAATAATTGATTATATATAAAATATAATCATAATATTATAATCATATAATATAATATAGTATTAGTATAATATTATTTGAATTTGAATATATTTGGGAGCTGGTTATGGTTAATGGGCGCCACCATCCCAGCCCGAAAGCATATTTATAAATATTATATTGTACAATATATATTATATAAAATATAAAATAATATTATATTATTTTAATATAAAATATTATTATATTTTACAATATTCTTATAAAATATATTGGCTGGGTTTTCTACCCTGTTTCTGCACATCACATGGGCCACTTCTTATTTTATTGGTTTGGGTTTAGTTTTTTTCCTAGATCGAGCTAGGCTGTTTTATTTTATTATTTTGGATCTGTTCAGCCCATCTATTAGAACCTCAATTTTTTACTTGTTTGACGCTTGTGTGGGTTAGGTAGCCCAATTTGTTTTCAATATGCTCTTTATTTTAGGCAGAGATAGAGAACTATATATGGCAACAAACAACCCCTTTGCCCCCCCCTTTCTCTCAACTACTACAATGGCAACAAGTTGTCATAAGTAGGGCAAAACAAGGCAATCCAAGAGAGGTGGACAGAGACCACTTATTTACCAATAAAAAGTCAAGACAATGACTAGAACACAACCCTAAACATACTATAGATAGAATAAAATAAAGTAATTGATCACAAAATCATATACCACCCATATTAAAAACGATAAAATTGTGATGACACGAAACATTAGCATTGGATGTTAAAAATCCATTACAAACAAAAAAATCATTTGCAAGAACCAATATAGGGTATAGATCGAAATTTGAAAAAAACACTAGGTTAGAGAAAATAAGGAACCATGTACTAAAAAGAAAAGGAAAATAAAGAAATTTTTGCAATCAAGTGGTCTAGAACCCACTATATCTGAAATCTGTCAAAGAGACGAATGAACACAAATAAGAAAAAATCACCCAACCATCAACAGAGAAAAAAGTCAATGAAATTGATTTTTCAATCATCGATTAAAATAATGAACAATCTTTGAAATAGATAAACGTACCAAAAAAAAGATTGAGAGGCAATACTGTAATAAAACTCTAGAAAAATTTTAGAGAGTAAAATCTCTAATTGAAGAGAGATGAGATTGAGGTGACGATAGTATTCCACAATATATTGAAACGAGAATGTAGTACTCCACAATATATTGAAGCGGGAAAATTTTGAAGAATGATGCCTGTGTAAAAAAGGGGTCAAATATCAATTTATATATTTATCACACAAAAAAATAGAAAAAAGATAGTGAACTAAGCTGATTTTCTCTTTATTTTGCTAGATAGTGAAGTAGCTAATTCATTTTGTAGGTAAGGAAACATGCCAGTTTGACCAAAAACTTTTCTGACCTAGCTAAGTGGTTACTTTTATTTATTTATCCAAATTTAACTTATGGCTTCTCAAATCTGTAAAACATGAGCAGAACAAGACTTACATAACAAAATAGGAAAAAATTGTTTGCAAATATCAAATTAAAAGAAAATAGAAAATATTCATACCATATCTATTCACATATATGAGCAGAGAGTTGGAAGCATTTTTGGAAGTTGAAGAAGAAGAATATTGCAGCCCAGAAGAGCTGAAGAATAATGCAATGGCTGGGCCTTTGGATTTGCAGAAAACCATTGTCTTATTGCTATAATTTACGAAAACAATATTGAAACTGTGAAGTTGTAAAAGAGATGAAGGAAGATAAGAAATAACAAGCGAGAAAGGGCTAAAAGCTGTTGAAGCTTAGGGACACGAGACAAAGTGGCTTCTTGAGTCTTGGGAAGCAAAATTGTCCTTTTATAAGGGTTTTAGTTTTGAGGATAAACTATGATATTTTGAATCTTTCTTCCACTAAAGCTAAAGTGGACTTTCCTAAATCTGTAGTATCACGAGGAAGGGAGAGAGGGAGTTGAAGTTAAAATTTCTTTTGCTTTTAACAAATCTCATTTCTTTAATATTTTATCTTTTGATTTGAGAGCTTAGATATATATATATATATGCATATGGTTTATCAGCAATGTGCAGAGAAGCACATGATTTTTAATTAGTTTTTAATATGCTCTTCATATATAAATGTTTTTTTAAAAATTGTATTTTACGGTTATATATTTAAATAAAATATAATGTTAATTTGAAATAACAATATATCTATAACACTAAAATAATACTAAGTACTCTGTTTTAGGTAAAAGTATATCTTTAATGTTCTTAATATTTAATATATCTTTAATATTTAATTTTCTGTTGAAAAATATTTTTTAAGTAAAAATATTTTACCCTAACCTATGTAAAATGTTTTACAAGGAAAATTTGTGCAACAATACCTACAGTACAAAAATTTGTAAACAACATCAACTAATATAAAAATAATATTTAGGTAAATAGGTTTTAATTATTTTTTAAAATTTAAATTTTGAAATATTCATGTATTTTAAATTAAGTATATAATAAAATTTGTTATACCATAATAATAAGATGTAGAATGACTTTTGATAAAGCCTATCCTGGAAACCTATCCCTACAAGCACAGTGCACATGCCTAGTAGCCTTGTCCAACTCTTTTAGTTTATTCATTTATTAAAAAAATAAATCTAAAATAATAAAAATATAATATATAAATGAAAAATCCAAGGATATATAAATTAATCAACTTTAATTGATAAAAATATATCACGTAAATATAATTGATAATTTCATAATTAATATTTATATTTATTGACAAAAATTTGTTGAATCTGTATTATATATGACTTATAGACAAGTCTTATTACTTTACAGTTTTAGTATTCTCCAAGAAGAGAGAAAATTAATATTTTAGTGTCTGTGACAAATCTTGTCTCTAGTAGTTATAGTACTCTTTAAGCAGAGAGAAAGTTAATATAAATATGAAAATGTTATTTTAATATTTTTAATGATAGTAGACATCAATGTATTGTATATTTAATTAATGTGATATAAAATATAATATATTAATATATAAATATCATTAAAAATATCAAAAAAATATATTTAAATAGTGTTTATGTAAGAAATAATAGAGGCACAAGATAGGGTGTAAATTGGGTTTTCAATTTTTGTTTTTTAAACTTAAAGACTCTTTGAATAAAACAGTTTGAATTTTTCAAACTATGAACACTAATGCTTTGAATATATTCTTAATAAAAAATAATATGAAATAAGTATAAAATAAATTCAATACAAGAAAATTGATCATTTTTAAAGTTTAGAAAGCTATTATTGTGAATATTAAAATTGATATCAAATTTGTTGAAAAATAATTCTTGTTGAAAGTAGAATGAAAATGCTGAAGTAAAAGAAAATAAAATAGAGCAGCACACAATAAATTTATTAGTTGTTCAGCTCAACTAGACTACTCCACTCTCTTAACTCTTTACTAAGAATTTTAACAATATAAAATCTATGCTTAAAAATACAAGCTTCGATCTTGAGCAAAGGTATACAAGATTGGTGCACGGAATCCTTCACGTTCTTAATTTAAAGGGGAAAAAATATTAGGAACTAGAGTACCATAATTTGTTCAGGATGGGTCGTGTTGAGTCAATTGATGGGCTTATGTATACCCGAATGTCTTTGGTTTCAGAGACAGATTATACACCATTCCCCATTGGCTAGAGGCATGATCATGAGAAAGCATTGCTTGAATATATAAGTCTGGATGACTCCAAAACTCTAAGAGGAGCAGTAGAGTTCCCTGAGAGAACAAGGTTTGTTTTTACCTTAAGATTACATCTCAATGCTTGTTTGGAATTATAAATGGAATGCTATTGTCGTTGATCAACTTTCCACATCAATGACGAGTGGCAATAACATAGAAAAAGGAAATGAATTGTTATTGGGATCAAATGTTGGAAGTGACGAAAGAATAACTAGAGAGGATGAAGTTGGGGAAGAATGATGTCACGTTGCACAAATATAAGATATGTTAAGTAGTTGTATTTTTTGAGTGATTTTTTTCTCCTTTTTTCACCATGTAATTGGGTCTCCCAACTAGTTATGAGAAAACCAGTCCAATGGCTTCACTTATGCAGCGTTTTGTTAATCCAATTTAGAATTAAGAAAATATAGAGTAGCTTGTGATGCCTTTGTACTATTTTATCATATTATGGCATTAGTTTTCGTGAATATCTGGTACTTTCATTGGTTGGTCATTTGTTAGTAGTTGTGGAGATTGTTTTCATGGACGATTAGAATTTTGATGCCGTGAGTCATTCTGTAGAATTTCTATTGTAAGAGTTTTTCATGTCATACTTGGTTAAAGTGTTCTTAGTATTTCCTTAAAAATCCAACAACAATTACAAGGCTTAATCTCTCTAGGTTGGGTTAGCTATATGAATTCAAGACCTCCAGTATTTTTATTCATGGTTGTATCCTTTGGAAGATCATTATATTCTATGTAAATATTTCTAACTTACAAATCCAATGCAGATAAATATGTTTCTAGATTATTATGTCCTATTTTATGTTGGTATGATGGTTGTGGATAGTGCTACACTACAATATTCTACTTTTTTACTAAGAGTATGATGTAGGGTAAGTGTACAAAAACTTACTAAGTTTGGTAGAATATTTAGATGATACATAAAAGCTCTTAGGAATAGTTATTGTTAAGTTGGGATTAAAATAGAAACTAACAACAAACGTTAATCCCACTAAGTGGGGCAACAACATGAATTATAGTTCACTATTCTTTTTCATGTCCATATCTTCTAGAATGTAATTATATCTCATGCATGTATTGCCTAAGAAGAGTTCTTCACCAATTATCCCTTGGTAGTAAGAGAAAGGTCATTTTTTTTAAATAAAAGGTCACAGGTTCAAGTTGAGTAGTGTCTGAAAAAAATCAAAAGGAAGTCTATGTGTAGAGTATGACCCTCCACTGATTCTCTCAAAGAGGGTGTCTCAGTGCAATGGGGATGCCCTTTTTATGGTTGAAAGGTAGTGTTAAAGTGATTGGTTTTGGTGGTGGTATGTTCTTTCGAATTTCAAATACTTGGACATTGGAATGGTATTATGTACCCAAAAATGGATTGTGAAGAAATGATGAAACGTGTGCATGCTGAACAGAGATATGTTGTTGAAGCCAAGTAACCAAAAACTGAAAAAATATTATAATGGCTCTGAAAGAAGGTATTGGTAGAGGAAATAGGTCCCCTTTGAGAAGCAACTCTATAAAACATGGGGTAGTAGTGGCCTGAAGAAATAACTTTGAAGTATCTCCTAAAGTCCCCAAGTCTACTCCAATCACTCTTGGTTTCAAGGTTAATAATGTAAAGAAGCCACATTATGTCCTAGCAAAGCCTAGAAGTGATTCTACAAAGCATAGTTCGGGATCACAAATTTTAAAGCAGGTAATATAGTTTAATATTTTTGCTTGTATCCATATCTGCGGTTGACTTGTCATTAATTTTCATGACCTATCTGTATAGTTACCTGTTGTAGACTCTTTATCCCATACAAAAACAGAGGCATGGTGGAACCCCTCCTTGCCCTACAAGACATGTTACTGAAGATGGTATTCCAGGAAAGCCAAGACTAAAAACACCTCCTAATTTGGCTAGAAGACCATCATTTTCAAGATAGTTGAAGCAAATAGTGATTGATGCCCCCATTACAGTGGCTAATACTATAAAGGTTGGTCCAAGTGAGACAACTCAAGATCCTGAGAAGACTTCCTGTAAAATGCCAAATGGTTGCACTACCCATGTTGCAAAGAGATAATATCGGAGTCAGATACGGGTTTTATGGGAGGTTCCAAGGGAAATCCACCAGATAACAGCAGTTCTGTCTCGTCTTCAATTTCAATTCAAGCATGCGAGCTTTCTGATGATGCAACAACTCATCTTGCTATCTAGATAGATTGGATACTTCTTCACCATGGAACAGTTACCTGGATTGGAAGTTTAAACTCTTCCTGGTCCTCGGTAGCTTCCTTGTTCCAATTTGACAAGGCTGAGAACATGACAAAGGAAAACGTTGAAGCTGACCATAAATCTATGCAACTAGAAATCTCAGAGGATCACTTAAATCTGGAGACTTGCCACTAATGCAAAAAAAAAGCAAATCCTAGACCTAGTGCACCTCCGAAGGTCCCATGTTGACACCCTAAAGAAATATATTTTTCAAAGGGTGATAACCATTCAAGCAAGACTGATACTAGGCGTATTGATGTCCAAAGCTAGTATCTTGAAGAAAAAATTGTTTAAAATGATGAGAAGCCTTAAGCAGTAGTAGCAGTGGTCTAATGAAGGGCCCTAGTTAAAGATTATCTCTTGGGAGAAGTTCAAGAAACATTTATGTGGGGCGTTCTTACCATACAACTACACACGGGGCTTGTATTAACGGTTACAAAATCTTAGGCAAGGCAACAAAAGTGTTCAAGAGTACTCTGCATAATTCTTTAACCTTCTCACTTTAATTGATATTGGAGAAATGAAGAATAAGTTGGTATCTCATTATATTAGCGGTTTGAGGCTTTCTTTCCAATATGTCTTAAACCTTTTTCCACCCATTTCAGTTTTAGAGGTGTTGGGTTTATGTTTCCTAATGAGACCCAAGACTGTGATAATTTTTCGGGTGAGTTTTATCTTCATAAGCTTTGGCCTGGGATTGAAGAACTCAAGTCCGTCACTACTTTTAGTCAACCCATTTTAAAAGTCTGGCCACAAACCCTAATCCCACTTTGGAGGAGAAATGGGGCTCAACCTATTTGCTCAAGTGGGAGAAGCCCACATATATAAAGGTCATTGTGTGGCCTTTCTCTTGGTGTTTCCTTCTCGTGATCGAGCCCTAGTCTCTTTCTCGTGTTTCCTTGCTTGGCCGATTGTTTTCTTCGTGGTTTTCCTTTTGTTGTTGATTTTCCATGGCTCTGTTTCCATCTCGGTCTAATGCCTCTTTCCATGTTGAGAGGCCACATCTTTCCTTGGTGATCTTAGTCGATTTGTTGATGATGCATGTGCCTTATTTAGGGGGTTTTTTGATCATCCTTTCGAGATAATTTTTCTCTCTTTGGCTTTGTGCTTTTGACCCATCGTCTTTATGATCGATCTACCTTTTGTAGTGACCTACTTTGTGTGGTTTTGATCGTTTGGGGGAGAGAGGGCTTCGTTTGTGTTCAACCGAGAGGTGTTGGGGTTTTTTGGGCTTACGGTTTGGGGGTTTCTTTGTGGCTTTGTGGTTCCTATTCGTTGGCATTACCAAAGTGGTGAACGGTCATTCACAGATCTGAGCCTTGAACAATTTAACATGGAGTTTTTTTTTTTTTTTCTTTATATTCTTGCATTCTTTATTTTCAGTTTATATCTGGTTTGATTTTGGTTTACACTAACCTGTTTTGTTTTGTAGTTTTTCCACAACAAGAGGCATATCAGGAGGCACTTTAGTTGGAGAAACAACATGGTCGGCGAAGTAACATGGGATTTTTTGGAGGATCAAATACGCGTGGGACTTTATCTTCTAACCCCATCCCATCGGCACCCCCGGTGACCATGGCTCCCCCCCAGGCCACCTTGGGGTGACTGCCCTTCCACCTCTTGTAGCAGCTACTAATGCTCCCCAATGTTTCTCTTGTGGGGAATTTGGACACCGACGACTAGATTGTCCTTGTTTAAAGGGGTGCCAGTTAGTTGCGGATGATGATGAGTAGTATGACACAACCCCTATTTTCGATGATGACATGGAGGAAGAGGAGATTTTGGCTAGAGACACAGGTCCAATGCTAGTGGTTCAACGCGCTTTTTTGATGCCCTGTGACAAAGATGAAGATGAGTAACGTGGTGCTATTTTTCAGTCTACCTGCACTATCGGAGAAAAGGTAATACCATTTTCATCATTAATTCTGACAGTTGTAAAAATGTGTTATTTGAGGATGCCGTTAAAAAACTAGGCCTTGTGACAGAAGAACACCCCAAACCTTACAAATTGGCTTGGGTTAAGAAGGGTTATTATCTCACTGTAAATAAATGGGCACTTCTATCTATTGGTGATTTGTATAAAGACAGTGTATGATGTGATATCATTCTAATTAATGCTTGTCACATTTTGTTGGGATGTCCATAGCAATTTGATAGACATGCTATTTCATGATGGGAAGACCAATATGTACACTTTTCAATTTGAGGGTAAAAAATTGTGTTAATGAAGGGCCCCAGTTAAACCTTATCTCTAAATCTAAGGGTGATGACAAGTTTACTGTGAGGGAACTTTTGTCATCTGTATTCGATGGTAGCCCTTCCCTGAGCTCCATCTTTTCTAGCCAGAAGTATTTTACTAGATAAAGAAACCATTTCACAACATTCAGCTGTCTCAACAGAAATTGTTTCACAAAATTTAGTTATTAAAATACCAACTGCTATGCATCTTCCTTCAACTTTTGATAACGTCATAAGGCACAACAGTTTTCGAGTTGGGATGGAGGTAGAAAGGATGGAGAATGGGAAGGGCATGGATGTCCAGAAGCTGATAAACATAGTCAGGGTTGAGACCGAGGCAAAAAGTGTTAACAAGTCCTTCTACTCTAAAATTATCTAGTCGCTCCAAAACTCCAAGCCTGAAATCAAATTTGTCCGACAATTCTGCCATTAAGGAAATGGATATGAAACATCCCATATCTCCAAATCTAAAAGTTGATGCTTTTTCAGACTTAGAAAAATCTAAACCTCCTGCAACAAAAGACGAAACGCTAGCAAATTAAGGAAACGCTAGATATTAAGTCTTTTAAGAAGCACTGGGAGGGCAACTAGAATTTTCTACAGACTTGCTCTGGTATAATAAACTGGAAGAGTTTGTAGTTACTCTAAAACCTTTTGGTAAAGATAAGGTTTCCCAAAGGAAGACGGCTATCTGGTTGGCAAAAAGTCTGAAATGAATGATGCTTGACCACTTTGGGCTTAGTACTACTTTTACTGCCTAAGTCATGTATTTTGCTGCTGGTAAATGCTGGTTGGTTTAATTTATTTTCCTTGATATTTGCTTAAGTTAATACTGTGGTTGATTTTATTCTATTCAAGCTCCATTCGAATTTTTAATAAAATCAACCTTTTTTTATTTCTTTTCTTTTCTGTTTTTTGGGAGGGGGTGGCTTCTTGCATTATAATTTTTTCAATGCAGTACTTTATACATAAAGGTGAACGAATTAAAATATGTTCTCATTACAGAATGGATGAATATGTTATAGCATACATTTGGTTGGCTATACATTTCATTAGGATTTTTTTAAAGTAGTTGTAATTTGTACAAATGTACTTAGGTTCCAAAAGGTGAAATTTCTTACCTTAAGAGTCCCGCAGCTCAGTCTCAAGATTACAATAAAGGGATAAATCACGAAACCCAACAACAAGAGTCGAACACGGGATCTGACGTTGTCTATATAGCAGCTAAAGTCCAGGGTCTCTTAGGCTCCAACTCATGTACGATCTGAACTACTCCACTATACCCATGAGAAAAATATACTAGATTCATAAAAAGTTACACACATATATTTCTACTATTCTTCGTTGAAGTCAAATTGCTAAGTTGGATTCGTCATTACTGTGCTCTTAAATATACAATTGTTTTTTTTTATACATAAATAGAAAATTCACACAAAAGTATTTTACATATTTATTTTTATATCTAAATACTACTAAAAAAGTGTTGTAGTGTAGAAAAGTTGATGGTAAACAATGTTGTTGTTTATGAGTTTAATTACATCATTAAATCTAACATCCACCTTCATATGTGAAGATACTGATTATCTAAAAATATTTTTATTTAACAAATATAAATTTAGAAATATATTTAAAAACTAATTTCGGTACATTATTAATATAATTTACAGAGTATTATTTTGACTATCTAACTCCATTATAATCTTATTTAATTTTTAAAAGTAGATTTTCTTATTAAGCACTATTTTCTCAAGAAGGTTGGTGTTGTTCTCTCTCTATTGTTGGGTTTAAATTTTCTTGGGCAAATTCACACATGGATTTTATATAATTATTTAATATATATAATTTATGAGTTATTGTGTGTCAAAAATTTACACATAAAAATTGTAATATTTTTCATGGTTATTTTACCACTTTGTATATTCTTAATTTAGACCTAAAATTAATGTGTTTTGTTAGGAAACTTTAGTACACTTTTTTCAATATTTAAATATTTTAATTAATAAAAATATTTAAATAGCAAAACCCATTTAATTATAATAAATAACGTCTCTAATAGTACCATACAAATTAAAATGCAACCATTCAATATAACAAATATATAAGATTTTGTGAATTGTTTCCATCGTACAACAGATCCGTCCATTTGGATCTGGATTGCCCATTTTTCAAATTTAAACACAAACTCTTCAAGTTTCTTAGAATTTAAAAATTCACTTGAATCATGTATTAAAGTTTTACAAAACTCTTATTATTTAAAAAATATCGATTCTTTATTCTATCTTAAGTTCTAAAAAATTAACAAAGATTTTAAAATATTTTGATATTTTAAAAATATTTCTTATATTAAAATATTTTAAGACGTTAAAAAAATAATTTTAAATTATTTTTATAATTTCAAAAATGTTTTGGCGCTGTTTTGGAGGGAAAATATCCACAAGGCGTTAGAGACGGAATTTTTCCGTCTCTAACGAGCATAAGATTAATTCCGATTCAAGGGCTGCCCTAGTCTCTATCTCTCCGACCATCCCCTTATCATCGTGTTCCCGCTTGCCGTCCGGTTGCTCGGTCCTCGGTGCGCCGTCGATTCACAAACACAAACTGGGCTGAGCCGCCGTCGATTCACAAACACGAATCGACGTTTCTGTGCTCGGTGCCGCCGTTACCGTGCAACACGAACTGTCGCTACCCCTTGCCGCCGTCGATTCACAAACACAAACTCCGATTGCTGGGTGGCGCCGTCGATTCAGCTTAAAGTGGTATGATTTGTTTTGTTTTTCTTCTTTTGTCTGTTTCTTGGTCTTATTTCTGGTGGATCTCGTACTGCTTCGTTTTGACTTGAAAGGGCCTGATTACTGTCCGTAAGCTAATGATTTTACTTTCATTTTGATAATTTGATTGTGTTATTATAATCTTTCAGAGTGATGGGAAGTTGGGAACCATTTCTTGCTAGGGTTGTTGATACGTGTCACCCTAATTTTGAGGCTGCCCCTGTTTGATCAAATAAACTCATTCAGAATTATTCCAAACTGCATTATTGTTGGTTTCCTTAATTTGAAAGTGAAATTTGTGTGGTGGCAGTCAAAGGGATGTGCCCACTCTCATTTCAACCCAATAGATGCTTAGGATTTCGGAGAGCTGACTCTGTTATCCATCCCAACCCGCCAACTGCTATGCTTTTAACGACTGTCATCTCTCTATCTTCTCCGTTCCTCTTAATTGTACTGATTCAAGTTGCTAGGCTTTAGTCTGGGAATGAATTGAAGTTTGAACTTGGTTGATGTGTTGATTAAATGATATTGGACTTGGTTGATGTCCAAGAGATAAGAGACCCTAGAGAGAGAATGATGAAGTGGAGGAACTTTTATAAATTGTATTATGTTTGATTATTTTTTTTTAAATTATTGTTTGTTTTTAATTGGTAAATCATAGTTCATGGATGATAGAATTTATGATTATGTTTGTATGAGTGCATTATGGAATTTATGTTTATCTTTAGATTAAATAACTATTCTTTATAATTTTCTATATTAAAAAATATATTAAAAAAAGGCCCCTATATTTTTTTATTTATGCATTTCCTTGTGTTTCTGTTTCCTACTTTTTTAAAAAATGCTGTTTGTCATGGCCCCAAGGAACCCCAAGGATATATTAGTAATACATGTCAAGTGTTTTCCTTATTAGTTGCATTTTCTGTTGTTGTTGTTGTTAGCATTTTCAATTGTAAGCCTATAAATAGGCTTGAGTAGTTAAGAGGAAGGGAGCTTAATGAATGATTTGAATTCTCTCATTTTCCCTCTCCCAATTCTCCTTGTTCTTCCTCCCATCTTTCTCTCTTCTTCCTCAGTTCTGTCCACTCTATTCTTTCCCTTCCTTTTTGCCCTATCTTCCTTTAATTCTTACCAAATTCCTTCCTAGACCCTAGGCAAATCTTAGGGTCGTAACACTGTTTCCCTATTTTTGTTTCGTATCGTATCTATTTTCCATCTCCGTTTCCCTACAACCTAGGTTTTTTGGTTTCAAACAGTGTAAGGACTTCAATAACCTTAATTTTTTACCTCAATTTCTTTGTCATTTTTACATGCTTAGCACAATCCTTGTGCATATAATTCATTGGAATTTCACCAAAGGAATGTCATGAATTTGGGACTTTTATGCTCTAATGCATCGACTCCTTGTTGTGTTTGGTCGTCAAGTGCTTACAACTTCATCACTTTTTACACCAACCACCAAATCCTTACTATTTATTCAATCGAGTGCTTGGAACTGCAGGGTTAATGCATTGGCTGTATTTTGAGTGTTTATGTTCACTTTGATGCATCGTAGGGGGGTTATGAACCCTGATGACCCGTCCTCCTTGATGAAGCAGCATATTTGTTGCTTCATTTTAAATAAATAAAAGATCTTTAAGAATATATGAAATTTATCCATATTCTCGTTCTTGTACTTTGGAATTAGATGAATCTAACTCTTAGATACATAAATGCAAGACCGAGTTCATGTAACAACTGTATCAACTAGGGTCGTAGTTCTCAATGTTGCAATCATTATTGCATTTTGATTTTGGTTATCTTTTTGGTGCTCTTCCACTTAAGAAGTATGAACACTTGCAACAAGTTGTATGTAATCAATAGTTGGACAAACTAATTCTCACCAACCTATTTGGCATGGTTGATTAAAACATTGATTGTAACATATTTATTGATTACTTATACTTCTATGATTATCGTATTGTACTTATATGTGTATCTCAGCACTAAAGCACAAAAAATGTACCATGGAAGTCTCATTTGTTGGTGTACATCCCTGCACCTATAAACGACCTACAACTTTACAACATTGAATGAATGAGTACTTTTAGTTAAGTTTTCTTTTGGTCTACCTTTATTCCAAACTTTATTTTCTTGTCCTATCCCTTTTACCCTGTTAAATCATTTGTATTAGATTAGTTGATTGTCTTGGGTGAGCAGTTAATGTCAGGAATGTATTCGGTATTTCATTTAGTTGTTCTGTTAGTTGGTTAGTTATAACAACCAAAGCTGTTAGTTCATTAACTCTTGTTTTGTCCGCCCTTATGTTTTATAAATAAGGGGTTGGAGGCCTTTAGTTCTCACTAGTTTTTGATTCTATCTTGGGAATTTTGTGCGAGTATGTGCTGTGTAAGAGGAAAGCCATTGAGTGCTTTGTAATCTGCTGTAATCTCTGTATAGCCTGGGTATAGGGTTGTGAGAGAGAGTTTGGTTACAGTATATGTAATTGTTTTCTAGATTCAAGATAGTGGAGAAGAGGCCAAATGCAGTCTGGATGTAGGTTTCCTATAAGCAATGTTCTAAAACGCGTTAGGCGCTAGTCGGGCGCCTAGACGGGGCCTAGGCGACACCTAGGAAAAAGGTTGCTTGCTGCTTGCTAGGGAACATTGCTGCTCACTGCAGCAAGTAGCAGCAACTTGCTGCAGCAAGGAGCAATGTTTTTTACTTTTTTACTGGAGGTGGAGGACGATGGATACATACTGGAGGAAGATGAGATTGTCGATGAGAGAGGACGGTGAACATATGAGATCGGTGGCGACGAGAGAGAACGACCAAGAGATGAGATCGGCGGCGAAGAGAGAGAACGACCAAGAGACGAGATCAATGGTGGCGGCGAACGACCATGAGACGAGATCGGCAGTGGCGGCGAGAGAGAGAGAGAGATGTCATGAACCTAGGGTTTAGCCTAGGGTTGGAATGACAATCGAAAGGAGCTGATGAATAGAATCAAGAACATAATATTTGAGAGGAAGAAATGGGGAAAGAATGTAGAGAGAAATGAGGGAGAGAAGTAGAGAGAAAATGAGAGGGAGAATTGAAAGAATTCTTAGAGAGAGAATAAGAGTTTCATTAATCAATTCAAGCATATATTCTCCTCTTACAATGGGGCCTTTATATAGGCATAGAAGCTAGTTAACTAATTTCTAACAACATCCTAACAGCACCCATGTGCTTCTAACAACTTGTAAAAATATCCTAATAACCCATTACAGTAATGCCCTTCTATTATTCCTTGGGTTATGACAAGAGAGAGAGAGAAATGACCTGCGACGAACGACTAGAGAGAGAAAGGGAAAGGGGAAATAGGTCGGCCCAGGCTGTGCACGACCTAGGCGGCTAGGCGTTGCCTAGGCCGCCTAGGCACCGCCGTGGCCTGATTAATTGGGCCCGACGCCTAGGGGTGCCTAGCAGCCAGTGGCCGCCTAATGCCTAGGCCGCATTTTCGAACACTGCCTATAAGGGAAACTGAATTAGGATAAATCTCGTGTCTTCTTGTGTGTGTGTTTTTCTAATTTGCTGCTTTCATATTCTGTTTTTCTATTTCTTTTGTGTGTGGGGAAATTCCGATTATCTTGAGGGTAGAGTGTTTGATTAAGTGAGGCGGAAGATTGGGACAACATACCCCTTGGCAGAAAGTTATTTGGTGTTTGGGGGTGGGGGTGGGGGTGGGGTTTGGGGTTGGGGGTGCATAGAGAGGTTTGTTACCATATGACCATGTGAGGTCACGGTTAATTTTAGTTAATGACTTTTGCTGCTGTCCTATGTGAAAGGGGAACCTCTACTTTTAGTAATTTCCATGTTTAAATGGAGTGAATGGTGAAATGTGCGAGGTGCAATCATAGCTACAGCACATTCTAACCCAAATAGTTAAGGAAAAGAATCATGTACAGTAGGATAAGTAGCACAGAAGCTGCCACTGATTTTCAGAATCCTCTTAATTAGGAATATTAGGTAGGGCAAATAGTCCCACCCCTCCCTCCTAACTTTATGATGAGCTTCATATCATGTGCCACTTTTCTCTCCAATATTAAAATATAAAATTAATCTGCATCTGTAAGAAATATGGTCTGAAAAAGTGTTCCCGGCAGTCTAGGTGGCAACCCATGTTGGATAAAGTGTAATTTCCAATCATTCAGAATTTGGCTTCATTTGAACAGGTAAAAAAACTGATATACAAGAAAGCCAAATTTATAATATCTAGAGATCTTGATTCAAATTAAAGATTTGACCCTTGGACTGCAGTGTGGAAACTGGAGTAGTGCTAAAAAGCAAAGTAGCTGGGGAACCTTAGTGTGACAAAAATGTTTATGTAGTTCAGCATAAAAAATTCTATATATAACATTCCAGACAATGGTTCTTGTTTTTCTTTCCGACTTCTGTTTATATATGTGTATATGTATACATATATGCTTTTGTTTATTTTACTTCTTACTATTACTAACTTCCAGGTGCTATGAAAACCAGAAGGACTGGGTTAATTGGTTACTGGTCACCCAACTAGTCCAGTTGGTTGAGAAAAATCCGCTTGCCAAACCAGTTGAACTAGTGAACTGGTTATCATTTATTTTTGGGTGCAATTTTTTATTTTTAAGATTTGTGTTACAATTTTTATTTATGAAACCTGGTTCAACTGTTGACCGTTGACCCTTTTCCCCTTCTTGGTTTGATGCTCTAGTCTTGTTTTCAAAATATTGCTAAAGACTCCTATTTCATTGAGTCATATTTACATCAATGAGGTTTCTGGTTTGCATGTGTGGTGATCTGCTTTTGCTTTTTTTTTTTTTAAGTGTTTGGGTTAGATTATTTGGGTTTATTTAATCAAGAAATTTGATTATCGAGGCTAGTTTAATTAAAGAATAGAATGATTGGATTGGCTAAATAATCTTAATATGACGAACATTACTTTTTTCTTTAGATGAACTTGTTAATATTTTTTGGTTGAGGATTTATCTCTTATTGAGTGTTTTGATTCTTCATAGCTTATTTACTAAAAGCATGGAGGAAGGATTTATCTCTTACCGAGTGTTTTGATTCTTCATAGCTTATTTACTAAAAGCATGGAGGACACTAAATATGAAGAGAGGGAACAGATTGCATCAGATATTAAGGGTCAATACATCGTACCAGGCACTGGAAAGTCAAGAGCCCTCTCTCCTGGACCTGTGCAAAGACCAGAAATTGTTGGAAGCCATCATGCGAATCCTAAATTTGCATCTCTGACTCCAGAAAAGCCAAATGAGTCTTTATGCAAAATGGACAAAAAGGAAGTAGCTGAACTTCCAGAAAGGTGGGTTCCTTCTGTACATGCTTGAATTAACATATTAGTTACTATTTGGTTAGTCCTAATATTTAGCCTCTATGATTTCCAGATACAGGATCCTCGCTGAATATTTTGATCGCATGATTTGTTCATTGAGGTTGCTGACACTGCAGAAAAGGATGCCAATTTTTCAAAACATTTCTAGACAGGTGGAAATACTGACAGGAAGGTAATTATGGTTCTCGATACATATATTTACATTTCTAGACAGCTGGGAATGCTATCAGGAAGGTAATTCTGGCTCTAGATACATAAATTTTGAATTACTCTCTCTTAGCATGATATTTGTACAAAATATCTGATCTTGTTTCTAAATATGCCATCTTGTTTCTAGCTCCTTGAGTTTGTAAAGGATCATGTCCCATAATTTTTGACAAACTTATTTAGGTGGTATTTATCCAAGAAGAGAAGAATTATGCATGCCTTTTACTTTTCATGGAATATCAACTTATCTCTAAAATGGTACTCGAATTCATTGGATGTTTATTTTTTATCAAGGGAATTGTTCACACAAGGGAAGGCATATCTCTAATATGACCTGCAGTCTAAAATAAATCTAGTGTTCAATGCATTATTCTTACACAGTTCACTGACATATATCAATATGGTTACAGACAACAGTCCTGAATTTGTTTATCTACATAAATTTGTAAGCTATAGTCTGCATAAATTTTCTTAGGGGGAGTCTATCTGCATGAATTTGCGACTTCCTAGCTTTGTTGCTTAGGGGGAGTCTACACTGGTGTGTCACTTGAAGACGTCCTTATATGGCTTGAGGCAGTCTTCTTGATGCTGGTTTGACTGCTTCAATTCTGTCATATAGTCCTTTGGTACGACTAGAAGTGAAGCTGATCATTCTATTTTCTATTATCATTCTATTTTCTATTGTCATTCTATTGGTGGAGTTATCACTTGGCGGTGCATGTAGATGATATTGTTATTACAGACGATGATCAGGTTAGTATTGGGCAATTGAAGGCTCATTTGCACTCTCATTTTTAGAGGTAGCTCTATCTGTGCATGGTGTGTGCATCTCTCAATGAAAGTATGCCTTGGACATCTTGGAGGAGACTAGTATGCTTGATTCCCGCCCTGTAGATACTCCTTTTGGACCCTAATGTTAAGCACCCTAATGTTAAGCTTGTACTGGGAAAAGGGGGCCATTGAAGGATCTTTGACGATATAGGAGACTGGTTGTGAAGCTTAATGTAAAATCAGTAGGCAATTAGGCTTTTGAAAGGGTAGACAAAGGCACCTACCTCTTTGGTTTTCCCTTTATTTAAAACTCTAGAATTTACAGTTTAAAAATTTAGAAAAGGAAAGAATATACATAGAAACATTCTCCTAATCACAGTTTATATATAATAATTGCCATTTAGATTGATTTCTATCTTCCTTTTTGTCTTCCCTGATGTATGCCATAGGATCTGCCATTTATAGCCTTGCACCACCAAGTCAACCTTTCTATAATAGCCACATACACCCAGTTGTACTAGCTGTTTACTCCTCCTCCACCCCACCCCCCACCCACACACACACCCAAGATGATTTATGAACATTGTTCATACCCATCTTAGTTATCATAGTAAGGAAGTCCTTGTTATGTAAAGTCTTAGTGAAGATATTGTCATGAACCTAGGGTTCATAACGGGCTGAAATTGCTATTCAGAGGGATCTGAGAGGCTTAGGATTAAGAATAGAATATTTAGAGGGGAATTTGGACAGAAATGGGGGAGAAATTAGAGAGAATTGAGGGAGAGCAGTAGAGAGAAATGAGAGGGAGATTTGAGAGAATTCTTAGAGAGAGAATGAAAGTTTCATTAATCAATTCAAGCATATCCTTCTCTCCTCTTACAATTGGCCTTTTTATAGGCATAACTAGATGCTAAACTAATTTCTAACAATATCCTAACAACACCCATGTGCTTCTAACAGTTTGTAAAATATCCCTAACTAATTATTATATCCTATTACAATAATGCCCCTTTATTACTCCTAATATCATGACAATTCCCCCCACCATAAAAGGTTTCTTGTCCCCAAGAAACTTATTACAACCGAGCTATTGTTTCTTCATCCAATGCCCGCTTTCTCTATCTGTTTAATTCTTCTTTATTTCTTTCTCCTTCTAGGCTTCTTCTTATTCGTTTTTAGGTTTACAAGATCAATTCCAAGCATAAATTGGCCCAGAATTTTAGTAGGGAAAACTTTATCGAGTTCAAGCCCAATACATCCACCCCTGGTAATAGATATCCAATCAAGTTTACGTGATTAGCCACTTTCAGATTGACATAGCTAGTAGGTGAACCTTGGAGTCCAATGGAAGGACTATCCATGTTCGCGACTTCTGTTAGTACTTCATTACTGTCCAATGCAAGTAAGAAGGCAGATTGTCACGGCTATGGTCCATTTTGCATTTTCATTTCTGTTTGTTTTATTGTATTTCCATTATTGCATTTATATTCCAGTTAATAGTCATATTCTAGCTAACAGATTCTGTTAGCTATAGGAGGCCACGTGTAAAGGCCTTAGGAAAAGACAAAATATTCTGTTGCAACTGCTAGGGAGGGAAGGATCTGCTGCATCTATTTCCACCTGGCGCGCCTATATGTACTACTCCCATTCCACGGGAGATGACTACGAAAAGATTAAATACAAAAATCACTCTGTTTCTCTCTATCTCTTCCTCGCATTCTCCAATTCTCTCTAATCCTCTGTTCTTTCTACCTTCTTACTCGACTCCCTACTGTCATTTTCTTTCTAAACCACCGAGCCCCGGTTCGCTCATTGTCACTGTGGCCTAGGACCATGACACAGATCTACAGCCATAATTGCTGTTACTGTATCCCCATTCAACCCACAACCATGTTCTGCTGCAGAAATATCAACAACAGCCTCAAAATGTAGCAATGGAGGTTTGTATTCTTTCCTTGAATACTCATACCAAGGCTGTTTGTGAGCATTAACATTAGGAGATGCTGCAACTTCAATTCTAGCCAACGATTGCTCAATGATTAACACCTAGCCAAGTGTCTCAGCACTAGTAAGAGTGCTTGAGAAGCTGTCAATTGATTGAGTGCCATCCTTCAATTCCTTTTCCTCACTATCTTCTCCTTCTTCCTTAAAGTTGGACTGATCTTGTTGCAGAATCCCAAAAAACATCACCATCGAGAACTTCTTTTCCAAAGGAATCGGTGTGTTCCTTTAATTCTCCTTTTGCCTTGGCTGCCCTATCAATCTGTTCATTACAGATTCCCTTTGGATAATGCCATTCACCTTTAATATCATTTTTGATGTTGCACCTTTCCTCCGGCTGCTCCATTTTTATGAATTCTTCTTTGTTAAAACTTTTGTGATAATCATCAAAGTATTCCACCGGAAAGTTGTAATGATACTTCTTAATAAGTATCATCGCAAACTCTTGCAGCTTTTCGCGTATCATAAGGCCAAATTCCTTGCACTCTTCATGTAACCCACTGCTTGCTCTCTTGTCCCATTGGTTGATCTCATTCTCAAAATTCTTTCCCCATGTTTGATGCTTCTGGTCAACTGAAGATGCAGCATTTTTCTGCTGCCATTTGTCAGACCTTAGTGAATCTAATAGTGAGTTCCAGAGGATTTGAAGAATTCTCTGGAAGAAAGAAGATAGAAACCGAGAAAGAGAGGGAAGAAAGAGAGGGAGGGAATTTGAGAAAGAATTCAGAATGAGTTTTGATTCAATTTCAACCTGATCCATACAGTTTGCGGAGTCCTTTATATAGGAAGGATACCGCGTGTCTATTCCTGCCAATGCGAGGTTATTTACATGAGTGTCCTTCTTCTAGAAGTAACTACATAACTACCTACCCATGTGCATGTGATCACCACTTGCATGACTTATTTCATAGCTAGTGACTTATACCATGACAAATTTCCCCGGCTTGAAACATTTGTTGTCCTCAAGAAATGGTGAGTAAACTGGTTGCTTGTGGAAATTACCTAAGTAGGTCCGGTAAGTATTCTCAGGTGTTGCTGTCATGTGGAAGGTTGGACCATTTAACCAACACCTGAATAATTGGGGCCCTATGCTTGTAGAGTACTCGCCTGTCCAAGATTGAGCTCGGTTGTGCTATAACGTCTGCCTCTCTTGACATTTGCGGTAGAGTAGAAGCTACCTGCTGATCTCCTATTGAGTTCTTGAGTAAGGATACATGAAAAACCGGATGGATCCTGGTCTCCTCTGGCAGTTTAAGCTTATGGGCCACAACGCCTATCTTAGCTTCAATGGTGTAGGGCCCGTAGTACTTAGGACTTAACTTGGTTATTTGGCCTTGGACAATCTTCTTAAGATGTGCTGGTCGGAGCTTTAAATAGACCTTTTCCCCTACATCGAATTGCCTCTCACTTCTCTTTTTATCCGTGTATTGCTTCATGCAATTTTGAGCCACTGCCAATTTCTTCTTGAGTTGTTGTAACACATTCTATCTTTTTTCCAAATAATCCTCCATTGTGGCCACCATAGTGCCATCCCCAATAGTTGGAAGGAGTGGGGGTGGGTAGCCGAATTGTAAGAACCCATATTTTCATGAGGTTGCCACGTAATTTAAACAAGTTTAAAATGCCGGAAAATTGGCTTGATAGTAGTTGTCAGTACCGAATCGACTGCAGGGAATGCCTCATAGTGAAATTGTCTAAGGAAAATGATATGGTCTCGATGAGCGTTCCGAGATAAGATTTATGGTATCGAAAGAAATCGAATCAGGAACGGTGTTCGGTACAGCTAAAATGCAGCTGCCATTTAGGTTGCAAAATCGAATTGTCGTAGGGGACTTTTAGGAAGTCAACGGAAACTTGAGAGGGCTTCGGTTTTTCATAAAGAACAACCCTTCAGTAGTTTCGGGATGAAACAGGGCCCGGTGATGACACTGGGGCGAAATTGATTTTATCGAGCAATTATCGATTATTAATTTTGGAGGAGTTTGGGGTGGCTTGATGGTATTAAATGAAAGCCTTGGAGGGCCTAAGTTCAATTATCAAAATCCCAAGTGTAATTAAGATTAATTATGAGGATTAAAAGTGTATTTTTCTATAATTATATTAGTGTAAAATATATATATATATATGTATTATATAAGTATACGCGTGTAAGGCGAGGGATTTGTAGAGAGATTGAGAAGATGGCTAAGAGTGGTGGCCAAGTTTTCTTCCAAGGAATGGTGGCCAAGTTTGCTAAAGTGATGCCCAAGCTAAGCAAAATGGAAGCAGTGGCTTGCCTATATAAATGAGGGTCGAGAGTAATGCGAGAAGGAGAGAGAGAGAGGGGGGGGGCCAAATTCGGCCATGGCCGCGATCTGCAAGATGCGCGGAGGAGCCGGGGGTTGGCTCAGCTGGCTAAGGTGGCTGGAGGATGCGAAGGTGGCTGAGGCGAGGACGTGCAGTGGTGGGTAGTCGGAGGTGGCCGCGGCAAGCGACCAGCAGCCATGGACGTGCGAAAGAAGGCGAGCCAGCGAGCAGGGGCTGAGCAACAACGCGGGTGGTCGGCGGTAGAGATGCACGGTGGCGCTAGCAAGCGGCGACGGCTGGCGGGAGGGCCTAGTGGCGGCGGCCGCGAGCGTTGTGCACGCGGAAGTTGCACATGGGAAGAAGAAGAAGAAGAAGAAGAAGAAGAAGAAGAAGAAATAAAAGAAAAAAAGAAAAGAAAAGAAAAGAAAAAGACAGGAAAGAAAGGGAAATTTTTTTTGAGAAAAATGCCAAAAATTTCTATAAAAATCTCGAAAAAATAAGAAGTGGATATTTATTAATATTCCGGAGATTTTGGCGAGAAAAATTATTCGGGTATGCGTTTCGAGGATATGACACGCATACCGAGGAAGCTTGAGGGGCTAAATCAAGGTGAGTAAAATTTTTTAGAAAATTCCAGAAATTCAAGAATATTATTTTATGAATTGTCATAGTGAAATATTTGAGAAATATTTAGTTTGGATTTATTGAGGAAAATAGGATGAAATAAAGAGAAAAATAAAAAAAATGCAAAAAACTATGAAAAATTGGTTTTAATACTTATTTAATCAAATATGGTGATTAGGATGCTTTGAGGCTTAAAGTTGAAGTGACTTGTGCGAATTTTGAGGTTGGCGGGCAAATCGAGGCGATGCACGAATTTCGAGACAAGCGCGAATATCGAGGTAGCTCGATAAGTTTGAGAAGGTAAGTGGTACTTCCAACTAGATTTAGTTTTATGGAAAATGCTTGTTTTGTAAGTAGTTCAACCCAAAACCCGATTTTAAGTAAATGATTTTATCATGTTGTCATGCCTTGATATAAATATATCATGTAGATTGCATTTACATGTATTGATGATGAAATGTGCATATGTTCACGAAGATATTATTGATCATGCATCGTATAAGGGTTTGAGATATGGACTGGCACTGTTGCTCTGCCAAGGGTGCACCCATACATCTCGGCTTCGAAAGAGGTCGCCGTGAAAATGGGGAGCAGCAGTTGCGTGCGGTCGACTCAAACCGAAATGATATGGAAATGACATTTTGCATTCATGTACGAAATGTGTTTGTTGTTGCCTTACTTAGATGATTCATCATCTAACTTGGTCTTTGCCTTTGGAATATTCAAACGTTCCAGATGGAAATTGTAGCAGATACGAGGATGAATGAGGCATGAAATGACACTTAGCAAAGTGCATGATGAATTAAATGATGAATGAAATGTATGTAATGTAGCCCATTTATTTAAGTTCTGTTACTTTGAATTCTGGACGTTTTGAAAGAATGAGGATGTATAACCCTATTTAAGGTTAATGTTAGTTGAGAACTTATGCTTTGTATTAAGTTATGTTGAGGAACAATGATGTAAAAACTAAATTTCGATTAATGTTAAGATGTCGGGTTCGATCATTGCTTTCGCATTGGATGCGTATAATAATTCTCTTTCAGGAAAATGTATAGAAATTTTGGGATAGATATGAGAAATGATATGATTTAGCTTTAAGTTTGGAAGAGAAAAAAATTTATTATTCCAAAATTGTCCTAATTTATGACACGCCCGAAAAAACGGGGCGTTACACGAACAATGCTTCAAAAGGTGACCGTTTAATTGAGGCATGGTGGCAAGACTTGTATCACCATTGAGCAAGAGAAATCCATCTGTGCCATCCCTTAGGGTGAAGAAAACATAGGCACCTGAGATACCTTTCCACACACTGGTTCACCCGTTCGGTTTGGCCATCTGTCTGAGGATGGTAGGTTGTAGACATCTTCAATCTCACTCTTAAAACCTTCATAAGCTCCTGCCAAAAAAGGCTAGTGAAAATCTTATCTCGATCAGAAATTATTGAGTTAGGGACCCCATGCAGCTTCATAACTTGGTCGAGGAAAGTTCTAGCCACTTCCCGAGCAGAATATGAATGAGTTAACCCAATAAAGTGAGCGAACTTCGTGAGTCTGTCCACTATGACCATAATGCAATCTTTGTCTTCCGATTTAGGTAAACCCTCTATAATGCAATCTTTGTCTTCCAATTTCGTGGTCAATGCGTATAATGAACGGTCCTTCTAGATAATGTCTCTACCATTCCACAGCCATCACTACTGCTAGTAACTCCTTCTCGTATATGCTAAGGCCGGCATGTCTGGGAGATAGGGATTGACTGAGATAAGCTAGAGGTTTGTCCTCTTGCATTAACACTGCTCCTATTCCCGTTCCACAAGCATCCGTTTCAAGGATGAATGGCTTATTGAAATTTGATAACCCCAACACTGGTGCCTTGCACATGGCATCCTTAAATTGCCCAAATGCTCTGTCTGCCTCCGGTCCCCACTTAAACCCATCTTTCTTCAGGAGTTCTGTTAATGGCCGGCTGATGAGGCCATAATTTCTGATAAAACGCCTGTAATAGTCGGTGAGTCCTAGGAATCCCCTCAAAGCCTTCAAGTTGATAGGCTTTGGCCAATTCACCATAGCAACTACCTTCTTGGGATCAGTACTCACTCCCGCCCCTGAAATAACGTGGCCTAAGTACTTCACCTGCTTCTGGCCAAAGGTGCATTTAGACCCCTTAATATACAATTGGTTGGATTTGAGGATATCGAATGTAGTCCTTAGGTGTTGCAAATGTTGGGTATAAGTTTGGCTGTAAATTAAGATGTCATCGAAGAAAACTAAGATGAATTTACGTAGGAAAGGCTCAAAGACTTGGTTCATAAGTGATTGGAAGGTAGCTGGAACATTGGTGAGCCCGAATGGCATCACTGAGAACTCGTAGCGGCCATGATGGGTTCGGAAAGCGGTCTTATGGATGTCATCAGGTTTCATGCGAATCTGGTGGTAGCCTGAGCGTAAATCTAGTTTGGAAAATATTGAAGCATTCTTTAGTTCATCAAGTAAATCTTCGATGATGGGAATTCACCACTTTTCACCTTCGTTCACCACTGCTCCAAAGTCGAACAACCTTCCAGATCATTGATTAGGATTGAAGGCAGTCGTAACTCAACAATATCCTAACCCAAGCCGATCTCTAGAAATCACTACAGTTGGTTACTACGAATCAACTATTACTTAAAAACCGCTTCACTTATGGATCAAGGATCTTCCATTCCCCAGCAAAATGAACTACTAGGCAATAGGTCCGACTCCACCTCCTGGCTCTCCTGTTGCAAAAGTCTCCTATACTCACCTCAAATGCCTTCCAATTTAGACTGTGAGGTGATTGAAAATTAGCAGCCTAGGGTGTTCGATCTCATGAGCGAAAGAAGTCGGAGGAATCTGTCTCTCCAAATAGAATTTGCCTACAGTTTTGAGCCGAAATTGATTTGCTCTGCTTCGATCGAAAATTAGCAGCCAATCAAGACTTACACTGTTGCTACTCACACCCCAATCACTATCTAATGGCTAGAGGACCCTTGCTCGACTTCGGAATTCAAGCGACTTCTCCTGGATTGCATGTTTTACCAACCGCTGGCAACCAATCTGTCGAGAACAACTTCCTGTGATTCACTTGGTCCTTCAAAGTCGCTTTTCACAACCTAACTGGCCTTTGACACTGTTACTTAAATTCGCCAAAGAAGATGTGCAACTTTTGAAAACCAACTCGCAATTCCAAATCCAGCTTTCGATAATCATTGGCCTATTACTCTTCCGAAAATCATTGATCTACGATTAGTTTTCAGAAAATGATCAGTTGCTTTGCTCAATTAATTCCACCAAGAATCGTCGGAATCAACTATCAAAATTGCATGAACCATAGCCGAAGAATGACTAGTCTGATACTAAATGTCGTGTACCTAGGGTTTTGATAGGAATTTGAGAGAAATTAGGGGGAGAATTAGACGGATAGGGAGGAAAAGGCAACAAGAAATGGGGGAGGAATACAACAAAATAGAAATAGAGGGAGATTAGAGGGTTCGTGAGAGAGTTTAGAGAGAGATAAGAGAAAATTGAGAGAATTCATTCATCAATCAAAAACATAATCCTCCCATCCTTAGCTGTGGCTTATATATAGCCTACAGCCTCTCACATGCACCCATGTGCAATACAACAAACAACTTAACAACCTATTAGCTAAGGACAAAGCCCTATAACAGAAAAAGGAAAAGGAACTTACAATTATTCTATAATGCATGTAAACTTCTACTATTATATTTACCAATTTATCCTTGGGGTTATGACAGAAAGTAGGGCTGATTTGTGGCAGCCTATACTTCTTGCCTTCTCTCCACTACATTCTTCCCAACCACTGTCAGTTCTACCTCAAATTCAGAGGATCTAGTAGCTCTATGGATCACTCCATTCCCGAGTTGGAGTGGATCCGATCTCTCCCTAGGGAGAAATTCGGGAGGGAGACTTAGTTGGGGCAATTTGGAAAACATCACCATGAAGCTATCCAATCTCTTTGCTAACCCATCCATTGAGTTCTCCAACTTACAAGTCGTTGTCTCTAATTTCAAATCCATTAAGATAGTTGCCTCATGGTTCCTGTTTGATCCAATATCCAAGGAATCAACCTTTGCTTGTAGATCAGAGATTGTTTAGTTGAATTGTTGTAGCTGGGATTCAAAATTCTTCATTCTAGTATCGTTTGCCATCGGAGTTGAGATCGCATGTGGGAATCGTCGGCTGAGGATGAGCTCTGATGCCAAATTGTTAGATCCTAAAATTTGACAATGAATTCTCAATCAATTGGTGAGAATTTAGGGCAGGGAATTAGGGGGAATTGGGAAGAAATCTAGGAGAATGGGAAGAACAAAGGATGTGAGAGGGAGATAGATTGAGAAAGAGAGAAGAATTGAGCGAGAAAAATAGAGAATTAGTCTCAAATATTCCTCTATGATTTGTATTAGGTTGGATCAGTTCTTATATACTAATCCTAGCAGCAGGTTGGCACTAACAAGACTACCAAATTCAAAATTAAGTACAACCATAGGCAACTACCTTCCAAGTACAATTGCTATAGCTAGCCTCTAGTACACCTGGTTATAATTGCCAATACAAGGTACAACTTGTTAGATATGAGCCTTGAAGACGAATTCTAGTGACACAAAGGGACTCGATCTTGTAATTCTTTAAATAATATTTAAATGGCAAGTTTATGTTTTTATTTAAATTGCAATATGATTTAAATTAAAACATACATCCATTAGTATAATATGAAGTGGATACCATTCTTAAATGTTAAGAATATGCGTGACGGATAATCCACAATTCATTATACTATAAACATGTTCCTGGCTATAGAGTTCCTAATCTGGACAGTAGCAATTCGTAAATGCCAGCACATCGTCTTCTTCCTTGTTCAGTATGAGATACTGAAAGAAAAGGTTGGTGAGTCTCGTGCCATTTTGTATGAGATATAGAAGGAAGATGAGTGAGTGCTCATTACAGGAACGAGTTCACTAAACGAGACTGTTAATATTGGATCACATGTGTTATATCTCACGGGTCAATAATTCAATGTTAGCTGTGGATGTGCAACTAGTCCTTAGACCTGGGATGACATGTATATCTATGTATTGGTGGATTAGGATATCAACGATATTATATGTTTTTTCTAATAAAAAACGATCATGCGTATTTGTGTGCCTAGTTCAGTAATATATGAGGTATGTATGCATCAAACATGAAATCTATCACCTTGAGATTTATGAGGAGGGATATCTTATGCGATCCAATAATTCTTTGTCGATAAATCCTTGGTCGAGCTAATATGATGATGGAATGTGTGTTTCATAAGGTTGTGTTATATTAGTTAAGATTGATTTTTGGATTTGGTCATGACAAGATTAAGAGATTTGACCTATTGACTGTGATCTCATATCTTGTCGGGATTTATGATGTTAGACGGATCGTATTGCATGGTATCATAGTAAAAGGTTCACAATATATGCTTCACAATAAATTGGGTAATTATGACATATTGCTAGATGTCACTCATGATTTACGAGAATTAATAGTTGATTATTCTCGTTGCCAATTCAACTATTAATTCAACATAGGGTTCTTTTTTTCCTGTAAATGTAACACAGGGTTCATCAATGAGAATTAAACACAGGGTTCATCAACGTTTTGAATGAAACCAAATGATTTGACTTCATCATCAAAATGGATGTTCCAACTTCTGGATACTTGCTTAGGACCATAAATGGATCTCTTAAGCTTGCATATTTTCCCTGCATTATCTTTGGGTGTGAAGCCTTCAGGTTGCTCCATATAGATATCCTGATCTATATAACCATTTAGGAAAGTTGTTTTCATATTCATTTGCTAAATCTCATAATTATAATGAGCGGCGATTGCTGGTAAAATCCTAATGGATTTAAGCATAACAACTAGTGAAAAGGTTTCCTTATAGTCAATGCCTTACCTTTGACGGTAACTTTTTGCCATATGTTTAGTTTTATAGGTCTCAACCTTTTCATTTGAACCTATCTTCTTCTTGAAGACCCATTTACATCCAATAGGTACTCTATCTTTTGGTGGATCGATAAGAGTCCAGACCTAGTTCACATACATGGAATCCATTTCAGATTTCATAGTTTCTAGCCATCTATTCGAGTCGATATCTGATATCGCCTCTTGGTAAGTGGTAGGATCATTCGAGTGATTGTTGTCTCTTACAAGGAACAACTCTTCTTCACTTAGGAAACCATATCTCTCAAGCTAACGAGGTATCCTCTCACTTTTTCTTATGGGAAGTGCAATACTTGGCATTGGCTCCTCAATCAGTTCTTGGACATTATCTGGAACAGATTCATGTTTGGCAAACTCTTCGCCAAGTTCTATCTTCCTTTCTGTTTCACCTTCTTGAATAATTTATTTTTCAAGAAATATGACATTTCTGCTAACCAGTGTTCTAAAACTCGGGCTGGGCGGCCGCCAGCCGTGGCGCTTTTGGGGGAGGCGGCCCCCTGACTAGGCGGTTCCAGGCGCGCCTAGGCGGCCGAGGCGACTGCCTAGCCGCCAGTCGCAGCCCTAGGCGGCCACCGCCCCCCACACTTTTCTTTAGCTTTAGGTTTACATTTCATTTCGTTTTCAGATTTCCCCCCCTCCTCTCTCTCTCGCCTCTCGTTGTCTCATCTTGGTGCGTTACCGGTTGCTCCCCTCCTCGCCGTCGCCGGACCCGCCGCCGCTGCTTGCTGGAACGACAACCTGTCTGGCCGCCTCTCTCACCGCACCACCTCTCTCACCGAGCAACCTCTCTGGTCGCCTCTCTCACCGGCCACCGCACTGCCTCTCTCACCGGCCGCCGACTGCGTCCCTCGCCGCCGACCGCCTCTCCTCTGTGTTCTGCCACCGCCGAGCCCCTTTCTCTCTCAGTCCGCCGCCTTCAAGCATCACTAACAGTATGTACTATGTATTTAAAACTATTTATTAACCATCATCTATGATTTTCAGATTTATTAACCATGTCTTTCACTAGCAATGTTTAGATTTTGTCTTCCACATGATTTTGATTTTCAGATTTGTGTTAGCCTCTCTCTCTTTTTTTCTTTTCCTTGATAAGTCACCTGATGATCCTTTCATTGATTCTTATTGAACCTCCTTAACACAAACTAGACTTCATTACCCAAACTTACATTGCATTACCTTTACCAGTAAATTCAGTGCACAAAGATAAAATTAATGCTATTTGCTGATTATTTTACCAGGGATGGAGAGGTTTGAAAGTTCTTAGTCCATTGGAAAGATCATCCTGATTATGATTCTACTTGGAATCTGTTAGGCTGTTAGCATTAGCAATGTTAAGTTCATGTGTTAGGCTGTTAGCTTTGATTTTCAGATTTGTGTTAGGCTGTTAGCGATTTTCAGATTTGATTTTTAGATTTTATCTTCCACATGATTTTGATTTTCAGTTTCAGATTTGTGTTAGGCTATTAGCAATGTTAAGTTCCTGTGTTAGGTTGTTAGCTTTGATTTTCAGATTTGTGTTAGGCTGTTAGCAATGATTTTCAGATTTGATTTTCAGATTTTGTCTTCCACATGATTTTCAGATTTGATTTTGTTCAGTTTAAGTGATGTCTGGAACGGGGAGTACGGAAGCATCGTCCGCTACCGTCTCAATTCTTAAAAGGAAGTCAAATGATGTGGGGTGGGAGTATGGGATGCTAATTGATCCCAAGAATATGGACAAAGTCAAATGCAAGTTATGCAGTAAGGTGATGTCTGGCGGTGTTTACCGAGTTAAAGAACACATTGGCCACATTTCTGGAAATGTGTCTGCATGTCCAAAAGCTTCTCCAGATGATAGAGCCAAATGCAAGAATGCAATTGAGGAGGTAAGGAATAAAAAGAAGAATAAGAAAAAGGAAGAAGATCTGTTGAGATCAACAGTCAATATTTCTGAAAAGGGGGAAGGGAATGGCGATGATGAATTGCAAGAATTAGGGAGTAATAACCCACCCCGCACACTTGGCCCTATAGATAAATTTGCAAGCTCCATCAGCCCTGAAGCTGGTTCAAGTGTAAAAATGACACAAAGACAACAAAATATCAATGAAGCACTCTTTAAAGAGAGGACATAGACAGTTCGTGAATATTGTGCTAGGTGGGTCTATGAGCACGGTATTCCTTTCAATGCCATTGATAATGACAGTTTCAAGTTGTTTGTTGAGGCAGTTGGTCAATTTGGGCCAGGCTTCAATCCTCCTAGTCAATACTAGTTGAGGGAAACGTTGCTAAAGGGGGAAGTTGACAGGATGAAAGGTTTGTTAAAGAAGCATGAAGAAGAGTGGGCAAGAAATGGGTGCTCCATTATGACAGATGCTTGGAGTGATAGAAAAAGAAGGAGCATCATGAACTTATGTGTTAATTCTAATGCAGGTACTGCTTTCCTTTCTTCTAAAGAATCTTCAGAGGAGGCACATACAAGTGAACTCATTTTTGAGTATGTGGACAAATGCATTGAGCAAGTTGGGCCACAAAATGTTGTCCAAGTGGTAACTGACAATGCTGCCAACAATATGGGAGCGGCAAAGTTATTGAAGGTGAAGAGACCCAATATCTTTTGGACATCATGTGCTACTCACATCATCAATTTAATGCTTGAAAGCATTGGAAAACTGCCAAGGTACAAAAAAGTCATTGATCAAGCCAAGAGTTTGACAATCTTTATTTATGCACATCATAAGACCTTATCCTTAATGAGGTCATTTACAAAGAAGAGGGATATAGTGAGACCGGTGTCACTAGATTTGCTTCTTCTTTCCTTACTCTACAAAGTTTAATGGAGAAAAAGAGCCAATTGAGGGCAATGTTTACTAGCTCTGAGTGGGAGGAGTGCAAGTGGTCAAAGACTGTTAAAGGGAAAGCAGCCTATGCAACTGTGTTAAGCATTGCTTTCTGGAATGGTGTGACTATATGTCTTAAGGTTTTTGCACCTTTGGTGAAGGTGCTTCGAATTGTTGATGCAGATAAGAAGCATTCTATGGGCTTTTTATATGGAGAGATTAATCAGGCAAAAAAGGATATTAAGGAGGCCCTAAACAATCTTGAAAAGAACTATTTGCCTATTATGGAAATTATTGATGCAAGAGTGAAAGATAGGTTAGATAGTCCATTGCATTTTGCGGCTTACCTTTTGAATCCATATTATTTGTTCAAAGATATGGATATGCAATTTGATAATGAACTGATGGATGGGTTTTTTAATGCTGTGGAGATGTTTTTTTATGGTGATGATCGCATGCAAGGGCATATTTTAAATGTTGAGTTGCCACAATGTACTTGCAAAGAAGGAGTTTTTGGAAAGTCATGGGCAATTCAAGGGTATGCAACAAATGATGATAATTATAACCCAGGTATAAAATTCCTTCCTTTAATCCTTAGGACTTTTTTTTTTTAAGTTTCTATCGTATATTAGTTTAGTGTATAAATTTCAAATTTGTTTAACCTATGTAGTTAAATGGTGGATGACTTATGGAAATCAAACACCAAACTTGCAATGAATGGCGAGAAGGATCCTCTCGTTAACTAGTAGTTCATTCGGTTGTGAAAGAAATTGGAGTACTTTTGAAGGGGTTAGTGCATATTTTAAAGTGTTTTCAATATTTTAATCAATTAGTTATCTATCATTTATATTGAATTATTGATATTGCTTTCATTTTCTTCATGTAGATACATACGAAGAAAAGAAATAGACTAGATGTTAATCGATTGAACAATCTAGTCTTTGTCCAATTTAATGCAAAACTGATGAACAAGCAAAAAAGGGAGAAGGAGAGGAATGTTGATGTGCTACTTGCTAGTGATGCTAGTAATGCACAAGGATGGATCGTTGATGGAGAAGATGATGAAGAAATTGAGCTTGGTATGGGGTTCACTTGGGAAATGGTTGGTGAAGCTTCTGGAGCAGACGACATGCTTCAACCTCGAAGAAGTTCTTGGATGAGAGAACTTCATGAAGATGATTTTCAATCAGAAGAAGAAGATGAACAAGAGCATCATGAATTTGATTTTGAGTCTGATGAAGATCGTGTGCTAGAAGAATATGGAGAGGAAGAAGAAGAAATCCACTAAGATAACTAGATATTACTTAGATTCTTCATATATGTTTTAATGTTTATGTTGTATTATTGTTGTTTTTGTCATCTTGACCTCAGTACTAATGTACAACAATTTGTTTTTAAAGTTTTTTAATGTTTAAATTCATTATTTCACTTATTATTCTAACTTTGGTTTACTTGATATCAAGTTGCATAAAAAAATTTAAAAAAAAAACACTATTTTCCAAGTCGCCGCCTAGGCGCCCTAGGCGCTAGGCCCCAGTCGGGCGCCCGACTAGCGCCTAGCGCCTTTTAGAACACTGCTGCTAACAACTACTTGTTGCAGTTCAGGAAGATAAAATTCATATCCTAAGGTATCCTTAGGATATCTTATAAATCTGCCCTTTAATGATCTTGTCTCAAGTTTCTCTAATTTAAACTTTTTCACAAAAGTTGTACATCCCCAAATCTTGTGCTTAAGACTTGGCTTCCTACCAACCCATATCTCATATGGTGTTCATAGGAACTGATTTGGAGGGAACTCTATTTAATATATAGATAGCAGTTTGAAGAGCGTGTCCCCACAGGAACAAAGGTAAGTCTGGGAAACTCAACGTACTTTGAACCATATCTAATAAGAGTCCGATTTCTCCTATCTGAAACTCCATTTAGTTGAGGTGTTCCTGGTGGGGTCCTTTGTGATACAATACTCGAGACCTTAAGAAAATCTTCAAACTCGTTACTTAGATACTCGCCTCCACGATCTGATCATAAGATCTTTATCCTTTTACCAGTTTGATTTTCTACTTCAGCCTTAAATTCTTTGAACATTTCAAAAGATTCAGACTTATGCTTCATTAGAAAAACATATCCATATCAAAACATATTATCTGTAAAAGTAATGAAGTACTGATAACCACCTTGGGCTAGTACATTACTAGGCCCACATGCATCTGAATGTATAAATCCTAATAATTCTGTGGCCTTAATTCCTTACCCAACAAAGGGCGATCTGGTCATCTTGCCAAGAATGTAGGATTCGCATGTTGGATATGGTTCAGAACCCAATGAGCCCAAAAATCCATCTCTCTCGAACTTTGAGATTCTGTCATCCCCTATATGACCTAATCAATGGTGCCATAGAACTTTAGGATTCGGGTTATCTCTTGGTCTCTTATTGTTAACCACACACAATTGCTTGCTTTTATCGACAATTACATTCAGAATGTGAAGGCCATTTACTGAATTCCTAGTAGCAATCAATTTTTTTCCGAAATAAATATCACAAATATCATTTCTAAAAGAAAATTCATATTTTTCTTTAACGAAGACAGGAATAGAAATAATGTTTCTAAATGCTGCTGGAACACATAAACAATCATTTAAATTAAATTACATCCTTGCGATAAAAATAAAGTGACAGTGCCAATAGCTGTGGTTGCAACCTTTGCTCCATTCGCTACCTTGAGCATGGTCTCATGACTTGCAAGCTTCCTACTTCGTTCCAGATCTTGTATAGAAGACAAACATGAGTTATCGCTCCATAATCTAGAATCCATAAGGCAAAAGTTTGAGCAATAGAAAAATATTCATGAACTAACATCATACCTCCCACTTCCTTCTTCAAGGAATTGAGGTAGTCTTTGCAGTTCCTTTTCCAGTGCTCGTCTTTGCCATAGTGGAAACATTTTCCCTTGTTAGCAACAACTTTTCCCTTTCTTTTACTTATTCCTTGGGATGCCTTTGGTGCTTGTGTGGCCTTATTCTTGCCTTTCCCCTTCCTAGTTTTACTTGAAGAGGCAACAACCATCATAGCACCGGACTTCATGTTACTTTGTGTCGTAGTGAGCATGTTTAATAGCTCTGTCGGAGTGTACTCTATCTTGTTCATATTGAAATTCAAGATGAAATTTCCATATGAATTTGACAAATATTGAAGGATCAAATCAATTTGGAGTTGAAGATTAGGCTCTTCCTCCAAGTCCTTCAACTTCTCAATCAAGGAGATTATTTTGAAAACATATTCTCCAACTGATCCTCCCAGAGACATCTTTTTCCTAAAGAGTGCCTTAGATATCTCATATCTCGCAGTACAACTCTGCTCACCATGCAACTCTTGCAGGTGAGTGAGCATTGTATGAGCATCAGCCATTTTCTCATGCTGTCATTGCAACTTGTTACTCATGGAGACAAGCATATAACTCCTAGTGGTGAGATCATCATCTCGCCACTTGTTGAGAGTATTTTGCTCTTCTTGAGTAATCTGTTTAGCTGACAGCTCAGGAATAAGCACATCCAACACATAAGTAATCTTCTCCAAATTTAAAAATAATTTCAAGTTTCAGAGCCAATCATTAAAATTAGGTCCAGTTAGGCGATTTGTGTCAAGTAATCTAGCAAGTGGTTGAGTAGAACCCATTGATGTTTCTGCAGAAAATAAATAGATTGTTAGACATCTTATTTTCTTAACTATTTGATTTTGATCTTTAAATCAAACAGTACCTCCCATTAAGTTTTTCAAATTCCTTACTCCCAATGAAGGAAAAAGCAAATTCACGTTGGTATGAATTCCAATCGGTATTTGGATTCTTATTAAACTTATTACTCCTCACATTTATAGATTCTTGGAACAATAAATTCAATAAGTGGACAACACTTGTTCAGTACATTTCATGTACGACCCAAATATTTTACTTCGGCTCCTAGCTCAATAAACCTCACATTATAGTTTCTTGGCAATTGAACATGGTTAAATTTTACCATCATGTTGACAAGTTTGCACAGTTGAATATCAATTCCTCACATTTATAGTTTCTTGGGTCATGATATTTGTGCATCCTTATCTCATCAAATTTTAAATAGAAATTAAAAAGATTTTAACCAATGTGCAAACCTTATGTTTTCATAGCCGATCAACACATGAATCAAAATGCCCCAATTTCTACCGTGATGGAGAGCCCCGATTGAATTGCCTTAACTCTTAAGGTTTAATCAGTTACAATTTAATTTTACAAATATGGGAGATTTCTAGTGTTTAATTATTAAGTCTCACTTTTCACATGCAACGTTTTATCATACATCAATTATGTAAATAAACATTGCATAAAATAGTCAGTATGGTCATGGACTCAAACATGCATTCTATGCACAATTCTAGCCATTGGAATTGTGCGGTGCATTTGTGAGTGCATAAAAAGGAAACGCCTACAACTATTACAAGCATAACCCTTTCACATAGGGCCTTCGTTTCCTTAATTATTTTGCCATCGACGACTTGAATTCAAAGCATGCCTCAATTGGTGTGAATTCCTTGCTTTTACAATTTGTTGGAGATCACGTGACATGACTAACTAAAGTTTGTTAGTCTTTTCTATGTTTTGGTTTTTCTGTTAGCTTTCTGTTAAGCTTGCTGGTTGTAAATTAAGAGATTGCTTTATACAGTAGGTCTGTAACAGAGGCTGGTTGATTATATATATATATCAGCATAGTACTCATTTTCTGTATGGAGAACAAAGTTTATACAATATCAGTTCTCTCTCTATTCCTCTCTGATTTGTTTCTCTTTCATATCGTATTTTGACATGGTGTCAGAGCCTTTTGATTAACATCCATGGCGTCACATCCAAGTTCAACTTCTGCATCTTCTCTTCCTTCTCATGTCTCTTTGTCACTCTCATCTGCATCTCAGTCGAATTTTGCTGAGATGACCAAGGCGTTTAACGATATTCCGATTCGCCTTGATCTGAACAATTTTCTTTTCTGGAAGGCATAGATCTCTGCCACTATCCGTGCTTTTGACCTTCAGCCGTTTATCAACAAGACTCCACCTCCTCCGAAATTTATAGCAACTTCAGACGCTGATGCAGAAGACAGTACAACGGTGAATCCAGAGTATCTGACTTGGATGCGATCTGACCAGCTGTTGCTTGGCTGACTGTTTTCAACCATTGACAAGGAAGTCTTAGCTCAAGTGATTCATTGCGAATCATCCTCTGAGGTATGGTCATGTCTAGAGAATTTATATTTGAGACAAACAATTGCTAAATCTTTTCAACTCAAGCAACAATTTCGATCGGTCAAGAAAGAGTCTATGTCAATTAACGATTATATACTCAAGATTAAAATGATAGGACACTCTCTCGCTGCTATAGGCGAACCACTGAATGATAAGGATGTGCTTCTAGCTATTCTTAATGGATTGGATCAAGAGTATAAGACTGTCGTCAGTCTCATAACCTATCAAATGGACGACATTAATTTAGACAAAGTGTAGTATCTTCTGTTAATGCATGAACAACGATTGAGTGTCAAGAATTCTATTTCTGTGACTACTGAGTTGTTTTTACCATCAGCAATGAATGTAAATTTTAGTGATAGCAAAGCAAGAGGTGGTGTTTCAGTGAATCAAGGAGGAGGTTACATACAAAATAGAGGTGGTTATAATCGTGGAGGAAGAGGTAGAGGTCGTCAATCTAATAGCCGTTTGTATTGTCAGTTTTGTGGAAAGCCAGGACATGTTGTGGATCGATGTTATCATCGATTTGATCAGAATTTTCACAGAGATGATCGTAATTTTCAGAGAGGAACTACGTTTCAATCAAGTCAAAATCCTGGTTTGGTCTATGGGAGAGGCAACTCGAGTTCTTCTTTTGATCCAAGAGCCTATATAGCCTCTCACTGTGGCTTTAACGAGCCCTACATTAGTGATGTAGGTTCAGCATATGGAACAATTGGCCATTTTTCTCAACCACAGAGTTTTGACAACCCTCAGTCTTTTGTTTTACTATATTCTTCATTGTTTGTTGACTCCGGGGCAACTAACCACATTACTTCAAACCTCAACAATCTTTCCTTACATGCTCCATACAACGACAATGACAAAGTCTCCGTTGGTAATGGTAAGAAACTTCTTATCTCTCATGTTGGTCTTGGACATTTTGAATACTCATACACAACCAGCTTCTACCATTCCTCTATCCAATGTTTTACGTGTGCCTAACATAACTAAGAATTTGATTAGTGTTTCTCAACTCACTAGAGATCATGATCTTGTGGTTGAATTTAACTCCTCTTCTTGTTTGATCAAGGACAAGAATTCCGGGCTGGTTCTTCTCAGAGGGTTTCTTAAGGATGGCCTTTATCAGCTGCATTCAGCATTTGGTCATGCTAACAGCACTTCTGCCTAGTCTCTTGAATCCACTCCTCGTTTCTTTTGTTCTAGTAGAACTTTTCTTTCAGCAAATAAATGTAATAGGCCAGTTTCATTTTCTCCTGAACTGCCTATGACTGTTAATGTAGCTTTTAACAGCACATTGTGTAATCAATGGCATGCCAAATTAGGGCATCCCTCTTTTAATGTTCTGAAAATGGTGTTGAATAAAATTCACATTCCTTGCTTTAGTTCTACTCTATCCTTTTGTGATTCTTGCAAGGTTGGGAAACTACATCAATTATCATTTGTTGATTGCTCTATAACAACAAAACTACATCAATTAATCTACTTTGACCTTTTGGGACCTTCACCCATTGTTTCTGTTGAAGGTTATCGGTATTATATTGTTTTTGTAGATGCATATACACAATACACAATACACTTGGCTATACCCTCTAAAACTTAAATCCGATGCATTGTCTGTTTTTATAACCTTTCATAAGCTTATTGAAAATCACTTTCAGACCAAGCTTAAGGCCCTACAGACTGATAATGGTGGCGAATTTAAGGCTTTTATTCCTTATCTTCGCCGTCATGGTATTTAACCTCAGTTCACATGTCCCTATACTCATCAGCAAAATGGAATAGCTGAACGCAAACATAGGCATATCGCTGAAATGGGGCTTACTCTATTGTCTCATGCCAACATACCTCTTAAGTTTTGGGTGGTAGCTTTTAGCACTGTTGTGCACACTATTAATCTTCTACCTTCTTCTCCCCTCAACTTTTGTTCTCCATTTGAAGCTCTTTTTCATAAGCAGTCGAATTATCTTAAGTTACAGCCTTTTGGCTGTACATGTTTTCCTTATCTTCGGCCTTATCAGAAACACAAGTTTGATTTTCACTCTACCAAATGCATTTTCATTGGGTATAACTATGGTCAGGCCGGGTACAAATGTTTACATTCTTCTGGGCGAATCTATGTTTCTCGTCATGTAGAATTCAATCTAGTTGAGTTTCCCTATATCCAGGTTTTTCCTGCACCTGTATTGACTTCTTTGTCATCTTCTATCTCTAGTGGACTTTCCACCATTGTGTTTCAATCTCTTCCATTGTCTAAATCCTCTAGAGGAGGTCAGCCTGTGCATTCTTCTCCTATGGATACAAATGGTTGTCGTGTCTCAGCCACTGTATCTCAATCCCGGATACCTAACCCTATACCTGCCTCAACTCCTTCTATCCATCCTATGCAAACCTAGTCCAAGACCAAACTTTTTGCTTCTCCTCATGTCTTTGTTAGTTCCCTAGAACCTACTTCAGTTAGTGAGGCCTTGTTAGATTCCCAGTGGGTTTAGGCTATGACTGATGAGTTTTCAGCTTTGCAACGCAACCATACATGGGATTTGGTTCCCTTTTCTATTGATTTGAATCTGATTGGTTGCAAATGGGTGTTTAAGGTGAAGTATAACTCTAATGGTACAATACTTAAACATAAGGCTAGGCTTGTAGCAAAAGGATTTCATCAAACACCCGGCATTGATTTTGAGGAGACATTCAGTCCAGTTGTTAAGGCTCCTACTATTAGAGTTTTGTTTACTCTAGTAGTGACTTTTGGTTGGGATATTCAACAAGTGGATGTGAATAATGCTTTCCTAAATGGCGATCTTCATGAGGATGTGTTTATGGTCTAGCCAGAGGGTTTTGTTGATGATCGATTTCCTACTCATGTCTGTAAACTTAGAAAGTCGCTCTACGGCCTTAAACAAGTGCCTAGAGCTTGGTATACAAAGCTGAGATCAGCTTTGCATTCTTGGGGTTTTGTTAGAGCCATTTCTGATGCTTATTTGTTCATCAAGAGGGCTGATCAGTTTGTTATGTATGTTTTGGTATATGTAGATGATATCTTGATTACCAGGTTTAAACAATCAGCTATTCAAACATTCATTCATGATTTGGACACTCACTTTGCTCTCAAAACTTTGGGGTCGATTCATTATTTCCTTGGCTTTGAGGTGTTTCGAAGTTCCACTGGCATTTTTCTTTCTCAATCTAAATATACAGTTGATTTGCTTCGAAAGGCGTCTATGCTCGCATGTAAACCTTGTGACACTCCAATGACTTCCTCTGGTGCATTAACCTCTGAGGCTGAACTGTTTTCTAATCCTTCATTGTATAGGACAATTATTGGTTCTTTACAATATTTGACTTACACACGGCTTGACATCTCCTTTGCTATTAACAAGCTTAGCCAGTTTGTTTCCTCTCCGAAACTGCAACATTGGGTGGCCTGCAAACGCTTACTGCGTTACCTCAAAGGTTCTGTTGGCCAAGGACTATTTTTCTCTCCAGTTCCTTCTTATCTACAACTTGTAGTCTATTGTGATGCTGATCATGTAGGTTGTAAAGTTACAAGGAAGTCAATCAGTGGTGTATGTGTTTTTCTTGGCAACAATTTAGTGGTGTGGAGTTCACGAAAACAAACAGTTGTAGCTCGGTCAGTTGGAGAGGCCGAGTATCGAGCTATTGCTCAAGGTGTCACAGAAATAATGTGGCTGGTTTCTTTGTTTTTTGAATTGGGTTTTAAATCTCAGCCTACGCCAATTGTTTGGAGTGAGAACATGGCAGCTAAGAGCATTGTAGAAAACTCGGTATTTCATGCTCGTACAAAACACTTTGAGATTGATCTTCATTTTATTTGAGAGAAGGTTGAGAAGGGTGAAGTGGAGATTAGATATGTTCCTACATCTAATTAGTTGGCTGATGTTTTTACTAAGAGTCTTCCTAAGAATAGATTTTAGTTGCTTTGTGCTAATCTAAGCATACGGATGTCTCCTGTTTCTGTTGGAGAAGTTCACTCTAAGACAAATGAAGAACAATCAGCTGTTAACAGGAAGTTTGTTTTGAGGGGGAATGTTGGACATCACGTGACATGACTAACTAAAGTTTGTTAGTCTTTTCTATGTTTTGGTTTTTCTGTTAGCTTTCTGTTAAGCTTGCTGGTTGTAAATTAAGAGACTGCTTTATATGGTAGGTCTGTAACAAAGGCTGGCTGATTATATATATATCAGCATAGTACTCATTTTCTGTATGGAGAACAAAGTTTATACAATATCAGTTCTCTCTCTATTCCTCTCTGATTTGTTTCTCTTTCATATCGTATTTTGACACAATTCACTATAAACTTCTTTTACAATGAAATTAAAAGCAATATAATTATTTTACAACCATTGCGAAAAAGATGGTGACCCTTGGCACGCAAGTCGTCAAATAAAATAATCCATACATCCATATCACACATACATCATCCATGTAGTGTCCTAAGTCCATGACCAATATCGGTATGCGAGAAGACATCCATAACATGCTATTAACAATTAAAAGCATATTATAAACAATTATATGATTATTAGACATGGGTATAACAACTTATACCATGATGTTTTGAAAACAAAAATAAAAAAATAGTTTTTTTTAATATATATATGTTTTTTTAAAATAAAAATTTGGGCGATGGTGGGTGATAGGTGCTGGCCTAGCTCGCACCGTGCGCGTCCACGCATTCTGGCGCACACTCATGCCCAGCATCGCCTGGCCTGCGACCAGCCTCCTCCATCGACCCTACCAGCAGTGTCGGATTTGATCTCCGGCACCGCCTAGCGATGTGAAATCAGATCTACGGCATTGGCGGTACGCAACCTATGTTCGAATCTTATTTGATGTATCCTTTTGGTTTTTCAAAACATTGATTTATGTCCCACAATCACATAAAGAAACCATAAATCTAAAAAACGTGATATCTGTAAACTTTGATTTTTATTCTGTTGCGCACGATGAGATCTGTGTAATGTAACACAATCGTCATCAACAGTAGGTACATGACAACCAAAAAATATTCAAATATTCTTTCTTTATCATTTTTTTGAAATTTAGAGGCATCCTTGGGGCATTTAGCTTGAAAATCTTGATAATAATCTAACTCTTGCTCTAAACTATTTAATTTAGCATAGTACTAAGAAGTTGACCACTCACCCTGTTTAGTTTCATGTACCTTTTTTCGGATTTCATATATTTGTGCATCATTTCCGATTTGAGAGTAGGTTTGGGGTGCAACATTCCAGATCTTCTATTCTGTATCGAGCAGTAGATACCCCTTGGCAATGTTTGGTTGCATTGAGTTAATTAGCTAAGACATCATCAAGGAGTTCTCTATCTTCCATTGTCGAGAGTATGTACATCTCTTGTGGTAGGCTTTTGACCCTTCATACCAGTGATGTCCTCCAATCCTCGAGACTTGATGAAAAGTTTGTAGGAGCATGACCAGGCTAGGTGATTGCTCCCATCTAGTTTTACCAGGCTAATCAAGAAGGATGTATTTTCGGAGGGTATTGTAGTCTTAGGCCCTTCACTAGGCACTATAGTCCTTGTAACATTGGATGGTATAACCTCCTCTTGGGACATCTCTTTTGCTATTAGTGTGGTGAGTCATTTCTTACACAGTTACACACCCTTTGTGACAGCCACTGACACGTCTTAATGTGTTTCATGAGGTACGTTAAGAGTGCTCTTGATAAGTTCTTGTTGTTTGAGAATAGGGGACATAAGCAGATTGTTCGATGTACCGATGTTGATTAGGCTAGTTTTCCCTTAGTTAGACACTCTATCTCGGGCTATTGCATCTTGGTTGGAGGTAATTTGGTGTCTTGGAAGAGTAAGAAGCAGAATGTTGTTGCTAGATTTAGTGCAAAATCAAAGTATCAGACCATGGCATGTTAATTGATTTGGCTTAAGCAACTCCTCAAGGAGTTGAGATTTGGAGATTCAGGGTCTATGTAGCTTATTTGTGATAATCAAACAACCTTTTTCCCTTAGTGGACTAAACACATAGAGAGAAATTGTCATTTTTTGATGGAAATTGGTTTCTGGATATATTAGTACTTCATTTGTTGACTCTAATGACAAGCTGGCTGATCTTCTTACAAAAGCATTACAAGGTCTATAGCTTGACTACATTTGTAACAAGCTAAGCACATATGGTATATATGCGCATCCTTGCTTGAGTGGAAGTGTTAGAAGGACGCAGCTTTGTAGTGTTGTAAATCGTGCTGTGGTTCTCTTAGTTGTACCTTGAGTGAGTGAGTTTGTCTTCTAGAGCTGTACATATACCTAACTGTGAATAGAGAATTTGTATCTTCTTTTCACTCTCTCTCTCTCTCTCTCTTCTTCATATGATCCAACTGTACATTTGTAATTGAGGAAGCCCAAGTATATTCTCCACATGTTCTGAAATGCATTTCTGCATTATGATGCATAAATTCTTTATTAACCTGTTGCCTCTGCATGTGCAATTTGGTGTCCTTTATTTTCTAAAACCCTCCATAAGACTTCTTTAGGAACTTTTTCATAAGCTTTTTCTATGTCTGTAAACACTATGTAAATCTTTTTTGTTGATCTCTAAACCTATCTATTTGGCACCTCACCAAGTATAGAGCTTCCATTGTTGACCTACTAGGCATAAAACCAAATTGGTTCTAGATCTCTTGGTTTCTCTTCTTAATTTTTCACAATCACTCTCTCCTAAAGTTTTATAATATGGTGCATTAGCTAATTTCTCTATAATTTCTACCAAATATGGACATCTATATTCTTGTGAAAAGGAACTAAAGTGCTCTTCCTCTATTTGTTTTGACATCCTTTTTGATTTAAGTATCACATTAAATAATTCTGTTAACCAAAAATGTTCTCTTCTCCCATGTATTTCCATGCTTCTATCTGGATATTATCTAGTCCAGTTTTTTTACTGTTCTTTATCTTTTCAATATTTACTACTTTTCTATATTTGTTTGGACACAGATTGTCTATAGAACATGTTGTTCCTATATCCTCCAGTGCTATTATCTACGTTCTACAGGTTTGTCAGGCCAGTTTTGATGTGTGGTGTTCTTGTTCTGACTGGTCTTGAAGAGGTTTGACTTTAGTGAACTGCATATGATAAAGAAAGCTAGCAGAAAAAATCCATAATCCATTGTTCTTCTTCACAGAGGGTATTGAAAGACCTAAACTTCATTGTCACCCAGTGTCTGCTGTTAAATGTGTTGTCTTGACATAGTATTTATTCACAGTGACAAAACTTTATTTGCCGTCATGTTAACAACACTATGTTCTTAGATGGTGCAGTCTTTCATTTTGTCTCTTGCATTTTATGCATCTTGTCTGGATGATTTGATCAAATACTGAGTGTTACTCATTTATGTATTTGTTCAGAAGGTTCTCATACAGGCATCTTGCTCAGATAAAATATATACTTCCTGAAGCAGTACAGACTGATAAGGTCCTTATACATGACAAGGATACCTTGTGCATGAAGCCAGATATTAAAATCACTTTGCTGTTTGATGTCATAGAGGGGCATTATCAGCAATCCATTTTTTTGGCTCTGCAGCAAGTTTTTACTTCTAGGCTCTTGAATTTCTCTACCATGCATCCTGAGGTAATGCTTTTAACAAATTTACTTTTTGTTTTGAAGGTCATTTTGACATAAATCAGAGAAGATCTAGGAAATGCAATTAATAAAAAATATTGAATTATATACCTATAGAGCATTCGCATTAGAAGCTGTCCTAAGTATGGTATCTGCCATGGTCTACCTATTTGCTACTTGGCTCAAGGAGCACTAGACAACAGTCCTCCATTGCTGTTATGCTGTCCATAGCCAATATCAAGGATTTCTAGTTGAAAGATATATCAATTTATTAAGGATACTCATCTTATGTTGTCGAGATAACTAAATAAACTGTGTGGATAGACAATGAGGTGTTGTTATCTTGCATTGCTTGGTGCTGCCTACAGTTTTATAGATTATCAGGTGGTAAGTTTGGGCCATAATGTTTTTATTCTCCATCTTTTTCTCCCTATCTCTTCTTCACATGAAATGTCAAAGGCCTATTATCATCAGTGATTATTTAAATGTTGGTCTTGATTCTTGGACAGATCTCACATTAGGTCAGATCTCACAGATCTCACATTAGATAATACTCGGGAACTGGGTTATTTTATTAAATTGGATTGGTGGCATGAATAAATGAAAAAAAAAATATTTTTTCTTTGAACAGAACTGTGAAATCCCTGAAGCTGAAATGCCGGAGCCATTTAACCGAGGAAATGATGCCAAAATTGTAGATGCAGTGCCTGTGGATTTGTCAACAGAATGTCAACGAGGTGTTTTAGAAACTGAGATGCTACTTAACACATCCCACCTTTTTCCATCTTTTAGCAGACACTTTTCTCAGAGTGTTGTTGCAGAACCAGAAAAGAAAGCCAATTTCTTAGCATCTGAAGTCCCTATGTTCACCAAAAATGAAAATCAGACAGATGAGGATATAGGAAGCAGGCAACAAGATGTATCTCCTGATAACAACAAACCATCATCACAACACCAGGATGTATCTCCTGCTATATATTCTAAGTCCCTCACTGTCTCAAACCCTGTCCAGCTGACCCATTTGGCAAACTGTGTTAGTTCCATTGCATGTGAAATCACACCCTCAAAAGTGGCATCAGAGGCCAACAATTTAACAATACAAACGCCTGCACAGTTGACACCAAAGAGATCAGTGCCTAGTTGTGACAACAAACTCAAGATCATGACAGGCCAAAAATGGGCAGCATGTGATATCTCTACAAAAAGGTTTTTGGACTTCTCTCTTGTGGATGAAGGAAATGCTTTGAACTCCCCTATAGATGAGATAAATCGGTCCAAATTGGAAAACAATATCATCCCTCAAACAATAACAAAGGGGCTATCAGTGGAAGACAGTCTCACCTGTTCTGTTGCAATTTTTCAAAAGGTAAAATTATCAATCCAATCATGTTTTTTTGTCGTTATCCTGAATATCAGTAACCTATGGTGTTTTATCTGTCTGAATGTCTTTCAGAGTGTGTTACTTTATCTGCAAATCAATCTGGTTTTATTTTATTGGGGTAGTATTGATGTAATATTTTCAGCTTTTGAGTAGACATAAAATCAATCAATTACATGATGCATATAATATAGGTAGCTGCCGAATTTTTATTACATGTTACCATCTCTAAAGCAAAATGGTTGCATTAGAAGAAAATTTGAAAGGCAGGTGACAAGCACAGAATCACCTAGATTGAAGAGGTTGAAGGGCAGGGATATCATTGCCGTAAGGCTCAGTTTAAAAGTTGTAAAAAAGGTGTTAGTTTGTCCCACCAATCGCATGGCTCTAATTCTTTTCATTCTTGTCGACACCATTATATAAGTAAATCTAGAAATTTGGCAATTCTCAAAAAAGAATAAATAAGAAAAGATTTAGTTCTTTGCATCTTGACCCATGTTGGAACTCAATGAAACCATACAAAGCAGTCCTTGAAGCAATGGCATGTTTTAGATCTGTATCGGAAGTTTGGTTTCTTTTATGTTCCTAGTTTTCTGCCATGCACATGTGATAGAAGACCCATACAATTCCGTTACCAACGACGGAATAAACAGGGGCAGAATGGTGATACGAGTAAGGGAGGAAGCGACAAAAGTGGGTAAAGGGTATTATGGGTAGAGCAAGCTGGTGGCATGTGGGGATAACAGAATCGGTTAGAGGGGGATGGCTGGAATAACAGTTAAGTAGGAACAATAGTGGAGGAGGAAGGCATCTTTTGAGCAGTAAGGAATTCGGGAGAGTGTGGACCTCTCGAAAGTCCACTTTTCATTTCATTTGTTTCTCTTTTTCAGTTGTAATTCTCTCCAAATTTAGTAAACGTAGATAGATTATCTTCCATAATCTATCATTTGGTATCAGAGCGACAAAATCGATCTCCATGGTGAACCTGAGTGGCCGAGTAGGGGACCTGGAAGGGCGGATAGATGGGTTGTACAGTGGATTGGATTCGTTGAAGTCGGAAATGCAGAAGGTGAGCGGAATTGAGAAAAACATGGCCACGTTGATGGATCAATTTGCTCTCCTGATGGCCCAATGGGATGAACAGGAGCGAGGGAGAAAAGGGAAGCGGGAGGGGACGGAGCTGCCTCTGGGTTCCTCTTCGTTCATGGAGGGAACGTCGGACGTGAGATTGGGTAGAGGCGAGGGGGTAGATGGAGTCGAAGGAGTAGGAAGGTCTGATTGCAAGGGAAGGCGGTTGGAAATGCCGATCTTCGAAGGGGAAGATCCAGACGGTTGGATTTTCAGGGCTGAAAGATACTTCATCGTTAATCAGTTGTCCGAGCTGGAGAAGTTGGAATCCGCAGCACTCTGTTTTGATGGGCCAGCGCTCGCATGGTTCCAATGGGAACAAAGGCGGAGGCGGGTACAGAGTTGGGAAGAACTGAAGGTGATGCTAAGAAGCCGATTTCGGTCCATGCATGAGGGGACCCTGGAGGAGAGATTCCTTGCCCTTAAGCAGTGGGGATTAGTTCGAGAGTACCGCCTTTGTTTTGAAACATTGGCTTCACCTCTCGAAGGCATGCCGGAGGCCTTGTTGGAGGGCCAATTCATCAATGGGTTGAAGCCGGAAATTAGAGCGGAACTGAGAATGCTTAGGCCGACTGGATTGGATCAGCTCATGGAAGTGGCCCAACGAATTGAGGAAAGAAACATGGTAGTCAAAGGAAGCTCCATCGGAAGTGGTCAAAATAGGGGGACAACTCACTTCAGCCCATTTCAGCATCAACACTGATCCGTGAGCACGGCTGCCCCATCAGCATCACCAAGGCCAGCAACAACCAATGTGGTTGTGCTGCATCGGAATCCGGCTGCTGGTAAGGGGGGTAATCCGCCTTTCAAGAGATTGAGTGAGGCAAATTTGAAAGCCAAACGGGAGAAGGGCTTGTGCTTTAGATGTGATGAGAAGTATTCTATTGGGCATCGCTGCAAAAACAGGGAGTTACAAGTCATGGTGATTTATGACGAAGAGAAGGATGAGCTAGGGGCGAAAGAGGAGGCGGAAGGAAGGGGTGAATGGGAGGTGCAGGAGGCTAAAGGAGAGGTGATAGAATTGTCTATGAATTCAGTGGTGGGGCTTACCCCACCTCAAACCATGAAGGTGCGAGGGCAGATTGCTGGCCATGAGGTTGTAGTTCTTGTAGACAGCGGGGCTACGCAGAATTTCATTTCAGCTGAGTTGGTACAGACACTGGAACTGCCAAGGTCAGAGACAGCAGGCTATGGAGTGATCATGGGAACGGGGATGGGGCAGGGCGCTGGGATCTGTAAGGGAGTGCTTCTTTCTCTTCAGAACTTAGAGATAAACGAGGACTTTCTTCCCTTGGAGCTGGGCAGCTCGGATGTCATCCTAGGAATGAAGTGGTTGGCAACCTTGGGCAAGGTACAAGTTGATTGGAAATCCTTAACTATGAGATTTAAGGCAGGAGGAATGATGGTTACATTACAAGGGGATCCGAGTTTAAGCAAAACCCTTGTCACATTAAAAGCCATGATGAAAGCACTGAAGGACAGTGGGGAGGGGGTGCTCATCGAATTAGGGTGTTTGTCGGCAGATTGTTGGGAGTTTAAGGCTGTCACACAAGGGGGTATCCAGCAGGTGTTGGCTGAGTTCAGTGAAGTATTTAATGATCCAGAGGGGCTGCCACCAAGAAGGACACGCGAGCATGCTATCAACTTACAACCTGGAGCTGCATCGGTGAGCGTAAGGCCCTATCGTTACCCCTACGTTTAGAAAAATGAAATTGAAAGGTTAGTATGAGAGATGCTCGCTGCAGGGATTATTAGACCTAGTACTAGTCCTTTTTCTAGCCCTGTTTTGTTGGTTAAAAAAAAGGATGGGGGATGGAGATTTTGTGTAGATTACCGAGCCTTGAACAAGGTAACGGTGCCGGATAAATTTCTTATTCCGGTAATTGATAAGCTGTTGGACGAGCTGCACAAGGCCAAGGTGTTTTCAAAGCTGGACTTGAAAGCTGGCTACCATCAGATTAGAGTTAAGGAAGGAGATGTGCCCAAGACGGCATTCCATACTCACAAGGGACACTACGAGTTTCTAGTCATGCCCTTCGGGCTGACCAATGCACCAACAACATTCCAGTCCCTCATGAATGAGGTCTTCAAAGGTCAGTTGAGAAGGTCAGTGTTGGTTTTTTTTTATGATATTTTGGTATTTAGCAGTGACTTGGAGGCACATAAGCAGCATTTGAAGGAGGTGTTGCAGGTGTTGGCTGAAAATGAACTCTACGCAAACAGGAAAAAATGCCAGTTTGGACAGCGAGAAGTGGAGTACTTGGGCCATGTTATCTCACATGAAGGGGTGGTTGCTGATCAGTCCAAAGTTAAGGCCATGCTGGAGTGGCCAAGACCGGGGTCGGTAAAGGAATTACGGGATTTTTTGGGGCTGACGGGGTACTATAGACGGTTTGTGAAGGATTATGGAAAGTTGTCTTGGCCTCTCACGGAAAAGCTACGAAAGAACGGGTTCGGTTGGGATGAACCAGCTGAAAAGGCTTTCCAGAAATTGAAGGAAGCTATGACCTCTTTACCAGTGTTGGCATTACCCGATTTCATTAAACAATTTGTGGTGGAAACAAATGCGTCCGGGTCAGGTTTAGGAGTTGTTTTAATACAAGAGCATCGCCCCATCGCCTTTTACAGCCATGCCCTTAATCCAAACAGCTGCAACAAGTCGGTGTATGAGCGGGAATTGATGGCAATAGTGTTCGCTGTCCAAAAATGGAGGCATTATTTATTGGGCTGGAAGTTTATCATACGCACCGATCAGAGGAGCTTGAAGTTTCTAATGGAGTAAAGATTGGTGAGCCCCGAACACCAAAAATGGATGCTGAAATTGATGGGCAATCAGTTTGACATCCAATATCGGCCTGGGTGGGAGAACAAGGCAGCAGATGCCCTCTCTAGAATCAATCACTCAGCTGGTCTTTTTGCAATAACAATCCCTAAAGTTATTCAACTTGAACAGCTGGCTAAGGAAGTGGAGGCAGATGAGGAAGTGCAGAAATTGATCCAAGAAATCCAGCGTAATCCTTTGGCCAAACCCGACTATCAGTGGGCCAATAATCAGCTCTTATTCAAGGGCAGATTATACTTGCCTAAAGGATCGACTTTGATTCCTATATTGCTCCAAGAGGGGCACGATGGGATTGTGGGGGGGCATGCTGGATTCTTGAAGACATATAAGAGGATAGTAGCAAATGTGTATTGGGCTAGAATGAAGAAGGATACCCATAGCTATGTGAACCAATGTGCCATCTGCCAGCAGCACAAATACCAAGCCTTATCACCAGGAGACCTTTTGCAGCCACTCCCTATTCCGAGTCAGGTTTGGGAAGACGTAGCTATGGATTTTATTGAAGGGTTGCCTAAATCTGGAAACATAGACACGATATTGGTTGTGGTGGATAGATTGAGCAAATATGGACATTTCATAGGGCTGAAACACCCTTTTACAGCTGGAAGTGTGGCTGGGGTTTTTGTGAAGGAAGTGATACGCCTACACGGGGTGCCTCGCTCTATTGTGTCTAACAGGGACAAGGTTTTCATGAGCCATTTTTGGGAAGAATTATTTCGCCTCCAGGGCACGAAGCTATGCAGAAGTACGGCGTACCACCCCCAATCAGATGGGCAGTCAGAAGTATTAAATCGGACACTAGAAACCTACCTCCGATGCTTTGCATCAAGAAAACCGAAGGCTTGGTTCAGCTGGCTTCCATGGGCAGAGTTTTGGTATAACACCTCGTACCACATGGCTTCCAGACTTACTCCCTTTCAGGTCGTTTATGGACGGGAGCCACCGGAGTTATTGAGGTTCGAAAGGGGTTCTACCCCAGTATCGGCAGTGGAGCAGCAACTGGCTGCAAGGGATCAGATGTTGGAAGAGCTGAAGGCTCAATTATTGCGAGCTCAAGCTCAGATGAAGTTAGGGGCGGATGGGAAAAGAAGGGACGTTCAGTTCGAAGTGGGAGACATGGTTTACTTGAAGATCAGGCCATATCGCTGCAAGTCGCTAGCAGCCCGCCCTCATGAGAAGCTAGCACCTTGATTTTATGGCCCATTCGCTGTGGAAAAGAAGGTTGGACAAGTTGCTTACAAGCTGTCCTTGCCTGCGACTTGCAGCATACATCCCATATTTCATGTATCCCAATTGCACAGGCCTGCAGTATAACCACCTTCCAAATTGATATCCCTAGCCAGCTCAGTGAAGAACTAGAAATGTTAGTAGAACCGGAGGCAGTCCTTGGTATGAGACCGGGAACGGGTAGGAACCTCCGAGGCTTGGATGTACTCATTCAGTGGAAAGGGCTGCCGCCTTTGGAAGCCACCTGGGAACCCTACGACATGCTCCAGCAACAATTCCTTGATTTCCACCTTGTGGACAAGGTGAGTTCTATGGGGGGAGGTATTGATAGAAGACCCATACAATTCCGTTACCAACGACGGAATAAACAGGGGTAGAATGGTGATACGAGTAAGGGAGGAAGCGACAAAAGTGGGTAAAGGGTATTATGGGTAGAGCAAGCTGGTGGCATGTGGGGATAACAGAATTGGTTAGAGGGGGATGACTGGAATAACAGTTAAGTAGGAACAGTAGTGGAGGAGGAAGGCATCTTTTGAGCAGTAAGGAATTCGGGAGAGTGTGGACCTCTCGAAAGTCCACTTTTCATTTCATTTGTTTCTCTTTTTCAGTTGTAATTCTCTCCAAATTTAGTAAACGTAGATAGATTATCTTCCAAAATCTATCAACATGTTCAAACTTCATTAAAGTTTTTCTAGATTTACCCAGAAAAGTCCTCTAAGTAGATTTCTGAATATAAGTTCAATTTTATTCTGCTAAATACTAATTTGGGCATCTGTATATAACCAATTACTTATGTTGAATTGTTAATCACCATCTGATGTGAGATAGTAGAAAAAAATGCAGAAAGTAAGAAAGAAAGAGAAGAGATTATGAAGAAGAAGAAGAACAGGAGGAAGATTAGCCATGAGAAATTCAATACCAATGTATTCAATATAAAGAATTGAATAAAAAGTTGCACTTACATCATGAGCCTTATTTATAGGCCAAAACTAAATCAAAATGTAAACAGATCACATAATCAATATGATTCTAATCCAAACAAATCCTAAATCTTATAATATCTATAATCATCTAAGAAAAAAAAGGGAACAAATAAAAATAATAATATTACAAAATAAATCCTTATCTAAATCAAATATTTTTAGTCAAAATAGGAAACAAAATCAAAATACTTCCATCCTTATCCTATTACCATCTCATCTAAAAGCTCAAGTAGTTAGATAGATGATTAACTTTATATTTTACATTATTATTTTTACTTTGGACACGCACCCCACGTGTGGCCAGACTTCATTGCATAACTGGTCCAAACACGTAGCAATGAGGTTTGAACTCAGGACATTTGATAACTTTGATACAATGTTAAATTGTTAACCACCATTTCATCAAAAAGTTTAAGTTGTTAGATAAATGGTTAATTTTATCTTTTATATTATTATTTTTACTTTTAGCAACCTAAAACCTTTCCCACAAGAAGAGGTTGGAAGGGGATGCTAATAAAAAGGGCCTCTTGGCGGACTTATGAACAAAGTAAAAACCTTAGAGTTTTAGAGATTCTAAGGAAATCTGGCGGACTATATGAACAAAGTAAAAACCTTAGAGTTTTAGAGATTAACACTCTAAGGAAATCAGGGTGAATCTGGAACAATTAAATTTCTCACTCTCAAAGATACAAATTAGAAACTTAAATAGAAGAAAAACTCCTAAAATTTAGGAATTTAAAATACAAATATAACAACAGACAAAAAAGGCATCTAGGCGGACGATATGAACAAAGAAAAAACCTTAAAGAGTTTTAGAGATTAACACCCTAAGGAAATTAGGGTGAATTTGGAACAATTAAATTTCACACCCTCAAAGATACAAATTACAAACTTAAATATAAGAAAACCTCCTAAAATTTAGGAATTTAAAATACAAATACAACAATAGATAAGTAGAGATAAATTTCCTGAACTTTCTCCTATTCTTTCGGATAAGAAGAGGCTTCATCTTCTTCTAATATTTAGGAATTGATGGCTGCATCTTTATCAGCTCTTCTTCTTTTTTTTTTTTCAGCCCTTTATCTTCTTAAATTTGTGATTATATCCTCAACACTCTCTTTCAAGTTGGCGAATAGATATCTATTATTCCCAACTTGCCTCTAATTAGCTCGAAACCTTGTTTATTCATGGCTTTAGTTAGAATATCAGCTTCTTGGATACTTGTAGGTATATATACCAAATTTATATCACTTTCTTTGATCATTTGCTTAATGAAATGTCTGTCTATCCTCACATGTTTCATCCAGTCATATTGAATCGGATTATTTACTATACTTATAGCAGACTTGCTATCACAATATAGCTTTGTAGGAGTAGAATTTTCAATTTTCAGATCTTCCATCAAATTTTCCAACTACATGATCTCACACATACCTTGTGCGATGGCTTTATATTCAGCCTCAACACTACTTCTAGCCACTACGCTTTACTTCTTACTTCTCCATGTCACTAAGTTTCCCCATACCTTGGTACAAAAACTTGAAGTAGATTTACTATCTTCCAACGATCCTGCCCAATCAGCATCTACAAAGCATTGAATTCCCTGATCTTTATTCTTCTTGAACAAGATTCCCTTACTAGGGCTTCCTTTCAAATATCTTAGGATATGATGGACAACATTAAGGTGTTTATTAGTGGGTGCATGCATAAATTGACTCACTAACCACATAGGTGATATCCGATCGTGTGAGAGTTAAGTAGATTAATTTTTCCACTAGTCTCTAATATCTTCCCTTATCCACAGTAGAGTCTGCTTTATTTTCCTTAAATTTCCAATTAGGTTCCACGGGAGTGCTAGCTGGTTAATAGCCCAACTTACTTGTTTCCTTCAGTAAATCGAGTATATACTTCTTTTGTGAGATATAGATACCTTCCTTACTCCTTGCTATCTCCATCCCTAGGAAGTACTTCAGCTTTCCAAGATCTTTGACTTCGATTGACTGTTGCAATTGGCCCTTAAGAGTCTTTATTTCCTGTTAGTTGTCACTTGTGATAATGATATCATCAACATGCACAATTAGGATAGTTTTTGAGCCATTTGTAGCATGTTTAGTGAACAACGCGTGATCTGAATGCCCTTGCTTATGTCCTAGCAGGTTCAAGGTTGAGCTAAATCTTCTAAATCATGCTTCAGGGGACTGTTTTAGCCCATACAATGATTTCTTCAACCTGCACGCCTTTCCATTTTCTTCAAAACCAGGAGGTGCCTTCATGTATATCTCCTCCTCAAGGTCTCCATTGAGGAATGCATTCTTTATGTCTAATTGATGCAATTCCCAATCTAAATTTGCTTCAATTGACAGTAACACACAGATATAATTAAGCTTTGCAACTGGTACGAAAATTTCATCATAATCAATATTGTGAGTTTGGGTAAATCCTTGGGCCACTAACCTGGCCTTATGTCTAGTAATACTTCCATTAGAATTATACTTAATTGTAAAAACCCACTTGCTGCCTACCACATTTTTATTCTGAGGTAAACTCACCAATTTCCATGTACCATTCTTTGCAAGAGCTTCCATCTCTTCCATCACAGCCTATTTCCAAGGAGGGCTTTGAACTTGAAGAGCTTCATTAATGTTCCTAGGAATCTGGACTTCATCTTTTTTTTGCTGTAAACATCCTGTAACTTGGAGATAATCGTGAATAGACCAAGTGATTAGAGATTGGGTGCTTAGTACATGATCTTACCCCCTTCCTCCAAGCAATAAGAACGTCCAAATTTTGTAATTCTCGCTCCAAATTCTCTGTTTCATGTCCACCCTCTACTGTAACAGTATCTGGTAGTGACCTGCCATCTTGTATTGGTTCAATTTCGAAATCCTCCACCGAGGTTGATGACTGGTTTTGCTGTTATAGGGTCTTCTTGCATGAATACACCTGAAGAGGAGGCTTAGGCAGGTGCATTTGTAGGTTTGAGGATGGTTGTTCTCCCCCTTGATTAGGTACATGATTAAGAGTACTATTTGTGACTGTCTTAGGCAAGAAAAAACTAGCACCGACACTACTACTCTCACCTTGCTCTGCACTTGGTGGCTCCCCTTGCAGTAAAGGGTGAGAGTAGTAGAATTGATTCTCAAAAAATGAGACATCACATGACACAAAAAATTTCTTAGTGCTAGGACAATAGCACTTGTAACTCTTTTGTGTGGGAGAATAACCAACGAATACACATTTCAATGATTTTGGGTGTAATTTGGAGTGGTAATGATGTACAAAGATAGTACAGCCAAATACTCGAGGGGGTAAGGGATTGAGCATTCGAGTAAGGAGTGGATAGAAAGAAATTAGAGTACTCAATGGGGTTTTAAAGCCAAGTAGCCGAGTGGGAAGTCAGTTAATTAGGTAGGAGGCAGTGAGGATGGCCTCTCCCCAATAGGAAGAGGGAACTTAGCTAGTGAGCATAAGGGTTCTAGCAGTCTCAAGCAAGTGGCGATTCTTCCTCTCGGGCACCCTGTTTTGTTGAGGGGCATAGGAGCGTGTACTTTGATGTATGATGCAATTCTCACTTAGATAATTATCAAATTCGGCTGAAAAATATTCCTTACCATTATCCGAACGAAGGATATGGATAGAAGTTTGAAAAATATTGAGAATCATATGATGGAACTGCTTGAAGATTGTATAAACATCCAATTTTTCTTTTAACAAGAAGACCCAACACACTCTGGTATGGTCATATATAAAAGTGACAAACCATCGAGTGTTAGTAAGATTTGGGATTTTGGTTGGTCCCCACACATTACTATGCACAAGATAGAAGGGTTTTGTTGGTTTATAGGGATGTATAGGATGAGGGGTTCTTGTTTGTTTTGATAAAATGCACTACTCACACTGAAAAAAAGTCATCCCTCTTATTGAGAAATAAATGGGGATACAAGAGTTTCAAATATCGAAAGCTTGGATGGCCTAATCGATTGTGCCATAACCTAATACTAGAATCTGAGATAGTAGATGAAAACAAGGAATTATGTAACCTAATCAAGGTAGAACTGCCAGCAACCTCTTTCATGTAGTATAGACCCTCTTGTTCTTCAACATTGCCAATCATCTTCCCCAATGTGAGATCTTGAAATATACAAGAAGCTAGAGTAAATATCACCTTACAGTTTTGATCCCTTGTAAGTTTACTGATTGATATGAGATTACTTCTGAAGTTGGGCACAAAAAGTACTGATTTTAACCATAAACTATTTAGATAAATCGAGCCTTCTCCTTTAGCATGTGAAATTGTACCATTTGCCATTATCACCTTGACACCTTTATCACACTGTTTATAGTCCATCAATTTTTGTAATACTCCGGTCATGTGATTTGAGGCCCCAGTATCCACAATCCAATCATCATCTATCAATTTAGATACAAAGCATTTGTGAAGATTACCTGGTTTAGAGATAGTGGCTGTCAGATTGGTCCTTTCGTCCAAATCTGAGGTTTTTGAAACCTTTGTTTGGTGGAATAACTGTTGCAATATCTCCACTTGGTCTGGTGTCAAAACAAAGGACTTACCTTCTCCTTCTTCTGTATTTGTAGCATAAGCAGTCTGCTGCTTCTTTTGAGTCTTTCCTCTCCAATTAGCAGGCTTGCCATGCAGTTTCCAACATGTTTCTTGGGTATGGTAGGGCCTTCGGCAATGATCGCACCATTGCTTCCCCTTAGAAGGATCTCCACGATTTGCTTCTTGTTTTGGTTTGGTGACAACAAGGGCTGAACACCCCTGGATAAGAGCATTAGATGATGCTGAGAGCATTGCCTTCTTCCTACTTTCCTCTCTCCTAACTTTTGCAGATGCATCTCTGATAAAGGGAAAAGGTTTTGAGCCTAAGAGTCTCCCCCTGACCTCATTTAATCAGGATTTAGTCCATGGAGGAAATCAAAGACCCGTTCTTTCTCTATCATCTTGGAGTAAGTTGCACAATCCTTAGTGCATTCTGGTAGAATTCTAAGAATTGTAAGAATACTTGATTCAATAAGCAAGAGTCCAAACCAATTACAGCCGAAGAAAAAAGAAAACAGGGCAATTCGAGAGGCCCTTGATCTCTCCTACTTTCTGGAAAATTCTTCACACCCCCTCTCACCTCTGCCACTTCTCTTTTATTTCTCATTCTCTAACGGAATTGGAATCCGCACATGCAGGTTGTTACACAACCTTGCAATTCCTGCTCTACCCCTCATCTAATAACTAATTTCCCTAATTCCAAAACTATCCCTGATTCCTTGGACGCCTTTGGTATGTCCAGTGAATCGGTGGTCTATCACATTCCCAACGAACCTTATAGAATAAATCCATCTCCTACCACAAACCAAAAAGCAAATTATAGTATTTGGTAACTGAAAGACTACCTTGGCGAGTTGTGCGTATGGCCGATCTAACTTCAAAGCACTGGGTCGTGTTTTCCATGTTCAAATAGAGGTTTTTTACTGCTTCCCAGACCTCATTGGTTGTCTTATAAAATAGATAGGTTCTTCCTATCTTTGGCTCCATTGAATTAATGAGCCAAGACATGGCAATGGAATTTTCCACATCCCATACATTATAAGTAGCATCCTTTGGATCTGGTTGTAGGACTTCTTCGGTAAGGTATCCCACCTTTCCTCTGCCCTTCATAACTAATAAAACCGATTACGACCATTCTCGGTAATTCGCCCCATTGAGGCGATGTTGGGTGATTTGAATGGTATGATGATCGAAAGCTATCAGTGTAATGAATGATGACATAATCTGATCGGTTGTAGGACAACGGGATGAACTTTTGGTAGAGGTTGAAGAACCAGTCATCGAGTTGTAGCTTTGTTGTGGAAGGAGAAAGGAAAAAACGGAAAAAGGAATCAGTCACCAAACCGATGGCTCTGATACCATGAACAAAGTAAAAACCTTAGAGTTTTAGAGATTAATACTCTAAGGAAATCAAGGTGAATGTGGAACAATTAAATTTCACACCCTCAAAGATACAAATTACAAACTTAAGTAGAAGAAAAACTCCTAAAATCTAGGAATTTAAAATACAAATACAACAACAAATAAGTAGAGATAAATTTCCTAAAGTTTCTCCTATTCTTTCGGATAAGAAGAGGCTACATCTTTTTCTAATTTTTAGGAACTGATGGCTGCATCTTTATCAGCTCTTTTTTCTTCTTTTTCGGCCCTTTATCTTCTTTAATTTGTGATTATATCCTCAACACTATATGTTAACCACTTAATTCATTTTGTAGTATACTTGGTACATATTGACCCCTCTAGCATAAGCATGTTGTAATGCCCTCTCTCAAAAGAAAGGAAAGTAAGGTAAAGATAAATAACAAAAGGGCATATTCATATTCTGGTTGTGAGGCAAAGATGTAAGACATGTTGGATTAAAAAAGTGGTTAGAATGGCACATAGCCATGGCATATCTTGAAGGTTGGGAACTCTATCTAAGCCATAGATGTTAAAGGCGCACCTAGGCACAAGGCGCCAGTTCAACGCCTCGACTGGGCTGAGGTAAGGCATTTTTCGGGAGGCGCTTGCCTTGCCCAGCGGGGTGTCGGGGCATGAGGCGCACCTCATGAAACCTAGGTGTTTATAGACAATTTTCAGTGAATTTTTTTGTTTAACCTAGGTTTTATAGATATATAGTGGGCAGTTTTGTTTAACTGTCCACTATATTAGGATTAAAGTCCTAATCCTAAATAGCAGAAGAGAGAGAAAAAAAAATCAAAGCAAAATTAGGATACATGTAATATCCCAAAACTGCCCTTATCCGTGTACTGACTCTACGCAAGGGTAATATGCGCTAAGGTGGTAATTAGGCTCTACATACTGACTCTCGTCTTTTTTTTCATCATCTTCAGTTCTACAGACCGAAGATGATAAAGACTTGGAAAAGGGAGAAGAATTGGGAGAGGAAGAAGAAGATGAAGGGGTGATTGAAGGGGATGATGAAGATATTGACCTTAATATTGATGATCTTAATGATGATTGATTAAAACTTCTTTATTAATTGTGGACTTGTAGTGTTTTTTGATTGTGGATTTGTAGTGTTTATGTATTTGTTTAGAACTTTGCATAATGATTGATACTTGTATGAGTTTGAGACTTTGAGTTTGAACTTTGATGATGTTTTAGTTTAGAATTTGCATGATGAATGAATCAACTTTGATGTTGTTAGTTTAGAATTTGAAGATGATGAATCATAAATGATATGCATGTGTTATTATTGATAATTTGATAATTGTTTGTGATTTTACAAGATTTTGAGTTTTTTTTTTTTTTTTTTCTAAAAGGCGCGCCTCGCTTCGCAAAGGCGGGCCTCACCTCGTGCCTTAGGCTCCAGGACCCTTTGCACCTCGATGCGCCTATTGCCTTTCAGAACTATGATCTAAGCTACAAGCCAATTCAAGGAACTTATTCAAATAATCTTGTAGTTACATGGTATTGAATAAATAAAATTAAACCAAAATGCAGGCAAAGAATGTAAGTCTAAGTTTTTAAAAAATGGAGAGGAGAATGAAGTAAAAAAAATTGAGAATGAGGTTGTAGGAGGTACCCTGCTCCATCATAGTGTCCAAGGTAAAATGAAGAGCTTTAAGGGCTAGGTTAACTGTCACGACCCAAGGATATAATAGTAATTAGATAATAGATGAAATTCTTTTAATTGTATTGTAGTAGCCTTCAACTATATTCATTTGAATAATTGGCAGCCCTATTGGCGCCAAACTTAGCAACCGGATCAGTATATAAGGATTATCCAATTTGATTCAATACATGAGAATATTGTTGAATGAAATCTGATTTCAATCTCTCTCCATTTCCCTCTCCTTCTCTTGGTTCTTCCTAATCTCTCTCGCTATTTCTATTCTTCTCAATCTCCCTCCCTTTTCTTTTGATTTATCTTCCCCAATTCCTTCCAAATTTCTATCCCAACCCTAGGCTAAACCCTAGATACTTGACAATTTGGTATCAAAGCAATCGTTCCTAGGCAGTTTCTCTGTCGATTAATTTCTAACGGATATCGATGGCTGGTTCCGACGCAGTTGATTCTTAGAATTTGAAGGCGAGTATGGAAACCGGTAGCAGCAAGCGATTTCAGTGATCTAGGCCGATTCCTCAACTCTGGCGATCTCAGTTATGAAGGAGACGCTGGCAACTGATTGCGAATTGGAAGCGGTTTCATAGACAACTGTAGCAGTCAATTCTCACTTCTGGCGAATTGAGGTTGGGCAATAATTAGAGTTGTGCATCGAAAGCCATTTGTACAAAGGCAATCTACAGGCGAAATTTGGCAATTGAGCTGTGATCTTTCTGCTTTTCAAATCTAAGTCAGAAGGAAGCAAGGATTGATCGAAATGGAGAGGAGTAAGCGAATCTCATAGGCAGCTTGACAGTGATTTTAGGCATTGTGACAGTCGATCAAAGAAGGCAAAGCAGATTCAAGAAGCGGTTTCAGAGAATTGACTCTATAACCCTAGGCAATTGCTGTGGTGATTTATAGCTACATTTTCCAATGCTCTGTGACAATTGTGGATTTTGGTAATTTGGGCTGGAATTGAAAGGCAACGTCGAGATTGACAGATTTGGCGAAGTGAGGTTTCAGAACTAGAGGATTGTTGATTTGCCGCAACCACAATTAGTGGCGAACAATTGCAGTGAACAAAGAAGAAAAATTCAGAGCAATCTCCTGGCCGGTGAATTTTTTTAGGCGCTCAGTTACCATGGCCAACAGTACTTGAATGAAACAAATGGAGTCACAGTTGCATCGAGTTACAATGATGGTGGCAGAGATACAGAATCGAGTGGGATCCATGGATGAGATGATCGGATTAGTGGTAGATAGGAAGTGGATGTAGTTGCGAAGAGATTGCGCGATCGCATACGGGAGGAAATATAGGCATAGAGCAACATGCTGCATGATCAAATGCAACAGTTCATGCTCATGTTTCCTAGCCAAAATTAGGTAAGAATTTCGCTTGATTTTCCCCTTAGAGATAGGCTCGAACCAATCCTATTGGGAATTGGAACCAATAACCAGAATGCTGGATCGTTGGAGTTTGAAGTGGATCTAGCTATGGTGGGAGAAAATGTGGTTGAGAGGTGACATGAGACACAATTTATACCACATCAACTTGGTTTTAACAACAATAACATATCCAGTCTTTATCCCACTATGTGGGGTCGGCTACATGAATTCTAGACTTCCATGTATTTTTGTCTTTTGTCATCTCTTCATTTAGGTTCGTACACTTCATATCAAACTTTAAAGTCTCTCCCAAAGTTTTCTTGGGTCTACCTCTACCTTTTTTTTTGACTAATTGTTCCATTTTATCAACTCTCCTCACAGGAGTGTCTCTTGGTCTCCTTCTCACATGGCCAAACCATCTTAGTTTAGTCTCTCTCATATTTTCTTCGATTGGCACTACTCCTATCTTATTACGAAAATTGGAATTACCTTTGGTCAAGGGATATAAGCCTCGATGGTGGGTAAGACGATGCGAGAAGTTATTTAGCATTCACTAGGGGGCCGAAAGCCAAAGAGTGGCCCTAACATCTGCCTATCTCAACAACATTGGGAATGTGTGGTTTTAGGGATGATCCAGGGTTAGAGACGGCTACAATTGGGATGAGTTTGTCAAGGGGCTGTGTGAGAGGTTTGGAGACCGTGGCATGATGGATATCGTCGAAGAATTTAATAAGTTGAAAAAAGATGGGACAATATAGGAATATCTACTTAGATTTGAAGAGCTGAAATCACTCATGCTAAGCCTAAACACTACATGACTGAGGAATTTTCGTCTCAACCTTCTCAGTGGCTTGAGCAGTGACCTTAGGCCTACAGTGAAGATGTGGAAGCCCAAGACAGTGCAGGAAGCAGCTGAGGGTGCTTCACTGCAAGAGCTATCGATGGAAGCCCTTATGACAAAACACCATCTCCTAACTGAAATTCATCTTGCAAACAGTTTGCTGTTGGAAGGAAGTCCGAGTCATGGGGTTTATACTAACCCTAATTTAGCCAAATCTCTTTCAATGGAACAAAGGAGATAGGCAGGGCAGTGCTACCGGTGTGGAGAATAGTTTAGCCCAGGTCACAGGTGCAAGAAACAGTTACTATATATGGAAGGACTGGAGGATGGAAAGGAAGAAGAGGAGCAAGTCAGGATTGGGTGAAGAAAAGGGACCAATTGCAGCAGGTTCTTGGGGACAATAACTCTTTCCAAGGGTGGAAATTGTCATGACCCAAGGACATAGTAGCAATTAGATAATACATGAAATTCTTTTAGTTGTTTTGTAGTAGCCTTCAGTTGTATTGATTTGAATAATTTGCAGCCTCATTGGCGCCAATCTGATTCAATACATGAGAATATTGTTAAATGAAATCTGATTTCAATCTCTCTCCATTACCCTCTCTTTCTCTCGGTTCTTCCTAATCTCTCTCGCCGATTCTGTTCTTCTCAATCTCCCTCCTTTTTCTTTTGATCTATCTTCTCCAGTTCCTTCCAAATTCCTATCCAAACCCTAGGTACATAACATTAACCTACAATTTTAGAGTTAAAATGGACCAAAACGAGAGGGAGTTGAGGGCTTAAGGACCTCAAGAAGGATATTCACAGCTGCAACCAACAAGTTGTTGGAGCTGATAGTGAAGAAAATAACTCCAAAATGCTTGGAGGAAGTGATGGCTGTGGAGTTAAAAGTGATCCGAAGTAAAAACCAGATTTTTGGAAGTGTTTTTAGATTTAATGGCTCCTAGAGTGCAGGAAAAAGGCAAAAGGGAACCAGGAAAGATTGAACTACAAAACTGCTCAGATATGAGCAGTTTCCTGTCCAAGCCTAATTTCTGTGAATCCAAGGCCAAAATGGGCCAAGGAATGGAACTCTAGGCTTCCTAAGACCAAAAAGAGAGCTTGGAAAATTGATTGAAAGGGAACAAATAGAAGCCAAAAAGCTGTTTGAACTGTTGACATAAAAGGGGAACTGATCGAGGCTTAATTTGAGACTCCAAGAAGCTGTTGGAACTGTTGACTCAAAGGGGACTGATTGAGGCTTAATTTGTGACTAAGTATGAGACCAAAACCTGAACCTGGGAGATAGGAATTTAATCCTGAACTTAAGGATCTGATGACCAAAAACTTGAATTTAGAATTGACAAAGAAAGAGTAACAAATGAATTGGAAAAGGAAAGGAGGCAGCTTGCAGATGAAGTGAGGTTTCAGCTTTGCCAAGTTGGAAATGGGAGTTTAGGGGGGCTTGCTGAGCTGGAAAACCGACTTGGGAGCTTGTCTTGGGGGGAACCAGCTGGGATCAGCTAGCATCCTGTCAAGCCTAGAAGGCTCCAAAGAATCAAAGCTTCAGCTGCACAAAGCTGGAAAATAAAAGTTATAGGTGGTTTTCTGTTGCAGCCAGGTGCCCCTGTGGTCCAGGGAAGGTACAACAGATCTGTTATAGTGCAGAGCATAATTCTAGAAAAAGGTCTAGGTGGCTGCTAGGTAGAGGAAAAAACAAATTTGGTCTGAGAGAAACGAACAAGAAAGTTTTATCTGCAATGTTCTGCAATAAGAAAAAAAAAAACAGAAAAGAAGAAAGGGAGAGGACTGGAGATCCAGTCCTTGAAGCCCAAACAGCTGAGCTTTGAGGAGACTATTAAGCTAGAAGAAAAGATGCCAAAGAGGTAATCCAGCAGGTCTCTTCAAATGTAAATCCATTAAATGGTTGGTTTATTGCATTTTACTCTTTCATTGTGTTGTGTAATGCCTTAATGAGTTCTTTTTGAAGTGCTGAGCCTCTAAGAGCCTAAGGTTTTAATATGGATGACCCAAGGTTTGTAATGGGGTATGGAGACTGCCATACCATTAAACTGAGAGGGGGTAGTGATTTGGTTGACCTATACTTTGGATTACATTACATTTCTGGTATGCACTGATTCGAGGTACTGAAATTGCATTTTTGTGGCCCATTAGTTTGTGTTCTGCATATGGATTTACTGATGAACAGATATTATGCCATGTTGACAGACTTTTATAAGCATAGGAGACTTATTTGTGAGTTAGGTATGTAATGGTTTCATGCTGGTAAGCCTGAGGGAATAAGCTGTCTTAAAGCTGCCATTATTGAGGTTTTGAGTTGTTTAGAGTTTCCTGTGAAACCATGGCTATGTACTACCTTAAACCTCTTTATTTGATGATTTATAGCTCCTTTAATTACTGTTAAATTTTGTCTCTATAATGGACTAACTGAGGTAAGCTAAAGAAATAGAAAGGGGGATCCTACCAGGTGCAGCCAGCTTACCTCTGCTGGTGGAGCAGTGGGAGGTTTTCATTTGCAAATGCATTTAGAGCTAAATGAAAACTCTAAAAGAATAGTAGAGCTAAATGAAAACTCTAAAAGAATAGACAGTGGCTAGATGCTTTATATTATAATTGTGTATAAAAGTGCTAAGGTAGGATAACTTGTCAAAGGAGGATCTAACCTGAAAAAGTCTAGCCTGTTGAACTTTTCTTTGGAAAAATGGTCATGAGAATATCTGGGACTTTGAGGACTAGGGCAAATCTCCAAAAATGGTACAAACCTTAAATGTGATTTTAGAGGTGTCGGCAAGGGCCCATGGCAAGGAAAAGTCGTTGGAGGGTGTCACCCTGTGGAAGGGCAGTTTGGGCTAAAGTGCAGTTTGGAGTTGCAGTAAGTGAAGTGGGCTTGTTTGGGGTCTAAACCATTTTTCAAAATTCCAAATATGAGCAAGGAAAACTTATCATGTCCCATTAGAGCAAGGAAAACTTATTGAAGCCCTGACAGATGTCAAACCAAGGTCAGAACCAAAAAAATCTGGTTTGCTGAAGTGGCTCTGTAGCCACTTCCAGTGACTTTTTAATCCCTTTACATTTCAAGGAAAAATTTGGGAAATATATTTTTAATTCATAAAAATATGTTTAACAGTGCAAAATCCCAGAAATTCTAAAATCTGGAGGGTGATGAAGAAGTGGCTTCCAGAGCTAAGTTTTGCTGAGACTGGGAATGCTACTGCAGCCACTTCCAGGGGTATTTTAGTGGTCTTGTGTGGGTAAATTTTGATAAAATCAAATGGATCCCCACAAATGTAGTTTATGTGTGCCGAATTTCAAAAATTTAAAAATCTGGGGATGAGTTAAATTGTAGGGTCAATGTCAAAGTGGCTGTCAAAGACTTTTTCTGTTGAAACTTAACGAAAAGTTTTAGCATCTAGCCTCATCTTGGAAAACAGTTTACACTTTCTGAAAGTATAATGGACAGGTGGGGGGGAGGGGCAGGGGCTGGTCAAGTTTTAAAAATTATAGAAATCGTTACTTGAAGTTTGAGGTTTTTGAGGCAAAAAGCCAGTTGAACCTTAGACGAAAGTAGTTTTCATTCAAGATGTGCCATGGCAGGTTTGGACTTTGTATTGACTTGGGATGACCCATCCACATTCTGACATGAGTTTGTATGTTAAAAAAAATTGATGAATTCTAAAATATGCTAAAAAATATAGTATATTTCTTTTAGTAGGGAGTTTGTTCAATTAGCAGATTTAATAGTATTGTTGCCAAGATACAATAATGATTTTTTTTAAGTGCGGGAGTGTGTCTCGAGGGGGTGGCGAGTGACCCTTTGTCACATGACCTAGTGACGAGAGTCTCTTAATGACGAGAGACCTGATGACCGAGAGGCCTGGTGACTGAGTGACCATCGTAGTGACAGGAGACTTGATGACCTAGTGACCTAGTGACCACCTTAGTGATGGGAGAGACCTGATGACCGAGTGACCTGATGATTGAGTGACCTCCTTAGTGATGAGAGACATGTTGAGAAAGAAGTTAGGGGTGCGGGTGAAGTCACCTACAGACCCTCCGATGCTCAAGTCAGTCTCGTGCTTGAAGAGGAATTAGAATTTCAGCAGTGTAGTGGGCATACTTGAATAAGGAGGATGGCTCTCCTATTTATAGAGGAGGAGACTGACAGGTGTCAGGAGACCCACAATTTTCGACGGGCATCTCAAACATCGACTTGACCGGTTCAACTATGGCTCTTAGTTAGGCAGGCCTCTCCCATGGCTGTCATATGGCGTGGGGGTATGGGTCTTTCAGTCATGCATGCAGGAGTATGCCTTCATAGCCGCATGCCTCTCGTGGCCCACTTGGCCACATGTGGCTTTAGCCATGCCTTCTTCCTGGCTGCCTCATGCCTTCCTCGTGGCCCCTTAGCCACACCTGGCCATGTGTCGCGGCCTAACCCAGCTGTGCAATCCTTGGTCTTATCCGGCCGTGGGCCCATTTTATCACACTTGGGCTTATCTCTTGGGCATAACAAATAGAAATTATAAAAGCCAATGATCACGGGTAAAAATGCTACCCTTGCAAATTACAAAGCAAGAAGCCTTGTGTACTGGGGATGCCCTTTTAATAAAATGCAAACAATAAGGTTGATCTTTTTTGATTGGAAGGTTATGGGTTTGAGTAATGAAAATAGTTTCTTTGCAAATTAAAGGTGTGTATGAAAACAACCCTCCCTTGACCCTTGCAAAGCAGGGAGCCTCATGCATTGGGGTCCTGTTTATAAAAAATCAATTTCACCCTTAACAAAATGTCGAATTAGTCAATTAATAACCTAACCCAATGACATTTGAATAAGCAACCCATTTATCCCAAACAAACCGAGTCAATCCACTAAACTCAATGCATTTTTTGTTGACAACAGGTATCTCACTGCAGTTTTTATCTTTTTTTTTTCCCCCAAAGTTTTGAATTAAGGGAGGTCGACGTTCATTCTCAAAATTGAGCAGTAGTGCCTGTATCTTGGTCATACCTCGGGTATTTTTTTATTGCTTATCATAAATTTTACTATATCCTTCACTGTTCATCAGCCATGTTTCATTCCGTCCTGAGTGTCTTGTAGTTGATTGATTAGTTCGTTATATGTAGGAATATTTTTGCTTCCACAAGTGACTGAAATTCAATGTGATAGGCAGAAGAGAGCTGCTGCATTGGCAAGGAGCAGAAGGCAAAAAAAACGGGTCTTGTACTACTCCAGCAAGTGTCTGCTTCATTGTCCAACCTCATTTCTCTAATCCATCAAATTTTTCAGTCTGTTAAATTCTGTTCGATCACAAAAGAAGAACTCATACACAAGATAATAATGAACAATTGTGATGTTGTTGAGAGGAGTAAGTATAAGTAATGCTCAACTTACTTTTTTCTTTTTTGCACCTGTTTATTTAGCCAATATCTCTGTTTTCCATACAGGAGAGGTTGAGGATCAGATTGACCTTCTTGAGAAGCTAGTTCCAGATTGGATATGCAGGAATTTAGCACCTACAGGGAATCTGCTGTACAAGTGGGTATATAGTTGTATTTAGATTAAAATTTCAATACTGTTTTGACTGTAAGCTTTCTATTATCTTTTTGAAATTGCGCCTTGTTAGCTATGAGATTGTTAGTTACAAAAGGTCTTAGACCCACTGTCTTTATGGTGACTCTTTCAAAGAGCAGGTTTTTGTCTCCACCACAATAGTGATGACAAGGCATATTGTCAAATGAATTTTATGGAGTAGTATTTTGTTAATTTATTTATGTATAAAACATTATTTTTGGTAAATACTTTTGATGGGGGACCAAATAAAGAATATTTTAGAAGATATTATTAATATATCTTGTTATTTGTTTTAGAATATCTTTGCTTGTTTCTCTCCATGCAAGAATGCATTCGTCACATCAAACTATCGTAAAGGTCAGTCAAAGTTAGCTATTAGGGACAAAGAATTCTCACTATGTTCATCTTGACTATTGGGGCAAAGGTTCCTTGGTAGTTTATCTCATATGTTTGGGCGTATCCTTTAGCTACTAGTCTAGTTTTGTACCTTTCAAGTGTCCCATCTACCCTATGCTTGACTATGAAGACCCACTTGCATCCCACCGGTTTCTTTTCTTTTGGTAAATCCACAATCTCCCAAGTATTGTTCTTCTCCAGGGCGTCTGCATTTCCACATTCATAGCATTATTTCAATTCTCACAATTTAAATCCTCTAATAATGTTGTGGGAATGGATATTGTGTTTATATTTGCACGGAAACTTCTATGGATACAAAGTGAGATATTGGGTATAAGGGATGTTTTGTGCACTTTCGGTTCCTTTCTTGAGTGCTATGGGCAAATCAATGTCAGTTAAGGGATCAATGTTAGAAGGAGAGCTAAGAGATATTACCTCATTTCTAGAAGTTGGGTCTAATGATTGGTCTAGCCCTGGTTTAGGTTTTGGATTTGTCCTTCTTGAGTAAATCTATGAAAACCGATTGTCAGTAGCAGCCTTTCCCCCTTATGTTTGTGAACCATGTTATGGGAAGGGCTCATGTCCATGGGTTTGTGAAGAAGGCTCAAGTTTAGGTTCAGGCATAGGTGTGGGGGATGATTATAGTAAGTCAAGAAGGAAAAAATCATCTTTATCTTCCACAATTGATATCTCCCTTTGAAGATAAGGTTGGGTAAAATAGGGTTTAGTTTCAACAAAGGTAACATCTATTGAAATAAGGAGTTTTTTAGTCGGTGGATGATAGCTATTTTTTCTATGTTGAAGAGTATCCCACAAAGACACACTTAGTAGCTCTTAGATCCAATTTTCCTCTATTTGGGCCGTGAATATGAACAAATGAAACACACCCGAATACTCTAGGGGTAAGATGGTTTGTTGTATGAAGACCTGGATAAAACTAGGACAGGACTGCCACGGGACTTTGTAAATTTAACGCTTGGGGCAGTAACCAGTTTATGACGTGTGGTTGTAAGGATTGCTTACCCCCAAAATTGTTTTGGCACATTTTTTTGAAACAGCAATGCTCAAGTAGTATTTTGGAGATGACTGTTTTTTCTTTTTGCAACTCCATTCTGTTGAGGAGTGGAAACATAAGATGACTCATGAATAACCCCTCGTTTATGAAAATATGTGGAAAGGGTTTGGTTGAAATAATCCTTTGTATTATCCGACCTAAACCTTTTGATTTGTGTCCTAAATTGGTTTTGTATCATAGAAAAGAAATTGGGGAGGAGGTCACTCACATCAAATTTGGATTTAAGAATAAATATCCAGGTAACCCTTATACAATCATCAATAAATGAAATGAACCAACGTGCCCCAGAAACATTTGGAATGATCGATGGATCTCATATATCGCTATGAATCAACTCAAAAGGGAAATGACTTTTTTTATTACTGACAGGAAAAATAGCACGTACGTGTTTTGCAAGTTCACAAACTTGACAATGAAACTATCTGGTATCTAGTTCTTTAAACAGAAAAGAGAACATAATCTTAAGAGTTAAAAAAAGAAGGGTGTCCTAGCCTGTAATAGTGTAGCCAAACTGTCTTTATTCGGTAGATGTTGTTCAAAAAGATAGGTTAAGGGCTGGTTCCACTTGCCAACTGTTGGTTTCTTAAGTATAAACTATCCCATTTTTTAGCACATCTAATCATCATTCCCAAATCCTAGTCCTAAAACAAATAACAAGATGGCAGAAAAATCACTTTGGAATTCACATCGTAGAACAACCTGGATCCTGATAAATATTGGTGGATAGATTAGGCACATGAAGGACATTCTTAGAGTAAGTTTAAGACTGATTTTTATCTCATGTCCTAGCTACTGTGATCAAGGAACAATCAGCAATGCAATTTTCCTACTGTTGGAACAGGGTGAGTATGAGTGAAAAAACCAAGAGGAGTGAGTCATAGGGTCAGTGGTTCTAGAATCAATAATCCATGAGTTTTTAAAGAATGTATCCGAGGCATTTAAAGCATGAGAGATTGGAAGTTTATCTGAGTGCATCAACAAGCAGTTACCTGAAGTTGACAGTTTTTCAAGAGTACTTAGGAGATGTCTCAACCTCTCAATCTCTTCCTTGTTGAACTCCTTCGGTTCTTGGGTCTGTTCTTCCACTTGTGGTGCTACCATATTGTCTTGCCCTCGGCTCCATTGTTGTTGTTTGCCTCTGTTTACCCACTTCTTGCTTGGTTGTTTACCATTCAACCTTTAGCACATCTCTCGAGTATGGCTAGGTTTCTTGTAGAAGGTGCACCATAGGTTATCATGGTTGTCACTACTTGCAGATTTGGAGATTGTTTTCCCATTCTCCTCGTTTGGTTGGTCCTTCTTAAATGCATGACCTCCTCCATTAGCCACCATTGTTGAGGCTTCAATTGGTTTAGATTCCAACATTACATCCCGCCTACTTTTCTCAACTAGTATAATCAAAACAACTTCATTTAGTGAAGGTAAATCATCTTTGCTTAGGATTTGAACCCTCACCTAATTGTACGTTGAGGCCTACTAGGAAGTCATAGGTTAAATCTTTCTCTATGAAAGCCTTCAACGTTGCTATATCATCATTGTTTTGCATCTCAATAACTCAATAGTGATCCATCTCTTACCACAGTCCTTTTAGGAGATCAACATACTCTGTAATAGTCTTATTCCTCTGTTTTGTTGAAGTTATTTTGATCTTCAACTCGTAAATTTGGGCTGCATCCTTAACCCTCGAGTAAGTTTGTTAGATAGACTCCAGAACATTTTTTTGCCGTCAGTAGAAACATGCAGGTGTCACTGATTTTGGATGCCATGGAACTCCTAAGCCATGCAATTATCATGGAATCTTTTTCATCTCATGCTGCATAAGTCGGATCTTCCTTCTTCAGTCTGGTCCCCATGATATGACTAAACTTCCTTTTCCCTTTCAAAATGGCCCAAAACAATTGGGACCAGTTTAGGTAATTCTTCCCATTCAATCAATAGGTAACATTGACTTGCTGCAATTCTCCCGACAATTGAATCCCTAAGACTGCTAGTGTTTCTCCTATGCCGTGGGAACTGACCTTTCCTGTGGTGGTAGACATATTGTCGAGAAAACATGCGGCAGCAATGGACTCTGTCGCAGCAATGAAGGCTGCCGGTGATGGGCTGTAGCAGCAGCAGTTGAGACTCTGCAGCAGTGAAGGCTGTCGGTGCTGGAGCTGTCGACAGCTGCAGTAGAGGCTGTCAGCGACAATAGATCTGTCGGCAATGAAGGCCTGAGAAAGAAAGCCCTAGGTTTCTAATCTAGGCTCTGATACCATGGGGAAAATTATGGTAGAATTTTCTGTCTTTTATTCATTGAATCAGTAGGAATATATACACAATAGATACATAGGTATGGAAAAATCTCCTAATTGGGGTAAGCATCTATTTACAGAAATATAGACATAATCACAGCTACCAAGTTTTGATGTTTGAGTATTATTGATTCTTAATGGCTGCTTTTGCCTCAGGCTACCCTCTTCCTCTTCCTCCTCCTCATTTTTCTCTGATCTCCACCTTCTGCATCATAAAGAGATTTTGCATTTAAAGTGAAAATGCTAACTAATTGATAAGTAGGCTAGTTATTAATTTATTAGCCCATGGCTACAATCATGGTTATGAAATTCATTTTATACTGTCTGGTCGGTTCTGCTTCTGGCCAATACCTTAAATATTTTTCATCTTTTATTTATTTTCGGCTCTCAGCCTCACAAATCAAAATTTCAAACCTTGAAATTTAATTTTAAATACCAAAATATCAAATCACAATCTGTATAGTTGCTTCATAGATAGTTTAATTTTTTATTTCAGTTCTTCAGTATTTGTTTCTCTTTACAATAGTTTTTTTGGGATTAAGTATATGCATTTTTGTGCAATTCTTTTGGTGAGAATATATAGAATTTTTTAATATATTTCCTTTTATTTTTTATTTTTTGTACTTGTTTTGCTTCAATTGCTTGAGTTGGCCTTCTCTTCTCTGTATTTGAGTATCAGTTTTGCATGGTATTTATCTTTTTATTTTTATTGTTATTTTTTCTGTATCTATTTTGTTTAATATATCTTTTTATTTTTATTTTTTCTGTATCTAAGTATCTATTTCATTTAATACGTAAGTATCTATTTTGTTTAGTATCTGTTTTTTTATATATTAATTTTGCAATTTGCTTATATTGTTCTGTACTAGTTCAGATTTAATCTTAAAGAGATAAACGTCGATGTCTCATTGATACCCAAAAATAGTTCAGATTTAATTTATTATGGCAATGTATTCAAAATGGTACCTGGTATCGTTTAGTACTGGTGTCTTATTTGTTCTAATAAGAAAACATGTCCATTGTCCAATATGGAATCAACTATGGCTGTAATATTTTTGTTGAGACTAAACTAATAGTATAAAAGATAAAGTTATTTCTCTATTGAATAGTTTGAGTTTTTAGATTAGATAGTCATTTTAACAATTTAATATGATATCAAAGTAGGTAAAAGTTTTGAGTTTAAACCTTGTCACTAATCCAATATTTAAATTGTTGCACGTGGTTGGACTAGTCATTAATGAAGTCTGGTTATATGTGAGGGGGTGTGTTGAGACTAAAATAATAGTATAAAAAATGAAATAACTTTTTATCTAACAATTTAAACTTTTAGATCAGTAAACAATTAAAAAACTTTTAAGTGTTTTTTTCATTTATTTTGTTTTTTAATTATTTTTACCTTAGGATCTAAATCTTTGTAGTAACGGTAAGATTGTCCTCTATGATTGGATAGATTTGAATTATGAAAATAGTCTTTTGGCAAAAAAGCAATGGAAAAGCTACATATAAATATGACCCTTTCTTAACTTTTGCACAGTGTGGGGTCTTGTGTATTTGGAAATGCACTGTACTAAAGCTATAGAATGATAAGGTGGTGGTAAAAATCAACCACCAACGAACTCATAATCTGGTGAAATTATCAACTACGTTGGTCTGCTTTCATTTTTTTCACAGTTGTCACATGTTCACACACCACAGTCCATGATTTCATTCTGTTTCTATTTCCTTCTTCTACTTCTTATCTGAACGTCTTAACTTCACCGGCCATTGACAGCATCAAGAAAGTGTCAGATTTGAACGCAGTACGTGAGAGGCTTTCTCAGCGAGTGACAGAACTGCCAAGGTTGGTAGCTTCATAGTAGCAGTCCAAGTACAAGATCTTGATGATGATGCGTAGTGTTTAATTAATTTGCACCACTAATTAATCTCCGGCTTTGGTGGTTATCAGCATTACTGGCTGATTTGTTCGGGCTGCCGGAAGACGATATTTGACTAGAAGATGAAGAAAGCCTCACATTTGTTGTTCAGAAGATCAAGAAGCCATCGCATTCAGTCTAGAACTTGCTTCCTGCTTTCTTTTAAACAATGAATGTAGCTTGTGACAGGTGAAATTGTGCTTAATGATCTTTCAGGGTTTTTTTTCTTTTTTTTCTTTTATTTGCTGAGCCTGAGAATGATCTTCCAGGTTACTAGTAATTTTATGTTCCAAGTTTGTTTTTGGATGTACTCTATATTTTCAGCCCCCTTAAACCTGATGGGATATTTCCTTCCCCTATGACTTTGCTGTGAGTTTACACTATTTGAAGTTGTATGTTTGGGGTTAATTAGTGGGGTATGGTTAGAGATGGCAAAATGGGCCCGGCCCGACGGGTTGGGCCGTTGGGGCCCGGCCCGGGATCGAGCTAGGGCCAGCATTTTGCTGGCCCATTTAAGGCCGGGTCGATTTGGCCAGGCCCGCTTGGCCCGCTAATCGGCCACAACCCCCCCCCCCCTCAGCCTCGCCTCTCGCCCTTGCCCTTGCCCTCGCCCTCGCCCTCGCCCTCTGTCGCCCTCGCCCTCGCCCTCGCCCTCGTCTCGCCCTTGCCCTCGCCCTTGTCTCGCCTTTGCCCTCGCCTTTGTCTCGCCCTCGCCCCACCCCTCGCCCTCTGTCTCTCTCTCGCTCTCAGTCTCGCCTCTCGCTCACGTCGCCAGTCTCTGGGTCAAAAATGGTATCAAACAAAAAAAAAAAAAAAAATTGGGCAGGCTCGTTTGGCCCGCTGGCCCGTGTAGGGCCGGGCTAGGGCCAGCAATCTGCTGGCCTATTTTTAAGCGGGCCGATTTGGCCTGGCCCGCGGGCCACTTGGTGGCGGGTCGGGTCGGGCCGGCCCGTTTGCCATCTCTAGGTATGGTCCATCCCTTGTTAGACTTAAGATTGCACCACCAAACAAAAAAAAAAAAAAAAACTGGCTTAGTTCATGTGCAGACTTCTATTATTATAGTGATTTATACAAGGAAAAAAAAAACTTTGAAAAAGAAGTTATTTATCATAATGTAAACATAATTATATAATGCTTAATTAAACTGTGTTCTTTAGATCTAATTTGAATTTATAATAAGTTATTTATCATTTTAAAAGTAAGGGACCAATTTATAAATAAACTAATGTGACACTTGTCCTTACTTGGAATTAATTCTTGATTCTATATTGATTATGATATATGGAATTATTGATCTAATACATTGACTTATGACAAAATCAGAAGCCAATTTGGTATCCAGACACCTAATTAACACCAAATTGACCTACCCTTTTATAATACAACTTTACTAATTAATTTCACCAACCCAAGCACACACGATTACACCAAGCATTCCCTTACATTCTCCAAGAATAACTTTCTTTCTTTTGTGTTATTTATTTCATAAAGTGGCGCACTTATCCGGACGTTCGTATTCTAAAAAAAAATATTATTTATATAAATAATTAAATTATCGAAAGAATGATTGAAAATATCAAAATTTAAAAATATCTTGACGTAATTTGTCGTCTATGGATATTATAAAATTTGGTGGAGATAAAGTCCAGTCAGGTTTATCTCATGATAAAGTTTAGTCGAAATTCATGATTGATAAAATTTAACGATTGATGATAAAGTCTAATTTAACCATCGAACTTGTATATTTTGTCGTACATGGGGGGGTTGGTTTGGGCCACCAAATTGACTCAAAAGGGAAGGAGGAGGTATTTTGTCCACAGGATCCATAAATTCACCGTAGAGTTTGAAGAGGTGGAGGGCTCAGGATACATGTATCCTTGTTTCGTTTGCGACGCTACAGTATTGACAGAGGGTACAGATGCTCGGGTTGCTCATTACCGGCGCACAAATACTGTGCTGCATTGCGACCCACATTGAAGCATCCCATGCACCCACAACACCTTCTCCACCTCCTCCCTGTCCCAACTACTGACGCTTCTAACTATCTTTGCAGTGTCTGTGGGATTCGACCAAAAGCCTTGAGCTATCAGTACTGTTCCCAATCCGATTGCTGCTTTAATCTCTGCGTCAAATGCAGTTCGCTCAATTTCACCAAAGGAATAGTTAGCAGCCAAGGTGAAGTGGGAATTACTTGCAACCGAGGCCATCCGTTATATTCCTCTGGTATGGGTGGAGACATTCCTTTTTTCTGCTCTTACTGTGACTATATTCTGGGCCCGCATCTCTTTTATCTTTGTATCGAATGCCATATATCACATTTTGCCCCAATTTTGCCCAGTGGGATTAGGCAAAACTCTTTTTGGTGTTGTATATTACGTAAATTGTGTAGAATGTCCTAAAAGATTTTGGAAAGTTTTAAAATGTTCTAGAATATCCTAGAATGTTCTAGAATATTCCAAAAGACTCTAAAAATATGTAGACTAGCCTAAAAATGTCTAAATTAGTTTAGAGTAGTCTGAAAAGTTCTAGAACACCATAAAACTTTATAGAGTTGTGTAGAATATAGTAGAAGTAAGAGAAGCTTCTAGAGGAATTATAACTCCCATAGGATCAAATTGATATTCGTCGTCTATTAAGGAGGTGGAAGACTATAAATAGGAGTAGGCATACATTTATGAGTACGAAGTCAAATTAGAAATCTTGTAAAGTCTTTTTAAAACAATAGAAATTCTTTACTTTTTAATTTTCATTTCAAGTGTTTTTTCTTTGTTTCTACATTTCTTCTTACCTTCTAAAGTTCATTTCAAGCTATCTTTATAGCTTGTTTGGAGCATAAACTGACTTGATCACGACAAATTGTGACTAAGTGCCACATGATCATCGGAAAAAGTCCAAGTACGTGACACATATCATGCTACACCCCCTGTGTTCCGATATTCCATATGATATTTCACTTCCCATTGACCACCACCATCATCTCACCCTCCTACCAGCTCCCATATATATACCTACCCAATAAATGCTGCTGCATGTGCCTTTCTTTGCAATCCACACTCGATGCGCCATGCCAACTCCCCGTACCATCAAATTTGGGACTCACAAACACCCTGTGGCTTGCTTCTCCATCCAAAGAAAAACAACTGTAATATCTGCCATCAGACGTGCCTTCCGCCTTACTTTAGATGTGTGGCATGCAATTACAATCTTCATGTGCGCTGTAGTGTTAGGATCTCAAGTCTCAACCCTTGAGGCTCAGGCCGCACCCGGCTTGGACAGCAGCACGGGAGTTGGCGCAACTGGCGAGAGTTCTCAGCAACCCGATAGCAATGACAAGCATGCTGCGCCAAGCGAGGCCCCAACCTACCAAGCAGTGCACCAGCAGGCGCCATCTGGGGCCCCAGCCCAGCACCAGCATGCACAGTCAGCCCACAGTGCAGCCACAAGGGGCCAGCCTAGCCCAGCATGATGAAGCCCACCAGACCTGGCCCATCACAAGCCCAGTCCAGCAAGCCCATCAGCCCATTTCGTCCAGCCATCAGATGAAGACCAAGAGCCAAGTCAGTTCACTTGATCTGGCTCTTTTAATAGATACATAATTGCATACATTATGTACTTCCTTTAATTGCTCTTTTATTTTCAGCATTCATGTATCTCTTTATTTCCAGCATTATTGCTTGCATTCATGTAGTTGCTTAAGTTACATTCTCTGCATTCATGTACTTAGGCATCTAAGGGGTCATTGCCAGCCACTATATAAGGCTTTGATCTCCTTTCATTTGAGGCTAATGAGAAATCAAAAACGTAACCAGTGAAGTGTTCTTCACAATCCCGATTTCTACCTTCTATCCTGTGATAGTTAGGCAAAAATCACCCTTCCGGGAACTAGGGCATCCATCATTGGTGCTCTCGTTGAGAGTCTACCCACAGTCTCTTTTCGAAGCTCGGTGCTTGGAAGACGTTTCCAGAAGTTATCTATCCAACGGTCATCCAACAATGGCGGGAGGACAGACGCACAAGGACCGTATTGAGAATTTGGAGAACATGGCCAACACCATGGACGAAAAATTCTCACGATTGGAGCGGACGCTACAAAATCTGACCATCTTGGTGGAGCAGCAACAGGCGCCAAAGCGCAGCAGTAGCCGCTCATCTTCCCACAGGCGGCGATCTGTTGCATCAGCAAGCCACAAATCTGAATTGGGCTCTGATGGTGAATTCGAGACAGACGCACGAGACGGCAATTGGAATCCCACAAGCACCAACCGGCCAGCCTTCAAACCGCGCCTACAGTTTCCCACATTTTCGGGTGAGGATCCTATCTCTTGGCTCAACCGTGCCAATTTATTTTTCAAGTCACAAGACATGAGCAGCAAGGAAAAGGTGGAGTATGCCGCCTATTACCTTGAGGGCGAGGTGAGCCATTGGTGGCAGTGGCTGTCACGCACCTATGACAACCAAGGCAGGGGCATCCGTTGGAAGGATTTCAAAATGGAGGTACGCACCCGTTTTGGCCCTATCGGCTTTGTGGACTACGATGAAGTCCTATCAAAGATGCGGCAGACAGGATTCTTGAGGGACTACCAGCGGGAATTCGAAAGGGTGGCCACACAAGTCGAAGATTGGCCAGAGAAGGCCTTGATCGGGGCATTCATTGGGGGCCTATTTCCGGATATTGCTGCAGAAGTCAAGCTCCACCGACCCATCACGATGCGCCAAGCAATTGATATTGCTCGGCTGAAAGATGATCAACTGCGCGCCACGCGCAAGGCAATGGCATACAAAGGGCCATCCATGGCCGGATCTAGTTCTGGGGCGCCCAAACCCAAGCCACCACTTGCGCCACAACCCGCAACCAGCAAGCGCATACCACCAGGCGTCAAGCGCCTATCATGGGACGAGATGCAGAAGAGACGTGAGCAAGGCCTCTGTTTCAACTGCAACGAAAAATTCACCCCGGGCCACAAGTGCAAGGTGGCCCAATCATTTCTGATTGAAGTTGAAGAGCCACCAGAGGAGGAGGAATATGAAGAGTCAGACCCACAAATGCCTTATGACATGCCTGCAGCCAACAGCGGGGTGGAGGCCGAGGATCTGCCAGAGGTGTCCCTTCATGCGCTGGCAGGATCCGCTGGGCCACAAACCATGCGGGTGACAGCGATGCTCAAGGGCAAAGTTGCCAGCCTGCTGATCGACAACGACTCAACCCACAACTTCATCAACACCAAAGTAGCCCACAAGTTACAGATTCCGACTACCATCATTGAGCCATTTGAGGTGCGAGTCGCTAGCGGGGAGCGCCTGGCATGCACACAGCAATGCAAGGCAGTAAGTCTTAAAATCCAGCACATCTATATTTCTGTTGATTTATATGTCATACCCTTGGCTGGAGTAGACATAGTGCTGGGTGTACAGTGGTTGGCCCAACTGGGCAAAGTTATCTTTGATTACAAGCAGATGGCCATGGAGTTCACTCTAGGGGGCCGACAAGTTCGCCTATCCATGCAGCAGGGCACTCCTAGGGCAGCAGAGGTGAACCTGGTGCAGAAACTGATTAGGGCTGGCAGTGAGTGCTATGCCATACAGATAGCATAACAGCCACGCGCATCCGACAGTTTCCAATCCACCGATGTACCGCAGCTATCCACAGATGTTCAGGTGGTCTTGGCTAAATTCCCCACAGTGGTGCAAGAGCCCACAAACCTGCCACCAAGCCGGCCTTTCGACCATCGCATCCCACTTTTGGATGAGCAACCCATCAACGTTGCTCCCTACCGTTATGCCCACCATCAGAAAGAAGAGATTGAGAAGCAAGTCAAGGAGATGCTTCAGAAAAATCTGATACGGCCTAGTACCAGTCCTTTCTCATCACCAGTTTTGCTAGTCAAGAAGAAGGATGGGACATGGCGCTTCTGTACAGATTATCGAGCCCTCAACAAAGCCACAGTTAAGGACAGATTTCCGATTCCAGCCATTGATGACATGCTAGATGAGCTAGCAGGATCCACCATTTTCACCAAGTTAGACTTGCGGGCAAGCTATCATCAAATCAGGATGCACTCGGGAGACATACACAAGACAGCATTTCGCACGCATCATGGGCACTACGAGTACATGGTCATGCCCTTTGGCCTGTGCAACGCACCATCCACATTTCAGGCGGCCATGAATCACATTTTCCAGCACATGCTACGTAAGTTTGTGCTAGTATTCTTCGATGATATCCTGGTTTATTCGAAGACTAGGGACCAGCATTTGCAGCACTTGGAGCAAGTCTTGAGCATACTGGCCCGAGAAAGTTTCTGCATCAAGCTGTCCAAGTGTGCTTTTGGGCAGACCGAGTTGGAGTACTTGGGGCACAGGATCTGCCCTGAAGGCGTCAAGGTAGAGCCACACAAGATTACAGCCATCCAGTCTTGGCCGAAGCCGAAGAATGTTTCCCAACTGCGAGGATTTTTGGGACTTACAGGCTACTACAGGAAGTTTGTGCAACACTATGGGGCCATTGCTAGGCCATTGACGCAGCTATTGAAGAAGGATAAGTTCCAGTGGACAGACGATGCTGACCACGCCTTTGCCGCATTGAAGCAAGCCATGACATGCACTCTTGTCTTGGCCATGCCAGATTTTGCACAGCAGTTCGAGGTTCACACTGATGCCAGCAACATTGGCATTGGCGCAGTATTGGTGCAGCAAGGTCGACCAGTGGCCTTCCTCAGCAAAGCCCTTGGCCCAGCCAAAGCCGCATGGTCTGCATACGCCAAGGAGATGTTGGCAATTATTGAGGCAGTGAGGGTATGGAGACCCTATTTGATGGGGCAACGATTCAAAATCGTAACTGACCAGCAGCCTTTGAGGCATTTATTGGAGCAGCGCATAGTGACCCCAGACCAACAGAAGTGGGTGGCAAAGTTGATGGGGTATGACTATGAAATTGTCTACCGACCAGGGGCGCAAAACAAGGTTGCTGATGCCTTGTCTCGACGAGATGACAGCCCTCAGCTACTGCCTATCACGGGGCCAAATTGGGCAATTTGGCAGCAGATCAGAGATGCCTTAGCCACCGACCAGCGCAGTCAGGACTTGATTGAAGCTAGCCAGGACACTGAGACTGCCAGCGACTATGAGTACCGCAACGGGCTACTGTTATACCGAGGCAAAGCTTATGTGCCAGATGCTGATGACCTGCGCACTACCCTTGTGCGGCACTTCCATAACTCAAAGGAAGGAGGACATTCCGGAGTTTACCGCACATGGCAGCGACTCAACCGACTATTCCATTGGGAAGGCATGAAGCAATAGGTTGCTAGGCACGTGGCGGAGTGTGACACTTGCCAGCGCGCCAAGAGTGACTCGACCCAGCCTAGCGGTCTATTGCAGCCATTGCCCGTGCCAGAGCAGATTTGGGAAGACTTGAGCATGGACTTTGTGGAAGGCCTGCCAAAGTCACAGGGGTACTCTTCTATACTTGTTGTAGTTGACAAACTTAGCAAGTATGCCCACTTCATACCCCTCGTGCACCCCTTCACTGCACAGTCTATTGCAAAAGTATTCATGCAAATAGTGGTCCGCTTGCACGGCCTATCTCGGACCATCATGACAGACAGGGACAGAATTTTCACCAGCCATTTCTGGAAGGAGCTTTTCAAGACTATGGGGACCGAACTATCAGCCAACTCTTCCTATCACCCACAAACCGACGGTCAAACTGAGGTAACCAACAGAACTTTGGAGCAATACTTGCGGTGCTTTTCACAAAGCAACCCGCACACATGGGCCGATCGTATCGCATGGGCAGAATACTGGTATAACACCTCTTTCCATCAGTCTTTGGGGCGTAGCCCATTTGAGGCAGTGTATGGGCGAGCACCGCCAACATTGGTGTCTTACACACCGCAGTCTGCCAAGATGGACACTGTGGACCGAGAGCTTATTGATCGAGATGAGCTGCTGGAGGAGCTCAAGACCCACTTGTCCAAGGCACAGACCCGAATGAAGAATTACTATGATCAGGGGCGACAAGACCGACAGTTCCAAGAAGGAGACATGGTCTATGTGAGGCTGCGACCACGAAGGTAGAAGAGCGTCACACTTGCAGCCAAGATGAAGCTTGGCTATCGTTATTAAGGGCCTTACAGGATTTTGCAAAAGATTGGGCAGGTTGCATATAAGCTGGACTTGCCAGCTGATACTCGAGTCCATTCGGTGTTCCACATTTCCCAACTGAAGCGCAAAGTAGGCAACTTGACCGATGTGGTGCATGACTTGCCACAGCTCAACGAAGACACTACACTGCTAGTCCAGCCCTTGCGAGTCCTAGACTACCGTGTGGTCAAGAAGAACCGGAAGAAGACACCCGAGGCATTGGTTCAGTGGGAGAACATGTCACCAGAGGAAGCAACTTGGGAGTCAACTGAGTACTTGGCCTACCAATTTCCGCATCTGCACCTTGAGGACAAGATGCTTCCGAAGGGGCGGGGAATGTTAGGATCTCAAGTCTCAACCCTTGAGGCTCAGGCCGCACCCGGCTTGGACAGCAGCACGGGAGTTGGCGCAACTGGCGAGAGTTCTCAGCAACCCGATAGCAATGACAAGCATGCTGCGCCAAGCGAGGCCCCAACCTACCAAGCAGTGCACCAGCAGGCGCCATCTGGGGCCCCAGCCCAGCACCAGCATGCACAGTCAGCCCACAATGCAGCCACAAGGGGCCAGCCTAGCCCAGCATGATGAAGCCCACCAGACCTGGCCCATCACAAGCCCAGTCCAGCAAGCCCATCAGCCCATTTCGTCCAGCCATAAGATGAAGACCAAGAGCCAAGTCAGTTCACTTGATCTGGCTCTTTTAATAGATACATAATTGCATACATTATGTACTTCCTTTAATTGCTCTTTTATTTTCAACATTCATGTATCTCTTTATTTCCAGCATTATTGCTTGCATTCATGTAGTTGCTTAAGTTACATTCTCTGCATTCATGTACTTAGGCATCTAAGGGGTCATTGCCAGCCAGTATATAAGGTTTTGATCTCCTTTCATTTGAGGCTAATGAGAAATCAAAAACGTAACCAGTGAAGTGTTCTTCACAATCCCGATTTCTACCTTCTATCTTGTGATAGTTAGGCAAAAATCACCCTTCCGAAAAACTAAGGCATCCATCATGTAGTCCAGCCTTAACCCCGACCATCAAGGATGCGCATCATCTGACTCTCACCCTGTCCTCAATGAAAGACGTTAATTTCTAAGCCGCTCAACTGGTACTACTGTCACATTTGTCACCTTTACATATTTTCACCAGGTCCCACTAATTACTTACTGTTGTGCAGAATGCCACTTTGTTGCTCATGTTGAATGCGTCAAATCCGAGGTACGTGCACCCATTCACTAATCATAATACAACAACTATTGAGTAATACCTAGAGGAATGATATGATGCTCAACCGGGGCAGGGGATGGTTCCCCCCCTAAATGGGCCCACAACTTCTCTCTCTTAATTTGTTAGCATCAAACAAATGTTACGTATAATAAAATCGTAATTATATAATACTTTTAAATATGTACCTGTTATATATTATAATAGCTGACGATAATAAAATAAGAAACATATTAGCCTTTTATTTTTCAAATTTATTCTGGCTGATTTTTTCTACTTTAACTTTGTTGTCATAAATTCATTTTGTAACGATAGTGTACCTTTTCTTTTTAAGTATCACAGTCTTTAATTCTCAACATGCTACCCGACCCCATTAAGTTTAAGAAAGTTGGTCAAGAATAGGGTGATAGTGCTTCTCTATCATATTTCTTTTTGCCAAGAATAAATTGTCAACTGTAACTTACCATCAACGTTGAGGGTAATCATGCTAGTTCGCAAGTTTCAGTCAAGGACCCAAGGTCATATATATATATTGGGTAAAGGACCAGGTTGAGATCAAATGTTTTACTTAAATTATATTTTTTTTTATGGGTAAAGGACCGAGTCGAGGTCAAATGTTTTACTTAAATAATTCAGTATTGTTTATTGGAAAGAACAGAAAGATGAGGTTTAAGGGCTACTTTTGCTTGGTTGCTTGATCAAATGCCTTTCTTATTGTCCTACATATATATATATATCCCTTTTGGTTGCGTTTCCAAAGTTTTATTTTTAATTGTCACTTGTAAATGCCAATTCTTTTGATAGGCTTAAACATGTAGTTGAGGATGTAGGGATATACTTGAATCGTGTTTTTCTTAATTAAAATCTTGAATTTAGATTTTGATTTTGATTTGATCAGATTATACGTATGCTGGAAGAAGATGGGTCCTTGACAAATCAAGCATAATGCTTGAGGAAGACACAAATAAGACCAAATTAAGCAGGCACTAGCGGAGTGGAGAGGAGTTCTTAACAGTAGTTTATTATGTGATGTGGATTGAGTGTTTACTTTTGGTTAAGACAAGCATCTTCTTCTCAAAGCAAGAATATCTGAATTGTTGAATTAGGTGAAAAAGGTTGCTGCAATGCCACCTCGATGATCCTGCACTTGAGAGAATACTACTCGAGTGCCCTTAAATGGGCCAATGGTAGTAGAAGACACGAGTTATGAATAGAAGATTTATTAGCAGAAAAAGAAGTCCAGACAAGACAGCATGTTGATTTGGCCTTACATGAACCTCTCTTTCTCATTGCAAGAAATTATTATGTAGTTTGCATCAGACAAACATAAAATTTACCCGACGTAAACAAAATCAGAGAGGGAACGTGAGCCTCAACCCCCCTCCCCACCACTGGCCCTGCATGCCCGCATCAGATTTGTCCAATGCAGACAACAAAATAGAACTCTAGACGCGAATAATAGAACAAAACTCTCATTGCATTCAAATCAACATGCATCGTGTCAAAAGGCCCTCTCACCCCCAACAAAGCCTAGACCAGGGTCTCGTCCTTGCTATCATTGTTCCACTTACAACACTATGGTATCTATCTCCCCATTATAAGATCATCAGGATGCATTTCAACTTCACTCACCCAATTCAACAATCTAAATACAAGCGTGCTTGGAGGCCCTCATTCCCACATTTGAAAGGTAAATGTTTGACCAGAAACAACTCCACTTTATTCTAACAATTAAGACTCAATTTTCACCATCATCGATGTGTCAATGATCAATGAGAGTTTCCGACGCCAAATCATATGACAAAAGCACCACTCCATACTCCATTATCAATGTTTAAGCTTCAAATGGCTCGCTAGAGAGTGAAAAATTGCTCCCTATTGCATTTGTTCTAATGACTCTCTTGCAAATCTGAAATTGGAAGAAGACGCCGACAACAAGAAGCAATAACGGCGGTGGAGAAGAACAAACATTACAGGTGCCAACGACGACTTGCAGGAGCAGCGGCGGCGGCAGCGCCAGATTCGGCAAAAGCAACTACGGCAACGAGTAGTGGCAGTGACAAGGAGCAACGGCTGCAACGACTCCATCCTCCAAAGCAGTGACAAGCTTCTTGTGGTATATCATCATAGTTTGTGTATTTTGTATATATTGAAGTATTGAATGAATTATATTTTGTATATTTGGTTATTGATTTATGTATTTGATTATTAATTTTTTATATACGTATATTTGATTATTTTGTGTATTTGACTATACATTTCTTTGTATATGAATATTTGATTATTTTGTGTATTTAATTACATATTTTGGGGAATTTGCAAAATAATCACAATAAAGTCTCTCATGACCTTCACCTCTATTGCTATTGATGACACGGTATGAATCCACGATGACGTGAAAAAAAGTCGCGATTCATATGCTAAACATAGTGTTCAACTAAAATTGTAGCAATAGCCTCATTCTCTTCATCATCTTCAACTTTTTCATGGATCATTTGAATGAACATACGAATGTTGTTGGATATGATAGCTAACGCGAGATTATTAAAGATTGGTAATGACAGTTGTTTTAGATTTGTGGGTTGTAAATTTTTTTAATCAAATAGATCATCTATTTATAATACATAGGAATATAACCGTTGTTAGAATATTCTAATAGAATATAACTGTTGTTAAAATATTCTATTGGAATATAGTCATTAAAATATGACTGTTGTTGAAATTTTAATTTTAACATATTAAAATATAAAATTTTAAATTATGAAAATATTTCAAATAATTTTGTTAAATAATCATTTTAAAAATATTAGTAAATTTATTTACAAATATATTAAATATTAAAAAAATCTAATACCATGAGATTTATTATTAAATTATCAAATAAATAATAAAATTTTATAATAATAAAAATTATAAGGTAAAATAAATAAAATTAAAATTTATTAATAAATAAGTGGGATAAGGGATTGAAATAAAGAGGAAAATAAGGAATGTGATCAGAGCATGTACAATTTTTTAGACAAAATCAAGATAAAGAGTAAATTATTTATAATATAATAGAGAGTGAGATAGGGAGATCGCATAGAGAAATCACCATTATCACGATGATTGTCAGTGTAAAATGGACCAAGGCATCCGAGCTTCTTCGATAGCATTATTTATTCTTAATGACCTTCCAATTCCTGTTTTCATCCATGATGACCTCAAACTTGAGAAAGGGCAGCAGTAACTCTTTGGCATTTAGTGTAAGCTATAAGCCTTGAGCTATGACACCAACATGGAATTCTACCCTCACCACCCCCTCCCCCCCCCAAGTTAGAAGTCATCAGGATTTCCTAGATATGCAAGGGTTCCAAGTACATGAAGCTTCAACGGCCAAAATAATGGAGGAAGACCTGCTTTATAAATTATTTACCAGTTAGCACCCTGGGTTATAGGGCTTAGTCATCCCTTGCGATTCTCCAACCAAGCTTAGATAGAATAAAGGAGTGCCTGCCAATTAAACAAAAGGTTTTTCTTTTCCTGCTGTATTCTTTACACTGGAAGTCTCTATTGAGCCCTCAGCTTCTCCTTATCCAGGAAAAGGGCATCAAGTGGTAACAGAATGGGTAAGAGTTCTATTAGCCAATTACGGGAACGGAACTTCCATTTAGCCAACTATTGAGGGTCCTTGAATGGATGGATTAACAGAGTCCTTGTGGTAGACTCTGAATTGGCACAATTCTCAATCAGTGTCACTCTTCTCTAGTGGAGTATAATGTGAAATGGTGTAGACTATAAGCAGGGAATCACAATAGGTGTCAAGCACTCATGTATCGTCAGAGCTGGGTAGAGAGAGCTAGATATTACCGGAGGCGACTTGAGCTCCCTAGTTTATGATGGATGCCTTAGGCCATTGTGCCAAAGTCCAGCAAATGTGGACAGTCAATTACTTCTTGACACTGTTAATAAGGTAGAACGTACGAGTTGATTATTACTCTTCCAACTCCCACATATATACTGGTTGTGAATATTACTTCCAAAGCACCTTAAATTAAATCTAAAAATGAAAAAGGAAACCTTGAAAGTAGATTCAATCTAAATGTGATGATACAAGCTATTTCCTGCCTTCAATTCCAAATTTAAGCATATGCTTTCTATTCAATGGTTAGGTACATGTGAAATGAACCAGAACAAGGTTTACCAGTGATTGTTGAAGAAGAATCGAGATGCCCAGAAGCCTTCTGCTTCCTTAATGACCGCCAGTCATCAATATATGCCAGTTGCTCTAGATCTAAACTTGGAAGTTGTAGCTGACCAAGAAGTTCCAATATCCTTTCTGCCTTTCCAAGTAGAATTATTGTGCGGCGGACATTTTCTTCCCGTTCCTCAATGGTGCTCTGATGGCATTCCATAAGCATAGCTCTCGGTAAGTTGGTTAGACAAGCAGATAATATGTCAGCTATCATGACAATCAACCTTTCAAATAATCTCTCACTACCATCATAGTCTCTGGCTTCATAATCCAACAAAATAGTTTGACTTATTCTGTACATGATATTGGCGGCCACCATCTTGATGGACCACTTGGAAGGGCTCTCCCTAAGACATTGAAGAGAACCATTCTTATGGAATTCAAAAAACCTGTTCTTCGCAATATCAGCAAACTCTTTTAGTACCTTTTCTGGGCCTTTTGCTTGGAGAGATATCTTGTGGAGATCCACATCCAGCCATTTGCCATACACATGAATTTCCAGCCACAAAGTTTCAGCTGCCTTACTTACATTTTTAAACTCTTTTTTGTCATTCAGGTTATTCTCCACAACTTTCACATATGCAAGGCCTTCACATACGCTTCTTATCAACTGTTTAACTAAATGGCGTTCAATACCAGGGAGCGCAACTGCAATAGCTGTTAGTGTCACCACCGGAAGAGCCCAAGAATTGGGAGGTTCTTCAGCTTCCAGAGAAGGAACCTCGTCATTATCAAACTCGCTTACTCCATTAAGTACTTGACGGGACGTGGATTTCTCCACAAGTTGTATGAGATTCTCTGGCTGTTTCCTTTTCCCCATCAAGTACCAATATTCAGTAATGTTCTTATTGTTTTCCATCATCACATCAACCAATTCTTCTTCACCTTCAAGATGCAAAACAAAACGACTGAGATCTAGCTCTGGGCCAGGCAGTGATCCGGATCCTGAGTCATTGTCTCCGAGGCTATTATTACATTTAATTTTGAGCAGCTTCTTCAATTCCGCGCAGTAGTAATAGCATAGCCGGAGAAAGCTCATAAAGAAAATGGAAACCAACATCACCCATTTGCTCACCATCACTATCCCAGTCTGAACTTGAATACAGAAACCCAGAACTAGCTTTTTTGTGTCATGGACAATTTTTTTGCAGAGCCTGCCAGACATTTCTAATTCCAATGGAGATTCCTTCCATTCTACCAATCTCGAGATCCAGTACCACTCCAGATTAGAACTGCGTTTCGCAGGCATACTTGCTTTCCTTGGGCACTTAAAATTAATTGCATTAAACCACCTAAGAGCAGGGGCAATAGTCCCTGCAACCACTGCAATAACTTGGGTTACAAAAATCAAAGTAATCGACCACTTATATTCCGACTCCCCACTGCAAAATTTGAATGACCTCGGGATGAAGTAAGTTCGAAGGATAGCTTGCGTTAAGGTCATCGCAGCCAGAAGGCAGAACGCACCGGAGGCAGTGCAGGTCGCTGATCGGCCTATCACAAACTGCGGGGCACAGGTATTTGCCATCATCCAAAATTTTGTTAGATCCCCTTTCAGTTTCTCAACCACCGACTTCTTCCCAGTTCTTTTGTAGCATTCTTCCATAGCCATTTTAAGTTTCTTAGTGTACTTCAGGTCAAAGTAATGTTTCGTAGTTGGGACAATTAGAGCAGAAGAAGTCAAACTTGCAAGCAAAACAAGCATAAGAAACATAAGAAAAGCATGCTCTTTCCAGTACACATAAATAACCCCAGTCCCCAGTTCGATGCAAATGTTCACAATTGCAGTAATAACAAGAATCCCCAAAGCCATGATGTTCATGAAAATTTCCTTGTTTTCCGTTGTCCCAAGAGAAGGCATGGAATTACCCATCACAGTGCAGATCAAGGTGGAGCTGCTGAGCTTCACGAGCTGATCCCTGGGGCGAGGCATGGAGGTGTTGAGGTCCACCGACAATTTGATGGTGACGCCTATGAGAGTCAGAGTGGTGGCGTTGAGAGAGAAGAATTTGCAGGGGAACCAGTACTTGCGGTGGCGGAAGCCGTACAAGGCGTCGACGGCCATGGCGATTGCGCAGAGAGCAGATGCAGCGGCGATGTAGATGCCGATCCATGGCATCGGCTGACTGAATTTTGAGTCATTGAGGTTACCATCGATGGTGCATCCAAGCTTTACCATTTCAGTGTAGTAGTGTTCTTCAAGCCGGAGCCTGGAGCCTGGAGCCGCGGTAGCGACAATTGCCTTGCTTTGCTGGTGGTAATCAGCCAAAGGGCAAGGGCAAGGGCAAGGGCAAGGGATATCTATCACGCATCCATCAGGTTATTGATAATTTTTGTAAATAAATAATTTAGTAAATGTCATTCTTTTTTTAAATCAAAAGGAGTGGTAATTGATGACGTAAGTTATTTTTGTTTTATTATTTATGGGGGGCTTAACGTTAAGAAATATTTCTTTTTGCCGGCTATGTGTTTCTAACCAATAATATATATTATTGTTACATGTAACAACTTTACATATTTACTATTTATTTATAAAAAAAAATAATTGAACTCATTACATTAATATTTATTCTTCAAAAAATGCTATTGGTACACCCATTTTGTACATCTTGGGTTACATAAGGGGGTATTATGACAAAAAAAACCCTAATGAGACGCATAGAGGCGCATGAGACGCATGTGAAGCGCAGGGTATTTTGGTCATACTACCCCTTTATGTAGTCCAAAATGTACAAAATATGTGTATACCTAACATAATTCTTATTCTTCATATGGTAGTTGGTAAAGCCTGAAACCCTGAACCTAAAGTATGGACATAAAAGGCTGCTACATTATTTTAGGAGAGCTTTCGTGTCTTTTATTTTATATATATATATTCATTTGTTAAAAGGATAAATTTTCATAAAATTATTATGTTATTTATATCGACTAGTATAGTGTTTGTTTGACCTGAGTAAAATCAAAGAAAGAATGTGAATCCAAGCATGAATTTTACTCCCTATATACTTGAGTCATATTTGTCTGACTCAAGACTCTAGAACCTATTAAATTTGTTTATTATGAGAGGAAGCGGAATTCATCACTTGATTGTAAGTAAAAGAATGTGAGATTTATTTCTTTGAATGGAAATTTATTAGAGATGGTTTGAATGGGTAACAATTGAAATGTTCCAAATTTTAACAGTGATTGGGTGGCATTTGGTGGCCACATATATATATATATATATATATATTGATAGAACACCTCTCTTGAAAATTGACATTGCAGCTGACCATTGTGCCATATATTTTATTAGGTAAAGATATGCAACTAGAAATTTGGCAGAAATAATAATATTTATTAATAATTATATAGAACTCGTATTTTTAAACATTTGTCAAATTATTTAAAAATATTATTATACTATTTTATTTTATATATAAAAAACATTCGTTCATTGTCAGTCAGTGTCAAATATAAGGCACTATACTTTTGACTACTCGATGGATCCGTTTGTTTACTGTGCTTTAGAAATGGTCAAGTAATTTATTATACGTTTAGGCTAAGAGATAATTTAATCATTATTATATTTTAAAAAGTATTGAATAAACTACTATACTTTAGATCTAAGATCTTGTTAGACATTATATAGGGTTGCAAATGAATCGAGTTGTTTGTGAGCAACTTAGTATTTGATTTGATAAAAGCTCATTCGAGTTCGCTCGTTAAGATAAACGAATTAAATTTGAATCTAATTTTAAAACTCAATTTGTAGATAAATTAAGCTTGAGCTCAGTAAAGTTTGGTTCATTAACTCGTAAACACCCGATTAAAAACTCACAAGCATATCCAATTAAAAATTCGTAATTAGCTCATAAAAGCAGACTCATTTATAAATATATTAATAAATTTATTTATAATTTATAAATATATTATTTTATAATTAAATAATATATGTATATGTTAAATATATATTTTATAAATATATTATTTAACATATGTTCATGTATATACATATATCATCATTATATTATTTATTAAATTTAGTGAGGCAAAAAAACCCATTTTTCGCCTATTCCACTCTATCTTCTCTCTCCCTCTTTTTCTTTCGTCGCATGTTCCTCTTCTTCTCTTGCAGTCTACAATTGTTTGTTCTGTTTCCTCTCGCCATCTCGCATCTTGCCACTAGATTTTTCCTCCCCGTCACCACTGCATGCCATTTTTTTTACTGCCACCACTGCAAAACCTCTTCTTTTAGTGATGGTGAGCTTGAACTCAGGTTTTCAGCCGAATTGACAAGCTAAGCTCGAGTCGAGCTTTCAGGCTCAACTCGAGCTCGAGCCTAAATGTATGTCAAGCTGGATCGAGCCTAATGAGCATTATAATAGATGTCTTCTTAATGAGCATTTTAATTATATTAACACTAACTCTTATCTTTAATTAAAATAATCCCAAACTGTTGCAAACGGTCAAATTATTATACTCTAAATTTAGATTTAAAAAATCTCACACAATTATAATTTGTGTTTTTTTAAAGCATCGTGATGAATTTAATCTTAAATCTTAAAATATAATAACTTATTTAATTACTTTCACAACAACTCTTCACTGGTTCTTCATTTGATGGACTATTGCCAAACACTAGAGGGCCGGCAGGCCAACTTGACTTTTTCTTCACTTCTCCATTTTTCTAAGTAACTTGACAAACTCAACGTATGTGAATTCCAATTCACGCAAAGGAGCTTATCAAAGCAGGCAGCAGGTCTCATCTACATAGTAAACTATACCCTTACGGGGGAGGTTTTGCTTTTCAATAAGCCCTATTGATGATGGTCAATTACACTCAACAATAGAAAAACACACAAAAATCTAAATTATTAAAAATGATGCTAACATCCCTTAATTTTATTAGTCACATATCTTTTTTTTTTTTTTTTGCCATGAGAAACAATTGTTAAATTTTTTAAAATTCATTAAATCTTAAAGGATAAATTGCAAAGAACACCTCTAAGATTTGGAGAAATTGCAAGAAATCCTTTGACATTTGAGACATAGCAATCCCCCATGTTATTAAATAAAGAGATAAAATGACTAATTCACCCTTCATTCTTTTTTCTCTCTCCTCATATTGAAAAATAAAAAATAAAAAATAATCCATGTTAGAATCCACTTTCATGTTGGTGCCAATGATAAACCTAATGGGTTCTATGTCCGTGTCTATGCCAGTGATGAACCTAGATATGGGTTCATCATCGGGCTTCATATTGAATGCAAATTTGGTTATGAAGAAGAAAGAGACAGAGAAAAAAAAAAATCAAAGTGAAAGAGAAGAGAGATAAAGGAAGAGAGTGAGTAAGACACTATAGGTTCGAGATGAACAATGAACCCAAACCTAGGTTAGAAGAAAAGAAAGAAAGAGAAAGAGCAAAGATGAAAAGAAAAAAGTAGAAGATGAAGAAGAAATCAAAGAGAGAAACATTTCGTCACAAACCTAGATTTAGGTTCAAAGAGAGAGATAAACGAAGAAGAAGAAATTATATATATAAAGAGAAAGAGAAGATGAAGAAGAAAAAAATAAGTTAAAGATGAAAAAAAAATCAAAGAGATAGAGAGAGCAAAACATTTCATCTTAAACCTAGATTTAAGTTTGAGATAAACAACGAAGCTAGATTTAGGTTCAAAGAAAAAGAGAGAAACGAAGGAGAAAAAATTATATATATATATATATATAAAGAGAGAGGGGGAGGGGGGAAGGAGAGAGAAACTATTTATCTTGAACCTAGATTTGGGTTCAGAGAAGAAAAAGAAGAAAAAAAAAAAAAGAAACAATTAGAATATATATATATAGAGAGAGAGCGAGCGAGCAGATGCCTACAGTCATTGTCACGATCACTGTTGTGAACAATCTCCCGGCTACCTCCATGACTAAATGCCCTCATTGTTGCATAGACAATCATTGTTTTCCATTGTAGTTAGTCACCAATTAAGAGAAAGAAAACGTTATATAGAGTAGTTATTTGAAAAGAGGGAAAAAAAGAATATGAAAAGAGAAAAATGGGTTAAATATAAGGATATTTTATTATAAATATATTCTATAAAGTATAATATTTTTAAATAGTTCATTTGTCGAAATTCCAAGTACATGAAAATATTAAGGAAAGTCATGATAAGTTACTCATATTATTCTGAGATGTGATGGGTCACTCCCATTATTTATTATTGAGAGTTTCTAGTTATAAAAATATATACTTATTGAGCTTAATTTCTTGATGGAAGAAAGGCAGATAAGTTATGAAATACCATGGGTCCCTGGACCCTAGTTTAGCCTGTATATTTGTTGAATTTTTATAGAGACAAAGCATAAAAAAGTTCTTAAGAAATAACAATGAGAACGTGAAATTGAAAAATGTTGCAAAAATGCCTCATTAGTTGCATTATGTAGACATGGGCTGCTGACATGCGCATGGGAAGTGGTCAAACTGAATATGCCCTCTCTTACCAAGTCTTTAGGAAGTTAGTAATGGGTCAGTGTCAATACATCTTCCTTAAATACAAAAGAGTTTTAATAGAAAACTAAAATGAATGACTCCTAATTACTAGACATGATCTTCCTATTAGCAAACCAAAAAATCAAATACCACTGGCCTACTACTAACTTCCTAAAGACTTGGTAAGACATGGCATATTCAGTTTGACCACTCCCCATGCACATGTTAGCAGCCCATGTTTGCATAATGTAGTTGATGAGGCATCCTTGCTTCAGTAGCTGCAAAGGCCTATTTTGCTTCTTAAAGTTTCAAATCTAGCTTTGGATAAGGCTTTGGTTAACACATCTGTAATTTGATTCTCAATTTTGCAATAAAGCAAACTGACTTCACCTTCTTTCTGTACTTCTCTTAAGAAATATAACTTAATCTTAAAATGTTTAATCCTGCCATGGAAAACAAGATTATTTGAGATTGAAATTGCAGCTTGATTATCTATATGAATCTGTGTCGACTCCTCTTCCATGCGTAAGTCTGCAAGTATCTTCCTTAGCCAAAGTGTTTGATTCACAAATGCAGTGGTTGTAACATACTCAACCTCAGCTATGATTTGAGCTATCACATCTTGCTTCTTTGAGCACCATGAGAACATTCCTGATCCAAAGCTAAAACAAAAACCTATTGTGCTTCTCTTGTCATCAATTGAACCTACCCAATAACTATAAGAATAACCATGAAGTTTAAAATCTTGACAGTTGAAATATTTGATACCATAATTTACTGTGCCCTTGATATATCTAACAATCCTCTTAGCAGCTTGAAAATGCACCTTGTAACACTTCATTTTTTCCAAGCATGCGTTAATCCCAGATTTTGGGGATATTTTTTTTTTCAACGTACACTTAATGCAAATTTTTCTTCAACAATCCCATTCTACCTTCTTAACATATCAAACCTAATGATCAATAAGTTAAAATAAGTAATATCATCATAAATATAGAAACAAGATCGAAATTTCAAATGATACATAACCTTAAACGTTTCGTTTATAACATAGAAACCGTACCATCGTTTTATATCACATTTTCAAAACAAAATACATGACAACTGAATATTTCTCATATAACCAAAAACCTACTATAGACCTAATATGTAAATAACGGCTACATCTTGAAAACCTCTTTTCCTTTGGCATCGCTACTTTCACCTGAAATATTTGAATATTTCAAGGACATAGTCCAAATTAGATGTTAAGTAACGGTTCAAAATTTTTTTTTATGAGTGTATGCATGACCATGAACTGACATATCCTGACATGTCCCAACCCTAAAAGAATTCCATATCAGAGCTTAACCCAATCCCTGGGGAAAGAGGAATCTCTCTAAGGACAACATAACTATATCAACGCATTGGCAAGACACAACCTTAGCTTAAGAGGGGAAATATCAACACATCTCCTCGACACCATAGGAACAATCGTTACCACTCCCATATCAAAAAGGTCAACATCAACGCAGAAACTCGGGTAACACACCACTATCACGTTAGAGATTACATTCCCACTTAAAAGCAATTCAAAAACATTACCCATTTTCAATACACATGCCAATGCCATAACCACAACATGTAATGATGCATCACATAAAAATGACATTTAATGCACATATTTTAATGCACGAATTTCAATGCACATAAATTAAATAAAACAGTTTTGGGATGAATCATCCTCATAAAATCAACCAATCGCTGGTTAAACCATTTGCATGAAATAATTTAAGTTTTGGGTTGAATAACTGACAAATAAACCAAGTTTTAGATCGAAACATTCACAAAAAAAACAAATTTGAAATATAAATTCTCACATGCCACAAACCAGTTTTTTTTAGTAGAACTACTCATCTTGAATACAATTCAGATTCGTGCCCAACCTTGACTCTCATGTTAGACTTTTAAATGTTAAATTCTGCGCCCCAACACTCCCTTGTTTAATTCAAAGGAGAAAGCGAGTAAAATACCGACGCCACCTCACTAATTGTTACCTTATCATCCAAATTTACTTTTCTAGGCCCGAGCATGTTCTTTAAGTTTCAAATAAATTTCTAGAGTTTTTTCAGAAGCTTTCTACTATTTTTGCCTTTTTTCCTTCTTTTTTTTTTTTTTCTCTTCTTCTCTCTCTTCCTCATTTTTCTCTTTTTCTTCTTCCTTCCTCTTTCTTTTAAGCCCAGCAGCCCAATTTATAGGCCTTCCTCCCTTAATGGCCAAGCATCATATGTATTATATTAATGATGTGCTTGCCTACTAGTTCACTTGGGCACCACGCACATAGCTTGGCCTCCACTCATTCACATGTATATATTATGCATAATATATATATAATTTATTATATTATATATTAAAATTATGAAAATTATATATAAATCCCTCAATTAAATTCTTAATCCCACTTTAAACATTGCATAATTGCAATTATATCCTCAAATATCAATTTCATTTGAATTAAAATACTGAAATTTCAAAATTAATAACTCTAAATTACTCAATAAGTACATTTTTGTCTCTGCGCCCTTATAGGATCTTTGTTTCATCCCAAAACTACTTCAGAATTGATTCTTACATAAAATCAGAGCCCCTTCAGAGTTCTATTGGCTTTCTAGAAGTTCCTTACAATTATTCAATTTTTTCATGCTGTATTTTAGTTGTATCGAAAATTGTCATGTTTTGATTATTTTCAACGTCATAAATCTCATCTTGAGACGTTCGTCCATGTTACATCCTTTTCTTTAGACATCTAAGTTCCGAAGTACTCCCTTCTATTGATTCGATTGTTTAAAACTATTAAACTAACTTCTAGTTCTTTGAACCACTCAAGAGTCACTTGTAAAATCTTATTATCTAAATCTTTTCAGCCTAAAAATTTCTAAAAACTTTTAGACTTAATTTTGTTTTTATTTTGGGGTATTACACACCTCACTTGCACAACGCATGAATCTAGAAAGTAGGCTCACTACAAACATAATGTCTGGTCTGGTGGCAGTAAGATACATCAAACAACCAATCAAACTTCTGTACTGATCTTCATCAATTTTGTCTAATACATCATCCTTGTTAAATTTCTCCTTCTAATTTATTTGGGTATTTGTGCATTTGTAGTCCTCCATATGAAATTTCTTAAGTATTTCCTTTGCATATTTCTTTTGACATATATAAAAGTTAAATCGGGCATCCATGATAGAGGGATTTTGATCCTTGGAGGTAGTAGATATCAATTCTGTAGAGTTTGGTAAGCAAAGAAGTTGTTTTGAGTGGGTTTCGAGGCTCGCCGGAAAAGCGAGGCGAATGCACTAGCTGAGGCTTTAAGCCTCCGATTGAGGGTCTTCCGACCATTCTTTCGAGCATTGGGGCACATCATCGTGATCGACTGGAGCTGAGGATCATCTATGTGCAAAGATCCCACGTAGTCGGTGTACCGGAGCTAGGGAAGAAGGTTGGAGCGTGGCCTTCAAGAGCAAAAGCCACGTGCGGCGCGTGTGAGCACGTGCCATTATGGTATTTTTTGAAATTTTTTCTAAAATGATTAGAAAATTATTTTAGGTATTTTGGTGAAAAAATATTTGGAAAAAAGTTTGTGTAGATATTTATTTTAGGATATTAGTGAGGAAAAATGAGAGAAAAATAAAGAAAATGTGAGGAAATTAAGGGGAAAAAAAATAGATTTTTGATGTTTATTGGATAAATATGATAATTAGGGTGATTTGAGATTTAAGGTAAAATGACTTGTGCGAATTTTGAGGTTGGTACCAAAATTGAGATTAGACATGAAAATCGAGGTTGGACACGCAAATTGAGGCGATGCACATTTTTCAAGGTACCTGAAATTTTGTCAAAGGTGAGAGTTCTTACCCCCCCCCCCCCCTAAACTTGATTTATTGTAAGAGTTCTTGGCCCAAACTTGGTTTACTATGAGCGTTCCTACCTACATAAAACTTGATTTTTATTTGTAAGATTTCTTATCCCAAACTTGATTTACTGTGAGTGTGCTTACTTAAAAACTTCATTTACCTTGGATGGTTCGACCCTTTACATGATTTATCTATACAAATGATTTGGCCTGTGATAGGTTGTTGCATATGGATGGTTTATCCAATGTGGTTATTTACATGTGTATTGAATTTGGTATTTTAAATTATGTGCATGAAATGTTGAGTTTATATGATGCATGGTTGGTGATAGTATCATTGGCATGTTTGTGTAATGTCCATGTGGGATGTGGGTTGTCAACCTGTGTGTGGCACTTGAGTGATAACACTCAGGAAATGTACCAAGGATTAATGCTATGTGACCCACTTGGGATGAGACTGAGACGGACTTCACCCTATGGTACTCAAGTGGTGGGGCTGATAGTGGATACCACCCTGATTGTTGGCTCAAGTGGCTGGGGCTGAGAGTGGACACCACCCCAGGTGCCTTTGAGAAATAAAATTATTGCCTAGGTGGACGTTAATTCTGGGGATAGTGTTGATCATCATGTGGTCAAGGTTGTGTTGAGATCCGAAATGCTTTTGAGTGGGAGCGTAATGCTTAACATGATATAGGGGTTATACCTGGGTTCATGCGTTGAGGTTGTCCCTTTTAAACAAGATTGTGTTATGCCAATGTGTCGATGTGGTTGTGTTGCCTTTAGAGAGATTGCATTTTCCCCGATTAATGTTAAGTGCTATGTGGGATTCTCTTAAGCTGGGACATGTATGTCGATTTATTTCATGGTTTGTATATATTCATGAAAATATTTTTGAACTCTCACTTAAATGATTTATCATCTAATTTGGACTATGTCCCTGGAATATTCAAACATTCCAAGTAAAGGTAGTGACGCTAAAGGAAATGGGGTTCTCGAGATGTAACCGTTGACTCCGTTGGTAATCGTTAGCATATATTTAGTCTATACTCGAGGTGTTAGTAGTTGTTGTTGAGAGAAAAGACTCAATGTATTTTATTTTGAAATATCTTGTTAAATGATTTCTATGTTATGAATAAAGTGAATTTGGTTATGTATTTTTTGAGGTTTTAATTCTACTTCTGCTGATGTGATGACATTACTAGTCTTAACTTATTTCTTTAAGTTAATATGCTGAGATTGTAGATCGGGATTGTCAGGATTTTAATTTATGTTGAATGATTGTTTAAAAAAAAATATCCCTGAAATTCTGAGTTAATGCGCACTTTGGCAAAGTGAGGTGTTACACTCTGCCTTGACACAAAATTTAAATATAGAATTATTCATAATTATTTATTTCAACAAAATCACAGAAAATTAATCTCTTGATAAATATTAACCAAATTCATACAACAAGAAATACCAACCAAATACACATAATGGTCACTGTAATAGATATCTTCCGCCACACTCAAAACATAAGCAATAAGATCAATCTCAACATATCTTTACTAACATTAATGACTCCATATTCACTAATATAAATTCACCTTGATAACTCCACCTTCATCTAAATTCATCCATCCAAAATTGCGCATATCTTAACTTGTCATAGCGAAAATCTAATATTTTGATCCAATAAGAGAATGTCGTACTTCAAAGTAGCCATCCAATAACCTCAAATAATATCAAATAATTAATAAATAAGAGACCCAAATGAAAACAGACCTAAATACTAGATTTGGGCAGCAAATCTAGGCAAAAATAGATCTAGATCTATTTGGTAGATCTGTTCGATCTGGACTAACGAATCAACTCTAGGCTGACTAGATCTGAAGTGGGTCATACATTACAGGTCAGGTAGAACCAAATTTGGGCAAGATCTGGGTCTACTTTGGAGTAGCCAACAATGGTTGAAGTACTTGGCCGCTGTAACAACGGATAGCGAGGAAAGCTGATGACAAATGAAGACAACTGTCAATCATGGAGACAAAACCAGCTTACGAAGAAAATGACCGAAGATGAGTAGTTAATGGAGGATGACGAAGGCCATCAGTCGTGCATTGCAGAAAGAAGACAAGGCATCCGATGGTAGATGTAGCCAAGAGTGATGGACAAACGAAGATCAGATCGATGACAATCGGCTCCAAAGGGGTGATGTTGGTGGTCAATAAGGCGGAAGGCAAACGGTCGCAGTAGACCAGTGGCTGCTCCAAAAAAGAGAGCTTGTCGATGGTTAGCGATGAGGAAGACCTAGTTTGTTTGTGGCGACAGCTGTCGATGACGATGGCGACAGAAACTAGAAAACCCTAGCCAAGATGATGAATAATATTTTTGATCATTTTTTAATAACAACAAGTATATGTAGTTAAAACTTGTAAGTGGGCCAATTATCAATAAATGCCCACTTTTGATAATTTTTCTAGGACAATCATTTATTTTTATCAAAATCGACCACCACTTGGTAAGTTGCCTCAAATTTGTAATGATTGATCAAAATAAAAGAAAGATAATAATTGTAGTTGATTAATAGATTTAAATTAGTTAACTGAGTCAAAAACTAAGTTCATCTCTAGTTGTCAACTAGCAACTCTTGGTAGTTTACTAATCGACTCGTGACACTTTCCTAACTGACAAAGTTTGTTAAAAAAACTTTAATTTTACTTGGGAAGTTGTAGTACACTCTCATTAGTTTACTAATCCCTTCCAAAATTTTATTTTCTCTTACTGTAGATTTACATTTGACCCACGATTGACCTTCAAATATGACTCTATTATCTTTCAGTTGAATATCCCTATATGCATAAATTGTATATAGTTATTCTTATCAAGTTTTGGAGTCTTAAAGTATGGGATTTGAGTAAAAGGATGACATTTTCCATTATAGTTGAGCAGGTACAACCTAAAGAATAAATGGGTCAAGCATGCTGTCCCCTTTGTTATGAATTCAACAATCTATCTAGCTTTTCATTGGCAAACATCAATTTGTTGTGAATTCAACATCAAATTGAGAAGCATCACCTCTAACCTTTCTTCTTTTGCCTCAATAAAATTTCTCTACCAAAATTCTTCGGACAACATGAAGTGTAGAGATAAGTCTTTAATTGATGGTGATAGTGCTTCACCTTTAAATTAATCAAACAACACCTAGGTGGTTGAGGCATCTTCCATGTCTATGCTTCTTTTTGAGTAAATTAAACTCCAAAATTAACTTTATAGAATGAAATAAATTGAATCGAACTTAGCAATGAATGTGATCACTAATATTCTTTGTCAAAATAGATATAGAAATCTAAATAACAACATACCTAAATTGGAGAAATCGATTCAAGGAAGGATGAGACTTATATGATCAACATCAGTCTCTTCAACTAATTGATAGAAAATTTTAAACCCTAGGTAGTGCAGATTTGAGATTTTACAGTGCAATCATAAACCCTAGCATCATAGCAATCGATAATCTCAACGGGAAGATTGGAATAATTAAGAAGGTTTAAGATCAACTTAAATAAAAAAAAAGGTTAATCATGAAAATAATTTAATCTTTTTATAAATTTATAATTTTATTTAATTTTGATAATTAAGTTCAAATTAACTCAATTAAGTGTAATTTTATTCAATATGTAAAATCAATTTAAAGAGAGTGTATTTATAGTAATTTGGTGTATAAAAATTACGAATTTGTGTTTATGCTAGTTCATTTCTAAAATTATGAAAAAAATTGTAATTTATTTAAGTTGTATTATTTAAATTTTAAAACTATAGATTAATTACTTGTATAAATTTTTATTTTAAAAAAATAAATTTAAATTTAAATTCGCCTTGAATTTGGTTTCGCAATCTCAATTTAATTTAATTTTAGTTTTGTGATTTTTAATTTCGGAAATATGAGAATATCAATAAATAGAATTTCCGCCGACCCATCTGATTCCCTCTCCCTATATAAAGCAACAGACCACGAAGGCGAAGCATCAAATTTATCGCATATGAAGTCACATCGAAAGGAGGAAAATTCGCACGTCGTTCCGTGATCTTCCTTCACCTGTTAGCCTTGATTGATCTTCTCGCCTTTGCATTCGATTCACAGTTCACTGTTCTTAATCGGAATCTTTCTTTGACAGAGATCAGCCGCACTTTTTGATTTTCAGGTAGTTGGAATTCTCCTGTGCCTCTTTTCCCACTTCCTATCGAATTAGGGTTTTCCTTTTCCCTTCGACCAGTTAATTAAACGATTTTTCTTCTTCTTTTCCCTACAATAGTTGATTGAATCGCGTGTATTTGCGGCGATTTTCCAGATTTCTTGTGTTTGGCGTCCAACAATGGGAGGTCACGGCGGTCTGAACATTCTTCCTCAGAAGCGATGGAACGTGTACAACTACGAGAACAGAGAGAAAGTCCGGCGAGACGAAGAAGCCGCCGCCAAAGAGGAGCAGGTCCAGCGCGAGCAGGCGCGGAAGCGCGAAGCCGAGTTCCGCCTCGAGCGGATGCGCCACGCCCGCGGCTTGGCCCCGTCCTCGGCAGCCGTGTCATCAATTCCTGAACCAGAACCTGAATCCAAGCCGAAAACGAACCACATCAATTTGTTTGAAGGTATCAAGATTTTCGATCCGGTTTCCGGTGCAGAGGGCAAAGGCGACGACGAAAGAGGGGCATTCAAGAGGATGAAGATAGCGAAGGAGGCAGCGCCGAGAACTGTGATGCCGGAAGATGAGAAGTATAGGATGGGGTATGGGATTGCTGGAAAAGGAGTGAAGTTGCCCTGGTATTTGTCGAGGCCGAGTGACGATGGCAATGCAGCAAGAGATGATGAGGATGATGATGACCGTGCAGTCGCGAAGGAATCGGCTAAGAGTAAGGGGAAGAAGACTTTGGAAGAGCTGAGAGAAGAAAGGTTGAAGAGGGAGAAGAAAGAGAAGGAAAGGGAGCGAGCTCTGATAATGGAGAAGAGCAGAAGAGATGGTACATTCTCAAAGGACAGAAGATCTTTCAGGCGATAGGTTTAAAGTAACTGCAATTGGTGTATTTATTTCGGAAGGTATTAAGATGTATACATGAAGCATGCTTGGATTGTTTATCGATGATGGTGAAGAAAAATTCTCTAAAATACAACATATTATGGCTTTGCTTTATGAAATTATTTGGCTTTTGAATCTTGACGTCCATGTGCTCTCCAAAATGTGAATTTAAATCCATGATTTTGCAGCCTTCATATGCTACCAGAGGCTTGTATACATTTGCCAACATAGAGTACACAATGCCCGCGTCACTAGATTGATCATAATATTCTGTGATGTTTTAGAAGTTTGCATGTGGAAACTTAGTAATTCCTCCTCTTTGTTTCAATTTTTTTCTGAAGTAATATAATAGAAAAAGCTTCAAAGGGGCAGACCCTATACAAAAAAGAAGAAAATAACGAGAGAAGTTGATTGCTAAAAAGCCTAAAATCCAAATAGCATACAATTTAGATGCTAAGAAGGCTAGTTAGGATAATGGAAACTATAGCAGGTTCTCCTCTGTAGGCACAGGAAATGACATTTACTGAGATTTTTGGTGCCCAGTTTAAAACTGATTAATGATTGGACGTTGTATCTTGTAGTCATGGATGTCTTACAGATCTAGCAAGGATTTTCATGCTTAGAAAAGTTTTAAATGGGTCTATTGTATGCAAGAGGTCTGCTTCTCAAATTGAATCACGAGGGGTATTTCCACTCCAAAAGTGAGCCCCTACAGTACTCCCTCTTCTATCTGTAGTTTATTTTTCAAAAGTGTATATGCTTATGCAAAGAAGGAAGAAGTAAGTTTGGGTAAGGGTGCATACCCGTACCTGTCATCCTCCGGACACTAATAACTCCACAATGCTCTAATTATAAGGAGTGCTATACATGAGATAATTTTGATTACCGTTCTGTTATTGTTTTACCCTCAAAATCATTGAGGGTGATGGTCACCCCGTTAAAGGGGTGAACAAAATCGCACTCAATTAATTATAAGGGGGGATGAGCGGGAGTAAGACCCCACTGATGCACCATGTTCACTAGTCATCTCAGCAAAACCTTAGCGCACACGATGCTCATTGAAAAAATAAGGATCTAATTGACAAAATATAGCAACAAAGGCAAAACGAAGCTCTAGGCAGGTAACTTTTTTATAAACAGGATCATCATCTTCTTCTTCTTCTTTACGTCTTTCCTACCATATTTCAGTGGACATTAATCTTGAGCTCACCATGATTTTGCAACTAGGTTTACCTCAACCAATTTAAGCGCCAGAGGACTATCTCCAGACACCTCGGGGCTGCTCTTCAATGTGGTTGCAGGAAAGGAGGAGACTACTCATGTTACTTGATCCAACTCAACAGTACAGAACCTTCCATTGAACCAGGTCACAATTTCTTGAAGGTGCACGAGACTACAATTACTATGATTTAGGTCTGAACTCATTGTCCCTTGTGCAGTTGTATTTTGAGAAAGCATGTGCAACTTCTGTATGTTTCAGAGATCATTGTAATCTCCTCTGCTCCATAGTAACAATGATGAAATATGTGGAATTTAATTGTGCATGGACAGAGTAGTAGATAATTATTCTCAAAATTAATATTAAAATATCAAAATGGAGAGCCTTTCCCATGAACTAAAATATCAAAATCTCCATACCCATTTTCCAGGCCGCCAGAGCTTTTAACTGTAATCAACCATTAATAAATTCCTTGGTCATCTTGGCTTAATAAGATAATACATTGTCTAGAGGCATTAGTTGAAGGTTGGGTAAAAAGTAGCCCACGGTGCAGCAATCATAGGTTAGTTTTGGTGGCTACAGCTTGCCAAATCCGCCAAACTGTTCTTTACTATATTCCATAGATTAATTATTAGCCTCATCTTACTGAATAATATACCATTGTTAACGTTTGTGGATAATGTATCATTCTTAATGGTTAATTAGAGACGTGTCTTGAACAAACAGTTGGGTGTCGCATTGCTATATATTACAAAATTGTTTTGCTGACAAAGCTCGAAGTTGAATTTAGTTATTTTCTCATTTTTCTTTTTTTATTTGAAGCTCCTAACTTTTACTTGTTCCCAACCATACACCGGTTATATATAGAGGAGACCGGCTCTCAGTTGAGGCGGCGAAGAAGAACAATCTCCTCCTCTAACAAGGAAGAAGGGAGAGAGAGAGAGAGAGAGAGAGAGGGTTGTTGGAATGCTGCCATGGGGAAAGTCAGAAAACAAGCTCTCATGCATGCTGAGAATCTTACGTTACCCTCGGTAAGTTCTTGTGCTAGCATTTGTGACTCTGTTATCACCAGCTTTGCTTCGTTTCATGAGTCATGGCAATCACAATCCTCCTGTGATTTACTCAAAAACATGGAATCTGGGTGAGCCACATTCGTTTTAGTTCAGAGTTTTACATTTTTAATTCTTTTTGGGCCATCACAATCCTAGTGATGAAGAAAGTATGTACATGATCAATCCATTCAAATGAAAAAGACAAAACTCACACAGATTTTTGTTTGTCTATCTAGTGCGCGTGGTTGTGGGTTATTTTGCATATCCATAACTGTACGCAGTGCACATGTTTGGGCTTATAATAAGCCCAAATTTTCTCAAGAATACCAATAAACCCAGACCCAAATTTCTGATTTATAAATTATCGTATATGTCCATCTAGTGAGAGTTATGTGTGTGTGTGTGTTCTTTTGTTGGTTTGATGTGCAGGTTCAGGTCATAGTAATAAGTGCCAACCTTGGCTGTGCTTATTGCCTTCGACGAGCCTCCCAAGTTATAGCCAGGATGAGCGGTGAGAAGTGATTACATTATTGTGATTCAACATGGATTGATTCCAAAAACCTTAAAAACTTGGGGAATTTTTTGTACGTAACTTGCAGGATTGAGGGAGTACACAGTAGACTTGAGCAATAAACAGGTGACGGTGAAGGGTGATACCAAATTTAGTAGGAACAGGAAGCTGCATCCCACCAAGTTCAGATTCAGTACCCTTCTTCGTTGCATTCCTGCAGGATGCTGCATGTTCTAGTTTATCAAGCCCACCACACATTGGAATTTGCGTAAATTAATTAAAAGCAAAGAATTTAGAGGATATATTGCAATTTGATGTAAATGGTACGACAACTCCTCCATTTCAATGTTATCAAACCGATTCTTGTCGAATCTTTGATGGATTCAGGTGAGAACCATTTGTGACTCCAAAGCCCCCTCTTGCCTCTGGCCTCTTGCCTTGTGACCTGTTAATTTTCCAACCACACACAGGCCTACAAAAGTTTAAAAACGAGAGGATCCTCTTGTGCACCCAAAAAATTAGGAGAGAAGGGATAGAATATATGCAAGCGCAGCGCATCAAAGACACTTGCAACATAATTATTAGCAAAACTGACCCCTCTGTTCACTCATGCAACGTGTACAATCATGCAGACAAAAAACTATTTAATTATTGTAAAATTAGACAGTTAAAAAATACAATAGATCAAAATATGAGTTGAGGTGTCACATGGCCAAAATGTCAAAGTTGAAGAACATTTTTATACTTAAGCCTTTTTGTTTTTATTTGATGTAGATATTTTAAATTATATTATTTTCAATTTTGTAATTGTTGTAGCGTGATTTTTAGGATAAGCGTGCTAGAGGATTTTCATGACGAAAATCATCTAAGCTATTTTAGTAGATAAAATAATAATTATAATAATAAAGAATAATAACACTATTAGATAAGAAAGCAGGAGAATAGACGAATGAGAAGCAAAAATTAGCAAGAAAAGTGAATTAGCAAAGAAGCGTGGTCTAGTGGGTAAACAAAGAAGCTAGAGGGTAGAATAAATTGGTGAGATCTCTCAAATAAACAAGTCACCTCACGAGTAATATCAACATACTTAGCAAATAAACGAGCAAGTCACCTCTCAGGTAAAACCAAGCCACTTAGCGGATAAACGAGCAAGTCACCTTGCGGGTAAAATCAAGTCACCTTGCGGGTAAATCAAGCCACTTCTTGAGTAAAGTTAAGCCAGTCACCTCATGGGTAAATCTAACCACTTAGCAAGTAAAATCAAGTCACCTCGTGGGCAAAACCATGCTAGTCACCTAGAACGAGTAAATCAAGCCACTTCTTGGGTAAAATCAAGTCACCTTGTGGGTAAACCAAGCCAATCACCTCGCGAGTAAATCCAACTGCTTAGGGGGTAAAGTACCGAGTCACCTCGCGAGTAAAACACTCACACAATCTCACAGGCAAAAATGTTAGTGGCAAGCTTCCTCAGGTAAACAAATTTCCCCGATAGAATCTTCTCAGAAGCCTTACACCCTGTTTTAGCAGCTCGTCGAAAGGTCTACGTATCTATAGGAGACTTCCTCAATCATTGAGTCTTCGAGGGATTCCTCTAAAATCTTATTTGAATCATCACAAGCCAATTGTCACCAAAAGCAGACAACACGTGTCTTCCTTTTTCCCTTTGGTTTGTGTGCTTATAAATATCCTATTTTTCCTTTTTCTTTTATTTTTTTGGGAAGGAGGGGTGGGGTGGGGGGAATTGACTTTTGCAAAGTGACTTCAACTATTTTGTTTTCATATCACATCTACTATGTTTTTTTATACACTTCTTGTTTACCCTGCATAACCCTTGCGGTTTATCTAAGAAACCATTTTCTTCAGATATTGATTTGATCGTCGAAGGGCATATGTGGGCGAGGAATCCTCGCGCCCTTTCTAACTAGCTTTTGTGGACATAGTTTACCAGCAAAGTAGAAAGTAGCTTACCCTCAAAATGGAGGACCAGTCTACTCGTTAAACTAAAAGCCTATCCACTAAACCTAAAAGTCTGCTTGCTAAACCCAAAGTCTATCTATTAAACCAAAAGGCTATCCCTAAACCTAAAGCTTATCTACTAAACCAAAAGCCTACTTGCTAAACCGAAAGCCTATCTGCTAAATTTGAAGCTTATCCACTAAACATAAAAATCTACTCGTTAAACTTAAAATCTACCGACTAAACCAAGAGCCTATTCGCTAAACCTAAAATTCTACTCATTAAACCCAAATTCTATTGATAAGTGTCTTTTATACACTTATTTTGATCTATGAACTTAGCATTTATTCTAGTAATGAGCACGGCTTCTATTTTAATTTGTTTAGTATTTGGCCATGTAAGTGTGAAGCACGTGTTGAAGACATTTGGAGCAAAAAGTGATGATATTGTTGCATTTTTTAGAGCTAAATTGGGCATTAAAGGCAAGATCAAAGGTCCACTCGGGGTCGAGGTTGATGAGGTCGCAAAGAATTGGAAATGAGGACGTCATTGGTGAAATATTGGAAATCAAGGAGAAACGACTCACGGTGCTGTCGTGCAAAACATTGCGTGGTAGGGTCGTCGTAAGAATTCCTTTATGTAGCTCACGGCCTTATCGTGGAAAATATTCTGCAGTAAGGCCATGGTTGGAAAAATATTCTATAGCTCACAGTCCTACCGCGACAAGCATTCTATGCCAAGGCCACGGTAAGGCTCAAAGCTTCACAAAAATGCCATTTTAAACTTGATTTATTTCAAATCAAGTGGGGATGGACTCCTTTAAGGTGCACGGCTTTGATAACTTAAAAAGCACTATATAAAGAAGGATTCACACCCATGTAGCTGTGAAGCATGTGTTGAAGACATTTGGAGCAAAAAGTGATGATATTGTTGCATTTTTTGGAGCTAAATTGGGAATTAAAGGCAAGGTCAAAGGTCCACTCAGGGTCGAGATTGATGAGGTTGCAAAGAATTAGAAATGATGATGTCATTGGTGAAATGTTGGAAATCAAGGAAAAATGACTCACGGTGCTGTCGTGCAAAGCATTGCGTGGTAGGGTCGTGATAAAAATTCCTTTATGTAGCTCACGGCCTTATCGTGGAAAGTATTCTGTAGTAAGGCCATGGTTGGAAAAATATTCTATAGCTCACAGTCCTACCGTGACAAGCATTCTATGGCAAGGCCGCGGTAAGGTTTAAAGCTTCGCAAAAAGGCCATTTTAAACTTGATTTATTTCAAATCAAGTGGGGATGGACTCCTTTAAGGTGCACGACTTTGATAACTTAAAAAGCATTATATAAAGAATGATTCTTAGAGATTTAGAGAGCTTTTTGGCTGGAGACAAAGAAGAGTCGAAGAAGAAATGAGGAGGCTTGGAAGAACTTAACTATTTGGTTGTATTTTTCTCTATTCTTTCTTCTTTTCCAAATTATGGCTTCCGTTTTTATTGTTCTTTCATTAATTGAAACCATGTTGGGCTAAGTGTTTTATAGGTAGGGTGAATGATGAAACCTCGACTTCTAACGGTTTGATTTAAATTTACTCGCTTTATTATTTTTTTATTCATTCGGGTTGACTGTTTGTTATGTTCATAATGTCGTTTTGATGCTTGATCACTATTGAAACGTATTTGTGATTTGTATTGCTTTCGAGAGATTCAGTACATATTAGACATAGAAACAAATAATGTAGGGTCCTATAATAGGTAGAGATACAGTTATGCCTTGTGAAATCATTTTGTGATGATCACTATGATTGAATGCATGTTTATATGTTCGAAGGTTGACTAGAGATAGTTAATCTCATATATATACATAGAACCAAATGACCATCGAGAGAGGTTTTTAGTTGTAATTGAATCATCGATTTTCAACTTAAGATAAGGAATAACAAGATCTGAGTGATGAAAAATTGAATCATAGAAGGGCGATGGTGGATTCACGAACCTTAATGCCTTCGACTTCTGAGTTTCAAAACCGAAAGAGTTGTTTTTGCATTTTTCTATTAGTGATTTAGTTATCGTTATTATAAAACCAACTGTTAATAACATCTAATTTGTGTGTGTCTTGTTAAGGTTAAGTGTGGTTAAAATAAAAATCATTAGCCAATCCTCATGGGTACGACACTCTACTTATCACTATATTACTTATCATGATCCGTTCACTTGCGGAATAGAATAAACAAACATCTATTCGCTAAGCTTAGAGTCTATCTGATAAACCTATAGTCTACTCGCAAAACCTAAAGTCTACCTATTAAACCTAAAGCCTATCTGCTAAACTGGAAGCTTACTAGCCAAATCTAAAGCTTACTCGCAGAAATGACCTATTTTCAATCAACAGAGTTCCTAACAGTTTCTCATCACTTTGCTCTGTCGAGGCCAAGGCATTCTTACCTCACAAATTCTAATTGTTGTATTCTATCAACAATAGTAATTTAAAATGATTCTTTACATAGCTATTAGTTAAATTTAACTATTTTTTTGGGTCCAAAATTAGGATTAAATTAAACTCTAGTTTAAATGTTTTTAATTATTATTATTTTTATATAATCAAATAATAAATCTAAAAATTTAAATATCAGATAATATGATTAATTCTCTGTTTATTTGAATTTTAAATATTTTTCTTAAAAATAATTTTCTATTTTGTAGTGTTTGGTTGAAAAAATATTTTTACAATTAAAATATTTTTACACCAATATCGTTAGATACATACATGTGCATATATATACAAAACACATACACATAAATATATATCCACACCTTTAAACTTGCTCATGCAACCGTGTAGTCACATGAACATTGAGGTGTCTAATTGTTATAAAATTAAATAATAAAGGGCACAATAAGTCAAAATTTAAGTTAGGGATGCGATAATTAAGGTGAAAAAATTTAAGGGTCTTTTTATATTTTAAGTTTTTATACGATTGCATCATGGTGATGTGATTTAGGAAAAAGAATAAGATAAGAGAGATATGAAAGTTCCAAAGAATGGAAGATTTTTAAGTGAAAAATTTTGAGATTCTCAAACAATTTATTTATATTAATGTGTTGTACATAAATAATTAAAACGATACTATTGTGATAAGTAATATAAATAATGTTAATGTATAATAACAATTTCTTATAAATCATAGTTGCTCTCATTAGCCTTATCTTAATATCAATTGGTATAAGAATTAAAAAAATGCAAATACGTTTTTACAAATATTTTTTTCATATTATTATTATTATTATTATTATTATTATTATTATTATTATTATTATTATTATTATTATTTCAAATGCCACAAATGCTTTGAAATTACCATCTAATACTTTTTTCATGTATATATACATACATAATTTAAACATGTTCATCTATGTCGATTAACAGAAAATATTGGCTAAAATGACAAGTCATAATAATCTAATTAATATTAGGCACAAGTGATAATTTTAACTATTAAATATGTTTTGACAAATTTATTTATTTATAAAATATTAAACACAACCAAATATTCTCTAAACCAATCAGACCCTTTTGACTTTCAATACGATATCACAAAAAATAGATTTTCAAGAGCAAAATTTACCTTACGTATGAAAATCATTAGTACATTTATGAACTAAAATATATGAAAAGGAAAAAAAGTTAAGAACAAAATAATTGGACATTTCACGTGCTAAAAGCCTAAAAAACATTTAAAAAACATAAAAAAAGCCTGTAAAACATATTAATCCTAGCCAACCAAGTCTGACAAATAATAGCCTTTAACTAATAAAAGCATATCACAACTATGCAAGGACATTATACATTTAACAATTTCTTCTTAAATATGTATTATCTATTAAATGCATCTATTCTTACAAACTCTCCTTGCATAGAAAGCCTCTTCATAGTCGTTATGGATATTGTTATCTGAAATTAAAAATACAGAGAGAAAAAAAAAGAAAAAGAAAAGATGCCAATGCTATGTATCACTATCATCAAACCAGAATTCCCAATTCTGAACAGCTAACAAACCAATATGAATCTACCCAAGTAAGTCGTTCTGATACAAAAAAGTCAACCTAGATTCAACTGTGTCTTTCCTCCATGAATTTCTCTCTCTATATATTATCTTTATGGAGAGTTGAAGAAATAATAAGGAATAAGATGAGGGCATAAGATGAACACTTGATGAATGAATACTATGTGGACAATTTTTTTGAACTAAATTGTGTCTACTTCATGAGATACCCAAAAATGACGCCGAGCAATCCAACAATGATTATGAAAGTGAAGGGAAGGTTGCCACGATTTCTGCTGCTTTCGCCCTTCAAGAGTTCCTGCACGCAATGAAGCACGAAGATGAGCCATTTCTATAACTCAAAGAACTCAAGTCACACGAGGAAAACAGAAGACAGTATCTCAAGAGCACAGTTTTGAGGGAAGCATTCCATCTGATCATCTTCACTGGGGTGTGCAAATATCTATGGGAACTTCGAAAGCTTAATCTTTACAATGAATGAGAAAAGAGTAATTAAAAAACTCATCAACTTCAAAATCCCCACCACCCACCATGGCTAATTGCAATCTTTCATGCCTGCCTTAATTTTGTGATTCAGTTAATGAATGGGACAGGAAGAATTTGTCACCAATTACTAAAATTCTTATTTCAAAAAGCCACCATTTAAAGTGAGTGCAGATCGGAAAGCTAAAGTGATATTACTATGATCTAAATTTTGCATAACCATTATTCCAAAATGAAAATTACTGTTTTTTACATCTCATTATAGGACATAGATACATGAAACTATCTATATGCATAACAATGTAAAAATATCAACTCCCATTTTACAAACATCTGCATTTTTATTCATAATAAAATAGCTATGTTATGACATTATCAGGGATAACCAGATCAGGATAAAATCATATCTGGCAATAGCATTAACAACACAGCTATTGCAGGAGCAAAATTTCTGTCACCGCAATTTCCATAACCCTCAAGCCCAAAATGATGCAAAGAATGCCTGATATTATACTTGTGATGCAATTGATTACTTTGATAATATTCAACTCAGGGCACGGCTGTGTGCATTCCTTGTATCATAATCTAAAACTATATTTATGTAAATCATAACTTTGACAATACAAGAATGTTTTCTTTTTCTATTTTTTTTCTTTTTTTTTTTTTTTTTTTGGGGGGGGGGGGGGGGGTGTGTGTGTGGGGGGGGGGGGGGGGGGGGGGGTGGTTGAGAGGGGGATGAAGATGCATCTTAATCAGATTCTTTAAATGTTTCAATTAGTAAGTTATGCATCATTTTCACATTTTACAAGTAATTCTGTATATAAGAACTAGAGCCTTAACCTCCAACTCCCAATCTCTATAAGCTAACTGGTAAGGTTCTGCCCATTAGTCTGCAAATGTGAGGAAATATTTATTAACTGCTGTCAGGAATATAGATGGCTGTGCTTGAAGGCTTCACTCAATTACTATTCAGAAAAATACACCTTTATCAAGCATACATACTACATAAATTTCTAGGCCGTGACATTTGCAGTTGTGATTGATGAGAATTCAAAGGAAAATGTCAGAGAAACATGCAACTTGAAAGTGGGGTGAAGATGTGGGGAAGTGGACAGAGACAGGTGATGTCACGATGGAAAGACACAAACGGTATTCAAAATCATCTTAAACCCTTTTGGGTGGCAAGATTTAAGAAAGGAATGTAACAATGCCGAAACGAAAAATCACAAAATAAAGTTGCAGAAATTTCCTTACCAGTTCTTGACGAAGTTTATTATTTTGCTGAAGTGCCATACTTTTTTCTTGAGTCAACTTAGAAACAAGAGCTTTTGCCTGAAATTGTAATCAAATTAACGTAAACAGTCATGAGTTCATGCATGAGTTACAAAAGAGTTACTGCAGTACAAGTTAAGTCTACAGGTCCTGATGTGTACCCATGGGCAAACTAAAGACAGGTATCTAGCATTCAGAAGAAACAAGGCTCAAACAAAAGCTGCCAGCATAATGAAGCAAAGTTAGCAAACTACTAGGGCTTGTTGTACATGCCTTTCTTTTTGAATTTTTGTTTTCATTTTCACTATTTTGGAAACAAAAACAAGAAATGAAGTTTGACTGCTCATTCAAAAATTTTGAAAACTTTTATAAAAAATAAAAATAATAGGGAGGTGTTTCCAAATGTTCCATTTTGTTTTCATTTTATTTCCTCCCCTCCCCTACCCACCACCAGCATGCTAGTAGTTGGAGGAATAGCCAGGTGACTTCTAAAATAGCTCTGGGAGTCAATGGCGACTCCTAGAGCCACATCTAAGAGTCAATGGGGACTCCTACACCTCATTTGGGAGACTCCAGCAACTCCTAGAAGTCATTGGAGCCCAATGATGACCACAAAAAGAGAAAGAAATTTCAAAAATAAAAAACAAAACTGAAACCCAACAAAATTATCAAACATGTTAAAGTTTTTAAAAGTAAAAATGAAAACTAGACAAAAGAAAAATAAAGATTATACGTACATACACCTATCCATGTAAGCTGAATCTAATAGATTCGATTGTGGAAATTATCACTATAAGACAGATTTTTCTCCAGAGCTGAGGCATGGAAAAAATTATATCATTACAGAATTTTTGGATAGAAAAGGTTGTCAAAATACTATTATAATGCCATTTCTATAATTCTGATGCACTAATAGGTTTTCCCTACCCAATGCATAGACACAGAGAGCGAAATTATTCTATATGAAAATTCTGTACAAAAATTCTATTTGTGTGGCACTACCCCATGGACAAAAGGTGGATTAATTTATTGAATCCAACTATTTTCCCTAATTAAACAGAAAAACATGAGAGGGGGAGAGAAGCGCATTCTATCATATCCAAGATGCTTGAACTCAAGATCAACTTCAACTCAAGATCAAGCTCGTTCAGTATTCTCAATATGAGAATTATTAGCAGACAAGTTTCAGTCCTTGTTTTTAGGTCTGCTATATAATTTTTTTATTACCTGGCCATGTGACTGGACATATTTTAGTTTTTTATTACACTTGTTACATTGGTTTGGGGAGGCAAGTGGTTATTTGTCACTGGGTTTGTGTGACTTCCTAGAGCCTGTAGAATCTGGGGGAGTACAAGTTTCTGAGGTGAATTCGGGTGAAAACCTCAGGTGTGGTTAGTACAATGCAAGATATTTGCAACCACTATAAATATTGCATTCTCCTGTGTGTGATTGTTGTGCTTATTGTGTTTTTTTCTTAGGTTTTACAATATTATTTGCAATCACATATAAAATGTGAAGACAATCAAAATCAGGTAAATTTTTACTGACTCAATTCATCCCCTCTCTTGAGTCAAACCATAAAGATAAATAAAGAGACCAGCATAGGAGATACTGAAGTTTTTCCAATTATAATTGGATTATATCAAAAATATGCATTAAGCCCTGACCTCTTTGCCTTAGTAATGAATGAATTCATTATATGCATCCAAGAACTCTCTGTTGATCATTCTCTTGTGCCGAGAATACTGAATGAGCTTGATCTTGGGTTGAAATTGTCTCAATCCAATGGAGCAGATATCAAGCATCTTGATCTTACAATGTTCTACATTTGTTGAATAAGCTATATAGCTTTGTTTATTATCTATCTATTAGAGTGGACATACTCGCAATCTTTGATACACTTTTTATATTGGTTTGGGGAGCAAGTGATTACTTCTTGTTAGATTTCTGTGGCTTCATATAGATCCCATGGAATCTAGGGGTGTAAAAGTTTCTGAGGTGAATTTGGGAGAAAACCTCAAGGATGGTTTAAGATCAGTTGGATCTTGTAGAGTGGACATAGGCATGAGGGGCACTGAACTGCTACAACTACTATGTTTACAATATATTTAAGTTCACAACATATTTGCAATCACCCATAATACATAAAGGCAATTAAAATTGAAGAAAATATTTTAGATTCAATTCAGGCATCCCTGTGCCTCCCCCCCCAAGACAAACCATAATGATAAAGGGGCCAACAGAGGAGATATTTAAGCTTTTCTAATTATAAACTGATTACATATAGAGATCTGCATTAAGCTCTTATCTCTTTGCCTTAGGCCTTGGTAATGGATGAACCCATTAAACACAACCAAGCAGGGAGTGTCTTACTCTAACTTGTGTTAAACAAGGAGATTGAGATGATTTGGGGAAAGTTCTTGGAAAACTGTGCTTTCCATATCTCCAAAAAACTCATTTTAGGAGTTTTCCAAGTCAAGTTGAAATTTTCTAGATCTCCATTTTCTATTTGGAAAATTTTTGTATTTGAACATGTTTTGTAATTTTCCATTTTTTGTGGAGTAATTTTCTGAAAAACTAAGGTTGTTTTCCACAACTAAACAGACCCTCAATGTTTTAAATTGAGTAGCTTGAAAACTAAATATATGGAATGCAAGTTTAATAAAAATGTGTTAATGATGTTATAGTGAGACTTGAAGATCAAGTCATCCCAAGAAAAAACCAGTTCAGATAAATTATCATCACCTCCCAGTCATCTAGCCTGTTAATCCTTGTAACCTATCATCATCTCTAGACAAATGACCATCACCTCCTACTCATCTACCCTGTTAATTTCCATGATAACCTAGCAAGTTTTAGTCCAATCTTAGGAAAGACCTTATTCCTCGTCATAAATAGGATGGGATTGGCCTCGTCGTTCTTAATAATTAATACAAAACGCAAATGGGGATTCCGTTCCCATTGCCGACCCTTGTAAACTGCATAAGATTCTATAGTAGTAACAACAAGTCTTTATAACTCATATCAAGCCTTATCCTGTTTGGCTATTGAATTCTAACTCGCAGTCATTTCTATATATAGCCTTATATTTCAAATCATACTCATTCCATTCCATGCACTCTCCCCATGAGAACCCTTGTTAGTCTTCTTGCATGGCCAAACCATCTTTTACTTGTGTCTCATGGATCTATCCTCAATAGTAGTCACACTAACCTTATTATGGATAATCTCATTTCTTATTTTATTTACAAGTAGTAAGTATTAGGAAAAATTAAGTTATTGTAATCAAGCTTGATGAATTTATTAAGTTGATTTTTTTGATCAATTAGAGATAACAACTAGCTAGGATATTGATGATGATTCCAAATTAGAGATGGATTATTAATTATAGATAGTTGTGGAATCCTAGTGAATCCTAGTTAGATTTAGTTCAAATTAATTATTAGATAGACATTAGCTAGTCTATATATAGCAGTAGTTGGTTTCAAATTTGATCATTGTAAAGAGTTTAAAGATCATTGTAGGTGTCAACGATTGGGAGACTGATCTTGTTCTTATTCTCGGACAAGATCAGATCATTTTGATGATTGTGATTGATTCCTTTATTTTCTTTCTAAGTTAGAGAATGTATCTTCTAGATGCTGTAAATTTTCTATATCTTGTTGTATCCTAATTTGTACAAGTTTCCATAACTGAATTTGGAAACTATTCTATTATGTTTTAGGAACTTCCTAAGTTGATAGGAAGACCTGTATATATTCAAATCATTCCCTCAATGGAAGATTAAGATTGAAACATTATTCCCACGTCTTGTTTGACATGGTATCAGAGCCATAGAATAGTCACCGTTCTTTGGGATTGTTAAGGCCTTTCATCAATCTTCTTCATTTGATATTATGTCTACTATCCCTAACTCTAATCCTATGTCGGATTCAGCCAATTCCAATTGTGCAATGGAAATTTCATTTGTTGGAACCAATAATGTAGGCTCGGGTGGAGTAGTGGCTCAGTCAAGTGCAGAAGCTGAATTCAAGTCTATGGCTCTAGGAGTGTGAGTTATTGTTGAAAATAGCAAAGAACAACAAGGATGAAACCTGGATTGAGAAATCTCAGAAGAAATCGTACTTCCTAATGATTCTATTGAATACTCTATGAGCAGTTTAAATAGACAAGAGATCCTAAAATCTAGGAATTTAAAATACAATAAAAAACTATTTAAAATACAACAACATATTTCAGATATAACCAATCTCCTAAATTTTAGAGGTAGATAAGATTCTATCTCCTCCTAGAATTTAGGAAAGCTGGAGCTTTATCTTGATCATAAATTGAGGCATTATCTTTGACCATAATATCCCATATTTCAACGCTCCCCCTCAAGCTGGGGAATGGATATCTACCATTCCAAGCTTGCATATTAAATTCTCAAACCTCTTAGCTGCTAAACCTTTTGTGAATACATCAACTACCTGTTACTCGGATGAAACATGAGGAATATTGATTATTCCTGCATCCAATTTTTCTTTGATAAAGTGTTGATCTATCTCGATGTGCTTTTTCCTGTCATGCTGAACCGGATTATGTGCAATACTTATAGCAAATTTGTAATCACAAGACAACCCAATTGCCCCTTGAGTTTTTATCTTCAAGTCTTCTAGGATAATCTTGAGTCATAGCAATTCACATATTCCAAGGGCCATAGCCCTAAATTCTGATTCTACACTTAATCTAGTCACAATGCTCTGTTTCTTACTCCTCCAGGATACTAGATTCCCACCTAGGAATACACAATATCCTGTGGTTGATCTTCTATCAGTAATAGATCATGCATAATCAACATCTGTAAAGCCTCTAACATCTAATTCCCTTCCTCTTCTAAACAATAGACCCTTACCTGGATTAGTTTTGAGATAGCCAAGTATCTTCCTTACAGCTTGCATATGCTCTTCAGTTGGGTTATGCATGAATTGGCTTCCAAGACTAACAACAAATGTAATATCGGGCCTAGTATGTGAGAGATATATCAACCGACCCACTAGCTTTTGATATCTCCCTTTGTCAATTGGTTGACTATCAGGATCCTACCATAGGTTTCCATTAGGTTCCACTGGGACACTAGATCCCTTGCCTCCAGTAAGTCCTGTTTCAATGAGTAAGTCCAAAATATATTTACGTTGAGATAAAAAGATACCATCCTTAGAGTAAGCCACTTCAATGCCCAAGAAATATCTAAGAATACCAAGATCCTTGATTTCAAACTCATGGGCTAGGTTCCTTTTTAGCAGCATTTGTTCCTCATCATCTCCTGTCACGATTATGTCATCCACATATATTAGCAAGGCTGTAATTTTTCCTTCCCTTGAGTGTTTCATGAAGAGTGTATGATCACCTCGGCTTTAACTGTATCCCATAGTCTTCATGGCTTTAGAGAACTTGCCAAACTAAGCCCTAGGGGACTGTTTGAGCCCATAGAGGGCTTTCTTGAGCCTGCATACTTTTCCTTTTTCTTTTTCTTGAAATCCCGGAGGCAACTCCATGAAAACTTCCTCTTCTAGGTCTCCATGCAAAAAGGCATTCTTAACATCAAACTGTTGCAATGTCCATCCAAAAAATGCTGCCAAAGATATTAGAATTCTTACTGTTGCCATCTTAGCCACTGGCGCAAATGTTTCAAAATAGTCTATGCCATAGGATTGGGTATATCCTTTGGCTACTAACCTGGCCTTGTACCTGTCTAATGTTCCATCAGCCTTGTATTTTACATTAAATACACATTTGTAGTCTACTGGCAAAACTCCTCTTGGTCTTGGCACTATTTCCCAAGTCTAATTTTTCTTTAAGGCTCTCATCTCTTCCATCATGGCTTACTTCCCATTCTGATCTCTTAGGGGCTCTTCTACTGAATTAGGAATGACAATTGAACCCAAAGATGCTAGAAACCCTTTGTGTTTTTGAGACAGCCGGTGGTAGGATAAGAAATTAATTAAGAGATGCTGGGTACATCTTCTGACACCCTTCCTAACAACAATAGGAAGATCTAAATCATCATAACTTGGGTTAGAAGGATTAGAACAACCTGAAACTGAGAACCGAGAGTCATTTTCTGGAATAGAAGGTTGTATAAATTCCTTACCTTGACTAGGATCAGATGATGGTGCTTGTTGTGAATCCAGAACAGGCTGTCTTCTTTTGAAAACATAGGGAGATCCCTTGAAACGGCCTGAGGGTTGCTGGTTGGACTGCATATTGTGAGATGCAGGAACAATCTGCTCACTGTTGCTGTTTGGTTGAGATGAGAGAGGCCTAGATTGAGATGGAGGGCAAGAAGAGAGTGGAGAGGGAGTAAGCTGAGATAGTGCTTGAAAAATATCCTCCCCAACTGTCTAGTCACCATCTAAACACTCCCCCTGGCGGCCATTTTGATGTGAAGGAAAAAAAGTTGGGTTTCAACAAATGTAACATCCTTAGAAATATAAAATTTCTTTGTAGTTGGATGATAACATTTGTATCCCTTTTGGGTAGGAGAATAGCTTAGGAAAACACACTTCAAGGCCCTAGGATCAAGTTTGTCTCTATTTTGCTTGGGAATATGAACAAAAGAAACACACCCAAAGACCTTTAGTGGAAGAGGAGAATGCAGATTCAGATCTGGGAAATAAGTAGATAGGAGCTGAAATGGGGTTTGATGGTTTAGGATTTTTGAGGGTACTCAATTTATCAAATAGGCAGCTGTAAGAGTGGCTTCCCCCCAGAAATTCTTAGGCACTTTATGATGATGTAGGAGACTTTGAGTAACATTAGGAAGGTGTCTCATCTTCCGTACCGCCACTCCATTTTGTTGTGGAGTATGGATACAAGAAGACTCATGAATTATCCCTTCTTGTTGGAAAAATTGGTGTAAATGATTATTAACATAATCCTTTGCATTATCAGTTCGGAATTTCTGAATTGAGCAATTGAATTGAGTGGAGATTAGCTTACAAAAATATGGCAAAATGGTGCTAACTGCAGCCTTATCTTTCAATAAGAAAACCCAAGTCATTCGAGTAAAATCATCAATAAATGAAACAAACCATCAAGCCCTCGAACAATTTGGTATTTTAGAGGGTCCCCACAAATCGGAATGAACCAAAAAGAAAGGTTTAGATGACCTCTTATTGCTAGGTGGATAGGACACTCGGTGATGCTCGGAAATAACACATACCTCACACTGAAATTCACTAAGATCTAGGGACTGAAACAAGGAAGGAAACATAGTTTTTAGAAGGGGAAACGAAGGGTGGCCGAGCCTATAATGTTGCAGCCAAACATGTGCAGTGGGATTAGAAGTAAACTGAGAGAATCCAATAGCCTTAAAGGATCGATTTTCAGTCGAAGGATAGCCTCCATTTTTCTCCAAATAGTACTGCTCATGTTGTTCCCTAGCTGCACCAATCATCTTCCCGATCTTCAAGGCCTGAAATTCACACACATTAGGAGATAAATTGGCATGGTAGTTTAGATCATTAGTTAGTTTATGAATAGACACAAGATTGGTGGATAAATTTGGCACATGTAGGACCTTTTGAAGGGTAATACTTGGGCTGAGGGTGATTGTTCCTTGGCCTTTAATGGAAACTGAAGTTCCATTAGCAATGGTAATCCGTTTAGAGGTAACAATAGGCTCATAAGTGTCAAAAACAAATAGATTAGGGGTCATGTGATCGATGGCTCCTGAATTTAGGATCCAAATGTCATTCTTATCAATTTTAGAGGCATTAAGAGATAAGTAAATGAGTTACCAAATGTACACAATTACCTTGCTGGGCGAAAGCACAGTTTCCATCATTGATAGTCTTAAGCCTTAAGTTTGTTAATTTCCTCACCATCAAGTTGTGCAAGCTCAGTACTTGGGGCTGATTCTGCCTTACTAGTTGTTCCTCCTTTCTTGTTCTCTTTGGCTGATATGTAGGCCTGCTTTTGTGCTACCATATTTTTAAAACCTCCCATCTTTTTTAACACAACCTCCTTACCATGAAGTTTGAAGCAATGATCCCAGGTATGCCTAGGCTTGTTGCAGAAACTACACCAAAGCCCTTTACGATTTTTGTTGGCCTCTGTTTTTCCCATTCTGAATCGTGCTCCATCCTTCTCTGCGGTAACCATGACTGATCCTTCTATTCCTCCGTCACTGAGCATGACTCCCCTTCGATTTTCTTCACTTTTTACCATAGCGAAAACTTCATTTAGGGAGGGTAGCTTCTCCCTACCAAGGATTTGAAACCTCACTTGATCAAACTTAGCATTTAACCTGGCAAGAAATTCCACAATCCTATCTCTCTCAATAATCTGGCTAAGAGTGGCAGCATCATTACTACATATCATCTTGATCTCTTGGTATTGATCTAGCTCTAACTAAAGCCCATTCATCTTGTTAAAATACTCGATAACAGTTAGAGATGCTTGTCGAGTACTATTAATCTCTATTTTGATATCAAAGATTACCGACACATCCTGTACCTTGGAATAGGTCTGCCTAATGGTGTCCCAAATAGCCTTAGCCGAATCTAAGAACATATAGTTTTTACTAACCTCAGGTTGCATGGCATTCCACAACCATGACATGATAAGAGAGTCCTCAATATCCCATGCCGAAAAAGCTAGATCAATAGTCTTCGGGGGTGAGGCAATGAGGTGTCCTAGTTTTCCTCGTCCTTTGAGGAATGTTCGAAAAAGCTGCGCCCATTGGAGGTAATTTTTACCGTCCAATCTGTAGGAAACATGCATTCCAAGTAGTTCTCCACTGCCAGATCCAGAGAAGTTACCCTCACTTCCAGTTATACCGGTAATCGAGTCTGGTTCTGACTCTCCAGTAACAAGACCGGGATTAACATCCGAGAGTTCTGACATCCTTAGTAATTAAGGAATCAAGAGAAGGCAATAAAGGCCTCGGGGAGGAAACAAAGAACGAGTGACAAAGAATGAAAGACCAGAGTGCAATGAAGGCTCGGCCAGGGTCTAAGAGTAGAATGAAGGATCTGATACCGTGTTTAAAACAACAAAGGACAACAAGGATGAAACCTAGATTGAGAAATCTCGGAAGAAATCGTACTTCTTGATGATTCTATTGAATACTCCATGAGGAGTTTAAATAAACAAGAGATCCTAAAATCTAGAAATTTAAAATACAATCAAAAACTATTTAAAATACAACAACATATTTCAAATATAACCAATCTCCTAAATTTTAGAGGTAGATAAGATTCTATCTTCTCCTAGAATTTAGGAAAGCTGGAGCTTTATCTTGATCATAAATTGAGGCATTATCTTTGACCATAATATTCCGTATTTCAACAGTTACTAAGGTTGAAAATATTGCTTGATGATATGAAAATTGAGTGGAAAGCTCTTATGAGACTCTATTGTGACAATAAATCAGCAATAAGCATTGCTCACAATCTAGTCTAACATGACAAAACGGATAGGCATTTTATCAAGGAGAAGTTGGATAATGGTCCGATTTGTACTACATACATCTCCTCTAATGATCAATTAGCAAATGTGTTAACTAAAGGGTTACCTGCAGCCGGTGTCAAAGGATGATCAGCAAGCTTGGAATGGATGACATCCATTCTCAATCTTGAGGGGGAGTGTCAACGATTGGGAGATTGATTTTGTCCTTATTCTCAGACAAGATCATATCATTTTGATGATTGTGATTGATTCCTTGATTATATTTTCTTTCTAAGTTAGGGAATGTATCTTCTAGATGCTGTAAATTTTCTATATCTTGTTGTATCCTAATTTGTACAAGTTTCCATAACTAAATTTGGAAACTATTCTATTATGTTTTAGGAACTTCCTAAGTTGATAGGAAGACCTGTATCTATTCAAATCATTCCCTCAATGGAAGAATAAGATTGACACATCTTGTTTGACAGTAGGAGTAGTTGGTCTCAACATGGTATCAAAGCCAACTTAGATCTAAAACTCTCTTGTTTCTCACTTTGGTGGTTTAGATCATTGTTGATCTATGTTCAAGTTATCTGGTCGATTTAGATCTAGTTATTTTTCTTCAAAAACCTACTTGTGCAAATTTTATCAGCGTTAACAAACTTTCTCACAAGATGAAATTTACTAATGGATTCAAACACACAAGCAATTGAATTGGGTGTTGAATTATTAGCCCAATCAAATTATCAAGTTCAGAAAATCTGCTGGAATCATATCTTCTTAACAAAGATTTAAGGGATATTATAGATTGTGAAGAAAAGGTTACTCTAGATAAAGAGGATAAACCAAAGAAAGACAGATTTCTCCAAATAAAGAGGATAAATCATAGAATTATAAGCAGTGGAGGCAAAAAAATGTCAAGATAGAATTTGTCTTTAAGTTCTCTATCTCTCATAACTTATTTGATCATACTATTCAATGTAAATCTGTAAGCAAAATTTGCCATACTTTCAACAAATTGTTCACCAAGAAGGATGAGGCTCGACTAGAGATGTTCCAGAACAAGGAGAGTAGGTACTAAACAAATGGGAAATACTTGTCATGTGATCAGATGCTCCTGAATCAATGATCCAAGGAGAAGATTTAGTAAAACTAGATAGAGCAATGGGATTACTACCTGTATGTTCCAAAGATCCACTAGGAATACCCAATACCGAACTGTTCTCTATCAATTGTAGAAGCTGATCCACCTGCTCTTTATTGAAACAGTTTGTTGTGGCTTCATTTGTTGATAGGGATTCACAATGGGCCCTGTCATGCAGCTTATTGTTCTTACTGGTCGGCAGTTTTCCAAGCAAGTTTCAGGAGTATGGCATGATTTGTTACAAAAGTCAGACCATACCTGAGGTTTATCACCATCCTGACATTGATTTGGGGTGTTTTTCTAACTGACATTTGCCTCAGATCCAATAAGTGTTGTATGATCCACTGTGTCACCTGCACTTGTTTTCTTACCCAACATAATATGTCGATGACTTTCTTCCTTGCAAACTTCTGCAAACACCTCATTGATAGTAGGAAGAGGTGATCTCCCAATAATCCTTCCCTTAACTTCATCAAACTCAGCATTTAATCTAGCAAGGAATTTGAAAATACAATTAGGATCAACCATCTTTTTATAATAGTTGCAATCCTCAATCGACTTCCATTCGTAATCATTAAAAAGATCAAGATCTTGCCACAATTTTTCAAAGAATGAAAATACTTAGTGACACTATCCTCACCTTGAGTAATCTCACCAAGTTTTAGAGTGAGTTCATATATCTGGGATTGATTACCAAGATCAGAGTACATTCGGGTAACATTATCCCAGAGTTCTTTTGCTGTTGAGTAGCACAGATAATTGGCTTGAATATCTTCTTCCATAGAGTTGACCAGCCAAGTCACAATCATAGAATTTTCGGTGTCCAGGCTGCATACGTGCTGTCCATTGGGTCCAGTTCCTTAATGTCTCTTGTCAGGTAATCGATTTTGCCTCACCCTCTGATATACATCCTAATGGACTAGGAACAACATAAGAAGTTATCTCCATTAAGCTTAATGGTTGTGATCTACATGGAATGGGCTTTAGAAATATGTCCAATTGGTGCAGGTGAAGTTTCGATGATCTTGTTGGGATGGGTAGTAGAATCGGAGCAAATTTCTGACATGGTTTTGGAGAATAGAAACCAGAGAATGGAACAGAAAGCGAAGAAGAGAAGAAGAGAGATAACGGCCAGGATTCTAAAGAGGTTGAACGAAACCTAGTTCTGATACCACGTAGGAATTTTCTGATTCTTTCTTTCTCAACTTCAGAATAACTTTGCAATGGGATTTTAAGGTTAATCCTAGAACCTCTATAAGGAAATTAACTACAAAGTCAGCAAGCATCTAAGGAAACAATACAAAAAAGGAAACTGACAAAAAAAGAAACATTATCTATACAAAGAATGTTTCTGCAAGAGGAAATTGGAATCAAGGAGCTGCTGCAGAATTTTCTATATTCAATCAACCTAATCAAGTAAATCTGCCAGTTATTGGAATGAGGTGGCAGATTATTTGAGTGGGACTATGAAATCTTCAGTTTTTCTTTATTTCAACAGAAGCCAATCAATAAAATCATCAGGTTGCAATCTTCCCTTAAAGTTGGGAATATCAACCTTAATCCCAAACCGAGACTGATGGTTACTAGTTCAGTGAGGTGGACAAGAAGTATCATCATCAGTTAACTCAACAACGGGGTTATCAATTTTTGCCTAACTCGAATCATTTTTTATCAGAAATTTCATTCTGACTTCGATTGCAAGAACCCTTGTAAGCTTCAAGCTGTTGTCACAATTGTTGTTGGATTTACCTTCACAACTCTTCCCTTTCAATTTATTGAAGATTTCTTTATCGAGGATTTTTTGCCATCACTAAGGCATTATAGAAATTCTGTCTTCCTGTATTCAACCAATGTCAATCTGATTGTCAAGCAAAGGCAGCAGACCTAACCAATTACAAGAATATTGGAAGCAAAGCCAGACCAATTAAATGAATTATAGTTGGTTAAGCCAGACCAGTGGCAAAATTTAAAGGATAGTCAGCTACCAAAAGCTTTAATACCAACTGCTGTAGGTATGTTTTAAGATAGCATGTTGATCTTGACAATGTTAGAAACCCCACTACAACATTTGGCTAAAATCACCACCTTGGAAGACCATCTCAAGGATATAAAACACTCACACTCTAGGAATCCTCAACTAGAGAAGAGAAAACAAGAAACACCTTGCATTTTAATACTTCAGTACTCTAAAACCTTGCTTTCCAACTAACCCAAAGGGGTTTATATAGAACTAACAAAGGAAACAAAGCTTTCTACTTTTCCTATGTGGGACAAAATTAACATAAATATAATGCTCAACAAAAAGACTTATTTTAACATTTCAATGTGGGACAACATCCACATCATTGTAAAACATGCCACATTGCAAAGCTCAAGTATTAAAATACTAGATTGTACATGCCATTGCCTGTTCCTCAAGCTCCTTTAAGAGGATGTTAGCATGGATTTCATGCTTGGACTTCCCCAATGGAACAAGGATTCTGTGATGGTGGTAGTAGATCAACCTTCCAAGATGTCTCACTCTATACCTTGCAACAAGACAAATGATGCTTCACATATTGCTAACCTGTACTTCAGGGAAATTGAAAGACTTCATGACATTCCAAAAACCATTACTCTTGATCGAGATGTGAAGTTCCTAAGTCATGTCAAGCAAACAGTATGGAGAAAAGTGGGAATTCAACTACTATTTTATTTTGTATGCCACCCTCAAACTAATGGTCAAACTAAGGTTGTGAATAGAAGTTTGGGAAATCTTTTGCGCCGCTTGGTTGGGAAGCATATTCAATGGGATGTGGTACTATCGCAAGCAGAATTTTCCTACAATGATTCAATTAGCAAATCCGTTGGGGAGTGCAAACTTGTGTATGAAAGAAAGCCATTAAGCCCTTTGGATCTCACACTACTTCCAACTCCTTGCCAGTTCAATGTTGATGCTGCGAAGCAAGCTAAGGAGATCAAGAAGCTTCATGAAGAAGTGCGAGAGAAAATCCTTCAACAAACAGAAAAACACTAGAAGTAAGCATAGAAGCCTGAAAGATTTAAAGGAGACTTTGTATAGATTCAATTGAGGAAAGATTGGTTTCCTAAAGGTGCCCATTCTAAACTTTCTCCATAGGCAAATGGACAGCTTTGTGTTTTGGAATGTATCAACAACAAGGCGTACAAAATTGAGCTACCTAGAGATTATGGTGCTTCTGCTGCCTTTGATGTTGTTGACCTCTCCCCATACTATGAAGATGAAAGAGACAAAGAAGATCGAGACTTGATGGCAAGTCTTCTCCAACCACAAGAAAATGATGAAGATGTTGTCCCACATTGAAAAGTTAGTCTTTTTGTTGAGCATTATATTTAAGGTTGTGTTTGGATGAGGTCACTTGACCCCATCATTTAGGATTTGGGATTTTATATCCCAAATCCAATGTTTGGATACTACTTCATAAAATGGATTTGGATTTGGATTTGGTTCCAAATTACCCAATGAGGATTTGGATAAAAAAAATAAGGGAATTTCAAATGAGGGTGTCATTTGGGCTAAAATATTTAATTACATGTTAATTTTAAATCATTTTATTCTCGTTCATTAATAACAAGTGCTTATATATGTGTGTGTATATTTATTAAAATATTTACATATATACATAAGAGCCACTCCAACTTATTATAAAATGTCATTTAGTATTTGATCTAGAAGTAGTAAGTATTAGGAAAAATTAAGTTATTGTAACCAAGCTCCTATTTAGTTGGCAAATAGTCTTTCTAATGTCTATTGTGCATCAGATGTTAGTAATCACAATAGCCCTAGCCAATGCTTATGCTAAAAAATAAAGATCTTAGACATAAGATCTTTTGTGTTCTCCTAGGACCCAAACACAATAACAAAAATGTATATTGATAAGTTTAAATATATACATATATATATGCATGTATTATGTAAATTATCTATACAAATACACACCTCTGCAGATTTGTCATGTGGTTCATCAGATGCTCTTGCGACCTGTAAGCATTAAAAAAAAAAAAAAGTTCCCTTCAAAATCTTTGTTCATTAAATTCCATTAGTGCCTTTGTATTTACGCTAATTGAGAAAAAAGAAAAAAGAAAGGATAAGGAGAAAAAAGGAAAAGAATTATCCAGATATTGAAAAGCCACCTCAGAAGCACTCAAATTTCCGTTCTCCAACGGGAATGCCTTCGGTGAAGAACCTTCTTCTGAACCCTCTGCAACTGGTGAAGGTGGTTGTGGTGGAGAAACATAAACCACTCTCAATTTGCACTCATGAACAGCTTGTCCTGCCTCCTTATTGAACTGTAGAAGCACAGGCTACCAAAAATTATTATCTTCAATTGATCAAAGGCAGCAATATTAGGATGTCAATATTAGATTTTTGAATTCCACAAACTAGTGTATGAATGCAAATGTGAATCTTTGGATGGTAAAAAAGGAAAACAGGACAACAGACAGGTAGCCTAGTTAATAACATCCCATCAAATAACTACCATTTCTGGGGTAATATCCTTCAGGGTTGCACCTGGATTTGCAACTATGCTTTGAAGGAGAAATTTATCCTTGCATTGCATTTCAGGAGGAGCCTCCTTCTGCGCTTGCATGGTAACTGAACCAAAGACAATAAAAAGAGATTAAAGAAAAAACAAAAACAAAATGACAAACTATCAACAGAAGTAGCATGGATATGTAGTTTGGTTGGGGAGAAAATGCAGGAAATAACAAGTAAATAAGTACAATTGCCCCAATAAGAACATTGGACATTACTGACAGGTGTCTTGATTGATTCTGAAACTAAAAATAATAAAAAGAACAGATTCAAATTTTCATCTCCTTTTACTTAATCTAGCGTCTCTGCAACCCAACAAATTCAGAATGAAATTCAAAATCAAACTGATAAGCACGACAATTACCTATAACATCGCATGTGGAACGAGGCAAAACAATCCCCGTATTAGGACGAACAGAATACTTCTTCGGATTTGTCGTCTTCACCTAAATATACAAATTCGTGATTTATACTAAAACACACACATCCAAAAAAAAAAACTTCAACATTGTTGCTATTCACCAAATATCATAATTTCATGATTTAAATTAAATTGTCAAACAATTGAAAAACTCTCACCTTAAAGGCTACATAGTCCTCACTCTTGTTTGCTAATTGAAAAGAACAAGAGATCTGCTTCTTAAGTTCAACTAAGCACAAACACGGAATTAAACAATCAATGAACAGAAACAGAGAAAACGAATAAAACCCAAGGAGATCGAAAACGGATCGAGAGGGACACACAGGGGAATTGAAGCTCGCGAGGATCGACGCTGAGAAGCTCCCCCGTGCTCATCTCCATCTCCTGCAATGCGATTCGAGGAAGATCTCCGACTCCAGGCTATACGGTATGTTCTGGCTTTCGTTGTGTTTGAGAAACGTTTTATGAAAACAGAAGTAAATTGGACGGAGAAATCGAGGAAAGTTTGTTTAATAAGGACAACACTCATCAAATATTCAGTAACGGTAACGCCACGTAAGGTGGTGTCAGTTGCCCACTACAATGATGCCACATCATTACTTGTCAGGCCTGGGGGGCGTAAAAAGGTTCTCCTTTTTGTAATAAAATGCTACTTTTGTGAAGGATCCTCTCTTGTCTGTCTGTGAAAGGGCTGAACAAGGGCTTTTACTCAATTTGACCTCATATTTTGGTTCCATAAATAGATTGAATAGTATTATTTTATAAAAAAAAAAAAATTATTAAAAGGCGTATATTTTTAATATCACATCAAGTTTTAAGTAGAGTTTGCAAAATAAATTTTATCATAATAATTATCTTTTGTTATATTTATTTTTTATATAAAGTATCAAAATTGATTTATTGCTCTAATTAAATAACATAATTGTTACTTGATACAAACAATAGATCAAATCACCTTTATAATTATTTAATTTTATTCTCATATAATTAAAAACATATATTGCCAATATAACTTTATATTTATTATTAAAATAAGAAGTAATTTAGATGACAATTCACTTGTTAGTTTAAATCTTATGAATTATTAGATTTTTTTTTTTTTTTGATAACTTCCCAACCATCAAAAAAAGATTAAATTTTACATACTACTATTGAGATTCAACTAAATTACACTAACTATCCCAATATTTGTAAAATTAACATTAATTTTCATTAGGGTCAATAGATTAGGCTAGTGAAAGGAAATCGCTACCATTGACCATTTTTATAGTTTGATGAAAACTTCCAAGTAACTATCGACGATCACTCTAGTTTTTCGCTTTTATTCTCTTGTAATCATCTCATTAAATTTTTCCTTTTATTTTTTTCCTGTCTCTCTTTACAACATTCATTGTTGATGGGTGTTTAAACAAAATAGATACTATATCTAAATTCTTAAAACTCAAATTTCTGGGTTGAAAAACCCTTTTAAAAACCCCCCATCAATTTATCTTCTTATTTCTCTATATTGCTTTGTCTATCTCTTTATCTTTAGCAATATCTTTTTATATGCTCTAAGTTCAAATGAACCCAATAATTTATGTTCAAATGTGAATCTAAACTCTTTCTTTCTCTTGTTAAATATTGACAAAACTTTCGTTAACCGTTAGAGATAGGTGATCACCAATAGTGATCCTATTGTGTAATTGTTTTTAATTTTTTTTATTCTTCTATAATTTTAGGAAAAATAAATGTGAAGGTATTTTAGAGATTTTTACAAAATTGGCTACTGCAAATTAATGACAAGGGGTATGCATTGCACAGTAATTAACCTCAAAGAGGTTAATGCCAATTTTGAGAATACAAAGGAGTCAAAAGCAATTTCTACCATTCAACAACATGATCCTAACAACTAATTAAATACTTTAGTATTTAAATCCCCTACAACTAGTAAACATAAATAGTAGTATAAATGCTAGCAATAATTAAACATTCTCGACATTTATAAATACCAACTAAAATATCAAAAAATATTGCGAATATTTCTCGATATTATTTTCTTAAAGTTTTTCATAAATGTCTAAATATGCTACCCTTTTCTGCTTTTGGATATTCCCTATTTTCTTTAACTTGTTGCAAATCATTCACAAACAAGCATCAGCCATCCACATTTAGAGTATATAAATTCAATATCCCTAAAGATGACCTTGATAGTGACCTATTGCTCATCTTAACCTTGAGACCATAAATTCAAATTTTTCATGTCCCTTAATTATGGACATTTTTCGTATTTTCTATGTACCAAAAAAAAGAGGGGTATATTCAACAAATTTCAACCATCCCATCACAAACAAACATCTAACCAAGCACCTAACAAACAAATGCCATCCACTACTCATTATCCATATTTCAACATTTCAGCAAACTTCTAGTAATATTCAATGAACTTATGAAGAATGTCAAAATCGTGCAATACTACACTCAAGTAAGAAAATAGCAGAGCTTTCATAAGATGTAAAAGGTCAACTGGTTCATCATACCATGTGCAACAAGTATGACATCTAGAAACATGTGTGTGTGTGTGTGTGTGTAGAAATAGAAAATAAAAAATACATCATTCAACAGAAACATGCATAAATATAATTCATTTCGCAGTATAACCATGTCATCTTTCTCTTCGAGCATACCTGAAATAGAAATTACAGTGTAACTAGTAAGACATTTTCTAGATTATATATAAAGGCAGCTACATGATATTCTATAGATATGTTAACTACAAAGCAAAAGAAAACAAACATATGACATGACCGGGGTTTTAAGCCACCCTTTTTTTTCACAACCAGCGTTCATTAATTAGCCAAATTTATGGCTCTAAAAAGCCGGAAAGGTAGCCAGATTCAGAAACAATGGTGTTTTCCTTAACATTTTCCAGGGGTAATAATTGACGGTTATGTGCATTATTAACTGAAAAGGCCCGGAATACCCATTTTATAGAAGTGAGTGTGAGTGAATCTTATGAATGTACGCGACACCTGAAGTTTAGGGGAATGGCAAGACAATTTTGAGAATGCTCTCAGCTCCAATGAGATGTTCATCGACCTTATAACAGACTATACAATGAAGTTTGAAAGAATCATGGGAAAAGAAACGATAAAGACAGGATAGTCAGCTTAGATCTCCATGGGCAATATAAGTTCATCTTTTCAGCTCTTCCACAAGCAATATCAGTCCTTGCAAGGCCTGGGGGACCAAAGAAGAGGTCAACAAAAATCAAGAAACAAAACAAAACAAAAACATGTTTTCCACAACCAGAAACTTTTACAAGCATATCCGTTTCTCACTCACAGCCTTGGTGTCCTCAAAAGCATATTCCAATGCCTTGGTTTTCTGCAACACAAAGGTATAAAGATAGATTTAATGTAGACTTCCAGCAGTTATTGGCACATATATATGTATGTATAAGCTCACTCACTGTCTCGACGTCTTTTGCTGCCGCTTCAAAATCCTGGAATTTTTGTGACATAGACCTATTAGCAACTGTCATTTCCCTGAAGCTGAGATATTCATCTTTTACCGGAGATAGATCATAGTTATCTTTGATCGGGACATTTTCCTGCATATCACAAACTCAATTAGAAGTAGAAGTGGAGACAGCTACACGGGCATGTCAAAAGACACCATTTATTTTGACAAATTCAGAACATTTCGCACAAACAGATAGCTTGCAACGATTTCCACAGTGATAATCCAGGGAACTAATAAAGCATGGAGCCAACATGGTATTACAAGATTAACATTACCCAATATTCGATATTAAAGGTAGCATGGGGTGAAGAATATGGTAACCTAGGATTATTCCTCCAAAGAGCTAAGGTGCTTACTGTATTGGAGACCAAATCTTCTTTGGAACCCGTACCATTCCTTCCACCATTATCATTATCCTCTGTAGTGTCAAGCTGTGCCTGAAGAAAAAAATATCAGACAGTTCCCAAAATTATTTAAAAGATATACTGGTAAAAGTTTTTCTACTAATCAATCACAAAGTTGCTTGGATTCACCCTAAGTATTTCTGTAATTTCAGGATCATTCCAGGGTCCTTTATCACTCAACAGGCAGCCACCATAGTCAGAACACGTGCAGTTTCCGCCCAGGAAGCTTGGCAAGTTGCTGTAGAAAGGAACAATAAAGAATAACGCATGAAATGTGCAAAATTTTGTAGAGGCATTCAATCAACAAAAGGATGCTACCATCAAGACCAAATCTTTCTGATTCATAAATGGGGACTATAAATGCTACCTTGGATCAATATGTTCAACCAGAATACTTCGGTAGTTGCTGCCAAGCACCTGACAGCATTATTTTGAAGTTCAAATCTAATTTCACACTGCTTTTTTGATAAGAACCAAAAAAAAAAAAAAATCTGTTTTACTTGAATCTTTGCTAATGTCCGTGGATCAAGAAAAGCCTTGAGTGCTCTCCAGAGGGCCCTAAAACCAGATCCGGCATTGACAATAAAAAGTCGATGCAGTGTCTGCAGATAAATCCATCAAAAAGATTATGTACCAAGTAAAAAAATGTGATTCAGACACACTTTATACTCTAATTAGATATTGAACACAGAATTCTCATTTCTTCAATTATTCTATGATACACAGAATTCTCATTTCTTCTAGACTGTGCTAATTTAAATCGTATTCTCAAAAAGCCTGAAGAGCAGCAAGAACATTCAGTAATGTGTTAGGGTTTTCTCCTTTTTGTTAAGCTAAATTGTTGGGTGAAACAAGAGTATGTGGAAAATTGAACAAGTGCGCATAGCTTAAAAGAATCACCAAAGCATCACAGTTTTTTTAATTAGGTGTAAGTAGAGCCAGAATTTAACCTTTCAAAAACTGAAGATTATGGTTCGATGTTAACCTGAAAGTAGAATGCAAGAAAAGAAGAGGGCTGAGACAGGACAAAACAGAAAACCTGCTGCGTTTCATTATAAACCTCCTTTTCTATTCAATGGAAGGGTCCTAAAAGAAATTTCTTTTCTTTTAATAAAATGTCATATTATTATAGCTTCCTTTTCCTTTCTCTCTGTCGTTAATTCACATTTTATACCAGTAGTCAAGAATTACTTTTCAAGTATATAATTGCTAGAATAATTTCCATCCATTTTTCTTGCAGAGAGTTTCTAAGCTAACGGCTTTATGATTACTTGGGTTCTACAGACCAACAATAGGAGAAATATCTAAAGAGGAAACAATCTATAAACTAAAACCATTCTAATGGAAGTTCAAAACATGAATTGCTTTTGTAAAATTAAATGCCAACCAGGATAAAACCGCCTTACATAGTGCCCTATCTCTACTTTGAGTAGCAGTTTATCATGCCATTATTCACAGCACTAATTCCTGTCTATTTTTTTTTATTTCACTTATTTTTGAAAAAATATGGGCAAATTATGGACAAATGACCTTGTACATACCTCAGGGTAATAATTGCTGTCAATCTTTTGAATCTCCGTGAAGAGCTGCCTTGCAGGCTTTGAGAAATTAGCAAGTCCCTATACAAGAAGATACACTAATTTTAAGCCAAAGCTTTTTAGTATATATGTAAATAATCTGCATTTTGTTTGCAAATGACAACATCTTCAGCTGATGCTAAGCATATAGCCAAGAATACCGAGATATAAGATACAAGGTATATATACACATTATATTCTGTACAAAATCTTCACATGGAGTCCAACTTGAAAGAACCATTCTTCCTGAATTTCTGTCCCAATGAATTTAAAATAACTAGCATATGATGATGATGACAACCAAACTGATAACCGATGCTAATATCATACAATTAGGGTTCCACGCCCCAGTTACAATCAGAAAACAATATCTGAGGGTGTTTTCCAAGAAATTAACATGTGTGTTTACAAAATTAGCATCTGACAAACCAACTATGAAGATGGTCAAAATACATTCAGCATCATGAATTAAAGAGGCAGGGTACAAAACTTTATGCGAATAAATCAAAAAGATATACTCAAAAATCAACATATATAAGAACTTTAGGCATTTGGCATGAGTATAGATTGCTAATAAGTGTGTGAATCTAAGATTGGAAGATGGAAAGAAGCATCTGCAATTGCTCACCACATCCTTCACGTCTAAGATGCTGGTGGTGGAAGCTATATGCTTTCTTGCTGCAACTGAACATGCAGGGCATCTCCAGTGCAAAGTTTTCTCTTGTTCAGACACATGGTGCTTCACAAACCTGTCAATAGTGGTCACTCTCAAGAAGGTGTTAAGGTCTACCATTCCAGTCCTTTCTACGTATAGTGGTCTACCATACTTATCAACTCCATGATATCCATGTGGATAGCATTTCTTAACCTCTCTGTATTCTTCAAACTTAAATTCCTGCAGTATAGAGTACACACAGAATTCCACAGTTGGCAACCATAGTTTCAACAAGACAGAAAATATGACATCAAGAAGGATTATAACAGGCAGGAAGTAGATATCATTTCGCCACACCCGCAAATGGACTCATTGTTTTGCAAAGACAATAAAAGAAAAGAAGCTGTCTAAACACAACTCATGATAAACAAACAATATCTTAAAGTCAAACTTGTACCACATCATGTGTTACTCCTCACCAGCCATTGGAACTTGTACCACACAAAAATGTGTTTAGTTTTCATCTAAGGGATTGAAAAAGACCAAATACATTTCAAGATATATCAATGTTCCACCTTTAGGTGATATCCATGTCATGGGGGGTGGTGTTTGTGTGGGCTAGATCCAGAGATGAGAGATCGGCCTTGGTAGGGGTGTGTACAATGTGATTTGGCCGGTCTGAACCATTTTCTGTACGCCAAACCGTTAGTGCGGTTTTCCTATCAAACCAGACTGGATGCGGCCAAACCGGACCAACTCGCACCACATTTGCAATCTAGTTTGGTGCGGTTTATCGCAGTTTGAAAATAACTTATTTAACATTTCAACATACAACATCCAACCTGTTATAAATAAATAAAACTTGCAATAACATTGTTATAACCTATTCAACTATTTAACATATTCAACAATTATAATCTGTTGGCAACTATTTAGCAATTATAACTTGTTGGCAATTATAACAGTTGGCAACATATAATATATTATTATAACCTCTTAGAATTTATAACCTATTATAAAAATATTGGATAGAATAGTTATATATTATTATAAATTATTATAATTTGTTGACAATTATAATAGTTATATATTATTATGAACCTGTTATATATTATTATAAAAATATATGATGGTTTTTATAATAATAAGGGTTGCGCGGAGTTGTTAGGGTGATTTTTATAATTTTTTTTATATTTTCTTGGGCGGTGTACAAACCACACAGTTTATACAGTCTCCAAATCATTTTAGACTGCAAAAAAAAACAACTAATTCGATTTAATTTGATTCAGTTTCCCTAATATCCGCGGTACAACGATATTTTTTAAGACCCCTGGGCGTTGGTGTCCAACTTGAATAACTCCCAAATCTAACGGTATAGTGCCAGACCCTTTCACTGTTAAAAATACAAAGGTTATCATTAGTATTTGTCAGACGATGGCTGTTAAGTGTTGTCAGGTATCTATGATAGCTATTTTGTCAACACTCTCACGAAATATAATTGCACTTCCTTCTCCTTTTCCAGATATTCCTACATGATCACTTTCTAATTGTAGGAATGTTACAATCTCATAACCATGCCAAACAGATCGACATTCAGTCCGAAACAAGTCAGTTAACCTGTTTTAAAGTTTCCAGGTCAAACAGCAAGGGTATTTTGAAAAATCACTGCCTGGTGGAGTCCATGTCAAACAGCAAGGATATGTTTTTTTTTTTTGCCTGTTCGGAGTCCATTTCTTGAAACAAACCAAAAGTATTTAACCACAAAGAAGCAGAAAAAGACAAGAAATCAGAAGTATTAAGATAAGAATTAATAAAGGCAAAAAAAACTGAATTATTTGTTTTATTCTCAATATGCACCTTAATAATGTTGTCATGTAACTATATCTTTCTTATATATATATCTCTTTTTTTGGCTTAGTAACGTGCTCAATTTTTGTTTCCTCAATGCTAATACTAAATCAGAAAAAGGCTGTTGGAACTCCACAACTTGTAAATTATCTACTCCATATCGTAGGATGTGCATTAAAATAATTTACTGATGTGAAAGTTCACTGATCAAGCAAATTCATAGAGAAATGGTTGTTATGTTATTGTCATGATTCTTCCAAGCAGCATATAGAAGTTTCAAATTCACCAGGGCACAAAAAAGAAAAGGAGTGTTACTAGTCTGAATTTGCAATGATGATACTTTAACACCCACAATCTACACCATAATTATTAATGCCATACCCAACAGCATACCATTTCCCTCGCCCATATGATAAACCTCGGTACATGTACATTGCAGCATGATACCATTGCATTTCATCGGTATAGATGGGATGTATATTGACCCTTTACAAATATCTATATATTCAGTAGCCTCTGCCTACTATTATTTTTTGATCAGAATGGGACTGACATAATGCTTCACATTCACACGCTTCCTAGATGACAGGACAACATGTCTTCATGAGCAACATGTTTTCTGATCAGGAAAGGGAAAAGAATTATATTATTACCAGAACAATGGACTGGAAATATTATTTAGACTTGAAAACATGTCTAGGGTGATAGTCTAAACTTCACCTTTACAATCTTGTCAACTTGAAATTCTTCCCGCCACTTAAGGTACTTTAAAAACATATCTTTTGCCTTCACCAGATCATAGTCCCTCATTTTCAAAAATCTGAAGCCATGGAAGAAACCATTGTAAATGCATGTTATAAGAAGTACTCCAAACAAGAGATTGGCACTTGATCATGAACTTTAGCATATATACTGTGTCCCAGATGAAGTGTTCTTTTAATTCTCTTTCTTCTCTGGAAATTCATGATAATGCTAGGCTGAAACGTACCGTAAGAGGGTGTGATCATCTCCGTGTTTCCCTGGAAGATGGCCCTCAACAAAAAGCAATTCACGGAAGGACTGAACAATTTGATCATCTCTTGGATTAAGAGCTCCTTCAGGAACTGCTTCCAAATTTTCACTGCTTCTAGTTCTCTTCATTGAACCCCGAAAACTGCTTCGTAACTTATAACTTATGTTTGAGAATGAAAATTTGTTGTACTCCTGAGGAGTTGAACTCAAATGCCCTTCTATAGGAGGATAGATAGATATAGCCTTCCCTTTAGCAGAACTAGTATTCTCATAATTCGATGACTGTTTACTCCTCCCCACACCGGCTGAAATATCAATTTCCCTTAATTTTTCCGTCGATTTAGACATACTGAATCTATTGAGAAACCCAAAAAAGAAAAAAAAGAGGAAGAAATTTGCTGTTTACTTAGCGATCGTACGAGTCATTCCCAGATCAAGTTCAAGTTCAGAAATTACCAAAGACCAAGAACTTGAGGTCGTGTGCCGACTGATTCCCTGAAAAAATTAGCAACCAACAAAAGACAGACAAAATAAATAAAGAACTCGGCCCCAGAATTGAAAGGGCAAGTGAAAAGTTCAAACGAAATAAAGAATTTCCAAGTAAGAAAATGCTAAACTGTGCTACTGATCCCCGTGATAGCAGTGATAGACGAAAACTGAAAGTGCAAAGACGAGAACAACGCATTTCGAGAAAGGCAAGAAACTCATTTAATTCCAAAGAATACATTAATTACGAAGCGGAATCAGAGTGTGTTTGGTGCTCTATTAAGGAAAGAAACAAAACTTGAAATGTGAATGAGGCAGCAGGAAAACGAAGGAGGGAATCGAAAGCGGAAGGTGCGGGACGGAGGAGATTCGAAGCAACGCTCGGGAATCGAATGCTAAGCTTAGTCGATTGATAGACGAATTTCGAATGTTTGAATGAGAAGAAACCGCGAAAAGTAACGTCTCTATTTTAACGGTTCTTTTTGTTTCTCTAGATCAAAAGCCGCTAAAAACCCTAATACCCACTTCCACCACCGCCCAGTGAGGCTCAACTAGAGAACTACCAACCACTACCACCAGGGTTGATTGGGTCAGGTTTGAGTAGGGTTTTCATCCAATTCGATTTAGATCGGGTCAGATCGGATTTGTTCTAAATTAAATTAAAATTATTTTCTAACATTTTTTAGACTAAAGTAGAGATAAATTGGACCAAAGATTCCACATATATATTATTTGTCTTTAAATAAAAGATAAAATGATTTTTTATATTCTCAAAAATAAATTACAATAGTAAATTCTCTTAGGGGTTGTTTGTTAAACAAGATAAGAGGGAGAAAAAGTCAAATATGAGAAGTATTCCGAATATTTGGCATTTCTAACGTATTTGTTAAACTCATTTGATCATTTCCGAAAAAACCCTTACACGTGACCTCTTATCTCCCATTTTCAAGAAACATTTATCTAATATTTTGTAGATAAGTCTTAATTACCTATATACCCCTTATAGAATAGTTAATGTCATTTAATATATTTTATAAATTTAAATTTATTAAAAAAACTTATTCATTGTCAGGATGGCATCTCATTCTATGCACGAGTATTAATATGCCAACGATATCATGTCATGTGAAGAATCACAACTATCAATACAACAATATATGCACAATTATTATAAAATGCTTATAAATTACATATGACTTAACAACATAACTAATATCATGCAAAATATAGACAATCACATCACGTATAAACTTTTGAAGATAAAACCACTCACCTTGACTGATGATTCGACTTATCCTTGAAATACGAGTCCGACTTCATTTTTGTGCTTGGCCTCAAAAATTACACAATCACTCAACCTTGAACCTCAATGCACCATATCCATCATATTTATTAAAAATAAATATCGATACATATTTTTTTATAATTTCTTCATATTTTTCTCCCATTTCCTCTCTAATATTCCAAAAAAAAATACATCTTCAAATATTTTTTCAAATTTTTCTCTACCATAAATCATAAATAATTTTTCTAAAAAATACTAAAAAATATTTGAGAAAATACCTCAACCCACGCGTCCTTACGTGCTTGTGCGTGTGATGAACGTGTCGGTTGTCTTCTTTCTTTTTCCAGTCACCAGAGATGCTTTAATCACAGAATTTTTTGCCCCACCTCAAAGCCTTCCTCAAGTTGATCACCTTGGTATGTTTCTTGGCTTGAACACACCATCGAAGGTGCCCCGAAATGGCCAAAAATAGTCCGGTTTCAGCACTGATCACAACTTCCGGCCAATCCTCAAAACCCACTCAAACCTTGAAGAAATCCCACCAAACTCTCCAAAAATGATCCTTACTCACTCAAGAACAAAAGCCCCTTATCCACCACACTCGATTCTCTCTCTAAAGCCCTCGATTTGAAGCTCAAATTGTGAAGAAACCCTCGACCATTTGACCTCTATTATACTCGATTTCTAGTCAACCTGAGCCATGTCTAGTCAAATCCAAGATTTTAATGGCCTGATACGACCCTATCTTGTTTCAAATCACCTTAATTAGCCTCGAACACGCATGCTCAATTTTTCAACAACCTTCAGCCATACCAACGTCACATCACGGCCATACCCAGCCATTTCTTGGCCACGTTTGTTCCCAATCGAACCACCAGGCTCTAGGGCCCACTTCTGACAGTTGAAACGACCCCCTTGACGCCGATAGGAGGTTAGCCGGCGGCGGAAGTGGCTTGGTTGGCAGTGGCTATGGCTATTTTTCAAAATTTGTATTTTGACCCCCATTTTTTCTCTAATTTTTGCTTTGGTCCTTGGTGAATCCCCTAAGCTTTGATGCCTTATCACTTAGACCCCCTAAGTTCCATCCACTTCATTTGGCCAACAAAATGGAAAAATATCATTTTCGACACCTTCCCAACTAGAATTAGGATTTACATTTAGGGCCAAATTTATGCAAGAATCGCGTTTTGATCGTGAATTCCTTCATTTTACCCCGAAACCACTTCAGGGTTACTCCTCATGTAAAACTTGAATCCTTATAAGATTCTGTTGACTTTTCGAAGGTCCCTTACGACAATTCAATTTTTCAGCATGAATCATAGCTGTACCAAAAATTGTCTCTAATTTGATTTCTTTTCAAGCTAAAAATCATGCATCGAAATGATCGTTAAAGACATACCTATTTCCTTAGACATCTAAGCTTCAGGGCATTCCTTGCAATTAATTCAGTCATTTTCAATTGTGAGAATTTACACTATACCCCTAATCTTCTGGCAATTCCACCTACCATCCAAAATAAATTACACTTGAGTCCCTTTAGAAATTTTTGGGTATTACATTTGGTAATAGGGATATTTTTGGTAAAAAAAAACTCTTATCTTAGTACTTATCATATGCATTAACAAACACACAGAAAGAAAAAGGTAAAATTATCAGTGGATTTCAAAAAAAATAACAAACAGTTTGATAGAAATCTTGATACCAATTGTTGGTCATCTAGATTACAACGACCATCTAGATCTCTTTAGATATAGCTTGGTTGGTGAATGAGGCCATCTAAATCTCTTCCAAGTTGAAGTATAAACTAAGGGTTTAACTATTTTAGAAACCTGCTCTGATACCAATTGTTAGTCCCTTAAGGTATGATTACTCAAGAAGGGGTAAATTGAGTAATTAATTTTTTTCTCTTTTTAATAAATATTCTTGATTAATGATTTTATTTAAGAATATATATTTAATAAATATAATAAATTATGTTTAAGATTAATAATTAATGTAAGCCACAAAATATAACAAGAATAAATAATATGAGATACAACATAATTTATAATGGTTCGGTATTTTCACACACACTTAATCCACTCTCTCAAAATCTAACCACCCTTGGGGTTCCATTAAATTAAAATCACCATGGTTTCTACATTAGTTTATTTTGGAAACTAGATACACGCCTAAATTACAACGGATTCTAGACAACCACTACACCAAGCTTTTCTCCTTATCTTACCTTGGAAACTAAATAGTTCTAGAAAATCTATACAATTCTTTAAATGTTTACAAATAATTTTTTCACACTCGGACACAAATAAGCAATTAAGTATGAAAATATACAAGACAATAATATTTAAATAAAATAAATAAATTAGTGATCTTAGAGAAATTCGGAATAGACTCAAAATTTTTGTTCTTCTTTTGCTTGATGTCTCTTCGGTTGATGTATAATAATATTTTGTGAACCTTGGATCGCTTGGATGAAAGCTTGAAAGCGTTCGGGATTTTTCGGGTGCTTTGAATTTGTAATAAAAGTACTTGGTTACTCAGAAAATGAGTTTGAGGGGGGTATTTATAAGCATTTTGGATACTTTTCCAACGGTAAAAAATCTGACCGTTGAGGCATGAAACCTTAAAAGTATAACTTAAATTTAATATGTGCACTCATATAAACAACGAAACTTGTAGATTAGCTGGCATGTGAACACAAGAAAAAGTTTGAGGTGCTAGGCTCAAATCATAGTGCAAGTGTCCAGTTTGTTAAATTAATCCAAAATATTTTTAATAAAAAATAATATTTTTGGTAATATATGTTATAAAAAATATTTAATAAATTAATCTTAAAAATATATTAAAAATATTTTTAATAAAAAATAATATTTTTGATAATACATATGCTATGAAAATATTTTATAAATTAATCAACAATAATTCGATACTATAATTAATATATTTAATAAAAATACTCTTTTTTGTTAGTCATAAAAATACTATAATTTGAATATTAAAAATTCTCTTTTTGTTAATCATCAAAACTTAATTAATATGAGTAAGTTGGCTCAGTAATACCTATTTTCTTAGCCATCTAAGCTTCAGGGTATTTCCTGCAATTAATTCGGTCATTTTCAATCATGAGAATTTATACTAATACCCCAAATCTTCTGGTAATTTCACCTACTGCCCAAAATAAATTATACTTGGGCCCCTTTAGAAAATTTTGGGTATTACATTTGGTAATAGGGATATTTTGGTAAAAAAAACTCTTATTTTGGTGTTTATCATATGCATTAACAAGCATACAGAAAGGAAAAATATAATTATTAGTGGATTCTAAAAAATTTAACAAACAGTCTGATAAAAATCTTGAAATGCTTCATAATCTTATATTGACCATTCAATATCTTGGTCCGAAAAACATTTCAAACATATTTTTAATGTTTCATATCTTACTCATTTTAACAAATGCCCTCTTCAAATATATCAAGCATCAAAATCTCCTTACTTGCTTTAAAATGGTTGCGGCTTGTTCCCAAAGATAAGACAGTGAAAACCAGAGCAAAACTTTTTTGGTCTTGGACTGCATAGAATTTTTTTGTTTGATCTCTTAGTCCAGAATGAAATTTGAATACTCTTTATATTTGAAGTATTTTTTTAGAGATATAATTTTATCTTAAAAGGAATTTCGATCAAAGACCAAAGTGATTCTTTGATTTTGAGTCAACTCTTCTTGATCAATGCCTAATGTAGGGTTCTTCTTCCCTAAAAAAATCTCCAATTGAGAATGAGTTATATATATAAACAATTTAGTATAAGTTTTTGCACAAATAACATCAATTAATTACAGTGAAAATTACCTTTAATTATATATTAACCTAAAAAGAATTAATGATGTTTGTCTCCCGTCGGGTGTCAATCACATTCATTCCATGCGTTGATAATTAAAAAATATTATTTATACAAATAATTGAATTATCAAGAGTGATCGAATGCGTCAAAATTAAAAAATGCACTCACTTAATTTTTCGTTGCCACCTCTGGATAAAGCTCGAGTTTTATCCCATGATAAAACTCGATCAGGCTTCATGATTAATGAAATTCGATGATTGATGATGAAGTCTGATTCGATTATCGGGCTTATACATCTTATCGATATATGTAACATGATTAATATTTTATATAAATATAAATAATATCTTGTATAATGCATGGTATATCACCGTTTTTTATAACACAAATGGTATTTTCACTATATTATTGTATATTATCCTTTTCTATTATAAATCATTTTTTATTATATAATATACTTATATAAAATATCAATAACTTATTAGGTACGGTAACATTTTTTCATATAATAACTTATATAAAATATCAATAACATTTTTTCATATAAAAGATCAAGTTTAGTTTCGCTGGACAAGATTAGTATTATGTTGTATTAATTATTAGAAAAATATTATATATTAGAAAACACACGTTTATAAATTTTATTAATACAATTGTACAGGACATAATCTGTTTTAAGAAAATTTGCTTCGATATACCTCAATTCAATCTGATTTTATGTTCTTTGTTCTATATTCAAATCTCATTTTTTTTAATATTTCTGCATTTTCATTTATTGTTAGTTTGCACATCAAAATCGAATTTTCTACAACAAGCGGCTCAGTAGCATATTGATTTACTTAATTAACGTACCCGTAATTAATTACCTTAATCACGTGATGAATCCATGATCAAAGCCTTGATCATCTATCCTAAATTACAGATCACGCCACCAATCTGATCCTTGGGAAACGAAGGGTGCTTTGGTTGAGCTGCCCTTTTTTATTATTTTTGCTTATAAAATATTTTGAAAAAAATATATATATATTATCTTGTTGATTTAAGAAAGAGTAATCCTAACCAGACTCTCTTAAACACTTAGTTCTTACCTCTCTTCCTCTTATTCCCCAAGGAAAGGAAAATAGTGAACAAAAGCAAAAGAAATGTTTAATAAGCGGGTATTGTATTGGTATTGCTAGCACTTTTCCATACTAAAATACTTTTGCTTGCATTTCTAAGGTTCCAACCACTTGGTCACATTTGCAGCCATCCGTCGGAAGTGCCAGTAAAAACTATATTTATAGAAAAACAAAACAATGTGGAACAGAAGAAGTGGGCAAAGGAAACAAACGGGCATGTCTGCCTTCCCTTTTGGCTTCAACTTCTTGTATCAATTGCAAATTTGAAATTCAAACTCCATGAGACTGGCTGGCTATATAGTACACAACATGCCAACGACACACACAAATCCTCCCCCATCCCCATCCCCACCCACATTCTCTGCTGTCCAGTGCCAAAAGTGCAATGTTTCTTCTGCAATCAGATCCCCTCCCCCCGGGCCGGCCCCATGCCATATACGCTTAGCCCCTTGCGCGTCACATATCGGATGAGCCCCCATTAATTAATGTATGTAATGGGTCTGCCAAATGCCCCATCGACATTCTGTAAAATTTAAATTGAGGGTAAGGTGGGGGCCCCAGCGGCCACTCGTGCGGGCACCACGTAAACACGCAGAAGTATCTAGAAGGAAGCGACCACGCGTTTCCGGTATTGGCAGACAGCTAGCTCTTACCAGGCAAACCTTTACTTGGCTTCATTTTACTTATTAAACCGAGGACTCATCTGACGTCAACCTCCCCCAGGCCCCAGCCTGGCGGCGTCCTTGTCTTTTTCGCCACCTTTCCAACGCTTCCAATTCAATCACCAAATTAAAGGGTGTCTCTTTTAAATTTTATTTAATTTATTATATTTTTAAATTTAAGTTATTATTTTAATATTTGCATATTTTATATTTATGAAACTTCTATTAATAAAATTTGATCTCATAACTTTTAGTTTTAATTAATTTATCAACACTTTACTTATCTTTACACTAAATCTTATTTTGTTTAAAATTTTATTTTAAAAAATAAAATTATATTATAAGGATAAATTAATATACCCAATAAATCTTTATTTATAATATTTTATTTTTTAAAATGTATGTGCATAATAATAAAAGTAATAGTTAAACAACAACAAATATATATATTTTTTTCAAGTAAGATGTATTTATTGAATCTCATTTAAAATACCATACGCCTATTATTATAAAATAATAAAATTATTTGGAGATTAAAAAATAATATATAATAAATATATTTATTATTAAAAAGAAAAATAATGAACATTAAAATATTTAAACTTATATATGTAAGGGAAAGAAGCACAGGAAGGTAGGTCTGGATTTGCAGACAGCTGGTTGGGTCCTCGTAAGTAAATCGAGAACACCATGACGTCAGAAATCCTGGCGGCGGACTTGTTCTTTCTGCCACCTGTGTAAAATTCGCCATTAATTGCATATCCGGTCCCTGACTATGTTCCCTTTTCGCTTTACACCTTTTTATCTAAAATTCGTGCAGTCACGCCCCCACAACGTCAAAATCAGAATCACCACTTAAAACTTAAAAATCACAAAATTAATTATAAGTTTAACAAATTTATTATAATATAATACGATCCCACAATAAACATATTTACAAAAAAAGAAAAGAAAAATGAAAATGAATCAAAAGTTAAAGACTTTTTATATAATAAAAAATACTATTCATTCACCGAAGCATAATTTGAGGCATTAAAATGCCTTTATTTTAACCACTTAATATTTTGTAATTAGAAAAATAAAAGTAATTTCAAATCATTAAATTGGATCACTATACTAGTGATAGGAGAGGAAAACTAATATATTTATTGTTTGGCAATATATCATTTTCATCTCACATTAACTTGAAGCATAATGAATGATTATGTTCTATAGGGTTGGTGAGACTGACCAATTGGTTGATAAAAATTTAATTAAAATGATAAAAATATTTTTCACTTATTTGTAAAATTATTATTTTTTTTTTTTTCATGGCCTTTTTCTCTTTTCTTTCTATCTCCTTCCCATGTTCATCTCCAACAATTCTCTTGGTCTTATCGCGTCGCCTTGCACTAATTGTGAATAGAAAAGATGCAATAACAATCTATGTGAGACGAGGTGGTGAGATGAAGACGACGAGTTGAAAGAGATCGCTAGAAACAACCATGAAAAAGAGAGAAAGATAAAACGACCATGAAAGGAAAAACGAAACAATTTTATAAATGACCGAGGGACATTTTTATTATTTTGATCAAATTTTATCAATCAATTAGTAAACTTCTCAAACAAAATAACATTCTCTTAATGAATAATGATGAGTCAACAAAACGGCCTTCTAATTCCAAACAAATAGGAAATCCAACCCCCACATGGTTCGAAAATTGGATTGGTCAAATACAATTTGATTTGTATGTTATTGCAATTCTAGCTATTTGCTAAATTCATCACCCACAGTTGATTGGAGTGCAATTTTATTTACCTTAAGATAAAAAAGTTATTTAGCATCTCTTTCTCTACCCATTTCATTTCTCTCTCTTTCTTTTCATCACCAATCGTCCTTGCTTGCTATCTCGCCTCGCTGACCTGCTGTATCAACGTGGCAAGGCGAAGCAATGAGCAATAGAAAGAAATAGCAAGGCAAGATGTCTAACAGCGAGACGACGAGAGGAAGAGGAGAAAGAAGAGAGAGAAATAGGGTAAATAGAGAGGAAGGCACAAAATGATTTTTTTTACCCTGATGATAAACAAAATTCCACTCTATTGATTGAGTCTATGATTTGTTAGACTAAATATATTATTAAATAAAATAAAATAATAATAAAATAATCAGTTTTTTGGGCTGTTATCATGATTAATATCATCTCACACTGGTAATTACCTTAACACAAACAAAAGTAAAAAAATCTTATATCCATTTAGAGATTTTTACAATATATTTTCCCATGTTAATAATAATGTACTCCAACTTTTTTGCTTCCCCCAATCTCACACTCACTTATTTGTGCCATCCACACTCAAATGTACATTAGTAAGTGGATTGCGAGAAGCAAAAAATTGAACTAAGCTCACTCCTCGAGGTGGAGGCCAAGTTAGCTTCTTTTGTTGAGCGTATCCCACAAAGACGCACACTTGCGCCTCGCAAACCCAACCCTGCGCTCCTCCAAGTCATAAACCACCTCGAAACCCTGCTGCTGGTAGTTCCCCAGTGTGCCCGCGGGCCCACCCTCCTCCAAATCACCCCCGCTCATCACCATCACGCACCCTACCTTCCTCTTCCCCTTTCCCTTCCCATCATCATCTCCACCCTCCAAAAATTCGTACAAGTAGTTCTTCCTGGGCAGCGCCACACTGGAATTTCCCCCGAAATGTAAGACAACTGCCGGTACCCTCGCCACCTCACCCGCTGACTCTCCCAAGTAGTAGCACGGACTGAGTCCCGTTTTCTCCTCGACTACACTCGCCCGCTTGCGAGCCCGCCCCATTCGCCGAGTGAACTCGCCCACCACCGAGTCGTACAGTTCCGCAGGCAGGACGGTGAAAGTCGTCCCGGAATCCACCACTATTCCGCCGTTGCCATCTCTGTCGATTTTCCTCAGACTCTCCGGCGCAGGAATCCTACGGTTCCCGACGGACACGGCCTCCAGCCCCACGCTATAGAAGTAAGGGTGTTTCGGGTTGTCAAGCATTGGAGTGTAGACAAACTCGGACTCACCATCGGGCAAATGGCTGCCCTTCTCTTTGTCGAGAGAGCGGCGACCCAGAATGAGTGGACTCGGGCGGCGAACTCGACTGGCGTCGAACGAGTGAGAGACCAAGCAGTAAGAGAACTGGTTTCCGAGGTGAGGAGAGAAGCTCGCAAGCTGCGCCGGCAGCGATAGAATTCCCCGGCCGAAGCCGGCGACACCGATGGGCTCGCCGAGGGCGGTGTTGGCGCAGCCGAAGGTGAAGTTATTGAGAATTAGCGACGGAGACGACATAGGTATCGACAAGCTGTCGCTATAGAGCCGCGCGACCAAGCTGCCATCGCCGTAGGCGTAGTAAAACGGCGGGCAAGAGAAAGAGGCACAGTCCGAGGTTTCGATTGATTCGAGGGGGCAGCGGGCGGCGGCGCAGAGGTCCGAGGAGGAGAGGGCGGAGTGGGCGGCGGAGCAGGCACGGGACTTGCACGTGACCGGAGCGGCGGAGGCGGAGAGGTTGAGAGGAGAAGGGTTGGCGACGGTGGCGGGGTTGTATTCGCCGTCGCAGAGAATGCATTCGAATGGGTGGCAGGGGAACCAGACAAGGTCGCTGCCGGTGTCCATGTAGAGAGAGATTGTCTGGGGCGAGTCGGAGCCGAGCGAGAATGATAAAGTATAGTCGCTACCTGGGGACAGCGGGAGAGAAACTTGGCGGCGCTGGCCTTGGCGGTGGTGGTGGTGGCGGTGGCGGGCGGCGGAGCGTGAAGTGGTGGATTTGAGGAGGTGGTGGGTGTTGTTGAATTGGGCGGTGGAGAGGGAGTGGGTCAGACGGAGGAGCAAAATTTCGGAGCTGGAAATGGAAACTTGTGCTAGGAAGATTGAAAAGATGATGAAGAAAACAGGGGAAGCCATGGGTATAACGTTACAGACTGTACAGAGAGAGGGAGTGAGAGAGAGAGAGAGAGATTGAAGTTGATGGCCAGAGGTTAATGTGGGTTTTAAAGAAGAGAAGAGGGGAGAAGAACAGAAGAAGAGTAAGAGAGGACGAAGGTTCTGGTCGGATTACTGTGATGTTGCCGCTTGGCAGGGCTCATCTGGTGCGGGCGGGCGGGGGGGGAAGAGGGAAGGGCCTGGACGTTCAAATTACACTCTTGCCTCTCAATTTTGCTACTTTATAGCGTGCATCCCTCGCTCTTTTTAAAAATTATACTTAGTTTTTCTCTTCTTTTTTTTTTTTAGATAAATATAAAAAAAAAAAAAAACTATGTACAATCAATATTTTCTCCCGAGTATTGATTAGTCTGCTAATCTCTTTTTGAACTTGTTTGATTTATAAATTATTATTAACACAGACTGAAATTTAAATAAATATTACATAAAAAGTACAATTGACATTAATAAGTGATGATAGCCCATAATTACTAAGTATGCTTAAATAATGAATAATAATAATAATAATGTCTATATAGGTTTAGGAGGGAGGACAGGACAGCCACCAAAAATAGCAAAAGTTGTGAACAGAGACACTCCCCCCCTCAGAAGCTTTAGAAAAAACCGGGAAGCCGTGGATTGGATTGCATCGCATCGTACCGTGCGATTGTCTGAGAGAGAATATGGTGGGGGTGGGGTTTCGAAGATTTCTTAATTCGATTTAAAATCAAATCGCTCAACCATAATATAATAATAATAAAATTATAAAATAATTTATCACTCAAATCGCACATTTTGCAATTTTGAAGATTTCTTGATTCGATTTAAAATCGAGCAGTCTGAATATAATAAAATAATAAAAAATTATAAAATAATTTATTTTAATTTATCTTGTTTATATACATGAATCAAAATACATCTCAAACTAGAAAAACAGATCATAACCAAAAAAGATTATTTCATAATCTATTTATATATAATTTTTTATTTATTTTTGTTAATGAATTAAATGGTTGATAAAACAATTTATAAAATCATGAAAAGGCACCACAAAAATGTGTAAATTAATATTTTGGATGTTTTAGGCAAACTGCAAAAATCACACAGTTTCTGCGCACCAAAGCAGATCGCGCGGTCTGGTTTGATAAAAAACTATACAAGTGATTTGGTGTACTGAAAATATTAAAAATCGACCAAACCAAACCGTAAACACTCTTAATTGAGGCATTTAGAATAAGAGCAGTTAAAGTTCTTTGAAAAAATTTATCCACATAAACACACCATTTTCTGAGTTTGTTAACGTCGAGTAAACGTTATCTTATTTGACACGAACAATATAACATTTTACACATAATGTTCTTAACTATATATATAGATATATATATTCATATCGGTCGAAAGGATTAATTGCAAGAAAAGGTAGTGGTGAAGCCATCCGTAACGTAGGCAGCCTGCAACCAAGCTGATAGGAGGAGCAACAAATAGTGTCTATTATGACAGGCCAACGCCGTTGAAGGGGTCGCGTTATTTGTACAGAAAAAGTTCACAGAATCCTTTATAGGCGTGATATATCACGATTTATTCACCATCTTCTTTCTCTCTTCTCACCCACCTTGCCCTCGTTGTTGCCTAGCCTTCTCCCGTCGCTGCAACTTCACTGCCTTGTCGCCTCTTGTCATCTTGCCTCTACGTCTTGCTGCCTCACCATCTCATCACTGCAATCTCCAGCAATCGGCGACCATCCAAACCAACTGAGGTGTAGCGGGCGGTGGCCGTCGGCAAGCGACGAGGGCGAGGCAGGCGAGAGAGAGACAGAGGAGAGAGAGAGTGTTTTGGGTCATTTATCAAAAGAGTAATTTGACGATTTCATTATTCTATAACGCTTTATGTATACTTCATTTTATACAAGTAACTTTATTCCGGTCAAGATCAAACTGGGGAGTACAAGTCAACCATGCCAAATTCAATTATTTATTACATTACATGCCGGGAAGAAGAAAATTTTTACGACTTAATTTGCTGACATGAGTTGACGGTAGCTGGTGATGAGCTCATTAATTATACGGAATATCTTTTACTGCAGCCAGAAGCAAGCACCAATCCGAAGGGAGATGGATCCAATCAATTGCTGACGAGATACATATTGGATTGCTGGGTCTCCGCAGCTAGCAAGAGTACTCTTTGGACCGATGCAATGTATGTATGTACAATGTACCCCCATAGGTAACATTTCTTGTCGCTAATATTAATGTTCTTGTGTGAATCCCATATGATCCCATGGGAGGGGTACAATGGGCAAAAAAGTCCTACAAGACTGCTAACTCAATTCGGACTAAAAAGTGAAAGAGCAAGAGAAGGGTGGTGGGCGGGTGGGTCTGTCTCTGAAGATGCATGCTTGAAGATGCACACACTCGCCCTTTGACCGACCTGCCTTCCTTCCATCGCTGAAAGTAAAATAAATTTTATATTGTGATTAGGGGAAGTAGCAAAATCTTATTCTTAGGGTAATTGGTAATTAATTAAACAAGGTTGGTCAAAGCCACATGCACATGCATGCCCCCACTGCCCACTGCGTTGGGTTTAACAGCCTTATAGTAGTAAAGAAAGATTGAATCTTCATGCTTTATGCTTATCCATCCATCCATCCATCCCAAATTTCTATAAATATTGTTCTCCTTATAATTTAAAATTTACTTACAATTTGTCTATCATTGTGTCTCTTATTATACAATGTAATTCAAAATTAAAAGTAACTCCAAACTAAAATAATAAAAAAAAAAGAAAAAAAAAAAGAATGCAATCCAATATGACCCATAATAGAAGCATATTTCCAAACAGATATATTACAGACAAAAGAGCAAAACCCAAACTCCAAAACCAGATTTGAGGGTAAAATATGGACTGGGCCCACCCACCCACCCAAGATGACATTAACATGTGGATTAAATTAATTTAAGAAATTTATGTCAAATCGTTAGCTGGAAGCATATCGTTTCTTTCTCAAAATTACTTTTGATTTGAGAAAGTGAAAGAACCCATTTTGGCGAGTAAAAACAAACAAAAAGCAAAAGTAGATGAATTTGTTGAGGGTGAGATAATCAATACAACAGATTCTTCTTAATTTGAATCCTTTTAACAACAACGGGTGGTCATGGATTAGCCTCTTACTATATTTCGTACCTGATTCTTGTTGATACACGAATGAACACAATTCATCATAATTGGCTATGGGTCACCATCACCATCACCAAAACCCTAATCGAAACAACCAACCATGCTTTTTCTCCAATTTTTTATAAATTTATATATATGGAGAGAGAGAGAGAGAGTAATGATTGAAGGAAGAAGAGTCCAGGATGTCTGCCTTCTTCAACATATCTTATCGTACCCACCCACCCACCCACCGATGACCCGCTCCTATCCTAAGTCCTAACCACTATAAAAATGAACATTTTTAAGGGCACTATATATTATTATATTGTGGAAATTTCAATTCTGGGTCAAAGCCTATTGTTGTCCTTTAACTTAAATGGTCCCCAGAATATAGCTTTGCGTAATGGAGGGTGCACCTAACTAAAAGTACATTTTGTGTCTCACCAATTCCGACTGTGTTAACATATTAATCTTTATCTTTTCTCCCACTGCTTTCCCTTTTCAAGTCAAGCTTAGCCATTTGTACTTTTCCTGAATATATTACAATTCACAGCCTCTTTAGCACACCAAACTCTGCCATTTAATATAGCATATGATCAATGCTTTAATATACAACAATATAATAATTCCCATCCCTCCCCCACCCCACCCCAAACCAAAACCCCCACCATGTATAAATGATGTTCTTTAATAGAAATTTCATACTATTAGTAAAACAGCTTAACTATGACATTTTCATAATTAACCTTTTTACTCGCATGGGGGAAACTGCCCAAACAATTAATCCAAAAATATTATTCTTTAAATTACATTTTTTTTTGTATAAAAATATGACCCTATAACATTCATCATCCGTAAGCAGTTTTTCAATCATTTAATTCCTTCAACAATTACAGATTCTCTTGGGACAATTCATCACCTAATCCAGACTCAAATAGAAGGGCCAACTTTGAAGTTAAAAAGCTTCCTAACCAATACTTTAATAATCACCTTCATATTAATCTTTCAACTAATAAGCACTTTATTACATAAAACCTTCCTAGCCAATGCTTTAAGAATCATTACCGAAGACACCCTTAATTCTTTTATTTTTCAATGCCTAATATAAAATGAGACATTCAGCTCATTTTGAGATTATTTTCATGTTCTAAATCTATGATGTCAAATCGAATAGATAAGCTTTAAACCACCCTAGAAAACACTAATAATACTGTTTTTTTTGTTTGGTCAGCCCAATATTCGACTTTCTGTAAAGGTGTCAAAATTGGACTGCATTTACATGAGCTAACTGCAAAGCTAGTGCCCAAACCATAGCTCCAAAACAATTGCCACTTTAGAGCCATGCTAGCTGTATTGAAGCTTAGCACATGCTGTGCATGTGAACTCGTTGTGGAGGTGTTAAAAACAAAGCGGTTCAAGTCTTATTGTCATCACAGTATTCCTGTTTTCACCCCCACACCCACCCACCCAAGTTTTCACCTGAATCATATCCTCAAAGATGGGAAAGCCCTGGTTGGTTAAATGTCCAAGCAAATCATCTTTCGAAGATCAGGGATACAGCTGCTTCTGGCAACTGGAAGCTTCAATGAATCTGGATGGGCATATAAGGTCACAGGTCATAATCTACCTTGTAACAGACAGCCCCAAGTTAAGGACCACATATCTACCTTTTGCAATGATTGAATGAAATATCTGCAACCAAATCTTTATTCGGAAAAATAAAAAAAAAAAAGGAAAAGAAATATATTCAAGCAAGACGAGGGGAAGAAGAATAGTCTGATCCAAACGCAAAACTTGGCATATAAGTGTGTCTTACCATTGAGCTAACTTCAATTCATGGTCTACATCTAAAGTAATGTAACTTTTAAAGGCACTCCAATCTACCCATCAAAGTTGTTTGTGGACGGAGATTTCTCTCATCTTCCTAAATATAGGCCATTGAGAAAACCGTAACTGAAACCGCCATATTCCATGGAGCAGGAGTTGGGGGTAAAATTATGCAACTAGTAGAGTAAATAGGGGAATAAGGAAATTCTGAGTGCTCAATGATGATCCAAATAAGAGAATTTATTTAAGCTTTATAGCCAAATCTAATCAGGAAAAAAAAAATTCAAATAATCAGAATGGAAAATAACATCAAGAAGTTCAGAAGGGAAATGGTACCATTACAGAAGTCACAAAAAATAATATAAAACTAAGGTGACTTTCTTTTCGTATTTCAGTTTTGAGTTTTAAGTTTTAAATTCATTTTTAGTTTTACGTTTTCAGTATCTGTTTTGAGATTTTTAAAAATGCATTCTTTTTATCATTCTGAAAAATTATTTCTAAAAACAAAAAATTAGAAAATGCATTTGTTTTGAAATTTTAAAAAATTATTTCTTTTTTGTTATTATAATATTTTATTCAATGAATTTAATTATTAAATAATAAAATTAACTCTTTTTAATAAAATATTACTATTAAAATAAAATAATAAATTACTAACATACATCTTAACAATATTTTATATTAAATTATACACTTAATAATATAATATATGTTATCTTATATTTTTAATTATAATATAAATATAATTTTTTCCCTTTTTTTTTTTTCCTCCTTTTCTTTTTTTCTCTTTTCTTCTTCTTCGACACCTTGCATCTTCTCTGACGCCAATGATGTCGTCGGCGACCACCGCCAATCGAAGATTCACACGATCAGAACCTACCATTAGAATCTCCAAGCCAAACTCAAAACAGCACTGCCAATTGCCATCGGCCATCGCAATCGGTGATTTTCGACGATCAGAGACAACCACCCAACACCCAAGAGTTTATCGACCAACATACCCAAAAACTAGCAAGATTTAACGGCTAAATCTCCATAGATCTAATGGCAGGAGGTGTTTGAGAGAAGACATAAGAAATGATAGAACCAACAAGATTGAATGGTGGGGGACAGTTGACGACAGCTTTCGACGATGGCAGCTTGTGACCATGACGATGATGGCGAGGGATAGTTGAGAGAAGAGATGAGACATGAGAGAAGATCGAATAGCGATGGGGAAGGGGGCAGTCGACGATGGTTGATGGTGGTGGTAGACGAGGTCAATAGCGACTCATGGCAGCGATAGAGATGGCAAGCACAGTGTTTGGCCGAGACTTGAGAGAGAGAGATGCGAGATTGGAGGGTTGGGGGAGGTTGCGTGAGCTTGTTTTTGTGTTTTGAGTGAATTTTCACTGAAAACACCCAAAATAACAAAATATTTTTGTTTTAAATTTTCTTTATAATTTTTTTCTTTATTTTTAAAAATACATTTTTGAAAACAATAAAGATAATGCGTTTTCAAAAATTGAAAACTTAAAACGGGTTGAAAACATCAAAAAGAACAAACCTTGATATTTTTGTATTATGAATCACTTTGATGTTTTCCTTGTACATATACATGGTATTTTACAAGCCATATTATTATGTACGTAGTACAGAATTTCTATTTTATGCATCATTACCCAAATTCAAAATCTGGAATTTGGACATGGGAGTTAAAATTTGGTAAGAATACCTTCAATTGAATGTTACTTTGTTGGGCATGGCAGCAGCAGGAGGAAGGAAGAATAACTAAATAGCCAATTCATTCCTGTAAAGGAGTTAAAAGAGCAAACATGCTATCTACAGCAATTGATTTACCTCAGAACAAAGAATTCTCCCCTGCTTTGCACCAAAAGCAATCATCACTTCAGTTGGCCCTCGAAACAATTCAGCAGCTGGTAGTCCAGTCCTAGCTCACTCCTTGGTGCCCTTGAATCGCCAATGTAGATTACTATTAAACATATTCCCTCCTAAGGACCCCATCGATCTATATGAATAATCTCAGGAAAGCAGGTGAACATCTCCATGAATCCCTGACACTGGTAAATTTCTAAAAATTCCAACAGAATTCCTTAATTCATATCTTCATTTCTTTCGCCTAAATCATCAAAAAGATTGAAATCTCATTTATTTCCATCATCTCCTCCTTTATCATACGATGTGAGAACAGAGTGTGTGTGTGTGTGAGAGAGAGAGAGAGAGAGAGAGAGAGAACTCAAATTCTATGTTGTGTCATTTTAGGGATACACATTATTATATTCCTGTCACTGAAGCTCGATTTTCCCTGCCTAACTGCATAGAAGTGGCCTGGGGAGCACAATTGCTATAAGACAAGTGGTGATTATTTCAGCAAGGGCACCCAGATGAACTGCAATAGCGAGTCCACTGCCTCCTGTAGTAGAGTTAGATCAAGGGACATTTGTATTGCAGGCCCTTCAAGGTAGTCTCTGGGACCCTTACAGAGAGCAGGATGAGGGTACCTTTTCAACAAAACCAGTCACATAACACTGCCTGTTAATTTCCATTTTATTTCTGGCAAGTACAAAGTGCATACAAGAAAACTGCTTTAAGGGGACAAACCTCCAACAAAAAGTTCTTAAGGAGGATCTAGAAGCTACTGTTAGATGTCAAACAACAAAATACAGGTCACCAAATATGGCACAATAAAGAACAAACAAGAACGGGTGTCCATCCTTAAACCAAAAACACAGAGAGCAATGATGTAACTCTTCATACAAAACCAAACTCCCGAGTCCTGAAAAGGTCTCATGTTTCTCTCCCTCCAATTACACCAATGGCACATAAGGATATAGATCCACCAAACCTCCTTACTGGAGGTGGGAAGCTCGCCCCAAGCACAAAAACCTAGTAATGGCTAGCATAACCCACTAAAGAGCCAAGGTGGAAAGCATAAAGCTCCATAATCTCAAGTCACCGGGCAACATAGTAGGACATTGTCAACACTGCAGGGCCTCACCTAAAGATGCTTACAAAACTTAACTTTTTAGGCTGTTGGGGTCAAGTAATATATCCAAAACCTCTCCAAATAGACTGCAGATGTGGGATTGGTTCCTGACAATGATCAACTAGCTCGCTACCTATGGAGATACCACCACTTGACAACTACTAGCTTACACCGTCTTAATAATCAAAAGATGGCTTTGAGGGCAATTATCCAGGAAGAGAACACAAATCTAGAGCAGGCACTAGATCTCCACACAACTTTCTAAGGAATGCCAAGAGATTATTTCTGTGGAGGAGTTAGCTAAATTTTGCCAATTCCAAGCAACAAATCAGGCATCTAGTTCTGTAGCTTCAGTTGCACAAGCTGCAGGTTCTGTTACTTTTCTAGTAGCAGGTTCTTCTATTTTTTGTATCTCATTCATTGCTTATTCCATGGATCCTTGATTCTGCACCCTCTGAATACATTTCTAGTAATAAATCTTTGTTTTCTCAATTAAGACCTCTAATACATTGCCTTTTATTACTGTCACTGATGGTTTTATGGCCACTCCCATGAGTATTTACCAAGCCAATCCATTACCTTTGTTATCTCTTTACTCAGTCCTGTATGTACCTCACTGTCCATACAGTTTAATCTCCATTAGTCGCTTGACAAAATCTCTTGATTGCTGCGATATCTTTTATTCCAATTCTGTTTTGGTGCAGGATCAGAGTACTGGTGGATGAATGACACACAACATGAATCAGAGCAACTTATCATCTCTCTATACCATCTATTTGTACTATTACTACAACCACACCTATATTCATTGTAGATTGGGCCATCCTGATTTGTCTTTACTAAAACGGATGGTTCCAACATTGTCTTCTTTACAATCTTTAGATTGTGAATCTTGCCAATTGGGCAAGCATATACAATCTTCTTTTCCTAATCAAATTATAAAAGAGCTTATTCTCCTGATTTTTGGGGTCCAAGTAGAGTTAAATATAAATAAGGTTTCTCTTACTTTGTTACTTTTATTGTTAATTACTCTCATTGTACTTGGCTCTATTGATGAAGGATCAAACTAATCAGTTGTCTTTATTCACTTCATTTTATGATGAGGTTAAGATGTAGTTTGATTCTTCTATTCATATCCTTTGGAGTGATAACACCAATGAGTATTGCTTCAAATCTTTTCAATCTTCTCATGGTATTCTTCACCAAACTTCATGTCCATATTGTGAAGAAGGCAATTTCTCTATTGATTATATCGAAAGAACTGTACATGCATTATATATACACAGAGAAGATCTAATCATATCACTAAACTAGGAAACTCCTAAGAATCTGCAATCAGCCTAATCAAGGAAATTTAAAAGTTGTATATTCCTAACTGTACATTGACTAAGGAGGATCTTGGGATATTCTCACAAAAATACTCCACAACAGAATTGGATCGCAGAACACAAAAATCGTCATCTCATTAAGACATCTTGTACTCTATTAATTCATATGCATGTTCCTCTTCTTTTCTGGGATGCTGCTCATTTGACTTCATGCTATCTAATTAATTGGATGCCTTCAACTATTCTTAATGGGCATATTCCTCATTCTTTACTTTTTCCTCAAGAGCCCTTATATTCTCTTTCTCTTTGTATTTTTTGATCCTCCAAGTCTTCTCTTGACATTTCAAACATTTGTTACAACCCAGGGGTAGATTAGTCATTGGGGTGAACTTTTGTAACCAGCTGTAACAGCTAGTGGTAAAGTGGTTAGAACAGTACAATTCCTATCGAATATTCACAGGTTCGGTGTTAGGCTTAAGGTGCATAGAGTAGTCAAAAGGCCTTTGAGGCGGTAGGGAATTCGGTTCTATGAATAAGTCCTTAAATTCAGTCAATAGTAAGTGCAAGTCATCACAAGTTTTTACCTTAGTAAGGAGTTGGATGATGGCTGGGCCGGAGTTCGCCTGCTGCCCTTCCCCTTCTACTCCTTCTACCTCCCATTCCACTGCTTGTATGGAATACAATTGAGTGATCTGCCCCCCTTTCTTCTGCATTAGCTTCTGTAGCTTTTTCCCAGAGATCATCTTGCACTCACCCTATTCTAGGCTGCCCACCAAAGTTAACTTCTCCCCTTCAATCTCAACCATCACCTCCAATTTGTTGAAGTCAAAAGTCAACAGACTTACAATTCTCATTCAATCTACCCCAAAAACAATATCACATCCCCCTAATTCCAACATCCTCAAATCAGCCATAAACTCCACCACTTGCATTTGCCACTTGAAGTCAGCGCACTTGTAATGGCTTTACATCCTGTTTCCATTCACCAGAGTCACCGAAAGGGGGTTTGTTTCTGTCAATTCACATTTAAGACCTGTAGCAATGGCCTTATTCAAGAAACAGGTGCTGCCACTATCTATCAGCACTGTTAATCTTCTTTTCCCCACCTGCACTTTCACTTTAATGAATTTTCCAGTTGGGCCCCCCTTCAATGCATGGAAAGAAATCTCTCCCCCCTCATCCCCTTGTGCCTCTTCCATGGTGTCTTCGAGTACTTCCTCTACCCTTCCTCCTTCATTCTCTTCATCAAACCCTTCCATATTCAACAATTGCCTCCTACATTGATGCCCTGGACTGTACTTCTCCCCACATTTAAAACATAATCCCAATTGTCCCCGCTGTTCTATGGTCTGATTCTTATTTGCCCCTTGATTAGATGGAATCTTGACCCCTCCTTGACCTGGACCCGACGCTGCAGTTTTGAAGCCACCTCCTAATTGTTGATTTTGGGTCAGGTTAGGCCTAATCTAGACCATATTCTTCTTGAATATTGCCTCCAAAGTCAGTTCTTGCAACCTAGCTTTCTCTGCTGCTTGTTTCACCGATGTTGGCATCATCATCTTAACCATAGGCCTCAGCTCATCCTTCAATCCACTAATGAAACTAGACACGAAGTATGGTTCCGTTAGGATTGGTTGAGAGATCCATAGTAACACTCTTAATTCTTTGAACTTCATTTGGTACTCTACCACCGAACCCTCTTGCCTTAACTTGTTAAATTCTTCGACTACATCTGCCATTCTCTTTTCTCCAAACTGGTCACATAACTCCCCTGAAAATTCATCCCAGCTAGTCTCACCACTCTTGGCTTGTCTCCAACCTTGATACCATGAGTCAGCCGAATCGTTGAGATAGGCTGCTGCTAAGGTTACCATCTGCTCCTTGTTAATACGATAGAATTCAAATAATCTTTCACAATGGTGGATCCACCACTTTGGTTTCATACCCTCAAATACTGGAATTTCCAGTTGAAGCATAGGCATATTAATAGTAATTTGGGCTGCACATGTCAACAGCCTATCACCTGGAAACCGATGGCCAAACTGAGAGGGTGAATCAATGCCTTCAGGCATATTTGAGATGCATCTATTTTACTAAGCCCAAGAGTTGGAACAAGCGGCTGTCTGTAGTGCAATGGTGGTACAATTCTAGCTACCATAGTGCTAGAAAATGGACACCTTTTGAGGCAACATTCGGTTACAACCCTCCCCTGTTACCAGCCATTCCTAATTCTCCAACCACCATGACAGAAGTGGGGCATTACTTACAACAGAGACAGGAGGTACTAACAGTCTTAAAAAGGGAACTTGTTGCAGCTTGGAACCAAATGATACAGACTGCCAATAGGAGAAGGAGTAAGAGATCATTTATAGTGGGAGATAGAGTGTTTCTCAAGGTCAAACACTTCCTACAACCTACTTTTTCAACCACCCTAGTGTCGAAGCTCAACCCAAAATACTTTGGGCCTTATACCATGATAGCTAAGGTAGGAAAGGTGGCTTACAGGTTGCAGTTGCCTACGAGAGTGAAAATACATCAAGTGTTCCATGTCTCATTGCTAAAAAAATCAGTGGGACCTAATGCTTCTACCAGTCCAGTTCTACCCCCTATGGCGAAAGATCTTGAAGGCGTAATTTACTAGGGCACAACACCCATTGCTCAAGTCTTGTTGAGGTGGACACACCTACACCCTGATCATACCACTTGGGAATACTTGCTAGATTTGTTGAAGCAGTTCTCACAAGCGACTAACCTGCTTTCAATTCTTGAGGACAAGAATTTTCTCATCAAGAGGGGAATTGTTACGACTCAAGGATAGATTAGTCATTGGGGTGAACTCTTGTAACCAACTATAACAAGTAGTGGTTAAGTGGTTATAACAATACAACTCCTTCAATTGACAGTTACTTACCTAACTGAAAAGAGTAGCCTTTAAGAAGGTTGTTGTAGAAGAGTTGAGCAGTTTTAGAAATAACAAAACTCCCTCACTCCCTTTCCTCTCGATTTCCCTCTCCAATTTTCTCTCTCTCTCATTCTATTTGTTTCTTCCTCAACTCTTATCCTCTTTCTTGAGATTTCACCCAAATTCCCAGATTGCCCAACCCTCAACCTGAGGGTGTGACAACATCATTCTCGGCCATCTTCTCTTCCAATTACTATTCCTCCAGATGGTATAGTTTCTTCATCTCCTATTCCTCCAGATGCTGCAGTTACTTCAGATGCTTGCCTCCCTACAGGTGCCATTATTCCTTTAGTTTCCTCAGCCTTATCTTTGTAGTGGTACTCCATCTCGTAATTCTCATCCTATTTACACTTTCTTGAGCTATCATTGTTTATCTTCTATCCATTCTCCCTATGTCTTTGCTCTTCTTCAATTTCTATTCCTAAAATAGATGGAGAGGCCCTTGTTCATCCTGGTTGGTATCATGCTATGGATGAGGAGATGCTTGCTTTGCTGACACTTGGATTTAGTTCCACTTCCTCCAGTGAAGTCCTTGGTTGTCACTAGTTTTTTACTGTTAAAAGTTGGTCCTAAGCGATCTATTGATAGAATGGAAGTCCACTTGGTTGCCAAGGGTTGCACACAGATGTTTGGCCTTTTATTACAGAGATAACATTTTCCCTAGTGGCTAATATTGCTTCAGTTTGTTTGCTTCTTTCCATGGCTGTCATTAAACATTAGAAATAGGCCGGGCATTCAGCATGCCGAAAGGGCTTGAAATTATTGCTCCTACGTGCATGATGATGTTGATGTTGATGCCCTGATGAGCATTTGCCTCAGGTGTCAACAAAACAAGCCAGAACATCAGTGAGTCAAGGGGTTTGCTTTGACCTTTGTTAGACCCCTCTAGACTGTGAGAATGTATTACTTGATTTCATCACTGTCGTTCCCAACATTTGGAGAAAGTGAAACAATTATTTCAATCATAGATGGATTCCAGGTATGCTACTTTCATGCCAGCACCCAAGTATATTCATATGGGGAAGACAACCAGACTCTTCAAGTATGTTGTAAAGTTCTGGGGCATGCCAAAGAGCATGATTTTGACCAAGATATTTTTTTTTTTGAAATAAGTGAGCTCAATTATATTAATGAAAGCATAGTTTTGACCAAGATATGCAACTTTAAACTCATAATCCCCCTCTGGGTCACACGACTTTAAACTCCTTATCCCCCCCCAACCCCCACCCACAAATCTGATAGATCTTAGCTTCTCTTAAGTCCCATGATGTGGAATTCTCTCTCCTCTCACACCACTTCTGAAGTCAGATGTGGTTCAATTTCTTAATAAACACCAGCAAGTAATCCTTCCAAGAAAACAAAAATACTTGCAAGGAAAGGAAGATTGACAAGTGTAAAACATAATAAATCATTATAAGATGACAACAGACTGAATGAGAAATTAAAGCATTGAGCAACTTCATGTAAATTATCACAGATATTTATATTACAACTTTATGTCATTCAAATAAAATTAGCATATTAGAACAATCACATATCTGTCAGGTATTAAAACACTGGATTATAAGAAAAAAAGGTTCAAAATCTTGTTGAACAAAAAAAGTTCAGTGTTTTATCTTCTTTTCTCTGATACATGAAATCTTCAGTTTAATATAGTTTAATGATACAAATAATCTTCAACATAGTAGTTCACACTTAAAACAGCAATGTGTACCAGGGTTATTTACTGCAAATGTTCCAGTCCTGTCTCATGATATCTCTAGTTATCTCTAAGGACAGAATTAAAAAGATGGGCAGGTCTGCATGGTTATTACCTTCTTTTATAAGAGCCACAGATACAAATAAGATGTTGGCTGATGAACACTAATATTCTATTGTACATCAGTACCATCAGAATTAACTAACTGCCAGTTTAGAACCTCAAGTAAACACTGTGACACGGAGACTGTTATTATGTGCCCTAACAATCAAAAGACGAAATTAACCAACTCAATCCAGAGTTTCAGAAATGTGACAAAAGAAATGAGAATCAATAAATCACCTCTCATTTTTTTCCCTTATCAATTTCACACCTTCTAAAATCATGTACATTCCTTTACTAAATGTTGCAATCTTAGGATAACATATAACATAAAAACCAAAATAATTGGAAAGAGAAAAGGGGATGATCCAGTTAAGGATGTCGCACAAAAGGAACAGTGAGTTGTGCAAAATTGTAAGCAGCAATCTTGGATGGCATTCAGATTCTGTGTGCTACCTGGGGTATTAACAGTTCTTCATAATCATCAACTACCACCTGTTCAAGACCAAGTTAAGTTAAAATCTATAACGAATGCTTAAAGAGGGGCAGAGAGAGAGAGAGAGAGAGAGAGAGATGTTGAGATGTTTTACCTGAAAACTCTGGCCACTAAAAGTGTACTCCACATGCAACTGCTTAGGTTCTCCTGGACAAGGGTCACAGAAGCCCATAATACCTGACTTCTTTACACCCTCGTGAAGCTGCAAAAGAATATGAGAACTTGATTATTATAAACATCCAAAAATATACGACACTTAGATTACAGATATATTCACACAGGATATAGTAAGCTCCACATTGTTGCCTTACTGAGTCTGGAGCAGATTTTGGTTCAATTGATTTGCTTAAGGCATTATCTTAGGTACAATACATGCACGGAGAAGTGATGGGTAGGAGAGTATTGGAATTTGACTGGTACAGTATGAAATCAACTATGGTCATGGCACCAAAAAGGACAGGTGAACAGCAAAGCCAAGTGTATTTGATCTTATACAGCATCATAAAGAACAAAGAAAAAACTCTTCATAGTTGTGCAGAACTAAATCAATGACAGATCCCCTTAATCTGTCACTTTATGTAATTATAAAACGAAGGAAGCCACCTGGACTTTGAAAGATATCTCAACCATAAGCATAAACTATCAGGAGACCTTTTACTCAATAAATTAGTTTTGCTTGAAAACAGTCCTGTAAGTTGAGAAGATGAGTCGTGGGATAGAAATCTAAGTAGTTACTGCAGCAATAGTTTCCCGCAGGCCACAACATAACCAACAGCGCAGTATCTCCTACATGTGCCATATTAGTAGCACTTTCCAGTTCAAAAGAGACTTATTTCTGAGAGAGAATACATATTCCCCAAATCTACATCTTTATAACCCATCAAAAAATATTCCTGTACACACTTGCCTCAGTATCTCTTACATTCGAATAGCAACCTACATTTACTAGCATCCATTGAAGAAATCCCAATTTCATGTTACTGAAAAGGTGTTCATAATTCCAAAACACATTGGTTTGACTTTAGATTGATCTGTACTTATCATTATTTTGCAGTTCTTAAATGAATAAATAGATCAATAATGTAAGCAGAGTTTCTTGTACAAGATCCCTTTCAAGCAGTTTATCTACTGCAGACTAAAATTTTTCTAAAAAACAAAAACAACTTGACCATTTTTGTCCACATTGTAGTTTTATTTTATAATCTCAATTACCTATTAAAATTATTTAATAACTCCCACAAGATGCACTAATCTTTCTTGTTCAGTTAGCAATTGTCATGTAACAACTACTATATTGCTAGAAAGTATTACAATTTGCAACGGATAAGGCAAGAAAATTATGAAACTTTTCGTTTACAATATAGTACTTACAATTTAATAGACAATTCCAATTTCCACAGCATTTTGTGTGACTTTACCACAGCAGAAACCAAATAGCTTCTTCATTCCACTAACCATACAGATAAAATATTCAATCAAATATCAGACATGCAAGAAAGTACCTTAAGTTGCCCAGAATCATTGACCAGAAAATTTAGTGGCAAAGTGACATCTATAACTTGTGAAGCTAATTCATCTTTTACTTCTGCTTCATCTCTTTTCTTCAAAGCTTTTTGACTTCCATAAACTGCTCTAGTAATTACCAGTCCACGTGTTTCTATTTGCTTGCTCATTTTCCTTTTGGCCACATTTTGTAATAATTGCTGTGCCTTCTCTGCTGCTGCCCTTGCCTCTTTAACCTACATAAATAAAACAGGAAAATAATGCCTCAAAAAACATTCTTGGATGGGGCCATTTAAAGAAACATATTATAGAGGAAACCAGTGCATGAGGCTCCTGTATTGCAGGCTCTAGGGAAGGTCAACTGTATGCAGCCTTACTCTTGCCTAGCAAAGAGGCTGTTTCCTAATTTGAACCTATGACCTCCAGGTTGCAATGTAGCAACCCTATCATTATGCCACACTCTGGATACACTTACAAATATCATATCAAATACATCCACAAATATGTATATGAGAATGAACAAGAAATAAAATACTTTGAAACATCATAGTATCCATAACCTTGCAAACAACAATTAGAAACAGAAATAAGACTAATCACCAGCTAACAAGAGAACCAAATTGGCCTTTTAAAGCTAGATTTAGCACCAAGTTTAAAATGGTCAGTCATATAGCTGATATGGCATGTAGCAAAAGCAAGAGTGGGATGCCTTGGCAATTGAATACAGCAACATCAAGTCTGTGTCCCACTAGATGGGGTAGGCTACATGGAATCTAGCTTGCTAATCATGTCTATTTATGGCCATTTCTTCTACGAGACTATTATAATGCATTTAGTGCCCAAGAGTTCCTTGTCAAGTTTTTCTTGGTCTTCCTGTGTCTCTTTGGCAAAAAACTTCTTCCATTTCATCAACTCTCCTAAGTCCTGCTAAGAGGATCTATTGTTCTTCTCATATTACCAAACCATCTTATAGTGTCTTATCCATTTATCATTAACAGGAGTCACTCCAACTATTTATGTATAGCCTAATTGCCTAATTTCTTTCTTTCTTGTATGGCTGCACATCCCCCATAACATCCTTACCTTTGTCATCAGGGCTTGAAAGGCACAAGGTAGCTTGTTGGAGGCAAGAGGCCAACAAGCTGTTGAATGAACACAACTGGGATTGAAGGGTTGAAAACAACATTAGATGGATTGTCAAAGCAAAATCTGCTCATTAGAAGGCCATTGCCAGTCAACATGTGGTTGGTGGTTACAAAGGGGTCGGTTCCTCTCTACTCTAGTCCAAAAGTTGTGTTGGGTTTAAAATAAATCAACCTAATACAAGAAATGCCTTTTAGAAATGTATTTTTTTTTTTTTTTTGAAACAAAACCTTGATAATGAAAACCAAAAATTAAAAAAAAAACAAAGAAATCAAAAGAGCCCATTGCCCTCATTTATCTTTAAGCTCATAATTTTAATTTTACTTCAACGAGAATAAGCTATGTGAGAAAATAATTAGGAGAGAAAAACCTAAGAGATTAGATTCTCTTAGCTTACTATTTATAATAAACATAATGAGCCTTAACCAACGGGCCTTAGTCTACGGGCTTAAGCTATGGCTAATTACAAGGCCTAATATTTATAAATAAAACACACATAAAATATGTACAATTATACTAATAATTGTAATACTCCCCCTCAAACTGGAGCATATATATCATATGCACCAAATTTGTTACAAATATATTCTACTCGAGGACCCTTTAGAGACTTGGTGAAGACATCTGCAAGTTGATCATTAGAGTTAACAAACTCTGTAACAATAACACCTTCAACCAACTACTCTTTAATAAAGTGATAGTCGATTTCAACATACTTAGTTCGTTCATGGAACATTGGATTGGAAGCAATGTGCAAGGCAACCTAATTATCACAAACAAGCTTCATAAGGGACACTTCACAAAACTTGAGTTCCTGCGGAAGTTGCTTAAGCCAGACAAGCTCACAAGTTGCATCAGCCATAGCTCGATACTCTTGCCTCTGCACTGAATCTAATTACTACATTTTGTTTCTTACTTTTCCAAGAAACTAGATTTCTTCCCAAAAGAACACAATATCTAGAGATTGATTTACGATCAGAAGGAGATCCTGCCCAATCTGCATCTGCCTAACAACAAATATTTGTATGTCCCTTATCCTCATAGAGTAGCCCTTTACTCGATACTCTTTTAATGTATCTCAAAATTCGAATAATAGCATCCCAGTGAGAATCACATGGAAAATTGAGAAACTGACTAACTACACTCACAGCAAAAACAATGTCAAGATGAGTGACTGTGAGATAGTTCAACTTACCTACTAGTCTTCGATACCTTCCAAGGTCTAAAAAGAGCTCCCCCTGTCTCGGCAAGAGTTTGACATTTGGGTCCATTGGAGTGTTAACAGGTTTGCAATTCATCATACCAGTTTCTTCTAAAATGTCAAGTGCATACTTCCTCTAAGAGATTGAGATACCATCTCTTGATTGTGCAACTTCAATACCCAATAAATATCGGAGTTTGCCCAAGTCTTTGGTCTGAAAGTGTTAATGTAGATGTTCCTTCAGCTTTTGTATGCCTACCTAATCACTCCCTGTGATAACAATGTTATTCACATAAACAACAAGGTAGATGCATAAAGAAGATGAGTGTCAACAGAAAACCAAATGATCAGCTTCACTCCGATTGAGACCAAAGCCTTGAACCACAGTGTTGAACCTGCTGAATCACGCTCGTGGAGATTGTTTCAGACCATTGAGAGACTTCTTGAGTTTGCAGACTACATTGGACTCCCCCTGAGCAACAAAACCAGGTGGTTGCTCCATATAAACCTCTTCTTAAATATCACCATGGAGAAAGGCATTTTTAATATCCAGCTGATAGAGCGGCCAATGATGCATGACAACCATAGAAAGAAATAGGCAAACAGAGGCCATCTTAGTAACATGAGAGAAGGTATCAACGTAATACAACTCATAGATCTGTGCAAAGCCTTTGGCAACCAAGCGAGGCTTAAGATGATCCACTTGTCCATTGGGGCCCACTTTAGGGGTGAACACCCACCAACAACCAACGGGATTCTTTCCTAGTGGTAAAGGCACCAAATCCCAAGTACCATTTGAATGTAAGGCGACAATCTCATCTAACATAGCCTGGCGCCAACCAGGATGCGACATGGCTTCACATGTGGTTTTAGGAATATAAATAGAGGAAAAACTTGAAACAAAAGCACTATAAGCAAGTGACAAACGGTCATAGAACAAAAAGTTATAAAGAGGGTGTGGATTATAAGTAGATTGTGTACCTTTGCGGAGAGCAACAGGAAGTCTATTGGGCTCAGAATCCGTGACAAGAGGAACCACTGACGGAGAGAATGAGCTAGGAGAGTCCTATTCGGGAGGAATGCTGGTGCCGATAGCGAGTTGAGGACACCAATGATATGTAAGGGATCCATGGAATGTGGACCTAGTCAAGTTCTGATGGCGGACAGCCTCGAACTCAAACTTGAGACCGGATAAAGTAAGGACCATGAACAAATTTTCCCATTGAGAATCATGAGTGGCTTTGGAAGCAGCGTATGGAAGAAGAGCTTCAAACTCCTGCATGAGAGAATGCATCTGGCCTGGATAGGATTCCATAGATTGACCCTCCTAGATGTTCTTGATAGAGTGGACAAGAGTATAAAGAAGCTGAATATCGTTGGTATAACACTCAACTGTTTCCTTCTAAACCTCATAACAAGTTTCAAAAAGACCGAAAGAGTTGCAAAACAAATCAGTCAATGGAATTCCATAAAATATTACACAACTGAGCATCAACATGTTCTCATTTAGCCTTGTTGGCTGTATCGACATTCTCTACCTTCTTAGTGAGATGGTCTGCTTGTCTCTGCCCCTTGAATCACATCTTGACAAAGGCTACCCATGAGAGATAGTTGGCAAGCCCTATCAACTTGTCAGAGGTGATAACAGGGGTCCCTATGTTGGAAAAGGTGAAGGGTTGAGATGCAAATGAGGCACTAAGAGTAAAGTTGGCATCACTCAACGATGACATGGTGGGGTATAGGCGAATAGACTGAAAATTCGATGTTTAAAAGCTATGGGTAATTGATACACATAGATTAGGATAGTTTTTGGGAAAACAAACACTGGGGACAAGTTTAGGAGGCTTCATTGAGGTTTTGGTGAGAAGATAATGATATTCCGATGATGCACGCGTTCTCACACGCCGGCACGAAGACTCCGGCCAGAAAATTCCGACGGCACGTGGCAGCTCCGACAGCGATGGGTCTCTGGTGGTCGGCCGATCTAACAACGACGAACCCTATGGTGGCCGCAGTGTTGGCAACCGGTGGCCAGACAGTGGAGTTCTGGCCTTAACAGTAGCGGTGAGGGGAGAGAGAGGATTTTTTTTAGGGTTTGAAAACCGGTGAAAAAGATACATAGCGACAACTTAGGGTTTTTCTCACCGGTGGCTCTGATACCATGTGAGAAAATAATTAAGAGAGAAAAACCTAAAAAATTAAACTCTCTTAGCTTACTATTTATAATAACCATAATGGACCTTAACCTATGGGCCTTAGTCTACAGGCTCAACCTATGATTAATTACAAGGTCTAATATTTACAAATAAAACACACATAAAATATGTACAATTATACTAATAATTCTAATAAGCTATATTCATAAAGGTTACAAATTTGAGTTCTGAAAACAATCCCTTGCAAAAGCAAGGGTAAATCTATGTACAAAGATAACTCTCCCTCGACTCTCGCGACCCAATAGCCTTCTGGCTTCTTTTCTTTTCCAAACTCTCAATGAAATATTTCAAAAGAATGAATGAATCATTTCTTAAGTTACATGTCCAGGCTGTCCAGCCCCAAAGTAAAGCCAGTTGATTCCGTTAGTTGATCAATTAAAGTTGAACTCCTCACTACAGCGTTATCACGCAGACTGTTGAAGAACATAAATAATTATAGCCTCAAGCATTCTCAGCCTGGCATCCTGCACCTCTCGTTCATGATATCTGCATTCAATTGTACCCATAGAAAAGTAAATGCTTGAGCTAGAGTGAGAAGGCCTCCTCGCTTATTGACTTGAACCACTGAGCTTTAGAGCTAGATCTTGATTCATTCACTATTTCCATTTTTTTTTTGCTTGATTCTAATTGATTGCCCTTGCTCAAATGTCCAGCTTCTCATCTTTTTGTACAGTTGCCTTGGGACTCTACTTTAAAAATTATTTATAGGCTCAATAGAGCTCCTAAAACACCTACAGCTATTCTAAAACTAATCCTACTGCATATGGTAATGTAATACCATTTAAATTCTATCTTATGATCTATTAAAAGTCCTAACAAAATCAAAATAGAATAAGATAAATCAAAGACTCGTAATAACTAAAAAAGAATAAATTTATTTGCTAACTTGTTGGTCTCAACCATTTTGGTGGGGTCAATGTTGCCTTGTTAATAATACTGGCCTAGACATTCTGCCAATTTTCAACTTTGCTAAGAATCTTGACATATGATCTTTGGCTCTGAAACCAAACTTAACCATTGACTGGATCAATCTCACCATGTCAAAAAAAATTGACCAAGACATTTTGCCAATATTTACCATTGAGAAGAATATTGACATAGGATCTTTGGCTCTGACACCAAACTAATGAAGCATCAAAGTGCTGAAAGTATAGACAATCCAGTGTGGAAGTAGAAGGGAATGACAGCAAACCACTAGAAAAAACATCAAGTAAAATTAAAGCTGGAACGAAAATAAGGGAGTTCAGGGCTCATAAAGCCTCTAATTTATAAAATTGAATAAGACAGCTGCTGATAACTAGTTCTTAAAGATTTATTAGCGTTGAACCAGATAAAATCCCAGTTGGTAATTTCTAAATAAAACCATTTACTCTCAGGTCTCAGCCATCCAAACTCATCAAATGTCACATGCTAATCACATGACCTCTTGTAAAAAATAAATGAAACACAATAGCTGACCAGAAATTAAAACAAAACAATATGGAAACGAAAGATTCTTAAGCTAAATAATCAAAGAAATTCCGTGATGCTCCTGCATTAATAGGGGAGAGAAGAAGAAGGGGAGAGACATAGAGAAGAGAGGAAGAATACCTGACAAATAAGAATGCAAATTCAGTAAGATATTTATGTACACTTGTTAGATAATCCTTACACTGGTAAGATATTTGTCAGATAATTGAAAATTGAATAACCCTTACACTTGTAAGATAATTGAAAATTGAATCATCCTTGCACTTGTAAGATATTTATGTACTCACAAAATTCTATAGAATTATACGAAACAAAAACATAATATTCCTAATCCTCAAAAGAATCTGAAGCAAATAAGCTCAAAAAACAATTAGAACTCTTTGTCACCACTGGTTCCTGCTTTTGTCCCCTTTTTTGCTGGCAATGCAATGTGTCTTCCTATATTACTATTGTTGAATTGTTAACCACTATCTCATCTAAAAGTTTAAACTGTTAGATAGTGGGTTAACTTTATTTTTATACTATTATTTTACTCAACACACCCCTCCCCCATGGCCAAGCTTCTGCCACGGCTCGATCCTGACAAATCTTCCTTCTTCCTATTCAATATGAATGGGAAGATATCCTCTAAGGGACTAAGTAGTGAGCTGAGGGAGAAATGAAGTAGATAGAGAGAAGTAAGAGAGAATTGAGAGATAGAGATTGTGAGAGGAATATTTGATTTGATATTCTTTCATAAAAATTCTAGGGAATGGGTAGAAGGTGATTTATACAACCAGTCAAGGAAGATTCCTTACAGCCTGGCCGTTGTAACCGCCTCTGTCAGCTCACTCCACTTGCACGTGGATTCCTTTGAGCTAACAACCTCTAACAAAAGAATCACAACAATACAGAAATTGAAATTACCAAAATAACACCAACAGAATGCAAGAAATAAAAATCTATTCCTAAGGTCAGATTCGTAGCGTGACATTTCCCCCCTTGTTCAAAAATTCTTGTCCTCAAGAATGCTGAGAAGATTGGCTGATCTGGAAAACTCCTTGAGCAAATCAAGAAGGTATTCTCAAGTGTTGTCCTCAGCTGTCTTGTCTTGCCACTTGACTAACACCTAGATTAGGGGTGCCCCTTGCTTATAAATGACTAGCTTGTCCACTATGGCCTCTAGTTCTAGAGTCTCACGGATTTCCTGGGCAGCGTAGGTAAGGAGGGACTCACCCTTTGTGCTCCTACTGACTTCTTCAAGAGGGAAACATGGAACACTGGGTGGATGTGGGAGTTCTCCGGAAGTTGCAGTCGATAGGCTACCTGTCCAATCTTAGCAATTATGGGAAAATGGCCCATAATATTTAGGGCTAAGCTTGAACACCTGCCCTCAAGATATGGACTTCAATGAGGGTACCTAAGTCACAAATACACTTCTTCTCCCACTGCAAAGTTCCTCTCACTCCTCTTGCGGTCTGAAAATTGCTTCATCTTGTTTTGGGCTAAAGCTAACTCCCTTTTTAGCTGTTGCAAAACCTCCCTTCTTTGTTGCAAATATCCCTCCACGGTGGCCATCGTTGAATGATTCCCCATTGCTGGTAAAATAGGCGGCTTGTAATTGTAACCAAATAGGGCTTCGAACGGGAACATCTTAAGGGATGTGTGGTGGTTGGAGTTGTACCACCATTGGGCCAAGGATAACCACTTGTGCCAGCTCTTAGGATGTAGGAAACTTACACACCTTAAGTACGTTTCAAACCCTTGATTAACCCTCTCTATCTGGCCGTCTATTTGCGAATGATAAGCTATGGACATGTTCAACCTTGTTACCAGTGCTCTCATCAGCTCCCACATAAAAGGCTAGTAAAAATTTTATCTCGGTCTGATATTATGGTCTTAGGAACTCCATGCATTTTCACCACTTGATCCAAGAAAACTCTAGCCACATCTTGGGCTGTAAAGGGGTGTGTGAGTCCTATGAAGTGTGCAAACTTGGTTAGCCTATTGACTACCACCAAAATGTTGTCCCTACCTTCCGATTTTGGTAGACCCTCAATGAAATACATAGATAAACTCTCCCATGCTTGGTCTGGAATGGGCAGTGGCTGCAAAAGGCCCGAATAAGCCACAGTTTCACTCTTGCATCTCTGGTAGATATCACAAGCTGCTACGAACTTCTTCACTTCCGTTTTGAGTCATGGCCAAAAGAACAGTTGTTTCACTCTGATGTATGTATTTTGCACCCCTGAGTGCCCCCCTACTGCAGACTCATGTAGGGATTGTATTATCTTCTTCTTGAGTTCACCATTGTTTCCTACCACCAGCCTTCCTTGATGTCTCAACAAGCCTCCCACCAAGGAGTAGTCTCTGCCCCCATCTCTGCTGATAACTGCCCTTTCCAACAAGGCCTTTGCTTTCTCGTCCCCTTCGTAACTGGCTATTATCTCTTGGCACCACTCGAGAACTAAGGTAGTAATGGTGACCAAACTTCCTTCTTCATGACATCTAGAGAGGGCGTCCGCAGCCACATTTTTCTTTCTTTTCTTGTACTGAATACTATAATCTAATACCATCAGCTTGGGCATCCCTTTCTTTTGAAGTTGGGTGTGCAATTTCTGTTGCAGAAGAAACTTTAAGCTCTCATGGTCTGTCTTGATAACAAACCCACCCCCCTCCAAATAATGTCTCCATTTTTCCACAGCTATTAACACAGCCAAAAACTCATTTTCGTAGATGCTAAGCCCCACATGTCTAGAACTAAGGGCCTAGTTGAGGAAGGCTAATGGCCTCCCCTCCTGCATTAGGATTGCCCCAACTCCTGTGGCACAAGTGTTGGTCTCTAGGACAAAAGGCTTGTTGAAATCTGGCAACCCGAGGATAGATACCCTACTCATTGCCTCCTTCAGCCTTTCAAAGGCTGTTTCCACCTCTAGCCCCCAATTAAATCCCTCCTTCTTCAAAAGCTCAGTCAATGGTTTGCTAATAACCCCATAATTCTTAACAAACCGGTAGTAATAACTAGTCAATCTAAGGAATCCCCTCAACGCCTTAACTGTTTTTGGTCTTGACCAAGCCACCACGGCTTCCACCTTCTTAGGATCTGTACTAACTCCTTTTGAGATCAAATGTCCCAAGTATTTCACTTGAATTTGATCGAAAGCACACTTAGTTCTTTTGATAAAGAACTTATTGGATCTAAGGACTTCAAAAGTGGTTCTCAAGTGGCTCAAGTGTTAATCAAAGGAAAGGCTATAAATGAGGATATCGTCAAAGAACACTAGTATAAATTTCCTAAGTAGGGTTCAAATATTCGATTCATAAGGGATTGAAAAGTGGCTAGGGCATTGGTGAGCCCGAATGGCATCACCAAAAATTCAAAATGGTTGTGGTGTGTCCTAAAGGCTATTTTATGTGTATCCTCGAGTCTCATCCTTATTTGATGATAACCCGAGCGTAGGTCCAATTTAAAGAAAAACTTGGCTTGATGGAGTTCATCCAAGAGGTCTTCCACTAATGGTATAGGGAATTTGTCCTTGATAGTCATGGTGTTAAGTTGGCGATAATCCACACAAAACCACCATGACCCATCCTTTTTTTTTACTAGTAGGATGGGGGATGCAAATGGGCTATGGCTAGGTTTAATGAAAGATTGTTACACCATTTCTCTCACCATTTTTTCTATCACTGATTTCTGGACAGGTGGATAACGGTAGGATCGAATGTTGATGGGTTCTGAATTGGGTTTGAGATTAATGGCATGGTCGAATTCACAGGTAGGAGGAAGGGCTTTCGGGTCCATGAATAGATCCTCAAATTCAATCAACAATTTATCAAGGAGAACTGAATCATGTACCTAGTCAGGCATGCCCTCTGGCATGCTGACTTGGAAGTGAATTTCTCCTTGGTTCCCCTTACTACTCAAGTCCTCCTCCATCGCCACAATGGAAAATAATTGGGTTAGATGGTCCCACCTACTTTTGAGCACCTTATTCAACCTCTTACCGGTAATCAATTTGCAGGTTCCTGCCTCCCTTCCCTTGGTTAGAGTCAGCTACCGTCCTTCCCTTTCAAATAACACCTCCATTCTATTGAAGTCAAAATTGATGGGGCTAACTTCTTTCATCCAATCCACCCCCAAAACCACATCACAACCTCCCAATTGAAATAACCTCAAATCTGCCTCGAACTTTTCTCCTTGCATTTCCTAGCAAAAGCCATTGCAGGCTAATTTGCTCAATACTCTTTGATCGTTGGCCACTGTTACACTCAAGGGAGGTGTCCCTGCGAGTGGACACTTCAACCTCCAGGCCGTGCCTTCATCAAACAAGCTGCGAGTACTCCCACTATCTATCAAAGCATGAAGGGATATTTCCCCATTATCTTCCTTCTCGACATCCTCATCGTCTCCTTCTTCCACCCCCCTTAGTTCCTTCTCTTCACTTCCTTCCAACAACAGAATCTGCCTCTTGCATTGATGGCCAACATGGTATTTGTCCCCACAACGAAAACAAAGTCTAGCTAGCCTCCTATGTTCCCTTAGTTGCTCCCCAAAAGGCATTGAACTCGAGCCTGATCCACCTTTACCACCACCGTTCACCTTTGTTGGTTCCCGGCCATATCCTCTTCCCCTTAAGTTAGAGGCTCCTGCCACCATCCCTTTTGTCTGTTGCCTCTGTTTTTTTAATAGAGCCTCCACCACCAATTCTTGTAGTCGGGCATTTTTAGCGGCTTGTTCTACGGTCTGAGGCCTTAGCACCTTTATCGTGGGCCTAAGCTCATCATTAAGTCCACTCAAATAGCTAGATACGAAATAGGTTTATGATAGATGGGGGTTATGCTGGATCATGAGTGATCGCAGCTCCTCAAAATGCATCTAGTATGCCTCCACACTCCCAGTCTATTTGAGTTTATTAAACTCTTCTATTATATCCAATCCACCATGCTCCTCTCCCCGAACCTTTCACACAATTTCTCCGAAAGCTCTCCCCAAGTACCATTCCTCCTTTAGTCTAAGACACCCCCGAAACCAAGCATCCATAGCTTCATTGAAGTAAGCTGACGCCAACGACACTCTCTGCCCCTCGAGAATGTTATACCAATCAAACATCCTTTCACATTTTCTCAACCACCAGCGGGGGTTGACTCCATCGAATGTGGGAATGTCCATCCGAGGCAAGGGGGACCCCGGTTGGTGGGTATTAACTAGACCATCCCTTCCCGTATCCAGTAATCCTTCCAATTCTTCTTCTGGGTTAGCCTCAATCTCTAAGGTGCCCTGTCCCCTGTCTCTCCTATTCCCCTGTAGGATTGGCTTTGTTCTCTCTCTAGGGGGGAAGTCGGGAGATAAACTTACCCTGTTTTGGTGAGCAAACATCATCATAAATCGCTGCATCTGGGTGCCTAGGTCCTCTCTCACTCTTGCTATGGCACCCTCCAATCTCTGCTCCAGACCTTCTATGGAGCTCTCTACCTTGTGATCCATTGTCTCGATCGCTTCATGATTTCAAGTAGCTCCTAACTCCAATTGTTTAATCTAATTCTGGGTATCGACCATAGCTGAGCCAAATTGTTGCAGTTGCGACTCCAGTGCCTTTGTGCAAGTACCTTCTGCCATGGTTTTAGCTAGAGTTGCTGAGGACCAGTGTTTTAATACCAATTTGTCATGGCTTGGTCCTGACAAATCTTCCTTCTTTCTATTCGATATGAATGGGAAGATATCCTCTAAGGGACTAAGTAGTGAGCTGAGGGAGAAATGAAATAGATAGAGAGAAGTAAGAGAGAATTGAGAGATAGAGACTGTGAGAGGAATATTTGATCTGATATTCCTTCATAAAAATTCTAGGAAATGGGTAGAAGGAGATTTATACAACCAGCCAAGAAAGATTCCTTATAGCTTGGCCGTTGTACTGCCTTTGCCAGCTCACTCCACTTGCATGTGGATTCCTTTGAGCTAACAACCTCTAACAAACTAAGAATCATAGCAGTATAGAAATTGAAATTACCGAAATAACACCAACATAATACAAGAAATAAAAATCTATTCCTAAGGTCAGATTCGCGGCGTGACAACTTCATTGATAACTGATCCAACAATGTGCAACAATTTTGAACATTGGGTTGGCGGTGAGATTTGAATTGAGGACCTATACTTGCTCTAATATCATGTTAAATTGTTAACCAACTTCTCATCTAAAAGCTCAAATTGTTAGATAGAGAGTGAAGTTTATCTTTTATACTATTATTTTACTCTCAACAACTTTCATAAGAGCAAGCGCATGTGATGAGGTTACATTAATGAATATCTTTCTAAGAAAAAAGGCTAACCAGAACCATCATAGATATGAGGTATTATGTACCTGAGCTGATGTCTTTTCCATATTCTCTAGTGCCTTCAGTTGTTCTCTTTTAAGGTAATAAGGTTTGACAACAAAATTCTGCAAAAACACAAAAATGAAATACAATCAGCACATTTTCCTTGATAAGCAGATCAATAAAAATGTTAAATAGTTTACCCAAAGAAAAGTGTCAAAGCTCATACTCAAGCAAAGGACAAACTTAATAGCTGTTGAGACAGATTCTCAAGCAAGTTTTGTGAAACCACGCAGATCATAAAGCATTAGCTGACAAGCTCAACCAAGAACAACCATCATAAAGTCCTCAAAGCATCAGGAAATTGTATAAATATAGTTAATTATGTCAGGCAGATGATGACCAGGCTGTACGATCAACAAGACATATTCAGTTACACTATATGAGTATGAAATCACAAATCGTTGTTAGAAAATCAGATCCTTCAATCTATGGGATTGATTATCAATCCCAATTATCCCACAATCTATGGAATTGATTATAATCAATCTTAATCGTTAGAATTGATTGATTGATTGATTGATGTAAATTAATAATTGATATAATTAGCATTCCTTATGTTCCTTAGTTATAGGAATTTGATTGATTTCTTTCTTCTATATATATTGTAACCATTCCTTGTGAAGAAGAAGAGAAAAATATATTATGTTTTCAATTTTCTTCTACATGGTATCAGAGCCATCTTCCTAGGGCATTTTTCCGGCCTTCATTGCCTTCCTTTTCGACTCCCTTTGTCTCTCTAGCCTTCATTGCCAACTGTTTTGCCTTCATCGTTTCCAGAGCTTCTTGGCGTATTTCTTGTTGGCCTTAATTGTCGCTACTACGTTCCCCAATTCTACCATCGTTGTAGTTTTGCGGAGTCCATCCCTCAATTGCAGGCCTTTATTGCTGGCACTCTATCCTCATGCGTTACTCATATTCGACATCACCTTTGTCCGCCCTAGCCTTAGCTGTTGCATACATCCTTGTCTCTCTTGCGTCTGGTTCCGGTGTCCCTTATCAGTTATTCATCTCCAGCATTGCTCTTGTTGGTTGTCACTAGCCCAGAACAAGAAGCTACTCAGGCTGTTGTTCGATCTTCCTCATTTTGTTGTTCGCCTTGACATCTCCAACGAGAGTCCAACAACCGCCACCGACAGCCATCCGGATCCCTGCACTGTTGCAAACCAAGGGGAACAATATCATTTGTTGTTCTTGCTGCATACCTTTTTGATGCTACTCTCGAAGCTGGAAGCAAGTTGTTCGTCACCGCTTCTCATCAGAGACAGCTGTAGGGCCTCCTCTGCATTGACGAAATGCAAGAACTATCTCTAACCCCATTAGCATTTTTGTCAGGAGCTAGGTCAGCGAACTGGTTAACCTTGCTAGTAGCACGAGGAAGTGTTGGGGAGCCTTCTCAGATTTAGAAAAACTACTCACAACAAGGTAAGCTTGAGAGAGTTTTTGGATAGATTTTTTCCACAATTATTCACTGGCAGACTGGTTATTGATGGCGAGGGTAGGTATGTGCCTTAATTCTGAGTCCTGTAATGCCTCATACAGATAGGAATAATCTTTGGATCTTAGATTTTGGAGCCACCAACCACATGACACCTAACCTAAAGTTCTTTGAGACCTTTGAACCAATATCTAGCTCTAGAAAAATTATAGTTGCTAATGGTCAAGTTATCCCTATAGTTGGACAAGGAAATGTATATTTGAACCCATCTCTACCTGCCCAACAAATACTTTATGTGCCTAGCCTCTCCACCAATTTACTTTCAATTTACAAGCTTGCCCAAAGCCTTAATTGTTGTGTAAATTTCTCACCTCATGATTGTGTGCTTCAAGACCTAGCCGCAGGGAAGATGATTGGTGTTGCTAAGGCACTTAATGGGTTGTACTATCTACAAGGGAACAGTGAGCCACCTGCAAGAGATCAGCCTAGCTTAAGTCATTCCTCTTCTCTACATACTTCCACTCAGTCCAATATCTAGCTTCAGCATTTTAGGTTAGGTCATCCTCATTTCTTTTTGTTAAAATCTATGTTTCCAGACTTGTTTAAAGGGGTAGATATCAGTATGTTTCATTGTGATGTGTGTGAATTGTCCAAACACCATTAGGTACCTTATGCTATCAGTAATAAACTTTCCTTGTCTCTTTTTTCTTTAGTGCATTCTGATGTGTGGGGGTCTTCTAAGTCTCTAATTATTCTTGGGCCAAATGGTTTGTATCTTTTATAAATGACTGCACTAGGATGACATGGGTTTACTTACTCAAGGACAAAACAGCCATCAGCAACATTCTACCCTTGTTTCATAGAATGATTCTTACTCAATTTGGGGTTTCTATTAAAAGGATTAGAACTGATAATGCAAGGGACTATTTTAACCATCATTTCAAACATTTTTTCCAACAAAAGGGGATTGTTCATTGCATCATCTTGTGTGGAAACTCCCTAGCAAAATGGAGTTGCTGAAAGAAATATGAGGCATCTCCTAAATGTTGCTAGGGCTCTCTTGCATCATTATTCAGTTCCTAAAACCTTTTGGGGTGATGCAATATTGACAACAATCTATTTAATCAATAGATTTCCCTCAAGAGTGCTAAATAAACTCTCCCCATTTCAGTGTCTCTCTACTCATTTTCCAGAAATTGGTCTACATACTCCTCTCACTCTTAAGATATTTGGTTATGTGGCTTTTGTCCATGTATCTAAACATCATAGGGATAAATTTGATGCCTGAGCCCTTAAGTGCGCATTTCTGGGCTATTCTCCTACTCAAAAGGGGTACAAGTGCTATCATCCTCCTACCCAAAAGGTCCTTGTATCTAAGGATGTAACATTTGTTGAAAATTAGTCTTTTTTCAAAGTTCCTACTTCTAGTCCTTAGGGGGAGAGTGTTTCTATTGATCATGATCTTCCTATCTTAGAAGAGTCTCAACCCTATTAGCTTGAATCTTCTTTGGATCCTAACTCTTCTGATTCTCCTATTTATTCTAATCCTCAACCAGCAGATTCCGGAGACATGGAACCCTCGTCTAACTCTCCAATTCTTGTTCAACCTAGGATAGTTCATGTTCGGTTCAAAGGCTCACCATATGTGTATAAGAGAAAGGAATAGCCTAACCCAAGTGCTATGCAGCATCCATCATTTACCCCTTAGCTAGGTTTGGAACTCACTCAACATTCTAATTTTCTTAACCCTGCTGATTGTCCTAACCCTAAAATCTCATACCTGGATTTGTCTATTGTTGTTAGAAAAGGTGTGAGGAGTTGTACACAACATCCTATAGCCAAATTTGTTTCTTATCACAGATTGTGCCTAAAACACAAAAAAAAAATTGTCCTCCCTTGAGTCCATAGCTATTCCTAAGACTGTAGAAGAGGCATTACACAACCAGCATTGGGTACAAGCTATGCAGGAAGAAATGAAGGCCTTAGAAAAGAATAATACTTGGAAAACGGTGTCTAGACTGAAGGGGGTTCAATCAGTAGGGTGCAAATGGGTATTTAATGTGAAATACAATGTTGATGGTACATTGGAAAGATACAAAGCCCGATTAGTGGCTAAGGGTTATACTCAAACATATGACATGGATTACTTGGAGACATTTGCACCTATGGCAAAAATGACTACAGTGAGAGTTCTCCTACCTTTGGCTAGCTGTTATGGTTAGGAGTTGATGCAACTAGATGTGAAAAATGCCTTCCTACATAGTGACTTGGAGGAAGAGGTATTTATGGATACCCCACCCGGTTTTTCTAATAAAGTTGCAGGTTAAAAAAGGCTCTGTATGGATTAAAGCAATCCCCAAGAGCTTGATCTGATCGGTTCTCAAGGGCTATAAAGGCAATGGGGTATTGGCAAAATAAAGGAGATCACACCTTATTCATAAAGCATTCTAAGAAAGGTACTCTAACAACCCTGCTTGTTTATGTTGACATAATTTTCACTAGCAATGATGAGGATGAGAAGCAATTGCTCAAAGGAAATCTGGCTTGAGAATTTGAAGAAACCGGATTGCTAGGCTGCATACTCAAAGGAGGGTATATTTCTTTCCCAAAGAAAATATACCATGGACTCATTGGAAGAAACTGGATTGCTAGGTGGCAAGGCAGTAGATACTCCCTTGGATCCTAACCTGAAATGAGGACCAAGTGACAGTCCATTGGTGGATAGGGGGAGATACTAAAGGTTAGTAGGAAGGCTGATTTACCTATCCCACACCTGGCCTGACATAGTTTTTGCTGTCAGCTTGGTAAATCAGTTTATGCACAATCCCACTGAAGAGTATATGCAAGTTGTACGAAGAATTTTGTGCTATCTGAAGTCAACACCTGGAAAAGGTTTATTGATTAAGTCAAGATAGAAGTTGGAAGTCAGGAGATACACTGATACTGACTATGGTGGTTCACTTGTGGATAAGAGGTCCACTACTGGCTACTTTGTGTTTTTTGGGGGAAATTTAGTGTCATGGAAAAGAAAAAAACAAGGGATTGTGGCCAAATTTAGTGCTGAAGCAGAGTTTAGGGCAATGGCCCATGGATTGTGTGAGTTACTTTGGCTAAGAATTGTGCTTAGTGATTTGAAAATACTCAGTTATGGTCCTATGGAATTAATGTGTGGCAATCAATAAACAATCAACATTACACACAATCCAGTGCAACATGATTGCACTAAGCATGTTGAGATAGATCCCCATTTCATCAAAGAAAAGCTAAATGCTAGGGAAATTTGTTTGTCTTTTGTTCCCTCAGAAAAATAGTTAGCTGATTTGCTCACCAAAGGTTTACCTCTCAAGCGGTTTGAAGAACTTTTAAGTAAATTTGAAATAATAAATATTCATTCACTAGTTTTAGGGGGAGTATTGTTGGAAAATCAGATCCCTCAATCTATAGGATTGATTATTAATCCCAATTATCCCACAATCTATGGGATTGATTATAATCAATCTTAATTGTTGGGATTGATTGATTGATGTAATTCGGATTCCTTATTTTCCTTAGTCATAGGGATTTGATTGATTTATTTCTCCTATATATATTGTAACCATTCCTTGTGAAGAAGAAGAGAAATATATACTATGTTTTCAATTTTCTTCTACACAGATATCCAGTGGGACCAAGCCAACTTCAAGGATCCTACATCAGCAAACCACATAGCAACAAAGATGAAAAAAATCAAATAGACTCTGCAATCAATTCTATGTGATGCAACGTGTAGTGCATGTGTAAAGAAAACACACAAAGAAACCCTTAAAACAATAAGTTTCAAGTACCCTTGAGAGAACAAACTTCAACGACCAAAACTAGACTCTCAACTAGGAGCAAGAACTGAAGCTGCTTGTTAGAAAAAACCGAACTGGTTTGCTGAAATTTATTGAATAATAAAACTGATTACAACCCCTATCTTCTAGGTATATTTATAGAGTTTGGCTAATCCATCTAATACTTGTAAATAAAATTCAACTAGAATCCTAATAGAAATAAAACCCTAACAAACACAAAATAGAATTAACATCCTAAAACATATGAAGTATTAAAATACTATTTCGCTACTGTTCCGGGCTGCCCGGTTTGGGTCTAGTTGAACTTGGGGCAAGTCTTGATCAGTGACCACATCATTCATTTCCACTTGAGAAGAATTTGTCTTAGAATTATGATCCGGGTATGACAACTCAACATCTGATAAATACAAAGAAAGATCAGCAATATTAAAGGTTTTGAAAATACCCATATGATTAGCCAAATCCACAACATAAGCATTATCATTAATCTTCTTTGTAATCTTGTAAGGATCATACTTCTTTGGCTTGAGTTTGTTTTGCTTTCTTGCTGGAATCTGTTCCTTCTTTAAGAATATCATGACTTCATCTCCAACACAAATACCTTGTGCTTCCTATGCTTGTCAGTTGTTGTCTTGTACTTCTTATTTTCCTTGTGCAACTTTTATTTGAGATCTTCCTGAACCGCTTGAACTTGCTTGGCTAAGTCACTAGTTGCAACACTGAAACCTAGTACATTTGGCAACTTTACCAAATCCAATGCATGATTAGGAACTTTCATGTGTACGACAGATAATGGTGACCTTCCTGTTGAGCTATGCGTGGCGTGCTTGTAGGAAAATTCTGCTTGAGCTATGACTAGGTTCCATTATCTTGGCTCGTCTTTGCAAACATTGCGAATCAGATTTCCCAAGGTATGATTCACCACCTCTGTCTATCCATCAATTTGGGGATGCATTGTGCTGCTAAAATTCAAAGATGAATCGAACATCCTCCACAAGGTAATCCAGAAATGACTCAAAGAACCTTGTATCATGATCCAAAGTAATAGTTTTAGGGACTCCATATAGTCTAACAACCTCCCTGAAAAACAGTTTGGTTGTAGCTACTACATTTGTCGTCTTCTTGCATGGAAGAAAGTGCGCCATCTTGAAAAACCTGTTAACCACTACAAAAACAGAATCCATACCTCGTTGGGTTCGCAGTAGACCCAACACGAAGTCCATAGAAAAATCTTCCCAAATAGCATTGGGAACAAGCAATACCATGTCAAGTCTAGCATTAGAATATTGCCCCTTAACTGTTTGACATATATAACACCTAGCCATAACAATAGAAACATCTCTCCTTGCTCTTGGTCAATAATACCTTCCCATAACAGCTTCAATAGTCTTGTCCTTGTCAAACCACCACCATGCAAATCCTGAATAATTTTCTCACGAAGGGATGTGAAAGGGATGCACAACTAATTTCCCTTTATGAGAAACCCATCATGCACACAAAAATCTCTTGATGGTTGTTGAAAGATGCATTGTTCCAACATGTGCTTGAAATCATTGTTTGTCGCATATAATTCTTTCAAGCACACAAACCCACCAATCTCAACACTAAGGGTCTTGATCAAATCCACACGCCTACTCAAAGCGTCCGCCACTCGATTATGTTGTTCTACCTTATGCACAAATTTATATGAAAATTATCAACAAAAGCAAACCATCTAGCATGCATATCACTCCTCAACTGCCTTTGGCTACTCAAGTACTTAAGAGGTTAGTGATTCGTGTAAAGAACAAACTATTTGGCAATCAAGTAATGTTTCCATGTTTTAAGAGCACTCACCACTGCATAAAACTCCTTATCATAAGTAGACCACTTTCTTCTAGCTTCACACAACTTTTTACTGAAAAATGCAATTGGTCTCTTCTCTTGGGACAACACAGCACCTATACCCACTCCACTCGCATCACACTCAACCTCAAACAATTTGTCAAAGCTTGGCAAAGCTAAGACAGGAGTGGTACATAACTTCTCTTTTATCAAGGCAAAACTCTTCTCTTGTTCTTCACCCCAATGGAACTTCCCTTTCTTTAAACACTCAGTAATTGGAGCCACAATACTACTAAAGTGTTTGATAAATCGCCTATAGAAAGTTGCTAACCCATGGAAAATCCTCACGTCACTAACATTTTTAGAAGTTGGCCACTCTCTAATAGCTCGCACTTTTTCCTCATCTACCTTTATGCCCTCTTTGTTTACAACGAAGCCCAAGAACAACAAGTTCTCACCCATAAAAGTACACTTCTTCAAATGAGCATAAAGTTTGCTTCCCCTTAACACACTCAACACCTCCCGAATATGCCCCACATGCTCATCAATAGACTTATTGTATATCAAAATATCATCAAAATACATCACAATGAATTTACCAATGAAAAGACGTAGTACCTGATTCATTAGTGTCATGAAAGTGCTTGGTGCATTGGTTAGTCCAAAGGGCATGACTAACCACTCAAACAAGCCATCTCTCGTCTTGAAAGCTTATGCCGCAGAGTAGTATCTTCATTCTATTGAGATAGCATTAATTTCCTGACTACAGAGGTATACTTTCCATGTCCATACTCTTCTTCATCATCCTCCCCATCAGGCCCGCATTATACTTCCTCTTCAACAACATCTTCCTCCTCCCTTTCTACAATGTTAATTGTTTTCCTCCTTGGGCAATCACTAGATCAATGCCCAACCTCATTGCATTTGAAACACTTTAAAAGAATAGGATTTTCATAAGGATTAGGGGAATTTCAAAGATTAGAAGCAGTACCTTGAATGTTTTCCGCCGTTGTAGCCTTATTAGGGTTGACTGTATGAGGTGGATTGGAGGGTTGCACTCCCTGAACCAACTTGTCTTTATCAAAAACTGCTTGTTTATTTTTATTTCCACTATACCAACGATAGTTGTCATTACGGGCTCTCTCACTCAACATTAACTTAGCCTTTAAAGCTAAGTTTCTTGCTTCTTGCACACTCAAAACCATCTAACCCCAATTTTATTACAAATAACAGGCTTCAATCCATTCAAGTAACGAGTTGCTTGTTGATTGTCACTTTCTGACAATTGGTTTCTCTCCGCCAATCTCAAAAACTCAGAGGTATATTCATTCACACTCTTCATTCCCTGTGCACATCTTTGATAAGCTTCAAACATATATTGTTTATAGTCAGGGGATAAAAACCTACCTCTTAACAGCTGTTTCATTCGTCTCCATGTTTGAACTAAGTGTCCGCCTTCCCTCAATCTCGTCTCTCTCAATTGCTCCCACCAAACAGATGCACCGTCCTTTAATCTATAAGCCACTAACTTGACTTGTTGTTTTTCTAGGATCTCCATGTATTCGAAAAATCAATCAACCTCAGTGATCCAATCCAGGAACCCCTCAATATCAAGATTTCCACTAAAGGTAGGAATATCAACCTTTAGTTTATACTCATCGTTGCCCCAATGGTTGTGTTGATGCATATTTCTCCTAACACCTCTACCACTAAGATTAGCTATTGCTCGACCAAGATCATCCTCTTCATCATTGTCTTCAATCATTGGTCTTCTAGGATTAACAAAGACATGATTAATGGGTGGTCTTCCCGCTCCGGCTTGATTCACTGCATTATTCAGGTTCCTATCATCATCAACTCGTAGTAAGGCGCCCAATTGATTGTTGATTTGTTCCAATTGTTGCTAGATGGTATGAGTTACTTCCCGCTCTTCTTCGATTACTCTCCAAACTGCGGACAACCCCTGATCACCATCACGAGGCTAGTTGCTACCCTTACCTTCAAGATTGTTCATCTGATTGGTTGATTAACTGCTCTGTTACCACCTGACGCAACGTGTAGTGCGTGTAAAAAAAACACACAAAGAAACCCTTGAAACAATAAATTTCAAGTACCCTTGAGAAAACAAACTTCAACGACCAAAATTAGACTCTCAACTAGGCGCAAGAACTAAAGTTGCTTACTAAAAAAAAACCGAACTGGTTTGCTGAAATTTATTGAATAATAAAACCAATTACAACCCCTATCTTCTAGGTATATTTATAGAGTTTGGCTAATCCATCTAAAACTTGGAAATAAAATCCAAGTAGAATCCTAATAGAAATAAAACCCTAACAAATATGAAATAGAATTAACATCCTAAAACATATGAAGTATTAAAATACCATTTCACTATTGTTCCAGTGCTACTGTTCCGGACTACCCGGTTTGGGTTGGGTTGGGTTGGGTTGGGTTGGCCTTGGGCCGAGTCTTGATTGGTGACCACATCATTATGATATCCTTTGGGTAGAAAAGTGTATTCGAAAATCTATAACATACCAAGCCTTTATCTTACTAAGTGGGTCGGCTACATGAATTTTTTCTTGTTGATCATTTCTATCTATGCACTATAAATTTTGAAGGCCCCTATAGCTTATATCACACCTAAGTGTCTCCCGCCAAGTTTTTCTTGGTTTTCCCTCACCTCTCTTGCCAAATACTTATTCCATTCCATCAAATCTTCTCACAAGAGCCTCCATTGGTCTTTCCATATTATCAAACCATCTTAATCATGTCTCATGCATCTTATCTCAATAGGAGCCATTCTAGCCTCATTACAAATAACCTTATTTTTAATTTTATCTTTTTTTGTACTGCATAGCCATCTTAACATTCTCATCTGCATTATGCTCATATTTTACATATGTTGGTGCTTTATTGCCAAAATTTCCATACAACAAAGCTGGACTATAGAGACAAGAAATGTAAGAAGGCTAATTTGGCACAAAACAAAGTAGATGATATACATAGGTGGTGCGCGCTTAGTTGCCTAGAAGCCACCAGGAAATTGAAAAAGTTCTATGCATAAGCTACTAATTGACTGCTATATAGTCCCCCCCCCCCCCCCCCCCCTTCCTGACAAGTAAATCGACTCTCCATGTGCCTGCACCAAATTATCTTTATGCAAAAGAATCTCAAGTTTTTTATGCTTTATTTTAGTTAATTGCATCTCTGCTCTGAATCATGCACATACAAGAAGAGATCTTTAAATCTGAAGCAGTTTCTGATCCGTGCACTATGCTTTTACTAATCACTGGAGAAATATGCTGCTTAATTACAACTCGGTTACAATTGAGCATTTCATGGCTCACCTAACGAAACATTAGTAGAAAATCTTCTTTTTGGGGATAAATACAAGAATATCCTTTGTACATACAAGTTACTTCAAATAACTAAAAAGAGCATAAGACATTAGAATTACCAAATTCTGGCATATATTGTTCGTAAAAGAAGAATGTAAAGACAAAAAAAGGAGGGGATCCTAATCAAGGTCGATAGAAGCTGAGATGTATCTGTTTGTAGTTTTCTTTTAAAAAAATTCACTTAGCAAAAACAAACTCCTCAAAAAAACTAGACAGAATGAAAAGAAATAGAAGGGCATTTATGTAGAACCTTGAGTAAAAAATAAATTGATGTTGGAATGATGAAAGCTCCAGTTGCAGTCACAGGATTCAAATGCCTGGAAAGTAGAATCTGCATGCAGTAGCCCATGAATATATCAAAAATCCAAGGTAGAAACATAAAGTGGGATCTGTGCTATCACAATCACATATGTATATACTATTTGTGATCAAAACATAAGTATGATGAATCTAACATAAACTGGAAACTAGCTAATTACGTAATTAATGATTGCTAAGCCTGCAATGAGATTGCCACTCAACCAAGTTGCAGAATTACTTTAGAGCCACATACTCCATTGCCACTCAACCAAGTTGCAGAATTGCTTTAGTGCTTCATACTCCCATTGTTTCCCTTTCTTGCAATAATTTCATTTTGTTGCTTTTTCCACAAAGATAACAGTCATTTAGTGGGTTCATAGGTCAACATCGCAATCATTCAGTGGGTTGTTAGCATTAAAATTTCATTTCAAGAAGAGCACATCAGAAACAGCATCCAACCTCAGGCAGAAGCAACATCATGAGAAACTGGAAAAAGATAAAAGTTCACTCAATGAAATGAGACCCAAATGTAATTAGTAATGGCCTTCCTGTACAAAAACACTCAATTTCTCTACAAAGAGAAGGTCAGAATGAACATGGAAAATTGTGGCTTGATTAGATATAAGAACATTTTATAGGGTAAAAAAATTGGAAGAATGAGAGTAGACTTACAGGAATTATTAACTTTTGGCCAGCACGATGTAGTTCAAATCTCCAAAATATACCCTAGCAATTGGAAGGAACATGATATAAACCAACTGAAGTCTGAACCCAAAATATATACATATATGTCACCACCTAAAATCAACATACAATATTGGAGATATCCAGATGAACGCCAGATGATTTTATGCAATTGAACACATTTCTTGGGAAGAAAATAAGAAAAACACCATATTGAATAAAAAATAGAACATGTTAATGTTGAAAGAAATATCAAGGATTTGAACAAAACAATTTTCCAAATGGAGATGGATTCACAGAATAGATGGCTGCAACCAACGAGACAACAAGATTTCTAGAAGTATTTACAATTAAAAACTGTATAAAAATCCACAAGAAAGTATCATGTGTGCACCATTCGTATTGAATTGTATAAATGTCATGAACCTAGGGTTCATAACAAGGTTGGAATTGGCAATCAGAAGGATCCGATTGAGTAGAACTGAGAACAAAAAGTTTAGAGGGATATTTGGACAGAAATGGGGGAAGGATGTAGAGAGAAATGAGAGAGGGAAGTAAAGAGAAAATGAGAGGGAGATTGTAGAGAAATTGTAGAGAGAGAATCAGATTTCATTCATTTAAATGAACCATATCCTTCTCCTCTTACAATTGGCCTTTTTATAGGTATAGCTAGATGCTTAACCAATTTCTAACAATATCCTAACAGCACCCATGTGCTTCTAACAACTTGTAAAATATCCTTAACTAACTATTATATCCTATTACAATAATGCTCATTTATTACTCCTAAGGTCATGACAATTCTCCCCGCTTTAAAAGGTTTCTTGTCCCCAAGAAACTTATTAAAACCGAGCTATTGTTTCTTCATCCAATGCCCACTTTCTCTATCTGTTTAATTCTTCTTTCTTTCTTTCTCCTTCTAGGCTTCTTCTTCTTCATTCTTAGGTTTACAAGATCAATTCCAAGCATAAATTGGCCCAAAATTTCAGTAGGGAAAACTTCATCGTGTTCAAGCCCAATACAAGCACCCCTGGTAATAGCTATCCAATCGAGCTTGGTCTCCAGCCTATGGACATGATCAGCCACTTTCAGATTGACATAGCTAGTAGGTGAACCTTGGAGTCCAATGGAAGGACTATCCATGTTCGCGACTTCTGTTAGTACTTCATTACCGTTCAATACAAGTAAGAAGGGCAGATCTACAGCCATTGTTGCTGTTACTATATCCCCATTCAACCCACAACCATGTTTTGCTGCAGAATTATCAACAGCAGCCTCAAAATGCACAATGGAGGTTTGTATTATTTCCTTGAATACTCATACCAAGGCTATTTGTGAGCATTAACATTAGGAGATGCTGCAACTTCAATTCCAGCCAACGATTGCTCAATGATTGACACCTAGCCTCTCAGCACTAGTAAGAGTGCTTGAGAGGCTTTCAATTGATTGAGTTCCATCCTCCAATTCCTTTTCCTCACTCTCTTCTTCCTTAAAGTTGGATTGATCTTGTTGCAGAATCCCAAAAGCATCACCATCGAGAACTTCTTTTCCAAAGGAATCAATGTGTTCCTTTAATTCTCCTTTTGCCTTTGCTGCCCTATCAATCTGTTCATTACAGATTCCCTTTGGATAATGCCATTCACCTTTAATATCATTTCTGATGTTGCACTTCTCCGGCTGTTCCATTTTTAGGAATTCTTCTTTGTTGAAACTTCCGTGATAATCATTAAAGTATTCCACCAAAAAGTTGTAATGATACTTCTTAATAAGTATCATCGCAAACTCTTGCAACTTCTCATGGAACATACGGCCAAATTTCTCGCACTCTTCACGAATCCCATTGCTTGTTCCTTTGTCCCTGTTGCTGCCAAATGAAAATGCAGCCTTCTTTGGCTACCATTGAGGCTCAATTCTAGCTGAAGATGAAGCATTCTTCTGCTGCAATTTAGGGCTCATCTACTCCATGTATGCACTGCTCCCAATGGCCTCACGATCAGGTCGTCCCCATAAAATGCAGCACCCTTTTGCTGCAACTGAGACTCCAATGTCCTCGTGCTTGCACTACTGCCCCTAGCAAACTTCTCACGAGCAGGACAACTCGAAGGCCAATAAATAAGAGCTTTATACATCCTAAATCCCTCACTTCTCTTCAATATGTACCTCTCAACAGTCACCCTAAAGCTGATCCAAGAAGTGGCAAATTTCAAGCGTTGTTTCGCTTTAAATTCCAGCCTATTTTAGGAACAGAAGAAGTTGTCAGTTACAGCGACTTGATGGCCTCCTGGAGTCTCCTAAAGTATCTGACTCTCAGCCGAAAATCACAATAGGAATCACAGCAATTGAGGATCGCCAGATTTGTTGGATAATCAACTGCCTCAAGGCCAATTAGCCAAGAATTCCTCCGTTGGAATCAAGAAGGTTTAATTTGCCAACAAGTTTCGATCAACCGGACTGCTCTAGGCGTCTCCGAAAGCACCGTCGAACACCACCGTCTCTAACTCTCTGCTGCCGCTGGCTAGAATCGGCTGCTCGCAATTGCTGCAGATTCAACAATCGCTTGGCCTCAAATCCGCTTCAGCTTATGGCCAATGATGCATCAAGCTTACTCCCCTCGGTTATGCTCTGAGTTGGCTCTCCAAAATGGTTAGAATCTCCTTCCGATTAAGGAGGAAAGCACGTTGTGACACCCTGGTCGCTTCACCAGCATGGGTCAAAAGGCAACCCAAACCGTAGCACACACAGAACCTTCAGATCAAAGCGGCAACACCCGCAAAACTCCGATCAGAATTCCAATTAAAGCCGCCACACCTCAGCTGCACCTCTTCATTAGACCTCAGCTATCCGCCTTCCTCTTCAAGACTCGAACAGGAGTGTCCAGAATTCCCAGGCAACAACCGCCCCTCACATCAGCATCAGAAATCACCAGATCTTGTTTTCCCCTTCAATACCAATTAAAAGTTACCGGAATTATTGGTCGAGGGTCACTCACCTGTTGCGCCTTCCAAGTTCGAATTGAGGGGGCTCACTTGCTTGGAGATTAACACCTTCCAACACCTAACAACCCTCCAGGTCTCTAGAGTAGCTGGAACACCGCCCAGCCAAGTCGCCTTCAAGTTTTCCCAATCTGGACCTAATCACTGAGTCGGATTTCCCTACCTTCAACTCGAGTTGAAACCATAGCCATGTAGCTACCACCCAATCACCGACCAACACCATCGTCTCTGCTGTCGCTCACTAGAATCGGGGCTCTGCTCGCGATGGCTGCGGATTCAACAATCTTCTCCGTCTAAATTGTTGTTCGACCAACCTCCTGGCCTAACTTCGTGCCTCGCTCTAATCAGAATTGAGAGAACTGCGTCTTCTTCTTTCAGCCTCAGTGTCGCCTCTCTAGAACGAGTCAGAACCTTCTTCCGATCAGGGTGAGTCGCTCTCTAACGCCATCGATTTGTTTCACTAGTATGGGTCGGAGCTTCCAATCAAGGTGGCAGTGCTTGATTGCCACTGGTTTGCTTCACCAGTTGGGATCGAAACTTCCGATCAAAGTCGTAGCTCCCTCGGTCGTGAGAAACCCACTGAAATCGCTACCTTCAAACGAATCAGAACCACAACCAAGAATCGTTGGCTCTGATACCATTTGTCACGAACCTAGGATTCATCACAAGGTTGGAATTGGCAATCAGAAGGATCCGATTGAGTAGAACTGCGAACATAAAGTTTAGAGAGATATTTGGACAAAAATGGGGAAGGATGTAGAGAGAAATGAGGGAGAGAAGTAAAGAGAAAATGAGAGGGAGATTGTAGAGAAATTGTAGAGAGAGAATCAGATTTCATTCATTTAAATGAAGCATATCCTTCTCCTTTTACGATTGGCCTTTTTATAGGCATAGCTATATACTTAACTAATTTCTAACAATATCCTAACAGCACCCATGTGCTTCTAACAACTTGTAAAATATCCCTAACTAACTATTATACCCTATTACAATAATCCCCTTTATTACTCCTAAGGTCATGACAATAAATTAAGGCAATAAATGAATCATAAAATTAGTGAAAATTCCAAGAACTAAAATTAATTGCTATTCTATTGACACAATCTTCCACGATGCATGCTTAACAGCCCTTATAAGAAGCTTCAAGTGAAGGGCTTCAAGTTATGTTTTGGTAACATTGCAAACAAACCAAATCAACATATAACCCATATTCCAAGTTTACTTATCTACATGTAATGCTAAAATGACCAATTCCATAAAGTACAACACAATTTCCTTTTGTACCTGGCCCCAAGTCATCCAATAATACCTTCAAGAAACTCACAATTTGCAGAACAGGAATGCAAAATCAGCATCTTAGAAACCTGTGTAACAAATTTCTGACTGCTGGCTTCTAAATTGTCATGGGTATTTTTTTGGTTTCAAATGGTATGAAAATTTTCAAATTAATTAATAAAATTATGGATGCAAATAAAGGATTAAGAAAAAAAGAATAGAAGATAGATAAAGATAAACAAAAAAGGAAATAAAAAACTATCTATAATTTTTCATAAAATTAGGAAAATTATAGATCTACCAAAAAAATTACAGAGGCCTAGTTCAGACATTCAAATGAGAAAAAACTTTTGAAATAATTGATAAATTGTAGGTGCAAATAAAAAATGAGAATTGAAATTTTGAATACAAGGAACAAATAGTAACTACTGTGAAGAGTAAGCGAATGAATATAATAAAACTTGTACAATTAGTTGTAAATATAAATGACGATATTTGTTATAATCATAAAAATAAATAATTTAATTTGGATAGGTTAAACTAATTCAAATAATTTGGAATACTCAAATTTCAAATTCACTTATCCAAACAATTTAACTTTAATTGTCAAAAATTCAAATGAAATAATTTCAAACATGAGTATTTCAAATTAAAACTTTAATGCGATCTATTTAGATAGGTTAATTTAAAATATTCAAATTTTAAATTCATTTATCCAAATACTAAATAATTTCAAACTTGGGTAACTGAAATTAAAATTTGTATAGAAGATATTTGGATAGGTTAATTTCAAACTATATCATTTCAAACGTTTTTTCATAATTTGTCTAGAAATAATTTTGAATTATTTGGATACGTTAAATTCATTCAAATATTTTGAAATACTTAAACTTAAAATTCACTTATTCAAATAAACCCGTTCACAGTTCACACCATAATCCCTTCTATTCGTAGTTTTATATTATATATATAGATAATTAATATGTTCACACTACTTAATTAATGTATTTATACCCTTTAATTCACTTATTCAAATAAATGCATTCACAATATAATCCCTTCAAATGATTCCTAATTTCATATTATATATAGATAATTAATATATTCACACCATTTGATCAATGTATTCACACTTCTAGTGGTTCCTACTTTTATAATATATATGGATGTGAAGTCCAATTCGAGAATTGGCTGTCATGTTATAGTGGAACCATTCTGTATGAGAGCAAGTTGAACCCGTAAACTAGCAAAACTCACTCCGGCTTATTGGATTATTCATCAGAATGTGAACCACATTGCCTCATTTTCCAAAAGACGCAGAGAATGGTAATACATATTTAGGATGCTCCAACTTAAGTGAGAAGAATCCCATGATCTATGTAACTGTTAAGCGCAAATATCAAATCATGTAACCTTTAAATGTTACAGCAAACCAAGACAGCTTAGTCAAATAACATCTTACCAGCTTGACCAGCAAACAGACCATTAAAATGGGCAGTTGCCAGTAGATAGCCTGTCAAGTTTCAATTCAATACTTTGGCATTATTGTTTAGTACTTAAGGCAGCACATCTTATTGGCACAATTCGACGCTTTGTACAGAAACATCTATACTACACATTTGCATATGCTGCTCACACACTATGTAGACTATGATGTTATTTTATTTTTAACTAGAAAGCAGGAAGGGCATATAAAGGAAAGCAAGACAATTCACCTGAATTCCCACTGAATACAACATACGGACAGTACTGAATTGAGATATTTTCCTTCCACCCCCAATTTCAATCTCAAGATTAGTGCTGCAAAATGATGCAAAAAAACAAAAAAGAAATGTTTGACTTGCATAAAGAAATAACTGCATAATAACATAAACACAGTAAAAGTTGGTCAAAAAAATTAGTATACTACACTCAATTTATACGAAAATTCAGGTAGCTCAAAATTGGAACACAAGATATGAGAAACTATGGGCCTTTCTACTGTCAGATGAACACAATGGAACCTACAGAGAACTGCAACAAAAGCATCTCTACAAAGTTGCACCTACGTAACAACTTACTTTTCTTATCAAATTACATGGTAAATGATGTGCAATATTTAGTCAATGAACATATTGCATCAGAACATTGAAGACCTTTTAAGGCTATTCACTCTAACTTAAGATTTTGCAGTTGGTATTACTATTCTATGTCTATGATGACCTTTATAATTGATACTATTCTTCTCTGCGCAGCCCCAAGCTTAGCCATTAAGTACAGAATTCCTAATTAAAAAGAAAAAACTTACATATTGTGTTTGTGCAACTAAGAGGACACATTAACTCTAGTTGGAGGTACATAAATAGTTCCTTGCCTAAATTGAACACAGGCAACCAGTGACAAAATGCACTATGATACAGATTTGTGAACAAGAAATCAATGCTTGACTCATCAGGTACAGAAGACAAATACTTCTGTCATTTATTGCCATTTGATGAAAAGAAAATTTGTTCAGCAAATTGGGTGGAATAAGAAACCTCTAATTGCTAGCAATGCAGATCACAATGGTAAATGTTACTATAGTCAGACCTAGTTGTTTTTAGTCAACCTAGCTGTGACTTGCAACATACTCATCGTCAGCCTTTAACCAATGAATAAGAATTGCAGCCAGCTAATTTACATTCTCAGAGTTTCACTGTCAAACTTCTAACAGGTAAATCAAAGTCATTTATTCGCACCAGCATCAAACTCAAGGATATAAATAATAAAATAGAACAAGAACCATCTCAGTGAAGTCAAACTGTTGAAAGAAGAAGAAATCATCCAATCTTATCATTATTCAACGTAAAAATACAGCATATACACACCTATCAATCAGAATAGGCAGTTCCCTAACGAGAGAAGGTTTCCTAAACTAACTTAGGAAATATGTACATCAAAGGAAAGATACTGCAACTGTAACATACAAGAAAATACAAGGAAATCAAATCAGAACCAATAAGCAGCAAGCAATCCGCTAGGAATCAGCAATGCATAACAGGAAAGAAACCACAATAGGAAGGAATCCACTCGTTGATTTCTAACACTCCCCCTCAAGATGGTGAGTGCATATCATGCATTCCCATCTTGGTCAAGATCTTGTGAAAAATATGACCAGGTAAGCCTTTAGTTAAAACATTTGCCAACTGCCCACTGCTAGGAACAAAGGGAGTGCAAATCAGTGTACTCTCAAGTTTCTCCTTGATGAAATGCCTATCAACCTCTACATGTTTGGTCCTATCATATTGAACCAGGTTGTGGGCGATACTTATGGTAGACTTCTTGTCACAATAAAGTCTCATAGGGGCTGACCAATAAATTTTCAAGTCCGTTAGAATAATTTTCAGCCAAAGAAGTTCACAAATACCTAGGGCCATAGATCTAAACTTAGCTTCAGCACTTGATATTGCCACCACACTCTGTTTTATGCTCCTCCAAATAATAAGATTTCCACCCAAGAAGGTGTAGTAGCCTGAGGTGGATCTTCTATCCATAAGTGACCTAGCATAATCAGCATTTGTGAATACTTCTCAAGACAAGTTTCCAGCCCTTTTAAACAGAATACCCTTACCTGGAGACCCCTTAAGATAGTGGAGAATTCTAGGCACGGCCTTGAAATGGCTTTCTCTAGGATCATGCATGAATTGGCTAGCCACACTCACGACATAGGCTATGTCTGGCTGAGTATGAGACAAATAAATAAGTCTCCCTACTAGTCGTTGATATGAACCCTTATCCACTACCCCTACTTCTGAATCAGTCCCAATTCTGTGGTTTGGGTCAATAGGTGTCTCAACTGCCCTACTACCAAACATGACCATTTCAGTTAAGAGATCCAACACATATTTATGTTGGGAAATAAATATTTCTGCCTTAGACCGAGCCACTTCAATGCCCAAAAAGTATTTGAACTTCCCTAACTCCTTGATCTCAAATTTTCTTGCCAAACAGCCCCTTAATTGTTCTATTCCTTCTTTGTCATCACTAGTGACTATAATGTCACCAACATACACAAAAAGAGATGTCACCTTCCCTAAACCGAATAGTGAACAAACAAGGTATGGTCACCTTGACTTTACTTGTAGCCTAATCCAAGCATAACCTTGGCAAACCTCCCAAACTAGGCTCTAGGGGATTGTTTCAGCCCATAAAGAGCCCTTTTTAGCCTGTCTGCACACAACATTCTCAGCTTGTGTATGCAACCCAAATCTAGGGGGGACTTCCATATAAATCTCCTCTTCTAAATCCCCATGTAAAAAGGCATTTTTTGAGATAGAGGCCAATCAAACATAGGTGCTAATGACAATAATATCCTGACAGTGTTCATCTTAGCTACCGGGGCAAAGGTCTCAAGATAGTCCACTCCATACGTTTGGGTATAACCCTTAGCAACCAGCATAGCTTTATATCTTTCTAGGAACCCATCTGACCTATATTTCACTGTAAACACCTACTTACACCCAACAGCCTGCTTCCCTTTGGGTAGCTAAACCAATTCCCAGGTTTTGTTCTTCTCAAGTGTTGCTGTCTCAACCTTCGTGGCATCCTTCCAACTATCGTGACTTAATGCTTTAGACACAGTCCTTGGGATAGGAATAGAATTAATGTTGGTTAGGAAGGCTTTGTGTGTAGGGGACAGATTGGAGTAGGTAAAGAACAGATGCAGGCGGTGTTTGGTATAGGCTCGAGCTCCCTTTCTGAGGGTAATTGGGATGTCAAGGTCATCAGGGTCAGGCTCAAGTTGCTGATGAGTTTGGGAAACAAGGTCTGACGTAGCTGGATTTGGACAGCTCATAGGCTGGATAGGGGCTGAAATAGGGTCAAAATCTGGACTTGGTTCAGATAAATCAGCATGCTCAGCTTGATTATCCAAGACTTTCCTTCTTGAATATACGTTTAGTGGACTAGAAGTAACCTGAATATTTTCCCGAGGTATCATATTTAGAAAATCCTGTGGGATATCCTTTGGATGAGGTAAAGAGTGATGATAGGAAGAAGAAGGAAGAGTAGGAAGAAACAATTCCCTATCACTGCCTCCCAAGAATTCAATCTCTCCCTGAGGATAAACATTATTGAAATATGAACTCTCCTCCACAAAACTCACATTATCATAAAACAGTCCCAATCGACTAAAACAGAATTTAACATAAACACTAATTAACACCGTTTGTTTAACACACAACAGAATATCACAATAATTACAAGTCCACTCAACCTACACTCTACCCTACATTGTCTCCCCCTTCAACTGGCTGGTCATCGACACACAACCCCAAGCCATCTGTGTGGTTAGTGGGGATGGAGGAGGTGAGTTCCAAAACTCAGTAAAGGTAATATGCAAAGCAGTAAATTAGTAAACATGATAAACATAGATAATGTAAAATGAATCATGCATTCATGCCAGTCCACCACACCCTCCAGGATCTTAGTGACCCCTAGTGGTTACTTCTAAGACCCCATCTTGAGACTCACACGGTCAAAAATCCACAACCCCATGTCTAGGCACTCCCTCAACATTTTATGCAAGTCATGACAAAAGTAATTTACATACAAAGCATATTAACCCTTACCAAATTTACGTTTATGGTATTTCTGGCGACGCCTCTTTAATTCGCTTAAATGACCGATGTCGCATCTCAGTTTCCCTCTAATTAAAATTATAAAATGACACGATTAAGCGCGCGAATAATTCTAACAATTTCTATTAAATTAATTTGAGTTTATTTTACTTACTTTTTTCCTGTCTATACAATCCAATAGAGTATCTGTAAGTTGCTCTTCACTACAGTAAAATTTCAACAAATGAAGCCTTAAATAGGGGAAGAAACGACCAAAGCGTGAAGAAAAAGCTTGGGGGCCAAGGTTTCACCAAGAGTTGCCATGTGGCAACGAAAGACAAAGGCAGGTGACTGGTAGACGACTGGTAGATGCGTGGCGCACCATGGGCAACAGCACACCAAGGCCATGAAACACAAGTCATGAATAAACTGCATAATTAAATATGCATTTAACAGTCCTTGGGGTCCACACAAGAGACACTGGCACCCAAGTCCCTAACAAACCTGTCGCAGCCATGAACTAGCAAGCAAGAAACCATGAGCTGCTACTCCCAAAATCCTATGCACAAACCTCATAACAAACCAAGTCTTCCCTCAGGCCCTTCCCAAGCTAGTCTAGAATCAAAAAAATATTAGGCATAGAAATCGAGAATCTTAAGCTGAGATTAAAATCAGTGTTTGAGATGAAAGAATTAGAAGAAGCCAAGAAAATATTAGGCATAGAAATCAGAAGGAGTAGACAGCAATGGCAGCTGTCTTTATCTCAGAAATCTTATCTAAGCAAACTGGCTAGGAAATTTAATACATGTGATTCAAAGGATGTCTCAGTTCCTTTTGCACAACATTTTAAGTTATCCCATGAACAGTCCCCTAAAGATGAAATAGACATTAAGGAGATGAGTAAGATCTCTTACTCTAATGCAGTTGGAAGCCTAATGTACATCATGGTATGTACAAGAGCGGACTTGGCTCATGCTATGAGTGTTTCTAGCAGGTTTATGGCCAATCTGGGTAAAGGCCCATTGGAATGTTGTCAAATGGACCTTTAGGTATGTTAAAGGATCTCTAGGTATGGCTTTGGCTTATGGTGGAGTTAAGATGGAAGGAAATCCCTGCATTCTTGGGTTCTCAGATGCAGATTTTGCTACTAATTTAGATAAAAGAAGATCCTAAACAGGCTATGTTTTCCAACTTTGGGGTTCTACCATTAGCTAGAAAACTAACATCCAACCAGTGGTGGCCTTATCCACCACCGAAGCTGAGTATATTGCATTAACATAAGCAATTAAAGAGGGTCTTTGGCTTAAAGGTATTATTAGTGAACTCTTAGGCATAGATGTCAAGGTCAAATTGATGTGTGATAGCCAAAGTGCTATTCATCTAGCTAAAAATCCATCTCACCATGAAAGAACCAAACATATAGATGTTAGGTATCATTTCATTAGAGAAATTTTTGATAAGAAAATAATAATCCTATCAAAAATTGTAGGAGATGAGAATGCAGCAGATATGTTTACCAAAGTTGTTCCTAAATCTAAACTACTACATTGTTTAAATATTCTTAAGGTCTGTTATGTTTGAGTGGTCAGGTATGTCAAGCATCCCCGGAGGTGAGCAAGACCAGTTATCGGGTGGAGAAAACTCAAGGCAAATGGTGGAGTATTGTTGATATGTTTGCCTCAAGTCATCCTAGAAGATCAGTGAAGACAGCAGTGGCTTTATTGGCTAGAGTGTAAATAGATCGTTAGAAATAATACCTAAATGTTATTAGTATATATTTAGGGGTTAAATTGTAATTGTTTTATCCCAGTCAATTATATTGGGATGTCCGCCCTCTATTATAAATAGAGGGCAAGGGGTAGCCGAGAGAGACACGCATAAGAGAGTTCTCATTTCTATTGTAACGAGTATTGTTTGTTCCAAGAGAAAAAAGGTAGTGATTGTGAGATAGCTTTGTAATCTTTAGGGAACGAAGGCTTGATGTACTCAGGAATAGGAGGGAGGGAATTGGTTGTATACTGATTGCACAAACGAAATAAGAAAGCTGCTCAAGGGGGTGTTTTGACTGCTGGATGTAGGGTTGCAATTCTTGCAATCCAAACCAAGATAAAATCAGTGTCTTGTGGTTTAATCTTTTTGATTTATATCTTGAATCGTGATTTCTTTATTTTCTGTTTCGTTCGATATATGATTACTAATTAATCCGAGAGAGTGGAAGAGTTTTGTGAGAGATTAAATCATCTAAACTCACCTAAACTGGTAAGTCTAATTCAACAATATGTAATTTGGAATGTGGGAAAATGAATTGTTATGGTTTATTGGGGATTTATTGGCCTTAAGGAAATTTAATGGGGAATATCTAATTTATGGTAGTTCATTTATGGTTTGTTGGGAAATTGTGGTTAATTGGAAAATAATGAATTTTTGGGTTATGATGAATTATTTATTTATTTATTGAATATTTATGGTTTAGGAGAAATTTATGAAAAATATTAAGTTAATTGAAATTATGCAAGAGGGTGTATTTGTGAATAATTGGAAGATTTGGGGGTAGAAATGAAATTTTGGAAAGTGGCAGCCGAGTGTAAGTGCAATTTTGGGAACCGACGCTCGAAATACCTTAAATATAAATGGGCGCATATATATGGTTGAGGAGGCAGCCAGCGTGGGTGACACGCGCACGAGGGGTCCAAGCCATGGGCGAGGGATCGAGTTAGGGCGCTAGAAGGAAAAAAATCAGCATTTTTCAGTAAAGGAGGATGCCGAAACGGCATCATTTTGGGAGGGGGCCACGCACACAACATGCACGCTGTCAAGCGTGGCCTTGCTACACCACACGACTACCAGCCACCTGCATTTGTCTTTCGCTGCCACGTGGCAACTCCTGGGTGAAGCCTCGGCCCCCAAGCTTTTCCTTCATGCTTTGGCCATTTCTTCACCTATTTAAGGCTTCCTCTGTTGAAATTTTACCACAATGAAGAGCAACTTACAAATACTTTGTCTGATTGTACACGCGGGATAAAACGTAAGTAAAATAAACTCAAATTAATTTAATAGAAATTGTTAGAATTATTTTAATGTCGGTATTTGTTAGAATTATTCGCATGCTTAATCGTGTCATTTTATAATTTTAATTAGAGAGAAACTGAGACGCGATATCAGTTATTTAGGCGAATTAGAGAGGCGCCACCAGAAATATCGTAAACGTAAATTCGGTAAGGGTTAATATGCTTTGCGTGTAAATTATTTTGGCATGACTTATACATGATGTTGAGGGAGTGTCTAGACATGACGTTATTGATTTAGTACTAACGAAGCTCGCATTAGGGCCTAGGGAAAATCTATGGATTTAGGACTAGTGAAGCTTGCATTAGGGCCTGAGGAAAATCATCGAGGGCCACCAAGAGCCCAAGAGGGATGAGGTGGACGAAGCCTGCATGCATAATTCACTTTACATTATCTATGTTTGTCATGTTTATTAATTTACTGTTTTGTATATTACCTTTATTGAATCTCGAAACTCACCCCTCCATCCCCACTAACCACACAGATAGCTCGGGGTCCAGTAAAGGGAAGGCGGTGTGTGTCGACGACCAGCCAGTTGAAGGGGGAGAATGCATGGTAGAGTATGGGTTGAGTGGACTTGTAATTATTGTGATATTCTATTGTGTGTTAAATAGACGATGTTAGCTAGTGTTTATGTTAAATTCTGTATTAGTCGGTTGGGACTATTTTATGATAATGGTAGTCTTACGCGTTGGCCGATAAATACATTTAAATTGTAGCTCATTGATTCTACCTATAAGACGTTGTTCGATGCGAGACTCGAGTGTCCCTCCGTTGCTTATGAATTTTAGACCTCGAGCTCTTGATGGCCAGAGGCGACGAAGCCTGGACCCCACCCAAGGCGCCCACATTATCTTATTCCCTTGTTTGTGAGGGCATAGTCGACCTTCGGTAAAGGCCTTTGGTGTAACCTTTGGTTACTATGACCCCCGGGAGTGGGGCTAGGGCATTACAACGAATATCCCCTATTCCAACTACAGTAGTTAGAGAACCATCTGCCAATACAATTTTCTTTGTGCTTGGGCATGGTTTGTAGGATAAAAATTCGAGTGAGGAATGTGTCATATGGTTTGTGACTCCAGAGTCAAGGATCCATGTATTTTTAAGGGCTGAATTTGAAGCATGTAAGTTAAAAATAGTGGAAGTTATACCTGTGAAGGCTAAGTTTGAAGTACTTACCCCCGGCCTCTTTTCAAGAGTCCCAAGTAGGTTCCTCAACTTCTCTATCTCCTCCCGGTTGAGTTCCATCAGTTCAGCCTGCTTTGGAGCTTTCTCTTCCACAACCTACTGGTTATTGATAGCATAAGGAAACCCGTTGCCCATTAACCACACAGGTGTGCCCCTTTCGTTGTCCACCTTTGGCTGGCTTCCCATGAAGCTTCCAGCATTTGTCAATGGTGTACCTCGGTTTCTTGCAGAATGTACACCACAAGTTATCCTTGTTTGTGGCTTTACCTAGATCCACAGTTTTCCTATCTTCTCTAGCCCATCTCTCCTGCCCAAGACCCTTCCTTCGCACGCACTATGGATATTGCTTCATTCAAGGAAGGAAAATCCGTTTTGCCAAGAATCTAAACTCTAACTGCATCATACTCCACATTTAGTCCAGCTAAAAAGTCATAAGTTTCCCCCACGGGCATGGCTCAGCGGTAAAGCATGTGAAGTTTCATAAGGAGTATCAAGGATCAAATCTTTGTAGTGGCATTTGCCCTATGTGGAGGTATGAACTGAATGTCATGCTCTATGTGTGTATAGGCTGTGACCGCATTTGGGTTTACCCGATGGTTGAACTCGGGAAGAAAAGCCACCCGTCCCCAAGACTAGTCGGGCGAAGCTCGGAACCTGGGTTATCAAAAAAAAAAAAAAAAAATCATAAGTTCTTTCTTTCTCCACAAACCTTATTTGAACGGCAGCATCCTCAAAGCACTTCATTTGGATACATTGATAGTAATCTAATTCCTGCCACAAGGTCTGCAGCAAGGTTGGCATACTCGGTTATGGATCGAGTGCCTTGTTTAGTGGCTACTACCTTGGTTCTAATCTCATATATTTGGGCCGCATCATTTACCTTCAAATAGGTGATCTTCACTACTTCCCAGATTTCCTTAGCCATTGTAAGGAACATCACGGTATCACTGATTTCTAGAATCATCGAGTTTTAGAGTCTGGGCATGACTACAGAATCCTCCTCATCCCAAGAGGCGAATGCTGGATCACTCTCTTTCAGTCCCATTCCAAGCAAGTGGCTCAACTTTCCCTTGCCTTTCAGGAACATCCTAATGAGTTGGGACCACTTGAGATAATTCTTCCCATTCAATCTGAAGCTTGGTTGAATATTTTGCAACTCACTGTCGGTGACCACACTGCTACTGGAACTGCCCAAGAATGGGACTTCATTGGTGCTACTGAACTCTACAGTTTCAGTCATAACTTAGGTTTGTGAAAGAAGATTGGATCAAAGAAAATTTCGACTATGAACAACTGAGGGAAACCCTAGTTCGTTGATGGCACCTAAGGCTCTAATACCATGTTGAAAGAAGAAGAAATTGTCCAATCTTATCATTATTCAACAAAAAAATACAGCATATATACACACCTATCAATCAGAGTAGGCAGCTCCCTAGTGAGAGAAGGTTTCCTAAACTAACTTAGGAAATATGTACATCAAAGGAAAGATACTACAACCGTAACATAAAAGGAAATACAAGGAAATCAAATCAGAACCAATAAACAGCAAGTAATCCGCTAGGAATCAGCAATGCATAACAAGAAAGAAACCACAATAGGAAGGAATCCACTTGTTGATTTCTAACACAAACTAATAATGGAGAAAAGGACAAGTGTCAAGTAGACCAAACATAGGAAAGGTTGACTATACAAGAATAGGAAAGTATCCTACAAAAACTAAAGATAAGATTAGCTTCTAAACTAAGGATTATTTGACTAATAAATCTCTTGAGATTATAGCCAATCTTCCTTATCTTTTACCCGGGAATCAACAGTCAATCCCTCCCTTGGACTTCATAATTTTATAGATTCTAGAACCCAAAACTCTATGTTATTTGTGACTAAAGGCTTGAAAGACATAAGTGAATATATTGCTAGGCCCTGCAATAGAATGATTAGAATAATGTTATTTATGACTAAAGGCTTGAAAGACATATGTGAATATATTGCTAGGCCCTGCAATAGAATGATTAGAATAGGCTTAACAATGCCCATATAAGCATTTTTTTAATTACGTTCACTCACTAAGTGGGGTATGCTCTCTCCTACATGAGCAGACCTTTCCGGAACTGATAACGAAAGGGCATCATTATCCCAGAATTGATGAGATTTTGTCACCTATTATGACGACTTTCTCAAGAATCCGCTAATTCTTATGAATGTCAACTTAGCTTTAAAAAATGGTCTTCATATTTCCCAATCTAGAACAAATAATTATGATAACCTCCAAATACCAGAAAAATCCAAGATAAAAATCCAAACAGTTAAAAACTTTTAAAGCCAAAATTTCTATTGTATCTTCAAAAATGCAGGATCAAACAATCAGCCTTGGAATGGGGAGCTATAACTTTCCATTAAAATGGCTGGGTGTGTGCCAATATCACACCAAAACATATCCGTAAAATTAATATCGAATAAATACAAAAAGAACATACCTTCCAAATCTACCTGCAATGCGCCCATGAGACTTTGTGGAGAAGCGATGAGTATAATGAGCTGATGCTCCAAAAGAACTTGTGCCAATCTACAGTCAATTGAACGATGAAGAAAGCATTTAGAGTATCTCAACATACCAGCAACCTATATACAACAGGCAGATAGCAGACAGGAAAAAGCTGCACATGCTTTATGCAGATAATAACCGCAGGAGACATAATAATAAGTTAGCAAGGCGATATGTGTGATCAGGTAAGCTCTCCTTAATTTGGCAGATAAGTTAACCAACTACAATCCATTTAATGTTAGATTTTAGAACAAGATTAAAAGAAAATCAAAAAAAAGAAAGACTAACAAAAGTATTGACAACATTCTGCAACTCATTCATGTCTATCTGATCATGAATCCTAGCCCCGGATGTGAGAGCATTCGTCAACAAATTTATGGAAATGGTTGGATGTAATGATTAGCAGAGAAAACAACATCATTTCCTTCAAAGAGACAAATGGAGTAGCGAGAAGGCTAAAACGTCAACTGAGGTTGGATATACACTTTGCTACACGGAAGGATTGTGCAAAGAATGAAGTAGGGATTTTAACGGAAAAGACTTTGAAGGATGAGGTAGCAGATGTGAAAATGTTAGAAGGTAGTTATCACAGTTCCAAGTTGTTCCAAAAGGGTGGAAAAATTGAATATTGTTAATACAAACCACAAGTGGGGTTGCGAGAAGTGATGTAAGGAACAACAGCAGTAAATGGGAATAGAGATGTGCGTGGATGTTTTGGTTTTGGAGAAAGAAACAAGAAGGAAAAGAACTATCTTGAATTTTGCCAAGGTATATGGTCTCGTCATAAGCTAATATCCCCTGTTCAAGAAATGGGTGAAACACCTGGTCAAGTATAAAAATGGGCTCATTAACTACCAACCTAAATAGATTGTTTTCTTATGAGACAAAAGGAATGCATATGTTGTAAGGACTGTAGTGTAATACCAGGCTTTATGGTTATGTTAGTAGATATCAAAAAATGATGGGGGAAGAATAATAACAAACGAAGCCCAAAAATTACCTGGAGCAATTTAAAAGGTATAAACCAAGTTATTTTCTGTAGAAAATAAGGTTAAAACAATATGGATTGAGATGGCTATTGTTATTTGAAACATACAAAAACAGGTTTTGGAGAGTCGAGAAAACACCAAACCAAAACAAGTTTTGGTAATGAAATGAAGAGACAATAGAAAAAAAATCAAAACCAAAAAAACTTACTAAAACACTTCAAATATATTCTGTTCTGCAATGAAGGAAACCTAAAGACGTATATTTTAGCCAAAAAAAAAAAAGCAAAAAGGCAATTAGTAAAGCAAGGTTAAAAAAATTATAAAAGTTTGTACAGACATAAAAGGAACAAAGCATATGTAAGCTAGCTAAAGAAAAAACAAGGAAATTGAGCCAAGTAAAATGCATAAAATATAAAGGTTAAAATGTATTTGTAAATGAGGGGCGATCAACGAGCGAAGGAAAGAAGATTTATTAAAATTACTCAAAGTGTAGAGAAACAAATATTATGAGAGCACATCTTGATAACTTCGAAAAAGATAGCAGATATGTTTGACAAACATTTTTTTCCGAACAAGAAAAAAGATGGGCAAATTCCATCTAGACCTCTTGTGGGTTGGGTCAATTTTACAAACACCTCCGGTATAACTGAGCATTTGAGGTCCCTATGGTTTTTTCTTTTTTTCATTTTTTGTTCATTTCAATCACCCCTTTTGTGTAGAAAATCATTACAATTTTGTATTTAGGAGTACAATTATTTATTTTCTAAGTGGCAGTTTTTTTTTAGTGCAACTGCCACCATATGAGCAGTTACCATTTTTGTGTATAAATTTGTTCGATCTGAATAATAAAGGAGAGAAGTTATTTCTGTCCAAAATTAACATGGTATTAGAGCAATGAGATGGAGAGTTCAGAGGGGGAGAAAGAGACAGAGAGCAGCAAAGATGGTGAAGTTCTCTGCGATCGTCGGCCACAACATATCTCCTTCATCTCCGGTCATCTCCTTTAACTTTGTCCGCCATAGCCATAGCCCCAACCACAACTGTCACCATCACCGTCGCCCTTAATCGCAATCACAACCGTTGCCATTGAAGGGATAACCTAACCACGGTCATGAAACTGCATTAGAGAAAGCGAAGGGTCATAGAACGAAGATCGACGAGGAAGACAAAAGGGTTTGCAGCACAAAACTCAAACAACCATCACAATCATCAAAAAAGATGAAAAGACACAACATAGAGCTGCACTCTGGCACCGAAGATGGTAGATGTTGGCCGCAGGCGAACTCATGGAGAAGGCAGATGGTCGCACTAGAGAAGGCTGATTCCTAGCTAGAAGGTCATCATCATGTGGTCTCGCGACCACTGTTGTCACACCCTTAGGGTTGAACTAGGGTGTGAAAAGGGATTTGGAAATTAAGAGAAGTTTGGGGAAGAAATCAAATGAGAGGGAGAGAAATTAACCGAGAGAGAGAGATTAGAAGAGAATAGTAGAAAGAAGAAGAGGAGATCACGGACAATAATTAGAGGGAGTTTAGAACATTCTTCAATTCCATGCTATCCTCCAACGAGGCTGTGGCTTCTATATATAGAAGCCACAGTTGCAACAAGACAAGGCACCCTAACCGCCTAAGCTACAAGACAAAAAGGAATATATCCTAACAACCTCACTACAAGACAACTAACCTTAACAGAATTGGAAATTAAAAACAGAAAACCAAAATTATAGAAAACCAACAATACCCTTGGAATGTGACAACTGCCTCACCAAATATCCTAAGAAGGTAATTCGCACAAATTCAGCCAAGAAAATCTCAGAGTTTTTAAAAATTTTGCCTACCACAGATGAGTTAAACAACGAGTGTGGCAAGTTGTCTTTATTTTCCTGGATATTACTACTTTAGCCTTTATGGTCGCTTCATCTTATTTTAGCTGTAAGTGTCAACAATGAGTAATTGATCTTGTCCTCGTTCTTGGGCAAAAACATATCACTTGATTGTTTTTCTTTCTAAACATGTATTGTTTATCTTCTAGAAGATAGGTGGTTGTGATCTCATTCTAAATTAGTTGTATCCTAAATTGTACAGGTTTCCAATTCTAAATTTGGAAACCTTCCTATTCTGATTTGGAAACTTCCTAGTTTGGTAGGCAGCCAGTACATAAATTCAATTATCCCTTCAAGGGAAATAAGATAGAATACTTTTTCCCATCATTCTTGACATGATATCAAAGCCTTAGGACATCAATCACTGCCCTTTTGTGACTTTGATGGTCATGGTCTTCATCAATCTTCTTTCATAGGACAGGATGTCCAATACCCACAATCCCATGCCAAATTCGGCTAATTTTAGTGGTACAACAAAGGTTCCGTTTGCTGGAAACAATGGTGTCTTAGAAGGAGAACTACAGAATCTTCAAGCATCTTATCGGTTGAATGGTAAGAACTACTTGAAGTGGTCCCAATTGATCCACACATTTCTGAAAGGGAAGGGGAAGCTAAGCCACCTACTGGGAACCAGTCCTAAGGAGGGTGATCCCATGTTTGCAACATGGGATCAGGAGGACTCCTTAGTGATGTCCTAGTTGTGGAACTCCATAGTCCCGAAGATCAGTGATACGGTCATGCTGCACAGATCTACGAAATAAGGACTAAAGTTGCAACTACCAAGTAAGGTTCATGGTCCATTACAGAGTATACAAATTTGTTGCAGACTCTGTGACAAGAATTGGATCATTATCAGTGCCTTAAGATGAAGTGCAGTGAGGATGCAACATTATAGAAGAGATCTGTAGAGAAGGAAAGGACATATGACTTCCTCGCAAGCCTCAACATGGAGTTTGATGCAGTGAGGGTTCAAATCCTTGATAAGGAGGATCTACATTCCTTAAATGAAGTAATCTCTAATCTCTATAGTACATGTAGAAGAAGGAAGACGAGGAGAGATGCTGGGCAGCTCTTTAGTAGAGAGCTCTACTCTGGTATCCCTGAAGGCCCCTACTCAAAATAAGGGGTCTAGGAAGAAGAAGAAGATATTGGACAAGGACTCTTTATGGTGTACTTATTGCAAAAAGCCCCAGCACACCATAGAGAAGTGTTGGAAGCTCCATGGAAAGCCATCCAAGGGAGGACAACTAAGAGGCCAAAAAGACAAGTTTGTATGGCCAATAGCCATCAACAAATTGAGCAAAGGAGTCCAAAAAAGGGAGATGCTCTAGAGCTTAACAAAGCTAAAATTGAAAAGTTAAGGAGCCTGTTGGAATCTCTCGACAAGAAGGCAGAGAAAGGTACATGTTCTCTTGCACTCATAGGTATCTCTTCCTCCTCTCTTACTCTACATGCTTTAGAAAATACCCATCCTAATACCTGGATCCTAGACTCTAGAGCTACGGATCACATAACCTATTCCTCACATCTTTTCATCTCCTATAACCCCTGTTCAAGTTCTATGTTGTAAATCACTTGAATTAGATTAGCTTGTACATCTTAAGAGAGTTGTTTTTCCTTTCTACTGTCAAGCATTTGTATATCACTTGTTTTATTCTAGAAGGTTTGTTTCTAAAATGGTTAGTTAGCAAATTTGTTAATCGGTTAGTTAGTTGTAACTGCCGATAGATTGTCTTTTGATAGCATTCTGTTACCGCCTCTATGTTACATAAATAGAGGTCGAGTGTTAGCTTTAGGGGATGCTTTTTATTCTGTCTTGGGAAGAGAGAAAGAGGGGAGTATGCGCTGGTTTCTACTGGAATACTTAGAGGGTATATCTTTGTAGTTTGGTAGGGAAAACTCTCAGCAGTTCTGTGTATAAGGTTGGAGAGATAGATTAGTGCATGTAATCCTTTCGAGTTCATTCAAGATAGTGAAGATAAAAGCGCCTAGGGCAGTCTGGATGTAGGTCTTGCAAAAGACCGAACCAGGATAAAATTCTTGGTGTTCTTGATTGTTTGGTTGTTGATCTGTTTTCTGATTTATCGAAAATCTTGTGTGTGTTTCGAGTGAGTGATTCAGGGAGTGTTTCGGTCGTGAATTAGAGTGTGATTGAGTGATTCGATGCTGGGAATTATTCCAACAACTTGGTATCAGAGCCTTCAATCTCAGTGGCATTCAAGATTCATCAAGAAACCTCAGGAGATAGAATCAGATACTTAAAACCCAATGGCACCAACTGCAGCAAGATACGACATCGACAAATTCGATGGGACCAACGACTTCGGCCAATGGAGGATCAAGATGGAAGCTTTCCTCTGCAGTCAAGGCTTAGAAGGGGAGCTGGAATCAGAGGTAATCGAGACATCAACTGAAAGCACGACACCAGTTCTAACTACCGCGCAGAAGGAGGCTCAGGCGGAGATCAAGAAAAAGGCATACAGTCTTTTGATCCTGAGTCTTGGAGACATAGTTTTAAGGGAGGTATCGAAGTTAAAGTTGGCGGCAGAAATCTGGAAAAGGCTGGAAGATCTCTACCTCAAGAAGACTCTATCCAGTCAGTTATTCCTAAAAGCCAGGTTCTTTAATCTTAAAATGCATGACAAGCAAAAATTGGAGGAGCATTTAGATGACTTTAACAAACTATGTTTAGATTTAGAAAACATAGATGTGAAATATGATGACGAAGACAAGGCCCTAGTTCTTCTATATTCATTACCAAAGTCCTATGAAAACTTTGTGGATATTCTCCAACACGGTAGAGATAAACTTTCTTTAGAAGATGTTATAGGGGCTCTAAACTCTAAAGAATTAAGAATCAGGATGGACAGTAAACCTAACTCTAGTGAGGCCTTAACAGTAAGATCAATAAGCACTAAAAAGGATGATAAAAATAAGGGAAAGTCAAGGTCTAAATCTAGGAATGGGAAAGGACCAATCAAGTGTTACTACTATCAGCAAGAAGGCCATAATAAGAGGTTGTGTCCTAAGAGGAAAAAGGATTTAGTAGAAAAGGAGAGTTTAGGAGGAGGGGCAAACTTTTGTGATAATGGCTATGATAGTTCTAAAGCTTTAGTTGTGAGTGAAAGCGCTGTAAGCCAAGAATGCGTTTTAGATTCTGGCTGCTCTTTTCACATGACTCCTAATCGTCACTGGTTGCAAAACTTTAAGAACTTTAATGGAGGTAAGGTCTTACTAGGTAATGACCATGAATGTGAGGTAAAAGGGATAGGAGACATTAGGCTAAAGCTGCAAGATGGCTCTCTTAAAACCCTCACAGCCATTAGATATATTCCAGAATTAAAGAGAAACTTGGTTTCTCTTGGGGAGCTAGATAGAAATGGCTTAAAGTTTAAAGGTGAAGAAGGAGTAGTTAAAATAACTAAAGGGTCCTTGGTATGTATGAAGGCAGAGCTAAGAAATGGAATTTATTTTTTTGCAGGCTACCACAGTATGTGGGGAAACCGCAACCATATGTCCTATAGCCAAATCTAAGGAAACTCTATGGCATTTACGGATGGCTCATATCAGTGAGCAGGGCCTTAAAGAGCTTTCAAAGCAAGGTATATTGGATTTAGGACAAACCATAGGTATAGGCAAGTGTGAGTCTTGTATATATGGTAAGGCAGCAAAAGTAAAATTCAGTAAAAATGCTATACATTTATCAAAAGAACCCCCAGACTATATCCACTCAGATTTATGGGGTCCAGCTCAAACTGAATCCTATGGTGGCTCAAGATTTTTCCTATCAATAATAAATGATTTCTCTAGGATGCTATGGGTATCTGTCCTAAAGTCAAAAGATAACACATTTGAATCATTTAGGGCATGGAAGGCTATGGTGGAAAACCAAAAAGGCAAGAAAATCAAAGTTATAAGAACCGATAACGGGTTAGAATTTTGTAATAAGGATTTCAATCAGATGTGCAAGGAAGGAGGGATTATTAGACACCTAACTGCACCCGGTAATCCTAGGCAAAATGGTGTTGCAGAAAAGATGAATAGAACCCTTTTAGAAAGGGTTAGATGCATGCTAAACTATGCAAAATTGTCTAAAGAATTTTGGGTAGAAGCTGTATCAACAGCAGCCCATGTTATAAATAGATCCCCATCTACAGCTATAAATTTCTTAACCCCATATGAAAGGTGGACAGGCCATAAGCCAAACCTTGATCACCTTAGAATGTTCGGATGCCTTGCCTATGCCCATGTAAAGCAAGGAAAACTTCAGCCTAGGGCCAAGAAATGCTTGTTTATAGGATATCCATTTGGAGTCAAAGGTTATAAACTATGGAATTTGGAATCTGAAGGTCAAAGAATTATAATAACTAGGGATGTAACATTTGATGAGAATTCTGCTAGGAATGAAAATGAAGATAAAATTCATCTAGATAAGAGTCAAAATAGAGTTTTAGTTCCAGTAGAACTCTCAGAAAACTCTCTAGGTTTGCCTCAAGATTTCTCAGAAGCTGAGTTTGATTCTTCAAATCCTAGCCTGAATCCAGATCCTGAAGATAACCATAACCATGAATCATCTCAATTTGAAGGAGATGAAGATGACAGTGAGGTAGACTCTAGTATAGAAGATCAACCTAATAGGGATAGATATAGTGTGGCTAGGGACCGGCAACCTAGAGCCTGTAGGCCACCTCAAAGATATGGCTACTCAGATTTAGTAGCCTATGCCCTAATTAGTGCATCTGAAATAGGAAGTGAAGAACCTTTGTCATATGAGCAAGCAGTGTCTTCCAAGGATGCTGATAAGTGGATAGAAGTTATGCAGTCTTAGATAAATTCCCTTAAGAAAAACCAGACTTGGGATGTAACGCCCTGCTTTTCAGGGCGCGTTATGACTTGGGACAATTCTGGGACAATAATTTTTTTTCTCTCAAATAAAATATATGGTATGTAAATTTAGTAAGAATGCAAGAGTGGAGGGTGTTATAATAAAATTGGAAGATCAAATCTTACAAAGAAAAGATCATTTTCGATATTTGGGATCAGTGATTAAAAAAGATGGAGAAATTCACAAGGATGTCACACATAGAATTAAGGCAGGTTGGCTAAAATGGAGAAATGTATCGGGGTGTTATGTGATGGTAAAATCCCATTAAAATTGAAAGGAAAATTCTATAGGACAGCTATAAGACCAGTTTTGTTGTACGACTCAGAACGTTGGGCAGTCAAATACCAACATGAGCAAAAGACGAGTGTAGCGGAGATGAGGATGTTAAGATGGATGTGCGGCCATACAAGAAAAGATAAAATTAGAAATGAAGTTATTCGTAATAAGATAGGAGTAGTGCCAATAGAGAAGAAGATGAGAGAGACTAGACTAAGATGGTTTGGTTATGTGAGAAGGAGACCAAGAGACGCTCCTGTGAGGAGAGTTGATGAAATGGAACAATTAATCAAAAAAAGAGGTAGAGGTAGACCTAAGAAGACTTTGAGGGAGACATTAAAGTTTGATATGAAGTGTATGGATCTCAATGAAGATATGACAAAAGATAGAAATACATGGAAGTCTAGAATTCATGTAGCCGACCCTACATAGTGGGATAAAGGCTGGGTATGTTGTTGTTATATTATTCTAAATCACATCATACCTTGAATCTGTCCCAGAATTTCCATACATTTATCTCAAAAGAGAATCACTATACACATCAAATGCGGAAGCAATGATCGAAACCTGATATCTTAACATTAATCATAAATAAATTCTTACATCTTCAACATTTCTCAAAACGTTCAGAATCTAAAGTAGCAGAACTTAAATACAGGGGCTACGTAACATACATTCCATTCTTCATGCACTCTGATAAGTGTCATTTTATGTCTTATTTATCCTCGTATCTGCTACAATCTCCATCTGGAACGTTTGAATATTCCAGGGGCAAAAACTCAAATTAGATGATGAATCATCTAAGTAAGGATACATAATGTTATGTCATGTGTGTATGCAATGTCTTTCATCGTAGGTGTCAACTGCACCCCACATGCTACCTACCATTTTAGCGACCACCTCTTTTAAAGCCGGGGTGTATGGGTGCACCCTTGGTAAAGCAGCGGTGCTAGTTCGTACTCCCTACGGCCTCAAATGCGAGTGATCAATGATATCAACGTGTATTTATGCATTTCATAGTCATGTCATGTATGCAGTCTACGTGATGGGTACATATCAGAGTATGTCAATATGATGAAAGCATTTTTCATAAAACTAAATTTAATTGGGGAGTACCACTTACCTTCTCAAGCTTATCGAGCTACCTCGATATCCGTGTCTTGCCTCGTGCATCGCCTCGATTTGCGTGCCAATCTCAAAATTTGACAAGTCACTTCGACTTAAACCTCAAAACATCCTAGTCACCACATTTATTTAAATAAAGATTAAAACCTATTTTTCCATAATTTCTGGCATTTTCTATAATTTTCTCTCTATTTCTTCCTTTTTTCCTCAACAATTCCAGATTAAATATTTCTAAAATATTTTCTCAAATATTTCACTACGAAAATTCATAAAATAATATTCTTGAATTTCTGGAATTTTCTAAGAAATTTTTACTTACCTTGACTTAGCCTCTTTCGCTTCGTCGGTATGCGTGTCATATCCTTGAAATACATGCTCGAGCCATTTTCCTTGCTAAAATCTCCAAGACATTACCGAAACATAATTTCCTATTTTTCGGAATTTTCTAAGATTTTTCCCATCACTTTCCTGTTTTCTTTTCCTTTCTTTCTTTTTTTCTTTCCTTTTCTTTTTCTTTCTCTTCTTCCTCCCTCCTCCTCCTTCCTTCTTCTCGCCTGCGCACGCACCACCTGCAACCGGCTCCTCTGCCATGCCCAGCCGCTGCCGCCGCCTGCTGCTCCGCTCGCGCCATTGCTGGCACCTCCGCCGCCCGCTGCAACAGCCGGCCACCACCACTGCAGCCATTCATTGGCCTCCCGTGCGCGGCCTGCGCGCAGCCGCCCAGCTGCAACGGCTGCGACTGCCATGGCCGCTTGTTGTGAGGCCTACCCGGGCTGCCTTTGGCCCAGCCAGCAGCTGCACCGGCCTCCGTCGCCGCCTCCTTGGTTCGCCCAACTCCCATCGCGGCCAGCCATGGCTTGTTGGCTGCTCCCTCTGCTTCTGCCATGGCCGATCGGCCATCTCCCTCTCTCTCACTCGATCTGATCTCTCTTTCTCTCTCTCTCTCTCTATCTCTCTCTCGACCTCCCTCAAGCTCTCTGCCATTCTCGGCCAGTTGCTCGTTGCCGCAGCTGCTTTCTTCCTCTGCAACTTTGGCCATGGCTTGCCTTTTGCTCAATTCCTCTTCTCTATTTAAAGGCAATCAACAACTCCCACAGCTCACTGCCCATTCCTTCTTGCGTTTGACACACTCCACTTGTTGCAATGGATTTGCAGAGGCGTGGGGCGAATTGCAGGGGTATGGCTTTGGGTTACAGAGGTATGGGTGAACACACGCATACACAGCACACAATATATATATATATAATTACATATTACATCAATAAATATAAAACTTACTCATATAAACTCCATTTTCCATCTTAATATCACCTGAGAAATTTCTTATTGCAACCCTGCCCTCAAACATCGATTAAATTTGCATTTCAATGCCAAAAATACAAAATTAATAACTTCAAATTACTCGATATAGACGATTTTTGCCCCAGTGTCTTCACCGGGCTGTTGTTTCATCCGAAACCACTGAAGGGTTACTCATTACGCAAAACCGGAGCCCCCCTAGGGTTCTGTTGATTTTTCGGGAGTCTCCTACAACGATTCGGTTTTACAGCCTAAATGTCCGCTGTATTTTAGCTGTACCGAAAACTGTTCCCGATCCGATTTCTTTCGATACCATAAATCCTATCTTGACACGTTCGTCGAGACCATATAATTTTTCTTAGACAATTTCACTCCGAGGCATTCCCTGCAGTCGATTCGGTACTTATAACTGCTATCAAGCCAATTTTTCGGTATCCTAAACTTATTAAAATTATGTGGCAACCTTATCGAAACATGGGGTATTACATGGGAGCTGGTGGAGAGGCCTAAAGGGCAACGAGTAGTTGGCTGCAAATGGCTGTTTAAAATCAAGGAAGGGGCTGGAGATAATCCTAAGCCAAGGTTCAAAGCTAGGCTATTTGCTAGAGGTTTTACTCAAGTCCCAGGAATAGATTTTAATGAATTTTTTTCTCTTGTAGTAAGGCACTCTTCTATAAGAATTTTGTTGGCCATCACAGCTAAATTGAATCTTCATTTAGAGCAGTTGGATGTTACAACTGCCTTCCTTCATGGAGACCTTGAAGAGAGAATTTTCATGGACCAACCTAAAGGATTTGAAGCTAAGGGAGAGGTGGAGAAAGTGTGCCTCCTTAGAAAGTCATTGTATGGACTCAAACAGTCCCCAAGACAATGGTACTGAAAATTTGATTCGGTTATGATAAATCAAGGTTATCTAAGGAGTTCCTATGATTGTTGCATATATTTTAAATATGTCTCACCTAGTATTTCTATCTACCTATTGCTATATGTGAATGACATGCTTATTGCAAGTCAATCCACTAAAGAAATCCAGCTTCTCAAGCAAAGGCTGAAAGCTGAATTTGAGATGAAGGAATTGGGTGAAGCAAAGAAAATTCTAGGGATGGAGATTTCTAGGGATAAGCAACATGGAAAAATTTATCTATCTCAAAGAACATACTTAGCAAAACTGTTATCAAGATTTGGAATGTCAATTGCAAAGGCTGTTAAAGTGCCTTTTGCATCTCATTTCAAACTAACTTCAGAACAGTCTCCAAAGGATGATGAGAATAGAAAGGAGATGGCCAATATCCCGTACTCAAGTGCTGTAGGCAGCTTAATGTATGGAATGGTTTGCACCAGACCTGACTTGGCTCATGGAATGAGCGTTATAAGTCGATTTATGGCTAATCCAGGAAAGCCCCACTGGTTAGCTGTAAAATGGATGTGTAGATATCTTAGAGGATCAATTAATTATGCTTTGTCCTATAGTGGTAAAAGTCTAGAAGATCATCCTATTATCCTAGGGTATGTAGATGCAGATTATGCTGCGGATGTTGATAAAAGAAGGTCCACAACAGGCTATGTGTTTAGGTTATGGAACTCTACTATTAGTTGGAAATCAAGTCTCCAACATGTGGTAGCATTATCAACTACCGAAGCAGAATATATAGCCCTTTCGGATGCTTTTAAAGAGGCTTTGTGGCTAAAAGGATTAGTAGGAGAGATTCTAGGTGTAGATGTTAAGACTACTTTGATGTGTGATAGTCAAAGTGCAATCCACTTATCTAAAAACCAAGCACATCATGAAAGAACAAAGCATATAGATATAAGATATCATTTTATCAGACAAGTTATTGAAAATAAAACTGTTATTCTAACCAAAGTTTTAGGTGAGGAAAATGCAGCAGATATCTTTACAAAGGCTGTTCCTGTTTCAAAATTAAAGCATTGCTTGAATATTTTAAAATTGATTCCATCATATTGGCAGCAGAATCAAAGCAGCATATGAAGATACAAGCAACAGAAGAAGATCTCTTGAGGAAGCAAATCAAATCAAGTGGGTGGAGAATTTGTTGTAAATCACTTGAATTAGATTAGCTTGTATATCTTAAGAGAGTTGTTTTTCCTTTCTGCTGTTAAGCATTTGTATATCACTTGTTTTATTCTAGAAGGTTTGTTTCTAAAATGGTTAGTTAGCAAATTTGTTAATCGGTTAGTTAGTTGTAACTACCGATAGATTGTCTTTTGATAGCATTTTGTTACCGCCTCTATGTTGTATAAATAGAGGTCGAGTGTTAGCTTTAGGGGATGCTTTTTGTTCTGTCTTGGGAAGAGAGAAAGAGGGGAGTATGCGCTGGTTTCTACTGGAATACTTAGAGGGTATATCTTTGTAGTTTGGTAGGGAAAACTCTCAGCAGTTCTGTGTATAAGGTTGGAGAGATAGATTAGTGCATGTAATCCTTTCAAGTTCATTCAAGATAGTGAAGATAAAAGCACCTAGGGCAGTCTGGATGTAGGTCTTGCAAAAGACCGAACCAGGATAAAATTCTTGGTGTTCTTGATTGTTTGATTGTTGATCTGTTTTCTGATTTATCGAAAATCTTGTGTGTGTTTCGAGTGAGTGATTCAGGGAGTGTTTCGGTCGTGAATTAGAGTGTGATTGAGTGATTCGGAGCTGGGAATTATTCCAACATTCTAGAAAAATCACAATGGCAAATGGATCCTTAACCACTGTTGTTAGCCAAGGGGAGGTCTTTCCTAATGAACATCTCACTCTAAAGAATGCTCTTCATGTCCCTAAGCTCTTCACTAACCTCATCTCTATTCAAAAACTCACCTTGGATGCTAACTGCAGTATTGTTTTTCACCCAATTTTTTGTGAGTTTAAGGAATAGGACACGAAGAAGATGATTAGACATGCTAGAGCAAGAGCTAAACTTTACTACCTTGAGGAACTGAGTGAGCAGGTTAAGAAGAAGAAAGCTTCCCCTGTGTCATACCTTGCTCAGTCCAACAAGGATCAACTATGGCTTCACCATTACCGTCTTGATCACCCCTCTTTTTTAGTTCTTAGAATGATGTTTCCAATTTTATTCAAGGGTCTAGATGTTAGAGAATTCCATTGTGTTATGTGTGAATTCACAAAGCACAAGAGAATATCCTTTCCTCTTTCTAATAAAAGAACTAATCTTCCATTTTCTCTAATCCATAGTGATATATGGGGCCCCCTTCAACTGTTCCTAATATCTCCGGGGCACGTTGGTTTATCTCTTTTGTGGATGATTGCACTCGGGTAGTTTGGTTATATCTGTTAAAGAATAAATTTGAGGTGGGAAACAATTTTCCTACATTCTACAATATGATTAAGAATCAGTTTGGAGTTGAAATCAAAAGGATTAGATCTGATAGTGCTAAAGATTATTTTCATCAATCCTTATCTATTTTCTTTCAACAGAGAGTCATTATCCATGAATCCTCCTGCCCTTATACTCCTCAACAAAATAGAGTGGTTGAGAGAAAGAATGGTCACCTTTTGGTTGTTACTAGAGTGCTTCTATTTCATCATAATGTTCCCAAATATTATTGGGGAGAAGCAACCTTAACAGACACCTTTCTCATTAACAGATTATCTTCACAAACCCTTAAGTCTCAAAGTCCAATTCAGCTTCTAACCAAGACTTTTCCTAACTTTTCATATTACTAGCCGTTGGAAGCCTAAAGTGTTTGGGTGTGTCTCTTTTGTCCATATTCCCACTCCTAACAGAAGTAAACTTGACCCTCGTGCTCTCAAGTGTATTTTTATTGGATATTATTCTACTCAAAAAGGTTACAAGTGCTATCATTCCCCTTCCAAGAAAGCTTTTATTTCAGCAAATGTAACCTTTGCTGAGAATATCCCTTATTTTTCCCATCCTTACCCTTAGGGGGAGAATCCAATTCTAGAGGATAAGGATCATTTTTTTGTCCTTCCTAAGCTCTGATCCTCTTCTCTCCCATCAGTTATCCCAAAGGACTCACCGGATATGACACTAGAGAAGCCTTTACTATCTACTCCCCGCCCACTGTAGGTATACTCAAGGAGAAAAGGACCGATTCCTTCCCCTATGCAAACCTCAACATCTAAGTCAAGTCCTAGTCATGTTATTGCCAACCCTCTTGACAACTCGCCAGGTAATTCATCTACTGAATCTATAATACCTGATGCACCTATTGTACCTAGTGAATCCATTCTTGATGCTGAAACTCAAACTTCTAAGTGCGATCCTGATTGGCCTATTGCCCTTAGGAAAGGTACCAGGACTTGCATTAAACACCCCCTACACTTGTTCCTATCCTATTCCAAATTGCCATCTAAACATAAAGCCTTTCTCACTAGCCTTCATACCATTCCTCAGTGTTCTAAAAGGCGCTAGGCGCTAGTCAGGCGCCCAACTGGGGCCTAGCGCCTAGGGCGCCTAGGCGGGGCGGCGACTTGGAAAATAGTGTTTTTTTTTTAAATTTTTTGATGCAATTTGATATCAAGTAAACCAAAGGATCATCAGGTGACTTATCAAGGAAAAGAAAAAAAAGAGAGAGAGGCTAACACAAATCTGAAAATCAAAATCATGTGGAAGACAAAATCTAAACATTGCTAGTGAAAGACATGATTAATAAATCTGAAAATCATAGATGATGGTTAATAAATAGTTTTAAATACATAGTACATACTGTTAGTGATGCTTGAAGGCAGCGGACTGAGAGAGAAAGGGGCTCGGCGGTGGCAGAACACAGAGGAGAAGCGGTCGGCGGCCGGTGAGAGAGGCGGTGCGGTGGCCGGTGAGAGAGGCGACCAGTAAGAGAGGCGACCAGAGAGGTTGCTCGGTGAGAGAGGTGGTGCGGTGAGAGAGGCGGCCAGACAGGTTATCGTTCCAGCAAGCAGCGGCGACGGGTCCAGCGACGGCGAGGAGGGGAGCAACCGGCGACGCACCAAGATGAGACAACGAGAGGCGAGAGAGAGAGGAGGGGGGGGGGAATCTGAAAACGAAATGAAATATAAACCTAAAGCTGAAGAAAAGTGTGGGGGGCGGAGGCCTAGGCAGTGGCCGCCTAGGGCTGCGACTGGCGGCTAGGCGGCCGCCTCGGCCGCCTAGGCGCGCCTGGAACCGCCTAGTCGGGGGGCCGCCTAAATGGGCCGCCTCCCCCAAAAGCGCCGCGGCTGGCGGCCGCCCAGCCCGAGTTTTAGAACACTGCCATTCTTATTCCCAAAACCTTTTATGAAACAATAGGAAATGAGAATTGGAAGAATGCCATAGAGTCTAAGATGGCAGCCCTAGAAAAAAATCAAACTTGGGAGCTTGTTCAATTGCCTAAAGGGAAATATCCAGTGGGATGTAAGTGGGTTTACATGATAAAATATAAATCAGATGGGTCCTTGGACAGGTACAAGACAAGGTTGGTGGCTAAGGGTTACACATAGGTGTATTAGGTAGACTACCTTAATACGTTTGCTCCAGTTGCAAAATTGAATACGGTCAAGGTACTTTTATCCTTAGTGTCACGACCCCAAGGAATCCCCAAAAATATAATAGTCATACGAATTATATGTTTCTTCTTTTGATTGTATTTTCTATTATAGATGTTAGTTTATTCAGTTATAAGCCTATAAATAGGTTGGAGTAGTTAGAGGATGGTATGTTTGGAATAATAACTGAATTATCCCATTTCCCTCTCATCAATTCTCTCAATTTCCCTCTGATCTCTTTCTCTTTCAATCTAAAACCTTCCCCAATTCTTGTTGTATCTTCCCCTCTTTCAATCTAATTTCCCTCCATCTCTTTCAAAATCCCATTCTAAACCCTAGCCAAACCATAAGGTCGTAACATTTAATATCAGAGCCATTGTTCCTCGACTGTGATTCCAATAGATTTGAGATGTGAAGACAAGGCAAAGGTGATTACAGAAACCGATAGTTCAAGCGAGTTCAATTAGAGATTTTGTCCACATTTCAGATCTAAGTTAGAAGGAGACAAGGATTGATCGAAATCGAGATCCGCTGGTGAATTCTGATCGATCATTAGCTGTAATTTCAGTTCAGAATTTTAAGGCAACCTGGCCAGGCAATTCCAACTTCAAGTTGAATCTCGGAATTCGAATCAGATGCACGAGGTGAGCGACGGCTCGGAACTAAAGGCAAATAAGGTCGATCAATCCTCAACCATGAATTTTCGATGATACAGGCAAACTCTCGAGGAGCTTTAACAAATCAAATTGACCAACATTTCTGGTCCGATTCCCAAGGAACGAAGGGCTGATCGTAACCAAGTGAGCAAGCAATTCTTAGTAGATTTGGAAGGCCAATTCCGACAACGATTTAGATTGGCGATTCATGGCAGCTACTAGAAACGATTTCAAATCGGAATTGCTGCAATTCAAGCGCCACTTAGTAGCGAATCAGTGAAGCAAATCCCGGTGAATCTAGAAAATTCATCAAAGCCAGTGGTTCTCTAGCCCTTGGACGATGATTGCATGGCAAATCCATTGGGGTTCTTGATTGCCGTTGTTTACAGGGAGATAGCGACCAATTGCAAGACGAAATTGAACTTAGATTTGGAAGGCGAAGCTGAGCAAAGCAACTCGGCTTGGAATTGAAGACGTGTGAAGGTGCAAGAAGTGGATCTTGAGCGAGGCGAGAAGGAAGGTGTGGTTCACTGCATGTGACTTTGGCTCTTGTTCCAAAGAAATTGGATCTAGGTCACTGCATGTGACCAAGGCGAGAAGGAAGGTGTGGTCAGAAGTGGATCTTGAGCAATTGCTCAACAACAGCGAGTACACGTTTCTAAGAAATACGAGGAACGGTTGCAGCAAGCGCTTTAGGAGGTTGAATCGGATCTATCACCTAGTCGTTCATTTCGATTGGAAATTGAAGGTTGTTGACTGACAAAAAATCGATTCTAGGAGGTGAATCAGGCTTGTTAAATCGAGGACTGAAAGAAATTTCAAAGACGGTCCTTGGAAGCTGCACAAGAGGCGATTAGCAAGAGGTCGCTATAGAGGTGAAGCAGATTCTTAGAAGACAAATTCGTAGCAGCCAATTCTCAGCTACTACATTGTGACGTAGGTTACAACTCAGAATTGGGGATTGTCGAACCATAGTAGGTGACAATGTTGAGCGAGTAATGATTTCAGACGCTGTCAACAATCGGCAATTATCAATAGTTGTGATTTCAATCGTGACTCTCGACTCAAATTTGAAGGCAACGCAGAGCAAACGATTATCGGAGTCAATCGAGTAGTAGGAGGATGCTCAAGCTAGGTCTTTTAGGGAAGCTAGCTGAATCGCAGAAACTGTGCAAGCCAGCAAACTTCCGAAGCTGCCTCTTAGGCGAATTGCAAAAGCTTGTCTATGGCTGCAAATCTAGATTGGGAACTTCACAAATTAGACATAAAGAACGCCTTCTTGAATGGAAGCTTGGAAGAAGAAGTTTTCATGTGAATACCTCCTGGTTTTGAATCATTTGAAAATCAAAGTAAGGTATGCAAACTAAAGAAGGCCCTTTATGGTCTAAAACAGTCACCCAGGGCATGGTTTACAAAATTTAGTGCAACTATGAAGAAGCTTGGCTATCAACAATGCCAGGATGATCACACTTTGTTTATCAAGCAAACTGAAAATGGAAAATCTATTCCAATCATATATGTGGATGACATGATTCTTACAGGTGATGATGCTCCAGGGATTCAACAACTAAAAGAGTGTCTACAAACTAAGTTTAAAGTAAAAGACTTTGAAACACTTAAATACTTCCTTGGCATGGAAGGAGCAAGGAGTAAAGAACGTATTTTTATCACTCAGAGAAAATATACTCTAGATCTTTTCACTGAAACAAGGAAAATAGGTTGCTATCCTACAAGTATTCCTTTGGAATAGAATTGGAAATCAAGGATCATAGAGGTTGATTATCCAGTGGACAAGGCAAGATACCAAAGACTGGTAGGAAAATTGATCTATCTATCTCAAACAAGACTAGATATTGCATTTAGTGTGTGTTGTAAGTCAGTTCATGCATGCTCCTACACAAAGACATCTAGATGCAGTAAATCATATTCTCAGATATCTCATTGGTACCCTAGGAAAAGGCTTATTGTTCAAAAAATGTGACAACCGTGAAATTGAACGTTACACTAATGCAGATTGGGCAGCAGCTGTTGAAGAAAGTAAATCTACTTCAGGATATTGCACTAAATTATGGGAAAACCTAGTTACTTGGAAGAATAAAAAGCAGTCAGTGGTAGCTAGAAGCAGTGTAGAAGCAAAATATAAAGCAATTGCCCAAGGAATATATGAATTAATCTAGTTAGAAAGATTGTTAAACAACTTAAAGAAATCATAGGATGCACCTATGAAGCTATACAGTGATAGCAAATCAGCTATTAGTATAGTTCACAATCAAATTCAGTATGATAGGATGAAGCATGTAAGGATTGATCGACACTTCATCAAGATTGAAATTAAAAAAGGAACAATTATCCTCTCAAACATTCCAACTCAAGATCAAGAGGCTAATATTCTAACTAAAGCTATGCCCAAGCCAAGTTTTGAAGTGTTAATTAGCAAGCTAGGAATTATTGATATCTATTCACCAGCTTGAAGGGGAATATTGGAATATCAAGAAAAAGAGATAAGAGTTGAGAAGTCAAAATTCTAAATTCAGAAGAGACTAAGAGATAAGGTTAATTAGAGATAAGGAGAGATTACAAAAAGATTAAACTGATAAAGAGATAAGGTTCCTAAGAAAAAAGAGGCAATTGATTACAAGTGATAATTCCAACTTTAGTGATAAACTTTATCCTTTAAAGATATTCAATTTTTTTTTTCATATTTTTTAGGAGAAGTTGTAGAAGAATTCTTGTATATATATCCCATTCATAAGCTCAATAAGGCATTGCAGCAGTGTTCCATTTTAATCGAGTAAACCTTTTTTTCCTCTCTAATCGAGTATTCATCCTAAATTGCTTCAATGAGCTTGTTTTTTTCTGATTTGTTCAGTTATAAAATACATATAAAAAACAACAACATATCCAACATTTATCCCACTAAGTGGGGCCGGCTACATGAATTCTAAACTTCCATGTATTTCTGTCTTTTGTCATATCTTCATTTAGACCCATACACTTCATATCAAACTTTAATATCTCTCCCAAAGTCTTCTCGGATCTACCTTTACCTCTTTTTTTGACTAATTGTTCCATTTCATCAACTTTCCTCACAGGAGCTTCTCTTGGTCTTCTTCTCACATGACCAAACCATCTTAGTCTAGTCTTTCTCATCTTCTCCTTAATTGGCACTACTCCTACCTTATTACGAATAATCTCATTTATAATTTTATCTTTTCTTGTATGGTCACACATCCATCTTAGCATCCTCATCTCCGCTACGCTCGTCTTTTGCTCATGCTGGTATTTAACTGCCCAATATTCTGAGTCATACAACAAAACCGGTCTTATAGTTGTCCTATAGAATTTTCCTTTCAGTTTTAATGGGATTTTATCATCACATAACACCCCCGATGCATTTCTCCATTTTAGCCAACCTGCCTTAATTCTATGTATGGCATCCTCGTGAATTTCTCCATCTTTTTGAATCACTGATCCCAAATATCGAAAATGGCCTTTTTTTTTTGTATGATTTGGTCTTCCAATTTTATTATAACATCCTCTACTCTTGCATTCTTACTAAATTTACATTCCATATATTCTGTTTTCCTTCTACTTAATTTAAATCCCTTAGATTCTAAATTGTTTCTCCACAACTCAAGCTTAAGGCCTGTTTGATTGGTCATTTTTTTCCATGGAAAACAGCCATTTTCCACCCAAATTCCAATTTTTGGGGTATTTGATTGGCCAAATTTTCCATGGAAAATGTTTTCCATATTGCAATCAGTGACCCTCAAATCCCACTTTTGCTAGAATTGATTTTCCCACGCGAGGGGCGGGGGGGATTTCATTTTCCATGGAACCACACAACTGCTTCCTCTTCCACCAACGGAAAGCAGTGAAGATCGACTATCAGCGGTTGCAGCGGCCATCGATGATGGGCAGCGAAGATGGTAGCGGCGGCGATGGCCGCTGCAATTGGCGATGGGGGGAGGCAGGGAGAAGAATTGGGTTTTTTTTTTTGGGGGGGGCGGGGGGGGGGGGGGGGGAGAGAGAGATGGGTAGCGAAGCTTACCGCGAAGGCTTTGAAAATGAGTTGGTCCTTCCATGGCAGCACCTCCTTGGAGTCAAAAATCCAGTCGACGAACGCCTCATCGACCTCGTCTCCTTCCTCTGGAGCCTTCTTATTCTCCAAGTCCTGTGCTGCTGGATCTCAACATTCTGCAGCGATGGCGACAATGGAGGGAGGCAGGGAGAAGAATTGGGTTTGGGAGGGAGGGGGGGAGAGAGATAGAGAGATGGGATAAGGCTGGGAAGAGATAGGGGTGGATTTGGGGAGGAAATTGCATAGAAAATAAAATTGCAATCAAACACTTTTAGTTGATAATTTCCATGCAAATAATTTGTAGGCAATTGAATTACCTAGAACTTATTTTCTTTCTATGCAAGTTCCATGCTTGCAATCAAACGCACCCTTAGTGCTCACTCCCTCTTTTGTTTCATCCACCAACACTATGTCATCTGCAAATAGCATATACCATGGCACTTCTGTTTGAATGTGTTTAGAAAATTCATCTATTACTAAAGTAAATAAGTATGGACTTAGTGCAGAACCTTGATGCAGTTCTATTGTAATATTAAGGTGGCGTTCTCTTTGTGTTTTAATTTTGAGTTTTGAATTCATTTTGAGTTTTGTGTTTTGAGTGTCTGTTTTGAGATTTTTGAAAACGTGTTCTTTTTGTCATTCTGAAAAACTGTTTCTTAAAACAAAAAATTAGAAAACGTGTTTACTTTGAAATTTTGATAAAAATTATTTCATAATATTTTATTTAATAAATTTAATTTAAAATTATAAATACTTATTAATAAATTATAAATTTAATTAAAAAAATTTAAAATATAATACAAAAAATAACTAATAATCTAATTATATATAATACATTAAAATTATAAAATATTTTCTAAAATTATTTTTTATTTAACTCAACTATTAATTTGATGATAAATTTATTTTTACTTACAAATTAAAATTTCACATTAATTTTGAGATTTAAATTATCTATAACATAAATATTAAAAAGAAATTATAAATCATAAAATAGTAAAATATTAATTTATCTAAAATTTTAAATATATAATTAAAAAAAATTAAAGGAAAAACTAGGGCGTGGAGAGAGGCGGTGGCGGACAGAAGAAAGGGTAGAAGAAAGAAGCAAGAAATGGAAGAAGGGGAGGAGGAAGAGACGATCGACGATGGCGGATCTGGGCGTGGCGGGCGTGGATGGCGGATCTGGAAGAGAGAACGGCGAGGTGCGGTGGATCTGGAATAGATAGCAGCGTAAGCGAACGACATGCGATGCACAGCGATGGACGGCGTAGGCGACGGTGGCAGGCGCTGCGATGGATGACGTAGGCGACGATGATGGTGGTGGCTGGCGTTGCGATGGCCAACAAGGAAGAAGAGTCTGGAATAGAGGGGGATAGCGGCGAAAAAGATGGCGGGGGGCAGGCGTAGACGAACGACTTGCAGTGGCGGCGATGGCAGGGGGCAGGCGTAGACGAACGACTTGCAGTGGCGGCGATGGCGGTGGCAGACGTTGCGATGGCAAGAAGGAAGATGAGTCTGGAAGGGAGGAGGGCAGTGACGGAGAAGATGGCGGGGGGCAGTTGCGGACCTGTGGTGTTTGGCCGAGTCGACAGAGAGAGAGAGAGGGAGATGCAAGATTGGGTTGGGGGGCGGTGTGTTTTCCGCGTTTTGGGTTTTTGAGTGTGTTTTAACTGAAAACACCCAAAACAACAAAATGTTGTTTTGGGTTTTCTTTGTAAATTTTTTTGTTGTTTTCGAAAATGTGTTTTTGAAAATAACAAAGAGAACGCGTTTTCAGTGTTTTGAAAAACTGAAAACTCAAAACGGGTTGAAAACAGCAAAGAGAACAAGCCCTAAACGATTCAATATCCCTTCTGCATGTTCTGACCCTTGTCTCTGTACCATGATACATGTCCTTAAGGGATTGTATATAGCCTATTCGAACTCCTTTCTTTTTTAAAAACCTTCATAATACTTCTCTAAGGTCCCTATTATATGCATTTTCTAGATCTATAAATACCATATACAAGTCCTTCTGATGATCCTGATACCTTTCCATTAGGCGCCTCAGTAGGTATATAGCTTCCATTGTTAACCTACCAGGCATAAAACCAAACTGATTTTTCGAGATGTCTGTTTCTTTTCTGAGCTTCTGCTCTATTACTCTCTCCCAGAGTTTTATGGTATGGCTCATTAACTTAATTTCTCTGTAATTTTCACAATTTTGAACATCTCCTTTGTTCTTGTATATAGGAACCAAAGTACTCTTCCTCCACTCATCTGGCATCTTTTTTTATTTAAGAATTGCGTTAAATAATTTCGTTAGCCATGAGATGCCCTCTTCTCCCATACATTTCCATGCTTCTATTGGTATATTATCCGGTCCCACCGCCTTATGATTTTTCATCTTTTTTAATGCTTGCCTTATTTTTTTTTAACTTATGCATCGATAAAATGTATAGCTCACGTTCCTCCTTTAAAATCTGTGAAAGAGATGCTAAGAATTCTTCAATTACAATTGAATAATATCAAGGATCTACACTAAGCCATTACCTCTTTGCTCTTAGCTAGATGAACTCAAGCACATCAAGCAAAGCTGTCTTGGTATATGTTATTTGGAAACAGTATTGTCTTGATGGATCCAACAAAAAAAAAAAGATATGAATATTAAGCTTGAATTACGAATAAGCACCTTAAAATCCAAAGATTTCAAGTTAAGCAAATTGAAAACCAATAATAGGAAATGCAAATAAAAATAGAAGTGCAGATGATGTAATGCTAAAACTTGAAGATATGTTATTCCTAGAAAAGATTAATTTATATATCTCGAATTAATGATTCAAAAAAGAAAAGAGATTATTGAAGATATTACTCAAATTATCAAGACAGGGTGTTTAACTTGAAGACATGTGTCCAAGACGATGGCATTACAATAGATATACGGCCATACAATAAAAGACAAAATTATAAATGAGATTATTCATAATAATATTGAAGTGGAAGTTAGGATGATTTGAACATCTAAGAAGAACACTAGAAGGGCCTGTGGGCTAAGTGAATAGAATGAAAAAAGTTTGTAGCAAAAGAGGTAGAAAAAGACCAAAGAAAACTTTATGCATCCAGCCCCACCTAGTGGGACTAAACTTGTGATGTTTTTGTTGCAATTGCTGTTGTTAATCAGGTAATAACCAGGAAGGCACCAAGAAGGTGCCCTCCAATTAAGTGAAGAAGCCTTCATCAATATTACTATTGCAATTTGATCACTATTCTCTAAAACAACCTAAGAAACAAGTTATCTCCCTCAAAGGACCCGTCCAAGCATGATCTCACCCCCCCCCCCCCCCCCCCCCACACACACACACACAACAACACACACCCCAACAAAAGAAGAAAAAGAGTCTACAAATGGTCATCTGGCCCCTGCATGAATGCCAACATCAAACATTTAAGGCAGACAAATCTTAGGTTCCAAGCTTCCTTTCACACCCACTCTGCCTTTAGAAATATCAGATCAGAGATAGCTGAATCCAACTGTTCCCTCTCTTGAGTGAATTAATGATCTTTAGGTTTGAGATCACTTTTAATTCAACAACCAACAAAGAAGCTTTCACGTGCTACAGTAGCCAGCAAGTGAACCAACTTTCAAGATTGTGATCAATGCTTAATGGAAAGTAATAGTTTCAATTATAGGCAACTAGTAAATTTTCCAGTTCATAGATTCTTCAGTGTAACTGCTATGCTATGCCAATTACCTTTATGCAGATAAGTTCTTTCTTCCTCAAAATAGTTGCAAGTCCAGAACTCCAAACTACAGACTTAATGATAATCTATGTGTCCTTCCTCAAGATTTTACAACTGAAAAACACCGATCTTTGTCTGCGAAATAGTTTTGGTGAAAAATAAAAAACTGATGTACCTTAATTTCTCCAGAAGCAGACATCTTCTCTTCTTTTTTCTGCCAACCAACAGCTACAAATGACTCTGGACCTAAAACAAGCTGTATCTGGAAGGAGAAATAAGAAAAGGAAAACATACAGACCAAATAAATGGAAATCATTAGCATTTATGGTCTTATTGAAAAGTCAACTTGTATAAATGCTGGATGTTTCATGCTTTTCTAAGCAAAAGCAGCCTTTGCTCTCTGTTGGGTTCATCTTTTCATTTGTGATCTTCCACTAGTCATGAATACATGATTTTGCTACATAGCTTTTCTTTTACTTGATTTTCCTTAGAGTAAAGCCTTAAATTACAATGAACAAAGAAATGTTCTAGTATGATTAAAGAGCATTTAATTGCATAAAATTCCCTCTCTTCCAGTTTACTAGCAAATTTGTGCATGATTTCAAATGCAAACAGTTTCTGCTTCAGAATAGATGGCTCTTATTGTGTTCTACAAAAGCAGGAAGCTAATAAAAGACAAAGTAGACTGCTTGTGATGGGGACATACATTCCCATTCGATGTCTCAGAGAGTTGGCGAGTCCAGGAATTAGAAAGGTTAACAGAACCATCTTTCAAAGACATTGCAAAGCCCATAGTTGCCGTGGAGTGCAGAGACAACTGGCTGACAAAAACACAAGGAAGATAGTGAATTGAGCTAGTAAATGGGAGGAAGCTGAGACATAAAACAGATTCATAGAAGCAATGGCTGACAAAAACACAAGGAAGATAGTGAATTGAGCTAGTAAATGGGAGGAAGCTGAGATGTAAAACAGATTCATAGAAGCAATGTCCTACCGAGATGTTTGAACCCCTAACACTGCACGTAAACCAGTAGAAGCCATGAACTCTATGGAGGAAACTGACGAAATCTGATGCCTAACCACTGCACTAGCAGCGCCACCACCAGACTTTCCATTAACAGCTAGATTTCCACCAATAGCAATAGCATTGCGTTTGGATATTTGAGACTGAAACTGACTTGACATTTCCAATCTGAAATTTTCATAAAAAATAAAACTGATTTAGATGAAAGGACGCAAATTAAATCAAAATTTGTATCTGCACAGACATTTCTTAGAAGACATAGGTCCCATTACGATATAAAGGGCAAGGTCATTGAATGCAATTCAAAAAGATAAACAAATATATCATACTGTGTCACGGGGAAGGGACAAATTTCAAAGTGCATTTACATTTACTTAGCAAAATGCTATGACACACATGGCTGCAGCATTTTAATTTATAACTCAAGACATGGTAAACGAGAAATGATATACAGAACTGAGAAAAAAAGAGGGAAAAACTAATTTTAGGGTTTGCAAGTATTTATATTAAACTGCTATAACTGCTATGTACAAGGGAGCTAAGATAAACAAATATATCATACTGTATCTGGGGAAGGGACAAATTTCAAAGTGCATTTACATTTACATAGCAAAATGCTGGGACACACATGGCTGCAGCATTTTAATTTATAAGTAACTTAAGACATGGTAAATGAGAAATTATATGCAGAACTGAGAAAAAAAAGAGAGGGAAAAACTAATTTAAGGGTTTGCAAGTATTTATACTAAACTGCTATAACTGCTATGTACAAGTCAGCTAAGGTAGGTACAACTAATACGTGCAGCACCTATATATACAATACAATCAAACTAATATAGATTCTCAACATTCCCTCTCAAGCAGGTGCATACATATTATAAGTACCTAGCTTGGAACAAATGTAATCAATTTGTGGATCTCAAAAAGCTTTAGTAAACAAATCAGCCACATCCATGGTCCCAACAAATGTTGTAGAAATCTCACCAGAAACCAACCTTTGAAACACAAAATGGCAATCTATTTCAATACGCTTAGTCCTTTGGTGAAATATTGGATTAGAGGGAATATGAAGAGCAACCTGATTATCACATAGGAGTAGCATAAAACCTGAATCACCAAACTGAAGCTCCTTAAGAAGCTGTTTCAGCCAAATTAACTCACATGTAGCCAATGCCATGGCTCCATATTCAGCCTTTGCACTAGATCTTGCTACATGTTTTTTACTCTTCCAAAAAACCAAGTTGCTCGTAATCAAAATACAATAGCCAGAAGTAGAGCATCATCTATCAAAGGGACAGCCAGCCCAATCAGCATCAGCATAACAAGTAACCCGTGTGTGACCGCTATCCTCAAATAATAGACCTCTACTAGGTGAACTTTTAATATATCTCAAAATACAAACCAAAGGTTGCCAATGGCAAACACAAGGAGAATCCATAAACTAGCTAACCACACTAACAGCAAATGCAACATCAAGTCAAGTAATTGTAAGATAATTCAGCTTCTCAACCAGTCTCATATAACAACCTGGATCATGAATAGGCTCCCCCTATCCAGGAACAACCTTAGAATTAGGATCCACAAGTGTATCAATGGGCCTAGAATCTAACATGCCTATCTCCTCCAAAATATAAAGAGCATACTTCCTTTAAGATATAAAAATGCCATGCACAGATCTAGCAACCTCAACACCAAAGAAATATCTCAGTGAACCCAAATCTTTAGTTTGAAAATGGGAATGCAAATGAGCCTTCAATTAAGAAATCTCTCACTCAACATCACTAGTAATGACAATATCAACCACATAGACAACCAAATAGATGACACCACTAGGAGCATGATGATAGAAAACAAAATGATTAGTTTCACTCCTAGTCAATCCAAAAGATTAAACTATAGAGCTAAAGTGACCAACATCAAAGTGATTGCCTCACCCCATACAAGGATTTCTTAAGGCAACAATGAAGGTGAGACTCCCTTGAGCAACTAACCCAGGAGGCAGCTCCATATAAACTCCTCAAGAAGATCACCATGAGGAAAAGCATTCTTATGTAAAGTTGATGAAGAGGCCAATGTTTAATGGCAAACCATAGAAAGAAACAGACAAATTAAAGCAATTCAGCCATAAAAGAAAAAATATCACCAAAATCAAGACCAAAGTTCTATGTAAAATGATAAGTGTCTTTTATACACTTATTTTGGTCTATAAACTTAGTATTTATACATTCAATGAGCATGATTTCTACTTGATTTGGTTCTATATGTGGTTATGTAGATGTGGAGCATGTGTTGAAGACAATTAGAGCAAAAAGTGATGATGATGTTGCATTTTCGGAGCTAAACCGGGCATTAAAGGCAAGGTAAAAGGTCCACTCGGGGTCGAGATTGAGGAGGTCGTAAAGCATCGAAAGGAGGACGTCATTGGTGAAGTGTTGGAAAGCAAGGAGAAATGGCTCACGGTGCTGTCACGCAAAGCATCGCGTGGTAGGGTCATGATAAGAAGTCTTTTCTATGGGTCACGGTGTTATCACGCAAATCATACCGTGGTAGGGTAGTGGTTGTTGAAACTTTCTGTGGCTCCCGGCCTTATCGCGGAAAGCATTATGTGGTAAGGCCGTGGTTGAAAAATTATTCTATGGCTCACGGCCTTACTACGGCAAGCATTCTGTGGTAAGGCCACGGTAAGGCTCAAAGCTTCACGTAAAACCCGTTTTATTCCAAATCAAGTGGGGATGGACTCCTTTAAGGTGTATGACTTTGATGACCTAAAAATCACTATATAAAGACTGATTCTTCGAAGATTTGGGAGCTTTTTGGAGAGGGAGAAGACGGCAAGTCGAGAAAGAAGAAGGAGATTTTCTTGAAAATCTTCAGTTTTGGTTGTATTTTTCTATTCTTTCTTCTCTCCAACATCATGAACTTTGTTTTTATTATTCTTTCATTAGTTGAAACTATGTTAAGCTAAGTACCTTGTGGCTAGGGTGATTGATGAGACCTAGTTCGATGACGGTTTAATTAAAAGTATTCGGGTTTTATCATATTCTTGTCTTTCGGGTTGATCGTTTGTTATGCACTAATTCCGTTTTGATGCTTGGCCGCCATGAGAACGTGTTTGTGATTTATATTGCTTTCGAGAGATTCAATATAGATTAGCACTTGGTAATAAACGACATAAGGTTCGATAATAGGTAGAGATACCGTTATGCCTTGTGAAATCTTATTTAGATGATCATTGTGGATAAATGCATATTTGTGTATTTGTAGCCATCACTATCTCCCCTTTTCTTCGAATAATTGATCCAAGATATCAAAATTGATCTTGTTTGTGGATAACTTGATCTCCAAGTCAAACAATAATATCATCCACACTTCTATTTGTCTATACTTACATTTCACATGCTCAAACATTTGAATTCTAAAGTATTTCTCCATAATTCAAGTTTATTATTCCCACCTTCTTTTGTCTCATCCATCAAGACAATGTCGTCCACAAATAACACGCACCAAGGCATTTCTTCTTGGATACACTTTGTGTTCATCCATCACAAGAGAAAATAGGTAAGGGCTCAACTCAGATCCTTGATGCAATCCAGTTGTAGTTGAGAAAGCCTCAATATCTCTTCTACAAGTCCCAACACACGTGTGTATAAATACTTTACCCATCTTTTGTGTTAAGTTAGTGGTATAAATTTGGGTAAATTACACTTAGACTCACTGTAGTTTGGGCCATTTTCAATTAGACTCCCTGCGTTTAAGATTGTCATTTAAGGTCCTTGTGGTTTCATTTCACTAATTTCATTATAGAAGTGTGAGTAAATTGCATTCAAACCCCTAGTGGTTTGGGCCATTTGCAATGAGACCCTTGGTATTGCAATAGACCCAAACTACAAGGGGGGTCTGACTGCAAGGTGCTTGCATTTTTTTTTTAATAACAATAGTTATGGAAAGGGTCATTGTGCCCAAAAAAAACAAAAAATGGAACCACAAGGACCTTGAAAAAGAATTTTAAACCACTGGGAGTTGAATTGAAAATTGTGCAAATCACATGGGATCTAACTACAATTTATCCTATAAATTTTCATAAGTTTCGACTTTGCTTCACTAACTACCTTCTTTGCTTCCTTTTTTCCATAATATACGTCTTCAAGTTTTCTTCATTACCACATGTATGTAAAGTTCTAGCAAACTCTGTTAGTGATAATTTTTTCTTGTACCTCTTCCTTTCACCATGAAGACTTTATAACATGTATGTAAAAGTCCTGTAGAATTGTTTTGGTACAACCTAAGGGCACAACTGTAATTAGTAGCATTGGGCATTATTGTAATTAGTAACCTAAGTTGCACATGGGCACTTGGGTTTACTAACAGAAAGAGAAGAGAGTTAGTTACTTAGAACTATCTAGATTGTAACCAGCCTATAAATAAAGCTATTTCGGGAGGATGGGGATCATGTGAGGATTATACCACTAATCTTTTCCCTCTCTCCATTCTCCTACAATTCTCTCTCTCTCTCTCTCGCCATTCTTCTTCCCTCTTCCATAATTTCGGAAAAGTCCCCTTGTCAAATCACAAAACTGACAATTGATAACAAAGCCAGCGATCTAGCCAGAGCATTGAGCAGTAGCTGAAGCAGGGTAGAATTCGAATTCGTTGTTGACAAAGATGGTTGAGGGCACAAGGGCGAAGCAATTGAAATCCCAATTGGATGCCATTGAAGTTGGGATACAACAAAACCAAGGGTAGGTAGATGACTGCTTGGAGACCTTGGAAATGGGGATTCAATCTGGATAGGGTGATGAACGAAATTAGGGAAGAATTCGTCAGATTGAGCCAGCAGTTGAGTGTTGCCTTGAGCATGTTTGCCCGAGAACCCAAGCCAGCCTTCCAACGGATTTCCCTCCAAGAGCTTCATCGACGCCAATTCTAACAACGCTAAGGAGCAAACAGAGGGCCACTGACCAGACAAAAACAGAGGATCGGGTAGAGGCAGACGAAGAAAAATTGACTAGAGGAGTTGGAGGGAACCATCCCACACAATATTGGGTGGCGAAAAAGGAGAAGGTGAATGTGGTTGTAGCCTATCTAGATGACATAACTTATGCTTGGTTTCAAAATTGGTGAGGGGGGGGGGGGGGGGGGGTGGAATGGAGTTGGCCAGAGTTTGTGAGTGACTTGTGTGCTTCAATTTGGAGAAAGGACCAAAACCGACATCATAGAAGAGTTTAATAAGCTGAAGCATAAGGGAACAATGGAAGAGTACCAAGTGAGGTTTGAAGAACTTCTCTCTCTCCTATCCCTATCCCGCCCCTCACTGGACAAAGCTCACTTCATGTCCAATTTCATTAGTGGGTTGGATGATCAAATCCGTCCCACGGTCAAGATGTTATACCCAACGTTAGTTGGGCAAGCAGCAGAACAGGCTCACCTGCACGAGATAGCCCTGGAGGCATTTGCAAGGAAGCACTGGCTATCTCCTAAGGGGTACAAAGAGGACAATTCTCATGGAAATGGTAGAGTAATTATTAAGGGAAGTAATCAGACATGGTAGAGGAATGGCCCGACAGTGAGAAGCTTACCCACTCCCCCTCCAACAAAGGTCGTAACTATGGATCAAAAGAGGCAACTGGGACTTTGTTTCCGTTGTGGATAAAGGTTTGGTCCAGGGCATCAGTGTAAAAGCATGTTGCTCACGATGGAGGGCCAAGGAGAAGAGGAAGAAGTGGGAATTGAGGAAACAGAGGAAGAAGTAGGCTACCGGGGATGAGGACGAGGAAATATCAATGCACACCTTACAAGGTTGTGCCTCGAGTAAAGTCCTGAAGGTAAGAGGAACCGTAGGGAGGAAGTTGGTGGTGCTCATCGACAATGGAAGCACTCACAGTTTTTTAGATAAAGAGACAGCCATTGCCCTGCAATGTGAAGTGCAGGAGACTCCCCCACTATCAGTTTTGATTGCTAATGAGAGTAGGATGGTAAGCCACTATAAATGCAAGGGGTTCAAGTGGGTGATGAGTGGCCAAGAATTCTCCACTGATTTGAGGATTCTCGTATTAGAGGAGTACCAAATTGTGTTGGGGGTGGATTGGATGCAGATCGTAAGTCCCTTGGTGTTTGACTTCAACACTTTGGAAGTCACCTTCGATACGGGGGACCAAAAGATTACTCTTATGGGTATGCAGACAGGGGAGTGTAAGGTGATGTCAAGGAAGACGTTACAAAAACTCTTGGATTAAAGAAAGACCTCCATTGGGCAATTACATTCCCCATATGCAGTGAAGACAAAAGTGGAGCAGGGAGTGGGTGATCAAACTGCCAACTCCAGTCAGTTGGAAGGATGGCAACCCATACCCCGGACATTGGTACCAACTACAACCAAGGTACACCCTTATGATCCGATTCACTCATTGTTGATGGATGTCACAACCCTAGGGTTAGTTAGGGTTGAGATAGGAATTGGGAGAAGAAATCAGAATTGTAGAGAGGCAAAATCAGTAGAAAGAGGGAGAGATATGGAGAGAAAGGGGAAGGAACTTGAGGGAGGATGGAGAGAAATGTTAGGGAAAGAATTAGAGTTTCTTTCCTTCAATTCAAGCATGCCAACAAACTCCTAACAACAACCTTATATAGGCGTCATTGCCTTCTAACAACCTAACCACTTGCTAGCAATATATCCTAACAGTTATTATAAACCTATTACAAGATTATCCCCTTTATTATATTCCTATTACAACATTGACCCTCCTATACTCCTAGGTACATGACAATTCCTGTCATGACCCAAGAGGAATTAGAGGGGCAATGCTGCCATTAGTTACAATTGTTGGTTAGGAGATGCTATTCATTCTGTTATAGTGCACATAGGTGTTGTTCTACAATATTCTATTACTTGAACAGCCTATAAATAGGCCGTAACATGTAGAGAAATATATGCTGAAACAATATAGTGAATTCATATTTTCCCTCCATATTTTCTCCCTCTCATTCTTCCTAGTTCTCTCTCATTTCTCTTGATTTCTGCTCTATATCTCCCTCTAATTCTCCCCCGTTTTCCTCCCAAATCCTTCATAATTCCTTCCTAGACCCTAGCTAAACCCTAGGGTCGTGACATTTGGTATCAGAGCCAACGATTCTCGGCTGAGATTCCGACGAAACCGGTAGTTCGATCACTGTAAGTTGGTCACTGGAAGCACATTCTGACAAACCAGGCGATTTCCAGTGCTTGGGAAGCCACAACGGAGGTGATCAAGGTCGACACAGGACCGATTGAATCATAGCAAAAGGAGGTCGTTCCTCTGCTGTTAGTCGAAATAACGCATGCAGCGTTTGATCTTAATCCGAGCGAAACCAAGATGATTCCAAATTTCAGGTGAATTCCGATCGATTCATTGGCTGTAATTTGAGTTCGTAAATTTGAAGGCGATAGATTACTTGGCTGTAATTTGAGTTCGAAAATTTGAAGGCGATAGATTACGGCACTGACCGAGGGCAGTAGGCCTTTCCGGAAGTGGTGGTAGAATTGATCGAACAACTGAGTCGATCAATTATAGAAGGTGGAGGTTCAGGTAGAGCGGACGGAATTCAGGCGCATTCAGTCCAATGATTCCGACGAAGGATTGGCTTCTGATTTGAGAAATCCAGGAAGTATTGTTCGATCAAGGAAGGCGTAGCAGTTAGCCAAGGCGCGTCAGTGCCAACGATTTTTAGCAAATTGTAGGAGAGGCCAATTCCGTAATCCAATTCGACTTGAGTTTTGAAGGTGAAGTTGGCTGTGATTGGGTGAGAAAGAAGACGCGATTCAGGAAGTGGAGCAGAGGCGAATTCAGATCCGATGGTCCTCGGCAGATCAATGAGGGACGAATTGCAGGCAACGCGAGGCAAGCGACTCTTGGAACCCATCTGGGTCACTGCATATGACCGAGGTGGGAAGGAAGGCGCTATCGGAAACGGTTCAGAAGTTGATTCCGCAAGCGACGATTCTCAATTGCCTCGATTTCGTTTGTGATTCTCAACTCAGATTTGGAAGTTGAGCAAGAGGTCTGGGTAAGCGTGGAACTAAGATTCCAGGCGTAAAGAAGGCTGTCAATTACGGATCAATTGCCAGGAGCGAAACAACGTTAGGCAATTCAGGCAATCCAAAAGCTAAAGACAAAGCAGGTGGTAGCCTCGTGGCTGGAAACTCGGCTGCGAAAATAGATAGCAGCGATTCGATTGTGATTCCAGCAGCTTCTCGCGCTGAGACTCGAAATTGTTGAAGGTGCAATCAATCAGCTACACCTCAGTTGCTGCTTGGGAGTAAAGCAAATCAGGATAGGGCTGATCAAGGCCGATTTATGAGGTTCCAGTGACGGAATGCTGGTGAAGTTGGAAGCGGGGAGTAGGCGAACTTGAAGGCCAAACAAATTCAATCCTCGATTGCTAAAGTGAGGTTGAGGCGAGAAGGAAGCTTCGGTCAGAAGTGGATATTGAGTAATCGCTGCACATTGGAGTGAGATTCAATCCGGAGAAATTCTCAGCTGACTTGATGGAATTAATCAAGCAGTTCCTTGGCCGCTGACTCTTGTTTGAGTTAATCAAGTAGATCCAAATCCAGATCTTAGTGGATTTCGTTTGAGGCAAAATTAGGTTGGTTGAACTTGAAGCTACTATGGTTGCAGATTTGGAAGCGATCGATTATCAGTAGGTCTTGGCGATTTATCAAAGCTATTTCAATGACTGAATTCTGATGAATTTGGAGGCCCAACAGATTCAATCAAGCTTCGGAAGTAATTGCGCAGCAGAAGTTGTGGTTTAAGAGTTGCGCAGCGGAAATGTGGGTTTCAGAAGTTGCGGATAGATTTCCAAAGCTAATTAGAACAGGTTATCTTCTGAAATTATCCAGAGCCAGCAGATTGTTTGAAGGGTAATTGATTTGGAGGCCATCAGCAGCAACTAAAGACTGATTTGGACTTAGCCTTGTGTGAATCTAAGGTTGCTGAATTTGAGTATTGGAATAAGTTTCCAAAGTGGTCATTGAAAGCTGATCAACAGGCAGTTGTAATGGTGAATTTTTAAGGAATTCAACTGAGGAGATGGCCGAAGGACTATGTGCTGCAACTGCTGTAACAAGAAAGGGAATCAAAGACCTTAGTAGACAGCTGGATGATTTTTTGATCCTATTTTCATACAAATTCCAGGTTAGTATTCCAGCTGAATGTTTTTCAAAAGAATATTCTGCCTACCTAAGTCAGATTGGAGATGAGAGTTGCAACGAAAAGCATGCGCTACAGCCCAAATGTTATAATAAAAGCAGTCGACATATTGGAGGAATTCCTAAGGCTGATGTGTCCCTAAGATTAGGAATGGATGATACAGAGGAGGAAAACTTGAGACGAAGAGTTGGAGAAACTCACTCCACACCCCCAGGCTTGCGGATGGACATTCCCGCATTTGAAAGAGATAGGCCTAAATGGTGGATCATGCAGTGTGAACGAGCGTTCTACCAATACCGAGTAGCTGAAAGGGAGAAAGTGAAAATGGCTGCAACTTATTTGGATGGTGTTGCAGACGCTTGGTTCCAGAATTGGAGCTGGGGAAAGGTAGAATGGAGTTGGCCACAGTTTGTAAATGCCTTGTGTACTCAGTTTGGAGAAAGGCCCAAAACTAATGTTGTCATAGGAGTTCCTAAGGCTGCTCATCAAGAAGTGCAAGGAGCTGATATAGTAGCCATGGAAAAGGAAAGTGGTGTTCATACAACTAAGGAGGAGTATGAGGCTGATGAGGTACTAAGAATGAGAATGGTAGCTGCAAGGAAGGAGGATAGCCCTGCTGATCTTATTGATCTCCAGAAGCAGCAGAAGAAGGAGCTTGAAAGGTCTCTTTACCAAGTACTTGTGGAGAAGGAGGAAAGGATTGCACCAGGCACCTTGTTTGGAACATCTCATACGTATGTCTTTGGCATGGACACACAAAACAGGACAGCAGCTGCAAAAAAGGTTGATTTGCTTAAAGAGAAGTTTAAATTTCTTTTTATGCCTGGAAATGAGATGGTTACAGGATTGACAGCTCCATTGGAACCATTTTCAATGGCAATAAGGAAGAGGTGGATGGCTGGACTTGGGCTTGCCGCTAGTCGTAGTTCTGTTAAGAAAGAAGGAAAGAGAAAGCAAAAGAAAAGGGTAATAAGAGAGAAGAACGAGAAAAGACGAAGAAAACAACAATTGGTGAAGATGGGCATCGGATGAATAACAACGGTTCAATGATAACAAGTTTCTTGAGGATAAGAAACCTTCAAGGAGGGGAAATTGTCATGACCCAAGAGGAATTAGAGGGGCAATGCTGCCATTAGTTACAATTGTTGGTTAGGAGATGCTATTCATTCTGTTATAGTGCACATAGGTGCTGTTCTACAATATTCTATTACTTGCACAGTCTATAAATAGGCCATAGCATGTAGAGAAATGTATGCTGAAACAATATAGTGAATTCATATTTTCACTCCATATTTTCTCCCTCTCATTCTTCCTAGTTCTCTCTCATTTCTCTTGATTTCTACTCTATATCTCCCTCTAATTCTCCCCCGTTTCCCTCCCAAATCCTTCCTAATTCCTTCCTAGACCCTAGCTAAACCCTAGGGTCGTGACAATTCCCTCCGCCTTAAAATGTTTCTTGTCCCCAAGAAACTTATTATCATTTAGCTGCTCTTTCTTCATCCCACTCCTACCTTCATTTTCTGTTCAATCTCTTTTTCCCTCTTTCTCCTTTTAGGCTTCTTCTTCTTTATTCTTAGGATTCCAAGAATTGTCACCGGCATAACTTGGACCAGCACTTCAATAGGGGCAACCAGATTGATCTCAGTGGCTTCAGATTCAAATTTGAGTGCTTGAATAGTAGACTGAAGCTTATAGTCCTCAACATTGTTGTCTATGTTTCTTATGAATAGAGTTCGAGATGGTTGTTCCCCATGAGGATGTTCTCCATAACCCAAATTAATAGATCCTCCAGAATGACAATAAGGGAAGCTATCTTTTCCCAAGTCCAATTCTCCAATACTGCCAAAAAAGTCCAAATCGTTAGTATCATCTCCAGCCTTGGATTGGGGCACATAGTCAACCCCATCAGTCACCCCCGACAGTCAGTCATCGCCATTAGGGAAAGGTTTTCCAATAGTTTGTGCCTCAATTCCCTCAAGGGATTCAAGAGGTTCCTTAGCAATTAAACCATCTGCCCCTGTCGGCAATGCTGCCACATCTTCATCTCATTCATTGGAATTTTTCTGAAGCTCACTGTCAACAGTTTTCTCCTCCACATCAGCAACATCTTCTTCTTTTAGCTTACTGGAATTCACTCCTGCTGAAAAGTTGTCGAAATCCATCCTCTTCTGCTTAGAATTTTCAAAAATGATCATCTGCAACATTCCTTCTCGGGTTGTCAAAGAATTCTGCTGGAAACTTGTAGTTGTATTCCTTCTTCGGCTGCTCTATGTTAAGGAAATCCTCTTTGTTAAAACTCCCATGATAATCCTCAAAGAATTCTGCAGGGAAGCTGTAATGATACTTCTTAGTAAGTATCATTGCAAACTCCTGCAATTGTTCATGTAGCATCCAACTGAATTCCTTGCTCGATTCATGTACCACACTTCTTGTTACCTTGTCTGATTGGCTGATCCCCGTCTCCAACTTCTTTTCCCATGCATAAGGCTCCTGGCCAAACTTCCCCTGATGTCTACCTCCAGCTGAAAATGCAGCATCCTACTGCTGCCAGTTAGGCTCCCATGGTCTCATGCAGGCTTTGCTCGTCATGGCAAAAAAAAAAGCCTGAATCACGACTGCAACAGCTGAAGTCTGCTGGTTCCGTCGCTGCTGTGAGACAGTCTTTGATCCCTTTAGAAATAGATCAGAACCAATTTGGCCACATCACCTTTAATTATCAACCGACACACACCTCCTCTTGCGTCAGAATCAATTCCGAGATTTACTCAGAAATTTCCTTGTTGCTTCTCTTATCTCCAATGCCTAACTCTATGGAATTGTTGGAATTGCACCAGAAGAATAAACCGAAGGCTAAGGAATTGCTCTAGGAGTCGCTGAAACACGTTTCCGATTGGCCTCTGAGATTCGCTCGCTCCTTTTCACCTTCAAATTCAAACGAGAGGTTATCAGAAATTCGGTATCGCCAAAGCTGCCTGGCTTGTTTCGCCGCCACGATCGCTAGACTTTGCAACTTCTTGTGATATAATTGGCTCAGCTCAACCCCTTACAAATCGCCCGCTCTGTGACACCTTCCGATTCAGAATCACCTGGGCTGTTCGTCTCCTTTGATCAATTGTGATGCAACCAACGAAATTCTCTGGAATTGAGAATCGATGGCTGCAGTAATCTATGAATTGGCTCCCAAATCTGTCGAAATTGCTTCGCCCAACAACTTCGAACAAACTTACTGCAATTCGCGGCTGAGCGTCAACCTTCTACTCGCTTCCAAGAAAAGCCGAACAACTCTTCCAGACCACAAGCCGTGATGGCTTGTACCTCAGCTTCCCATACCTACTGCGCTACTCTGATTTGGACTTCAAATTCAACTCGGTATCACCATCGGCCTCTCCTTCGCACGCCAATTCCGAGCAAGACTTATTAAAATTCACTACCATTCGTCAACATCTTCAATTCCGCTGAGTCCTGATTCCACATCCAATCACCGTCCAACACTCCAAGTCGGCCAATTGTTCGCCTATGATCGCAATTGCCGTTGATCATCAATCATTCAAGAATCTGGACTAGCCTCAATCGCACGCCTTAACAATCTGGATCTTACGCACTGATAACAAAACTTCCAGATCCTTAGCCGAAAATCACCGGAACCACTTACTGGAATTAATCGGAACTCTGGAATTCACTTGAATCGAAGTCACAATCACGGCTCTACTTCTCCTTCCTTGTTCGACTACAACAACACTTCTTGTTTTGATTGCAAATTTGAACGCGAACTGCCGGAAATTAGCCTAGCTCGCCTGGACTTTGAATTTCAGATAAGAACTGCTAAAGTCACAACCTAGAATTGATTGAAATCACAGCCAAGGATTGACTGCTTTGATACTAATTGTCACAACCCTAGGGTTAGTTAGGGTTGTGATAGGAATTGAGAGAAGAAATCAGAATTGTAGAGGGGGAAAATCAGTAGAAAGAGGGAGAGATATTAAGAGAAAGGGGAAGGAACTTGAGGGAGAATGGAGAGAAATGTTAGGGAGAGAATTAGAGTTTCTTTCATTCAATTCAAGCATGCCAACAAACTCCTAACAGCAGCCTTATATAGGCGTCATTGCCTTCTAACAACCTAACCACTTGCTAACAATATATCCTAACAGTTATTATAAACCTATTACACGATTATCCCCATTATTATATTCCTATTACAACATTGACCCTCCTATACTCCTAGGTACATGACAATGGAATTTGAGGATGTCTTTCTCAAACCCTCAACCCTACCCCCACATAGATTCCTTGACCATTCTATTCATCTAAGGCCAGACAGTGAGCCAATTAACCTTCAAGGCTATCGATACTCACTTGTGCAAAAGGCTGAAATCGAAAAATTGGTTAAGGACATGTTAGCCAAATCCCTCATTCAGCCCAATCAAAGTCCCTTTCCTTCCCCAGTTCTCCTAGTGAAAAAAGGATGGATTGTGGAGGTTTTTTGTGGACTATAGACAATTGAATTCTATTACCATAAAAAATAAATTCCAAATACCCATGATAGAGGATCTGTTTGATGAACTTACAAGGGCCTCCTTCTTTTCAAAACTGGACCTCACATCGAGGTATCATCAGATTAAGATGAACCCTGATAACTGCCCAAAAACAGCTTTCCGGACCCATCAAGGACACTCTGAGTTCTTAGTAATGCCATTTGGACTAACACACACCCCTGCAACCTTTCAAGCCTTGATGAACCATATATTTTCCCCTATCTTAAAAAATTCATACTAGTATTTTTTGATGATATCTTGGTGTATAGCCCTAACCTAGACCAGCACTTGACTCACCTTAGAATGGCATTAGAAATCCTCAAGGTTCATCAACTCTTTGTGAAAAGGTCCAAGTGCACCTTTGCTAAGACAAAGAGTCGAATACTTGGGCCACATCATCACTAGTGAGGGGGTGAGCACTGACCCCCAAAAGATTGCAACCATGGTACATTGGCCTAAGCCTCTAACCCTAAAGGAGCTGAGAGGATTCTTGGGTCTCATAGGCTACTACAGAAGGTTTATCAAAGGGTATGGGGTGTTAAGCAAACCCCTATCTAACCTGCTGGGGAACTGAAGTAGAGGAGGCTTTTGATGCACTCAATAAAGCCATGACTCAAGCCCCTATCCTGGCTCAATCTAAGGTTTTTATTTTGAAAACTGATGCTTGTGATACAAGGATAGGTGTCATCAGGAGGGCAGACCGTTGGCCTACATGAGTCAAGCCCTAACCCCGAAGCACTTTAAGACGTAGTATATATGATAAGGAATTGTCGGCTGTGTTAATGGCTATAGAGACGTGGAGATACTATCTAGAGGGCAGGCAGTTTGCTATAAGGACGAACCACAAGAGCCTCAAGTTCCTCTCACAACAAAGAGCTCACAATCAGTTACAACAGAAGGGGATCACTAAATTAATAGGGTTTGATTATGTCATACAATACAAGAATGGGAAGGAGAATTTGGTGGCAGACGTATTATCAAGAAGGGAGAGTCTAAATAGCTGTCATGCCATCTCAGTCATGGTCCCTGATTGGGTACAAAGTATATCATGCAGCTATGAACAAACTATATGGATTAAGGAGCTCCTAACCAAGATGGAAATTCAGCCCCAAGATGAGTCCGGTTACACCTTCATGGCTGGGTTGTTAAGATACCAAGGTAGGGTGGTCATAAGGGAGGAAGCTCAACTGAACAAACACATCCTTCAATCATTGCATGACTCACCCATAGGAGGCCATTCTGGATTGAATGTCACCTATGAAAGGGTGAGACAACTTTTTTACTGGCCGAGGCTGAAGAAGGATGTTACTATGTGCTACAGTGCACCATTTGCCAAAGATGCAAGCATGAACAAGTGCCCTACCCGATCCTTCTCCAACCATTGGAAATACCATCCCAAGCTTGGGAACAAATTTCCATGGACTTGGTGAAGGGCTTACCAAAGTTTGAGGGGTTTGACACCATCCTGGTAGTGGTCGACAGGATGACTAAATTTAGCCATTTTATTACCCTTGCACATTCATTCACTGCCACAAAGGTGGCTAGAAAGCTTATGGATTCAATGTTTGAGTTACATGGGTTGCCAAGGGCTATTGTCTCAAATCGAGACAAGATTTTTACAAGCCAATTCTAGAAGACTCAGTTCCAGGGGCTGGGAATAGGGTTACATTTGTCATTAACCTACCATCTGAAAACTGATGGCTGAACAGAATGAGTTAATCAGTGTTTGGAGACTTATTTGAGGTGCCTATGCTTCACAAGACCAAGAAGTTGGGGTAGGTGGGTGGCATTGGCACAATGGTAGTACAACACTAATTTTCACGCAACTCACAAGAGAACCCCCTTTGGAAGCACTATTTGGGTATCAACCCCCTATTATTCCGATTGTTATGCGTTACACAGCAATAGAGACTTCAACTAACCAGTACCTAAAGGCAAGGCAGGGAGGTTTTGCAAGTCATTAAACGGGAGCTCACAATGGCTCAACAAAGGATGAAATGGATGGCTGATAAGAGCCGCACTGACAGATCCTTTAAGGTAGGGGAGGAAGTCTACTTGAAGGTCAAAAGGTTTCAACAACAATTATTTTCCAACAATCCTATATCTAAAATCAGCCCAAAATATTATGGCCCTTTCAGAATCACTTCTAAAGTAGGATCGGTAGCCTACAAACTACAACTACCGACGCAAATCACTTCTAAAGTAGGACCCTTTCAGAAGGGGTTGGATTGTACCCAGTGTTCCATGTGTCTCTTATCAAGAAGGCAGTGGGACCAACCGATGCAATCAATAGGGGAGTTCCTGAGTTGGTTGAAGATAGCATCGTGGAAATAGAACCTCTAGCAGTGCTAGATAAGAGGGTGTTTTACAACGATTCCATTCCTTTCACATAAGTCTTGGAGCAGTGGACACTTGCACCCCAATAATACCACATGGGAATACCTGCCAGATCTAGTCCAACAATACCCCCAAGTGGCACGGCTTCTTTGATTTCTTGGGGACAAGAAATAGTTCAAGGGGAGGGGGGTTGTTAAATTCCAAGGGCATCACCGTAATTAGTAGCATTGGGCATTATTGTAATTAGTAACCTAAGTTGCACATAGCCACTTGGGTTTACTAACAAAAAGAGAAGAGAGTTAGTTACTTAGAACTCTCTAGATTGTAAGCAGCCTATAAATAAAGCTATTTCGATAGGATGGGGATCATGTGAGGATTATACCATTGATCTTTTCCCTCTCTCCATTTTTCTACAACTCTCTCTCTCGATTCTTCTTCTTTCCTGCCATTCTTCTTCCCTCTTCCATAATTCTAGAAGAGCCCCCTTGTCAAATCACAGAACTAACACATTTGTACCATATTTTGGATAGCAATAGACATCTAAATCCACATTTGATTAGCCTCTCCCCTAAAGTCCAATTTCTTCTGCCACATACTTTTTCTCTAAAAATAGCTTGTTTTTCAGCTTTTAAATTCCATCACCTAATTCTTGGGGTTTGTTTCATGTTGTTCTTCCTCTTCTATTTTTTTATATGGGCATCAAGGACCATAAGTCTATATATTGACTGGTTAGGCATTCTCCTGGCATAACTTTACAATCCTTGTGCAACATAGAGGTCCTCTTGTCTCATAAGAAAGTAGTCTATTTGAGTAATTGATAAGCCATTTTTGCACATGACTAAGTATTAATCTCGTCTCTTAAGCCCAGTATTAGCTATTATGAGTTCATATTTTGTGGCAAAAATCCAAAACAGTTTTGCCCTCCCAGCTCTCCCTCACATACAAATTTACATATTGTGTTATCCAAAAATGTACAGGTTGTGGTGATAACAAAGCCAGGTAGAATTCAATAATAGAATACTTCGGGTTCTTTCTAGGATCCTCTTGTTAGTGGAGAATTAGAATTCTGCTGATCGAATGCAGTGAAAGTAAATCAATCAATTTGGCTGCCCAATTCCTGAAATTAACCCTTAGTTTCCTTGTATTAATCACCACATTCACAATTTTTTATTCCCTTTACCTCTTAACCACCACAAACTACTTCTTTTATTCTAGTTTATTCATGCATTCAATCTTTTCACTACAAACATCATGCTGTATTATTCTTCAACCTGACTTGTAGTTGAACTTGAACCGTTTATGAGGGTGTTAAACTTCTCAGTTTGGACCTCATTTTGAAAAAGAAGCAATAAATAGAAAAACTTGTAACCATATAAAAGCAATGTGGCATTTCTCAGTTTCAGGCATTTTGCGAAGTGGTGTAACATTCTCTTCAAATACTTGAGGAAAATAAATTTTATACATCATGAATAGAGAAGCTACCAACCATGCATAATCTTGTCCCAAATTCCAGATGAAGAAGAAGCAATGAATACCAAAGGAGATACATACCCTCTAACGATGCCACCACCTTGAAGAAACTGTGGCAAAGACAAATTTGCCAGAATCAAACCAGAAGGTTGGGTATGAGCAGACATCTTTTCATGTTCCTTCCTACGCCGTAATCTTTCTAGTTCTTCCTTAATCTCTTCTGCTTTGTTCAGTTTAGGACCAAGTTCCAAACCAGATGTTAATCCTTCCATGCCATATATATCATATATTTGCCTTCTATTCTCATCAGATAAGATTTCATAAGCTTCACATATTCGTTGAAAGTTGTTGGTGGCAATTTCCTTCATCTGGGGAAACGATCATGCAATAAAAAATTTTAGCTGTTTACTTTCATTTGAAATCAGAAGGTAAACTCAGGAATCAATTGAAACTCCAAGCAAAAAATGTTGGCCAATAAAAACAACTTTGAGAAACTAGCAATAATTAATTATCCAATTAGACATTCAGACCCTTCTCTTCCGATGTGGTGTCCAAGAACTGTAATAATGGTTGAGGCCATTAACAGGAAGATTCTCCTCATTTATAGGAGTTTCGTATCATATGGTACCGCAACCTACCATGGTCCTAGAGTAGGTGGTGAAGTACAAAAGATTGGTTGTTTAAGCCCAGCATTAAATACAGTCATAGATGAACCAAAATAAGTATAATGTAGTATGTTTGTGGGACTATATATTTAGACAACTTGAATTTCATAATTATTTTGGGCTCTACCACTTCTATAAATGATTAAAAATAGAAGACAATTAACGTGGTAAAAGTAGGAATCTTCAAACCAGATACTTAGAATTCTTGTCAAGTTTAGTAATCAACTAAGCCATACCAGTGGATCTAAATCAGGGCAAAAGAAATGTTCCATTCAAATAAAGTCTTTGCTCTTTAGCATTTAACAGAATAGCAAAATGTTTAGCTGTTCCATTTGATCTTTCTTGCAACTGAAGAGATTAAATAATTCAATTTTTTTAAAACGGCAGCATAAAGATCAACACTTAATCTTGCACTCTCCTTCTCAATTGTTGTTTATGAAAATGAACCAACCCACCACCCTGCACAGGCCCCAATAAAAATCCATACATCTAATGGACCTAGAAGGAAACCAGTTTTTCCCCAGAAACTAAACAAGTTAAGCTGACAATTTTGGACTGAGATGATACAATAGCATCTTTGAATTGTATTGAATGTAATTACAAAATAGTAGCAAATATAAGACCTTTTCCATTTATTTAGAAGAGAGAGAGAGAGAAAGAGAGAGTCTTCTTCCAACACCAGCAAGGAAAAGGATGGAAAAGCAAATACAAATGAAATAAAGATAAAACAGAGACCAGTGTAATTTATCCGGAACAAATTCCCTCTAATCAGCTTTTATTAAATATAACACAGAAGCAAGAATGTAAACAAGTCAAACAACCAGAGAGAAAACAAGAATGCTAATTCCATCGAAGCAGATATCCTCGTCCAGCATTTGTCGCAACAAGAACTTAGTAGGACCACTTCCACTATGTACAGGAGTTCAAGTTTCAATTGCTATTCTACAAATGCAAGCAACTGTAGATACTTGAATTCAATATCAATGCTTATTCTCTCATCCAGTAATTTTCAGAAAACTGATAGGCGCATTAAATCAATGATCCGGAACAGTTTCTCAAGGTTGCAACACAAGAGAGTTTCAACGAGAAGTCAACGAACCCAGTACCATTCTTCAATCCATTCAAACAACTATATATCTGTAGAGAGAGGGAGATAGAAGATTGCCTGAGGAGATTGGTACTTGTCGGGGTGGTAGACCTGGGCCCACTGGCGATACGCTTTTCGGATTTCTTCGTCGGAAGCTTCTGGCGATACGTGTAGCAGTGCGTATAACTCTCTCTTCCCCGCCCCGTTCTCTTCTCCTCCTTCCATTTTCTTCTTCTTCTTCTTCTTCTTCTGTTTATTCTAGAGTTGAGTTTGCTGCCAAGGCTAGCTTTCCGGAATGCTGTCGAGCGACGATCGTTTTAGATTTGGTTCCGATTAAAGATGAGAGCGAATTCGGGTTTCGGCCAGGGCCGTATTTGGAGATTTTGAGGGTTTTGGGGTCCTCAGTATTTGTGGGCTCTCGAATTTTTATTTATGCATTATAAACACGGCGTACTGTCAGCGGCGGAGCCACATGGGGCCTAGTGGGGACAGTTGGCCCCACTGGGCCACAGATTTTTTTTAAAAATTTATATTATTAAAAAATAATAATATTGAGGTCAGAAAAAAAAAAATTATAAGCCTATCTCTTAGGCCTCATTTTTTAAAAAGGCCCAGCTCAAGGGGAGTCAAGCCCACTGCCCACCCCATTAGGGCTCCCACTCCCAACTTCCTCCTCTTCCTTCTTTTTCACCCCCATTAACGGTAAATCTTGGCTCTGCACCTGCGTATTGTACTTCAATTATTTAAGAGAAAAATAAATGAAAAATTACGAGAGTTGAAATAATTGAAGCCGTCATCTTTGGCATTTAAAAAATATAAGTATGCGTGAAGTTTAAAATCATGTTGCAATTTCTTCAATTGTTAATTAATCTCAATTTAAAATCATGTATCCTTTGCCATGAATGAATTATTGAGTTGCACTAGATAACTATTCTTGTCTCAATACAATAATTAACATTTATTTGTTTTAAAAAAAATCTTATCAAGAAGTCGGCAAGCCTGATAAAAAACAATGAGTGTTGGGAGAGAGTCAATTTGTTGTCTGAGAAAATTTTCACGGAGGAAATGGTTTGCAAGGTAAAAGTAAGTTAAAAGCCATATAGAGATTTTATCTATGCAAACCATCTGATGTTTAAGTCAAAAAGTGAAGTCTGGATGTAGTGGAAAGTATGCAATAGTATGTTGTGTATTGTCGTGATCGAGTCAGGAGGAAGAGGGTTTCTTCTGGGTGAACTAGAGCTTTGAGCGCTTATAGGATGTCAAATGTTAGGTTGGAAAGGAAAAACTAGTTGAAAACGAGTCTAAAAGCCAAAAAAATGTCTCATAGAATAAGGGATAAAAAGATTCAAGAAGAAGGAAAAATATCCCTCCCCCCATATAAAGGTCGAGGGGTATTTATAGCGTTTGTGACTGGGACACGTGGCACCTATGCACAGGGGATGTGATGTTCTTCTGGTTGCAAGACAATGTTGCCCCAACCACATGATGTGACGTTGTCCTGTCACACAGTGTTGTCTCGAGGTTAAGCTTGAAAAAGTGCCTTCATGAGAAACCCCCTTAGAGGAATGGTCCCCCAAAGGAACAAGGGCCTGTCAAAGGTAGGCCACATTGTGCGAGACAACGTATGGTAAGGTTGTACAGGAGAATGGTCTTCCATGTCCTTCCCCAAGAGGTTGTCTCGATTGAAAAGATTATAGCGTGAGAGGTATTTATAAGAAACTGGGAGAACCCTCATGGGAGAACTACTTCCCCATGGACTACTTTTTCTCTGGGATAACTCCTTCCCGAAAAATATGATATAATAGTATTAACTCTGCAAGTTGGGTAACTTTGTAAAGGTTGTAAATGTTATTCTCTATGGGTCATTAAGATTTAAGGAAAATATTCATATTCATTAAATAATCGTGTAAAAAATATCTTTCTTACAGACACTAAGTGTTAAGCACTTACTTTGGACATTCAAATGTGCATGGATGAAATAAGTATTTTGAATGGATAAGAAAAACTCAAGAGTAAAAAGAGTAAAAGAAGATGAGTGTTCGTGTATTTTAATGTTATTTTAGGATTTTAGTAGATTTTTACATCATAGACTATGAGCCACTGGTGTTTACTTATGCATTGTCTTATAATTTTGCATGTAAAATGACATCGTATGTAGTTTATTTCTGTTTGTTCATATAGTTAAAACTTATGAGAGTCACCAATAGGTTTTCAAAGCTTTTTTAATCCTAAAAGTAGGATGTTTTGTAAAATGAACCATTTTAGATGGCTCGTAAACTCTTAGACTGTTACCATATGTGGTAAAGTTATCATTTCATAACTTGAAAATAGGGTCTCATTATCTTGTTTTTTATTTTTCCTTCATATGGGACTTTAATCTATATTTATACACAATTTATATTTATGCACAAAAGTATATTTTTTCAAAAAACTAAAATGTTCTATTGAACTTTGGGAGAAAGAATCACCTGAAAAGGACTTTCTATAATTAGTTATGTATTTTCTTATAAAGTTAGTCCAAAACACTAGAAATGACACACTATTGCACAATAGTTTAGTTCAATAATTTACTAGTACACTAGAAGATGTGTAAGAATATAAGAAAATTAAACATGATATTTTTGAAAGTCTAGTCTCTACAAAAATTTGTTTCCCCGCAATTTTAGTTGTGTGCAAAAAGTAATGATCTATTTCGTAGGACTACCTGGTATAGTCAATTTGTGAAATCACAACTAACTTTAAGTCAAATTTGGGAAGACCAAAACTTAATAAAGTCAACTAAATTTTGGATATGTCATAACTCATTGATAATCTTTCTAATGGTGTATGGTTCACATGAAGATATAGATATTTGATAAGTCAAATACTCAAAAGATTGAAATATGTTATGGTAAAAGCGAATCGTAAACAATCAATTTTATACAATTTTTTTGAAGAGTCAAATCGTATCTTTTTAGGTCAATATTTATATTTGAGGTAGACTTATGGGTGCTCTAGTTTTTGTAAAAAAAAAATAAAAAAATCATATTGATTTGCATGCTTTAAAATTTTAATTTTAATGGGATGTCAAATAATGACTATATAAAAAAAAGACCCAATAGATCTCTTAAGCTTAAAGATAGATCAAAGACGAGTATAGAGTAGTATATACGACTATAATTATAATACCATTTATGTTGGATCTAATCATATTTAAATGTATTGAAACTTTAATTTGCACCCATAATTAAGATATCTAGAGATGGATTAAGGTTAGGACTTTCTAGCAACATTTTTATAAACTTACTTGACTAGACGAAGAGGTGGCTTGTCTAAAATACTAGATGAGCTAAGGTAAAAAAAAAATAAAAAATAAAAAATGTAAGTTAAAGTAATTATTTTTTTCAAAAGAACAAAAATCCTCAATATATAATTTAATAACATGCTCAGGAGAATGGGATGTTAGGGAAATGGACAATAGTAGGAAATAACCATGGTAGCCATAAGAGCAAGACATAAGAGTAAGACGACATTATTGGCAGTGCTAGACCTAAGATTTTGGGGCCCTGAGGCAAAATGTAAAAATGGGCCCCAAATCGCAGCAACTAACCGCTGAAATTTGAAAGATTGAACTTGAAGGCTGAAGCAGATTTGAAACAGATATAAAATTTGAAGGCTTGAAGCAGATGCAGATCTAGCTAGCGAGGGCGAGCGACGGAGGGCGAGAGAGAGGCAGTGCGACGAAGCCACAGAGTGAGAGAAAGGCAGTGAGCAACGGAGAGAGAGCCACCACCACCGGCCACGAGGGCGAGGCGAGCTGGCGAGGGCGATCGAGCAGCGAGAAGCGAGAGAGCGAAGGGCGACTGGCGACGGAGTAGCGAGAGGAGAGAGAGGTAGCGAGCGACGGTTCAACAGAGCAGCGAAAGGGGAGAGTGAGGGCGAGCCACCGACGACGAGGGCGAATGGGAAGCCAGGAGTGACGAATGAAGCAAGAGAGGCAGCGAAAACGAGAGAGGAAGAAGGGCAGGGTGAAGCTTTGTAGAGAAGCTTTGCAGAGGGAGAGAGAAGGGGGTGGGCGGCTGGGCCTGGGCAGTGGGCCCTACAAGAGGGAGGTTTGGGCCCCTAAATAGTTAATAAATTGTTAATTTTTCATGGGCCCTGAAGCGGTTGTCTCATGGAAGGTCCGGCCCTGATTATTGGTCACATTATGTTGGCTAAAAAGGAGAGAATAAGGATATTTTTAAATTTTTAAAAAGTTAATCATAATTAAGGAATGAAAATGATAAAATGTTACAAGTATTTAGAATTTAAAGAAGATTTTTGTCACTTTCAAAAACATAGAGGTATTACTTATAGTTTCATTAAATTTTATGGGTGTGAGTTGTGATTATCCCGTAGTTTATAAGTATATCAAATTTTTTATTTTATTTTTCTTTTTGTGAACAATTGTTTTCCTTAATTCTTACCAAATCATTTTCATTTATTTTACTTTAAATTAGGACAAATTGAAGGGGAAAAATGCCTTGTAATTTCTTTTTTTTTTTTTTAGAATTTTAGTGAACTGAGTTAAGGATAAAAAATCTTTATATAATTAAAGAATGATTTAATTTGGGTTGATTAAGCATGAATTGAAATAGAAGTCTGAGCAACCCAAGTAAAGCACCTAACCCAAGATGGGCTATCAACCTAAAATGGGCACTAAGAGTAATACAAGCTGAGCTCATGCTTGGCTAGGGAATCCATTGGAGCAAGCATGGTACTTAGTGTAAAGCAATAACAACGGTCGAGTTTCCACTTGATTTAGACAAGAAAAAAAAAAAAAAAAAACTATGTTACATTGATTAGAAGGAGCATAAGGGAAAGGGCAAGCTACCCCAAGACCAAACATGAGAAAAAGGAGAGCTTACGTGGATGGACTTGTGGGTTAACTACTAGCGACCCTACCTCTTACCCCTTAGCTCTCATGATGATGGTTGGTTGATAACTCTATAAAAGGGGAAGGGGAGTGAAATCTTTCACATTTTGTCAATTTGTTGAGTGCTACAAGCAAAGCAAGAAATGAGGAGAATAGGAGAAAGAGAGAGAAGGCACGAGGGACTGGCACAACCAAGGGAGGGGGAGCAAGGGACCAAGAGATAAAGTGAGAGAGAGAGTGAGAGAGAGAAGAGGCACGAGGGACTGGCCCAACCAAGGGATGGGGATCAGGGGAGCAAGGGACCAAGAGATAAAGTGTGTGTGTGTGTGTGTGAGAGAGAGAGAGAGAGAGAGAGAGAGAGAAGAGGCATTGGGAGACCAGCCAAATAAAGGGACAGGGAGCAAGGCGCCATGGGAACAGGGGGAAAGGGAACGAGGGATCAATAGTTACCAAAGAATCTGTTATTTTTCACAAAATTTTTCTTAAACAAAGTGAGGGTTCATTGTTAATTTCAAAGTTACATACAATATGCTTAAATTAATTAAATGTTATGCATGGAAGTATACAATTCATATGCTGCATATGTTGACATTGCACTAAAGCAAAATTCTATTTTTTTTCTTTTAATATGTAAAAGAGAAAATATTAATAAAAAACATCAAACAATCGAGATTGTCTATGAGTAACTTGTGTAGCTCGTAGAATCATAAGACTTGACTTGCTAGCTAGTTCAAATGAATAATATGTTCATATATTTAAATTTCATATAATAAATTGCAAGCGTTCATTAGTCAAAAATTTGAAGCAATAAAAATGTGTTGAGAGATAATTTTATAGACATACTCTGTTAGCATATTATTATTACTGATTTTACGCTATAATTTGTAAACTACAAGTCTGTATAAATTTAATAAATTTTTCATTTGCCAACATTTTGAGATAATAATAATCATTTGAGGCATTATTTAGTATTTAGCATATTATTGTAATATTTATACTTTCCAAATTGTGAAATGTAATTTTTTTTATTTTGCAATAAATATAATATAATATATATAAGAAATAATAAAATCTTATAGTTCATCCATCAATCGTCGACGTTGGTTTTTTAAATCAAGCAGTTTGGAATAGTCGAGGTTTGAACTAATTTTATTAAGAATTAGCAATATGATGTAAATCATATACTCATTATAAATTTATCTAGCATGACTTATTTAACATATTTAATTTAAGCAAACACTAATATATGGTATATAACATTTTAATCTTATAAAGTCTAAAATTGTAAGAGAGTGATGAGTGGGAGGATGGCAGCAAGTACCGACTTCATCTCCATTTTGTTGTTGGTGTCAAAACAGGGGGGGGTTGGTGGTCTCCTTCCCTCCAACTCCAAGTCAAGTTAGCTTCTCATGGGGGTAGAAGGTGAGGTGCTTTGCACTGTGCCATGAAGCTTCCTTGCTTGCCAGTACGTGCCATGCCACGCTCTCCGCTTCGTTGATGCTCTACGCCACTTGTAATAACAAATTAAACTTGGGCACTTCAAGATCAAGACTTGCCGTATAATTCCCATTTCTCTAATAATTTTATCTTGCTTTTGGTGGGGGTGCCGTAAGTTGGCATAAAAATAGAATCTTGTCTTATTGAAGGAGCAATTTTATTATTTACAGCCGCTGATTATTATTGTTGTTGATGTGAAAAAAGCTTTCCCGTATAGAAGTGGGTTGTATATATAGGTATGGTATTTGGTATTTACTACTGTCCGTACGTACAAAAACCGCGCTCCCTGTCTCTGTGCGACACGACACGACACTTCGCTATCCGAGCCGAGCCCTGACTCTCTGCCTTCTCTCTCTATTTCATTCTGCTTGCGTTCCTCGGGAGGCACGGTGGGGGCGGATACATTTGAACGGAGAGAATCGGCTTCCCGGCGACGCTAGTCAGCATTTTCCCGCTGGAAGAGTTTGGGATTGTTGGAGAAAGAGCACAATGCTTGTGAAAGGAAACGCTTGGATGAGATTCTGGCGGTGAGCGCACTTCGAGGATTGTGATTTTGATTGTTTGCAGGGGAGGGAGAGAGAGAGAGAGAGAGAGATGAGAGAGAGATTGAGGATTTTGTTGTCGTTTTTGTTGTTGACGGCGATGGCGGTGGTGCTGGGGTTATCAGTTGCGGCGGGGAGCGAAGCGAGGGGGTTTCGGAGGAACGCGTACGCAACGATGATGTACGTGGGGACGCCGAGGGACTACGAGTACTACGTGGCGACACGTGTGATGATTAGATCTCTGGCCGGCCTTGGCGTCGACGCCGATCTCGTCGTCATTGCCTCCCTCGACGTTCCTCTCCGTTGGCTCCAAGCTCTGTAAGTTGTTTGATTGGGATTCCCTTTGCCTTCTTTTTCCTTTTTGCCTTTCTAGAATGGGCTTCGTTGCTACAGTATTTTTTTTTTTTTAAATCTGGGCTTGGGCATGCCTGCTAATTGCTCGTTTTGTTATCCAGTTAGTTCAGTGATTTTGAGATTCCTCAACTCGCACGAGTTGGTCACGCCAACACTCGTGGACGTGTGGTCTTTTGTGAGGTTTGAGTTGGTAAAAGGGCATATTTTTTCTCCACTTAGAAGAAAAAAAAAAAAAAAGGAAGAAGAAGAAGAACAGGACATCTTTAAGGGTCTAAGAGAGCTTTCTTTTCTTCTCTCTTTTTTTTGGTCATCGAGGCTTGTTAAGCTAGAGAGATACGAATAGAACAGCAAACTTTAACCAAGAAGAAGTGGCAAATTTAGTTTTATTAATTCATGAGGGAGAAAATATTCCACCTACGCCTCTTGCGGTTTCAGTTTGGGTCATCATTTTCACAGACATCTATATCTGGTTTACTTTTGGTATTTTAGGTCCGTGAAAAATGAAAGTAAATTGGGACTAAAAATACCAAAATTAAAACCGCAACGGACCCAACGGGCCCTTGATCTAACTGAAGCGATTGTTTGGAAACGAAACTGATCATATGGATATGAAAAACCAAAAGTAAATCGCAGGGATTATTTGTAAAATGGCCCAAATCACATGGGGTCTGGGTGAAGTATACCCAGTGATAGGCTTATGTAAAAACTTTTGTAAACTAGCAATTTGGTTAAGAATATGTAACAATTGTACAAGTAGAAGTAATGTTTCAAGTGCGGTTTGGCAAAGTTTTCGGTTTTGGTTTTCATGTTTTTGAGTTTTTAGTTTTCATTTTTATTTAAATGAAAACTCAAGTCATTTAACATGTGGCTTGATAACTTTGATTTGTTTTTAGTTTTGTGTTTATTTTTTTATTTTTTTCTTTTCCCTTCCCTATCCTCCCGTGAAGAACTAGAGTCCCCATAGGAGTTGTTGTTGGCTGCTCTAGTTGCTCGAAGAAAAAAATGAAAACGAAATGGAAATATGAAAACACTTTTTTCCTGTTTTCATCTTTTTGAGAAAGTTTTTATTAATCCAAAAAATGAAAATGATTGATTGCTTATTTCTATTTGTTAGGGGATAAGTCAAAACACATAAATAAATTCTGTAATACTCGCACAATATTGAAATAAGAAACACATAGATTTAAAGTGGCTGCCCTTGCTTTCACTTGAAAGAGTAGCACACTTCGTTTTTTTTTCTCAGTAATAAGTAGCACAAATTCATTATGTCAAATATGGATTACAAATGATTGCATTTCTAATTTTATTTTTTCTTCTGTGGCTGCACATTCACGTTAACATATTCATCTCTATTACACTCATATTTTGCACACAGTGGAGCTAAAGCTCAGCATTTTGCACTAGTCAACAAGGTTGGTCTTATAGTTTTATAAATTTTTCCTTTTAGTTTTGATGAAATCTTATTGTCACATAAAATGTTAGATGCACTTTTCCATTTTAACTATTTTGCCTTAATTCTATTGGTAACGTCCTCATCAATCTGACAATCTCCCTATCTTTTTGAATGATTGATCCAAAATATCTACATTAATTTTTTCTTTGTATTACTTGATTTTCCAGTTTTACCACAACATCTGCAATCAGTTTTAATTGTACTTAAACCTGTGGATTATAAAGTGTCACTCCATATCCTAAACTCAGTATTCATGTCTTCTTTTGTGTCATCCACCAACACAATGTAACTGCAAATAATATGCTAAGGCATTTATGCTTGGATAAGTTTTGTGAGTTCATCCTTTGGTAGGGCAAATGGGTAAGGACTTAAAATAGATCCTTGATGTAATCCAATTGTAGTTGGAAAAACCTCAATATCTTCTTTACATGTTCTGATAAGTGTTTTTGCTGCATGATACATGTCTTTAATAACCTCTACACAAGCAATTTAGACTCCTTTATTCTCTAAACTCTTCATAAATCTTCTCTAGGAACTTTATTATAAACTTTTTCCACTATAAACACCATATGTAAATCCTTTTGCTTATCTCTATAGCTTCCCAAACACAATTACTATAGTTGTATTTCTTTTTTATTTTTAGAAAATGTTTGTGAAATTTGTTGTTATGCTTGCTTTGGCTCCAAATTGTGTTGTATTATTATTTTAAAAGATATTGGTAAACAAAAATAAACAAATTTCATATGTATATAAAGTATTATATTATTAGTTTCTGAAGGAATCTATGAAAGAGATCATTGGATATTAACAAATAAACAAACATAAGTAATGAATTGAACATTAATCATGCAATTAAAGCTTTAAGCCTCCAAGTTTACAAGTTTCTTACATCCACCATGCTTGCACATTTGGTGTCGGAACATTTTGGACCTTGAAAATATCAATTTTTGTCTCATTGAGCACCTTGAGATCTTGTGAACATATAGGAATGAGGTGTACAGTCCATTGTCAAGATGAGTAACTTTCACCAGATTTTTGTTAGTTCAAGTGTTCTTGATTGATCTTGAAATGAGCAAATCAAGTGAAGGATGATCACCTTCAAAAAGCAGCAACCCTTGATAGTAGTCAAGATCCTAGTGGTGTTCATAAGTCTGAAACACACTGAGTTGCAGATGATCTTGGCTTTCTAGTGATCCATCCCCTTAATAAGGGCTGAGTTACTCTCATAAGCTACAAACTAATGAGTAAACATCCCCTCTCCAATGCAAATTGAGCAATTGATGTGGGGGGCACCAATTTTATAGTAAAGACAGCTTCAGTCTAGGAGGGCTTTTCAGTATCCTTGCCTGCTTGAGAAAGGATGGCCATTGTGGTAGTGAACCACAATGGCTCAACCACAATGGCTAGGGCAAGACAGCGGGGACAAGCTTGTCCAAGCTGGTCTTCAGTGCAACAGGACTTCAGAAGATTGCTTGCAGATTAGACAAGTAGGGAGTGACAAGTTTGGAGCTGGAACTCCTTTCCCAATACTTGAAGGAATACAAGGAGATGGACTGGTACAAGCCATCAGTTGCTCAGAAAGAAAGCTTAAAGAAGAACTAATGCAGGATTTTTTTGCGAGAGCTTCAGAATGTAAGGGAATTCTGAGTGAGCTCTTATAGAAACAAATTCTTTGTAGTTTCTTGAAATGTGCAACCCTTTTCATGGGGTCCCCAGAAGGTGGGAAATATGAAATTTTAAAGGTCCTGGAGACCTAACTGCTCAAATGCCAGAAGTTCACTTTAAGTGCATCTAATGTGTAACTGCCTCAGTGCCCAATGCAAACACATACATGTAGGACTGTGACCCACTTGCCTAGGTCCAAAACCTTAGCATCCTTTCTCTTGGATGATGTAGTCCCTCCTTTAACTGCATAAGTGAAGCAGGCAAAGTTCCTTTGGCAGTTAGAATCCCGAGGAGGGATTCCAAAGTGCTCCTTCTCTTCTAGGACTACCGGGGTCTGGTGGTTTGGTGGCTGGAGGCTAGAGGCTTGTCACAGATATGATCCCTCTATGAACCCATGCCAATAACCAGTTTGAGAAAGAGACCTGGAATATCCGAACACATCCCCACACAAAGGCTGGCTCTCTCACCTAGCATTTTGAAACTTTCCCCAGTTATATCACAGATTCTGTAAGATGTTTTAGCAGCCCATACCTGATTCTTGTGTGAGGATTGTTAGGTCTTTTCTACCATTACCTATGAATAGGTAGATGGGTGTCATTGGATGTTGACCTGCTGTCATTCTGCACAGCCTGTTTTAGAATGCTTTAGTTTTTCTCCATCCCCATAATCTGCGGTGGCACCATGCCCATGATTAGTGGTATCCCAACCTCCTACTGTACCTCAGGGTACCAACCACTGAACATCGGTAGTTTGACAATTGCTGAAAGAAGATTTAGATGCCACTCAGTGTTCTTGTGCCAGTTAACTTATTAGCTTTCTTTCATGTTACTTTTCTACTGTAGAAACTTATTTTTATGTAGGATCATACTGAAATTTCACTTGCATCTGATTTACATGTAATGTTGGACATTTGAAAAGTATGGATGACGAGCATGTAGAATGGTAATAGGAATTTTGCTGCCCTTTTGCCACCATTCTTCAAGTGTTGAACTTGTTTTTTTTGTTGTGCTTTTCCCCCAAGACACTGATGTCTAATCCCTTCTCGTGCACTAAAACTATGTCCATAACTTCAACTTTAAATGGTTCTTATCAAAATATGATACTGGTTTCAGGATGCCCAATTGATGGCCATGTTTGCCAGTGGCCACAGTACATATACCAGATGGTAAAATATCGAGGGCTAAGAAAGAATTTCAAACAAAACCTTGTGCAGAAGAGGCCATCTTGTTTATGGATGCAGCTTTAGTTAGATTTCCTTGTCTCACTAGCAGCTTCAGGCCCTCCACATCCATAATCAATTTGAAGATGCTGTTACCTGCCTCTTGACTGGCTTCATAATCTAAGCTAGCTCTTAGATAAGTAGCATTAGTAATCTTGATGTCTATAATTTATGCAATTACTGCCTAAAAAAGCTTCCAATAAGAATATGTTCCCATTATAAGCACACAAGAGCTTGCACACCCCACACATGATTTGCTTGAAGCAAATCACGATGAAATTGTGATGTTCAATCCTTTTCACTAGTTTCAAATTGTAATACATGTGCCATATAGGGACCTAATCTGATAATATCTTGACACTATTGATTTGAGAATATGTATCATTCATTTTGGATGTTTCCTAAAATGCTTAAATACATAAAGAAAAAGAAAATGATGTTTCTTTGAATGTTAAAAATCAATTGGAAGTTTCCACTCTGGATTTCAGGGAACAGGAAGATGGGGCAAGGGTGGTGAGGGTGGAGAATCTGAATAATCCATATGAGAGTCAACCCAATTTTGACATGAGATTCAAGTTAACGATGAACAAACTCTATGCATGGAGCCTAGTGGACTATGACAGGGTGGTTATGCTTGATTCTGACAACCTCTTCCTCCGAAAAACAGATGAGTTATTCCAGTGTGGCCAGTTTTGTGCAGTTTTCATTAATCCCTGCATCTTCCATACTGGCCTTTTTGTACTACAGGTAAAATCTACCTCTTGCTTATTTTTGTTAGAGATTTCCTTCTAGTGGTTTTCATGAAGATGACGGCTTTACTCAAATTTTACTTGGTAAAAATCATGTTCTAGGTGTTGCTGCTTGGAGATGCTATCTCTGTCAATTATGGTTCCTAATACAATTTCTCACAGTTTCTTGTTAAATGTCTTGAGAAATAAAGGGGAAGAAAAATTAAACGCAAAAAGAGTCAGTTTTTTTTAATTTTTTTTTTTTTTTTTTAAGAAATGACTTAAACTGGATATGGGCCTAGCTTCTGTACTAGAGCTGGTACTTCCTGATTCAGTCTACCCATCTAGCCTCCCCAAGTGAATTTGTTACTTAAGAACACACACTCAATCGAGATATTTGCCATACCAGCTGAGCAGATTGAATGTTGTCTTCTGGGTGGCCGAATGTTGTGGCTCAGCATGGGGTATCATTTGTGGGAGGGATGGATTGCGCATGTTATTCTGGGTTATGGTTTTCTAGAATCATGCTAGGCTGCATCTAGATGATTCAATCCTTAGTTGATTTTCCACGCATACAAATACCACTTTCTTTATAGGAGTTGTGATTTTTTTTTGGTATTCTTGTGGATATGGAATTGCAGCCATCAATTGAGGTGTTCAAGGATATGCTGCATGAGCTGGAGATTGGGAGAAGCAACCCAGATGGTGCTGACCAAGGTTTTATTGGAAGTTATTTTCCAGATTTGCTTGATCAACCAATGTTCCATCCACCTGTCAATGGTACCAAGCTTGAAGGACAATACAGACTTCCATTGGGATATCAAATGGATGCCTCATACTACTGTAAGTAATGCAATTCTATTTGAAGTTTTCTCATTTTCTTCTTTTAACTCATGTAGGAAATCTGACTTCATGTGTGAAGTTCTCCACCTTTTTGGTTTTGGAGACTGACTGTGGTTGTCTCATAATATCTTTGATCATATTCTCATTCCAGATCTTAGGCTCCGATGGAGTGTACCATGTGGGCCTAACAGCGTGATTACATTCCCAGGCGCGCCATGGTTGAAGCCATGGTATTGGTGGTCATGGCCTGTATTGCCACTAGGCCTGCAATGGCATGAAAGACGTCATCAAACTCTTGGGTAAATTCAAATACCTTAGCTCTATATTACTGCAAATAGAGAGAGTAAATAATCTGGCTGACAGTTTTGTTTCTGAGAAATCCTTTAGATGCTAACCAGTTCAAACGTTAGATAGTAAGAAACTAAAAGGAAAAAGGTGGTCATTACAACACTTACATTTTGTCTTTATGCTTGCTAGCTCAGATTTAAAGAAAAAGTAAAAGTGTTCATTCCAGCACTTAATTTTTCCCAACACTTGCTAAGCTTATTAGCAACAATCAGGTTTCCTACATGCATGCTGCTTGCTGTCAGATTTTGGGAAGGAAGAAATCTTTCAAATTGTGGTGTTCAGTCCAAGATTCTTTGTAATACCTTTCTTGTTTTTATTTTTCCAAGACTGTAGTTTGCCTTCTACATTCTTCGTATGGTGGCAAGCCAAAAAAAAAAAAGAATGAAGAAAATAAATAATGAATATAAAAACAACATACCAAGCTTTCATGTCAGCTAGGAGGGGAGGGAAACAATTTCGGAATTGTTTTTCTGCAAAATATTTCCTAGTTCTTGGAGAATTTTGTCGGTTAGTGCTTGCATCCAGGAGCTTTTACAATGCTTTTCTAACCACCAATCCTAGTTTTGCTGTACAACTTGCATTATCTTAACAATTCTATTCCTTTGTGTATTTCGACAGTTATAGTGCAGAGATACCTGTTCTGCTGATCCATTCAATATTTTACATTGGAATAGTTGCTGCTTCATGTCTAGCTCGGCCAAGCCTTTCTAAGCTCTGTTACCACCGGGCAGGCAAGAGCATCTCTTTGATACAAGTCGGTCTCAAGTTGATAGCTATATCATCCATTCTTGGAGCCTATATACTCCCGTTCTTCCTAATTCCTCACACAGTTCATCCACTACTTGGCTGGAGTCTTTACCTGCTAGGTGCTTTCGCACTTTCTTCCATTGCAGTCAACACCTTTCTGCTTCCATATCTGGCAGTTCTAGTGCCCTGGCTTGGGATTATCGGGGTGCTTTTGGTTATGGCATGCCCTTGGTACCCCAATGGTGTTGTGAGAGCTCTAGCTGTGTTCGCTTATGCCTTCTGCTGTGCACCTGTAGTCTGGGCTTCATTTGTTAAGATTATGTCCTGCCTTCAACTTTCACTGGAAAGGGAAGCCTTCTTGCCGAGGTTGGGTGAATCTGCACCGCCTCCTGGGTACAAGCTGTGCTAAGTTACAACTTACAAGCAAGTTCATTACAATTTCAACTGCTTGGTAAAAGGGGTTCCCTGAAGAACTTTCATGGTTCGTAGAGCTCTGCTTGTTTATGCTGGGGAGAAAGTGAGAAGGAAAGAGAAGGGAAAGAAAATTTTGTATGGGCTGCCCCTCCTTTACATCTTTTCTTCACAGGGTTAGAGAGGCCGGCCTTTTGCTCTCCCATTGCATATAATTAACCATACGGTGCCTATGAGGTTTCTTCATATTGCAGTGGAGAAACTGCTCTAGTTTTAGATTTTATTATGAATTTGTCATTGTAATTGGAACAAATTATACCAGTGATTTTAACACTACAATGTGTTACCCATTGTAGTGTTGGTTTGCTATAGCACATTTGATTTCTTTCTTATTTGAGAATTATCAATCAAATTTAACTCACAGTTCTCTCTTGATCAACCGTGTGATGATATGTAATGTAAAGTAAGATGGAGGAGGCTGCCATGTACATGTTAAATTTTTATTTAGAAATTTTGTCAAACGTAGGTCTGCTCAGGAGGAGGATTTGAGACGCCCGCGCACACACACGTGTATATATATATATATAAAAGTAGGATTGGGCGTTGAATTTTATTATAGCAATTAAAAGATCTGAATCATGGAAAGAGAGATTATCAACAATCATCATATATAAAGGAAAGCTCATCTTTAGCTCCAAGAAAGAGAAAAACGAACTTTCTCTGGTTAAAGTGAGTCATAATTGTAAAGATGTTCCCATATCACATCATTGTTGTGGCAATCGTCTTGACAAACAGCTGTGTCAACATGAATTCTAATCGTAATCTAATTGATGAGCCTACCAGCAGCTACTCAGCCTGTGATGCCATCATAGCAGTTGTTGGGTTCTTCTTATTTGAATCAAAATCAAGGATTATTCTACGCTGCGGGATGTGCTTAGAGACGGGTTTACCGAATGGGGTCAAAAAGATTCAAATACCCTTGCCTAACCTTCACCTCTCTCCTCTCCCTTCTCCCATAGTCGCGTGTCTAGTCTTCGTCTCCCTCCTCCCTCCCTTCTCTCATGGCCGCTCAACCGTCGTGTCTCACCTAGCTAATCGTCGCTGGAGACAAGGAGAGGCGAGGAGTGAAGGTCGGTGATCGCGCGGCCATGAAAGAAGAGAGAGAGGAGGGAGGTGAGGGTTGGACGCACGACCATGGGAGAGAGGAGAGAGGCGAGGGTTGGGCTAGGCTATGCAATGCCATCATTGCAAATTTATATTTTGGACGAGAGTATTTTGGTCTTTTTAACTCAATTCTGTTAGTCTCTCATTGAGGCTTTCTAGCCTTATAGTAGAACTCCAAAATCAAAGAGGTAGACAGCAATGAAATTGTGATACATGTCATCGTAGCAAGTGGCGGAGCCACATGTTGGCCAGCTGGGGCCTTGGCCCCAGCTGGTTTTTTTATTTTTTTATATATATTAGTATGAATAATTATAATTTTTATAATTTGGTCAGGACTAAAATTAGTCCTTGGCCCGGACTAAAATTCTTCCTTGGCTCCGCCACTGATCGTAGCTTTAGAATCCATTCAAAAGGCCCCTTTTCCAATGCATCAAACTTTGCTGTGACTAATCCCAATTGTGCTGGTAGTTTCCAGCTTCGTTTGCAGTTCAATCATCTGTTAGACCTCTTTCTTCAGCTCCTTTAATAAGGAGTCTCCTCCGTTGTTTATGACTTTGAGATTGTTTCCATCTCTTTGCTTGCCGCCATGGAAGATGCAGATACATCTAAAAGACGAGTTCCATTTGAAGCATTGATGCTTATCTCAGCGCAAAATCCCTTAAATTTTGTCTAACCTCAATAAGAAAGTAACTTATCATTATTATTTTTGCAAAATATAAAAGATATCTTCCAAGAAAAATGACTAATCTAACAAAGAAGAATGAAAACCAGAGCACCAACTAACTACGGGAATGTGAAGAAAATGATTGTTGTTTGCTTTAGTGGGAGCTACCCAAGTAATAAATTTGTTTGCTTTAAGAAACTTCATAATGAATTAAGATGAGACATAATAAAATTAGAGTCACATTTATTAAAAATTAAATATAGAAGAGTAAATTTTATAAATTATCTTTCAGATTTGTCTAATATTGCACCTAACACCCATGTATTTTCATAAATGTTACTCCCTTCCCTTCCTGTTAATAGATTGCCTACATTAACCATTTTGCCTATATATTTAAACCATCTCTCTCTCTCTCTCTCTCTCTCTCTCTCTCTCTCTCTCTCTCTTTCTCCATAATTGGATTGCAACATTAATGTATAAAGTACTGAAGGAATTGAATGCTGCCAGAGCCAGGATACAAAGCTACGAACGCAACCAGAGAGAGGTTTTGTAGTTGCAATACAGCACTGAGATTCCAAATGTAAAAGAAAATTTCACATCTTTTAGCAATTACCAGTAAAAGGGGGCATTATAATGCTGAAAAAGAACAAGTTGAACCACGTTCAAAGGTCCAACAACGGAGAATATCACTGCCTTTCTAGAGGAATATAACCAGACAGGTCTTTTTTGTGCAAATAAAAAATGAAAACTACACATTTTTAGGTACAACTCCTCTAGAAGTTTCATTGCTGTAATTTCCAGGATCTACAAAGAAGCGTGTCATCTTAACCATCAGATCAATGGAACGCTTTCCATGAACTCAAATCATGACTTCAATAAGCCGCCACAACTCTAGAAGAACCAAAAATAAGCAAACAATTGCGTGTACTATGGTTGTATCAGTTCAGGCATGCTATTCCAGAATCCGAAAGAAGTTCTATCAGCAAAGTTGTCCCATATGGATTGACATGCCAGCTCAGCAAATAAAGAGAGAAAATATGATTTCAGCAATATAACTGGACCTAAAAGACCTTCCAGGAACCAAGAACCAAAATTTATTTAAAACTAAAGCAACTGCTATCTCTGTGCAGCCACATGATTTTGCTTGGTTTCTGTTAAAACTAAAGCAGCTTGCTGCTGAAATTCAGGTACATTTGTCTGGCCATCAAAACCAGTACCAGCCCCTAATGCTTGATGGTTGGGATTTTGTTGAAATCCGGAACTAATACTTGCCGCTGAAAGTGCTTTGTGGTGAGATTGGGGAGGTATGTTGGACCGAGGAGGATATGCGCCCTGAGAACCATATAAAACTTGCTGAGGTCCCTGAGGTAGGAGTAATGTCTGGGTAAGAGGATTAGGAGGGTAAAGAGCCTGAAGCCCCACACGATCATACATGGCTTGGTGATCTTCATATTTTTTAAGCTTAGAAATGTGCTTTTTTCCAGAGAGATGGCGGTCAAAAACCTCCTGTGTGTCGCACTTGACATTACACAAGTCACAAATTAAAGGTATCACCACTTTGGGTTTAGGCGGCTCTGCTACCCGTCTTGGTGCATCAACAGTTTTCATGCGCTTCCCACCACGACCACCTCTCATCTTGCGCTTCATTCCACGTCTCTGGTCGTTAAAACTATTTGGCCAAGGCTTCCTTCCTAGCACATCAGATTGCTCTGCTACAGGATTTTCAGGCTGTTCTGCTCTATCATTTTGTTGTTCAGTTTCCAGTTTGTTTTCACCGTTGGCAGATTCAGTGGTCAAATTTTCTGGCAAGGTTTGCTGCTTGTCTTCAACATCCTGAGTATGCAAAAGTAAAAGATTGGATTCGGCAATATTATTTGGCTCGTGATGTGTTTCAGAGACAGATTTGCCAGCTCTTTGCAGCTTCTCAAGTTTTTGCATGTTCTTTTTATGTCGCTTTCCATTCTTGTGCTGCTCAAGGATTTCCAGGCTGGTGCAATCAACTCTACACAGATCACAATGTGCAGCTTGTGAAGGTTGTCTGTTAGAAGCTTTGTTCCCCTGTTTTGGTGCAGATATCTGAGTTGCTTTAGGTTCCACCTGATCATTACCTGTAGGTTCTGCCTCTTCTTCACCCAAACTTGCCTGCACTTGAGGAGAATGAGGTTTTGGCTGTGAAGATGATGACACATTATTTGGTGGAAACTGCCCTGGCATGACCCTTACCTGACCACGTCCTCTTCCACGGAACGGTGGTCCAGTGCCAACTGACCTAGGTGGGCGATTGCCAAAATTCCCCAGGCCATTGCCCCTGAATGGCCTGCCACCCCTTCTACCACCACCCCTATGCAAAGATGGACCAACCTGCAAGATAATCTCAAAGCATTTCATAAATATAATACTTGGAGTAAAGATAGATGTACAATTTGTTAGGAAGAAAAGCCAGATATCAGATCAGAAATTGACTAAACAAAGAACCAGATAATACACATATCTACGTACATGAGATGAATTTTACAGCTTCACTAACAAAAATGCTGGATCACGAATATTTAAAGAGACCACTCCTCTGTCATTAGGTTGCTGCTGATCAACAGGAAAATAGTGAATCAAATAAAAATTGATAAGAATTGACCCTGCAAATTTGAAGCATGAGTTATAGCTACAGGTTCTCTAGCCTTGGTTGCAGGAGATATTCTCTCCACAATCCTTAGGATGTAGATGACTTACCATGATAACTCCAAATAGTATCAGTTATAAATATATTTTGAACATGAAGTGCAACAAATTCCTTCTACAGATCAGACTAATTGCTCAATGCTCAACTCATTTGTCACAGGTAAATATCCTTTGGACAAAAAGTAAAAGAACTGAAATAAGCTTAAAATTCTTGAAAGCTTACTTGAAGATTTATTGAATCCGAGAGAAGCTATTTATACAAGTTACAAGCCACTTTATCCCCTAGAAAATAGGAGTAAATTCAAACTACTTTATCCCCTAAAAAATAGGAGTAAATTCAAACTTAAAAAACTGTAACCAACGTTCAAATTAGGCTATCTCTTATCTTCTGGATTTAAACTTCAAAACTTGAATTCCTTCCTTGATTCTTGGAGCTTTATCCATCTACCAAACTTCCTTTTAAATCTTCATCTTATCCAAGTACCTTATCCACCTTTTTAAACATTGAATTCCTTAATCTCACCCAACACTCTCCCTGAAGCTGAGAAATAAATACATGTCATTCCCCGCTTGCCAATTAATGCTTCGAAACCTGGTCTTGCCATGGCTTTTGTAAATACATCAGCTACTTGACTGCTTGTGGGAATATAGGATAGATTAATTCCTCCTTCCTCAATCTCTTTTTTTATAAAATTTCGATCTATTCTCACATGTTTCATGCGATCATGCTGAACCAGATTCTTTACAATGCTAATTGCTGATTTACTATCACTATATACCTTTGTTTGTTGTGATAAAGGTATCTGCAAGTCTTCCATCAGCCTCTCTAACCAAATCACTTCACAAATTCCTTGAGCTATAGCTCAGAATTCGGCTTCAGCATTGCTGCAAGCAACCACTGATTGCTTCTTGCTCCTCCATGTAACCACATTTTCCCATAGCTTGGTACAATAATCGAAAGTTGACCGGCTGTTCTTGATAGAACTTGCCCAATCTGCATCAACAAAGCCTTCAATTCCCCTCTCCTCAATTTTCTGAAATAATAATCCCTTTTTAGGTGTCCTTTTGAGATATCTTAGAACATGAAAAACAACATTCATATGCTTTTGAGTAGGAGAATACATGTATTAACAAATTACACTTACTGCATAGGCTATGTCTAGCCTTGTAAGTGATAAATAGATTCACCTCCCAACCAACCTTTGGTATTTTTCCTTTTCTTCTGGGGTATCATCATTGTTTTCTCCAGACTTCCAACCTTTGTCTAAGGCGGTTCCAACAGGTCTACATGCCATCATTCCTGTGTCTTTCAATAGATCAATTATACATTTTTTTGGTGAGAGGAATAGACCTTTGCTCCGAGCCACCTCCATTCCTAGGAAATATCTCATTGTTCCTAGGTCTTTGACTTCAAATTTAGCCCTCAATTGCTTCTTCAAGTTTTCAATTTCTTATATATCATCCCATGTCACAATAATATCATCAACATAGACAATTAGTATAATTTTCCTTCTATTTTCTGTGTGTTTTATAAACAAAATATGGTCTACTTGTCCTTATTTAAACCTTAACCAGTTTAAGGTCATGCTGAATTTCTTGAACCAAGCCCTTGGTGACTGCTTTAACCCATATAGAGACCTCTTAAGTTTCCAGACTTTTCCACTGTCAACTTCATGTTCAAACCTTGGGGGAATCTTCATATATATTTCCTCATCCAAATCACCATTAAGAAAGACATTTTTAATATCAAATTGAAATAAAGGCCATTCTAAATTAACAGCAATAGAGTAATACCCGGATAGAATTAAGCTTAGCCACGGGAGCAAAAATCTCTTCATAGTCAATCCCATAGATTTGTGTAAACCCTTGGCCACCAAACGAGCCTTGTATCTCTCAACACTCTCATCTGCATAATGTTTCACTATAAATACCCACTTACATCCAATTACCTTCTTGTTTGAAGGCAGTTTCACAATATCCCAAGTATTATTTCCAACCTAGGCATGCATTTCTTCCATAACAACAGCCTTACACTTATGATTCTTCATAGCACATTGAATATTTTTGGGGATTTCAATGCTATCAATTCTTGCAACGAACCCCCTGAACTGAGGAGACAATTTTGTACAGGTCAAATGATTAGAAATAGGGTACTTGACACATGATCTTACCCCTTCTTGTAGTGCTATAGGAACAACCCAATTCAAATCATCCACCCTTGTAGTAGTGCTGTTAGTGTTGTCAACAGTGCTACCCTCAGATGGACCAACATCTAGAAGTGATGGTTGCCTGTGTTGAGATTCTTGATGACCTTTAGGTTGTCTGGAATAGACTAGTAGAGGGCTATCAACTGATGGATTTGGAGGAGGATGAGTGGTAGGGACTGTAATCTCAGGCTTAGAGGTAATAGGAGAGGAAGGAGAAGAATTAAGGGCATGAGGAGGAGCATGAGGATCAAGGGAATCAGAGGAGATAGGATTCGTCAGTATGTTGTCAGGAGTTGATGCTGCGGATGCTCCCCCTTGAGAACATACTGGCAGTGTAGGAAGAAAAATGAGAGGATCACACTTTGGACTATTAGTCTCCTCTAGAGAAGAGGTTGGAGGATAGAACGGACGGTCCTCAAAGAATGTGGCATTAGAGGACACAAATAATTTTCGGGTGGAAGGACAACAACACTTGTATCCTTTTTGGGAAAGAGAGTACCTAACAAAGATACACTTCAAGTGCTTTGGGTTCTAATTTGGTTTGAGAGAGATTAGTGTTGTGAAGGTACATAGTACACCCAAACACCTTAGGAGCAATTGAAGATAGAAGATGAGCATTTGGATATAGATCACAAGGGGTATTGAGAGGAGTTCTAAAGTGCAGGGTTTTAGAGGGAAGTCGATTGATTAAATAAGCAGCTGTGAGAAGAGCTTTCCCCCGACAGGAATGAGGAACATTGGTAGTAAACATCATAACTCGAGCCACTTCTAGCAGGTGTATTTTTTTTTTCAGCCACACTATTTTGTTGAGGTCTGTATGGACATGAGCTTTGATAAAAAATACTATGTTCAGACAAGTAGTTAGTAAAATCATGAGAGAAATACTTTTGGCCATTATCAGTTCGAAGGATATGAATAGAAGTTTGAAACACATTCAAAATGAATTTGTGAAACCTTTTGAAAATGTTGTTGGCCTTTGATTTTTCCTTCATAAGATAAACCCAGCAAGTTCTAGTATGATCATCAATGAATGTTATGAATCATCTAGAACTAAAGATATTGAAATGCTTAGAAGAACCCCAAATATCACTATGGATCAAATGAAATGGTTTAGATGGTTTATAGGACTGAATACGATGATGAGAACGAGGCTACTTTGCAAGAGTCTGCTCACATGAAAAAAATTGTTCTTCATTGATGAAAATGTGAGGATACAAGGATTTAAGGTAGGAAAAACTAGGGTATCCTAAATGTTTATACCATAATGAAGTATTGGCATTAGTTGTTACATTTAGGACAAACTTATTTGTTGAAGGATTTGGACCATTCTCTGCCATATAGTAAAGGCCATCCCTAGCCTTAGCACTACCAATCATTATCCCCGAATCTTGGTCCTAAAATAGACAATAGGATTGGAAAAAAATTACACTGTAATTCATATATTTTGTGATTCTACTGATTGATAGTAAATTGCACTGTAATCCCAACACATGTAGGACAAATTTCAATTTTAGTTTTGAAACACACACTGTTCCAAACTCCAAGGCAAAAGAGGTTGTGCCATCAGCCATAGAAATATCAATAGAAGTTAGCAAGGTGTCTTTTCAGTAATTGAATTAGCAGAACTTGACATATGGTCAAGTTCTGCTCCAATATCCACTATCCACTATCCACACATTCTTAGGAAGCTTTCTTGAAATTAGAAGTAATGAGAATTACCTTGTAAGGCTATGGAAGCTGTTGGCTGAGGATTAGGAGAACTTGAGGGATTTGTACCTTGATTTAGCAGCCTGTACAGGGCTTGGATCTGCTCTTTTGATAAGTTTAGATTTGAGCTATTCCCGGTTTCAGTAGAGACCTCAACAACATAGGTTGATCTTGTGGTTTCCCTCTTGTTTCGTGGCTTCCAATTAGCTGGTTTGCCATGAATCTTCCAGCATGTCTCTTTTGTATGGTAAGGCCTTTTACAACTGCTTTTCCTTCCCTTGATTCTTTGACAAAGTTTCCCCCTGTTTGACAGTGGCAAGAGAAGAATTCTGATGGTTTAGGATAGGGTCATTTTGTTGGTGAAGCATTACCTTTCGTCTGCTTTCTTCTCTCCTTCCCCCTGTTTGACAGTGTCATTTTCCTTTGATTACAAGCAACACCAATTGAAACCATTCTCTAAAATTACCCCCATTCAACTTATGTCAAGTAATCTATAGAAGATGGTTATTAATGGGATTTGTAGAGAAATTTGGTGATGGAGAGCTAGGGGAACTTGTGGCTGATGCTTTGGTTAAGGTTGGGTTTGTTTGAGCTTCAACCATGATTTTGTAAACAGCCTAGACTTCAATGTTGTTTGTGACTGGAGCAAGGCCTTGATACCACGAAATAAGCTTAAAATTCTTGAAAACTTACTTAAAGATTTATTGAATCCGAGAGAAGCTATTTATACAAGTTACATGCCACTTTATCCCCTAGAAAATAGGAGTAAATTCAAACTACTTTATCCCCTAAAAAGTAGGAGTAAATTCAAACTTAAAAAACTGTAACTAACATTCAAATCAGGCTCTCTGTTATCTTTTGGATTTAAACTTCAAAACTTGAATTCCTTTCTTGATTCTTGGAGCTTTATCCATCTACCAAACTTCCTTTTAAATCTTCATCTTATCCAACCACCTTATCCCCCTTTTTAAACTTTGAATTCCTTAATCTCGTCCAACAAGAACAACACACCAAGCCTTATTCCTAGTGTGAAGGACGAATACATGGATTTTAGCTCCCCAATCATCTCCATATGTAACCATATCTTCAATAAGCCCATTATCATAATCCATGCCTGCCTAACCCCTGCTTGGAATGAAAGAATTCCATAAATTTTTGTGGAATTCATTTCCAATTCTAATTTTTTACGCATGGAATGAAAAATGTTATGGAATTCAACTACACTAAACCAAATTTCATCAAAATAGGTGGAAATAGAAATGAATTCCACGACTTTTGGATAAAATGTGTTTGTGGACAAAAATATTGCCCTTCTCTCCCCCCACCACCAACCTTCATCTCCATCATCGTCATCGACGCCGATCCTCACCACTCTAAAGTCACTATCAAGGATTATAAATCAAATCTTTTTGGGTATAATTTTGCTCCAACTCTTTATTTTATTTTTATTTAGTTTTATTTAAATTATTAAATATAATATATTTAGTCAATTCCTAATTCCAGAATTAATTTTAAAATTTAATAGACATGTATTAAATTTGTATATGTGTTAATAGATATAAAAAAACTGGATATATGTTCTTTGTCTCTTTTTTTTTATAAGAGTTGTTTTTTTCCTCTACTTTAACAAGGTTATTTTAGGAAGTATTGAAACAAGCTTTTGAATAACTGAAAGCTTGAATTAAAATTCTATCGATGCATGGGAATATATATATATATACAACTTAGCTTCTAATCTTTCTCCTATAATTTAGGAGAAGATATAAGCTATCTACTCCCTAGAAAATAGGAGAATTATCTCCTAAAACTTAGGAAATAAATTTGAACTTATACAACAAAATCTACAACTTAAAATACAATTTTTAAACTCAAGAATTATCTATCTTGAACCGCAACAGCTTCTTGATAATCTTCACCCATTCTCCGATTCCTCTTTTCAACTTTAAATCTTCCTTCAAGTTTTCCAACACTTCCCCTCAAACTGGAGAATAGATACAAGTCATTCCCAACTTGCCAATTAATAACTCAAACCTTGGTCTTGCAACAACTTTTGTGAAGACACTAGCTACTTGATCAGTGGTAGGAATGTAGGATAAGTTGATTCCTCCTCCTTCAATTTCTCTCTTTATAAAACTTCCATCAATTCTTACATATTTCATCCGGTCATGTTGAACCAGATTCTTCACAATGCTAATAGCAAATTTGCTATCACTATATACCTTTGTTAGTTGAGATAAAGGTATTCCCAAGTCTTCCATCATCATTTCCAATCAAATTACTTCACATATCCCTTGAGCAATGGCACGGAATTCAGCCTCAGCACTGCTGCGAGCCACCACAAATTGCTTTTTGCTTCTCCAAGTAACCACATTACCCCACAACTTGGTGCAATAACCTGAGGTTGACCTGCTGTCTTCACGAGAACCAGCCCAATCAGCATCCATAAAACATTCAATTCTTCTTTCATCAGTTTTCTAGAACATCAGCCCCTTCCCAGGTGTCCCCTTGAGCTATCTTAGAACATGAAACATTGCATTCATGTGTTTGGGAATGCATGTATTGACTTACTTTACTTACTGCATAGGCTATGTTCGACCTTGTAAGTGATAAATAAATTAATCTACCAACCAATCTTTGGTACCTTTCTTTTTCTACAGGAGTGTCCTCCTTTTTTTCAACATTTCAGCCCTTTTCTATGGGAATACTAGCTGGTCTGCATGCTAACATTCCAGTCTCTTTTAGCAAATTGAGTGTGTACTTCCTTTGAGAGATGAAAATTCCTTCTTTACTCCTAGCCACTTCTATTCCTAGGAAGTATCTCATGACTCCTAGGTCCTTTACTTCAAATTCAGTCCTCAATTGCCTCTTCAAGTTTTCAATTTCCTATAAGTCATCTCCTGTCACAATAATATCATCAACATAAACAATTAGTATGGCCTTTTTTTTTTTTTTTTCTGTGGATTTTATAAACAGGGTATGGTCAGCTTGTCCTTGCTTATATCCCAAGCGATTGAGGGTCATGCTAAATTTCTTGAACCAAGTCCTTGGGGATTGCTTTAATCCATATAGGAATTTCTTCAATTTGCACACATTTGCACTGCCAATTTCTTGTTCAAATCCTAGGAAAATTCTCATATATATCTCATCATCCAACTCACCATTCAAAAAAGCACTTTTAAAATCAAATTGCTGTAGAGGCCAATCAAGAATAATAGCAAGGGAAAGTAATACCCGAATTGAGTTAAGTTTGGCCACAGGAGCAAAAATCTCCTCATAGTCAATCCCATATGTTTGTGTAAACCCTTGTGTAACCAATCTTGCCTCGTGTCTCTCAAAACTTCCATCGACATTATGCTTCACTGTGAAAACCCACCTACAAGTCTACAACCAACTACCCTTTTGTTTGAAGGTAGTTTAATGATCTCCAAGTATTATTTTTCACCAAGGCACTCAGCTCCTCCATAGCTGCAGCTTTCCACTTGGGGTCGTTCATAGCCTCTTGAATATTCCTTGGAACTACAATGCTGTCAATACTTGTAACAAATCCTTTGTACGGAGGGGATAATTTAGCATAAGTAGTTAGACATAGGATACTTGACACATGATGTTATCCCTTTCCTTAGAGCAATCAACACAACCCAATCCAAATTATCACTGCTGGTAAGCTCACTTTCAATGTTGTTTTCTGATAGACCAGCATTTGAAAGTGATGATTGGTTTTGCTGAGCCTTAGGATGGCCCTTAGGGCATCTAGAATACACCTATAGAGGATTTCTAGCTGTTGAATATGGAATAGGGACATGAGTTTCAACTGCAACATCTAGCTGTGAGGAAGAATTACGAGAAATTGGTTGTGAAGTTAGATGATCTGCCATTTTACTATTAGAATTAGTAGGCGATGAGGCAGGAGATGCTCCCCTTTGAGAGCATAAGGGTAGAGGGGAATCAAGAGGAGGAAAGAAAGAAGGAGAAGACTTTGGGAAAGGTGGAAGCTCAGGAACTGGAATTGGAGAGGCATAAAATGGGTGCTTTTCATAGAATGTTACATCAGTGGAGACCAAGATATGTCGTTTGAGAGGGTTATAGCATTTATATCCTTTTTGGGTGGAACAGTACCCAATAAAGATGCATGGGAGAGCCTTGGGATCCAATTTGGTATGGTTGAGATTATTGTTGTGCACATACACAGTGTAGCCAAAAATTTTTGGAAGAGAGTGCAAGAGGCTAGTAGTTGGGTAGATAGAACAAATGACAGCAAGAGGAGTCTAAAACTTTAGGGTTTTTGAGGGGAGTCTATTAATCAAATATGCAGCTATAAGGACTGCTTCCCCCCCCCATAGAAATGTCGGACATAGGTGGTGAACATCATTGCTTGAGTCACTTCTAGGAGATGGCGTTTTTTCCTTTCCGCCACACCGTTTTGTTGTGGTGTGTATGGACAAGAGCTTTGAAGTAGGATGCCATGTTCGGATAGATAATTGAAAAGGTCATTGGAGAAATATTTCCGACCATTATCAATACGAAGAATTTGGATGGAAGTTTGAAACATATTCAATATGAGTTTGTGAAATTTCTTGAAAATGTTACAAGCTTCAGATTTTTTCCTCACAAGGTATACCTAACAAGCCCTAAAATGATTATCAATAAAGGTTATAAACCATTTAGAACTAGAAATATTAGGGGTTTTAGATGGTCTCCAAATATCACTATGAATTAAGTGGAATGGTTTGGATGGCATATAGGGTTGAATTGAATAAGGAGACCAAGTTTGTTTGGCAATGGTACATTGCTCACATGAGTAAGTTTGATTTTTATTAATGAAAAAATGTGGATACAAGAACTTGAGATAAGGAAAACTTGGGTGACCCCTAACCGATTATGCCACAATAAAACCTTGGCATCGGTTGTGGCAGTCAAACCGGCCTTATTTGTGGAAGAAATAACCCTATCCTCTGTCATGTAATAAAGCCCATCCTTAGCTTTAGAACTGCCAATCATCCTCCCTGATGCTTGGTCCTAAAATAAGCAATATGATGGAAAGAAGGTCACATAGCAATTCATATCTTGGGTAATCTTATGGACTGACAGTAAATTGCATCTTAAACTAGGTACATATAGGATTGATTTAAGTTTTAAACCATAAATATAAACTATTCCATGTCCTTTGGCTGGAGAAGTAGTACCATTAGCCATTGAAATATCTATAGGATTGCAGCAAGGAGTGTATTCTATCATGGAAAGGGCTGAGTAGGCCATATGGTCGGATGCACCCGTATCCACTATTCAAATATTCTTAGAGAATTTGCTAGAATTTAGAGAATAGTGGAGATTACCTTGTACAGAAGTACCTATCGTAGGAGGACTTGAGGAGGATGTACCTTGGTTTAGCAGCTTAAATAAGGTCTAAATCTGCTCCTCTAACAAGTTAAGGTTGGTATTATTTCCTGCTTCCTTAGGTGCATCAGCTATGTAGGCAATCCTTCCAATCTCCTTTCCTCTAGGCTTCTAGTTAGCTGGTTTTCCATGAATTTTTCAACACGTTTCTTTGGTATGATATGGCCTTTTAGAGTGGTCACACCACTGCTTCTCTTGTTCTATATTCCTTGGTTGACTCTTTTCTTGTTTAAAACTTGTTGAAACAGAATTCTAGTGATTTAAAGGGGACTCACCTTGCTGATTTAGCATTACCTTTCTTCGGCTTTCCTCCCTCCACACCTCAGCAAAGACTTCTCAGAGTGAAGGCAGAAGCTTTGTACCCAAGATTCTGTCTCTAACTTCATCCAAATAATGGTCAAGACCATATAGAAAATCAAACACACGATCCTTCTCAATCATCTTACTATACTTTGTACTATCCGTCGGGCATTCCCAATTAATGGTGTAGTATAGATCCATCTCATGCCAAAGTTCAACCAAGAAATTGAAGTAATCAGTAACATTTATGTTAAGATTAGGAGCTCTTAGAAACCCAATTCAACACTCTAGTTTGCCAATCTCTCCACTACTCACCCGAAAATCAACCCACAACAGATTATATAAAACTGGAAATGAAAAACAACAATAAAATTAAAGTAAAAGAGTAATCAAACCAAACAATAGGCGCTGATTTATCCTGGTTCAGATTACAATATGCAATCCTACATCCAGCCTTGATCCCAAGAGCCAAATCCACTAGAAACCGCTTGAACAAGATTATAAAAACACTTTTTTCTCTCTCACACAAGTTCACTGCCCTCACACAAGAGAATACAAAGACAAACTTTCCCTCTAAACCTTTCTCTTTCTCGGCAATCTCACTTGCATACAGAGAAAACAATTGGAATAATTGTTATGTCCGACTTTCAGCCCCCTCGCCTCCTATTTATAAACAATAGGGGCGATAATTACAAAGTTAACTATTTAGCCTATACAAAGACTAAAATATCCCTCATAATATAACATCTAAGTTAACAAATCTAACTTAGAAAAAATCCATTCGCACTTTATCTTCATTCTAATAGGTTCTATTCTTCATCTTCTAGAAATAATTTTCCATGCAAAAACCCAACAATTTAAATTACCTTGTTGTGTGGTCCTGATTGCAGATCTGATCTAAAAACACTAGGATGAGTTCTCCGAATCTAAGTACATGTAGTCAATTAAATCCCAGATTTCCTTTGCGATTTTGTAGAATAGGTAAGTCCTACTTATTCTAGGTTCCATCAAATTGATCAGCCAAGCCATTATGGTTGAGTTCTTTGCTTCCCAAGTCCCATAATTGGATGATGTGCTTGGTGGAAGAGGTATAGAGTCGGTTAAGTAACCAGCTTTGCCTTTTCCCTTGATCAACAACATTACCGACTGATACCATTCCCTAAAGTTACTCTCATTCAACTTATGGTGAGTAATCTGTATGGGAAGGTGATCAATTGGGTTGCTGGAAAGATTTGGTGCAGAATTGGGAGGAGGATTTCTTGGAGAGCTTGTGGCTGAAGCCTCGGTTAGGGTAGGATTAAGTTGGGTATCAGCCATTGGTGAAGTAGGGCAAGAACGGAAAAACCGAATAGAGACTGCTTTAGGATCGAAGAGCAGACTCTGGTACAAGCTTTTCAATAACTGAAACTTGAATTAAAATTCTATAGACGTGTGGGAATATATATATATATATACAACCTAGTTTCTAATCTTTCTCCTATAATTTAGGAGAAGATATAAGCTATCTACTCCCTACAAACTAGGAGAATTATCTCCTAAAACTTAGGAAATAAATTCGAACTTGTACAACAAAATCTACAACTTAAAATACAATTTTTAAACTCAAGAATTATCTATCTTGAACCGCAACAGCTTCTTGATAATCTTCACCCATTCTCCAGTTCCTCTCTTCAACTTTAAATCTTCCTTCGAGTTTTCCAACAAGCATGAGCAAATGAAACTTCAATTTCAGATTCATTCCAAACATAAGTTTGTGAAATTCAATTGAATGTGAAATTCAATTGAATTCCACATTTTAAGTTGTCATTCCAAACATAATAAATTCATTTGTAAATGAATTCTATATAGAATACATTGCAAAAAAATTCCAAACTTTGAGATTCATTCATTCCAAACAAACCCTAAGAAGTTCTTACCAATTTTTTCATGGTCTTGCCTTATCTCTATTGCTACCAATTTCTTCCATTCCATCTACTTTTTTCATAAGAACATTTATCGGTCTTCTTTTTACATGACCAAATTATCTTAATTGTTGTCAGGGCCCAAGGGTTTACTAGGGCTAAAATAGTAATTAGCCTATTTTACATGTATTCTCCTCTTGTTGTATTTTTTGTTAATTTGTTATTTTTTGTAGAGTAGCTATATAAAGCTACTAAAGTCTGTTGGTAGGAGATGTTTTAGAATGACAATTGAATTTCAGCTTTCCCTCTCATCAATTCCCTCCCGTTTCCCTCTGGTTTCTCTCTAATCTCTCCTTTTCACTGTTCTGTTTGCAACTCTCCCTCATTTTTGTCTATTATCTCCCCCATTTCTATCCAATTCTCCCTCGATTCCTTCTGGTCTTGGTCTTAATTCCCTCGGATTCTTTCGAATTCCAATCCAAACCCTAGGCTAAACTTTAGACACATGACAATTTGGTATCAGAGCAATTGTTCCTCAGCTATTAATTTCCAACAGTTATTGGCGTGAATTCTGAATTGACTTGAAGATAAAAGAAACATATCGAAATAGAGCCGATTGAACCACAGGAAGCTGATTCTCGGCTGATTGATTTCTGATGGTTGCTACAATGTGTGGTTTATGAAGGCGATCGCAGTGGTCCTCAACTGCTACAATGCGCACTTCAGGAAGGCAAACTCAAAAGGGAAGTCAAGTGATTGTGAATCTTCGGTGATTGTTGTTTAGAGGCAGATTTTGGAGATTTTTGAGCGGCTAGATCCTGCAAACTTTTTAGCAGCTGGTCCACAGTCACTACAAGGTGATAACGGTGAATTAGTGAGGAGGATGCAGGGGAGAAGTAATTCCAAAGACGGATTCTGTTGAAGAGGCAAATTCCTTCGACTTCTCTTGCTCCTTGATTGTTTACAATCTAAGTTGTTCATTGTTGTCAATTTCAGGTGAATTCTAAGACTGCATCAAACCAGAGCCGATTAGGTCACGGAGAGTATTGAATTCAAGATGTACAAAGCGGCTATTCCTTGGCCTTCAACTTGTCCTGCTCGTGAGATTTCTACCATGGCTGATAGCGCACATGTGAAACAATTTGAGTCTCAATTGTAACAGAAGAATGCTATAGTTTTAGTTGGATACAACAGAAATCATGAGAAGTTTAGCCAGAATCATGAGACATGGGAAACGAAATTTTATAATAAGTTTAGTCAAATGCGCAAGGAAACAAGCAGTGTAATACACAAAATGTGCGAGGAAATAGGCCATGTGATACGCAAGCAAATGCAGGAGCTTTTCATAATGCTATCTAAGGAGCATGAATTTAATATTCCCATTGAATTCTTCTATAAGTTAGTAGGAGATGCTTCAAATGATTATCTTAGAAGTTCTGACCAAGAGATGATTGATTCAGACAATCAATCATTAGGATTGAATGACGATAACAGAGAGCTCTTGAAGAAGGAAATAGTTGAAAGTGAGCCTCTAGAATATTCCGGCAAACAAAAAGAAAAAGACGTTGAATTACCTACATTGGGTTAGGAAATTCCAGCTGAAAAATCAGTCAATGGCAAGGAAGTTGGTGTTGGAGTCCTTTTGCAGGATTCTGATATATAGGAATCTGAGGAACAAACTGAAGTGAACCAGTTAATGGTAACTCAAGATTCCAGAGATGGAGAGGGATTGGATAAGGAGATTCGTGTAGACCACATTTTACAAGGGCAGGATGCTGATGATTCAGGTGATATGCAGGCTATAAATTAGATTGGAAATGAGAATTGCTATGAAGATAGCTTTCATGCATCTGATATTTTGGATAGGGATATTGATTTATCCAATAATTCAGCTATAAATCATATTGGGAATGAAGGTTGTGACGAAGGCCATGTTTCTGCCATTGAGGAACCTGTGGAACTTTCTCATCCCTTTCTATGCAATCAGTATGTCCAGACAAGAAGGGCAGTTGCAGAAATTGACACTGGGACACCATTTGAGGAGAAATTTGTTGAAGATCAATCTTGGGTGTACGACAACGAGTAGGAAACAACTCGGGAGGAAGAATTTTATGTTGTTTTATTTGTTCAAATTCTAGTTGGTGAGTTGCAGACTTGCAGTATCAGATTAGCTCTTGACTGGCAAAGAAATTTGAGTCCCTTACTATTATTGGAAATGGTATGATTGGAGATATATCCTCAATTGAGATATCTTTCAATATTGTGAAGGTAAGTGGGTTAGATAAGGAAATATGGAAGCTACTTGTAATTGGAGGACTACTACGGAAAAGAACTGAAGCAGGCTTTACGGTTGGAAACAAGGTTCTACATGAGTTGGATAATTCAATTTTTCAAGGAAGGTTATGATACTTTGTGCCAGTAAAGCAAAACACTGCTCTGGAGATGTTAGAGTATGGCTTCAACAAATAAATCTCCATCGAGATTTCATCTAAGGGAAACAACTAAAGGAGCTAAAAGTTATGCTGTGGAGAACAAAACTCTTGCCGTTTTGTTTATTCTCATTCCAACTAACCAATTAGGATTTTTGTCTACTGTAATGAAGGATGGAGTGATGACTCGAATTAATGTTGCAACAACTCCTAGTTCTGCTGCTCTCAGACAATTTTTGTTTGGGTATCCAAAATAAGTCTAAATTACTCAATCGTTGCATCTGCAGGTTATTGTAGATATTTTTGTAGTAGAGAATGGCCGTTAGTTTGTCTGGAATACATTAATTGCAGCTATGGATGCATGTCTGTCATCCTTACTTGTATTAGATGGTGATGAACTATTAAAGGAAGTCACGGGCACAGTTAGACATTCCTTTGGACTCCAAATAGCCAAGATCGAAGGAGAGGAGATGGGGAAAATTAGTGTGAACAACACTTGGCAGGTTTTAGCTGCTAATTACGACAACTAGAGAGTGGTTGCTTTTGGTTTTGTTTCAGCCGATGAGTCCAAGAGAGCTATTGACAATATGTTAGGCTTACAAAAGTTTTTCAAGATTGCACCATCCAAGCTGTGGAAAAGAAGGAAAAAACATATTGGAAGCTGTGGAGGGTTGGCGTTTATTGGGGACAAGAAATGTTTTACGCGGGGGGGGGGGGGGGGGGGGGGGGGGAGGGACTATCAGGACCCAAGAGGGGCTAAAATAGTCATTAGCCTATTTTACATTTTACTTGTATCTTCCTCTTCTTGTATTTTTCTGTTAGTTTGTTATTTTCTGTAAAGTAGCTATATAAAGCTATTGAAGTTTGTTGGTAGGAGATGTTTTAGAATGATAATTGAATTTTAGCTTTCCCTCTCATCAATTCCCTCCCGTTTCCGTCTGGTTTCTCTCTAATCTCTCCCTTTCTTTGTTCTATCTGCAACTCTCCCTCACGTATGTCCATTATCTCTCCCATTTATGTCCAATTCTCCCTCCAATCCTTCTGTTCTTGGTCTTAATTCCCTCAAATTCTTCCAAATTCCAATCCAAACCCTAGGCTAAACCCTAGGTACATGACAATTGTCTCTCACATCTTTGGTAGGAGCAACTCCAACCTTATCACGGAAAACTTTATTTCAATTTTTTTTTTTCTTGTATGGCCACATACTTATGTTAACACCCTCATCCCTATTACAATTATATTTTGCAAGTGTTGGTGCATGATTTCTCAAATTCTATGCCATAAAATAGAGCTAATCTTATAAGTTATAACCATTCAATAAAACCCTCTTGTTCGCTTTAAAAGTATTTTATTTGAACTGATATTTAGAAGAAAGATTAATATTATGTGCCTTCAAGAGATGAGATAGGTAGGGAAAAAAGCAAAAACTTTGTCAGAAAATGGATATAAAATATGGTACACAGGAAATGATCGAGCAAAAAATGGAGTGGGGATCATTATGGATAAAAGCTTAGTAGATGAGGTAGTGGATGTAAAGAGAATAGGAGATAGGATTATTATGGTGAAAGTTATTCTAGAAAGAATGACTATGAATATCTTTAGTACATATGCACCACAAGCGGGGTTAGGTGAAGAAATAAAAGTAAAATTCTAGGAGGACCTAGAGGGACTCATACAAATGATACCAAGAGGAGAGAAAGTGATTATAGGAGGTGACTTAAATGCTCACGTGGGTAGAGACAGAAACGGCTATAGAGAGGTACATGGAGGGTATGGATTCGGGAAAATTAATAATGAGGGTAAGTCTATTCTAGATTTTGCAATGGCATATGGGCTCATCATAACCAATACTAGGTTCAAAAAACGGGACGAACACTTAATTACATATAAAAATGTCACATCAAGCACCCAAATAAATTACTTCCTCATGAGACAAGAGGATCGGGTATGTTGTAGGGATTGTAAGGTGATACCGGAAGAGTGTTTGACTACTCAACATAGACTTCTAGTACTTGACGTCCAAGTAAGAAATTGGAAGAGAAAAAATCACATAAAACAAAATCCAAGAATCAGGTGGTGGGATTTAAAAGGGGAGAAACAACTAATCTTCAAAGAAAAATTAAGGGGTAGAAGAGAATGGAATGGAGAAGGACAGACAAACTAAATGTGGAGAGAAATGGCTAATGCCCTGAGAAACACAGCAAAGGTAGTGCTTGGAGAGACAAATGGTAGAGCCCCTAACCTTAAGGAGTCTTGGTGGTGGAATGAAGAAGTGCAATTGAAAATTAAAAATAAGAAAAATTGCTATAAGGCTGTATATCAGTGCAATAATGAAGAAAATTAAAAAAATTATAAAGAATCAAAAAAGGCAGCAAAAAAAGCTGTTAGTGAAGGAAGATCAAAAGTATACGAGAATCTATATAAACGACTTGATACAAAAGATGGAGAAAGGGATATATATAGATTAGCTAAAGCAAGAGAAAGAAAAACAAGGGATTTAAATCGAGTGAAATGCATAAAAGATGAAAATAAAAATGTATTAGTGAATGAGGGAGCGATTAAGGAGAGATGGAAGGAGTATTTCACAAAATTATTCAATGATGATGGCGACACAAGAGTTAGGTTGGGACATCTTAGTAACTCCGAAGGGAACGCAAGCTATACATTTTATCGACGCATAAGTCCAAATGAAATAAGGCAAGTATTAAAAAAGATGAAAAATCATAAGGCAGTGGGACCGAATAATATACCAATAGAAGCATGGAAATGCATGGGAGAAGAGGATATCTCCTGGCTAACGAAATTATTTAACGTGATTCTTAAATCAAAAAAGAGGCCAAATGAGTGGAGGAAGAGTACTTTAGTCCCTATATATAAGAACAAATGAGATGTTCAAAACTGTGAAAATTACAAAGGAATTAAGTTAATGAGCCATACCATGAAACTCTGGGAGAGAGTAATAGAGCAGAGGTTCATAAAAGAAACAGAGGTCTCAAAAAATCAGTTTGGTTTCATGCCCGGTAGGTCAACAATGAAAGCTATATATCTACTGAGACGCCTAATGAAAAGGTATCGGGATCATCAGAAGGACCTACATATAGTGTTTATAGATCTAGAAAAGACCTATGATAGGGTCCCTAGAGAAGTATTATGGAGGGTTTTAGAGAAGAAAGGAGTCCGAATAGCCTATATACAAGCCCTTAAAGACATGTATCATAGTGTAGAGACAAGGGTCAGAACATGCGGAGGGGATACTGAACCGTTTAAAATTACAATAGGATTGCATCAAGGTTCTGCACTAAGTCCATACTTATTTGCTTTAGTAATGGATGAACTCACTAAAGATATTCAGACAGAGGTGCCATGGTGTATGCTATTTGCAGGCGACATAGTGTTGGTGGATAAAACAAAAGAAGGAGTGAACACTAAGCTTGAGTTATGGAGAAATAATTTAGAATCTAAGGGATTTAAATTAAGCAGAAAAAAAACATAATATATGGAATGTAAATTTAGTAAGAATGCAAGAGTGGAGGATGTTATAATAAAATTGGAAGACCAAATCTTACAAAGAAAAGACCATTTTCGATATTTGGGATCAGTGATTCAAAAAGATGGAGAAATTCACGAGGATGTCACACATAGAATTAAGGCAAGTTGGCTAAAATGGAGAAATGCATCGAAGGTGTTACGTAATGGTAAAATCCCATTAAAATTGAAAGGAAAATTCTATAGGACAGCTATAAGACCAGTTTTGTTGTACGGCTCAGAATGTTGGGCAGTAAAATACCAACATGAACAAAAGACGAGTGTAGCGGAGATGAGGATGTTAAGATGGATGTGCGGCCATACAAGAAAAGATAAAATTAGAAATGAAGTTATTCGTAATAAGATAGGAGTAGTGCCAATTGAGGAGAAGATGAGAGAGACTAGACTAAGATGGTTTGGTCATGTGAGAAGGAGACTAAGAGACGCTCTTGTGAGAAGAGTTGATGAAATTGAACAATTAATCAAAAAAAGAGGTAGAGGTAGACCTAAGAAGACTTTGAGGGAGACATTAAAGTTTGATATGAAGTGTATGGATCTCAATGAAGATATGACAAAAGATAAAAATACATGGAAGTCTAGAATTCATGTAGCCGACCCCACATAGTGGGATAAAGGCTAGATATGTTGTTGTTGTTGTTGGCTTGATTTTCAGGTCTCACCATAATATCCTTTGCCCTTCTACTTTTACTAAACTTACATTCCATATATTTTGTTTTCGGATAGTGCTAACCATTGCCTTTAAGGAGCATTAAATAGACTTTTTTTTTTTTTTGGACTCGCCATTTATTATACCTCCTTTTTAGGTCTAAACATTTTCTATTGGTTGGTTTTATTGTAGTAAATGCATTTTTTAGTTCCAACTAGTAAAAAATGTTTAGACCTAAAATTGAGATGTAATAAACACACATTGCCTAAAAAAGATGTGTATTTAATGCTCTCTAACCTTTGCCTGGTTAGCATTACCCTTGGTTTTTTAGATCAACTCAACTTGAAGCGAATATCTTTAATAGAAAGAGCAACAAATTCTTTGTTTTATTGTTAAGTGCAACAAATTCCTTCTAAACATCAGAATAACGCCCAATGGTCAAACTCATTTGTTACAAGGATTAGCTACTTGGGAACAAATACATCACTTCCATTCCCAACTCAAAGTCTTTTCCAGTCTAGGTTATTCACAGTACGTTAATCACAGAGAACACTCCCTCCTTTTCTTGAGCTCAGTAATGTGCATTTCCCCTTACTATCAAGAACGTAATAAGCACTTCATGCCCCACAAACTAGTACCCCAGATCTAATGAAATGGATGACAATACAATTTATTGTTTCTAGACATCTATTAATATTCAACCCTTTTATTTGTTACAAATAGATGGGTTGTGAGATTTCCAAGGTGTCCCATACTGAAATACTCTTGTCCAAGTGGCAAGTGCAGACAGCAATAGATCTCTACTTTTAATTTTTTCTACCAAACACACCAACATTTCTGCAATGATGTCATATTGTGTTGGACATGGCACTCACTGGACACCCCTAAGAATGGTTCGCAGTTAGCACTCATTGTTTATCAGTTAAACTTGGCAGTCACCAATTGTTGGATATGGCATTCATTGGACAGTCCTGACTGACAATTGTTGGACATGGCACTCATTGGTCAATTAGTGGAAACTTGGCAGTCACTTAGAATTTTTTTTTCCTTTTTGGTGTTTATCAGTTAAACGAGTTAGAACCATATTATAAGTTTGAAAATGTTTAAGACAAACGATAAAATAACGTAGATTTATATGGTAGTCCTCCCTTAAAACTTTTACTTTCACGAATCCAGTAAAAAATCCAGAATCCAGTTGAACATATGAAAACCAATAATTAAATTATCAAAATATACATCAAACACATTACGCAAGATAATTTGAGAGTTCCAAACTATATAAAAAAAAAAAAAAAAGTAACAAATCTGTACGTTATGTGCAAAAATGTCATGGATAAAAGGAACAGAAAAGTAAATAGCTAATAATCAAGACTGACCAATGCTAAATTAAAAGAAAGCAAATCAACCTACTCAGATGGTTATAAATGATAGCATAAAGCCACAAAACAGTTATCAGACAAAAACTAATCACATATAGCACAACTCTGATCAAACGAAGTGTACCCGCAGATCAAACAGCTCCTGTCCATGATGTGTCGGTCCTTGAGCCGTAAATTGACCCCCTCCAACCCCCCCACCCAATCCCACCATTGCAAGCGCCCTCTCTGCGGCCTCCATAGTCCCCGCGAACTGCGTCAGCTGTGAAAGCGCCGCCACAGCAGCAGCCGCGGCCGGATTCAGTCCCGGCGGGACCGGGTACGCCGGGTTCTGCCCCCCAAGCTGCAGCGGCAAATACCCATTTTGCCCTTGCCCTAATGCCCCGCCGGCCTCGGCCATCTGCGGCGCTGGCTGGCCTTCGGGCTGCAAATTCTGGTGATGTTGCGCTTGCTGCTGATACGCATTGCCGTAATCGGGATGGTAATAAGCGTAATCATGTTGTTGCTGTTGCAGATTGTGGGAATATTGCAGCGATTGTTGCGGGTCTTGGTACTGGTAATAAGCATAATAGGATTGATTGTATTCTTGAACCTGGGCAGGATCGTAGGCTTGCGAAGCGTGTTCTTGAATTTGCTGCTGCTGCTGTCGTTGAAGTTGATGTTCTTGGAACAATTGCTGGAGATGTTGAAGCTGCTGCCGCTGGTCTTCTGGGAGCGATGACAAATCCATGCTTTTCCGATTGGCTTTAGCAATCAGAGGAGAAATTAGGGTTTCGGAATGATGATTTCTTCAGCTACGCCATCCTTCATTCCTTTCCCCTTCCTTTCCAGCCTTCTAGGGCGAAATCGAGATGAGGGCGAAATGCAAATTAATTTATCGGATAAATTCATTAACTATTTTTGGAGAAAGGCCAAATTACAAAGGGACAGGGACCTCTAATTAATCTATTATCTGGAAATTAATAGCAAAAATACCCCTAATTATCATAATTATTAAAATTAGTTGTTCCATTTATTAATTATTAGACCATCGTACCTCATATTATACTTTATCATACCTATGTTGTATAGAAACGACTTCGACTATTTTTTTATTTTTAAAATATTTTTTATTTTTATTTCAAACTCTATTTATATTTAATTTTTAAAAAAATATTTATTTTTACATTTCCGTTTTGTATAAAAAAACATTTTTCGTTTTCGCATAACCTAGTATATATCATACTGGGAATGCTATTTATACATAATTTATTATATTTTATAATTTTACTTGCAATACCCCCTCAAATCAAGTATCAAGCATATAAATTAAATTAATTAAGTCATATTTAACCATTAATTCCCACCATACCCAAACAATACAATGATCTCTAATAGGAATCTAAATTAATTAATATTTAATCATTCTCACCATAATATCTAACGCTAAAATATAATTTATTTTTCCACCGAGACATATGATATAATGCTAAATCATTTTGGCCAAAATACCAAAATATAAACTAATAAATCTAACATTGTCTAACGATCCAAATCGTCTCGTTAATTACAATTAACACTATTTTCTGTGTGATTATGTTTGTAACAAAAAGGATCTTTTTTCATATATGCTATCTATTTACCATTTTCAAGACTATAATTAACAAATTTTCTTAATAATTCTAAAGAAAATTCAATTAAAAAATAAGTATAAAATTAAATACAAAAAAAATAACAGATTCCGTACACTAAAAATGCCCTTTTAAGAGCCCTCCTCCGAAAACGAGTATATTGAAGTGTGAATATGGACATAGATAGCCCATTAACCAACCCCTTATCCATGACCATGACTCTGCCTTATTTCAAGGTATCACAATGTATTATCACTGCACCACCGCACTTTTCTCATTCTTGGGCTTTTACAGTTCTTTTTTATGTACATATTTCACTGATTACAATTAACCGAAACCATATTATTAAAAATATCAAGACAAGAGCCTTTTCTCCACATCGTATTCCTCACTTTCTCCGATGGAGAAACCTTCTTTCCCTTTTGCCCACAGAAACAAGTAGAGGCCGGTGAACATGAGGAGCATACCGCCAAGGCTGCACCCAGAGTTCAATCCACAATATAAGAATTCCAACAAAGTGGAAAGTTTTGTAGGTACCATATAAAAACTAGTTGGTAACACAATCAATGAGCCGATGACCACGGGATATAGATTTTTACGTGCTTATATGACATGATGTGTGTGATTTATAAGTTATTACATGTGTTGTGTTGGGTGAATTTAATCGATATATATTGGAATGAGAATGGTTGATTGGCCAAGTGATTAATTAATACCTTCCTAGAGACAGAAGCCCCCCAACTGTGAAGCAGGATATGATGACTGAGACTACAGTTGCGATGGGACTAAACATGGACACAAGAACTGGCCCTCTTTTCTGCAGTGCCCATCCATTGAAACTTACCATTACACCACCAACCAAGCCTCCCTGTGCAGCCAAAACTCAATCCATTTATGTCAAACCAACAAAGTACGTAATTAGTAATTACTATTGTTAATTCTGAGCGGTTGATTTAGTCGGTTTTTAATAACACTATTAGGAGATGATTCAACATTAATATTAATTACCAGCAGAGAATAGCAAAGAAGGCTGCCAAAACCAACAGTGGACCATCCGAAATCGAGCTTTCGGTCTTTAATAAACTCTACAGTTGCAGATATGACCACCCCTATCACCGATGTTATCGAAAACATGGACATTGGGGCTGGAAATTCAGCTAATGCCGAAGCCTGCAGCATCATGTCATGTCCACCGTCACTAACTATTAATGTTGAATCATCAAACCAACTACAGAAACGAGGTCTTAATTTAGTTATTATTCACCTGCAAGAGCATGTTGCAGGATAGAACAAACACAGCGGCCATGAGATAGGCGCAGCCGACGATCTTTTGAGGTGAGAATTGAAGATTGGTTTCTTCTGCCTTTGAAGACGGAGGCTGGTTGGTGCCCTGCAGAATGCTCATCGCAATGGCTCCAACCACGCACAATAAGGTGCCTGCAATCTTCACTTTGCTGTACCGGCAACTCAGCTCTACTTTCTCGAACCTGCGCGCCACAATGTAAAGCATATTTTTCCGTCCGTTGGGACTCTTTCTCTCAAGAAGTCATTATTTTTATAGAGACTTCGTCCAGTTTTAGAAAATTTACATTTAAGGATCATGTTGGTTTCGAAGTTCAAACTAGAAGCTGCATATATATATATATATATATATAATAGGTACCCGAGGACAGCAGCAATGAGAAAGATGATTCCGGGAGCAAGGTTTGGCATGGCCGTGGCTATTGCTGGTGAAGTTAGCTCAATCCCTTTCAGCATCAAAGTTTGGAATAAAGTTACCCTAAAAAAACAAGCACCAACATGAATGGTTAGATCACAGATAAACTAATTAAGAGAGGTCGTATCTACTAACTGCAAAAGATATATTTACCATTTTGCTCCAATTTCTTTTTAAATTTTTTTGTGTCATATGACCCATAACAGTAGCAATTTGTACTTAGCAAAAGGTAGGGGTGCATAGGATGTTTGGGTAAATTTAAGATTCGATTAATGTCATATCAAGTTTGGATTAGATTCTTGGGCCCACTCTTTCCGTCCAACCCCCAACTTAATAAAATAATATTAAAATATTACTATTTATTAATATATTTTCTCTCTCTTTTTTTTTTGCTTGCTCGCTCTTACTTTTTTGTTCTTAGAAATACATATTAAATGAAATTTTATAAACATTAATATAGGCCTAATCTGGGGGTGGGTCGAGGGTAAAGGGTGTTGGGGCCAGGATCGCCGGTGATGGGCTTCCATGATAATCCCAGACCCAGGAGCAGGAGGACATTTCCCCTCGCATTGCGTTGGCTGTTGCCTGTTGGGCAGCAAAAAGAACAAAGAATCTGGGGACGGTGAGAAATAGGGAAACACAGGACACTTTAACATGGAAGTCCCCTTTTAAAGTAGTGGGTTGGGGTGGGGTCCACAGTGGGGCGTAACTTTTGACATTTAGGTTATAAAAAAAAAAAAAAATCCATTTTTAACGTAGTACATAGGTTAACACGTGTCTTCTCGCCCAGAAAAACGATGAAACACTTGCCACGGACATTGTATTTGTAGAAGAACGGCACTCCACTCTTCTTTTCCCCAATGCATAGCTTTTTTTTTTTTTAAATAATAAAATCATTAATATGTGTGTTTGTGTGTGTGTTCTAGCACTAGATTTAACATTTGAAGGTTACTTTTTCTATGTATCCTTTTAAAAAATTGTTTAAAATCAAAAGAAGAAAAGTTTAGATGCGAGTAGAAGTTAGAACCAGAACTGAAGAAGAAAGTAATGTTGTTATATTATTTTGTTTTCTTTTTATTTTTTTGTATAAACGAGATGATTAAATTCATATGACATCTCACTTTAATGGTTTTTCCTTGTTAATATATGCATTTTAAGGAGCCAAATTATACATTCTATATAGAAATTCAGCATAAAATTGATTTAATGGTTTTTCTTTGAGTTGGACCATCAGAGAACCTTTTGTAATTTTGTGAAATACGAGAAAAGCTTTGTATATCCCTTGACCAGCCACCTAGCTAGATCTCTAGAACAAATTAGAGCAGTAGCGGCAGCTTCAGTGACGTAGTATATAAGTTATTAATTAATTATTAACCCAATTCAGGGCTAAAACAAGGGAGACATGGATAATAACCCAAATTAATTGTGTTTTAGATGAGAAAAAAAGAAAGCACAAGAAAATGGCTTACCCCCCAAAAGCAATCAAAACCAGCTGAATCGAGAGCTTGACACTGAATTTCTGGGGCCATTTGCTCCTGCAACATCAAGCAGCAAGCATGCATACATACATCTATTCTATATATAAATATATATATACAGAGAGAGACAGACAGAGAGAGAGAGAGAGAGACCTTTCAAAGAGAATGGAGAGAGGAGAGAGGATGAGGAAGGCAGCGGAGGTGGAGTAGATGACGATGGTAAGAGGTTTGAGGCCCAAAGACATGAAATAACTTAGCAGCAACGTGTTTGCAGCATACACAAACTGCAGCGCAATCAGCCCTCCAACTACTGCAAATTCTTCAACAACTTCTCTCTCTACCCATCTCCGTGTCGTCATCGATCCTTTCTTCTTCTTTTTCTTCTTCTTCTTCTTCTTCTTCTTAGTTTCTGGAGGAGAGGCTTTTAGGTGAATGGGCCTTTCTCTCTTTCACTTTTCTTTCTTCCCTTATTCCCACAGTCAAAACCCCTCTCCCCCTCCCTCTCTCTCTCGTGGTGGCCTTTCCCTTCAAAAATGTTAAACTATTAGCTAAGATGATGCCAATTATGACATTGTATATTCATTCAGAGAGGAAAAAGCTATTATATGACATGAAAAATATGGATGGATGATTTCATTTGGAGGACAGTTTTCAATTACAAAGGGTTGAACTTTGATCCACAAAGTCGATATTTTTTGGTGGTCAATAGCTACAACAAATCTGCACTGATTTGACTGGTTGGTGAAAATTCCATTTTTCTATTGAAAATCAATTTCTCTATTTTTCAAATTTTGTTGTGCTAATTATGTAATTAAATTTGAAATTACAATGATAATATTTATATTTAATATTAGCATTAATTAGGATTAAAAACTGTGTTAGTATGGCATATTTGCACATTCCCATCTCTTTGATCCTGAGAGTTGGTTGGTTGGACGGTTTTGATCTCTGTGATCTCAGCTAACCTTCAAATGACAAATGGCATTCTTACCTCACTCTCTCTCTCTACCAGTCTTTCCCTTTGTCCAAGAGACCCAAAATCTAGTTTACTCTTTCCCCTTTTTATTTTACTGTTATAATTAAGGATATTATTTTTCAATTTAATACATTAATTTACCTTTGATTAAATTAAACAAATGGCATGGATGTATATTTATATATATATATAGTTCTCTTTACTTTTGGTATGAAATTGGAAACAATAAAACTCATTTAATGCAACTGTTTGAAACTTTAGAGCGGGTTTGATTGTATTGTCAATGTCGTACCAGCAAGTGAGCTTCCACATTGTATCCGTTTACAATTTATTAATTATTTTCATAATTTTAAAATAAAATTTGCATTCGATAATATTGCAAATGATTTGTTAGAGAATTTTTTTATTTTTGTGTTTAATGGGATGATCAATAAAAGTTAATATATGATTTGTTAGAGTTAAAATTTCTCCTAAAAATTAAAAAAAATAATTTTTTACTTTTTATTTTCAATTCTCTAATTTGGACAATTATATTTATAAACGCTTAAATTCAATAAGTATTTGCATAGTTTTATACATGCTAAGTAAAGATGGTTCATTGGGTTGCCTTTAAAGTATAAATTAAGTGATTAGGTCATGATAAGTTGAGATTCATATCAGTAAGTTATGGGTTCAACTCCTTGTCTTGGATAGTAAGACAAAGTCTCCATCTGCAATTTACCTCATTTACTGAAATCGAGAACACGAGCGGCGGGGGACTACATAAGGACGATAATCCCAAGATGAATGGTAGGGTTAGGGTAAAAACCTAAAAATTTAAAAGACTAATAGGTTATATATATATATATATATATTATAAGGCTAACTCCAACGCAACTTCATATTCTATTCTCTATTATATTATAAATAATTCACTCTCTATTTTAACTTTGTCTCGAAAACTGTATTTGTTACAAGCACACTCTCTATTTGGCTATGTTGTTGTCTAACTGCAACAATTAAATTTATTTGTCTTGAGAATAGCCAAAATAGAGTCCTTCAACACGACAGAGGGACCGAGATGCCACGAGCAAGGCCAAATAGATTTGGAACATGTTGGGGTCGAAACTTGATGAGGTAAGGACCTGGATAAGTTTTCGGGGGCTTCTGGATAGGCTGCTTGGATGAGTCTTCGAGGAGTCAAAAGAAATGGGCCTCAATAGGTCTTTAAGAGAAGGGGCTTTTGGTCATGCTAATGAGCTAGGCTGAGACTTAGCCTGCGATCACAAATGAAAGTCAAAAAGGCACAAGAGAGACTCCCCCACGTAGGTCCTCCGATATCTAATTCAGACAATGGTTTGAGAAAAATGTCCAAATGTATGTCCAATGTCACAGAGATGATGCAAGTGTATGCATATAATCAGTATCCTGATGGGGTGTTCGTGTTATGTTCAAGTTCTCGAATGGGTTTTAAAGAGTGATAGCCAAATGGCGAGAGAGAGTCGAGACAATAATTTGAGAATCTAAAAGGTCTAAGAGTCTAGTGAAATCTGTTTGTCCCAAAAGAGTCTTAATTAAAGGTCCGAAAGATTGAGTCCCAAAAGAAAGGTCATTTTGTCTTTGAGGAGGCACTTATTTATAGGAAAAATGGTGGAACTCATGGTTGAGCTAGAATTTGGGGAGATCCATCAGAGGACGTCGGAGGTCTTGGAGAAGTCTTCGGGGTGAAGCACCCCAATGGCTATCTCCGGTTGGTCCCAAAGAGGCTTCGGGCCACCGGATAACTTTGGTCCTAGAGACCCTGAATGGTGTCCTTCAACTGAGGCAAAAATGATGCATGCTTAGGTTGGTTCTAGAAGACCCATTGGGGGTCCGAAAGACTCTCATCTAGGAGATTGTCTGAGGGATGATGGACTCGGAAATTACTTTGAAACTTAGAAAAATTTTAGGTCACGCCACAATAATAACTCCCTACTCTTGTCTTGGGTTAAAAGGCGAAGAGAAAAGTAGAATAAAATTGGATGCCTTATAGCTCATTAGGGGAAAGTCTCTGGGGGACTCATGATGCTTGGTTTGTTGAAGGCCGTGACTATAAATAACGGTGGTCCCGAATGGATAGCACTTTTACCCCGAAGACTTCTTGCAGTCCCGAAGACCTTTACTCAGCTCTAAGAGTTTTTTGCTTCTTCAAAAGGCTCATTCTTTGCTGAAAAATTTATCTTTGAGGTAAAATGAATTTCAAACTTCTTACTGATGTCATCATCTCCCCATAGATGAGACCCTCAATTATAAGTGACAAATACGCTAAGGATCTTGCGTAATCATTTTGTATCCTCGAGTTATGGAAATCAAGGAGTCCTAGGAGATGAAAGCTTATAGCTACTGTTAGGGAAGGAGATATAGCAATACACTTAGATAGCTTACAAGTAAGACTTAGGATTTACTTGCACCCATTTTTTATGCAATTTTAAGGGATGAAATATTAGTGCCAGCTTAATTTCATTTGAATGGTTGGGCCGTGCTAACGGGATTTTTTATTTTGTGCAAGGAGTAAGGGATGGAACCTACAACATCCTTATTGCGCTACTTTCATCGCACACACACTATTCAAGGAGAAAATAAATTTTTGTCCTTTCAGCAGAGGCATTTTTAGGATTAAATTGTTTAGAGAGGGATCTTAAAAAATAAATGATTTTGAGACTAGGTTGATAGTGGTCACACTGCTGGTGAGACGTTAGGGGTCATCACAGTATTGGCGCACCAAAAGATTAAGGAGCACAAGGTGCGATTGGGTGAAATTAGATTCATTAGCGATAGACCACCAAAATGATATCAATAAATTGGCTAAATGAGGCTCAATAGTTTTATCGAATTTATTAAATGATACACGCCTTATTGAGGCCCTCAATCTAGGTTGCACGAAAACGGAAACGGGAGACGTTTCTGATATGAAATGGAAATGCGAAAATGACATTTTTCTAAAAATGTAGGAAACGAAAACGCGGGGCAAATTATAAATTTAAAAATTATAGGGTTTTTTTATAAATATAATTTTTAATATAGAAAAAAATAAAAAAATATCAATATTTTTAATTATATCAACAAATCATCTAATGAACTATCAATTACAAGAACCACAATTATAATGTAATTATAACAACCACAATCAATTTAATTATAACAGCCAATAATAGAATATATTATGTAACTAACAATAATAACAGCCACAAGTAATTAAAACCACAGTAAGTAAATTTTAATTAAATCATAATTAAGTTAAGACTAACCAAAAATAAAAACAATTCTCTATCACCCCCAAAAAAGAAAATGACTCAAAACATTAAGGGCATGTTCTCTTTGGCGTTTTCGGGCCGTTTTCTGTTTTCAATTTTTTAAAACACTGAAAACGTGTTTTCTTTGTTATTTTCAAAAACGCGTTTTCAAAAACAACTAAAATTTTTACAAATGAAACCCAAAACAACATTTGTTGTTTTGGGTGTTTTCAGTGAAAACTCACTGAAAACAGAAAACAGTCCCAAAACACGGAACCTCCCCTCCCCACCCGACCCCCAAACCCATTCTCGCACTCGCAAGGCAACTCTCTCTCTCGTCTCCTCTCTTCTCCTTTATCTTCCACCATTGTCGTCGACTGCTCCTCACCCGCCACCACTGTCATTGACTGCTTCTCCCCCGCCACCACTGTCGTCGGCTCCTCCTTGACCGCCATCACTATCGTCGACTCCTCCTTACCTGCCACCACTGTCGTCGACTCCTCCTCACCCGCCACTGACTGCCATGGCTGATTGGTTGAGGAAGGAGATGGGGCAATCAACGATGATGAGAAAGTCAGCCGCCGCGATGATGGGTGAAGAAGGAGATGGTGCGGTCGGCGGTAAAAGGAAGAGGCGGCGGCGGCGGAAGATGGGCTACGCATAACCCTAGATGGAAGAAGAAAAGAGATGCATTCTCTATTTTTTTTTTCTATTATTTATTTTTTTGTTTTATTTTATTTAAATATTAAATTGAATATGTGATATGTTTTGTTTGTATTAATTTTTTTAATTATATTTTTAAGATTGTTAATTTTTTTATTTTATTTTATTTAAATTTTATTTTATAATTTAAAATATTTGAATTAAATTTATAATTTATTAATAAATGTTTATAATTTATTTTAAATTAAATTCATTAAATAAAATATCATAATAATAAAAAAGAAACCATTTTTAAAATTTCAAAGTAAACGCGTTTTCTAGTTTTTTGTTTTGAGAAATAGTTTTTCAAAATGATAAAAAGAACGCATTTTCAAAAATCTCAAAACAGACACTCAAAACACAAAACTCAAAATGAATTCAAAACTCAAAATACAAAACTGAAACACAAAGAGAACACCACCTAAACTCTTATTGTCCACCTCTCGGCCCATTCAAAAGCATCCACTAAAATATTAGCACAAATTGAGAAATGGTCCAAATATTGTCTACCCCTCGAGAAAAATTCTCAATACAATAGTAGGCCGCCAAAGAGGCTTAAATATTACCGTTCTAACCTAAACAGGAGTCGACAACTTACTTACAGTGTTACAAAAGGGAATGAACGCGTACGCAACTGGAACTGAGAGAAGGAAGTAGAAGGCCTGGGCGATTGGAAGCAGATGGCGGTCGCTCTGGAAGCAGACGACAAGATGCCAGGGAAATAGATGGCAGCGATAAAGCAAATGGCGGCTACAGAAAAGAGAGAAGAAGAAAAAAATAAGAAGAAAAAGAAGAGGAAATGAGGTAGTTAAATTTTTTTAGGGCAAGCAGATGTGTGCTCTGGAAACGCGTTTCCAACCGACTTTTGAAAATTATGAAACAGCCCCAATGTTTTTAAAAATTACACAAATGGCCCGAAAAATATTTTGGGTCGTTTTTGCCGTTTTAGAAATGGGAAACAGTTCGAAAACGTCGAAACGACGCCTCCAAGCCATTTTCGTGCTTCATAGGATTTGAGGCTAGATGGATGGTTGTTGAAGAGTATGATGACGCTAGTCCTTCAAAACCTGCTCAAAGTTAGATGGTTGCGTCCTCTTTATTTTCTTCATCAGATGATAACGAGAAAGGAAGAAGGGAGGAATGTGAAGGAGATGACAAAGAGAGAGATATTGCAGGGGATTTAGATGTGGTCGAAAAGAAGGAAGAAAGGCTGGAAGAGGAGTTAGACCTTAGGGGTGCTCACCTTGACCCTTACCTTTTTACTTGACACTTTGAAACTTTTTAAACATTAATATTCAATTGTTGCACTGACGATTTGATTGAATGCGCAGAAATAAGGTGGCTTTAGAGAGTGACATGGGCCAGGCAGTAGGAATCAGATTAAGTAAACTAAGATTAAGTTATAATCTTAAAAGAGTCTTAAAGTTTCATCTGTTTGTCTTGAAACAGATTAAAGTTTCACTTAAATCTATTTGTCTTAAAATATAAATTGAGAGTCTAGTGAAATTTGTTTGTCTTAAAAGAGTCTTAAAGATCCCAAAAGAAATGTCCTTTTACCTTTGAGGAGGCATCTATTCATAGGCAAAATGGTGGGACCCACGGTTGAGCCAAAAGACTTTTTTGGGGAAACCCATCAAATGAGGCCGAAGGTCTTGGAGAAGTCTTCAAGGTGAGGCACCCCAAAATGTGTCCGTGGACTTAGGTAAAAAGGATGAATAGACAAATATATCATGAACTTTAGGTTAATTTTCAACTTTATCCTGATTTGACATTTACTTCAATTTGATCATCAAACTTTCAATTTTGTTTCAATTTTATTATCGATTGAGCAAGCGTGTGCCCTAACTTATGTGGTAGTTGATGTGGCAGGTAATGTGTCTAATGATGGACACATCCACAAAAACGACATCCTTTATGGGTAATGGATGACAATGAATAAATTTGAAACTAGGCTGACAAATCTAAAGTGGGTTTGGAGCGAGCCAATGGGTTAAACTAGATCTGGATGAGCTAAAACTTAGAAGTTTGGCAATGGTTGACCGTTGATAGAGGCTGGGACGTTCGTCGACTACAGTAATGCCAGATGGCAAGGCAGTTGAGTGCGTCAATGGTAAGAGGAGAAAAATCCCAGAGAAGGCAGATTGACGGCAAGGCAGACGAAGGCAGCGGTCGTCGACGAATGTGATCTCTGTAACAGTGTCAATCAAAGAAGACGACCAGAGCAAGTCGACAGTGTGCGCCACCGCTATCACGGCTGTGAATTGCCGTCGGCCAACCCCAAGCAGTTTTCTTCTGTCGTTCGTGCTTTCTTCTTCCTATTTGTGGCTTACCCATAGCCACCGACTATAATCACTCCATCGTTGTCGATCGAGTGGGCTTTCTTGATCTTTCTTCACCGACGACGACGACGATCGTTCATCTTCGTTGGACACCACCTAACGTCGACTTGCTCTGATTGAACACCCACCATTGACTTGCTTCGATTATCTTCTTCGATCGACGCTGTTAACAACAAGCTAAAATTTGGGTTGACCCAACTTGGGTTTGGGGTTTATGTATTTAGTTATTAATTTTGGGTTTATGATTTTGGCTATTGATTTATATATCTAATTATTGATTATATATATTTGTGTGTATGTTTGATTATTTTGTGTTTATGATTCTTGATTTTGTGTATATATATCTAATTATTTTGTGTATTTTATTATTAATTTGTGTATTTAGTTATTAATTTTGTGTATTTGATTATTGGGTTTATGCATTTGATTATTAATTTTAGCAAAATGACGTCGTTTTACCTTGTACATCGTGGAAAGAGTAAGGCAAAACGACATCGTTTTGTTGTTGTGTCTATTATTGGACACCTCAGCACGCCACATCAGCCGTCAGGTAAGATGGGGCACACGCTTACTCAATCGAGGATAAAATTAAAAACAAAATTGAAAGTTCGATAATCAAATTGAAGCAAAGGTCAAATTAGAATAAAATTAAAAATTGACCTAAAGTTCAGAATATATTTTTCTATTTGGTTTAGGCAAAAATGATGCATGCTTAAGCTAATCCTGGAAAACCCATCGAGGGTCCATAAAGCTCTCATCTAGGAGACTGTCTGGAGGATGATGGACTCGAAAATTATTTTAAAACTTATGAAAATTTTAGGGTACCTCACAACAATAGCTCACCCTTCTTGCCTTGGGTTGAAAGGCGAAAAGAATAGTAGAATGAAAGTGGGTGCCTAATGGCTCATCAGGGGAGTCTTCGGAGGACTCATGATGCTTGATTTTGATGTTTTACATGTTTTACTATTGTGATTGGTTTTGATAATGAAAAACAACAATTGGTTTTATATTCTAAGTCAAACAAAAATCAATTTCACATACAATGAAAAATCGATTTCATGGACTCTGTCAACATGATCGTCAAACAAACTATATTCTTATATACAGAAATTTGTAAATATAAGTCTTATGATAAATTGCCTAAAAGATTTTCAAGTTTGCTTTGAACCGTTGGTCAAAATGGATTAAGATGAAACAAATCTTTTCAAAGGAAAAAAGGCCATTTGTCGATCGATTTTGGAAACCTGTTGACCATTTTGCAAATTTGGCCCAAATTATCAATAGATTGGAAAAGACTGTCAACTGTTCTTGTTGAAAAGGTTCTGGTTGTCAACCGTTTGCCTTAGGGCTGTGGACTAGTAGAATGCTTGTTCTCAATGTCTTGAATTTTGCCTTGCATTTGTCAATCGTTCTACTATGAACTGACGACTAGCAGAGTGGTTAAAATTTTCCTTGCATCTATCGACTAGTATGATCTAATTTGTCGATCGACATAATGCTTATATGAGAAAATGTTGACAGTTCCTCCAAAACTGTCGATCAATTTTTGAATTTTAGCTAACTTATCGATCGATGCTCTTGATCTGTCGACCATTTCTTGTGCTGAAACCTCCAACAGCTAGTTTGGCCACTCATCCAAAGTGTTTTTCCCACTACCAATAAGTAGATTCTTGAAAGATCTCGTCAAACAATATAAATAGAAGGCAGATGGATGATTTAAGATAACAAAGTGATCATATTACAAGCTCTGAAGTGCTCATTCATCTTGTGCTTCATTATTCCATTCATTTTTCTTTTAAGGTTTTGCATTCACTTTGTAAAATTTATTTTCAAGCCTTGCATTCAATTTTTAAAAGAATTTCTAACTAAGAGTTTTGTCTCTCAATTCCTCTATTATGTTGTATCATTCTCTATTTTCTCTAGTTTATTGTTAAAGGGTTTGCTTGTTTAAGTAAGGGGTTTGTAATACCTAGTTTGTGACTAGAAGACTTGCTTATTTAAGCAAGAGGTTGTACACTTCTATCTTGCTTTTACTAGAGGGCCTATTCAGAATAATAAGAGGATTATGGTGAATTGCTTTTAAATTCCTTAATGATGAGCTAAAGGAGTGGATTAGGTTTGGTTTAAATTGAACCACTATATATCGTCGTGTCCCTCTATTGCTTTTAATCATTACTTCATTTATTATGCTTAGCAAATCCCTTTCACTTGCATCAAAATCTCAGTTTCCTTCATAAATGAATTTCAAAGTTCAATTAAATTTTTAAGTAACCCAGTTCACCCCATCTTGGATATTTTTGTCATTGCTATACTATTCTATGAAGTTTGCTAAAGGCCACGACTATAAATAGACAATGGTCCCAAATGGGCCACACTTTTACCCCGAAGAGCCTGATTCATTCGGAGCTCCCAAAGACTCATTGTTGTCCCAAAGACCTTTACTCGGCCTTGAGAGTTTTCTGCTTCTCTAAAAGGCTCATTCTTTACTGAAAATTTCATCTCTGAGGTAAAATAGATTTTGAACAACCTTTTACTAATATTATCATCTCCCCACAGATGAGACCCTCAATTGTAAAGCGTAAATACGCTAAGGATCTTGCACAATCATTTCGTATCCCCAAGTCATTGAAACTAAGAGGTCTTAGGAGATGGGAGCTTACTACTACTATTAAAGGATGAGATGTAGCAATGCACTTAGATAGCTTACGAGTAGGACTTAGGATTCCTTTGCACCTATTTGGGATGCAATTTTTAAGGGAGAAAATATTAGTGTCGGCCTAATTGCATCCGAATGGCTGGGTCGTGCTGGCGAGATTTTTTATTTTGTGTAAGGAGCAAGGGGTGGAACCCACAATGTCCTTATTGAGTTGCTTTTATCATGCTTGTACTATTCAAGAAAAGAAGGAATTTGTGTCCCTCTAGTGAACGCATTTTAGGATTAAATTGTTTAAAAGGGAACCTAAAAAATAGATGATTTTGAGACTCGGTGGATAGTGGTCACACTGCCTACGGGACGTTGAGGGTCATCACAGTATTGGCACACCAAAAGATTGAGGAGCACAAGATGCGATTGGACGGAAGGAGATTCATTAGTGAAAGACCACTAAAATGATGTCAATAAACTGGCCAAATGAGGCTCAGTAGTTTTATCGAATTTAATAAATGACACATGCCTTATTAAGGTTGGATGGATGATTGTTGAAAGGCGAGGTGACGCTGGTTGTTGAAAGGCACAATGACGTTGGTCCTTCAGAACCTACTCAAACTAAGACAATCGCGTCCTCCTCATCTACTTTGTCAGATGATAACGAGAGATGGAGAATGGAGAAATGTGAGGGAGATAACGAAAATCTAGTTATTACAGAGGATTCAGATGCAGCCGAAAAGGAGAAAGAAGGGTTGAAAAGGGAATCAGACCCTAGAAGTGCTCACCCTGACCCTTATCTTTTTACTTGGCACTTTGAAACTTTTTAAATATTGATGTTCAATTGATGCACTAACAATTTGATTGAATGTGCAAAAATGAGACGTTTCATAGAGCGGCACGGTCTAGGCAACAAGAATTAGCATGACAAGCACTAAGGCCTTTCAAAGGACACAGTTTTCAGCGACGCTGTAGACTATCTATGGGATAATGGACTCGAAAATTACTTTTGAAACTTAGGAAAATTTTAGGACACCCTACAGATTCCCTATTTTATTTATTTATTAATAAACTTCAATTTTATTTATTTTACCTTACATATAATTTAATAATCAAATACACAAAATAATAAGATATACACATACACAAAATCAATAATCAAATACATAAAATAATTAAATATATGCATATACAAAAGTAATAATCAAATACACAAATCAATAATCACATATACAAAATAATCAAATACACACATTAATAATCAAATACACAAAATAAGCAAATGCATACATACACAAAATCAATAATCAAATACATAAAACAATAACCAAATACACAAATTTTCAATATCACTTATCAAATGCACAAATCAATACAAATTTTCCCAAAATTATATACATACACAAACCCAGATGCTAGTCGTTGCATGTTCCCCTTTTGACGTTGCTGGTCTGCTTGTCGTCGCTATTGTCGTTGGTTTGCTCGTCAATTGTCATTGCCTGGTCACTAATGGTAGCTGCATGTTCCTCTTCCGACGCTATTGCTGATGCTAGTCGTCGCCACTATCGATCGTCGTTTCTAACCTCTTGGACCCTTAATGAGCCTCTTCCGACGACAAATCAGCTGTTGAAATGAGAGAGATGACGAGGCTTGGTCGAACGTGATGGATCGCCATATCTGGCAAGGTTTTTGCTACTCTTTATCAATTTGACGAGGAAATTTGGCGATGGTGAGCAGCATTGGAGTGAAGAAATTGGCTTTACTCTCTAAATTTTTGGCTTGGTGAGCTTAATAGCGAAGCATTGGAATCAATCTAAAGAAACTATATATATTTATATACATATATATATATAAATAACTAAAAAATTTTAAAAAAAAATTACCGACTAGGATTAATTCTCACTATCAAATAACTCAGTGGAACCCATTTACAATGATTTTATCAACAACTGGTAAAACATCCTAGTTGGTGGCAGAATCATAGCTAATGGGCACCATCGAGGCAAAACACCTCGCAATGGTAATGGGTTCTAAATCGTCAAACTCCAATGGTCTAAAATCTAGAGAAAATGAAAAAAGGAAAGAAACACAAGGGGCAGTTGTTGTTGCTTTTTTTTCTTTTGAAGATAATGATCGTTGTTGTTATTGTTGCTTCTTCTACATGACAACGACGATGGTAACAAGTAACGACAACGACAAGTGATGACGTGACAACCATGGTGACTGCTTCCAATGGCTAGCAACAAACAAAATTGGTGAGGAAAATGGAAGGATAGAGATCAAAATTTTTAGATTTGTTTAAAGGTATATTAGTCTTTTGCTTGATCAACTTCAACATTTTTCATTAAGGGTGAGCATTTGATCAATTCAATTATCGAACCTAATCAACTAAACAAATACAAAAATCAAACATATCAAAAGGTAAAAAACAAAGAATCAATCAAAAAACCGAACAAATACGAAAACCAAACAAACTGAAAACTGAAAAAATCGAGCAAATATGAAAATAACTAAACCTACCAAACCCCCCCCCCCCAAAAAAAAAAAAAAAAAAACTAAAAAGAAGTGTTATTTGAGTAAAAATAAGTGTTACTTGAGTATAAAAAAGAAATATTATTCGATTAAAAACAATTTTTACTCTTGCGAGCAGATTTCGGTTCAAAAATATTACTTGATTAAAAATATTTGTTACTCGAGTAAAAAAAAATAGTATTTGCTTAAAAACAACTTACTGAATTAATCTTTGTGAACAAATTTCAATTTAGAAATATTACTCGATTAAAAAGATTTGTTACTCAAGTAAAAATAACATTTTAGTCAGTTTAGTTAATTCGATTGATTTTTTTTCATTACGAAAAATCGAATCGAATCGAAATAACCAAAATTATCAAACTTGAAAATCAAACCGAATCAACCCTAAGCTTGAATCGAACCAAACTGACAATTTTGGTTGATTCGATTATTTCAGTTAAACTGAAATTTTGCTCATTCTTATTTTTCATTAGCTTTAAAACTTCAAAAATGAAAAACTAACCCCTTCAAGCTTTTTCAAATCGTTGGTCCAATAGTTTTAAAGCTAGGCTACAGTATAGTTATCCAAACATTCCCATTAATTTAAAGAAGTTGATAGACATGCTAGGCTATGGCTACGGCTTAGTTATCCAAACATTTCCATTAATGACAAAGAAGTTGATAGACAGCTTTAAAGCCGGTGTTGACCAGCTTTAAAGCCTAGTAAAACACCCTCCTAATTAGATGTTGTAAGTTGTTCATATTTCAATATTATTTTGATTTTGATGACATGATCAGATAAGGTTTACGATGGCTTTGGGTAGAGTCGATTTAATATAATTTGGGTAGAAGATTTGGGAATGGATTCATCGCAAAGATCCTGAACCCTGTGAAGACAGTGTTAGAGATTGATTTTCTCTACCCGATTGAGTTTAGGTTCGAGTTTGGGAGTTTGGATTTGGGCTTAAGATGGCACTCCCCGTCCTTCACCCATCCAATTAAAATGTTCCTAGAAGAGAATGATTGATAGTGGGAAGCACTTTTGTTTTTTTTTTTTCACTTATAGGTTTATTCATTAACATTATACTTAACAATGATGTCATTAAGGATCTCTTTCAAGCTTGATTCAAGAAGAGGATTGTTGCATCGACAAGTTTCCAATGGTGTTGAAAAGAAGGCGATAAAGATGGTTGGGTTGAGTTTTTAGCATTATTAGGTTTTTAACAAACCCAGTAATGGCTAGATTTTAATTCTAACCATAATTGTGAAGAAAGAGAGAGAAGGTGTTGTTAGAGTAATGGAAAAGACGCCAACAGGGATTTGATTCAAAATAAGCTATTAGACCATTATCGAAGAAGAAATTATTGTGTTTATTACCATTATTATGTTATCATATTAAAGAAGAAGAAAATAAATAGAGAGAAAGAATATGGAATGACAACTGGATACAAGTGTGTTCCTTTGAAATTTTAAAAAAATTAATTGCTATTATTTAATCATGGGGGTATTGGATAAGTAAATTTAAAGAGAAGTCTATGTAATTTCTCAAACTAGAAAGATAAATTCTATAAATATATCAAATCTCAGAGGTGGTTAATGTAATTTATCTAATTTAAAATTAACATTAAAAATTTGAGCGATAATTACACTCCTCTCTCACTCTCTCTTTTTAATATTTGAACACATTTACTTACTGTAACAAAAAGAGTAATAATGAATGAGAGAGATGGCGTGCTAGTAGTAATAATAAGACTTAAAGTTTCTTGGATTCGATGAAAAGATTTTTAAGTAAACTAAGATTAAAGAATCATGTTACATCTACATCATTTTTGTATATCTTAGGCTATATAAGGGATATTATAACCAAAATATCATGCGCCTCTCCATGCGTCTTACGCGTCTCTATGCGCCTCATGAGGAATATTTTTGTCATTGATATACCTTTATGTAACCCAAGGTATACACAAAGGTGTACCAATAGTATTATTCAAGATTAAATCCATTATCCATTATGGATAATGCTATACGAACGTAAAGTTAGACAGAAACTTAGACAATTCTAACAAAATTACTATATTAACCCTCTAAAAAATTTACCAATTTACCCTTAATCTGTTTCACTCTCTCTTTCACCAGACGCTCACTCATTCTCACTCTCTCTTTCTCTCTGTATCAGAACTCAAAGCTCACTCTCCCTTTCTCTTTCACTTTCATCTTTACCCACCCATTTTCAAATTCATTCTCCCTCTCAAACCCACTTTCTCTCTCCCCCATTCTCTCTCAAACCCGAGTTGCAGGGTCCACCGTAGCCCCACCTTGCCCCACCACCGCAACGAACACCGCTGTCGCCCCCCTATCTAGTCAACCACGGTCCACTATCGCCCTTCCCTCTTCTGGTCTCACTGCCTCGCCCCCACCACTGGCCACAAACCGTCGTCGCCCCACCCTCCACACCACCACTCGAACCGCCATCGCATCCCCGCCATCCATCTCTCATCTCTCTCTGGGTCACTCCATCTCCTTCTCTCCCTCTTTCTTCTTCTCCTTCCTCACTCTCTCTTATAGTTTCTCGCCATCGTCTCCACCGATGCAGCCTCTTCCACCGACATCCACCATTCCAGCTTCTCTTTCTCTCTCTCTCTCTAGGTCTTTGTTTAAACCAACATATATATATATATATTATATATTATATATTACTCGCATATTATTTATTTTCTTATCTATTTATATTACTTTTATAAATCTGAAACAGCAGCCTAAGATTTTGATAACTTTAAATATGATTTTTTATTTTTGTAAAATATAATATTAAGATTTTATACAATTTTACAGATAATTTTTGACCTTTCAAGCAAAGAGAATAATGGACTGGAGAAAAATATAATTAGAATTATAAATTATTTAAACTTGTTACTCTAAACAAGTAGAGAATAATGGACTGGAAAAAGTAAATTGATTTGATGCAACTCTCATAGACATATTTGGCTTTTTCTCGTCCTGGAGAGGAATTTTTTAGTGAAATTCATAGTGTTCTTTTAACAGTCTTTTACTTTAGGATAAAATATATTTTTATGTTATTATTTTTTTTTATCTATTTATATTACTTGAACTGTGAGAAGTACTATTTGAAACAAAAAAGAGCAGCAACATATATAGCAAAGCCACATGTGGGGAAAAAAATGTGCTAACTCACATGAAGTAATTCCAATAAAGTAGCAGTTGTTCAACATTTTATACACACATTCAGAAGCTAAATAATATGATATTATGGTTTTATTATTTAACTTTCAATTTCCAACTATAATGTGTTAATCGTGTCATATCATTGAAAATAATTCTCAAATAAATTAATAATTTATTTAAAAAACTCTCCAAAATACTTTGTTAATAAAATTATTTTTTTTTAAATTGTCTTTTATTTAAATTCAAATGATTTAAATTAAAATATCATAAAAATATAATTTTTATATATAATTCAAAACTATCTTATTATCTCCATAAATATAATCTCATTATTAACATTACATATATATATATATATGTTCTTGTTGTTTATATTTTTAATTTAAAAAAACAAAAGCAATAATTAAAATTAAAAATCACACTAAGCAAACAAAAAACAAAAAAATGCTTCCAATATGAGACGCCAACAACAAAGGAGGGAAGAGACGCTAGCGGCAGCGGCGGGGGGGGGAGACAACAGTGGTAGCAAGGGGAGGAGGAGATGTCGGCGGCAGTAAAGGGGGTCGGTCCAAGTACGTGAGAGAGAGAATGAGGCGGGTGTAGGAGACGCCGACGGTAGCAGAAGGGGAGGAGATGACAATGGCAGCAAAAGGAGGAGGAGATGTCGACAGCTCCAGTCTGAGTAGGTGAGAGAGAGAATGATAGAGAGCAGGCTTGTGAGTGGAGATGTCGGCGGCAGCGGCGGGGGAGGAGACTGTGAGTAGCTGCTCGCGGAGGTAGGGGGGCGAGGCGGTGCGATGCTCGCAGCGGTGGGGGGCGATTGTTCGTGTACTCTTTCCCATAAGTGAACGGAATCGTAACAAGTAATATAATGATGAATAGAGTATCGTTCCCACGAGGATTAGCTTTCAATCCCTACTTTAACCACTATTAACTTTAATAAACCACACACAATTAAAAGAATATTTAATGGAAGTTCTATATTAACTAAAACTAACTCACTAAATGGAAAACACAAAATAATTCTTTAGGTTTTAAATGTAGAAATCTAATGCACTAGGATTTATGAATTCACCGTAGTTCTTTAATTGGTTTAATCTTTCAGTGATCAAGTTTTATAACTCTTGCTTTAAGCTGAAAATCGATGATCCTAAGTTAAACAAAAGCCTCTCTCGATGGTCAATCGAATCTATGCTTACATATGAGATTAATTATCTTTAATTAATCTGTAAATATACAAACATGCATTTATCCACAATGATTATCAAAATAAGATTTCACAAGGCATAACGGTATATCTACCTATTATTGAACCTTATGTCATTTATTATCAAGTGTTAATCTATATTGAATCTCTCGAAAACAATATAAATCACAAACACATTCTAATGGTGGTCAAGCATCAAAACGAAATTAGAGAATAACAAACGATCAACTCGAAAGACAATAATATAATAAAACCCAAATACTTTAAATTAAACCATCATTAAACTAGGTTTCATCAATCACCCTAGCCACAAAGTACTTAGCCTAACATAGTTTCAACCAATGAAAGAATAATAAAAACAAAGTTCATGATGTTGGAGAGAAGAAAGAACAAAAAAATACAACCAAAATCGAAGATCTTCAAGACAATCTCCTTCCTCTTCCTTGACTTCCGTCTTCTCCTCTTCCAAAAAGCTCTTTAATCTCTCAAGAATCATTCTTTTTATTATGTTTTTTAGGTCTTCAAAGTCGTGCCCCTTGAGAAAGCCCATCTCTACTTGATTTGAAAGGAAACGAGCTCAAAACGGCCTTTTTACGAAGCTTAGAGCTTTACCGCGGCCTTACCACGGAATGCTTTCCGTGGTAAGGTTGTGAGCCATAGAATGAAAATCTTGTCACGGGCTTACCACAGAATGCTTTTCGCGATAAAGTCGTGAGCCACAGAATAAAAATCTTATCATGGGCTTACCACAGAATGCTTTACGCGGTAAGGTCGTGAGCCACAGAATACTTCTTCAACCACGGCTTTATCACGGAATGCTTTCCGCGATAAGGCCGTGAGCCATAGAAAACAATTCTTACCACGACCTTACCACGCAATGCTTTGCGTGACAGCATCGTGAGCCGTTTTTCTTTGATTTCCAACACTTCACCAATGACGTCATTCTTTCGACGCTTTGCGACATCATAATTCTCGACTCCGAATGGACCTTTGACCTTGCCTTTACTGTCATTTTAGCTCCAAAAATGCGACATCATCATTACTTTGTGCTCCAATTGTCTTCAACACATGCTCCACATCTACATAACTATATATTGAATCAAATCAAGTAGAAATCATGCTTATTAAATGTATAAATGCGAAGTTTATAGACCAAAATAAGTGTATAAAAGACACTTATCAGCGATGATGGACGGTGCTTGCGACAGTGGCGGGGCGACGGCGTACGATCGCGGTGACGATGGGTTTGAGAGAAAGAGTGTGGGAGAGAATGAAAGAGGGAGAGAAAAAGAAAGAGTGAAAATGGGCGGGAATAGTGGGAGTGAGATAGGTGAGAGTGAAAAAAAGATTGAGAGTGGGATAGAGTCTGAGGGATATAGAGAGTACTGTAGGAGCACTTTCAAAAAATTAAAATTCTCGCGATATTTTAATTTCACAATAATACCCTTTTCAATTTTATGTCCAAGTTTCTGTCTAATTTTACGTCCGTGTAGCATTATGCTTAAATTATAATCAATGAAGAGACAGTGTGTTGGTGATTGTGAAGTCACCCAATCAGTTCGTAAATAGCCTTAAATAAATTGCAAGTAAAAATGACTTTCTCTTAACCAAAATGGGAAATTTTGTTGCCTTTTCTTCTGTTCTAGTTTCTGCCTTTTTGTTAGTGGCACAATATACAGTGCCTTGGATGTTACAGGTTCCTTATTCTCCCGCAAGCGCCACAGTAAAACTCTGAATCCACTATCTTCACCGAGAGGCGATCGATCTTTGATTGGTTTTCCTTTACCCCACCTCCATAAACACTTAATGGCTCTTAATGGAGGTCCAATCAAGTCGTTTTTCAATGACTTCAATATTTGACATTGCGTTAGATTCGATTCGATTCAACAGTTGTTCCTGCAGAGCACCGTGTTCACACTACCATGATGAAAATTGACATGATATATATATATATATATTTATTTAATAAAATTATCTTTTTTTTATTTTAATTATTAATATTAAAATAATTATGTCATTTATCATTTTATTTACCAATAATACTCTTTTCAATCACAACTCAAAATTTTATTCTCTTTTTTTGTTAATTTAAAATTTAAATTTTAGTATCTCATTATTTAATGAATTTTTAAAATCTCAAAATACCAATAATACCCTTTCAGTCACAATTCAAAATTTTATTCTTTTTTTTTGTTAATTTAAAATTTAAATTTTAGTATCTCATTATTTAATAAATTTTTAAAAATCTCAAAAGTCCCTATAACTTTCTCTAAAAACTTATATAAAAATCAAATATTCAAAACTTTTACCCCAACTATTATCTTTAATTTTCAAAATAGCCAAAATTTTAATTAAAATTATATAAAATGATTACAAGCATAACAGCTTAACAAAAGTTAATTATGATTGAAACATTATAAAACATGACTCTCTCTCTCTATATATATAAAGGCAATTGTTATGTTGTCTATCATCGAACAAGATAACAGTTGCCCGATTAAGAGAGAGGGGTGAGCCTCATGCACGACGAGCAACATAACAATGCCCAAGTTATCCGACTGAAAAAAAGAGGTGGGTCACATGCACGATGGACAACATAACAATGCCCAATATATGAAACCCACCTCTGTACCTTCAAATTCCAACCCATTCTCAAAAGCTCTATCACCCCTTTCAATTTTTTCAAATCACTGATGCTCTAAGGGATTTCTTTTTTCTAAGAACATAAATTAAGGCCAGACCCTACAAAGTCAAAAGGACAAAACAACAAACACAAGCTAGGCGAATGCAAAACACAAGAACCACTAGGCCAACCTGGGACTAACTAGGCGGAGCCACAAGAGGCCCGGTTGCCCCCACTGGCTCAGAATTTTTTTTTAATTTTTAAGTATTTAAAAAAAATAATATTTTATATTAATAAATTAAACACTCAAATAATTTTTTATAAGCTGGCATCTATAAACTTAAACTTCACCATTAACAATATCCAATAAAACCTTAATCATATTTTAATACTATTATTGTAAAGTTAATTTTCTCTGTAATCTCTTTACTAGTTTAGTATTCTAAAAATATGAATATTTTGAATGTAATTTTTAAAATAGTAATTTGACCAATCTTACTCTTAGTACAATAATTAACTTTGCTAAGATTTAGAAAATTCTAATAAACAGGTCTTTAAAAAAGTATAAAGATCAAATTTTAAATATAAGATATATTAAAAATTAATTAAAACAAGTAAGTAAATAAAATTAATTAGGAATAATTTATTTCTCTCTTGCTGAAGACGACTAAATAGACATCGTTGATAGTCTAATGATATGTAAAGATGGCAATGGATTAGGGATGAATCCTAATTACTTATTTAAAATTAAAATAAATATAAAAATTAAAATATAAGTACAAGAATCATTTAAATATTTATTAAAGCAACTATGTAACTGACAAATCTTAATTATTTATTAAAAATTAAAATATAAACATAAAATTTATTTAAAAAATCATCAAAATAAATATGTAAATAGATAAATAAAAAGTCTATTATTATCTTTAGCAACAAGCTTAAGACAAAAAACAAAATTGAAAAATTTATAAAAAGTCTAAATAATCTTTAACGACGTTATCTATGAAAAATTGTAAGGAGTAATTATAAAAAATATATATATTTTAATAATAATAATATTATTATTATTTTATTTTTAAAATTATATTTTTTATATATAAATTTACCCTACATGGCTCCACCACCACAGACTGAATGTGGCCAGGTCTAAGTGGGGGAGCTTTGGGACTGGCAGGTGAGCGCAGCAAGTCATTGTATGGCCAGGAGGCTAAACCAGTGAGCTTTTGTCTCTTTAAAAGAGGACAAAGTAACCCCAAGGGGCCCAATCAACGCAACACGTGGCAGAACCAAGTTCTGCCAAACCCAAACAGCTAGCAAGATGGGAATACGACAAAACTACCCAAACCCCAAAATGCAAGATAAAAAAAAGTCGTAAACTAGCTTAACACGCAACATATACAGCCAGCCAAGGGAGGGAGGACCAAAACTAGGTCCTGTTAAGATTGTCACTCAATAATTTATTGGATCTTGAATATATAAATAAAATGGGTTGGGCCAGCAGCCCACAAGCCCAAGCCCACGTATTTTATCAATTCTATTAATTTCATCCGTGTCCCTTGCCCATGTATATAGAGCTGTAAATTGGAGAAAGTCAATTCATTAAGCATCAGTGAAATCAGAAGCAGTCGAAGATACAAACCGACATAAATCAAATCCAAGAACAACAACTGATGACAAAATACAAACAAAAAAGATGGGACAAAAATAACAAATGATTCAACATGACATAAATCGAAAACAGAACTTGAAAATCGATGCAATAAGAGATAAGATTAAGCAATCACACAAAGAATAACACAAGAACTTATGTGTTCGGGTTCGAATCGAATTCTGGCAAAGGTTAGAACCCCTAGTCAATCTACTATATCGTGACCACCGAAGTTGCAAGATTACGGTACAAATCATTAGATACAAGCTTTTACTTCTCAGAACATTCCAAACACTGAATTCTCATAATCTATCTCCAATACAGTGATTCACACAATGAAAGAGAAAAAACTAGGGTTTCCAGGTATCATTAATGATGCATGATTTGAGAATGTGGAATGTTTGCCATTCTTTACAGTAATAGATGAATAAGGCTTCCCCATTACCCTTTCGCTTGCTTTATCAATCGATAGAATAATAAGAGCAATATAATATATATATATATATATATATCCTTTGCAATTGTTTAATTATTTTTTATATTTTAACTGCAAAAAATTTTAAGTTATATTAAATGGTGACCTTGAAGAAGCCGTGTTTGTGGGAGTAAGTTGAGGGATTTGTTTATTCTGAGGGTCTTTGTAGTCTGAACAGTCTTCAAGAGCCTGTTGATTTGGGTTGGTCTTCAGTCTTAGCATTTTAGATGCACCTCTTTTCTTTTTATACACAAGTCTATTAAACCAAGTGTTATATCTACTGCTTTCTTTCTGTTCAGCTTCAATTCACAAGTTTATATTTGATATCAACTCTCAGTTTGCCTTAACCTTCAGAAGTCTTGAATCTGTCGGCTATTGAAACATCGTACTATCTTCTTTCATTTTATCTTTACCCAATCATGTTCATGTTTCTTTCTTTTCTATATTTTTATATTAATTTTTATTTTTTTCAATTTCAGAAAAGTCATCATAATTTTTAAAATTTATAATCTTAACATCATTAACAGCAATTTAATTCTATTAACAACATTATCTATTTTCCCAATCGAGTCTTAATTCAAAAATAATAACATAAGAGAATGGGAATGTTTGTGATCGCAATATATAATTTTAGCATTGTGACTCGTTTGTGACCATGGGAGGCTTTTCAAATTTGGATGTATGTTTTGTTGTTGTCGAGATATAATAATAAATTTATTTAATTAAAAATATCGTCGTCAAACCGAATGAGTCTGTAAGAAAGATAACAATCTAAGGGAACAATGAGGTCCCTGCATAAACACTTCAATACTTAAGTCAGTCACTAAAAATAATAAAAGTCGTATTGAAACAATATTAGAGATGTATTTTTTTCTGGAATGAGTGTCTGTTTATTTATAAAGAGATATAGAGTAATTTTAAGTAGTTAAGGATTATAATTATTACATATAATGTCTATCTTGACATTTTGAAACTAGTCAGAATTATGATTCTTATAGATAATATTTATCTTTATATTTTGAAATCCTTTTTATAGAATCTTCACAAAAAAATTTGAATGTCAAAGTTATCTAATTTGTGCCTTATACAGACCCTCCACCCCTCTTGAATGTCAGAGTTAAGTCTTTTAGCCCAAAGAGTTATTTTGACCTTTTGGACTTTTTTAGTCTTTTAATAAGTTTTTGTTTATGATACAAGAATTGTTTCCTACTTTTCATTCAAGTTTATTTGATAGAAGAATAGATTATGTCGTGGTTTGCCCTTATTTTTCTTTCATTTTGATCATTATTATTGATTTTAGATCATTGCTTTTGTACTTTAGTTTTTAAACATCTGCATGTATTCGGAGCAAGTCCTTCGTCCGTTGACGCAAGTGACCCTCAAACATCTTAACAGATTTTTATTATTTCGCATGTGTGTGGGGCGATCATTCACAAGTGACTCCTACACATTTTGACAATTTATTCACAAGCTATGGGCGTTCGGGGCGACTCCTATGCCATGGTATCCTTCTAAACCACCTCTACCAGACAATTAGAGACCAAAACCACCCGCTGCATATTTCTACGAGCTAACACCTACCAGTTATTCGTGTAATGCCCCATTTTCCCACAACGAGCGTTAACTCGAGATTTCGGGAATATTTTTTTTTTCTTTTTTTTTTTTTCAACATCGAACACACAACATAAGTCTTTAATGCATATACCTTCATCATAATCATTTCCCGTCAATCCCGATCGTACCTTCTTAGCATATCAAAATTTAATAATAAACTAAGACAGGTATCAACAATCACATCAGCGGAAGCAAGATCGAAACCTCAATGATATATAACCGATAATTCCTTTACAATAACCAAATCGATGTTTCACATGAAAATATCAAAATATTACATAACCTCTGAACATCGTAATCATGAACAAAACCTACGAAAACTAAACATAGCCGCTACATCTCGATGATATTCTTTCCCTTGGCGCCACTGCTTTCACCTGGAACGTTTGAATATTTCAGGGACATAGTCCAAATTAGATGCTGAATCATCTAAGTGAGAGTTCAAAAACGTTTTCATGCAGATATGAAAAATCATATACAAAATCGATAACTCCCGACATGCACCAGCCTAAGAGAATCCCACATAGCACTTAACCCTAACTGGGGAAAATGCAATCTCTCTAAAGGCGACACAACCACTTCGGTCCATTGGCAAAACAAACCTGCTTAAGAGGGACAACCTCAACATATGAACTCGGGAATCACCCCATTGTCATTGTTAGGCTTTACGCTCCAACTCAAAAGCAATCCAAAATCGAACGCAACCCTAGCCCCAAGAGTGTCACATCAGCACTATCCTCGGAATCGACGTCACCTCGGCATTAATGCTATTGCTCAAAGGAACCTGGGGTGGTGTCCACTCGCAGCCCCGCCACTTGAGCCAACAACCGGGGTGGTGTCCACTCTCAGCCCCGCCACTTGGGTCCCGTAGGGTGAAGTCCGTCTCAGCCCCGTCCCAAGTGGGTCACCTAGCATTAATCCTAGGTACGCATCCCGAGTGCTGTCACTCTGAGCTACGTCACAGGTTACCAACCCACGTCCCACATGGACGACACAAAAGAAGCCAATGCCGAAAAATCATAACATGCATAAAATCAACATCTCAATGTATGCACTTTACCGTACAAAATTCGATGCATGTGTAAATAATTGTTTGGACAACCATAATAAATCAAGCCATAGGGATGAACATTCATAGTAAACCATTCACATGTCACTCAAGGTCTTTTCGGGTAGAACCACTCACAAGTCAAAACAAAGTTGGGGGAGAACACTCACCTTTGGGCGCAATTCGAATTCTTCTTGAAAAGCGCGGTTTGCCTCGATTTGTGTGCCTACCTCGATTTGCGTGCCTTCTTCGAACTTCGCACGAGTCACTTCGTCTCAACCCTCAAGGCACCCTAATCATCACATTTATCCAACAATTATAATTTTCCTTAATTTTCTCACAATTTTCCTATTTTTCTCCCATTTTCTTCTCTAAGAATCCAAAATAAATATCTACACAACTATTTTATCAAATATTTTTATATAATAATTCATAAAACAATATTTATAAGCCTCTGAAATTTTATGGAAATTTTCCAGATTTTTCTCCTATTTTCTCAAATTTCCATAATTACTTTTCCTTGAGAAAATTTATTTCTCATCGATTTACTTCGAATATACTTCAAGAAAAATCACCAAAACTCATCAAATAAATTCCTTATACTTATGGAAATTTTTAAGAATTTTTTAAAAATTCCTCCTATTTATTTTCTATTTACATTTCCTTTCAAAAATCAAAAATAATTATTTTCTCAAGAAATTTCCATGATAAAAATTCATCAAAATAAACTATTCATCTTTCTAGAATTTCTGGATATTTTTCCAGAATTTTAATTCCTTTAATTCTATTTTTTATCGAATTTTATATATTTTCAGTATTTAAAAAATACAAAAAAATACCTCTGGTCATCTTCTCCGGCGACGGTACACCGGAAAATCGAAGCAACGACACCAGGATGTTCCTCTCCATTAGTCGATCCCAATGATACCAATATTGCTCGGAAAAAATCACCGGAAGACTTCCGATTTGGCCAAAAACAGTCGGCCGAAACTATCCCGCCACCGAACTCCGGCGAATCAAATTTACCCTCGATTCGAACTCCGATTGGCATGAAACTTTCCAGATCAGTTACCCATCACCTTGCAAACAAAAGCCCCTTATTAGATCGCTCGATCGATCACTCTACAACCCGATTGCAAAATGTATATATATATATATATACGGCCGAATGTATATATATGCGAAAACACCCTCTAAACTACCCCAAAAATTCCCAAAATCTCCAGAAATGATCCTCTTCCCTCAAGATCAAAAGCCCCTTATTGGTTTCCCTCGATTTGCTCTCAAAATCGAGCAATTTGATGCTTCATTTTCGGCCGAAACCCTTGGCTATTTATAGCCAAATTCGACCCCCACGTGGCCGATTTCCGGCCAAGGCTTCTTCCCCACGCTTCCTAGACCACCCTAGGCCACTCCCTGACGACCCTAGGCTGCCCAAATCGCCAGAAAACCAGGCCAAAATCTCGGCCAAATCTGCCATGCTTTGGCAGATTTCAAAAATTGCGATTTGGCCCCCTTTGAATTTCCTTTTACATTTTGGCCCTTATTCTCAAGCCCCTTAATTATCCAAATATACCACTAAGACCCACAAGATTAGAACTTCTCATTTCTCCCTTGAAATTTTCAAAAATTTACCGTTTTGACCTCCCTCGGGCATTTTTAGAAAATTACACTTAGGCCCGACTGATTTATTTGACCTCAAATCCACTCGATTCAACCTGAAACCTCTTAAGGGTTGTTCTATACATCGAATACTAGTCCTTGACACTCTCTGTTGACTTTTTGGACGTCGCTTACAGCAATTCGGTAATACGACCTAATTGGCAGTTGTATTTTTCTGTACCGAAAACTGTTCCCGATCTCATTTCTTTCATCACTAAAAATCATAATTTTAATTGCTCGTCGATACTATACCATTTTCCTTGGCTATCTAGGGTCCGAGGTACTCACTCTGATTAATTCGGTCGTCCAAAGCTGTGTTAGTGTGCCCTATAGTCCTATTTTTCCCAAAATTCCAATTATGCCCTTTATCAAACATCATTTTTATCCTCAAAATTATTCTCGGGTGTTACAATTCGCCTGGCTCCATTATGGCTATAACATTTTCGCATTACAAATTTTAATTGTTATATTTTGATAACAACGTAGAGATTCAAACTATCATATTTATTAAAAAATAAAGGGTAAAAGTAGATAATCTAATACAATAATGTCTTTAATATGTTTGTATAGATACTGAAAGAGAGAAAAGTAGTAAGAGAAAATATTAAAAAAAAAAGGTAAAAATTTAACTAGGTGATGATGATATTTGGGACCGACCACCACGTGCCACCTCTGCAACTGGACCTCGGGAATGGTACCTCGGACTTGGCAATGTCGGACCTTGGGTGTAGAACCTGCAAGACAATGGAGGGCCAGGGCTTGGATCCCCAGGGGTGGACTCCGACGCTCAAATCAGTAGAGTAAATGCAAGTAGAAGTAAATGAGAGAGATGTAGAGCTTGAATATACCTGGCGAGAGTCCTTGTCTTTTATAAGTGAACCCGTTTTGGGGTACCCGAGATGAGCGGGCACGACTCTCGAGAATCCCGGTCAAGTTGGAACGGGTCTTACGGTTCGGCCCGAATTTCTCGGGCTTCGCTCCGGAGTGTTGACTTGCCACGTGTCGGTCTCTCCGATGATCCACGTGGCAGGTGAGACTATTAGCGCGTATGGGTATTCTAGTAATTTTAGGTAATGCCACATCACTTGCCCCCCACTCCTTGAGCTGAGCTGAGAATCACGCTGGGTCGAGGAGTAGCTTAATTTTTGAGGTTCTTTGACTGTAGATTTTTCCTAAGATGCATAAGAGTATTTCTAATGTATGAGACAACCAAATCCCAAACTCTTGAGGTTAGTCTTTCCCATACTCTTTTATTTTTCATCACTTTCACTGCTCGTTTGCTTTTTCCTTTGCGTACATATATATATATATATATATTTTAAAAAACTTCTTCTTCACTAGCCTGGCCAGGCAGCTCAGCCATGGCTGAAGTCGGCCTGGCCAGGCCGCGGCTCGACCATGGCCGAGCTCTCCTAGGAGCCCCTTGGCCCCCCCCTTTTTTTTAATAATATATATGTTTATATATATGTGGGAGCCAGGAGGTCGGCCATGGCCGACCTCTCCTCCCTTTGGGCCTTTTTGCCTTTTTTTTTCCCTTTGGGCCTTTTTGCCTTTTTTTTAATAATATATAATATATATATATATATATGGGAGCTGGGAGGTCGGCCATGGCCGACCTCCGCTCCCTTTGGCCTTTCTGCCCTTTTTTTTTTTTAATACTATATATAATATATATTTATATATATATGGGAGCTGGGAGGTCGGCCATGCGCTCCTTTGGGCCTTTCTGCCCATTATTATTATTATTATTATTATTATTATTATTATTATTATTATTATTATTATTATATTTTTTAATAATAACAACATAGGCTTTAAAATAAGACTTAATTTAACTGACCCGTTTTTTTGGCCTTTCTTTGTTGTAGGCGTAGCTTGAGATTGTCCAAGTTAAGTCGCGTCTGTTGAGTTTCCTTTGGCTTGTGTCCAGCTGTGGTTTTCCTTCCTGACTTCTGTCTTCCCTTTCTTGGTCAGGCTAGGATATCCTCTAGTGGGATTCCTTGGTCTGGCTGATCAAGCTAAGATATCCTCTTGTCATTCTTTTCTATATTTTTATATTAATTTTTTTTTTCAATTTCAAAAAAAGTCATCATAATTTTTAAAATTTATAATCTTAACATCATTAACGACAATTTAATTCTATTAACAACATTATTTATTTTCCCAATTGAGTTTTGATGAGGGAATATTTACAGGGGGCAATTTTACTGTACTACCCCTGGGAGGTTACCATTAACTCGGAGCCATGTGTGCCAGTAAAGACTAATATGCGATCGCCACGTGTCAAGACTTAGGAGCTCCGCTTATCTTTATAATCTTTATTATGATTTTGAACTAGAAAGAGATAAAGAAGAAGATTAAGTCAACCAATGATATCTTTAAATATCCCAAGAATTATCTCTATTAGGGAAGATTATCTTTTCTCCCCATAGAAAGGGGATCAACCTCTCTTTTTGAAATATATCTTATCTCCTAAGGGAAAGGCCACGGGACATCTATAAATAGAGGGCAACCTCTACAGGTAGGGGGATTTGACTCCTAAGGGACTCATATATTATTTTTCCATTACTATTATACTCCTCAAAAACCCTATGAACTGAATTGAGCGTCGGAGGGATCACGGGGAGCAAGTCCCCACCCTTTTTGCAGGTACTTAGTCCGAGACAGAAGAAGGTAATCGACTCCGCGTCATCAAGTTTTAATTCAAAAATAATAACGTAAGAGAATGAGAATGTTTGTGATCCCAATATATATATAGTTTTAGCATTGTGACTCGTTTGTGACCATGAGAGGCTTTTCAAATTTGAATTTATGTTTTGTTGTTGTTGAAATATAATAATAAATTTATTTAATTAAAAATATCATCGTCAAGCCGATTGAATCTCTAAGAAAGATAACAATCTAAGGGAACAATGAGCAGGCCCGACCCTGAAGGGGGGCAATCAGTGCGATTGCCTCGGGCCCATTATTTAAGGGGTTCCATAATTCAGGGCCGAACGAATTTGAAGTCCAGCAAGCAAACTTCAAGTCTGCTAAAGTGGACGGACTTGAAGCGGACTTGAAGTCCGCTTCTTTCAGTGGAAGGACTTGAAGTCCGCTGAAGCAGACTCGACTTCTTTCAGCAGAGGGACTTCAAGTCCGCCTTCAGCTGACTTCAAGTTCGCTTCAGCGAATCACTTCAAGTCCGCTTCAGCGAATCAGCAGACTTGAAATCCGCCCACTTTAGCATTTCACGTCCGCTTTCACTTTTTTCAACGAACTTCAAGTCTGCTTTTGAAATTGAAGTCGTCTACTTTTGATTTGAAGTTCGAAGAGTGCTTCGCCCGCTAATTTGTGATTTTAAATCCGCTTTTGAAGTCTACTTTTGTGATTTCTGATTTCAAGTCTGCTTTTGAATTTCGTTCACGAGTTACTCAAATTTCAGGTTATATTGTTTTTTATTTATTGTTTGAAGTATTAAAACTACATTGACTTTCCTAATATTAAATCTGCTTTTGAAGTTCGAAAAGGCTGACGAGTTTCTCAAATTTCAGGTTATATTATTTTTTATTTATTATTTGAAGTATTAAAATTACATTGATTTTCCTTGTATTAAATCTGCTTTTGAAGTTCGAAGAGTGCTGGGTGCGCTGACGAGTTTATCAAATTTCAAATTATATTGTTTTTTATTTATTGTTTGAAGTATTAAAATTACATTGACTTTCATTGTATTATTTTTGTTTTTAAGTAACAATGTTTAGTAAGAAACACCCATCTGAAAGTCAAAAAAAAAAAGAAGAAAAAGACAGAAAGAAGAATTAACTCAATCTCAAAAGGGAGCTCTAGATAAATTTTTTCAAAACAAAACAAATAGTTCACTTGAGAACTCAACTGAAGATTTAGTCAATGAATCTGAGCAGCAAAATTATGTTGAAGAATTTGTAGGAATTGATAATGATTTAGTTAATGAATCTAAACAACAAAATCATGTGGAAGAATTGGTAGGAACTGAGAATGATTTTAATGCACAAGTAGGTGCGTGACTTAGGTAAAGATGAACATGTTGAGAATGAAGATTTTGATCATATTTGTAATAATGAAGACACTGAACTTGAGGATATAGAACCAAGTTTTCCTTTAAACATTTTTAATCCAAGAATTTGGGATAATCTAGATGAAAAAATGAGAGCTTTACTTGTAGAAAAAGGTCCTGCAAGAGATAATAATATCAAATTTCCTATGAATGAAAACTTTAGACATTTTTCCTCGACTTATTACATGAGAAAGTTATCAAATAGAGAGACTCATGACAGAAAATGGCTAGTATACTCAAAGGAATTGGATAATGTATTTTGTTTTTGCTGTAAGTTGTTTAAAACAATGTGTTGTAGAAGCCAATTAGCAAACGAAGGACTTAGAGATTGGAAACATCTTAGTGAGAGACTTAAACAACATGAAAACAACATTGAACACATAACTAACATGAGTTCTTGGATTGAATTACATAACAGATTGAAAAAAAATGAAACAATTGATAAAGGCATACAAGAACAAATTAGGACAGAGAAGGAACACTGGAAACATGTTTTGGTAAGAATAATTTCTGTTGTCAAATGTCTTGCTAAAAATATTATTGCATTCTGTGGAACAAAAGAGAGAATTTATGAAGAAAATAATGGTAATTTTTTAAGTATATTGGAAATGGTTGCAAAATTTGATCCAATAATGCGAGAACATTTTCGACGAATTCAAAATGATGAGATTCACTATCACTATCTTAGCCATAAGATTCAAAATGAGCTGATAGCTTTGCTGGCTTCAAAAGTCAAAAGTGCAATCATTGAGAAAATCAAACAAGCAAAATATTTTTCAGTTATACTTGATTTCACTCCTGATTCAAGTCACAAGGAACAAATGACTTTGATAATACGGTGTGGAGATGTGTCAAGTAGTCCAGTAACAATAGAAGAATACTTTTTAGAGTTTTTAATTGTGAAAGATACATCAGGATTAGGACTTTTTAATGAATTACAATCTATCCTAGAGTCCCTTGGTCTTAAAATTGATGATGTTAGAGGACAGGATTATGATAATAGCTCTAATATGAAAGGAAAATATCAAGGTGTACAAAGAAGATTACTTGAAATAAATCCTAGAGCTTTGTTCATGCCATGTGGTTGTCATTCTCTTAATTTAACACTATGTGATATGGCAAACTGTTGTGTGAAAGCGAAATCCTTTTTTGGGGTGGTTCAACGCATTTATTGCATTTTTGCTAATTCTACTAAGCGTTGGAAGATTTTACAAGATCATGTAGATGGTTTAACTCTCAAAACATTATCAACTACACGTTGGGAAAGTCGTGTATAGAGTATTAAAGCAATAAGAACCCAAGCTGGTCAAATAAAAGAAGCTTTATTTAAAGTAGCAAAAACTAGTGAAGATGCTAAAACAAAAAGTGAAGCTGAAAGTTTAGCAACACATGAATTGGAAAATTTTGAGTTTTTATTAGATATGGTTATTTGGCATGATATTTTGTTGAAAATTAACTTAGTCAACAAGAAGTTACAATCTAAAGATATGTGCATTGATGCTGCTTTAAAAAATTTGGAAGGGCTCATTTCTTTTTTTGAGAATTATAGAGAAAATGGATTTGCATTTGCTATGATTGAAGCTAAAACTATTGCTTGTGATATGGGAATTGAACCTGAATTTCCTAAAAAACGTTAAAGTCATAGAAAGAAACAATTTGATGAGAATCTCAATGATGAGACAATACAATCAGTTAAAGAATCATTTAGAGTCAATTATTTCATCTATGAAGTAGATATGGCTCTTTCTTCATTAAGGAGTAGATTTGAACAAATGCAAACATATGATGCTATTTTTGAGTTCTTGTTTAATTCAAAGAAGTTAACCTCATTGGGTGATGAGGAATTAAAAAATTGTTGTGTGAAGCTTGAAACTACTTTAAGAAATGGTGAGTTTTCTGATGTTGATGCAAGTGATTTGTTTTCAGAGTTACAGGTGCTGGCGAGCTGCAATATCTTTTACCATCAACAGTAAACACAACACTTGAAATTGTAGAGTTTGTAAAATATATGGACTGTTTTCCAAATATTTTGATTGCTTATAAAATACTATTGACTGTACATGTGACTGTAGCATCTGCAGAAAGAAGCTTTTCTAAATTAAAATTATTGAAATCTTACTTGAGGTCTATCATGTCACAAGAAAGGTTAAATGGGCTAGTAATATTATCCATTGAAAAAGAGATGTTAGAAAAACTTGAATTTGAAAGTATCATTGAGGATTTTGCTTCTCAAAATGCAAGAAGAAAATCATTTAAATAATACTTTTTTAGTTGTGATTTTGTTATTTTTCATCTTATCTTGCAAGTGGTGATGATATTTTGCTAATTGCTGAGGATGCAAAAAGATTCAAGTAGGCTGTGCAGTTTATTTTAGCTATTGAGGATGTATAGGTATTTTTGTTTTGCTAGTTGCTAACGCTAAAGATGCAAAGAGATTTCAAATAGATTAATGTTGTTTTGCTTTAGCTATTCAGCTTGTAGAGAATTTTTTTTTTTTTTTTGCTAGATGAAAGAGAATTTATTTTGCTAGATGAAAAAGAATTTATTGAATTGTTATAAGTATTTATTTTGTTTATATATTGTAGCCTTTTATTCTAAATTTTAATATATTGAAGTTTGAATCAATACAATTTATTTGGCTTGAATGTTAAAGTTTTAGTTAATTTGGACATGTTAGATCTTGATTGAAAAATAAGAGTGAGTTCGTCACTATGTTTAAATATATATATGGGGGCCTAATTTTTACTTTTGCCCCGGGCCCTAAAAAATTCAGGACCGGCCCTGACAATGAGGTCCCTGCACAAATACTCCAATATTTAAGTCAGACGCTAAAAATGATAAAAGTCGTATTGAAACAATATTAAAGATACATTTTTTCTGGAATGAGTGTGTTTATTTATAAAGAGATATAGAATAATTTTAAATAGTTTAGGATTATAATTATTAGATATAATGTCTATCTTAACATTTTGAAACTTGTTAGAATTATGATTCTTATAGATAATGTTTATCTTAATATTCTGAAATCCTTTTCGTTGAATCTTCAAAAAGATTTTCGAATGTCAGAGTTATTTAGTTTGTGCATTATACGGGACCCTCCACCCCTTTGAATGTCAGAGTTAACTCTTTTAGCCCAAGGAGTTATTTTGACATTTTGGACTTTTTTAGTCTTTTAATGAGTTTTTATCTATGACACAACAATTATTTCCTATTCTTTCATTCAAGTTTATTTGATAGAAGAATAGATTGTGTCGTGGTTTGCCCTTATTTTTCTTTCATTTTGATCATTGTTATTGATTTTAGATCGTTGCTTTTGTACTTTAGTTTTTAAACATCTGCATGTATTCGGAACAAATCCTTCGTCCATTGACGCAAGTAACCCTCAAACATCTTAACAGGTTTTTATTATTTCGCATGTGTGTGGGGCGATCATTCACAATTGACTCCTACACATTTTGACAATTTATTCACAAGCTATGTGTGTTCGGGGCGACTCCTATACCATGGTATCCTTCCAAACCACCTCTACCAGACAATCAAAGACCAAAACCACCCGCTGCATATTTCTACGAGCTAACGCCTATCAGTTATTCGTCTGGCTCCATTATGGCTATAACATTTTCACATTACAAATTCAATTGTTATATTTTGATAACAACGTAGAGATTCAAACTATCATATTTATTAAAAAATAAAGGGCAAAAGTAGATAATCTAATACAATAATGTCTTTAATATGTTTGTATAGATACTCAGAGAGAAAAGTAGTAAGGGAAAATATTAAAAAAAAAAAGGTAAAAATTTAACTAGGTTTTGTGGAGGTCCCATTTTGTAAAAATACTAAAATTAGAGGGGTACTTATGCACATCTTATCAAACTATAGCATAAGATACCCTACACATTTAATAAAACTACGAGTGTCTAATATATATATATATATAATATGTAACATTATCTCAATCTTTCTTTCTTTCTTAACTAACCATGGTAACAGTAGGACTTTCTCGTTAACTCCTCTCGGTTAGACTAATATGTTGAGTTGACGACTCCACTCATTAACGTATCATTCATGTAAATGGTCCGTTGTTACAGACAATGAATGATATTGTGCCACATAATGATGTCTTCCTACAAATATGCTAAGTTATCTCTCCAATGGATACGAAAAAAGCCAAAAGAACCTTCGTTGTCTTTTCTCTTTGTCAAACTATATTGGCACAGAGAGTGATGTTCTCCAAGGAAATGGATTCCAATCATGGAGCAGCCTCATTTCAGGCCTTGCCCAAGACGATGGCTATTCTCTGGTCCACCTGATCCGAGCTTGCACGAAATTTGGTTGGCGTTCCCACGGCCAGCAGCTTCATTGCCACGCTGTTCGATCCGGGCTTGTTTCCGATGTTCTTATCTCCACTTACTTGATTAATTTCTATTTGAAATCGGGTTCGTTGAATGATGCTGACAAAGTGTTTGCTGAAATTCCTCAACCAAGTGTAGTTTCTTGGAACTCGTTGATGTCTGGGTATGTTCATTCTGGGCGGTTTCTGAAGGTACTGAGATTGTTTCTTCAGCTGGAAAGGTCTGACATTCGTGCTGATGCGTTCTCATTTACGGCTGCTTTAGGGGCTTGCGGTCGAATGTGCATGTTGGAGTTGGGGAAATTAATTCACTCCAAGGTTGTGAAAGTTGGAGTGTATGAATATAATGTTGTTGTAGCAAATTGTTTAATTGATATGTATGGCAAATGCGGATCAGATGAAGAGGCCATATGGGTGTTCAACGAGATTTCTGATAAGGATACTATTTCTTGGAATTCAGTTATCGCAGCAAGCGCCAGGAACCGAAAACTTGAACAAGCAGTTAACTTTTTGCATCAGATGCCAAATCCTGATACAATCTCATACAATGAATTGATTAGTGGCATTGCCCAGTTTGGGAACATTGATGATGCCGTTCAGATTGTATTAAATATGCCAAACGCAAATTCATCTTCATGGAATTCCATCATAACAGGATATGTCAACAGGGATCAAGCACGAAAAGCTTTGGAATTTTTCGGTGTTATGCACTCAAATGGCATACAGAGGGATCAATTCACATTTTCAAGCATATTAAGTGGGGTCGGAAGTCTGTCAGCTCTTACATGGGGGATTCTGGTTCATTGTTGTACCAGCAAGTGTGGTTTGGATAAGTCTGTTGTTGTTGGAAGTGCTTTGATTGATATGTACTCCAAATGTGGACAGGTACAGAATGCGGAACTAATCTTTAAGTCCTTACCAGAAAAGAATTTGGTAACATGGAATGCAATGATATCCGGGTTTGCCCACAGTGGCAATTCAAACAAGGTGATTGAGCTTTATGAGCAGTTAAAAATGGTGAAAGATTTGAAACCAGACGCGATCACCTTTCTTAACGTCTTATCAGCATGTTGGCATAAGCAAACACCATTAGAGGTTGCGAATCAGTACTTTGAATCGATGATCAAGAATTATGGGGTGGAGGCGATGCCCGAGCACTGTGCTTCGATGATTAGGCTGATGGGAAAATGGGGGGATGTGCAGGGTGCCAAGAAGCTGATAGGCGAATTGGGGTTTGGATCATGTGGCTTGGTTTGGAGGGCTTTGCTGGGGGCCTGTGGAACTTGTGGGGATCTAAAAGTTGCAGAGTTGGCAGCTGCCAAGGTGATTGAGTTGGAGGGGGATAAAGAGTTTGTCTATATCATGATGTCCAACATTTACGCGGCTTATGGGAAATGGGGTGATGTTAGTATGGTTCGAGAGCTGATGAGGCAGAGAGGTGTGAGGAAAGAAGTTGGCTGTAGCTGGATTGAGCTGGACAATAAGGTGTCATGTTGTGTAAAGGAGGTGATCATCGGCTAACTTGTTGGGTTAGCTGGTAGGCATTGTCGAGCTATAGCAAATTGAGCAATAGCATTTATTCACTGGACAAATGCCAGGTGATGTAATTAATTTTGGATATGTGAGACTCTAGCCAAAGGCTAGCAATCGATGCAAACCAAGTTTAAATTTGTAATTGATTTATGGGTTTGAGACCTAATGAAATATTTTGTTATGTGTTTGTCTAATGATATGAATGATTTGGTTCATCAACAAATCTAAATATTATGATGTGCATACTTGGTATGAAATCTCAAAGGCATTTACAAGTGCAAAATACAAAAAGCTTATATCTGATGCATGCAAAGGCACTCATTATGGAGAACTTTTAGGCCCTATTTACTTGTGGAGAATAATTTTTTTTTATTTTCAGTTTTCATCTCTATTTTCCTATTTCAATTTTTATAGAACATCAAAGAAATTTATTTCTATTAAATATAAAACAAGTTAAACTTCAAAAAATGAATGTGTTTAAAATCATGTAAGAAAGTAAATGTAGATATTGACAATAAGGGGAGAGGTGAATGGTTAAATTGACATAATAAAAAGAGGAGTTGACGTTGTTTTAATGATAAGAAGGAGGTGCGGTGGTGTTGGTCAAGGGATGGGAATGACAAGAGGAGAGGAAGAGGGCGGTGGGAAAAAAGGAGTTGGTGATTCGTTGCAATAGTAGACAGCGCAATCACAGTAACATGAATAAGGATAGCAAGAGAAGAGGTTAGTTGTGCTCGTCGTCAGAATGGCAGAGGCCAACTAGGAAAATGAGAGAAAGGTAGGGTGGGGTGGGTGTGAATGAAACACTGGGAGAAAGAAAATAAAAGTAAAAAAAATATTTTCTATTTTCTAATTTAGAAAAGAAAACCATTTTGAACATAATTTTTAATTTTTTATCGCTATAAAAATATTTTCTAAGACCTACTCTAATTTTTCACAAGTAAACAGTCTTACATTTTTACAAAATATTTTTTCTTTTAACTTGGTAAGTAAGAGAATTATTTTCTTGACTCTTAACTTGATTACCCCTGTTTTATAGATCTCCATCTAACGTTTTTCTCAGCGAAATGAATTGTCGCATCTTGTCCTTTTGGTGAATCGCTCACCCCAGACGCCCCCACACCCGACCCGACAAAATGTGAGGGGATTAATCATGGTGACTGAGCCGCATCTTGTGATACCCTGTGATGGGTGTGGTGTTGCAAAACCCTTTTTATATATTTTTTTCTTTTTTATTAAAATTTTATCCTCTAATGTTATATATTAAATATAATTTTACACCCTACACTTCGACTTCTTTTATCTTATTTTCTAGACGCTACACACAACACGACTATTGCCACCGCCACCGCCACATTTGATTTAATGCAGCACTAGAAAGATGAATGGATTATTTCACCCTACTGTATCAAAACACTCATTCTCACACTGAAATTCATCACTTTAAAGTCCCACCCGAAACATAAAATTTTCACACATACCACTCAGCTTATATAACCAAAAAAAATAAAGTGTCAAAAACCTTAAGCTCGCATCCATTTCTATTCCATGCCTGCCTCCCAAATGCTCATGCCAAGTGCAACCCTGGAAATTGGAAGAATCTGCAAGCGTGTATCGCGGTAGCATCAACAAGAGGAGACGTATTTGGTCCGAAATATCAAGTGCCCAACGGGACATGATTTTAGTCCAAAAAATCATTGTTTTCAACAAAATAGACGTCGTCCACTACCGACCGTGGTGTCGGAGTCGACTTTTAAGTCTCTTGCCATTGAAAGAGAGATTTGATCTGCAACTGATTCCTCATCTGTGAATGAATGATCAGAAAAGAATCAACTCGGGGGTATTTCAGAGAAAGGGGTAGAAGTCACAATTGCAGCAGCAGCAGATTCAAATGATTGAAACTTCCAGTAATTTTCTTCTAACCACATGGCCAATTTCCAGCTATAAATCTATTACAGTGAAATCAAGGGACATCACATCATAAACGCTGTAACTAAAACCAAATACCAACATCTATAACTAAATTTTACAACTGCGACTTCAGGAAGCAAGCACGTCCCACTTCCACTCCTAGTTTCTTCCTTCTATTTTAAATATACAGAGATACTCTGTTGGCGGGTTCTTTTCGTCATCTCACATCCATTAAATGTCCTTGGTCGGCATCATCATTTCGTCAACCATGAGCACTCCCTGTTACAGATCAACCATTACCTTTATTGTTCTTCTCCAGTTTCGACAACAATAAGGCAGTTCATTCAAAAGGACAACCATCTGGGGTGGGTTTGTTCCAACAACTAATGTCATTGTCATTTAAAGTAACAAACAAGATTGACAGTAGTTTACCTCTAGATGCACCCCTGCTCTGGCTTCGGTGACTTTTATCATGTGAAACAGCAGGTATTTTTGAGATTAGCAACGAGCTTTGCAATCCTTCCAATAGCTGTAGTAAGCAACAGAATAATAAGAACTCCATGGGTGGTATATATTCCCTAGCGTGCATTTGTGGCACAACAAGGCATCTAGGTTAAACAATAATCACTCAACATTTCAAAAATACAAGCTGCTTTGATTACTGAACCGTAGAACACAAACATCAGCTCATTAGAAAATTCAATAACAGCATTCACAACTATACAATTCAAGTAGGCTTCCTCCAAACTGGGGATGCCGCAACAAAATATCAATCTGAGTGGCAATACGAAACCAGAGTTTATACAGATAGATGAACCAAAGGAATAATAAACTAAGTTTGGCTTCACAATACAGAGACTGAAAACAGAAGTTACATGCATTACTGGATAAATACCTATCCTACATGGGATACAAATCTGTCCAGTAACAAGAAATGGAACATGGAATGGTTTAAATAACAACATATCCAGCCTTTATCCCACTATGTGGGGTCGACTACATGAATTCTAGACTTCTATGTATTTCTATCTTTTGTCATATCTTCATTGAGATCCATACACTTCATATCAAACTTTAATGTCTCCCTCAAAGTCTTCTTAGGTCTGCCTCTACCTCTTTTTTTGATTAATTGTTCCATTTCATCAACCCTCCTCACAGGAGCGTCTCTTGGTCTCCTTCTCACATGATCAAACCATCTTAGTCTAGTCTCTCTCATCTTCTCCTCTATTAGCACTACTCCTATCTTATTACGAATAACTTCATTTCTAATTTTATCTTTTCTTGTATGGCTGCACATCCATCTTTAACATCCCCATCTCCGCTACACTCGTCTTTTGCTCATGTTGGTATTTGACTGCCCAACATTTTGAGCCGTACAACAAAACTAGTCTTATAGCTGTCCTATAGAATTTTTCTTTCAATTTTAATGGGATTTTATCATCACATAACACCCCCGATGCATTTCTCCATTTTAGCCAACCTGCTTTAATTCTATGTGTGACATCCTCGTGAATTTCTCCATCTTTTTGAATCACTGATCCCAAATATCGAAAATGAACTTTTCTTTGTAAGATTTGGTCTTCCAATTTTATTATAACATCCTCCACTCTTGCATTCTTACTAAATTTACATTCCATATATTCTGTTTTCTTTCTGCTTAATTTAAATCCCTTAGATTCTAAATTGTTTCTCCATAACTCAAGCTTAGTGTTCACTCCTTCTTTTGTTTCATCCACCAACACTATGTCATCTGCAAATAGCATACACCATGGCACCTCTGTCTGAATATCTTTAGTAAGTTCATCCATTAATAAAGCAAATAAGTATGAACTTAGTGCAGAACCTTGATGCAATCCTATTGTAATTTTAAACGGTTCAGTATCCCCTCCGCATGTTCTGACCCTTGTCTCTACACCATGATACATGTCCTTAAGAGCTTGTATATAGGCTATTCGGAATCCTTTCTTCTCTAAAACTCTCCATAATACTTCTCTAGAAACCCTATCATGGGCCTTTTCTAGATCTATAAACACCATATGTAGGTCCTTCTGATGATCTCGATACCTTTCTATTAGGCGCATCAGTAGGTATATAGCTTCCATTGTTGATCTACCGGGCATGAAACCAAACTGATTTTCTGAGACCTCTGTTTCCTTTCTAAGCCTCTGCTCTATAGAGCAATACGCTTTCAACAATTAAACATCCAACACGTCTAGTGTTCATCCCACTATGTGGAGTCGGGTATATGAATTCTATCTCCATCCCTATATTCTTTCAAGCCTTATTGATTCATATCATTCCTAAGTGTGTTCCTGACAGTTTTTGTGTGTCTCATACCTCTTTTACTTTAGATATTTTTTCATTCCATCCTCTCCTCATAAGGAGACTTCATTGGTCGTCTTCTTACATCGACAAACTATCTTAATTGTATAACTATCTTAATTGTATCCTAGGCATTTTATCTTCAATAAGAGTCACTCTACCCTTATTACAAATAACCTAATTTCTAATTTTATCATTTTTGGCATGGCTACACATCCATCTTAACATTCACATCTCCATTACACTCACTTTGCCTATATTGTTGACTGCCCAACAATTCTGTCATACAGAAAAGCTAGTCTATAAAATTTCCCTCCTAGCTTTAAGGAAATCTTACTATCATATACATCAGAATCTTGCTATGACATAAAATTTCCCTTTTCTCTCTCCATCTTTTAGAATTAATTGATTCAAGATATCTAAACTGATCTTTTATTGGTATAACTTGACCTCAACAACTAAATATCCAATAGAACAATAGGAAATCACATAAAAATATATTAGTCAGAACATGATGGCTAATTTTTAGCCACATGATGTTAAAATTCCACTATCAGTAGATTAAATTCCACTTTTAATATAATTGTATTTCAGTCCAATTGAACATAGTTAAATTGACCGTTTGGAACCAAAATGTATCATGTTTCATCATTAGAATATCAATTTCCAAATAACTAGTGCTTCAAAGTTTTCTGGAAACACTATCATGTATACTTATTGACCTAATCAAATATAATATAATAGTGGTTTACCCTACAAAAAGATGATAATTCCAATTGTAAAATGTGGTAAACAAGGATGAGCTTAAAAAAAAAAAAAAAACTGTTACAATAGGTATGTTAGCAACACATTGTCAACATGACCTAAATGGCCTTAAGAGATTTGCAATAATGAAACTAGAGTTAGATTCTCATAATAGTATTGACACTAAAACTCAGATGTGGAATTATAATTCCAGAAAACTAATATTCTAACCAGATGTGTGAAAATTGGGTGCATAGTTTACTACTACAACACAGTTTGATAGCAAGGAATACAGCATGGGATATCACACAAACCTGTGGAATGATATATAACTAGGGTAGATAAACACATCTAAACTCACCCTTGATGTTGGTTGAATTCTCCGATTTGATCTCCGTGGCTCCACGACTTCAGAAACCGACTTCCCCGGATTAACATTATGTTTGTCCTTCACCTCAACTTTAGCCAATTTTCCGCTTGGGGGTGGGAATTTTCCTCTATTCACCTGTTCAGTTTTCACATTTGATGACATTTTCTTTGAAGGAGCATCTAATGGAAGAGACAGTGAAGAAAATAAGATTGGGCCTTCTACTGCCCCTTCAGTTTTGGATAATGATTCAGATTCCATCATGCTCTGGTGCCCCAACTCATTCTCTTTATTGTTTACAGAATCCTTAATAATATGATCACTTGCAGTATCATCATTATGAACAGCAGGAGACACACCCTTGTCCTTCTGAGGTAGGGTTCTCCCTGGAACATTTTGAGCTTTTCCTGACTTAGGAACTTTGTTTTTGGACATAGCTGCCTGTTTTTCCTTCGCATCAATTTTAGTACTACTCTTCCAGGCACGAGACCCTGATCCTTGAGGCATCAAATATTTTGCAATTTTAGCTGAATCATTTGATTGAATAGTTTTACTACTCCTATCTGCATCATAATGCTTGCTTACTTCCATAAATTTCCTTTTCTTTCCAGGTTTGGGAACGCCAAAGATCACCTTTGACCCTTCTTTCTGAAGACCACTCCGTACTGTTCTAACTGCATTAGGCTTATTTTCATCTACAGTTCTTTTACCAACATTAAATATTTTTTCACTGGAAGATAAAGGCAGTAACTGTGGCTCATCTGGCTCCCCTGATTCCCCAAGTTCAATACTTTTGGACACCTTATCCATCTCTCTACCCTCTACAGCAGGAATGCCCAACTTCAGCCGTTTTTCCTGTGGTGTATCACCCTGAAGAAACAGATACGAAACAAGTATCAACAAAAGAACTTCATGATTATAAATTTATCATGGTGCTTTGCTTAGATCACTATTGGAGTTTTATTTTTATTTTTTTGGTGCCTTGATAAGTAAAAGAGAAATTAAAATGAAACGACTTTCATGAACATCACACCTGGGAAGAAGAGTCCTTTTGTCTTGTACTGAACCAGTTAATCCACTGTCCATCATTCCAAATGAAAGTTGGCCTTAGATGCCATGCTTTCACAACTGATGTTTCCCCTTCAGCTGCGCAACAATCAAGGGTGTGTTTGTTTTACAAAGAAGAAAACCAGTAACCATCATTTTTGCTATAAAACAACTTGACGCATTAATGGACAGATATGATTTAACAGCAACTACCTGGAAAATGGACAGTCAATGTGGTATCATCCTTCTGGTTCTTTTCTGTAACTATTCCCTCTCTCCAGCTAAGACATAGTAACAAAATAAAAATAAATAAATAAAACAAAAAAAGTTTAAAAATGGTAAGACAATGATAATTAAAATGCATCCTTCTGCCACAGATTCTTCTATATTACTGCAATACAAAACTTATAATTTGATGCCAAATTGAATTCAAAGACAAGGAGATAAGCCATGCACTACACGTCCAATTCAATTCTGACAGATTGAATTTAGAATCACTAGTTGCAAAATAAGGAGTGAATTTACAAGCTGTCAGCCAACTCCCTAAGCTGCTATAAAAACTCCTTTTCTGGTACTGGAATCCTCCGTCTTATTGATCTAGTTCTTAGCGACTGTCAAATTGAGAGTGCCTTCTTTCCGTGCTAATAAGCATGACAGAATAAGTGGAATAGTCCCTATAATGGTCCTCATTCTAAGCCACTCTCTGGGCCTTCTTTCTATCAATAGCAGATAGGACGAGAAGGCAGGGAGAAGGAAAGAGAATGGAGACATCCAAGCAGCAAGGTATCCAATTTTCCTACCATAGAGCTTAGGGGTGCCTTCCGGAACCAAGGCTAAGTAAAGTAGGATCAGCTACTAGATCATAGAAAAAGGAGAAAGTGAAACTAGAAAGATTGCATACTAATTTTTTGTACTGACCACATATTACAATCATAGTTAATTTTGATACAAAAAAGTATCAGAACACAGGTAGATAAGAAATAGCTACAGAATACACCTGAGATGCAAGTACAGGAGTCTCTTATAAAAGGAAGTTAGCAGTGACTTTTACAGAAAACAGATGCACACCATCAAGGTGGGTACTAATTTCATAACCCGAAACATCTTCATCTCACTAAAAATTAATTCAACAATACCAGTAGTTTGATCAAATGAACTGAAATTCTGAGGGTGCAAGTAAAATGTAAATCTGATCAACCCAATTCTTCCCTGGAAGTCTGATTGAACCTACTTTTTCGAATATCAAGAGCAGTGAAGCATGGCCTTTAATAAAGACGCATAACAAACAACAGAACATGGATATGCTCACACAATTTCAACAAAAAGAGGACCCAACAGAGCATATTTTTTGTTTTCTTAATTATACAAGTTGCAGAGTAACTCATAATGCTAAGTTCGTGAAAAATATCAAACAGTAATCTAACTTAAGCCTTTCAAAAAACAGAAAAATAACCCTAAGGGAATAATTGATTATTGGTATATGTAGATGATATCAAAATTACAGGTGATCATGATAATACAACAGGGCAAATAGAGCTAAAATCTTTTCCACGTTCTTAGTTTGATACTACGGACCTAAGACCTTTAAACTATTTTTCGGGTATCCCGACTTGTTATTGCTCTTTTATCAATGCAAGTATTTTCTGGGTTTATTATTTGAGAAAGATATATTAAAAGTCAAAATCATAGATACAATGATACTACTATGAAGTATGGATCAAAATCCCAAACTTGAAGCGGATAAAGATAAGTCTATTGAAAAAATACAAGTCAAAACCAAAAACTAGTTGAAAAGTTGAAGTAATTGACTATTACCAGACTGGATATATCTTTTGGCACGAATGTTATCAGTCAGGTTTTTAAGCTTGTCACAAGCGAATGATTGAGATACAATAATTAACAATTCATCATATCCTGAAAAGGTGCATCATCCACAGTCAATGGTATTAACGTCTAATAATCAGGCAGCAATTCACATCACTTCCAAAAACCTGTATTTTACAATGACTGAAGTGTTTTTGTTTGTTTTTCTTTTTAAGATAAGTATTGAATCGATGGATGCATTTATTAGGTATAGCCTACTGCAATCAGCAGTTAATAAAGTGTGTAGCAACCATATAACACTAAGTTAATCTGTAGCTTTTTTATTTAGTTCTTTTGGGGTTGTATTTGATTAATTGTCCCCACATATTTCTTAGTAAAGAATCCAAATGTCTTAGTGAGCTTTAACACATGCATGTTGCCTCCTATGGGGACAAACCCATGCTTCATGGTAGATGGGCAATTTGTTCTTTAGTTTAAATTCAACTATTTTTTCAATAAGCCAAAAAAAAAAAAAAATTATTATTTCTGATAAACAACATATCAAGCCTTAATCCCACTAGATGGGGATTTTTCATATTTTTTAGAATTAAGTAATTTTAACAGACAATGATAAGACCATATTTTTTGTATGGCTCAAAAGGTTGGGTAGTTAAGCGTCAACATGTGTAAACTATAAGTGTAGTTGAGATGAGAATGATACAATAGATGTACGGCTATACAAGAAAAGACAAAATAAGAAACAAAATAGTACACAATAAGGTAGGAGTTGCTCCTATTAAGGATAAGATGTCGGATTCATGATTAAGATGGTATGGAAATGTGAAAAAGTGATCGACAGAGAGACAAACCAAAGAAAACTCGATAGCAAACACTTTGACATGATATAAGATATAATGATGGCCTTACAAAATCCATGCATAGAGATGGTTGGTCATCTAGACTACGTGTACCTGATCCCACCTAGAGAAATTTAGGCTTGAGATTGTTGTCATATTTTATGTTATCTGTTTTCCATAAAACTGCTTTGCAATTGTTGGAAACATTCCTTTGGTTAATCTCCTCCGCACCTCCAATAATCAGTCTACCAACAGCAACACAAAGCTACAGCACAAGACGATGTTCCTATGCTAATATCTCCACCTAGATGCACTAAGACTTATGATGATAACTCTTGTCATCTTTGAACGAACATGTAAACAAATGTGAGAAGATGTAAACTAGGAGATATAGGGCCATATAAAAAATGAACAAATCGATTAAATGATAGAAGTAAGATTCTCCAAAGGAAAAACAAGAGAAAAGTTCGTTGATATCATTTTAGCATTGATTGAAGGCCACTAAGTGGTCCACTGCAGGAAAAGTATCAGTATTCACCTCCAACGTAAATCTACAAGATAAAGGGGGATACAAATTGAGTGGAGATAATAAAGAAAGACTTCATATATCATTGTTCAACAGAAATTATAGCTTTTGATGCAGCAGAATAAGACTGAGGAAATATGTATTTGATCTCAAATAGTTAGCAAATATGCATAGTTGAGTTGAGCTGCCTTCCTGTCCATGCCAATAGAGTGCATGTCACTAAGACCAGGATAATGGAACCCATATCATTATCCATATCACCAAGAAAAGAACTAGCACCCACTCTCAAACTCTCATCCAAAAAAAATGTTATGTTCCATTCACATCGCTGAGATATTTTATTTAACACAATGAAATTCAGCAAGCAAGCATTAAATGGATCTTTTCTCTAGGTGGTAGAGGAAGGCATGACATCCACTCCCAAATTCATATGTCATCACACAATATTCAACAGCTAAAACACTCAATAAGATTTGAACATGGTAGAATTAGCCTTAAAAAGTACTTGCTTCCAGTCTCATGCGCAGGGATAACTTTTATTGTTTCATAAAGTAAGAAATTATATTATCTAGTTAGTAGAGCCCATTAAGTAAATTGAAAGCAAATTACATTGTACCTAAGAAACGTGAAACACAAGCAGAAGACAGAGCACTCTCCCTTACTATGTCTAAAGGTCAACTATTGAAGACACAGCACAGAAATACGAGCACACCCCCACATATGAGGACATATCCATACTTCTTAGGTCACTAAGGAATCTAATTATGGACCATTGTGGTGCTGCTTTATTTATTCTTGCATTCTACAAATTTTGTCACCATGGACCATTTCTGGATGAGATTTAAGAATAATGCACACAATCATTTTGAATTTCAGTAGCCTAACAGACATAAATAGCCTACAATACAACTATAGAGAATAAATTAAATATGAAAAGCAACGGATAATATGATTACCCATCTGTCAAAAGAAAACAATAAAAGGTTACCATAAAAGACAACAAAATCAACAGGAGAAGGAAAATAAACTACATTTTTTAATTTCTAACATTAATTTTGTTCTTGAGTTCATTCTGAAATAAAAGAGAGATCATTATAATCCTCAAGCCTTAGTTCTGAGTCTTCAAACAGCACTCAATCTGCAATGTTAGAGCTCTGATTGACTTTTGTATTTTAGACAAATAATCAGTGTCCATGCCTTTTCAGCTTTTCCACTCACTTGGCTATTAACCAATAACACACATCAAATAAGCCAGAGAGAGATGTTATAAGTATCACGCTTACCAATTTTGCATCCACACATCAACTTTATCTCCAGCAGACCACAAATGATCTCCCATAGCCGCTCTGCGTCTCTTCCTGGTTCCTTCAAATCGTATGGTCGTCATGGGATGGGCAATGCGTATTTTAGGGACACTATTGGCTTCTCCTTCAAGTACCACCCATTCCTCGAACCGTCCTGTACCTAAACATACTAATTAATGAGTAAATAATGCTAACAGATCACAATAAGAATATTGTTCAGATTAAATGAAGTCATCTACATAATCATTTTATTTACAGATATCATGACCAACCTGATAAAATGCTCCAATACTCACGTTCAATAAGATGCACATAACCACAAATTTTATAGTGATAAAACCACATAAAACAATACAGAAATGTCACTAGTATACATCTTCCGGAAACCATAATGTTGAACAGAGGGGCAGGCATGCCAATTTTTTACCATGCCCAGGGCTTCATACACTGGAATGCCAACAAGGATGCTAACATTGTCATCTAAAACACCTGAACAGACCAGCCCGCTCACAAGTGAATGTCATTTCCAATGCATATGGCCAAGAAAAGATGAGATATATACAGCACCCCCAGAATATCCCCCAGACAATTTTCACACAAACCACAAAAAGCAGTGACAATATCTCATGCAAATGTCAAACATGCCTCAAAAATATCTCCTACTTTGTCATACAATGGTTTTCCAAAATTATACAAGCTAAAATCTAGCAGACTATAAGCCTGTATAGATGAACTTACCTGCATCTGATTGGAGATCAGTGTAACTAACAAACACTTTTCCATCCTTTAAACTCAGGACATTGGCTGAGAACCAAGCCGTTTTAAACTCATCACCATCTTTCCGAACCTAAAATACCAAATGCCTAGATTAAGACATATCTGAATACATAAATAAGAGAACAAATTGCCAAAAAATAAAAAATTGAAATATGGCTTCAAATCAAGAAGCAGCTCTGAAACTGCAATTGCAAACCCAAGCAACTCATATTTCTAAAATTTTCAGATTGCAAACCTCAACGAGGCAACCCTCCTTGATGTTGTTCTCCTTCAAAGCCCCAATTCCCTTTTCATACTCATCCTGAGCTTTGATAGAAGCAGACCTTGGTCCAATCTCGGATTCAGGAATGACCCCTATGGTTTTGGCCAAGTCAGAAGTTCTACGACTCCTTTGCCCTCTAGAATCCTTTTCAGCAGTAGTGAAGGAACTTGCAACTCTATCCACTGCCTTCACACGATTCTCTGTTGACTCACTGGAATACTCTCTTGAAAGAGGTGGCAAACCACGGCTTGCAGTCTTTGCCTCCTCTGATGGTCCTGCCTTAGCATGTCTAGCAGGAAAATCAAGACCACCTGTGTTAGCTACTTTAGATTGTTGCCTATTATCATTATATGATATTATACCCTGATCAGGAGGCACTTGTATAACTTTCCAGTATCCCTCTGGGCCAGCTTCAACTAACTCATTCAAGGGCAAAGGGTCACCCATAGCAAGAATTTTTCCTGCTTGTGAAATGGCTTCAGCTGCTAGCTCTGCAGCTTTTACAATAGCATCCAAGTTTTCAGCATGTTTTGAGGCAGCTGAAGCAGCTTCGATCCTTCTCCTAGCAGCTTCCCTAGCAGCAACAATGATGGAACTGGAAGAATTGCCCCCATCTCCTCCCTTCAAAATGGAAGCAGGAGTAGCCTTTCCCAAATTGTTTACAACATCAGCAAGAGAAGATGCAGTACCCTGAGCAGGGTTGCTAGTTTCACAAGAGGTCAATGCCTCATCAGCCATCAGTTTGGCCTGCAGAGCAGCATCTGATGCAATCTTAGCAGCGGCTGCTGCTGCCTTTGCAACAGAAGCAGCAGCAGCTGCTGCAACGGCTGCAGAAGCTAACTTAGCTTCAACACCTGGAACCAATCCACTGTTCTTCTGCTTATCCAACTCACTCCATACGCTTTGGCTATGACTCACAGCAGTAGCTGCAAGAGCCGCAGCATCCTCTGCCTGTCTCTTGGCCTCCTCAACTTTATTAAAAGTCTCCTCCAATGTTGTAACCTTCAGTGCTGCATTCTGTTCCCCCCCTTTGTTGTGATCAACGGAAGTTGTAGGAGATACAGCTGTGCCAACCTTACCAGCATTTCCTTTAGATGGAAAGAATGATGGAGTTGATACAACAACTGACGTAGACAGATGATTACTAACAACAGGAGCAGATACAGATTCTGTCCGAGTTTGAGCACGCATGGGGATCTGGCCAAGACTATCAGAAACAGCAACCTTTTTCCTTTTTCTGGATTTCACATCAGTGGAATCCTGCCCGGGCAATAAATTCAACTTTCTCATTTCAGGCAGGGAAGAATTTCCAGCAATAATACCAGGACTAGTGCCATGGACCAGAGTGCTGGGAGATGCATGCTTAGCTTCAGAGGAAACAGGAGCAGCTGGTTCTTTAATTGGTGTTAATTTCACTGTTTCTGTTATAGGAAACACAGAGAAACGAGCACTTGCATCAAAGGTAGAAGTTTGGGGAGAAGGAACCCATGGACCAGGAAAAGGCGCCTGAGATAACCAAGAAGGGCTATGTGCAACAAAACTCCGTGCAGATGGTGTCTGAAAAGGATGCAAGGGAGAAACTGTTTGCTGGTAATCAAGAAGACTGCTTCTTGGCATGCCAGTAGACTGCAAACCATCACTGGGAGTTGGCATATTCCAAAGAGGTGATGAAAGAGGTATCATAGAATTAGCAACTGATGATGGGGTGCCCTTGCCACTTGCTCGACCAAGAGGTGGTGGAACTGCTTTACCACTCTGTTTGACAGATTGATCAGGAAGCCTAGCACCTGCATTCCTCAATTCAAAAACAGCATTAGACATCCAAACCACCCTGAGTGGGGGAAAAACAGCTTAAAATTCAAGGACACCTGAACGAGACTGCACAGGGGTTTCAGATTTGTTGGGATGGGATTTCTGGCTCTGAACAATCCTATCGACGCAAGCGCGCCAAGCAGGCTCCCATGCACTCCTCCCACCATCTATAATAGAAACTCAGCCATCAAGAATCTATATCTAAATTTATCTTGACAGAATATATTACAAGGCTGATAAACTAACCAGATGCCCCAAATGCTGAAACCATACATGCCTCATCAGGTACTGCTCCTTGTCTGCACCAACAGTTTCAAATTTAAATTTTAAGCAAACAAATTAGAAATAAGATGTCCTACATTTCTGGCCAGATTATATGCATCTATTGAAAACACTATATATAACACCTTTAAGATTAGCCAGAGAACCCCTTTTCCCCCATGGTTGGATCTGAAATCTACTGGTTTTTAACTTGCTAACCTCTATTCACAAGTAACTTTTTCATCCTCTTTTTTCCCCCTGACATGTCTACTGACAAGTAGCTTTGTGAGCAACTAGCTTCATTAAATGATAGATAAGATTAATTCATGCTCAACAGAGTTAAGGGAAATCAACAAATTGCAACAAAGGAGGATCATTACATTAGCAATAAAACACAATCTTTTAACTTTTCAAAATTAAACAAAAAAGACATATGTGCCACAGAATTGTTTGCATACTATTTCTGATACTTATAGCCACATTCGTGAACAGTTAAATTAGCAAGGGACTTAATAAGTTGACAATTTTATCAATTATGTTTTACTGGGACTTCTGCAGGTTATTAAGAGATTAATTATTTTATTCATCAAAATGGCACAAGCCATCTTATCAAATCTGATGCACCTGACAAATGAATCAAACAATTTTTTTTCTTACAATTCAATGACAAAAACCTAAAGATTAACATCCTACTACCTGTCACCCTATGCCACGGTTGCATCATCTATATTCATTCGACACGTGGCAATAGTCATTAGCACCCCAAACAAAGCCATAAAGACAGTCAACCTTTAACTTTTAAATTTAACTTTTTTTGTCCACTTCATGTGCAAATTCGTGCTCAATAAAAAAGCAAGACTCACATTAGAGATCCATAAACAAAGATCTGTGCCCGCAATTGCACTTGTTGTAAATCTGTAAAAGGCTGTTGAAACAATGCAGACATGGGAGCAGAAGTGTTCAAATCTGGTAAATTGGATGTGGGAATAGAAACAATTCCACATGGTACTGCACCACCACGTTCAACATTAGCATAGGCCTTCATCCCTTCAAACTGTACTAGTTGACTACTGCCAGCAAAGCTCAGGGGCAAACTGCATGCCTTATCCCCACCTTCTGATTGCATAATGTTGGTTGTTTCCTTCACATGATTTCCCTTTTTAGCATTTTCTTTCCCAGTTGATCGAGCAGATGCTCTCCTCGTTTTGCGTTCAGGGGTTTTCTTGGAAACTCCAGATGCAATCTTAGGATGTACTTGGCCCGAACTAGGTGTCAGAGGGGATCCCTCCACAACCTTCACCAAAAATTTTCCAAAGAAATCAGGATTAGTTGTGATGTGAAGTATAAAATGTCAGAATTGAAACATAAAGTATCAATGTAGAGAAACATTACTGTAGGAGTTCTGGATATTTGGATCCCTGTAACTGATTGCCCATCATTCCCACTCTCTCTTTCAGATGGACCTGCAGATGGATGGACCTCAACAGTGAATTTCCTTTCATCTCTGGCATCAACATTCTCTATTTCATGCTGGAAAGTTGACTGAATAGTGACCACAGTAAGTTCAGTGCTCTTACCTAGAGAGACTTTGACCGTCTCTTTCATGTCCTTTTCACTTTGACACAGCACTGTGCCACTGACAGCGGCAGGGATATCACAATTAGGGTTAACAGAACCTGCAGAACCACTTAGAACTTAGAAGCAGAAACAGTCACGGAAAGGCTTGTACATAGGATATTTTTATCCCAGAAATATCACAAGGGGTACTTCTGTATGGAGGAATCGGTCTTGCATGATTAGAATCACCATGGATCCTGATTGCCATGAAATTACATGGGAGCATGAATACTGTATTTGTTAACATTGTATAAGAAATGGGATGATGGAGAGCTTGAATGTTAAGTTAAAATTGCATCACTGCCTCATAGTTAATATTATATCTTTATATACACATCATTATGTATTAGGAAATATATTGATAAATAATTAACACATAAAAGAATTAATAAAGACATAATGATATATTTATTAATAAAATATATGTACATATTTATAATATAAAATTTTAAATTTATTAATAAAATCTTAATAGTGAATGTTATGAAATATCTCGGACTATACTATACATCACAATATTATGTCATTATGATATTACAAATTGTAATGAATATTATAAACCTTAAAGAAAAATTATTAGGTAAAAGATTGACAGTGCAAAACATTAGTTTTATATCATGGTATAGTACAATAATACAAAATAAACTATACGTGGAATAATAAGAAAATACAAATCATATAAATATTATATCAATCAATATATTTTTAATATAGATAGTTTTACAATAAATTTATGATATAGAGTACTTAAGATATAAGTATATTACATTAATGTACTATACTAATGCAATATGTCTATCATACGCATTTTAATATATTAAGAAACAAAGAGATAGTAGAAAAGGATTATTTAAGACAATCACTTGGGAGTGATTACTAATATCCCATCCCACTCAAAAAAAAAAAAGAAAAAAAAAATTCCCTATAGGATAAAAAGCCCTGCGTTTCCAGACTAGTTGTCTGGTCCAGATTTTGCTAAACCAAACAGGGGGACTTGCCTACTAGAATAGCAACCCAATCGCCCCCCAAACAAATATATGCCATGAGAACAATAAGGGACATAAGAATGAGAAAAGTAACAAATTTCAATGATATGGGGAAAAAAGGTTAAACAGCAAATGCATTAAAATGGGTGATGCTGGCAGACAGAACAAAGGCAAGGAACTTGTAATGCCACACCCAAGATAAAATGGACAGTGCTTGCTGGACTTAATGCAAGTTTGCAACAACAAACCAACCGACCACAACTTGGCATCTTTCTAAAGAAATTGGGAAAATTTCTGAGTTGAGCACTCATCATTTTCAGGTTTGGCAAACAGTAAGACCTGCAAACCAAATTCCTCATCCATAACTGTTAATGCTGTTGAGAACATTTTCCAGAATTTATTTTAACAGCCCATCCTAAATCTGCCATCTTCCCAACATGCTCTCACATCTCTATACTGCAATATCTGCTGTATGAAGGACTTGAGAGGAGGCAGCAAAGGCATCCCAAGTTCAACAAAGGCAAGATCTTACTAAAAAATTCAACAGTTGTAGCAGCTCGTGTATGATGCTCCTTTAAAAGTCATAGCACCAACAAACTTCTTCAAAATCCCCCACCCGTCAGAAGAAAAGGAACCGTGACTAAAAATTATTATTAGGTTCATAACTATAGAACAGATATCAAGTTCTGTTAATCTTATTTGAGTTAAAGAAGGCTACTTTCTTCCTGCTGACACTTTGGATAAGTACTTGCAAAGCAACTCTAAGGTGCATATTTGTCAGCTACTAGTCACTTAATTCTCACTGAGTTGCTGCATACTGGAAATTTTATGGTTCATTCCTAGATATTTTACAATGAATTCATCTCTTTACCTACTCACAAATAAAGCTGTTGTCTTATCAAATGAACATATACTGCGGTAAATATCTCCTTTGAAAGGAGGTTTTTGGATGATTAAAAGTTCAGATATTAGTACTTAATCTAACTTTATTCTGCTACATTTTAAGGCTAGGTTTTGAACCCCATCTGTCAAGGAATTCAAAACCTTATTTCTTTTTTAATTTGTTTAGAAATCAACAGTGTATCAATTTTCTCCTTAATAGCCTTTAGCACAATCCCATTCATTGTAGCCAACTAAATCATTTCACTAACCATTGACTACAAGCCCCCATGTGCTTGTTGGCATCCCATCATTTCTCTACTCATTGCCTACTGAAATCAATTGTGAGTCCGATGAAAGTTTGCCCATGTGCAAGAAATTTTTGCTGCTCTAACAAGAATTTGAATGAAGATGAATTTCAAAATCCTAATCTTCCCTAGGATATAACACCTTTTTTCCTAACCAAAAAAAAAAAAAAAACCCAAACATTATCCAAAATTTGTCATGAAGTCAACTTGCGATTTCTATGCTCCATCAAGCATACAGAAAAATCCACTAAAACAAAGCTACATGTCTTCATTGGCCCTGCCCCTCCTTTTGAGATCAAATCATTCTTGGTGATTCTTATGTTTCACCAGCTAACATTCTTTTTCTAAAATTAGGAACTCTAGATAAGATATATAAAACTAAATAATGCTGGGTTTCATGTCATTTAAGTTTGGCTTTAGATGGGTTCTAGAAACAGTGTTTTAAAAGGCACTTGGTGCTAGTCGGGCGGCAGACTAGCGCCGCGGCCGCCTAGGCGGGGACTAGGCGGCGCCTAAAAAATTTAATATTTTTTTATTTTTTTCTTAATATTCTCCCTGCTACAGCAAGCGGCAAGTTGGTGCTACTTGCTGCAGCTTCTTCAATGTTTTTTACTAAATAACCGAAGGTGGAGGAAGATGGATACAAACCAGAGGAAGACGAGATCGGCGACAAGAGATGACAGCCAACAGATGAGATTGGCGGCGAAGAGAGAGAACGACCAACAGGTGAGGTCGGCAGCGGCGAGAGAGCAGGACCAAGAGAAGAGATTGATGGCGGCGGCGAACGACCAAGAGGAGACCGAAGACGAGAGAGAGAGAGAGAGGACCCGCGATGAACGACCAGAGAGAGAAAGGGAAAGGGGAAATAGAGAAAGGGAAGGGGGAAATAAGGTCGACCCAGGACGCGCACGACCTAGACGGCCCAGGCCGCGTGCGACCCAGGCGGCCGCCGTGGCCCGAGAGTCAGGCCGGCGCCTAGGGGTGCCAACCAGCCCAACGCCTAGGTGGCCGCCTAGGCCGAATTTTCAAACACTGTCTAGAAGTCAGTAGGAGGCAACCCATTTTGCACCATCTGCAAAGCCATCCTAAAGTACCCCAAGTATCATAAACCTACTAGAAAGTGGCCCAAAGATATGGTGTGACATGCAAAATCCTATATGATTTATATTTAATAGCATCTTCACAGAAAAGATCCATAAAGAAAATTTACAATAGTAATATTAAACATACTATCGTAATTATAAAATAACAGAGTGAAATATTAGGGCAAACTAGTAACAAAAATTATTTAGTACTACAGAATGAATTAGCTTCAAAAGCATAAGCAGCAGTAAAAATCATGAGAAATAATTTTTTTGGGAAAAAAATGTGAGACATAAGCTAAAAAATTAAGAGAAACAAACTTTAAGATGTTTTAAATTCTTTTTACAGTACTTGAGAGTTCAAGAAATCTCTCAAAAACGTTTCTTACAAGTTCTCTCAAAATCATTAATCAAAGAGAGTTTCCTAGTAATGGTTACCCAGAGTGCCTTTCAAGTTCAACAGAATTGCAATAAAATCAGCTCAAAGTTTTAAAGATGTTTTAGATTTTGATTGTTGTAAGGACAAAATATAACAAATATAGTGATTGATAATTAACTCTCCAATAACCATTTACAAACATAAAATCTGCATTGTAAATTTAAATTGACATGAAATATTTAGATCTGGAAGTTCAGCTGGGATTTTACAGATTTCCAATACAAAATCCAAAGTACAGATAGCATAAATATATATGGTTACCCAGGCTTGCATCAGTTGAGCATCATTTTTTATTTAAGAAATAAAAAGTGCAGCTTATAATCATCATTCATGCCAATAATCTACACAACCAACCAAAGTAAAATATTTTAACATCCAAGGTGGAATAATCCCAGTAAAGACAATTGGAACAGAGAAGGGTAATTAATGCTATGCTTTATGGAACGCAGAAATTGGGGCTCAATTCCTAGGGCTCAAATCAGGATCACTTTCGTGAGTGATGCAAATTATGTGAAAAGAGTCTGTCAACTCTTTGTGTCCATTTATTTTTAGATACATAAGGCTTCCAATACAACTTCCCAACTTTAGAGAAGAACTTTAAACCCATCATACCATCCTATCGACACAACACAAAGAGGAAGAAGTGAAGATTTAAGTTACTTTAAATTATCAAATTTGATATACAAATATCAATAACACATCCTAAAATAGGTAATAAATAAATAAAATATCGCAACAAACCTCCGGTGTTAGGGGCAGTCTGCCTGGATTGAGTAACTCCAGGTTCCTTGGCCACTTCATTACCCTCATGATCGTTTTGATCCATGTTACCGTGCAATTTTGATAAGGTTCCCAATGTAGGGTCTGTAAGCACCTCACTTTTGTTTGCAACTAGTGTTTCATCTGCCTCAGAAAATATTGTAGCATCAAACAAATTAAGTCAGAACATCAAAAAGATATATCAGATGAACATACAAAAATAACCAATGAGCATTTTGCAGTCACTTCTGTTTGCAACTAACATTCCATGTTGAGACAGATAGTATTACAGCATCAACCATATACAGTCCTAATGTTAGGCCAATCGATTGTAATCCACAAACAATCAATGAGGGTTTGCAGAAACTTTCAATCTTTCTAATAGGTAAATTCACTGAATACTGGCTTTATTTGGGGAAAAAACACTAAATACTGGTGTAATCATACGCTCCTAATAAAGGCAGTAAAAAAGGCAAAGCATTTTTTTGTGGACTTGCATAGTTGACACTAATCAGAGGAGAAAAATTGCTTAATTTACACATACTTAAATAAACATCGACAACTTCAAGAAATAGCATCTTGTGACAAGTAAAATATTCAGCCAGAGAGAAATGGCAAGAGGGCATTGGTAAAAAGGGTTACTCATCTAGATGCAAGATACCATAAAGGTCTTGTGATCAACCTTCACCATATAATATTCACATAAGACCCATAATACCAAGAATAAGTGCTTTTGGTTCCTCATTTACCACATTTAACCTTTCTTTTCTGATAATTCAATCAAAAGAGGGCTAAAGATGCATGGCTGCAATATAGTAAGGAAAACAAATAATTTATTCTTTCATTCTTCCATTTTTATTTCTAGTATACAAGTATGTTAATCATCTCATGCTCTCAGTTGGACAGAATCTAGGCAAACCAAGCAGACTAAAAGTTCCATAGGCTTGACATTAAGAATGAAGCGGAACGATAAGGTAATGAAAGAATTGACAACCTGCAATTTTTGATGATAAGGCCTCATTGTGTTTCCCCCCAACTACTTCTTCATGGTTCCCAGGAACAACTCCTTCAGCACTACCACTGTCTTTTACCGCTGAATCCTGAAGAATTGGACAAGCCTCCAACTTATTGGATGAGTTCTGATCATTTTTTTTGGCCTTCACTTCTTCACTCCCACTTGCTGGATTCTCCACAACCAGTAATGACTGATTGACTCTCTTATTCAGCAATTCAACTGATTGTTCATTTCCCCCAGTTGAATTAGATGTTTCTACCGTAGGCAATGACTGATTAACAGCTTCATGTGCCAATTCCCTTTTGGGACTATGAGATTCACCTTTTTCGGGATTCAAATCAGGACCATGCTCGCTTGCCCCTTCCAAATTCTCCATCGAGGATGGTAATCTTGCTTCAGCAGGATCTTGATTTTCAGCCTTCTTGTTTCTATCCTGGTGATTAACTTGATTTAAAGTGGCACCAGCCTCTGCAGGACAAGACACACCATTAGCTGTGTCATGTGAGGCAGAGTTAGTCTTTGCATAAGGAACATCAAAATCTGCAAAAGAGGAAGGCATTAGTCATTGTCATGCAACCCATAAGCAAAAATAATAATATCTTAAGGTACCTGGTTCACTGAGGGCAGCAGTAACACATTCTAATCCATGAACTACCTGATTGTCTACTCTCGTACCCTCGCCTTGAGATGACAGTTTAGAAATCTTACTACTGCTAAGAGATTCAAGAATCTCAGAATCCATACTGAGAGAACTGTTAGGCAACTTAGCTTTCACTTTCTCATTGGAAGAAACACCTTGGCTGTTATGCACATCATTTGGGTTTGACACGAGATTTCCTTCACGTGTTTGTATTGATCCATCTAATATGAGAGAAGAAACATGACCTTCAGCATTTAAGTCCTCAGTGTTCACTCCAGAGGCATAATCTGCACCTTTTGAAGTTTCAACTGTATGATTCTCCCCATGCATTTCAGATGAGGAGCAACCAATAGTGGAACTTGAAAAATCTCTCACATAATCACTACTATCTCCATCACACTGACCGTCAAAAGATCTATTGTCCATCCCAGACAACAAAGATGCATCAGAAGTACTGACAGCCTTACTATCTAACTGCTGATCACTTTTCTGCAAACAGTCTTTTCCCTCCACAGAACTTTCCTCTACATGTATTGCCTGATCAACCTTCAGATCTGAACTGGCATCCATTCCAGCTTTCACATTGTTGACCTCAATGGCATGCCCCTCCAGATTATTCTCACCTTGAACAGCTACAGTTAATTCCTGCTGCACATTGCCAATAAGAAGCTGGTGAGTCTCTGTGCTGTTGGACAAATCCACAGTTTCAGATTTGCTAGCATTTTCAGGGTCAGTGGAATGCAGGTCCTCCCTGCATCCTTCTGCCACCTTTAGGCTGTCATCCACTGTCAGTGGCAAACTGGAAGGATCACCAATCATGCTAACACCAGTTTCAACTGCGTGTTTTTCTATACTTTCCATCTCTGGAGAAGAACAAGGTCGGTTCCTCATATCACAAGTACCAGTTCCAAGAGCAATTACCTCTAAATTTTGATAGCCACCATCAGCCCCCTTGATAAGAGCATGGTGTTCCACCACTGACTTGCCAGTGTCTTCAAACAAAGGATAGTCAGCTTTGAAAGTCACATCACTTACTTGGTGATCAAGTTCCTGACTGTTCAACAGCTGAACAGGTGCAGCAATATCCTGAGAAGAGAAATTTATATTCTGAATCTGCATCACTGAACCAGGGGGGTCTTTTTGCATATTATCATCAAGAGATTCATTTCCTTGAATATCCTCTTCTTTTTTATTTGCATCATCAGATTTTGTACCCATTCCTGGATTATTTTCAGTCAAACTTACACATGTTTCATGGGAAACATTTGAACCTAACTCATCTGACCTATGAGTAGACATTTCAGCCTCTTGAGTTTGTGAAGTACCATCAACAAACCTACAAAACTGTTCTGGAAGGACACTGGGTGGTAATTCAGCAAGTTCTGAATCCATATCAGACTTCACATTGTCATCTGGCTTCAAAGGGGGCTCCATTTGATCAGTTAAGCCATCCAGCTCCTCACAAACTTCTGATTCTTCAATAATAGTTTCTCCAGGAACCATCTCTTCCTGCCCAACAGATTTTAATAGCATTTCAACAGATTCAGAGGAAGTTGCCTCTGACCAAACATTATGACGCCTGGGAATGGAACAAGATTCTGCAGCACCTGAACTAAACTCTATTCCACTACTTCCTCGAGAGAAATCCTCAATCCACTGATTGTCTTCCTGACTAGGTATCCCAAGAAAAACCTCGTTCTCAACCAAGCTATCAAACCTTAAATGCCCTGGAAGGCCATCATCAAATTCAAACTTCGGAATAACATATGGCTGTAGAACAGAAGAGAATTTGGAACTCCCGTCACCAGCTAACTGAAGATTTTGGCCTTGAAAATCATTGTCATCATAATCCATTTGTATACCCCTACAAATAAAAAGAGCAGATAGGGAAAGAAGGAAAATAAAATAATGAAATGAATTTGTAAATATTATGGGTTATATTTCTCAACTCACAAAACTTGAGCATATATATTGCATAATCGATAAAATATCATATTACAATCTAAGTAACCTAAAATCCATGTAATTAACCCCACCTGGTGAAGCAAAGCTTGGTTGATAATGATGATCAACCTAACCTAATTTTGCTGTGTAAGGTAACAAATCGGCCCTAGTTCACATATTCTCCAATGGATTTGTAAAAATAATAGGCCACATTTCCAACATACTAACACATAATTGGAAACATATATCATATCATCGCAAGAATATCGAATATGTCCTTAGACATTTAATATGAATGGGTAAGGTGACAAACCAGCTCTAGAGATTCACCCATGGAATTTTTAGGCCATTAAATTTATTTTTTAACCACCAATCACAATACATGTGTTGGCATTCACAGTGCCCAGCAACTTTACAGCTCATTAATTACAATGAGCAGCTCTTATTTACTGGGGAAAAAATTAGAATGAGAGAAAAGTTTGGATTTCTATGAGCTGCACATAGGACCTCTGACATAAAAGATAATCACACAGTCCCAATACTAGACCATTATGTCACTATATAGTCAATTTTATTATATTTATCCATATAGCATAAAGTTGAGAGACAAGCCTAAAATATATACAAAGCTTAGAAGCTAGTTAATTCATTAACTGCTAATACAAATTTAAGGATTTAGAAAAATAAGTAGATGAAAAACAAGAACTTTGTGGAAGACTCTTAGGTATAATAAGAGTTATAAGGGTGTTACCGTGTTGCAAAAGATATGACCATATTGACAAGCTAGAATTCACACCTAGCGATTAAGGCTTGATATGTTGTTGTTGTTGTTAGTTTAGGAATTTAATAAGGAACTTCACAATAAAGTAACTGATACTTGCTTGAGGTAGTGGACAATATAAATGTAAGGTGTTAGGTCTCACCATGGGGTTGGTCTTTGAAAGGGTATTAGATTACTTAAGTTGAGATCCACAGGTTGATGTGCCTACATAATTGGTTGGACATAGGCCTTTGTGTGAATTTTCCCTTAACCTTGTCAGGTTACCTAGTGATGGAAATGAGCGCAGGTAGTGATCGATACTCTAGTATTTCTTCTAATTTGGTTGGTTCCTGCAATTGACACATGATCTTCAAGATTATAATTTGATTCCTCGGTAGCCTTTCTTCTCTGTTTTTATCCATCAGAAGGGGTTGTTTCCAGCAAGTAAAGAAGCCTTTTTTTATCACTTTTTTTTTGTTTCACAAAACTCTAAAGAATAAAGGTAGAGAATTGTTTCCTCCTAAACTCAAGTCGTGTGGAAGTCTTTGCTTGGCTCCATACTCATGTATGACAAATTGGAAAAGAGGGGTTGGGTTGTGAACCAAGTGCTATTTGTGCAAGAAAAACGTGGAATCAATTCATCATCTAATGCTGTATGCTCCTGGTATTTGGAGTGTGCCTTCACCATCTTTGATGTGCAACATATGGCACCAACTTCTGAGATCAACTTTTTTTTTATTCTTGGATCAACTTTTGTGAATTACATGTAAGGGGGATAAGTAAATAACATGTCAATCCTCCAACATGGAAATCAAGATTTCAGCGCATTCTGCTACTCACATAACCAAGCTAAAGGTTATTATTTGATTTAACTTCCACAAACTTACCTATCTAGTAACAGAAATGGTAGTCCTCTATATCGTTTCAATGAAATATGTAATTGTTGGTGGTCCTCCATATGGTTTCTACGAAACATGCACGATGACTTTTTTTTAATGAGTGAAAGTGAAAATGAACAATAATAATTTAAGAGACCAAAAGAAAAGTATGTTTACCAATTACAATTTCCTTATATCCCTAGAAAGGAAACAACTTTCACCATCACAGGCTTGCAGAGGGGGAGTTTAGATGCGTTGGGCATTACATCCCATGCAGATTGACTTGCTTAAGTTTCCATTTAAGATAAAATCCCAAGCGTAAAAATTATCCCGTAGTCCCAAACAAAAGGTAAACAATCTTCACGTCTTGACTCAGAACTTAAACTCAGAACAAAATTAACCCAATACTCCTCAACTTTCAACTGCAAGTAAAATTACATTCCACAAATAACCCTAATTCAAACCAATCAAGAACACATACTTACACTGAGCCAATGAGAATACAACATTTGACCCGGCTTCACAAATTCAAAATGATAACACACAAACCCCTTGTGATACAAAAAAAATATAAATTCTGCTTTCAGTAAAATACCATTCCCCCCCCCCCCCCCAACCTTCCCCCACCATCATCACCACCACCACCACCACCAAAACAAAAGCAAAAAAGAAGGAAAGAAACAGAAAACTATCCTTAGTCTTCCACTCACCATTTCAACAGGTATGAAGCAAGAGCCCCCCAACTTTGGCTCTAATTACAGTCTATTTAACCAAATATTCATCATCATTAAAAAACGACTCGAGATCGAAAAAGGAAGTGAACAGTACCAGAAGAAGTAAGTCTAGAGACGCTACCTCCCTCCATCCGGAGAAGAAATCCTCACCGTTCCTCAACTCAAACCCAATCGAACTGTCACTTGTTGCTTCATAACCCTAGGGTTCCAACTCCGAACTCGACTTGGAGCAAAACCCTAAGCCACAAATCGACCGCCTCCAGACGAAGTCGCCGCCCAAACCAGTCTACCGACGCCCGAAATCCCTCGCAGATCGCCACCAAATCCCTCCGGCGAATCAAATACGGGTCGAAATGTAGAGAGAGAGCGAGAGAGAATGCGTGTGCGAGTTTCCTCAGTCGAGCCAAAGCACTCTTTTTTTCTTTCTATTTCTTTTATTTCCGAACAGAGAAAGAAAGTGTGTGATCGCCAACGAATTTGAAAAAGAAAAAAAAAAAAAAAAAAGTGGGGTTTTTTGGAAAATACTTTCAACCCGGTGGGCAAAAACGGAGTGTAATAAACGTGGCAGTCCCTGGTTGGGAGTAAAAAGGACCAAGCCAATTGAGTTGGTTGTTCGTGAAGTATAAGCAACGGGAGTCTAGAATCACATGCCTGTGTCGGTACAGTCTCACAGACATTCTCATTCACCGCTGGCTGTGACCGTAACAAAGCGTTGTACTTGTGAAGCCCGCCCCCGGCAGCCTCTTTTTTCTGTTACTTTCTATTTTCTTCTGTGCTGAATATTTATCGATCTGGTGTTGACTGCGGCGACGTTTTTATTTTTCTATTATTATTATTATTATTATTATTTGTTTATCTTAAAAGTAAAATGAATAATAATCTTCAATAACCTAATCATCGTACGGATACGACTAGAGTGACACGTGGAGATAAGTCTATGTGATAAGTCTCCGCACACTTGAGAAACACATGTACTTGAGAAACACGTGTTGCGTGATGTGATTTTTAATTATTAAAAATATTAACTTTTTAATGGATAAATTTCGAATTATCATATTTTCCGTATCTTCCTTTGTAAAAATTTATTTATAATAATTTCTGACTAAAGTACTACTAACAAAATTAGCCTATTTACTTACTATCTTAGTCTCGTACGTTTTGTTACTATATATAGCAAGCGGGTTACGCCGAATTGAGGACACGTGGCCCAACGTGACACTCCCTTGCCACGGGTTAGCCTGCGGCGTGACCCATTGGATTCATTTGCTGATTTAAATAAATATTTTTTTAAATTACAAAATTTGAAATGACACTTTAATTAATCTAATATTCTTTTACAATAATAAGTCTTTAAGTCAATTTTATATTCACCGTTTATTTATTTAGTTATTACTCGTCATAGTATTATTATACATAAGTTTATTAGTAGTATTATAATTCATTACAATTAATTTTAAGTTATACTTTTAAATTTATGTTATACCATATTATGAGTTCAAAATTGTGAGTAGTATATGGATAATTTTATGTCATAAAATTTGTATTTTAAGAAAATTATAAAATATTTTTTTAAATATTTTTTTTATTTAAGTAAATTATTTCATTTGACCCAATACATAGAAATTAATGTCAGTTTAAGGGTTGAGAATCACGAGTCTATTTTTTTTTTTTAATATGGGTTAGTGTACACGAGTCATTTTAAAAAATGGTCAAACTTAATTAGATTAGAAATATTCATCTTATCCAAATTTACTTGAATTTAAATTCAAATTTTTATGATAAGGGCTAAGATTAGACCAATATATATTATATTTCCTATTTTGAATTTTTGAATATAAAGTAAAAAATATGCATATACATATTATAACATTTAAATAAAAATTAACAATTAATATAATGCAACATTCTAAATTAATATATAATTTCATAAAGCAAATTAAACAATCATCAAATTTAATATTTTACTTAATATCAAACTTCACACAATAAAATAATAACAATTTATTACATTCGTCGTAACTTCTACAAAATAAGTTTATAATCAAACAATTTTATTGATTGGTGATAAATTTTTTAAAAAAAATAATTAACATTACTTTTATTAATTCTTAATTATAGATATAATTCAAATTAATATTTATAATTATTTTATTAGAAAAAAATTATCACCTATAATGGTTGGTTGAATCTTCGTCGTCATCAAGTTCCAATTCAAAATCTGTTAGTTAGAGGCATGTGCGACAATCCTTCAATTAAGAAAAGTTTGCGTAATATTTACAAAATAAAAAAATATATATTTATATATAATATAATAAAAAATTTACTATGAACAAATATATTTTTAACACGTGTAAGTAGATATATGAAATAAAATAATTAAATGAGAGATAACTTGATCTGCTAATTAAATGAGGGGTGACCTTAAATTCTTTTGTTATTTTTATTTTTGACTAGTAATAAGTTTTTATTTAGAGGTCAAGTTTGAATTTTAAAATCTCAAAACTCATTTAATTATACTTTTGTAGATAAAAAGTAAAAAATTATGTTTATCATTTATTTGTGTTCTCATAATGTTAGGATAAAGAAGAATTTGTTTCCGCCTTTAATTTTTTTTTTTCTTTTCATTTTTCAATTTTATTTAATAATTCACTTATATTAATGATCAGTAATAATTATTGACTTGTTTTGTAATAGAAATATCAAACAAATTGATTTAACCAACTTAATCCAACTCGTAACTTGATGGGTCGGGCCGATCAAACAAAAATATACGAAGAAATGTCTCGTCAAACAATATGCTCAATTTTCATTAAAAGAAATTAAACATATAAAAACTAAAAGGGAAAATAAAAAATGGATAAGTTGGTCAATCTTCACAAAAATTGAAGAATGGCTTGTTTGGGAAATAGGAACGTGGGTGGATGAAAGGAAGTTTTGCTAATTCCAGAGAAACAAAGGTAATGGGACAGAATTGACCATTCGATGTGTTATTCCTTTGTCTCATTTAAATTGGGGGAGAATCATAGAAAAAAAAGTTTTTTGGTTTTGATAATAACAGGTCTTAAAAAGCTCAACTTTGCCATGGATTTAATGTCTATTTGACTTAGCTTAAATCTCTTTATCACTTTAGTTTCAATAAATTGTTAAAGTATTTTGACAAAAATGTTATTTTCATAAAGATAATTTAGATATTGTTTTGGTTACTACTAATGTTCATTTCAGTCCAAATGGGCGATCGGAGTCTAGCTTGTAACGGTAAGGGAATGGTCTCCGGTGATAAGTTCATCAGGGAGTGGCTGGCACCTGTACATATCTCATCTTTATTAATGGTAAATTCTATCATCATTTAATGAAGGTCTCATTGGCACCATGCCACCATCAGACAGTTTCGTCGGCATCGAATATCTAGTCTCATCACGGTACAAACGCACGACACATACATGCAGGAAGATCTCTCATATTTCTATATAAACTAGATCTTTCTAAAGACAAGGTATATTTTCTTTTAACCTACCAATACTTTGTCAACTTATTCTCTCATTTATTTGAACGTCGGAGTGCTAGTAGGTGTCAGCCACCCCCTGACGAACCAATTGCCGTAACCCATTCCCTCGTCGTTGCAAGTCCACCTCCGATCACCCTTTTGGATTGGAAGGAACATCTAACTTGTTTTAAAGTACTTATATTATTATACTAAAAATGAACATGGAAGAAGGTAAGATGACTATAATATGAATATCATCATAATAAAGATTATAAAAATAATTAGGTATCTAAACTCTAAAGTTTCTCTAAAAATTAACCCTATGTAGTAAAGTTTGTTAATGTAAAGTTCACTACTTCCAATTTATCAAACTATGAAAATAAAAGACAGCCAAGAGATTGAGATCATATCAAAATGGGCCCTCTTGTCTACACTTGAACTCTGCACTTCAACACTTAAAAAGTTTAGTGTAAATTGGAACCAACAATGCATAAAAAGAAAGGGATAGACTCTGTACCCATAATTCAGTCCACGAGTTTTAAGTGTTCCACTCTCATTATGTAATATCACGTGTCATATTTTACGTGTATTTATAAATTTTATATAATTTTACTATTTATATCATAATAAATAATTAAATTATAATTATTATTATCAATTATTGAGGCTTATTTTGCAATTAAAGGAATTAAAAGCCACCGTCCAATTAGAAAATTTGTAATTTGTTATTATGCAATTTTGTGTGTTATTATTAATTTAAATTACCAAATATATTATTTTCTATCGAATTTGGTTTAAGTGGTTAAATGCATTTATTCGAGTTTAGAAAATTTTAGTAACACTTGATAGGGATATAGCATACAAATTAGTTTAATATTGTGTTAATTTATAAGAGATACATTCTTGACCCAATAAATGAACAAAAAAAAAAACAAAAGGCCCAAATAAAGTCCAACCTAACTCAAAACTTATTAAAAATTCTCATTCATCTTTTTCCTTCCCTCAAAACTCAGGTCTCTCCCTCTCTTCCTCTCAAACTCACATTTCCCTCTCAGATCGCATTGCTCTCCTCTCTCAACACACATTGTGCTCTCGACCTTGGCTAGAAAAAGAAAAAGAAGGTAATTTTTCTTTTTATTAAACTTTTTCCAAATCAACCTATTTAATATGATGTGTATTTTACATACAATATATACATAGATGTAGTTGAATGCACATAATTGGTTCAATTTTATATCAATTGGGTATTATAGGCATGTAATTTTGACAGATTTAATAAAATAATAAGGTTGTCTATATTAGACAGCTTTTTGCCCCTAATTTAAAAGTTTGTCACGGATTGTATATGCTGAATTTTGGGGTGATTCAAATTAGAAAATAACCCTCTATGAGTTATCTATCATCTAGATTTGGAATGACATAATTTGGAGACTCGTAGAAGTTTTTATGACATTTTTTTCGTATACATAGGCAGATTTACATAAGAATAATGCTTTGGAGGATAGAATAATGTTTTGGTATCCCAAACGTTGCGGTTATGAACTCATTTTTAAATATGATGAACTTATAAGAGTTTTATATATTACTTGTGAATTTTATAATTTTACGACATTGTTTTCTATTTCAAAATATTTTTTTTATTTTACTGCGTGTTGTAAAAAAAAAAATATGTTTATGGATTTGGAAAATATTCTAAGAGTTCTGTAATATAAATCTTAATGTGAATTTAATTGAGAATGTAGCCCTTTAAGTTATTTAGCCCATCAAATTGGATTCACATGATTTCGTGCTATGAATTTCAAGTTATGATTGCTTTCGTAAGGACTGATAGTTTAAATTTGTGAATTAGTAGTGTTTCACTAGTAGATTCCTATTATAAATGTTTTCTTTATATTCTTGCATTTATTACTATTTATACATATAGTGTTATGATAAATTTACTCAAGAAAATATAATAGTGAGCTATATTTAGAAATAAGGATTATTGAAATTTTTGAAATAAATGATAATGAACTAGGATTTTTAGCACATTAACGTTGTGGGCAACTAAGATTCCTCCACTAGTAAATTCAAGAAGTGAACTTTAAAGACTTAAGGTAAGTAAACTCCTCCTAATTTTCACCCCATATTGAATGGTTAATGTGAAAATATTATGCTTTGTGGTCAGCTTGCAAATATTTGATTCTAAAACTTTTCGTTACCATGTGTCATTTTCTTACGCTCAATGAAATAATTAAGCATGCATATATATATATATATATACACACACTATGTTATTGCATCAATGAGCATGCATAGGCATCGATTTGAGAAAGTTAAATTTTTTTAAATAAAAAGTGTGGAAAAATGCAAGTTTTCTTTCAAAGATATGTCTCCCAAGTTTTTTTTTTTTTTTTTTTTTAAGAAAATGGGTGTATGTCTATGCCATGAATGATGTGAGTGGAAAATGGGGCATGGGGGACCGATGCACTCGACTTAAGAAATAATGTGAATATGAAAGTTGAAAGTGAAAAAAACTTTTTATCGCTTCGTAGTATTACTAGTAGAATGAACCCAATTCCAAACAAGAATTGCCCACTGTATTCTGATTTGCTAGATGACACACGAAGTGAGCTCACAAAAATAATAAAATGTTTTTGAGAAGTTAAAGTAAATGGGGATGAATATTTCGAAATTTATCCAAACTTTACATGTTATAAGCATATATCATGTGCATGGAGTTTACTTGCTGAGCTTTAGCTCACCCATTTATTTTTCTCACATTTCAGGTTATAAGAGCTAGATGAATTGAGGAGATCGCTTAAAGACAAACTCACCTAATAAACCATGGTATAAGATTTTAGTTTTGGACTAGTAATTTTGAGACACTTGTTCATTATTCATTTATTTACCCATTCTTTTAATTGTTTAATCCTAAAATTTTAAATAAGTTAGTTTTGGTTTAATTGGGAATTGAAACTTGAATTATTTGGTAGTAGTTGAGATGTTGGATGAGTATGATTAAGTGTCTTTAGTTGTGTTGTGGATGCAATGTCTCTCTATAGGTTGGTTAAGTCCAATTTACAGAAAAGATGGTCAAAATTTTTGTAGAATTTTATAAATATATATATAATAAACATAGGTAATAAAAAAAGATAAGTTAAAAATGAATTTATTTTATTTATGTATTTAAAATAAAATGAACGTTAACACACATAGGTTTAAGACTTCTAAACTTAGGTGTTGCACATCAACATAGCTTCTAAACTCATAAGTCATGATACTTTTTGTAACTTGCTTATGAGTTTTAGGATTCAATTCCCATCAAACATTGCTTGCCTCCAAATTGTTATGGCATTTTTAAGAATGGATGATCAATATATATAACATTATCTGCTCTGCAAGACCACAAGAAAGAGTCATTTCTCTATAGTCTTATTATTGCTCGCAAAAGACAATTTTGACAACTGAAACATGATCTTTTAAGTCACAAAGAAACACCTAATCTTTACTATCACGCCTCATCTATTATTGTGCTCTTGTTCCTAAAAAAATTTTAAATCAAGGAATATTGACTAGGAAAAAGGAGGAATAACAAAGTTTCAAAACTCAGTTCTGCGTGGCATCATGGAATACAGTCAAGTTCCACCAGGAGGCCAGCTCGCTACAAAATTTTCCAGAAACGTGAAACTGGAGTAATGGTAGGATTAGTAGAATGCACTAAATTGGAAAATCCCAAATTTCTGTGGGAAAAAGGCAACATATTACCGCTATGTTTGGGAAGTAGATTTTCCAATGGAAATCAGTCAACAAAATGTTAACCTTGATCCTATGAAATAGTTGAGTCAGCCCCATCCATCACGAGTTGATCCTACCCATTTAAGTTATGACACATCCACAGAGGTAACTCTGGATCAAAGACCAGATAGATGCACCCTAAATCAGCAAATAGAAACAGTAAATATACAAGTAGGATCTTTGGCATTATGAAGTACGAACATGGTCTCCTTTGCACATACATAACAATGAGTGTTCATGCCAAGGTACATTCCTTCCCAAGAATCATTAAAGATTGTCACAGCCGCCATTGCTTCTCCATTAGATCCTTGGAGAAAACATACCTGAACCTTGGATTATAAGGTAACCACTCGATGACCTGTGATGGCTTACGGCTGGTTTTCCGATCGACACATTTCTGTATTGAATCACTAAGCTTCTTATCAACATTTTCAGTAACCCAGTTAATAAGATCATCTGACCTAAGAGAGGCTTCTTTAGCAAATCTTTCGAGGACCTTTGGCAGAAACACCTTCTTTGACTTCTTAACAATTATGTTTGCTTGAAGAAACTCCCTTTTCGCTGCCTCCAGTTCCTCTTTAACATTTGAAGCCGTGTAGACTTTCAGCTACAGAAGTTCAACAAACTGAAGATCTATCAACTGGTTTTGATGCATCATAACAATTTCTGGCAACAGCCTCATGGCTAAAGGAACTCATAATTTTAAACAGCGCTTATGTAAAGCTGATGAAACACTTATTTTCAACAGCAGAACAGGAACAGGATCACCATTACATGTCTAACTTAATTTATGGAGAAAAACTTACATGAAGCTCAAACTTTTAAAAAAGGGTTCCACCTACGTATACAACATATATCTTGCATGTTCATTGGACATCTCAAAATTCGTATCTAGCATGCTGCATTATTTGTTCAATTATGCTAACTCATGACTATCATTTGGAAGCTTTTGGATTCACCTAAAAGTCAGAAGTTAAATTTTTGTTCTTCTTCATTTCTACTGAATTTTGAATTTACCTGTTGTTAAGAATAATTTCTTAACTATCAAATATAATTTTTGTCTATTTTTGTGTATATCATATATATCGCTGATAAACTGTATGTTTGTGAATTGAGAATTTATTATTTCTAGGGAGATAAGATATCTGATATAAGTAAATAAAATACAATTTCTTGTCATATTATTATCATGTTCTCCGAATCACCAATCTAAATCTAGAATTGCATCCCTGCTTCTCAGGTTAAAGTCCAAATAAATATTGGGATGTTAAACTAGTATCTGTGGTTTCAGCTTCATTTCTATTTGGCACCCTTAAAAAGACCTCCAAAAGAGGCAATTTCAAGAACAAACAGAGCCAAGTAGAAACCACTGGGTTCAATTGAACTGATCAAAACTTTGAATTTTTTATACTGCTATAGCAAAAACTTTTGGAAAATTTGTATTTGAAGCCAAATAATTTTTTTAAAAACTTTTATCATAAGAGAAAAAAGGTGGGGTCAATTTAAAATGTTATTAAGTTCTTGTATTTTTCAATTCATTTTCTTTGTATTTTGTCTGTTTTGTTTTCTGTTTTAGTTAGTTGCTGTATTAGTTAGATATTTCAGTAGACTTTGCTTTACTATTTAAGCTGAGATCTAAGAATGGAAGCATTGGATGAGGCATTTTTTTACATCTTCTTGCCCTTCTTGTCTCGTAACATAGTATTAGAGCAATCTTCAAAACCCTAGGTCATTCGATTGTCGATCTTCGATCTCTAACGTCATCTTCTTCTCCGTCGGTCTTCGACATCGAGCCTTAGGTATTCCTTTTGCTTGTTTCGTTTATCATTTTCGTTGATTTTAGCATCGTGTTATTCTTCTCCGGTGACTGGTAACTGGTACGAATCTCTGTTGTTTAGAGATTTGTAACTCCTTCCTGATTTCTCTCTGATTGCTTACGAATCTCCTTTGTTCGGAGATCGATTACTTTCACATCCTTTGCTCAGACTATTTGTTCGTTGTATAGCAATGGAAAATCCAGATTTATCCTCTTCCTTGTTGAGGTTAACTCTGTTGTGGACGATGGTTCGAGTCCGTTTTTCTTGCATCACTTGGACAGTCCGAGTCTTCTTTTGGTTTCTCAACCTTTGACAGGGGATAACTACGTCTCATGGAGTCGTGCAATGGTAATTGCTCTATCGATGAAAAACAAGTTAGGGTTTATAGATGGCACTATTCCACGACCTACACCAGGTGATGTTTCTTTACTCAATGCTTGGGTTAGAAATAATAATACGGTTATCTCGTGGATCCTTATCTCTGTTTCGAAGGAGATCTCGGCTAGTATGATTTACTTCAAGTCTACTCGAGACATTTGGATTGATCTCAATGAGCGATATCAGCAAAGCAACGGGCCAAGAATTTTTCAATTGAGGGGTGAGTTAGTGAACCTATCTCAGGGTTTCATGTTTGTAAGTGCTTATTTTACAAAGCTTAAGACAATATGGGATGAACTTGGTAATTTTAGGCCTACTTGTAGTTGTGCAAGCTATTCTTGTGGTGGTATTAGGGCTTTGGCAGACCATTATCAGATGGAGTATATTATGTCCTTTTTGATGGGATTGAATGAATCTTTCTCTCAAGTAAGAGCTCAACTGTTATTAATGGATCATATTCCTCCAATTAACAAAGTGTTTTCCTTAATATCACAAGAGGAGAAACAGAGAAGTGTGGTAGGACATGTGAATACTAATTCTGTTTCTTTTAATGTCAAGTATGAAGTGAACAAGTCTAATCATAATAAATCTAGTCAGAAGAAGGAGAGATCAATATGCACACATTGTGGATATCATGGTCATACCATAGAGAAGTGCTATAAATTGCACAGTTATCCCCCAGGATATAAGGTGAAACATAAGTTTACTAATCAAAACAATACTAGTAATGCTCCTAATCAAGTAAATGTTGCTGTAGTGGGGCAGGATGTTGAAAACTGTTATAGTAGTCAAGTTGGAGACTTTGTACAAACATTGAATCCTGCTCAGTACCAACACTTGTTGAGTATGTTGAGTTTTTTTGGGGTATCAAAGATGAAGATAGAACCTGATGCTCCACAAGAGCAAGCATCAGGTAGTTGCTTTTCTATATCAATTAGTCCAATGCTAAATAACCCTAGGTATTGGATAATAGATTCAGGAGCTACTAGTCATGTGTGCTTTAGCAAGACTTCTTTTCATTGCTTACGACCTGTTAATGACACATACGTTACTTTACCTGATCACTCTCGGATATCTGTTCAGTATATAAGGGATGTGAGGATTAGTCAGCATTTGGTGCTAGAAAATATGTTATTTGCGCCACAATTCAAGTTCAATTTACTATCAGCGAGTGCTCTAGTAAGAAGGAATGCTATGAGCCTCAGTTTTTCTTTTGGTTTATGTATTGTTTAGGATGTACAGCTTTCGCAGATGATTGGCAGGGGTAGGCTTCATGAAGGCCTTTATGTGCTTGATGCTAAATCTTTGACAAACACTTTTAATAGTGTCAATGTGACACAGGTTGTAAGTCGAAATACTTGGCACAATAGACTTGGACATCTTTCTTTTGAAAAATTGGACAGATTAAAACATTTGTTGCTGTTTGGAAATGATAGTGTTGATTCTTATTGTTCAATATGTCCTTTAGCTAAACAAAGGAGGTTGTCTTTTGTTTCTCATAATCACTTATCTCAGCATGCTTTTGATCTTATTCATTGTGACACTTGGGGTCCATATCATGTTCCTACACATGCTGGTCATAGATATTTCTTGACTTTAGTTTATGATTGCACACGATTCACTTGGGTGTTTTTAATGAGACATAAATCTGAAGCTAGAGACAAAATTCCCATGTTCTTTAATATGGAGGAAACTCAGTTTAGTGTTAAGGTGAAGAAGTTTAGATCTGACAATGCACCTGAATTGAAATTTCAAGACTATTTTGCCTCTAAGGGAGTCTTACATCAGTTTTCTTGTGTTGAGAGGCCTGAATAGAACTCTGTAGTGGAACGTAAGCATCAACACCTCCTTAGCATTGCTAGGGCACTGTTGTTTCAATCTAGAGTTCTTATTCAATTTTGGGGTGAGTGCATACTCACTGCCACTTTCTTAATCAATCGTACTCCTACACCAATATTGAATCAACAGTCTCCTTATCAACTTCTTTATCAATTACCTGTGAATTACAATTGTTTTAGAGTGCTTGGTTGTCTTTGCTATGCCTCTACATTATTATCTCATAGAACCAAATTCTCTCCTAGAGCTGTTGCTTGTGTTTTTCTTGGATATTTTCCTGGAATGAAAGGATATAGGCTGTATAATATCGCTACAAAACAATTATTTGTTTCCCGGGATGTTATCTTTCATGAGAATGTTTTTCCTTTTCATAATATTGACTCTTCTCATGATATGGTGGATCCTCTTCCTGATTTGGTTATCCCTCAGCCTCAACATCAACCTGTTATTGACCCAAATATCACCTCTTATCATGCTGATTCTTTCCCAGCTAAGATTAACACTCCTGATGTTGATGGTTCCATCTTAGGCTCCCCTTGTCCTCATATTCCTCCTTGCAGATCTACAAGGGTCTCAAGGCCTCCTCCTTATCTCCAAGACTTCCATTGCAATCTATTATCATAGAGTTCTCAATCCTCTACCAAATCTTTGTATCCTCTTGACCACTTTATTTCTTACTCAAATTTGTCTTCTTCTCATAAGCATTTGCTTCTTAATATTTCTTCTAATCCTGAGCCTCAATTTTATCATCAAGCAGTGCCCTATAAGCACTGGAGGGATGATATGACAGCAGAGTTAGAAGCTATGCAGATGAATCATACTCGGGCAGTTACTCCATTACCTCATGGTAAGCATGCTATTGGGTGCAAATGGGTATATAAGATCAAGTATAAATCAGATGGCTCTATTAAGAGATATAAAGCTCGTCTAGTGGCAAAGGGATACACACAACAAGAGGGGTTGGATTTTTTTGATACAATTTCCCCCGTTGCCAAATTGGTCACTGTCAAGGTTTTGTTGGCTTTGGCAGCTATTCATAAATGGCCTCTTATTCAACTAGATATTAATAATTCAATGGGGATCTTTTTGAGGAAGTTTATATGGATCTTCCTCTTGGTTATACTCTTAAGATTGGTGCTCCACCTAAGGGGGAGCGTTTGGTGTGTAGGCTTCACAAGTCCATTTATGGGCTCAAACAGGTTTCTAGACAATGGTTTTCTAAATTCTCATCTGCTCTTGTTGAGTATGGCTTCAATCAATCCAAGTCTGACTATTCTTTGTTTACAAAAGGTGTTGGTTCTTCCTTTGTGGCCCTGCTCATCTATGTTGATGATATAATCATCACGGGTTCAGATGTTGTAGCCATAACCTATCTTAAGTCCTTCCTTCATAGTCGATTCAAGCTTAAGGATCTTGGCCGCCTAAGATATTTCCTCGGTCTTGAGATTGGACAGTCTTCTAAGGGTATTTTCTTCTCACAAAGGCACTATGCCCTACAGCTTCTTGAAGACACAGGCTTCTTGTCTGGTAAACTTGCTGCTGTTCCAATGGTTCCCAATGTAAGGTTGAGTTCTGATGAAGGTGATTTACTTGAAGATGTGTCTGCCTATAGGAGGCTCATTGGGAGGCTTATTTACTTAACCATTTCTCAACCGGATATCACCTTTGCTGTTCATAAGCTTACTCAATATGTCTCTAAGCCTAGGAAGCCTCACCTTGATGCAGCCCATCATTTGTTGCGATATCTTAAGGCTTCTCCCGGTCAAGGCTTGTTTTTTTCTGCTTCCTCTTCACTGCAGCTTAGAGCATTTTTTGATGCAGATTGGGGATCTTGCTTGGACACTAGAAGGTCTGTTATAGGGTTTTGTGTGTTTCTTGGTGATTCCTTAATATCTTGGAAGGCTAAGAAGCAGACCACAGTATCTCTATCTTCTGCTGAAGCTGAGTATAGGGCTCTTGCATCTACTATTAGTGAAATTGTATGGCTACACCAACTTTTATCTAATTTCTAGATTTCTACTATGACTCCTCCTCTCTTATTTTGTGATAATCAGGCTGCGATTCATATAGCTTCCAATCCAGTTTTTCATGAGCGCACCAAGCATATTGAATTGGATTGTCATTTCGTTTGAGATAAGTTGCAGGAGGGTCTGTTCAAGTTGCTGCCTATTAGATCAGTGCTAGCTGATCTTTTTACCAAGCCATTACCAATTTCTCAATTGCAGTCTTTGTTAGCCAAGATGGTTGTGCTTCATGTTCACGGTCCATCTTGAGGGGGAGTATTAAGTTCTTGTATTTTTCAATTCATTTTCTTTGTATTTTGTCTGTTTTGTTTTCTGTATTAGTTAGATATTTCAGTAGATGGCATTCTTGTAATTTGACAGTAGACTTCGCTTTACCATTTAAGTTGAGATCTAAGAATGGAAGGATTGGATGAGGCATTTTTTTACATCTTCTTGCCCTTCTTGTCTCGTAACAATGTTGCACATTTTTAGTTAATTTTCTAATTTATACATTAACTATATTGTTTTTTAACAAATATTCTTTAAATTCCTATTTCTTTTATTATTTTATTGTCCTTTTTTGATTATGTGTTGACATGTTACTTGGCTATTATCCACTTAGCTACCTTAATATAAGAAGGCATGACATGCCCACATATCACACATATTGAGCACTCATCCAAATATTTCTATTATATTTTGCTATTTCAAAAGTTTAGTAGATGAGGTGGTGGATGTAAAGAGAATAGGGGATAAGATTATTATGGTGAAGGTTAGTCTATGAAGAATGACTATGAATATCTTTAGTACATATGCACCACAAGCGGGGTTAGGTGAGGAGATAAAAGTAAAATTCTGGGAGGACCTAGAGGGATTCATACAAATGATACCAAGAGCAGAGAAAGTGATTATAGGTGGTGACTTAAATGGGCACGTGAGTAGAGATGGAAACGGCTATAGAGAGGTACATGGAGGGTATGGATTCAGGGAAATTAATAATGAGGGTAAGTCTATTCTAGATTTTGCTATGACATATGGGCTCATCATAACCAATACTAGGTTCAAAAAACAGGACGAACACTTAATCACATATAAAAATGGCATATCAAGCACCCAAATAGATTACTTCCTCATGAGACAAGAGGATCGGATATGTTGTAGGGATTGTAAGGTGATACCGGGAGAGTGTTTGACTACTCAACATAGACTTCTAGTACTTGACGTCCAAGTAAGAAATTGGAAGAGAAAAAATCACATAAAACAAAACCTAAGAATCAAGTGATGGCATTTAAAAGGGGAGAAACAACTAATCTTCAAAGAAAAATTAAGGGGTAGAAGGGAATGAAATGGAGAAGGACAGACAAACCAAATGTGGAGAGAAATGGCTAATGCCCTAAGAAGCACGGCAAAGGTAGTCCTTGGAGAGACAAATGGTAGAGCCCCTAGCCTTAAGGAGTCTTGATGGTGGAATGAAGAAGTACAATTGAAAATTAAAAATAAGAAAACTTGTTATAAGACTGTATATTAGTGTAACAATGAAGAAAATCAAAAAATTATAAAGAAGCAAAAAATGCAGCAAAAAGAGCTGTTAGTGAAGCAAGGTCAAAAGCATATGAGAATCTATATAAACGACTTGATACAAAAGATGGAGAAAGGGATATATATAAATTAGCTAAAGCAAGAGAAAGAAAAATAAGGGATTTAAATCAAGTGAAATGCATAAAAGATGAAAATCAAAATGTATTAGTGAATAAGGGAGCGATTAAGGAGAGATGGAAGGAGTATTTCACAAAATTATTCACTGATGGTGGCGACACAAGAGTTAGGTTGGGACATCTTAGTAACTCCGAAGAGGATGTGAGATATACATTTTATCGACGCATAAGTTCAAATGAAATAAGGCAAGCATTAAAAAAGATGAAAAATCATAAGGTGGTGGGACCGGATAATATACCAATAGAAGCATGGAAATGCATGGGAGAAGAGGGCATCTCCTGGCTAACGAAATTATTTAACGCAATGCTTAAATCAAAAAAGATGCCAGATGAGTGGAGGAAGAGTACTTTGGTTCCTATATACAAGAACAAATGAGATGTTCAAAACTGTGAAAATTACAGAGGAATTAAGTTAATGAGCCATACCATAAAACTCTGGGAGAGAGTAATAGAGCAGAGGCTCAGAAAAGAAACAGAGGTATCAGAAAATCAGTTTAGTTTCATACCTGGTAGGTCAACAATGGAAGTTATATACCTACTGAGGCGCCTAATAGAAAGGTATCGAGATCATCAGAAGGACCTACATATGGTGTTTATAGATCTAGAAAATGCCTATGATAGGGTCTCTAGAGAAGAATTATGGAGGGTTTTAGAGAAGAAAAGAGTCCGAATAGCCTATATACAAACCCTTAAGGACATGTATCACGGTGCAGAGATAAGAGTCAGAACATGCAGAGGGGACACTGAACCGTTTAAAATTACAATAGAACTGCATCGAGGTTCTGCACTAAATCCATACTTATTTGCCCTAGTAATGGATGAACTCACTAAAGATATTCAAACACATGTGCCATGGTGTATGCTATTTGCATATGACATAGTGTTGGTGGATAAAACAAAAGAAGGAGTGAACACTAAGTTTGAGTTGTAGAGAAATAATTTAGAATCTAAGGGATTTAAATTAAGTAGAAAGAAAATAGAATATATGGAATGTAAATTTAGTAAGAATGCAAGAGTGGAGGATGTTATAATAAAATTGGAAGACCAAATCTTACAAAGAAAAGACCATTTTCGATATTTGGGATCAGTGATTCAAAAAGATGGAGAAATTCACGAGGATGTCACACATAGAATTAAGGCAGGTTGGCTAAAATGGAAAAATGCATCGAGGGTGTTATGTGATGGTAAAATCCCATTAAAACTAAAAGGAAAATTCTATAGGACAGCTATAAGACCAGTCTTGTTGTATGGCTCAGAATGTTGGGCAGTCAAATACTAGCATGAGCAAAAAACGAATGTAGCGGAGATGAGAATGTTAAGATGGATGTGCGGCCATACAAGAAAAGATAAAATTAGAAATGAAGTTATTCATAATAAGGTAGGAGTAGTGCCAATCAAGGAGAAGATGAGAAAGACTAGACTAAGATGGTTTGATCATGTGAGAAGGAAACCAAGAGACACTCCTATGAGGAGAGTTGATGAAATGGAACAATTAGTCAAAAAAAGAAGTAGAAGTAGACCTAAGAAGACTTTGTGAGAGACATTAAAGTTTGATATGAAGTGTATGAATCTAAATGAAAATATGACAAAAGACAGAAATGGATAATGCTATTGGTACACCTTTGTGTACACCTTGCGCTACACAAAGGTGTATCAATGACAAAAAAGCCCCTCATGAGGCGCATGTGAGGCGCAGGACATTTTAGTCTTTATACCCCTTGATGTAGCCCAAGATGTACAAATTTGTTGTACATCTAGCATGATCCGACAGAAATACATGAAAGTCTAGAATTCATGTAGCCGACCCCACATAGTGGAATAAAGGCTGGATATGTTGTTATTTCAAAAGCAAACATAATTTGAAAACACTTAGAGCAGAACAAATGCATCCATTGCTAAGGCACAAGCAAAGCGCATGGCAAGTTTTGAAGTAAACTCAGATAAACAACAACACTAAACAGTATGTTTTTTGTACCCATTATCTCTCCTTTAGACTTTTTAATCTTAGGAAAATGAAAACAGGAAATGGAGTTTGGTTACCTGTTTTAATTTTTTTTAAAAGTAAAATTTTGGAAAAAATTTACAAAAATGAAAATATCAAAAAGGTCTTTCCAGATTTTTCATTTTCTTCTCCATCCTGTGCCCGAACTCATTTTTTCTTTTTTCATTTCTTCTTCATCTTCCTTCTCCATCCCTATGCTCTCCCTCAACCACCTTGATCTTCGTCTTCCTTTCTTCCTTTTCATTTTTCTTCTTTGAATCCAGGTTCATGATAAGTGGGTTTAGGTTCGTTGGTGGTGGTTAAAAGAAAGAAGAAAAAAATAAAAAATTGTCTATATAAGGGCATTCTTTCAATATAAATTGAATTATCACAATTATTTAGTTGCTAGATAAAAGAAACAAAAATTGTATCAAACACTATATATAGTTTTCTTTAATTCTAAAAAAAATGCAAAATTATTAAACAACACATTCAATTTTCACTTTTTCTTAAAAAAGATATTTAACACAAATAAATAAAAACTAAAATAGAAAACTGAAAACACAAAATTGAAATATTTGTCAAACATCACCTAAACTTTTAACTTTGTTTAAGCAACAACAACAATAACCCTTAATCTCACTAGGTAGGGTTAGCTACATAAATTCTGGTTCACCAATCATTTATATTTATTGCCATATCTTCTATAAGACCTTACAACTTATGTCACATCTAAGAGTCTCCCACTAAGTTTTTTTGGACTTCCTCTACCTCTTTTGCTAAATATTTGTTTCATTCCATCCACTCTCCCCATAGGATTCTCTATTGGTTTTCTTATCACATGATCAAATTATCTTAATTGTGTCTCATACGTCTTATCTTCATAGGAGCTATTGCAACCTTATTATTAATAATCTTATTTCTAATTTATCTTTTTTTTGTATGGCTACACATACATCATAATATCCCCATCTCTATTACGCTCATATTTTACACATCTTGGTGCTTTAATTCCCAACATTCTATGTTATAGAACAAAGTTAGTCTTACAACCATCTTATAAATTTTTCTTTTAGCTTTGACAAATCTTACTGCCATATAAAATGCAAATGCACTTTTCCATTTGAATCATCATACCTTAATTCTAAGGATAACATTCTTATTAATCTCTCTATCTTTTTGGGTGATTGATCTAAGATATCTGAACTAATATTTTCTTGGGATGACTTAATTTTCAAGTTTTACCGTAACGTAAGCCATATTTATATTTTGATGAACTTATTTTCCATATATTTGATTTTCACTCTGCTTAACTTAAAATCTCTAGATTTTAAAGCATTTCTCCATATCTTGAGCTTAGTATTCACGCTTTCTACTGTCTCATCCATTAAGACAATGTCATCTGCAAATAGCATACACCAATACATGTATTATAAAGAAAAAACACACATCATAACATATGGAAGAATTACTGATATTTTTTCAATTATAATTAGATTATGTCAAGGATCTACATCAAGTCTTTATCTCTTTGCTCTAGTAATTGATTCAGATCCTAGATATACATTTCTTGAATAACATGTATATAAGCAATTTGGACTCTTTTCTTCTCAAAGACCATCTATAAACATCATATGTATATAAGCAATTTGGACTATTTATTTTTATGAATTATTCTAAATCTATAATCATATGTAAATCCTTTCGTTTATTTCTATATCTTCCCATTAGGTGCTTTTCAAGTATATAGCTTCCATCATTAACCTACGATGTATGAAATCAAACTAGTTTAGAGATACATTGGTTTCTCTTCTTAACTTTAGCTCAGTCACTCTCTCCCAAAGTTTCATAGTGTGGCTTACTAGCTTGATTCCCCTATAATTTCCACAACTTTGAGCATTTCCTTTATTCTTATAAATAGACACTAAAGTGCTCTTCCTCCACTCGTTTGGCATATTTTTTTATTTAAGGAACACATTAAATAATTTTCTTAACTAAAAAAATACCCTCTTCTCATGTATTTCCATGCTTCTAATGGGATATTATTTGGTCTAACTGCTTCACATTCAAAATTATATTGGGAATACAAAATGAGAAAAACAAAGGATTCCCTATTATCTTAATATCATAGTACTATAGAATAAGACATACAAAAATGATATATCATATGTATAATATTTTACAATAATAAATTATAGGGAAAAAGGTATGAGAATTTAAAAAATAACAATATGGGTGTATCGTATGGATGTTATCAAAAAGTTCTATGGAAAATATGTCATGCTTATAAGTTATTTCGTCTTGTACATGCCAACAATTAGTACTTCTATCTCATACTTGCTAGTTTTTCAAAATGTATGATCTATAAAAAACCAAAATGGAGTCCTAATAAATTTTACTCCTCTGGTTTACTCTTTCAAGACTTGATAGAAAACAGTCTTGTCAACTTTAAACCCCCCTTAATACCCCCCCCCCCGCGCTGCCGCCACTCCCTTTTTCTAATAATATAGATTATAAAAAAAGGTGGCTATTCAATCATATTAAGTCTTCAAAAGATCATATATTGCAACTTGCAAGAGTAATAAATAGAATTATAGGTATACACATCAGTATCTATGTGAGATGAGTACACTATCGTCTGTTAATATATAGATATACACATTCCCTATAATGTGTTGTACAATCTTTTTTTTTTTTCCTTTGTCAACTTACGAGTTTGAAACGCATTAGATGGTGAAATTTTATTAGATTATATAGTATTTTTTATTCAAATGAATTATGTTTTTCTTTTTATTAATTATTGTTAACAAGTGTACTATATGGTTTAATTGGGTATTTTTTTATTACTTTTTATTTATATGGGAATTGAGAGTTTTATTTATTCATCCGTGGTATGAACATTGTACATGAATACCAACAATATTGAATGATAAAACATAAATCTATTTGTAACATATTGAGCTAAAATATATATTTCATTTGTCTTGTTTGTATCTTTATTTTTTCAATTGACTCTGATATGTCCATGTTCCATCTAACATACTTAGGTCATTATGCAATGTTATAGAAAAAGAATTTACACGTATTTATTAAGAAAATAATATATTTGTACACATGCATGAATACAGACACGTGTGTGGGAGGGCTTGAGCCATAGAGAAGAAGTGTTCTAGAACCTATCTCTTCAAGGGGCTATAGGAGGAGAATCATTTGACACATTGTCTTCAACAAAATTAATCAAGAGAAGCCTATAAATCAAAATTTTAGATATAAATGACATTTACTGATTTTCAAGTAATGACAAAGGGATACATTTTTTTAATAAATTATTTAGCTTTCATTAGAGTTTTAGATTCCCACCTAGTGGGATTAAGGCTGGAATCTTACTTTTGTGTTCATATTTATCACTGAGCCACAAACTTTTATTAATATAATCTTCTCTATTTTGTGAGACTAGTCTTCAGAAATATTGCACTAGTTTATGGCATTCATTTTAGGACAGTTGGCTCTTGAAGAAAAGCAGTCTACTGTGCTATCTATAGAAAGGTGGTGTTCTAGTATATTTTATATAACGATGAGCTGAAAAGATGATATTAGCAAAGAGGTTGATGGATGAAAACTGATAAAATTTCTGACTCCACCACTCACTACATGTTTCTGGTTATTGGTAGGGGGGCAACCGAGGTGCTTCCTGGACAGGCTCAGTCTAATATATTAAATTCTGTTCAGAAATGAGGCACATTCTGTCATGGCTGGAAAGGTTCCCCTTTCCCACCCAAACAAGAAAAGAAGAATGGTTCATTACCAAAGATATGTAATGGCAAATGTTCCTGAAACTTCTAAAATAATCATAAATATATTTGCTAATTAAATGTGGTGGAAACTGCAACTCAGATAAAGGAGATTCAAAGATATTGACTAACGTGAAAAGGACAAAAGTCTCCTTAATATCCATACTAACCGATACCACATAAATATAATTTCAACAGTCATTCAAAGATGACGTGAAAAAGAAAGGAAAATGTAAAGGAGGCAAGGAGTTACCACAGGATCCGAGAAAGCTCCAGTACAAAGGGCAAAGCAAGCAAGACTCGGGGAAGTCTGAATACTAAATTTGGACTTGATGCGTTGCCTTTCTTCTGCAGATCTTTTTCTCATGGCAGTTGACAGGACAATCTCCAACCACTGTAATTCATGCAAAAACAAGATAGTACCCAAAAAAGAAATAAAGAAATAAAAATAGAAGAGAAAGGGTAAGAAAAATAAAATAACTGGAAGAAGGAAACCAATCCATTTTGTTTGATACATTAATGGACATGCCTAGAAGGTTATCATCCAAAACTGTTAACATGGTACAAAAGAGGCCATTTGCCAATAGTCCAATGGTTAAAGCTAAACTACCAAGATCACTTCCCAATCTACATCTCCCCCCACCCCTCTCTGTGCAGTCAGATTAGGGAACTGGTGATTACTTTCAGCTTTCTTAATTCCCTTGATGAAAAATTAGTCTATTAAGTATAAATCAAGCAAAACAGGCATGCCGTTTAATGCTACCCAAGGATCACACATTTTTCTTAGAAAATATTCAATGTGGTTGGAGGAAGAATTGCATAAATATGCAGTGTCAATGCAGCTAGGTGTGCACAAATGATTCTTTCTGTTAACCAAGACATAAGCTTGTAAGTTATATCCTCCATACAACCCCATAGGAATCACTAAATCCTAAGAAGGCAAGAAGTAGTATAGAATAACATAAAATCTGGCAATACATATCACTGAAATCAGTTTATGGGATGCAATTGCTGTAATCCAACCTAATTATTCAATAATGAGTAACCAGCACCCAAGAACTGCTGCCACATATATGTAGATATTTTAGAGGAGCGCAACATAGTACCCGTCCAACTCGAGGTGTATGAAAGCAGAAGATTGACTGCTCTATTGCATTTGCACTTACAATCTGGCCACTGATGTTGTAAGCAGCCTGCACTATACAAAAGAAACCCATCAACTTTTCAGCCTTGAATATAACATAAAAGGGTAAGGTGAAACCACCGGCAGAAATGCTGATAATGGTTCCCACCCCATGGGACCCCTTTAGATTGAGCCTTCACTCTTCTTAACTTCCACCAAGGTAGTTTATCAAAACCCACCCATTAAAGTCACAGCTCAATAAAAAATTTGAAACGTCAAAATTAAGGAATTCATTTTGAAGAGGCATGAAGACTCTTCAAAGCTTTTTTCCAATAAATGTTGTTCATAGCTTAATTGGAAGAAAGAATAGGACTTGAGATTGAAAATGATCAAAACTGAGAAAACAAAAGTATTTTTGTTCATTTCTTCTTACTTGCTTTCTTTTTCTTTTTCCCCCCTGTTTTCTTCTTTAAAAACAGACAACATTATTGATGCCAGAGAATAAAAGTGTATTCCAAAGGATGAGGAGTCCTCCAAAGAAAAGAACAGCAGAAGAGAAAAATTAAAGAGTTAAATGCAGCTGAAGGAAAAAATCCCGCCTATACAATATTTAAAGAGATTCAAATGCAGCACAAGGAAAAAAATACATGATATTTTTCTGCATTAAAAAAAATGCCGAGATTGGGATGAAACTAGGACAGCTAAAGAGCCTTGTAGATTCTTTTGATCTCTAAGTTTCACTGGGACTGATATTTCTGTTCCATGCATCAACTCGTATATCTCTCCCCCCTCCCCCCAAAAAAAATCAGATCCTGATTATTACATGGTAAAACTCTTATTATGCACATCCATAATGTGGAACTGATACATGCAAAATAGAGCAGCTCAATATGTCAGAATGTACAAAATACAAAAAATGAAACCCAAGAACAAGTGCACTACCTTGTGAAACAAGGCTAACCTTCTCAGAGAGCTGTGTGGTATACCATATGCTAAATACGCCTGCAAAAATCAGAGCAATGGATATAAAATGATCTATAGGAACAAAGACAGAGAAATCAAATTATTACCAGTTAGTGATCTTTACATGCATGATGAGAGAATTGTAGGTATTGATCCAAAATGCAATCTTGGCATTGGTTTCCATCTGAGTCACACTCACCCTTTCCAGTTGTTCAACAAGCACTCTAAAATAGAAAATAAGAATAAATGTTAACAAAGTGTATATTAGATTCATTATGTTTCTTGTACTTGTATTTATTATATATACACACTTGTACTTTAGCTAAAAGTTGGTTTCCATAGTTGAGCTAACTAAGTAGAATATAGACAACTAGATTTGAATTCAGATCGAATCTACACTTTAAAAATGAAGAAAAGAGAGGATTCAAGTGAAACTTCAATTCATGTCCAATGGACATTTTATGTTCTTCCAAATAGGGAATAGATAAAATCAAACATTATTTTATTTTCTTTTTTTTCTTATCACCTCCTTTCAATAAGCAAGGACCAACCTGTAGTTGTTCAGAGCATAAGATGCATGTGGGAAGTTCTTATCAGCTGATATTGATAATACTTCAACCATGGATTTGCAAGTCCGATCCCTATCCTCATTGATACCGCATTGAGGAATTACAATTTTGGTGGATGACCTCAAGAGAAAAGGTGCCTGGTTTTGTTCTGAATTTGTAGAGCCTGAACTACAAAACCAACAATAAACTGAAGCCATGCACCTCACCATTTCCTCGGACAACTGGCTTGGACACTGGTAGAGATGATCTTTCAGAGTTCGTAGCATAGAAGTTTTGCCCACAGTTGGTCGCAGTTCCTGAATGTATGCACAACTGAAAATTAGTAGAAAGAATAACAGAAATTTATGGACTATTTCCATGGAATATTATGGTACAGATATGTTTTTGTTTTATTCTCTTTCTCCCACATAATTTGAAAACTAAGATGCACATAGTAGTTGTCATCATAAAGAAAAAATTAACCAGATTGGCTACACCAGCATTCAATTAAAGATTCTCATCAATGATCTACATTTTCTGAAGTTGGAATAACAAGGTGCATTTCATCCTACACACAAAAATAACAACACCAAAATCCAAAATCCAAACTAACCAGAGGAATTGGTATCAAGTTGAGCCTTTGTTTTTGTTTGACTTAAAGCTCCTCCCCCCCCCCCCCCCCCCCCCCCCTCTCTTTCTTTTGCACCATTTAATACATAGTTCCCACCTAGTGGAATTACGGCTTGTGGTTGTTTATCATAGTTCCCCACCTACTGGAATTAAGGCCCATGATTATTGTTGCATTTAGTACAGTAGTTGTGATGCTTCATTTCATAGCACTTGAAGACGCGTTAGAATACCAAAAAGAAACGAATGTTAATCTCTAGATGTGTAGAATTTTGAAGATGGATCTCTTCTGATTGTAAGAAATGTATTTTCACAAAATTGGATTTTGGTCAGAACACTGAAAAGTCAAGTACGATATCAGATACTCTGTTGATCCACATGAATATTAGGAGTGTTTTCTATGAAGTATAAAAAAGAAAATCAAAATTTGATTATAAACTCCCATGAAACTTTCAGAAAACATAGTACAGAGACTGCAGGTTTAATCTTTCAGGGATGCCTTAAAGAATTAGAAAAGAAAGAAAGGAGAAGTGTGATGTTAGGACAAGGACAGCTCATATCCCTGTCAAAGGAAGAGACACATAAAACAAAAACAAGAACAAGTTAGGAACAAGAATTCATTTGCTTCTGCCACAAACCATCAATTTTCCACCTTGACATTCGCAAAGCAGGGAGCCTCGTACACTAGAGACAGCTTTTTTTTTCTATTTGAGAAGTAAATTTAAAAATAATAATAACTAGGTGTTCAAGGGTTACCACCCATGTGCCAAAATAATCAAAAGAAAGACCTGCATGAAAATTTTGATGAAGAGAGACTTGAAAAAAAAAAAGAAAAGACCACTCGAATTGAATTTATCAAAATACTTTTGTGTCCAAGTCAACTGCATAGCAAAAGTGACCTTGTAGATATCTTGAATGTGAGATGGCAACCTAGTGCTTATTTAACTCTTGAATTTAAAACAATGCCATTCAAACATTAGTAATCTTTTAGCTTTCTCAAATCCTCAATAAATCCATTAGAAGTGTAAAACTAAAGCATAGTCACCAAAGCAGGAGATTAGACCAGATGCAACAAAGAGTACATAGTTTTTGCTATCATTAAATTAATGCAGAAGGGCCAAAACACAAACAAAAAGAGGGGAGCTAGACCCATCAACAAAGATGCATAAAAAAAACCACGGGATTGGGCCACATACAAAACATGAAAGAGCAGCAACAGAGGCATAGAACCAGATGGTTTGGGTAGGGCAATCAAGAGAGGAGGCCTGGCCATTGACAATGAGGTTACCAAATTGTAGCTTAAGGTTCTCAGTGCAAAGCACGGGAATGACCTTGAAGGGCCATGGCCAAATGAAGAGCAAGGAAGCTACCCAAGGGGGCTGAAGACCGCAAGGCAAAGGCCTCCCCACTTGACATACTCTCCCCACAACCAGATGTGAAAGAGCCTAAGAGGAGTATAGTTAGTTGCCTTCCTTAGTGAAACGAAAGCAGTTCCTAAGACATAAAGATCTAGTTCTTTAACACATGACATATAGCTAAAAGTAATTAGACAAAAAATATGAAATATAATAGAGGAAGAGATAAAATGAAAACATAATTATGCAAAGAAAAGGTTTCAACATATCAACTTAATTTGGTTAAATATGACTTTAGAACAGACAGGGAAATCATCCAACATAACATGTCCTGCAAAAAAACAAAAAAGATTCAATCATGACAATAAATCAATTTATACAAGAGCTACTGTAAGAGAGCACAACAGTTGAAGAAAACTTTGAAGGTGGATTAATGTATACCTCAATTTCAAAAAAGATGAATGTTTAGGACGATGTATCCTACCTTAACATGGTTTGGCCGAACTTTCTCAACTTGAATGTTGGTTTTGCCACTAAGCAACAGAGCATGTCTTGTCTTAGACTGCAATGGCAAGTTTCTTTTGCCTGAGTCGTTTATAGAAGCCAGAGCTTGGAAAGGTCGTAGAGGGAAGTTTTTTGAAGAACAAAAAGTGCTTGAAATTATACTTGGGTGTTTCCTAGGTTCATTCTTTACATGAGCCGGTGAAGCCATCACAGAACTTTGTTCAGAAGGAGGCCTACTAACACATTGTTCAAAAATGCTTCTATAGAGGGAGAGAACATGCTGCTCACGATTTGCAACCTCTTCCTCAAGGAGCTCAATCTCCTCTATCAATTCTCTTGTCTACAATGAACCAGGTTACTTTCATTAAGCTCACAATAGTAGTTCAAAACTGGAAACAGTAGGACCACAATGCAAAATATAACAAGCATAAATAATTAATATGGTTGTTAGCAAGTCATTACAACACTTCTCCAGGAATTGCTTTAAATAAGATAATTTTTTTGCAGAAAATGTTCAAAATTGAGTTCTCTAAATCAAGTTACCTGTGCAGCAAAATGTCTGTGTCCAGGAGATAAAGTACTTGAAGCTCGGCCCATTGCCCTCTCAAGCATTGTCCGCATAGATTTCTCTTCCTGTAAGCGCAATTGCAGCTTCTCAATCTGCAAATCAGAACTTTACATGTCAAAAGAGTTGATGTGTAGATTATGAAAAGAGGAAGCTGATACAAATAAATGCAGATTAATGCCACAAGTGAAATTCAGTATATGAAAATATGCTGAAGAAGATTGGTGTTTCATTATTGCAGGCAAGAACATTCAAGGAATGTTCTCTATCTACATGCAATCTGTCGGGCAAAAAGCAGCATTCAATTTTTAAAAGGTCCTTTTTGAGAATGTGGAATTTTCTCTTCCCACCCAAAGCTTGTTAGTCTTTACAGTATCTGCATTATATGCTTGAGGGGAATTTATGAATAGATGGGATAATTTTGCACGCTTCTATTACAATTGTATTCAGACACTGTAAGAAATTATTCAGGATAGGAATTCATGAATAGATGGGATAATTTTGTATGCTTCTATTGCTATTGCATTCAGAGACTGTAAGAAATGATTCAGGATACTGTATAGGACCGAAAAGAAACTTAAATATGCCAAAGAAAAAATAGTGGCATTTGTACTAGACACTGGATGAGGTCAAACTGTACTAGATAGCTTAAAGATATGATTGAAGCCATGCATTTACACATAATTTATTCACTGAAAGGGGCCATGGAAGAAAACAAAAAGGATTCAAGAATACTCAACAATGGAACATCCAGCCACTACTTCAAGCATGAAGTTTGAAGGAACTTGAATAGGAATGAAATAAGCATCTTAATTTGATCATAGGGAAGTGGTCCAAGCTTACATCTTTCTCCAAAGAGGTCCGATGAATTGATGTAGTATCATTGTCAGTGTTGATGGAGTATTCATGAAGGGGACTCCTTGCTCTACAAGTCCTTCTGGAAGGTGGCAATTCCTGCTGGACATGAAGTTAGTTGGAAATGGACCAATTTATCTTATTCATAAATAACAGTATAAGTAACATCAAAATCTTCCATAAATAACAGTATACAAAAGATAAACCAATGATATTTAGTAAGGTTGATGCCATTACAGATGATTCGTTGAAGTCATTCTTTACTGACGGTGAAACTGCACCTCTATCCAAGTTCCTGTCAGTAGCACTGTAAAAGCAAAGATCGTAATTTTACTTGGATTGCGAAAGTTGTTTGAAAGACCTCTATTATACAATGAAGTGTGCTGGAGAAAAAAAAATGGTCAATATTCAAAGAGGAAATGCTTTTATCTTCTTTTTGTATTAGAGCTTAATGTAGGAAAGATTTCCAGTAAAGATAAGCTATTATCTTCAATTTACAAGCTTTCAGAATGGATCACCAGAGAATGATAAGAATGAAAATGTCTAAATTGAGAAAACCCATGGGCATAAATTTCAGGAATACATCATTTTCCTTATGGACTAACTTATTTGGGCACAATTTTATAAAATGGCTTGCCAGAGTTATGATTCTAATACACACCTACTTTAGCACTTAATCACTTCCTGTTTTGTTCCCATATCCCAAATTATCGACAAACAAAAACTCAAAAACTTTATTTACTAACTATACCTTCAGTTTTATTTATTATTTATTTTTATTTCGGTGGCAAGACAAGAAGTGAGTTCGGCTCCCGTATTATCATTGAGAAACTACCTGGGAAGTTGACCAATAATGTCGGAAAATAGCAAATAATCAAGCGAAGTTCCCATTTTATCATTCACCAATACAATGCGCCGCCAAAGTAACTCAGGTATAGAATAACAAGCCTCCAGACGTTTCATAACAGAAAATTCAGCTTTCAGAATCCTTATTAATTTGGGTCAAAGTGCTCCTTATATTTTATAGGTAGCTCTCAGAATCTTGTTAATTTTTATGGCGAGTCTTCCCTCATTCATACATATGAAGTACCTTCTGTGACTCTGTGTTACCACAAGTATCTCTGCTTCTCTTTTTCTAATTATTAACACTCTGGCCGTAAAATTTCAGGGCTAGAAGAATGAATCCAATTCCCTAGTAAACCTAAGGTCTTTGGTTGAGGCAAGATTACATAAAACAAGCAAACAAGTAAAGGGCTTAACGGAAAGAAAAAAAGAAAACAAAGTGATTAGCCACTCCAAGACAATATTTGTATACATACAAATATGTATGTATGTACATATAGATATATAAGTATATAAGAGAAATGCACCTTTTACACCGCCTGTGTTTGGCACGGACATGTGAACCTTTCCGAGAACCTCCATTTCCTTCTCTCCCAGCTGCCTCTTCATTCTCGCCTGCATCTACTGCGAAACCATCCATCAAATCAGAACTTTCGTTTCTTTCTTTCAATGTCTAAAGGAGGTTGAAAGATCGCACAATCTTCTACAACACGACACACTTAGTTTACACAAATCACATTCGCAAACAAACAGAACGTAACGCGAATGGATGGTGTCGAACAGAGATTACACGCCAGGGGCGGAACCAGAAATTTATGCAGGGGGAGGCTGAAAGGTATCAGAAAAAATGCATGAATTTGACCAAGGGAGGGTCAATAGAGACAGTTAATAATGAGTTTGCATTAAAGTGAGTGATTGATTCATAAAAATTGAAATGGAGGATTTAGACGGAGGGAATTGCAGTGAAGAGTGAAGTTGAATTTGGAATCGCACTTGCCTCAAGAAAAGGGGGACCAGGTTCGCTGCCAGGAATTGAATTCTGTCACTTTTGCGTCGTTGGAAGCATTCAATGAGATGAGTTACTGCAAAGCCAACAACTCTCTCTCTCTCTCTCTCTCTCTCCAAGCTCGTAGAACTGCAGAAGACGAAGGCCATGGCCGTACTCGCAGTTCTTTGTGTTAATGACGCTTAGAGCCTCACAACAATAGCTATTTTCATTTAAACACCTTGATTTAAGAAATATCGCACATACACCCTCTTCTGCTCCAAACAGAGGAGCTCACATCATCTAAAATATTATTATTTTTTAGTGAAATAAGTCATTGCCGTGGTATTTGGGGGCTTTAAAGATAAAGTATTATTGATTATAAATTTTTTTACTTAATACATATGGCTATAAAGTTATATTTAATTGTGAGATGAAAATTTTAAATATAATATTAAAAATTTTATAACTTATAATTATTATAACTCATTAAAAAGAATATGTAACTTTTGAAACCATAAATAAATTTGAATTATATGCTTTCGAGAAATCAATAGGAGAAAAAAAAGTCGAAAAAATTAAAAGAAAGAAAGATGAAAAGAAAAGACTATATGAATAGAGAAAAAAAATAAAATATTTTCTATATTAAGGGCGGGCTTTGATAATATAACTAGATTATTAGATTCAGAATTTTAAAAAATTATAAAATAGCATGTTCAACTTTTGACAATATTTTGAAAATTGGATCGATAGGTGAAAGTTTCACGATTTGGAGGTCAAATCAAGATCGATTGTGATTAAATTGAAATATATTTTTATAAAATAAAATAAATATGTATTGATTATCGTTAGGAAAATTCTCATCGCAGTTCGAAGAATTACTCTTCATAACCTACGTCATATTAAATTTTTTAATAATTTTAAAATATATGTTTTATCCCCACAACCAACTCTTTCCTCCGATCATCTCTCCTCGTTGGCTATCGCCTTATATTTCTCTTTCTCTCTCACACTATATACATACATGCACACACAAATACATACATATATATATATATACAACAAGACACATACATATAAATATATATATACACACATAGTATGGTCGCGGCAATACAACCCTAAATATAAATATAAAAATTATAATTATATTTTAATATTTTATAATTATTAAAATATAAAAGTTTTAATTTTCAAACTTTTAACTTTTTAACTACTAACTTCTAAGTTCTTAAATTTTTGTGTTAAAATTGAAATTTGTATTTTAAAAATATTTTTATATCTATTAAAAAATAAACATAAATTTTAAAATTATTTATAAAACTAAGTTGACCTGACAAGTTTTTGTTGGACAGGACTTGTTTAGGCTTGCAAGCTTGAGTCTGAAACCAACTTGACCCATAAGCCTAACTGGCTTATATGACTATTGAGTCGGATTTTATTTTGTGCTGATAGGTTGGGTTTAGGCTTGATCTATCCTATGGATAAGCTAGGTTTAGCTTGACCTCTCTTTAAAGGCTATGATTAAACTCGGACTGAGTAGGGTCGATTTAGCCGTTTGACATCACTATCTTAAAATTCCTTCTTAATTTTAATTTGAAAATGAATTTGGTTCAGGAACATAAATATCTTTACGGATCATTTGATCATATACCCTTAACTTTAGCTATTTGACTTGAATGTTTTTAAAAGAAAAATGTTATTTATATTTCTTGAGCTATATAATATTATTAAAATAATAAAAATATCTCTCACTCAAGACGATGAGACGCATGATTAAAATGTTCTTCATCCAAGGTGGTGAAGCAATAAGGGTGTGTTTTGTGTGATTTGACCGGTCTAAACCATTTTCAACACACCAAACTGCTAGTGCGATTTTTCAACCAAATTAGATCACGGTCTGATTTAAGTGTGGTCAAATCGCACCGCATTTGTAGTCTGAATTGATACGATTTGAAAATAACATATTCAACATTTCAACATACAACATTCAATATGTTATAAATAAACAAAACATACCACAACATTGTTATAACTTATTCAACTATTTAGCAATAATTCTATCAACATATTAGATGCAGTGGCTGTTGAATCAGTATTGTTATCTCCCATTCTGCAAGAATTGCCCATTGACAAGAACATACCATTTACGGAGTCCCCAACTCTATTGACTTTAACATTTCCAATCCCACCATAATTGAGATTTGACGAGGGATCTTCCATTGCGTGAGACATTGATAAACCTATTGATGAGGAATTGCTTCCAAATTGACCCCAATAATATTTTCTTTCGAAATTTGGATTTCCAGTACCAGCAACATGAATGCCTCTATCAACATGATCAATTGTCTTCACAGTTTCAGATCCAAACAGACGATTAGTTACTGACTGAATACTATATTCATTTCCCCTTTGAAAAGCACGTGCATTTGAAATTGCTGAAGTTTGTCCACTGGCAACGGATTCTATTGCTTGCTTCTTATTGCATAATATTTCTGTTGTAGAAGCGGTCCGGTTTGAGATAACAATTATTCCACGGGGTTGTTTGTGTTCGGTGCTTTTATAATATTTTTTTTAATTTTTTTATTAGTTTTTGGGTGATTCAGTTTAAAACTGAACAATTTACTGTTCAAATCGCGAACCGCGAAATTTGGAGTCTTCAAACCATTTCCAACCACAAAAAAAAAAAAATTGATCGGTTCGATTTAGTCGGTTTCCGCAATGCACCGATTTTTTTAAACACTCTATGAAACAGTATAAGGCGGTGAGGCGCGATGAGTATTGTAGTCATTTGCATGTGTGTATAGACTAAGGTGTAGTTCTTGATGTACAAGTAACATGTTCATTTTTTAAATTAATCTAATTAGATTTCTAAACTTTCTAAAATTAACTATAACACCCTTTGCACTTTTAAGCAGCGTTCTCTTTGTTGTTTTCAAGTCATTTTTAGTTTTAGATTTTCTAAAATAATAAAAAGTGTTCTCTTTACTATTTTTAAAAATGTATTTTTGAAAACAAAAAAAAATTTATAAAGAAACTCAAAATAATGAAAAGTTGTTTTGAATGTTTTCATCTAAAACAAACTCTAAACTCAAAACACATTTATTTATTCACATTTTATTATTGTAATGGGAAAAAATATTACAAAATCCATTAACTTTAAAATGTATATATATTTTTAATAATATATTAACATTAAATATTTTTAATTTATTAAATAATTAAATTTATTAAATAAAATATTATTAAAAAATATTTTCAAAATTTCGAAGAGAACGCGTTTTCTAATTTTTCGTTTTGAGAAATAATTTTTCAAAATGACAAAAAAAACCCGTTTTCAATTTTCTAAAAATAGACTACTAAAACAGAAAACTAAAAATAAATTTAAAATTAAAAATTAAAAAATATAGAGAACGCAAGTTTTTTACCAAATCAATTTTGATCTTTCTGTTAAATTTTAAGGATTGATTTGACAAAACATACAAATTCAAGGGTATTTGAATAAAAACCCAAAGTTGAGGGGTAAAAAGGATAGTGTTGTGACCAATTTTTAAAAAATTGAAGATTTAATTAAGTTAATTTTAAATTTTAAAAAGATCTAAATCAAAGAATTAAAATTAGAAAAATCATCGTGAATTTAGTTTTTCTTTATTTATGGATAATGGCAAACGCACTTGGCACATAGGAACCAGGAAAATTGTGTTGAATTTATGGCTAGGTATGTCATAATTACAGAATATATTTATTACAAATAAAGCAATAACTCATTAACCCCTAAATTGTAATAATATTTAATGTAATTATTAAAACTGCACAAGCACTCTCTCAATATTATAAATAAATATTAGCAACAATTTTAAGATCAAGGGACTGCAAACCGGTGATAAGACGAGGTTGATGGCAACTGAAACAGCCGTATCGGAGGGACACAATAGACCGAGTCGCGTCTTAGCACTGTCTGAAAGCAAGATCACCCTACAACTGGTAGCCGGCAAACTATGGCAAAAGCTTAAGTAGGATAAAATGGTCTCTCTAACAGAACGACGGCCTCAAATATTGGAACTGACAGAACTCAATAAAGGAATACTTACTCTCTGAGATAAAAATGAACACAAGAGGGAACTAGAGAATGCTGAATGCTTGAATGATGAAGAATGAAACTTGACCAGCCTTTTATAGTTGCACCAGGGGCTTTCAAGGGCTACAAAATCAATACAACAATGAATTAAAATCATAAAACGCATTAAAAGTTGTGACTCTTGGAGCAAATAAAAAGTCTCAAATTTAATTCAAGAAATTAAGTGTGGCTATTTAAATTTTTATAAATAACAAATAATAAATCTAACAAGTACACCTACACTGACGCACACGGCCCAACAAATTGTACCAACCATTCAGGCTATTAAGCTAGGGAAAAAGCATGACTTGGAACTCAAATCACTACTTTGGATTGAAATCTTCACCAAGTTCGTAGCTTCGTTGGTGATGATACCCATCGTACAACCTCTAGTTATTGAAAATATTTTTTAAGTTTTTCTCTCTAATTTTTATTTTCTAAAAAATTAAAAAATATGTCTAAAAATTAAAATTACAAAAATTAATTTTTAATCTAAAAAATTGAAATATATGTTGAAGAGGAGAGATTTAAAAAAAGCTGTTTAACTTTTTTGATAAAAGGTAATTATAACAAAGGAGAAAAAGAATTACCAATCCGAGGTAAAAAATAACCCTTAAAAACATAATGAAGGAGACACAACAAACCAAGTTACATTCAAACACCTGAATAAGGTAATATTATAACACCGAAAGAGCAAAAACAAAAAAATAATAATAACAAACAATTGACCCACAACAACGGAAAACTTTTGTTAGAGAAGTAGATGAATATTGTTGTGTTTTTTCTTTATATGAGTTAATAGGATGATGATTTACGTATGGATAATGGGCTTATTTGTTACAGCTTAAAAGTTATAAGTTTTAGTTTTTAGTTTAAAAAAAGTGGATATGTAGTGTTTGTTTTAACTTGTAGAATTTTAGTTTATAGTTTATACTAGCTTTTAGAAGGTAGAAGCTGACTTTTTCAAAGCTGGGGTACCCTAGGTTCTACAACTTTTGATTAAACAGTTACATTTTTGTGACAATTTTGCCTCTGTTTTTAATAAAGAATTACTCTTCTATCCACGCAATCAAGGGTCTCTCTTCTCCACTGCCATCTCCATTTTCAGATCTCTTATTCTCTCTCGCTATCTCCTTTTTTCTCTATACACTAAATAATTTTTTTATAACACTTGAAACTTATACATATACACTAATTAATTTTTAAATTATCATTCTATAACTATTAAGGGTATTATGGACAATTATACAAAAATAAGTTATTTTACAGCTTATGATATCAAACACCACAACTGTTTAACTACAACTTTTGAGAAGTTGTAACAAACAAATTCACAACTTATTCTAAGTTTTAAAAGCTATAATCTAAGAAATTAGAAACTATAATTTCTTTAATTAAGCTGCAACAAACGGGGCCAATGTTGTTTGTACAGAAAGAATGTTACATAATGGTTTACAGATTGATGAAATGACCCATTTGCCTCTATAATAAATAACACAAACTCACCTAAAACTTTCTCTTTTCTTTTGTCTCTCTTGCCTCACCCAAAACTCTATCTCTTTCCTCTGTTTCTCTCTTGCCCGCCTCCCTCTCATCGCTTGCTGACTGCCACCGCTAGCTGCATTCTCGGTTAGTTTGGGTGGTTGCCGGTTGTTTGAGGATGCAGCGGTGAGGAGGTGAGGCGGCAAGGTGGTGGAGGTGAGGCAAGCGGTGAGAGACGACAAGGCGATGAGGTTACAACGACGAGAGGAGGCGAGACGACGGTGAGAGCATGCGAGGGTGAGAGGCGGCAAGAGGCACAGAGGCGATAACGGCGAGGTGGTGAGGTTGCAGTGGCGAGAGCAAACAAAGGTGAGGTGGGAAGGGAAAGAGAGAGAGAATGGGTGAAAAAAATCGCGATAAATCACGCCTGTAAAGGGTTCTGTAAACCCTATTTTGTACAAATAACACGATCCTTTATGTATTATTTTGGTAAACCCATAATTATTTCTTAGGTCCATGGCCATTTGTGATAGAAATTAAAGAGACAATTAGAGATGAATTATAACTCGAGATAACTATGGAGACTTTAAAAATTCTTGTTAGAACGGGAGGTGCTATGGCACACACCAAGAGGGGGGTAAATTGGTTATTTTAAAAACTTAATTGAACTTGAAAAGCTTTTTAACACAAATTGAGGTTTTATGAAATAAAACGTGAAGTATATAAAAGTGACAGATGAAAGTTTACAAAAAATAAATATGTGAACCAAGTGAGGAAAAACGAAATGCTTGGAAAGATAAATAGATCAAAGAGCACAAGCACAAGAAACACAAGGATTTATAGTGGTTCGGCTTAACCCAACCCTAATCCACTACCTTAGCTCCTCACTAAGGATTTTGCAAACAATCCACTAAAACCCCCTACTTAAACCAAGTATGTCCTTTAGTTCAAGACTAGGAATTACAACCTCTTACTTATACAAGCAAGCCCTCTAGCACCTAATTAGAAAATACAAAACCTCCCACTCAAAATGGGCCCTCTAGCTACACAAGCTAGGAAGCATAAGAAATATAGAATGTGAGAGAATCTAAGAGATGAATCTCTTAGTTACAATGTCTCTCAAGATTAAACAAGGCTTAAATGAATGTATTAACAATAATAGAATGAAGCCTTGGAGAGAAAAGTATAACAGTGAAAGCACAGAACACTGTAAATACAAACGAATATAAAATGTAAGCTCAAATCAATTTGTTCCCGTCCATTAGCCTGCTCTTGATCATCCATGACTTGTATTTATAAGCTTCCCACAAGATTGAAGAGAAATAAAGCCGTTTGTGACCGTTAGAGAATGAGAAACTAGCCATTGGAGATTGAAAAACTAGCTGTTGTAAGTTTCTGTGAAACACATAGTCGACAGATCAAATGAGTTAGTCGACTATTTCTTCAAATAAAACTAGGCATAGTTGACAGATGAGAAAGCATAGTCAACTATTTTTCAACCAAAACTTCTCATAGTCAACAGATCATTTTACATAGTCGACAGATTCTTTTACATAGTCGACAGATCAAAAATTACAAAGAAAATTTTGAATATCATGTACAAACATAGTCGATAGATGAAATAGCATAGTCGACTATCCTTACACAATAGTCGACATAATGAAATATAGTCGACAGAAGCCATATATAGTCGACAGATTAAACGAGCATAGTCGACAGCACTAAACAACATAGTCGACTATCTTCTTGAAAATCTGAAACTTAACAGATAACATGTAGAAGCACACTTGATTAATACAAAACATCACCACATATTTACCTTCCATTTACTTTAATACATAAATGTAAATAAGAAAGTACCCTCCATTTGGATTCAATAAAAATATCAAAAAAATTAAAATCTATAAGAATAAAAAAGTAGAATTTGGATTTAGTAGGAACTTAAGATTTTACGATTTTACCACCTCTAAGATATACACTTTCTATTTCTTGAAAAATTCGTTAAAAATCATTTTATCACTAATGAATGTCAACTATTGAATTATCGGGAGTTAATTTTTTAAAACTAAAACATTTTCATATATGTCTCCTTATAAGGTGCTCTAACCTTTCAGACTTAGAAAAATATGACTTTGAATTCTCGATAATTGAAATTCATTTGGTTTTCATTCTCACAAAATAATACTTGATATTGAAATTGATTTATGTTGAAAACTACAACCTTAATTCATAACTTAGGGATTAAATAAAATATTATTTTTATCATCAAAACTAAGTATATAAAAGTAAAACAACAATTCTTATGAGTAAGAAGATTGCAGAAGTCCAAATTAATTTGGAGTTATAATTTAGTTGATTCCAATTTGAATTGGAATTGAAGAATTAATTGGAAGTCCATCCATATATATATATATATATATGCTTTGACTTGTATGAGATGCATGAAGGTAGTGAAATTTCAATTCTCAACTTTTGATTTTGTACTTTGCTTATTTGGAAGTTAGTTTTAGTAAGTTGATGCCTATAATTGAGTGGTTGATTTTTATTTAAAAGTTAGTTTTAGTAAATTCAATTGATTTCAAATTTTAGAAAATTGTTATAGTGATTGCAAATAAGATTTTGCACGATTCGTACATGTTTCCTTCTGACTAAGAGGACGATCGGAGGCGGGGTGCGGACTTCGACGACGGGTCTATTCGGAGGGCAGCTAGCATCTGTAAGCACTCCGATGGTCGAGTGAGTAAGAAAGTAAGGAGGGACAATATATCAATAGGTCAAATATCAGAACATACCTTAGCTCTGAAGAGAGCTGATTGATATAGAAGGAAGAGATATCCTCCTGCATGCATGTGTCATGCGTTTGCAAGTAATGGGACTGGCTGTCCGGCACCGGTGGAGATTCTCAGGTGGTAACATGGTGGCGGCATGACCCTCATTAATGTGGATGTGATCTGTCATTAATGAGGGCAGGATTTGAGATGGTCGCGCAGATACCTAGTGAAATTGTAATGATGCCATGACAAGTTAGTGCTGGGCCAAAGTTGGGTTCGAAAGGAGAACCAAGATTGGGCCTAAGGAGATGGTTAAGATTGGGTCTGGACGGTCCAGTACATTAAAAGTCTTTATTTGAATTTATGTAATATCATTTGTCTTTTAACCAAAACAAGGCAAAACAAGTTGACACTTCTCTTGCAAAGAATTTTAATTGGAACTTTAATTAAGTTGCGTATCGCCAGATATAAAGAAAATGAAGATATGAAGAAAGTTTCAATTTTTTTAGCAATTGGTTCTCTGACGTGTGCTATGGTTTGCACCAAGTTTGACATATTTCATGCAATTGGTGCAGTTAGTAGATTTCTCTCCGATACTGGAAAGTGGATTCTCATATACATCAAAGGTGATATCGAAAACTTGGTTTTGTTTTGGGATTGATAAGTTTGAGTTGGAAGGTTTCACATATGCAAATATTATCGAAGATGTTAACACTTGAAAGTCCACGTCAAAGTAGTTGATAATGTGTTTTTCGGGGAGTATGTCTAGACAATCAAGATTGCAAAAATATGTGGCATTCATTAGTATTGAGTTAGAATTTACTCTAGCTATTGAACCTTGCAAAGAGTTATTATGAATGAAGAAATTTACTCGAAAAGCTCCAGTTACAAGGAAAGTATGTCTTATACTGTGATGGTAAGCGTGCCATTTACCTAAGTAAGAATTTAACTTTTCATTTGAAATCAGAATACATTAATGTCAAGCATTATTAGATTCACGATGTTTTGGATTCTAAATTATTGCAGTTTTAAAAAGATTTATAATGATGAGAATGGTTTGGATATATGATACCCAAGTGTTTAATCAAAGAAAAATTTGGAAGTCACAAAAGGAAGGTTGGCATGGTGAGTCACCCATATAGGTCGAAAAGAGGCGATTTGTTAGTTTTTTTTTTTCCTATATGGGCTGATAAGAAGATGATCCACATATTATTTTGGTAAGCCTATAATTATTTCTTTATATTTATGAGGGCATTTGTGATAAAAATTAAAGAAATAATTAGAGACAAGTTACAATTTTATAAATTACAATTTGAGATAAATATAGGTACTTATTTAAAAGTCTTATTGGCCAAGAATAATACAAAGTCCAAATTATTTGGGAATTACAATTTAGTTGCGTTTAATTTGAATTGGAATTAAAGAATTATAAATAAAATATGTTGACACACATTTTTGTAATACCCTGCATTGAGTGATAGGAAGATCCGGGACAACTTACCTTGATGGACTTACGCGAACTTCTCAGGGCAGTCACCCATCCTTAGGCTTCCTCAGGTCAATCACACTTAACCCTGGAGTTCTTTACATGCATTCAGCCCAAAATGTATCCAGTTAGTGTTGTTTACTTCCTTACTTATTCTCGATATATATTAATCTTTCTCTGGGCTCTTGGGATATTACACACATCGTGTTATCATAATGGGGCCCACAGCTGCGGGTCAACTCTTAGTTCTCGCCCTTTAATGGCTAGGAGCCCTACCGCACTTATGAGCCCTCAGTGGTTGCCCTCTGGGCAACCGATGTGGGACAAACTCAGTGCATCCATACTGCTGTCTGTGGGAATTCCCCTTAATGGTCCCTACAACCCCCGATAAGGGAGGTGTCGATAGAGCCCACCACACCTGCGGGGGGATGGTGTGGATGCACCGGGTTCGTCCCACATTGGGAAACCACTGAGAGGCTCATAAGTGTGGTGGGGCTCCTGGTCATTGAAGGGCGATAGCTAAGAGTTGACCCGTAACTGTAGGCCCCATGATGATGACACGATGTGTGTAATACCCTAAGAGCCCAGAGAAATATTAGTATATATCGAGAATAAGTAAAAAAAGAAACAACACTAGCTGGATACCTTTGGGGTTGAATGCAGACAAAGAACTCTAAGGTTAAGTGTGCTTGACTTGGGGAAGCCCAAGGATGGGTGACCCCTCTGTGAAGTTTGCGTAAATTTATCAGGGTAAGTTATTTCGAATCTTTCTATCACTCGACGTGGGGTGTTACAAAAATACGTGTCAACAAAATGCATTTAGATTTATGAACTATAACTATATGTATATGCTTGACTTGCGAGAGATGACTATATAACGAGAGAAGTCAATAAAATTTAAATTTCAAGTTTTCACTATGTTTTGCTCAATTGGAAGTTAGTTTTGATAACTTCACGGCTCTAAGGGAGTGGTTAATTTTCGTGTGAGTAAACTGTTTTAGATACATATGGTGGATTCGTATATTAGAGGTCTTTATTCGTATTTCTGTGATATCATCTATCTTTTGGCTAATTATGTAAGATTCTTTTAATCTATCTTTATTTAAATATACATTTTGGATAATAAGAAGTTGTTATTTAATTATTGTGAGGTCATTTTAAGTGTGATTTCTTGTACCTATTGATTCTTGAAAGTGATTTTTGGTCAAGTTTGTCCCGTAATATGATTTGAAAGGGGAAAACATATTTTCTTAATCAACAAATTAAAAAGGAATATTTGGAAACTCAATTTAATTTAGAGCATTGTGTTTCAAGTCTCAATTCTATATTTAAACAATTTTTTTTTTTACTTTTTACAAAGTAATTTTTCAAAAAATAGAAAAGTTTTTTTTTTTTTTTACAAGTAATTAATAGCTTCTTAAAATCTCAAGTTCAAGTTGCGTGGTCACACATTCTAAAGAATCTTCGAGTTTAGGAGTTAATGATGTATATTGCTAAATCACTCCAACTTAGTCCCATAATGTAAATATAGTTGTCTACAAATAGAGTTTTCCTTGCAGTGACAATAATTTTTAGTTTAGTGTTGTATAAATAGTTAGATCTCCTCGAAATTGTTATGTTACTCATGTCAAACTTTTTAACGTTTGTCTGATGTGGGCAAAATCAGAGAGAGACGTGGGCCTCCCTTCCCCATTCTCTTGTATGTCTGCGTCAAACAAATTCGATGTAGATAACAGAACAAATCTCTAAATCTCATATAGAATTAAGAGAACGTACTTTTGTTATAGGGCAATTGTAACGGCCCGTCTTCCGGAGCCCCTGCGACACATAAAGGATCCTTGAGAAGGTCATTACTAAAATGATATCAAACAATAACACAACTACAACTCACACACAACCCTTATTAAAATCATAATCCCTTTTTTTTTTTTACAACTTCTCATAATTATCATTACATAGCTGATCACCGTTAGCCCATTTGGCTCACATAATACACATATATCTCAAATATCAAATATTAACCTTAACACAAGTACAATGACACCCAGGATCTAATTTCGGGAGAGCTCTGCACTTGCTACCATGACACGACGGCCTGGATCCAAACCTCGCTGAATGTACCTGTTATCACAAGCGTTTCTCTTACCTGGAATGATGGAAAGCAACGTGAGTCACAAGACTCAGCAAGTTCATGAAAGAAAGGCTATAGATTTAAGATTGGACTCTTCCTATGACACCTCATGCAATTCATGTCAATGCAACGTCACTTCATGTCATGCCCAATACCTGCCTTATCTCTAGATGCATAACATATAGTAAATTTCACATAAACGATCCTTTGGGCCTACATAAAACACACACTGGCACCCAAGCCCATCACACAAACCTGTTAGCAGTCTTTTATGAGCCATCTCCATACCATTTCCCTTACATGTCCATTCTTGTCGCTCACAACATAATCTGTTGCCGTGGGTCTTACTCCAGGGTCTTTATGTTGTCGTGGGTCTCACCCCAGAGTCTTATTGTCGCCATGGGTCTCACCCCAAGGTCTTACCGTGGCCACGTCGTGGATCACGTCGTCGTGGGTCTCACCCCAAGGTCTTATCGTGACCACGCCTACCACCCATACTTATCACCCAAAAGGCACATTCTTACCATGCAGTGCAACAAATAAGAAATGCAACGGCTTTTGTAGCATAAATGTGATGACAAGTCCCCCATAAACCAAGCATCAGGTCATGCTACGCCCACATATAAGAATTCACACATGCGAAATGCCTCTAAATGCACCGGCTCACCTAGAGAACCCAGGTTAGCTCTTAGACCAACTGGGTCATGCAGATGTTCACACATCCTATCACACACAAAATATGTCCCCAAGTGAATGCAACCCAAGCCTTATGCAGCACACACATCATGATATGCACAAGCCAAGGCGGGAATCTGGAAGTACCAGCTCTTCTGGCCCGTCTAGCGTTTATCGTAACAACCGATGACTAGCACCCATACATCCAGCCATTAACTGCCACGACCTATGGTCGACAATCAGTGGTTTTGTACTCCATACCCTTAGGACACACATAGACAAAATTAAACTCAATCACTTAACTTATCATTTCGCTCACTTTATCCATAACAACATAGACACCATTATGTCATTCATGTTCTCGTCTCTTCTCATACACAGAAAATCATCTCCACATTCATATTAATTTATTAACATAACCCCATTAAACCATAATCAATTCTTCTAAGAACCTAACCCCAATGGGTTCGGCATCATTGATTAGTGGTTAATTTTGTAAAAATTTTGTTATAATTATACTCTTCTTTTGATCTTAAAAATGGTTTAAATTAGATATTAATATATATTTTATGGTTATATGCAAGTTTAAATTAAAAAATGAATGAAATGAAATTTTAAAGTAAAATTTAATAATAATAATAATAATATATAAAATTATATATAATACATATACATCATTATATGCATGCATGTAATATATATATAATATAATCTAATATATATATATATATGTGTGTGCCATGTGTAATACATATATATAATATATAATTTATTAATAATATTAAATTATTATTATTATTATTATTTTAGGCATGAAGAATTCAAGCCTATGAAGACTTAAAGTCCATGAAGAATTCAAATCCATGAAGAATTCAAATCCATGAAGAAATCAAGCCCATGAAAAATTAAAGTCCATGAAGAATTCAAGCCCATGAAGAATTAAGGCCCAATTTGAGCAACCCATAGAAGATATTATTTGGAGAAGGCCCAAGGATTATTTTTAATCCTAATGAAGATTAAAAACCAATTTATAGAAATCTATTTTTATTTTTTATGTGAGAGCTTTATTAGGTGTGTTTTTTAGCTAAAATCCATTTAACTATTAGGTGAATATTATAGCTAAAATCCATTTAACTTTATGAGTGCTTTATTAGGTATGTATTTTAGCTAAAATCCATTTAATATTAGATGTGTATTATAGCTAAAATCCATTTAACTTTAAGTGTGTGAGTGTCCATTAGATATAATTATGTCTAGTTGAATAATTGAAATTGTGTGGTTTGTATTGCATCTTGTGGCCTATAAATAGGTCACTTGATTGCATTTGTAAGGGTGATTATTATTCTTGAATCAAAATTTAGTTGTTTCCTTATAATTCTCTCTTTGAGAATTGTTCTTGTTCTTTCTCCTTTTCTTTAGTATTCTCTCTTATGATCTTACTTCCTTCATTTCTTCTTTTAAATTCTTATGTCATTTATTATTACTTTATTATTTACCGCCTAAATGGCCGGTTAGTTCGTGCCTTTAAATTTCTGCAATTTTAATTCTCGTCATTTAATTATTCACCACCTAAATGGCCGGTTAGTTTATGCCTTTAAATTTCTGCAATTTTAATTCTTGTTATTTAATTATTCACCGCCTAAATGGCCGGTTAGTTTATGCCTTTAAAATTTCTTGTCATTTAAATTCTGTTATTTAAATTACGTCGTTTAAATTCATGTCAATTAACTTTTAAATGGAAATGAGTAGCTAAATCTAATCTTGGGTTAAGGCAAGGACAGTGTCCAACGCCAATGATTACCAAAGAAAGCTGCGCTTTAAATAAGTAACATTAATTTAAATTTCAGTATGAGTGTATCTTAATTATTGAGAAATCACTAGGTTTAGATTGGAGCGTAAGCCTAACTTAGAGCTTTCATGCCATGTATGAGAGTTACTAGAACTGGAAACGCTATCATACCCAAACCCGGATGATTAATTTAGTTGTTTTGTATATTAATTGTAATTGGATTTATGGTAGTTGCTTAAATTAGAATCCCGCATATCATGTATGGGGATTGCTTAACCTAGAACTATCATCATCTCTAATTGCATTTAATAACAAACCCTCATATCTGAAATTAAATTAATGTTGCTAATCTTTTATGCTAAAATTTGGGAATCAACGGGTTGGTACTGAAATTGTCTTAACTCAAGCACTATCCAAATTCATATTTTTACGTTTAATGTTTATTTCAATTTTTGTCTTACTTTATTTTCTAGTATCTGTTGTCTAAAAACAAAACCATAAAAAATCTTGTTATCAATTTGTCCAAATGCGTGTGCATGTATGTGACATTCTTTTTCTTTTGCCATAAATAAATCTCTCAGTGGACGACTTGGATTCATCCAGAAAATATAAATTTAAATTTGGACTACAACTGCACTCGTACACTGGTGAGTATAAACCTCTCACTAAAATAAAAAAAATATAAAAGTCTTATTATGATTTGTTTTTATTGTGTTTTAATTGCAGGGTGAGAGAGCAGCCAAATTTTGGCGCCGTTGCCGGGGAGATTAAGGCAAAAACAAAAAGAAAAAAAAAATAAAAAAATAAAAGAATAAGCATCTCTTGATAAAATCGGTAACTCTATTTCTCTTTTACTTTATTTTTGTTTGTACATTGTATATGAGACTGAGATCAGGTAGAATTTTGAAACAGTATTTTCATATCATTCTGAGTCTTTACCTGCAATTGGATTGTCAACTTTACACTCATGTCTCAAAATTACTACAATCTGTCTGCTCAAGATACTTATCATGATGAAAATTATCATTTTGAATCTGATTTGTCTAGACCTCTTAAGGATTATCTATACCCTCTTAGGCAAACCACTTTTGATTTGCAACCAGACACTACCCATTTGTTACCCACTTACCATGAAATTGAGGTTTGGTGTGCTGTGTGTGAGACTTCAGCTCATTTAACGGATGACTGCCCTATAATACCTGCTTTTAAGGAGGTATTGTATGGTCAATCCAGTTACACACACACACACAACTATGAGGGAATGTATTACCAGAACCATGAGGAAAACTACCATTCGGACTTTGATGCATATCACCTTAATTCACACTTTCATCCAAATTTTTCATGGGAAAATGATTTTGTAGCCCAACCACATGAGCACTTCCTTTCCCAGCCTCAATCATTTCAAACGAATGAAGGGTCTACATTCGATGCATATCAACCCCCTCATGGGAGTTCATTAGAACCTTCAATCTATTTATGCAGGGCCAAATGGAAATTTTTACACAAATGTCCAAATGTCAAGAACATACCATTAGAGTTACAGAGGACATTAGGAACCAATTGACACAGCTAACACAGACTTTGAGCATGTCAGAGCCTGTCCATCCCAACTCACTCCAAATCCCATTAATAAAACCCATCATCAAAAGTGAAAGTCAGGAGCAGGACATAGGAGTGACTGTCTTAAGGAATGGAGAAATAATTGAGAAACTTGATGCCCCTAGGACAGTACACCCTTTGGTGCAAGAAAAGAGAGTGGTTGATCACAGTGAGGTAGATGTCAATGAAGCCTTGGAGGAAGAAAAAGACCAAAATGATGTAAGAAAAGAAGAAACCTGGGAGGAAGAAGAGGATAAAATTCGAGAGCCAAAATGTGAAAAAATCATAAGTTTATCCACATTTACCCCTCAATTTCTATCTTTTAGGTTAGTCGATATTATTGAGGATCAAATTAAACCAAACACGTGTGAGATGTTTGTACAGATTAATGTGCCATACGCAGATATAATAAAACCAACACCTCCGGACGATATATTTTCAAAATATGTATGTGCATTCATGAGAAAAATCAATTTACATAATTTTGAAAATAACTTTAAAAGTGGTGTAGTGAATGAGAGATATTATACGATTAGGTGGGCAACCACTCATTTGATCCTTAACTGGAAGAAAAAAAAAAAAAACTCTAAAAAAATAATAAAATAAAAATATATAATAAAATAATTTTTTATATATATATATACATATAAGTTGTTCCTTTTCTGCATTACTTAACTAGTGTTTCTCTATGTGCAGTCTAAATAAAATTTCTCCATACGAGTTTATGTATTGAAGATCGTCAAGTATGCATGCCTATCTTCTATCCTTTTATTGCCAATTGAGGACAATGGGCAATTTAAGTTGGGGGGTAAGGTGTCTACAAAATTTTACCTAAAAAAAAAAACAAAAATTAAAACAAAATTAATTAAAAAAAAATTGAATTGAGAGAGACAGAATTGACGCTGGTGGTAGCCATCTTTTCTTGGGCAGTGCAATCACACTGCCCTATAAAGAAAGAAGGCACACTACCAAATGTTGAAAACAGAGGCGCCGAGCGTTGAAAAAAAAAAAAGGCACTGCCAAATGTTGAAAAATGAGACGCTAAACGACGTCAAGTCTGACAGTGCAATTATGGCATGCCTCGAGTCGAGTGTAGAATAGTGATGCCCATTGCTCTATAAGACACTCCATATCTGTATGAGGCAAGTCACCCCTCTTGAGCTCAATCTTCTCTCCTTTGTGTTATTCTCTGATCAGGTACTCTCATCCCTTTTGTAAAGTTTATAGTTCTTTACTTTCTTCTTAGTATAATTTTTTTTTTTTTTTAAAAAAATGGATCTTTATCTCTCAAAAATTCACAAGTACTATCCATCTCTCCCGCAGAATGATTTGAAAAAAATTTATGCTGCTAGGTGTGAAAGACTTAGGCTGTTGATGCGTAATAACATCCCTGAAGATATTCGTTGGCTGATCGAAGCAAAAGTTCGATTAGCTGGTGAAACTTCACCTAGTTTTAAGCATTTTCCAGGCTTAGGGAAGAGTAGTTTTGCGAAGAAAAGAAGAGCGAAAAGAGTGAATAGTTGTTATAAATGTGCTCGATGGACCTGTAACACACGATGCAAATCTGTGGGGTTTACGTCCATAAATCGAGAAGATAAAATTAGTTTCATAAATGATGGACTGAGTAAGGAGTCTTTGGATGATATCCGATTGACTCTTGAGACGCATCCATGTGGAATAGTGCAAAGAGAACTTCTTGCTTTATGGACCCAGTTCAGAAATGACCACCAACGCTATAGTCTTGAGAATCTGACTAAAACGACCATGTTTGCCAATCTATAAGAAAATTGGATGGGAAGCTTATCCCCGCTTCATAGAAAGTGTTTAAGCCGTTTCTGGACGTAAAACCAGAGGAAGATGTGAGCCACAATCACAACTACTTATACATACGCATGATTTTTGTTTGTATTTATTTCTTGTTGAATTGTTGTATAGCTACTTTTGATCGCCAAACTTCTTTTCAGGACATACAAAAGGAACAAACATGGAAGGCCAGTTAGTTCGTCGAATCAATACCATATGCGTACTTTGTGGCTCTCAACTTGGGAGCGATATTTGTTACGCACTTGCAGCGAACGAACTTGGTAAAAAATTAGGAGAGAAAAAAATTAATTTGGTATATGGAGGGGGAAGTCGTGGATTGAATGGTTATGTTTCACAAGCTGTACATCTTGGAAATTCATCTGTGGTAGGTATAATGTCAATCCCTTTAGTTGAACCACATATTTCCGGGATTACACGCGGTCAACTTATAGAAACGACTTCTATGTCTGAGCGCATGGCTTGTAAGATTTATCAGTCAGATGCCTTCATTGCTTTACCAGGAGGTTTTGGAACACTTGAAGAAATCTTTTGTATAATCTCCTGGGCCAAGAGTAATCTCCATACCAAACCCATTGGACTTTTAAATGTTAACCATTTTTTCGATGGGTTACTCTCTTTTCTTGATCAGGCTGTGGACCAACAGTTCATTTCTCGTTCAGCAAGAAAGATTCTCATTTCTGCATCCACCATTGATAAGCTGCTAGAGAAATTACATGCTTATGTTCCACAGTACGATCCTCATGAGCCTCGGATAGACTGGTCTAAGGCAATTAGTAACAAGCGCCAAAGGGGTCCGATTAATTTAGATTTATCACTGTGAGAAATGCTCTTTATTAAGATGGCTAAGTAAGGAGTACTTTTTGTACTCTTGAGACGCATCTAGTTATTGTACAACTTCCAGGATTTTTCTTGGTTGTGTTCTTAAAAAAAAAAAACTGTGGAATGTTGTTGGGCAAAGTCTTTGATAAGATGGCTGAGTAAGGAGTACTTTTTGTACTCTTGAGACGCATTTTTTTATCTTATGACTTGCATCAATTTTTATTTTGGTATGAAAATATAAATATATATATATGGTGTGCTCATTTGTTGTTTAAGTTTTAGCAGTTCACAGCAAAATGGACTTGTGGAGTTACAGGTATTCTTAACAACCCTAATTTATTACTGCAATTCAAGTTGGGGGGTGTAAGGTTTAGTTATGAATTATTTGGTTTATATTTAACTGTGAGTTTGCTATTGCTAGTTTATAGTCTTGTGTGAATTGATTATCTTTATCTGCTCTTATTAAAAAAAAAAATTGTGTTTTAAATAACGCTATTCCTAAAGTTTTGAAGTTATGCACTGATAGCCAGTTAAGTTTGCAATACGAAACATGAATGCATTGATTTCTTATTTGAAAACGTATATGCATTAGAATAAGTAATTTGCATTCATCGAGGATTCAAAATTTAAAAATTGGTTATCGGTCATAAAATCAAAGGTAACAGTAATTAGCTTATTAGTACATTGTATGATCTCTCAACAGAAGTGGAGACTATTACCCAAGTGAGTGTTTGAGCCTAATAACCGTTAATTCTGAGTGAAATAACACTTACTCTAAATATGTTTTATTGTTTATCTTATCTTTTCAATGGCTTCAAAATATCAATTCGTTTTGAATGTCTAGTATGATAATGGATAAGTTTGACTGGTTTCAAACTCTGAATTAGATGACTGAGTATCATCGTTTTGTAGAAGCATGATAGAGGGATCAATTTCTTTCATTTTGAGCTTATTAAACCTTTTTCTTTCTTTAAATTAACCTCATTTGCTATCCCATTTGAGCCATTTGTAGTACAATTTCTTTCGTTACCCTCGTTTGGTGTGATTTTGGGAATTAGTCTGTTTATCTATTTTCATATTTAAAGAGAAAAAAAAAGAAAAAAAGAAAAAAAAAAAGAAAAAAAAGTGAAAAAAAGGGGGAAAATTCTCTTAGCTATTCAGCATAACTGTTTCAAAAGAACTGGTAAAAAAAAAAATTAAAAAAATAATCCCGACACACCCTTTGCACACTCTACCTTTTCTTTGACAACCTGTATTAACCTTATAGCCCCATTACAACCCATTCTGGTTCCTTTTTTATGCTATAAATCATGTGATCTCAGAATTCGAGTTTGGAGTAGGGAATCATGTTTAAATTCAGAAGTTACTCATCCAGAGCATTATTCCAATCATGAAGCTATGTCAATTTCCTTGTTCTTTCATGAAAATACGTTCCTTGTATTTGGGATGACACCGAGTTTTGAACTTGTTCTGCATTTACTCTTATAACGGTGCACCCCCTTATGTGTACACCTGATGAATCCTTTTTATTGGAGAGAAAATTCATAGTGAGATTTGAAGTCAAAACTTTGAAGGAATAAGTCTGTGTGTTGGTTATCCTAATTTCTATTCCTGAGATTGTATGACCTTTAACAAAAAATCTGATTTAGAATTCTAAATTACTTATTCGATTTTATGCATTTTGGTTTCGAATTTGAAATTTTTACATTCATATAGTTATTGTGAATAAAGTTTGGCAGGTGTATAATCTGATTGCTAAGGGACTAGCAATGTTTAAGTTGGGGGGTATGATTAGTGGTTAATTTTGTAAAAATTTTGTTATAATTATACTCTTCTTTTGATCTTAAAAATGGTTTAAATTAGATATTAATATATATTTTATGGTTATATGCAAGTTTAAATTAAAAAATGAATGAAATGAAATTTTAAAGTAAAATTTAATAATAATAATAATAATAATATATAAAATTATATATAATACATATACATCATTATATGCATGCATGTAATATATATATATAATATAATCTAATATATATATATGTGTCATGTGTAATACATATATATAATATATAATTTATTAATAACATTAAATTATTATTTATTTATTTTTTTTAGGCATGAAGAATTCAAGCCCATGAAGACTTAAAGTCCATGAAGAATTCAAATCCATGAAGAAATCAAGCCCATGAAAAATTAAAGTCCATGAAGAATTCAAGCCCATGAAGAATTAAGGCCCAATTTGAGCAACCCATGGAAGATATTATTTGGAGAAGGCCCAAGAATTATTTTTAATCCTAATGAAGATTAAAAACCAATTTATAGAAATCTATTTTTATTTTTTATGTGAGAGCTTTATTAGGTGTGTTTTTTAGCTAAAATTCATTTAACTATTAGGTGGATATTATAGCTAAAATCCATTTAACTTTATGAGTGCTTTATTAGGTATGTATTTTAGCTAAAATCTATTTAATATTATGTGTGTATTATAGCTAAAATCCATTTAACTTTAAGTGTGTGAGTGCCCATTAGATATAATTATGTCTAGTTGAATAATTGAAATTGTGTAGTTTGTATTGCATCTTGTGGCCTATAAATAGGTCACTTGATTGCATTTGTAAGGGTGATTATTATTCTTGAATTAAAGTTTAGTTGTTTCCTTATAATTCTCTCTTTGAGAATTGTTCTTGTTCTTTCCCCTTTTCTTTAGTATTCTCTCTTGTGATCTTACTTCCTTCCTTTCTTCTTTTAAATTCTTATGTCATTTATTATTACTTTATTATTCACCGCCTAAATGGCCGGTTAGTTTGTGCCTTTAAATTTCTGTAATTTTAATTCTTGTCATTTAATTATTCACCGCCTAAATGACCGGTTAGTTTATGTCTTTAAATTTCTGCAATTTTAATTCTTGTTATTTAATTATTCACCGCCTAAATGGCCGGTTAGTTTATGCCTTTAAAATTTCTTGTCATTTAAATTCTGTTATTTAAATTACGTCGTTTAAATTCATGTCAATTAACTTTTAAATGGAAATGAGTAGCTAAATCTAATCTTGGGTTAAGGCAAGGACAGTGTCCAACGCCAATGATTCCCAAAGAAAGCTGCGCTTTAAATAAGTAACATTAATTTAAATTTCAGTATGAGTGTATCTTAATTATTGAGAAATCACTAGGTTTGGATTGGAGCGTAAATCTAACTTAGAGCTTTCATGCCATGTATGAGAGTTACTAGAACTGGAAACGCTATCATACCCAAACCCGGATGATTAATTTAGTTGTTTTGTATATTAATTATAATTAGATTTATGGTAGTTGCTTAAATTAGAATCCCGCATATCATGTATGGGGATTGCTTAATCTAGAACTATCATCATCTCTAATTGCATTTAATAACAAACCCTCATATCTAAAATTAAATTAATGTTGCTAATCTTTTATGCTAAAATTTGAGAATCAACGGGTTGGTACTGAAATTGTCTTAACTCAAGCACTATCCAAATTCATATTTTTACGTTTAATGTTTATTTCAATTTTTGCCTTACTTTATTTTCTAGTATCTGTTGTCTAAAAACAAAACCATAAAAAATCTTGTTATCAATTTGTTCAAATGCGTGTGCGTGTGTGTGACATTTTTTTTCTTTTACCATAAATAAATCTCTCAGTGGACGACCTGGATTCATCCAAAAAATATAAATTTAAATTTGGACTACAACTGCACTCGTACACTGGCGAGTATAAATCTCTCACTAAAATAAAAAAAATATAAAAGTTTTATTATGATTTATTTTTATTGTGTTTTAATTGCAGGGTGAGAGAGCAGTCAATCATTCCCAACGGAAGCGGAGCGATACGAGACTCCATGACAGTCGAAATAAACAACACCATAACATCACTGTTTAACTTAATCTATTAACAATAAACCCATTAACAAAATATAAGTCATAAAGTGGTTATTACGCGGATTTATTATTATTTATACATAGAACCGAATCACGGTGAGACAGGGTTTAAAATACGAAAAATAACGAAGACTCTTGCAAGAAATGAAGAACATGAGGAGAGGGTTAGGAGCTTGTCTAAAAACGACTGATTTCAATCTCTCTTGTGCTCTCGATGCGAAGTAAAACGTTTCCTAACAATTAATACAATGGTGACTTAAATAAGTTAATTCTAACCTCGTAAACTGTATAATCTAATTATATAAAATTTATAATTTAAACATATAATATTTATACTAATTTTATCCACTTACCTAAATATTTTAAATACCAAAGAACCTCCAACATCTTATTAATTTCTTCCATCCATTTTCCTTTCTTCCTTGAGCTGCCAGCCGCGCCTTCTTTCTTCTCCTCATTTCTCTCTTTTCTTCTTTGCTTCACGTGAGCGCGTGGGCCAAAATGGCATTTAAATTGGCAAGCAAACCATGGTAGCCAAGCTACTCACACATCCCTAGGCTAGCCATGCTTAATTTCAAATGAGTTGGAAATTGAGTTGGACGCGTGGCTGCACCTTGCCCTTATATTAACATGCCAATATCATGTATTATGCCATTAATATTAATATAGTATATGTTAATATTATATATATATACATATGTATTTCACTTATTCCTATTAAGAGCAATTCACGCACACTAACTTGTTCCAGCAACTTGTTCCAAATTACAAACACTTCCTTTATTTAATTATTTTATATTATATATAAACATATTAATTGTTATAATATATATATTTTTTTCTTTAATCACTTAATAATCTAAGTTCTAGAAATTTTATAAACTTTCGATCACTTTCTCATTTAGAAATACAATAAATTTAATATCCTCTTTTAAATATTTTTAGATCATAAATATTTCATAAATCATAATTCACTCTAAAACGTTAGAATTAATAACTATAATTTATCTTCCAAAATTTCGAATGTTACGGCAACAATTGTTACTTTAGTCTTGTTTATGCATGTTAGGTCTCATTTGGGATTGAGGAGATGCAAGGTATGCGAGTTGAGATGTGACTAGATGAATTGAGGTTGATTAAATGAAAAATTTGGTAAATTATGAGTTTCAATTAGTAGTCTTTGGGTAAATGAGTTAGAATGTTAGTAATTAAAAAATATAAAAAGTATAATTATATATAAATATATAAACTAAATGATATATAAATTTTATTAATACATATAAAGTATATTTTAATAAATTCGTGTATAATTTGCAATTACATAATATATAATTTAAGAAATCTATTTTATAGATATATAAATATAAAGTAACTACAAGTAAGAAAGAATATATAAAGATTTTTATTGAAACATATGACAGACGTGGTTATCAAAAGAGAGAAAAATAACTAAATTGACTTTGTCCACTTTACGAATTTGTAAAGTGGGCCACTGCCCTGTTCACTCCCCTCCTTTCTCATAGTTGTCGCCGCGTCTCGCTGCCATGTCATCGTTGTCTTGCTTTCGTCGCCTTACTGCCATTGTCGCCTTGTCTCATCGATAGTCGCTGCAGTGACCCATTTTGTAAATTTGTAAAATGGACAGGGGTAATTTTGTCATTTTGTCCTCTTTCTATAACCGCGTCGGTCATCTTTTCTGACTTTCAAGACTTTTCCCATATGAAAAACTAATAAAATTTATTTTAGTCATTACAAAAAGATTAATTTAAACTATATAAAAAATGAAATGTTAATTTTTTTAGATCATATTTTTCATAAATTTAGAAACATCCCTTTTATATAGGACGAATGCAATTTTGTTCACCCCCTTTGACGGGGTGAACATGACCCCCAATTCTTTGGGGTCAAATTTAACGGAGGAGGGGGCGGGGGACCCAAATCAAACAGTGATTTGCTATCCCCCCTCTGTTAAATTTAACCCCCAAAGAAGTAGGGGTCATGTTCTCCCCCATTAAATGGGGTGAACAAATTTGCACTCATATAGGACTACCGACCTTGTCAATTCAAGTCTTACATTGTACACTAGATGCTCATGATTATCAAACCCTTGAAATGATCGATATGCCTTGTCCAAATGTAATTAATTAAGGGTTGGTTTGATATTCTCTAGAAAGTTCCATCAATCTTGTAAAGAAAATAAAAAAATATAGTTGCTATGGTCGATTCCAAAACAAAAAAGATGTTTCCAATCACTATAATATGTCAGTGGCGGCGTTGGGATAATATATAATATGAAAAACACATCACTCTCCACATTAATTTAGATGAATGATTGCTAGAATATGCCCTTCCCAACACTCTCATCAAACCTCCAAAAACAAAAATAAATACAGAAGATGCACTTTTGATCCAACTTCATAGCTATCAAAAAATTCCCAATTAACAACCCAAAGATGATTTGTTATAATAAAAGATTGTAGTAATTTTTTTTTTGTTATTATTAAGCTTTAGTTCTTTTTAAGTTAAGTTACACAAAATTAAAAATAAAAATAGAAAATAGAAAATAGAAAATAATATTTTTCTAAAAATATAGAAAAAAGAAATGCGACATAAAATGTAAATTAAAAAAATATAGAGTTATATATATATTTTAATGTAAAAAATTATAAAAACTAGTTCAAACATAAATAATAAACATAAGATATGGTGTAATAAGAGAAAAATAATAAAATGAAGAATACTAAGATCATAATAAAATAAATAGCAAAAAGAGAAAAAGAGAAAAGAAGAAAAATGAAAGAGAAGATGGACTAGGTCAATCTGATCCATTGGATTTGAACCAACCAAAAGAATCGAAGTATAAAATGCAAGGAAGACCCATCTTTCTCCAAACCTTAGTGTTACATGCCTCATTTTCCTTCTCTCTTCCTCTTTCTCCATTTCACCCAATTGCTAACCAATTTCCCAATAATTTGGCAATGGGATCATCAATCTGACACTAAATCTACAAAATAGGGGTCTCGATCTTCATAGTGGTGGTCTTAGAGTAGAGGTTCGACAACTCCCAACCATCGACGACAACATACCAGAGTCGTTTTATCCTAAAGGAACGGCGGCAGAGTAGCAAGAAACAATAACAATTGGAAGCGAGAGAATGACGACATAGCATTTGGAGTAACAAGTTCTGGCGACTGAGAGAGGGAATTTTGGGATTTGAAAACAAAGAAATGAAATAAGAAGAAGAAGAAAACTGAATGATTGGGAACTTTGGTCGCTGAAAGGCATTTTCGACTATTTTTTGTAATTTGCGAAATGGCCCCGAAACATTTTGTAAATTACAAAAATGGTCTGAAAAACGTTTTGAATCGTCTTTGTCGTTTCAGAAACTAAAAACGGTTCGAAAAAGCTGAAACGATGTCTCCAAATCATTTCTATATAACAACATTTTTAAGAAAGAGTTGACATACAAATTTTTATGTATTTACTTAATATTAAGATTTTGTAATGAGTTATTACCTATGTGTGTTAATAAATTTATTTAATAAAATATTAATAATTATGTCTTCTAATCGAGTGCAAAAGAAAAAGAAAGAAAGAAAATATGCAAATCACTTTTTAAGCACAACCACTAGCTTAATAAACTAAAGCCCAACTCTACGCATTCATCAACTTTATGAATAATAAGAGTATATGGTTTTGGTAAGGCCGTTGAAAGGGTTTTAAATTGGTGGTTTGCATGTATATTAATCTCCTAAACTTAATTGTTTCCATGCTCATAATGCGTATGTATGATATCAAATTAAAGCCGGTGGGACGGCACCAATGGACCGGTGCCAACTAGGCCGTGTGGGTCCCAAGGTCGGTGGTTTTATATTCCTTTCTTACCCATTCCACTACGCATCCTGCAATGCTATATATAGGGGTGGTCTAAAACAATGCCCGCCAAGCATAGCAAATAGCAATTGCTCATCAATCGTAGCTTAATTAATCTTAGCTCCCTGTACTCGTGCTGCAAAAAATGGTTAAGTTGGCTCTTGGCAGCATTGGTGACTCTCTAAGTGTTGGGTCACTGAAGGCTTATCTGGCTGAGTTCATTGCCACCCTTCTCTTTGTCTTTGCTGGTGTTGGATCTGCATTAGCTTACAGTAAGTGATAACTCATCAGTTGATTTTGTTAGACAAACATTCCCAAGATCACACAAACTTTTTTCATCTAAATATTCTGTAAAAAGAATAAATAACTTCACATTAAATCACAAGAAATTTATAAAAGAATAATTAAGATAGGGAGTGGGGATAATGAATATCATGTATTGTATATGACGTTGCAGATAAGCTCACATCGGATGCAGCCTTGGATCCGGCAGGGCTGGTGGCTGTTGCCGTGGCCCATGCATTGGCGCTCTTCGTGGGGGTGTCCATGGCAGCCAACATCTCCGGCGGCCACCTCAATCCAGCCGTCACCTTTGGTTTGGCCATCGGCGGCAACATCACCATCCTCACCGGCGTCTTCTACTGGATTGCTCAAGTTTTCGGCTCCATTGTCGCTTGTCTACTCCTTGAGTTCGTCACCAACGGCATGGTAATTAAGTCTCTAAACCTGTTGTTTAACCTTTCGTTTACATGAGATGAAAGGAATTATCAAGTGATGATGGTTGTGGGGTTTCGCAGAGCGTTCCAACGCACGCGGTGGCTACGGGGATGAGCAAATTGGAGGGGGTGGTGATGGAAATAGTCATCACTTTTGGTCTGGTTTACACAGTCTACGCCACGGCTGCAGACCCCAAGAAGGGCTCGCTCGGAACCATTGCTCCCATAGCAATTGGGTTCATCGTTGGTGCCAACATTTTGGCCGCCGGTCCATTCAGTGGTGGCTCGATGAACCCGGCTCGGTCATCTGGGCCAGCGGTGGTCGCGGGAGACTTCTCGGAGATATGGATCTACTGGGTCGGCCCGCTTATTGGTGGAGGGTTGGCTGGCTTGATATATGGTGACATCTTCATTGGGTCACACGACCCGATCCCAGCCTCCGATGCCTATCCTTAAGGGGAGGAACTATGTTTTCAATTGTCAAAACGTTTGTCTTGTGTTTTAAGGCGTGATTGTGGTCGTTGCAAGTGAATATGATTTGTTACTTTTGCCCCTTGATGAAATTATTGTAGTGTCATGTATGGATAAGGATGTACAAGGAGCAGAGAGCAAAAGTACAGCTAAACGAGATCCAATAAATCTAATCAGAAAAAAATATAAAAAATTTAAATCTTTTTTAATGCAAATAATCACAAAGATTATTGTTGATACTTGAACACAACAATAAATTTATTTGTTAAGAAAAGTCCTTGTTAAGTCACTTGAAATCTTAAAGAAAGAGAATGATCATAGAGGCAACACGTTTCTAACTATGCAAACATTTCGATACTCAAGTTAGATATTAAAAATTGTCAAATAATTAAATATAAAACTTCAATTGGTATGTATGAGATGTATCTATTTTTTAGAATAATGGCTTTTCTATTTATAGAGTAGTGCGGGGGTTTGAGATAAATATTCTTGATATTTCAAAATCGACTAAAATTAAGATTTTTAATAAATAAGTTTTATCCAGATTCTCAGAGGGATTTTCGATTATTTGTGTTATTTGTTCACGTGTCTTTATTGGAAAACCCATGTGGGATAGGTCTCTGGGAGACCTACGAATCTCTCGAGAATTCCTCCATCTTTCTTATGTGAGAATCAATTCAAGAAAAGTTTTTGGGAGATCTATGAGTCTTCTGAAGCTTTCCCCCTCTTGCTTAGTGGGACTTAGTCGGGGAGAGGTCTCTAAGAGACCTTTGCATCTAGAAAGTCTCTCAAAATTTTTGTTGCTTATCTTCTTTGGGGATTATGATCTTTTATCCTAGGCCTGATCCTTCAAGCTATGGCCTATAACATATCAATTGTTTCGTACTTTTTTTTTGTAAAATTTCTCGATGAAAAAAGTATGCTTGATTATCCTTTCAAAGACTCTCTCAAATGAGCATTCTTTCATTTTTTCATAGGCTTCTCACGGGATCTTCTTTTTCATCCTCTAGCTATGATCTTCTAGTGTTTTTTTTTTTTTTTTTTTAACTATGTAGTTAGTATTTGTTGGGGTTTTATCGTTTCTTCCTATAAAAAGGGGTCACAGACATTTTCAAACTTTTATTTTTTCACTTTGAGGGATTCTCTCTAGAGTTCTTTTGGATTTCTCGAGTTCTATGGCCTCTCGAATATTGGTTTTTGTACTTTCCAAAGCTTTTTAAGTTTTTCATAATCTTCTCTACCTACTTTCTCATGTTCCTCGAACCTTTGGCTCTCTTTCACTACAAGAAAAATTATTTTTATTGACAAAAAAATTCATCACTAAAAATAGAAATTTCGTTACTAAATTTTTTAATTATGGATAAGGAATCCAATACTAAAGTGGGTGTCACTAAATTTTAGAGACGAATTTTTCAATCTCTTCACATATCAGTGATGGGGTTGCAGAGTCGTCATAGATTGTGACTGTAATATCCCAAATTTGAAAATAAATAATAATTATTTAAATCGGTGTTTAAGGACATTAATGAATATTTAAAAATTTAAGAGGAAATATTTATTTAAGTGGTTTTGAGGAAAATAAGGGATTAAAAATACTTAATTAAATTATTAGAACTAGTTAATAAAGAGAGATATTAATATAATAATTAATATGTTGTATGGGATAAATTTAAATAATAATAATAAAATAAGACAAGTGAAGGAATCTTGAAGTGAAGTGACTAATGTGCGTATATGTGATGATATACTTTGTTAATAGCAAATATTAATTTAAGTTTATACATGTTATGCTAATATCCTATTATATTAATTTAGTAAACATATTATGTGTGTGAAAAAAAATCAAGGGAAATGGAAATGAGGATATTTCCATGAGCTGCCACCTCAATTAATGCATGTGTGTGCGTGTCCCTAGCAGGTGAAAATCAATCGGTTGGAAATAGACGAGGGAGAAAAGACAATTGAAAGGGAAAATTGGCAGGAGGCCATGATTACGTCTGGGGAGAGTGAAATGGGATAGAGACTTAGCCTCCAAGGTTTCAATTGCATGCTAGTTTTGCAAAGCTGTGATATATATATATATATATAACTAACAGTGAGCTTGATGGGTCAGGAAGCTGCCATGGTCGTTTGGTGCAAACCCATCTATTTACATAGGGTGTAGCGAGCTGGAGCGTGAGCTCGGTGTCTGCGTAAGTGAGTAACTGTAAATGTGTATATATATATATATCCGTGTATGTATGATCGTCTAAATAGGTTTACAGTTGCAGCTTGATATATATATCAGTGTGTAAGTGCATATAAAGGTGGCAGTAAGGCCAACACTAGCAGCACACGGCAGCGGCGGCGACACGGAGCAGCGGTGGCGTGCGCGGTCGTGGAAGGCGGAGCTGGAGGCGGGGCTGGCCGGTGGTGCCGCTGGCCAGAGGCGGCGGGTGGAGGAAGGAGGCTGTGGCGGTGATGGTTCGGCCGAGGGAAGAAGAAGAAGAAGAAGAAGAAGAAGAAGAAGAAGAAGAAGAAGAAGAAGAAAGGAAGAAGAGAAGGAAAAGAAGGAAAGGAAATGGGAGGAAGAAGCAAGGCGTAGGAGCAGGGGCGCTCGAAGGAGAAGGAGAGAGGAAGAAGAAGAAAGAAAGGAAAGGAAAGAAAAGAAAAATAAGGAAAAAATAAATGACTTTTGGGATTTTTTTGGCATAGGAAATGATCAAGTATGTGAGTAAAAATTTGTAAAAGTGTGATATGTGTAAATTATAAATTTTGCGTGATTAGAAATAATTAATTTAAGTCTCGGTTGTGTTATTTGCTAGGAAATGATTTAATTTATCTCGGGAGCTTGAGAGAAGTCAGAATCAGCTAGTTTCAGGCAAATTCTTAACCCTTTCCTCGTATTCTTCAATTCCCGTGAGAAATCATGTGATTTCTCATATTTTATATGCTCTCTTCGTCTGTTTCGACTCGTTTATTAATTATGAAAATTTGAGTCATTTGATTTAAATTTAATTTATTAAGCTGGCTTCGAGGATCTTATTAGCGTGATTTAATTTAAAATAAATATGAGACTCGTTGAGATTTTAATTGTGGTGCGCTTACGTGGGATTTTAAACGGCTAAATTAATTATATTACACGGTAGATTTATTTAATGAAAGCCGCGATTTTATTTATTGCCAGCGGACGTTTTACTTCGCAGCGGGTGCGCAAGAAAAGCAAGGAACGACCGTGTAGAGGCAAGCTCTTAACCCTCTCTTCTTGATCTTTAATTCCCATGAAAGACCCCATAATTTCCTGTATTTTATCACCTCCCTTACTTTAATTCGGCACCTTGCCTTATTGGTTGAACTATTAATCATTTATTTTAATTTAAATTAAATCTGAGACTTCTATAATTTTATTCGTTGTGAGCCTACGGGGGTTTGTATCGCCCCCATTCCTTTCGGAATGATGCTGAACCCAGTTGGGGAACTAGGTTCCTAGTCGTGCGGGTTTTATTTACGGTTTTTCTCAGATTTACTTATGATTTGGTTAGAGTTATTGAGCAGTGGGGCAGGGGTCAACCGTTTGGTGACGTTGGGGTAGACTACGGTACGGCCCTGAGGTGGACTGTCGGGCGGACACTCCTAGTCACTGACCGTTGGCCGGTGCCGGGCATTGCTGACTAGCTCTATCGGTATGTGATTTACTGCATGATTAGATACCTTGTATTATTGTTCATGATTTGATATGTACATGGGTACGGGATGCATGTTGGGATATTCATTTATTGAGTATGCTTGGACACGGACATTCTAGCTTGGTTAGGTTGCATCCAGCGCGGCATATGCATGGCGTGTGGTTTACTAAGTGGGCGGAGCATGGCCTGATGCCTGGATGTATGGGCGCCTTGTATCACGTTGATGCTCACTACGCCATTGCATTTCTATGTGCATTGCATGGATACTAGTAGTATTTAGTTCTCGGACGGGAGTACCGTTCCAAGGGAGCCTATGGCTCGGTTGTCGGGAGTACCGACGGATACGGGTGACGGGAGTACCGACCCGGGATTGCACACGCAGGTTTGTGGAGATATTTGTTGCCTTTCAGGGCAGCGGCAGGTTGGTATGGGACTTGGGTGCCATGTGTCTTGTGTGGGCCCCAAGGACCGGTATGTGCTTTTATTATGCTCTACTATTGTATTGTAGCGTCTCATGACTTGTGTGTACCTGGGGGTTTATTTTGGGGAGAGTTTTCTGGTTATGTTCAGCCTTCAGCCTTTCTTTTCTTTATGCTTGCTGAGTCTCTCGACTCACTTTGCTTTCCATCATTCCAGGTAGTGCAAGCGTGGGTCCGAGCAAGAGAGTCAGCGTCTAGTGGCAGAGTCGGTGCGGTGTACAGATAGTCCTGTCAATCCCTATCCACTCTGATGTCTAAGTAGAATTTACTCTATTATTTCGTACTGTACCAAGTCTTTTCTCGAGTCTTGTGTATGTCGACACAGGAGTTTGTGTTTATTTATTTATCTTGTGACCGCTGTGTTAGCAGGGTACCCATAGTGCATGCATGTCTTGAGCTTTGCTTCCGCTGTTCTTATTTTTGTGTATGCATGCCGGGGTGGTCTTTGTCTTGTGTTTATTACTTTTCTCCTCCCGTAGGCGCTCCCGTTCGGGTAGTTCGGGTGGTTGGGGATTATCCGGACGGGGGTGCTTACACTGACGGCTCTGCAACCCCGTCACAAATTTTTTTAAAAATTAAAAAAAAATTAAAATAAAAAAAATTAATAAATAACAAGAAACATTTTTAAAAATTTAAATTATATATAATAAATAAAAATTTAAAATTAATTATAGAAATAATTAAAAATTAACATTGAAAAGAAAATATTAAAAATTTGAAATTGAAAACTTTTATTGTTTTAAATAAAAAATAAAAAATAAAAAAAATATTTATTAATATAATTACATAACAAAATAGGATACATTTATACTATGACTACTAAATAACAATCAATAAATTTTACATTTTAATTTCTAATTGTAACAAATAATATAAACAATTAAACTAAAACTAAACTACCCAAAATAACTAAAATTAAATTAACACAAAATAACTAAATTTAAACAATTAAACTAAACTAAACTAACAACACAAAATAATACAAAATAACTAAAATTAAACTAACAAAAAATAACTAACTTTAAACAATTAAACTAAACTAAACTAACAACACAAAATAACACAAAATTAAACTAACAAAAAATAACTAACTTTAAACAATTAAACTAAACTAAACTAACAACACAGAATAACACAAAATAACTAAACAACACAAAATAATTCAAATTAAACTAACATAAAATAACTATTAACTGAATAATAAAACTAACCTTAAATTAAATTACCTTCAAAAGATTGAAAAAGCGATAGTAATGGCACAAAGGCAGCACTGGCGAGAGGCAATAGCGGACGAAGAAAACAGCGCAGAGGGAGATGGAGGAGAAAAGAGAAATCGTAGAGGGAGATGGTAAAGAAGAGAGAAATTGCAGAGGGAGATGGAGAAGAAGAAATAACGCGGAGGGAGATGGGGGAGAAGAGAGAAATCGTAGAGAGAGATGGGAGAGAAGAGAGAAATTGTAGAGGGAGATGGGGAAGAAGAAAACAACGCGAAAAAAAAGAGGAAGGACAGAATTTTAAAGTCGTCGTTTAATGACGGGGTTGACAGCCCATCACTAAATCTATGACGGGGATGTCAACCCCATCACTAAATTTGTGACAAGGTTGATAGCCATATCACTAAATCTTAAATTTTATATAAAACTAACTTTAAATTTTGTAGTGACGAGTGTCTGTCACTAAATTCATCACTAAATTTAAATTTTCTTGTAGTGTTTTGAGAGGGTGAGTGCGTCTTATTCAATACCTAATAATTATGAGGCAAAACTGCTTGTTAAGGGAGAAACCTACACTACTTGTGTAAAAGAGGATTGTATAGGCGCTTATGAAGCCTCTTTGGCAGTAGGTCTCCAATTTCCTTTTCCTGAGTTCAACTTCTTTTTTCTAAAGACTTTCTCTTTGGTCCCGTTCCAATTTCATCCCAATGGATAGGCCCAAGTAGTGGCTTTTTCTATCTTATGCCATCAAATGGGGGGGGGGGGGGGGGGGGGGGGGGGGTGTGATAGCATCTCCTAAGTTATTCAACTGCTTTTTCTATCTTATGCCATCAACTGCTTTTACATGTCCCGAGGGTAAGCAAATTTTTTATCAACCTTTCAAACAAGGTGGAAGGCTTTCAGAACAACTAGTTTGTGATGAAACTGCATGTTGGTGGGGACGTTCCTTGTCAATAATGTTGGGATTATGAACGTGAAACTTAGGCACCAAGCTTTCTCCTCCCCAAGATCATTTGTGCTCTTTATCATGTTTCCCTAGAGAAACTAGTGTCTTTGTTCACCCCCACAAGGTTTTGTCTGCTAAGGGTGTAGTTGTCCATTGATGGGGATGTCTAGTTGGTAACTTGAAGGGGTCTTCTAGGGTTTTAGCAGGTGTGAGAAGTGAAAATGCTCTATGTGTGGTCTTTAAACAGCAGTGTATGGAGGCAGATGCTTACCAATGAGATCTATTGACTTCCGACAATGGGGATTATTAAGTTTAAGAGTACGAAGGGAATCATAGGGTAGCTTGCTTAGTGGTCACCCTCCGAATTGAAGATTCTAATGCATTAGTGATGCACCTGTGTAGTTACTAACACTAAGACGTGCATGTTAAGCAGAGCACTTGAAGCTGCTTCCCTTCTTCCCGGAGATGAGATGATGCTGTGTGTGAATAATGAATGCGCATGTCAAAGTCCCCTTGATAATGCTCAATTGCAAGATACAACTGCTCTCGAGTAAAATTACTTACGAACTAGAGAGGATAAAGCACAATCAGTTAGAGTTGATCAGATTCAGCGGGCTAAGCCACGAAATAAAAACAGATCAATCTACACTACTTCAAAACAAGGAAAATCATAAGTCTAAAATGCCATAAAAAATAATCAACCATCCATATTTTTGAAATTATAGATGACTTGTATGGATCCGATGGTTTACTCTCAATCTAGTAATTAACGAACCACAGTTTTATAAAGATTTTACCATATGACTCAGATGCCAACTTAAGTACTCAGAATTATATGGTTCAACGAATCACTATAAGTAACGCTTATGGTCCATAGCCCCACTATGCTGCAGGCAAAATTTTGAAAAGTTTTCTAATAACATCTGAAATTTTAAGAACAAAATTATCAACATAATGCAAGTTCAGACCCTCAAACATGTCTTACATCCCATGAATCCCAACTTCAACAACCAGGAAAATATAAGATATCGATGAGTCAAATGCATTGTAACGCAAAGACAAACCCAAGTTTACTGAAATCAGCGATAGCGACGAAGGGAGAGGGTGTTGTTCCTCTTCCAGGTTGCTCTGCGAGAAGGCCGCGCCTTGTGATGCAAGTGTCCCTTTCCACGCAGACCTCTGTATTTCTTTCCAGCAGATGTGAGGCCTCGGAGTTCCCTATGCTTATGGACGGGCTTGCAGATCCAGTTGATTCTTGGGTCATTCCGCACTGCATTATGTGCAGCATCCACAAGGATTACCTCATAGTACTTGTAAGTTGAATCCTACATTGATAAATTAGGGCACGGAGCCCCATAATAAACATGAGATATCCCTAATAAGAAATGGGCAGGATGACTCTTTGATCAGCATTAGAACACATACCTCATTAATCCAGTATGAGTTGAGAACTTTAAGGCCACCCAATTTTCGACCTGCACGCTCCTCTGCCACTGACCTCTTGCTGCGCTGAAACTTCAGCTGTGTAACACCCTGGTTTGTGGGCTTTCCATACACAATACCCTTGGGAACAGGCCTCTTGCGGCCACCTCTTCTAACACGGACACGGTAGATCACATAACCCTGCGAACAGTTTGACTAGTCTCACTATCTGTATGATATAATTAGAGGAACTAATGGTGCAAGTAATGGCTTTTGTGAAGGCAGTTAAAAATCGAAAGAGCCACTCACTAAAACTTGGCTCTTTAATTCACAAAATACCCTAAGAAGCAGGCATTTGCACTAATAGTTAATTGCAATTCAACAGGCAACTTTCCTTTAATCTGAATTTGAAAATATGGACCAGATAGAGTCCACAGCTACTCACAGTTTCGGGAAACCCAGGTCATTTTTTAGGAGAACTATGAAGACAAAGATGGTCCATGAATACATTTGAAACACATTTACCAAGCACTTCAAACCAAATAAAAGAGTTTTGCTCATCAGGCATGCCTAAAAGACCAAATTGCCACAAATGCAAAACATAACTGGAAGTCAGTGACAAAACATATGTCTAACACATAAGGGCATACATCATGTGGGTGCCAAGATTAAATACATAATCTACCAGAAACAGTCAGATGAGCCCCCAAAATTACAAAACTCATATTTATTGATCTAGGAAGCAAGTAAATCATAATATATCAGCAATTTACCATGCATGCTAATGTCAGTCTACTTCCATACAACTTGGTGACAAGCTGAAGAACCAGATAAAACATGTGAATATGAAAGCAACAGTGGCAACTCAGATCACACTAACTTTTTTAACGCACAGAGACCAATAAAGGCTGATCTACCATGAGAAGGATGCTCCTATCACGAATGCAAGGTGATCAAAATTGCAATTGATACATATAAAACTAATGCTATCAAAATAAAAAATATGTGCCTTGGATATAACTTAGTTATAGCAGGTGCCAATGCCACATACTAAAAAATAAAGAAGAGTATTAATCTTATGCTTGAAAGTGGCGTGTCTTGAGGGAAAGAAGAACAAATATGAAGCTGATATCACTTGCACAAATACATTCTTACAGAAACCCAACAAATAAGGGTTTTGTGAGTAACATCTATTTGATTTCTTCTCGTATTCTGACTCTTACCTAAATAATAAATAAATATGCTGCGTCCATTCACATTGAAAATGAATCTTTGGCAGGTAGGTTTATTTTATTCTCATCCCTAAAAAAATGAGAAAACAAATACGTCTATCCTCAATTTCTTCATTATCTTTTCAAATATGTCCTTTCGCTCTCATTTTCCTCAACAATCCATGTTCCGAAACATCAGGCTAGTTTCAATCTCATCGTTTTCATTTCATTTCCTTTCCTTTCCCAGAAAAAAACAGGATCCGGCCCTAGCCTAAGCATTTAATGCGAATCGATAGAACCAGGAACAAACAAAGACTTTCACACATAAACTTTAAATGATATGGTGGTAAAGTCCATTACCTGTTTGGCCTTGTAACCCAAACGACGAGCCTTGTCGGGGCGAGTGGGGTGAGTGACGCGAACAATGGAGGGAAGCTGGCGGTACTCCCAGCACCTCACTCTAAGCAAAAACCTCATGACATCCGATTGCTTCTTCCTCCATAGCTCCGACACGTAGGTGTAAGCCCCTGTAAATCATCGCAAATCAAGTGGACTTTTAATACGAAATCTAATCGACCAAAAGGGAAACCAAATACAGTTGAAAATCGTAAACTCGTGTTTACAGAGAGAGAGAGAGAGAGAGAGAGAGAGAGAGAGGACCCATTGATTAGAGCTGCTGATCAGAAACGCGAACTGCAGAGGGTCTCAGTGGAAGGAGAGGGGATTTTGTTTATTGAACTGCTAGGGTTTAATGGTTTCCCCTCACTGCAAACGGACTTGGGCTTGAGACCTTCTTTGTTTAGGCCCCCAATAATGGGCCTTGTGATATATATTCTAAATGGGCCCGATATTTAGAGAGATTGTAAATCTGTTTGGCCGCTATGAGATGGCAGAAGAGTCTTTTTTTTTTCTTTTTTTTTTAATAAAAGCATTTTTATTTCTTATACAATTAGATATTATAAAAGTTTGTACCAAATAAAATTATAGGGTTGATTTAGGGTTAGTTTGGTGTGGCTTTAAGGTGAAGTTTAAGTTTAAACTTATAAATGGTTATGAGACCTAAGATTTTACGAAAAATTTATAGTGTTTGATACAAAAATATAAAAAACACTAAATAAAAAACCCTTATCACACAAACACTTAATTGGATTCAAGTACTGCTAATAGTAATATAGTAGTCATTTCCGTTTGTTCCCACTTCTTTCATTTGCTAAAAATAATACTTCTTTGGCAATCTTACAAAAATATTTCTGAATTACCATTCAATTCTATATTCATTTCAATGAATCAATTAAGGGCTAATTTGACTATGTGTTTTTTTTTTTAAGTTTTTAAGCTAGGTAATGTTTAAATTAATTATAGCATTTAAGTTGGGTAATGTTTAAACTGATAATGCGTTTGGATAAATAAATTTTTAAATTATCAATTAACAATTATGTATTTAGTTTGAAAGAGTTGATCAATTATTATAATTTGATAAAAAGATAAAAATAGACACATTGAATAATGTAAAATTTTATCATTAACTGTTAATAAATTATATATAATTATTAAAAAATATATTAACATACTATATATACACTTTTTTTTTCTTATAATATATTATCTTTAGATTAATATCACTATATATACAATATATATATAACGAGAGTCGATCAGGGCAGCCGCCAAGGATGGAGGCGTGGGCAGGGATTGAGGTTGCAGCGAATGACTATTGCGGCTGGAGGCAGCAGCTAATAGGGATGAGAATAGATTTGAGGTGACAGCTACCAACAACGACTAAGGAGTTGGAGGTGATGGCTAGGGCGATGGCAAGGCTAAGGCCATCTCCAAGGCAGCTCCCTAAGTCAAAAAATGAGGAGTGAAGTGTTTGAATTCATCTCCAATGCAGCTCTCTATATGTCTTGTCACTCCTCAAAATTTGACTTTGATTAAAATGGCTCCCTATAGATAAGGAGCTGAAATTTGCTCCCTATTTCATTTTATATATATTTTATATGTATTAAAGTATTGAGTGAATTATATTTTATGCATTTGATTATATATTTATTTGTATGTAAATATTTAATTATTTTGTGTATTTGATTATATATTTTGTGTATGCATATATTTAATTATTTTGTGTACTCGATTATTCATTTTGTGTATTACATAATTTTTTATATATTTTAATATAATGTTTTGAAATTGATCCTAAAAATGAATGTCAAAATTACTCAATTAGATTATTTAATATTGTATTTAAAATAATAATTATTATATCATAAGGATAGTATTTATTTTTAAAATTTTTTACACAGTTTGCCAATTAAATTTCGAATTATAGAAATATTTTAAATAATTTTGTTAAATAATCATTTTTAAAAAATATTAGAAAATTTATTTATAAATATATTAAATATTATAAAAATCTAATACCATTATATTTATTATTAAATTATCAAATACATAATAAAAATTATAAGTGAGATAAAATAAATAGAATTAAAATTTATTAATAAATAAGTGAGATAGGGAGTGTGATAGGGAGAAGAATAAAGAGTGTGGTTAGAACACGCATAATTTTTTAAATAAAATCAGAATATGAAGTGAATTATTTATAATATAATAAAAAATAGAATAGGTAGTGTAATTGGAAATGAGCTAATGACAGGCTACAGGGGCAGCCAGAAATTGGCTGCAGAGGGTTAAATAAAAAGAAAATGAATTGAAAATTGATGTTTTTATTGAGGATAAATAGGTAATTTTATGGTAACTCAGCTTTTATTTTAGTAATTTTTTGTAAAAGCTGAGGGGAAATAATTTCTCAAAAAACTGGTATAGTGTTTAAACTATACAGCTTTTAAACTGTTTTGAGTTTGCCAAACATATAGTTGCAAAACGTTTGATAACTTATAAGCTAAATGAATAGTTTATAAGCGGTCAACCCGCATAGCCAAACTAATAAAACACAGTTTTATACAGAGTCATAGACGTCTTACTCTAAATTCTTTGTTCATAGATAAGTGCCACTTGGGGAGAGAGACATTACTCCTCTCCAAATGCAAGTAAACCAAATCCTACAATCAAACACAATCCTTCAACATATGATTCAAATGAAAACTAAAGCATTCAGCATTCAGTATTCAGGTTTTAGGGAATCCCCTAAATTCCCCTAACCTATGCTGCGGTACAAATTTTGAAAACTTGCTACCAAAATCCAAAATTTTAGGAACAAAACTATCAACTTTATGGAAAGTTAAACCCTCAAACATGTCTCACATTCGCCGAACTCCAACTTCAACCAACAGAGAAAAATATAAGATGTCTATGAGACAAAAACATATTGCAACGAAAAGAAAGAAAGCAGCAGTTTAAGTAAATTTAGCGGTAGCGACGAAGGGAGAGGGTGTTGTTTCTCTTCCAGGTTGCTCTGCGAGAAGGCCGCGCCTTGTGATGCAAGTGCCCCTTTCCACGTAGACCTCTGTATTTCTTTCCAGCAGAAGTGAGACCTCGGAGTTCCCTATGCTTATGGACGGGCTTGCAGATCCAGTTGATCCTTGGGTCATTCCGCACTGCATTATGTGCAGCATCCACAAGGATTACCTCATAGTACTTGTAAGTTGAATCCTACATTGATAAATTAGGGCACGGAGCCCCATAATAAACATGAGATATCCCTAATAAGAAATGGGCAGGATGACTCTTTGATCAGCATTAGAACACATACCTCATTAATCCAGTATGAGTTGAGAACTTTAAGGCCACCCAATTTTCGACCTGCACGCTCCTCTGCCACTGATCTCTTGCTGCGCTGAAACTTCAGCTGTGTAACACCCTGGTTTGTGGGCTTCCCATACACAATACCCTTGGGAACAGGCCTCTTGCGGCCACCTCTTCTAACACGGACACGGTAGACCACATAACCCTGCAAACAGTTTGACTAGTCTCACTGTCTGTATGATATAATTAGAGGAACTAATATTGCATTAATTGCTTTCGGCAATAGCAGTTAAAAATCAGAATATTCTCTCACTCAAACGTGGCTATTTAACTCGCAAAATAGTCCACCAAGCATGCGTTTGTACTAGTAATTAATTGCAACTCAACAAGGCACTTGTCCTGTAATATGAAAATATTGACTAGATAAGGTCCACAACTGCTCGTGGTTTCTAGAAAACCATCTCCATCTTTGGGACTACTAATCAAACAAAGATGATCCATACATACATTTGAAACACATTTAACAAACACTTCAAACCAATTAAAGAGTCTTGCTCATCGGGTATGACCAAAAGAACAGGTTGCCACACATACAAATTGAAACATAACTGGAAGTCAATGCTACACTCAGTCCATGATTGATCCATATGGCTAAAACATGAACATACATTATGTATGTGCAGAGATTATTTGCATAGTCATGCAACAACAGTTGGATGAGTTCCCAAAATTACAAAATTCATATTCATTCATCTTGGAAGCAACTATATCACAACATATCAGCAATTTAACAAGCTTACCAATTCTAGTGTTCCTCCATGCAACTTGGTGACAAGCTCAAGAACCAGATTAAACATGTGAATATAAACTGCAATAGTGACAACTCAGGTCACACAAATCTAAATACATATGGACCAATAAAGGCTGATCTACCATGAGAAGGATGATCCTATCAAAAAATGCATGGCGATCAAAATGCACAAAGTATCTATACATTTAACATTATTGTTAACAAAAGCAAAGAATGTGTCACAAACTGAAAAATAAACAAGAACATTAATATCATGCTTCAAAGTAGCATATTTTGAAGGAGGGGTAAACAAATACGAAATTGATACCAGTAGTACAATACATTTTTAATTTTTTACAGTCAACCAACCAAATAAGATTTTCGTGAGTAATATCTATTTGATTTCTTTTCTTATTCCGACTCTACGAAAATTATGATAAATAAGCTGCATCGGTTTAGATTGGAAAATAAATCTTTGGGCAGGTATATTTAAATTATTCTCATTCTCTAACAAAATTGAGAGGAGAAATACATCTATCTTCAATTCTTCATGTTCTTTTATAATATGTCCTTTCGCTCTCATTTTCCTCAACAATCCATGTTCCGAAACATCTGGCTATTTTAAATCTCATCGTTTTCATTTCCTTTCCTTTCCCAAAAAAGACAGGATCCAACCCTAGCCTAAGCATTTAATGCGAATCGACAGAACCAGGAACAAACAAAGACTTACACACAAACTGTAAATGATATGGTGGTAAAGTCGATTACCTGTTTGGCCTTGTAACCCAAACGGCGAGCCTTGTCGGGGCGAGTGGGATGAGTGACGCGAACAATGGAGGGAAGCTGGCGGTACTCCCAGCACCTCACTCTAAGCAAAAACCTCATGACATCCGATTGCTTCTTCCTCCATAGCTCCGATACATAAGTGTAAGCCCCTGTTAATCATCGCAAACCAGACGTTACCATCGCGAATGAAGCAGAAAGCCTGTGTGGAGAGAGAGAGAGAGAGAGAGAGAGAGAGAGAGTACCCATCGAGAACGGCTAGGGTTTGTTGCTGAGAGAAACCCTAACTGCAAGGAGAGAGGTTCCCCTTATAATACAGTTATTACACATGGGCTTCAGCTGGGCCCAGTTCATGGACTTGATGATAGCCCGATATCCGGTCTGCTTCCGAACGACAACGTTTGGAATTAGGGGATATAATAATTTCTTGGATTTTTAATTGATGGCACGTAACGTTTGGAATGCTACATTTTTAATATACCGACTTTTTCTAATTTTTCGGGTCTCGAGAGATGAGAAGTTGGAAATTGTTCTTTCGAATTTATTACTGAAAAGAATAAAAATAAATATTATGCTACTTTATTAAAAACTTTAATGATATGTCATTTTACTTGAGTATATAATATATTATTATTATAATAATTACATTATATTATAGATAAATGGACTTTAATCTGTTGTTTGCGCTTAACGCAGACATACAGCGAGAAGGAGTGAGGTCCACTCCCTCTCTAATTTTATTCATTCATGTTGAACAAACATTATGTTATCTTATACGAGCAATATAATATTTCACTATAATAATTTATATTACAAAATATATATTATAATAATAATAATCTCATAGGTCCCACTCCCAAATCTTGTAATTCAAGAGTAAATTTTCCATACTAATGATTAATTGTTCTCTTTATAAACTTACTATTTTGCAATGAAAATGTGCATTAATAAGATGAACACAAGAAGTATCCATCCCTTAATTGTGCCAAGAATGTAAACGTTAAATAATAATAATAAGACATGTCCAACCAAGCAGGTTCAGCAAGTGCTACCTAAGCGTGCATCCAATGAGTCAAACTGAGACACAAACATCACCTTTTCACCAGAAGACTGGCTTTTTTCTGTTGGGGGGGCTGCTTCATCACCTGGTGGAGCACTCCCCTAGAAATCAGATTCCTTCGTGCTCACTACCCGGCATCTAAATACGGCTGTCTACTTTGAAGAATTTGGAGTCATTTAAAAAAAAAAAAATCAAAAGAACAAGAAAATTAAAAATTATGTTCAAAACAATTTTTTAAATTAAAATAGAGAAAACAAATTTTCTGTTTTGTAAATTTATACTAAACTTTAAAAAAACATCTTTTTTAATATTTCTTTTATACATTTTATTCATATTTTCTCACATTTTCAAGAAAAAAATATATGATTTTCTATGGAAAATGCTTATTTTGAATCCTCCAAGCTACACATCCTTTATCGACCTTGCCTTTTCATCGCACATTCTTCAGCCTTAGCCCCTATTTTGAAGGATTGCAAACCATTTGACTCTTCTCTTATTGTAAATTTATTCCCAAATTGACTATTTGAATTGTTTGACTCTTTATTTCTTATAGATCATTTGCAAATCATCGACCTCTCGTTTGCAATGGCTATTAACTTTTACAGCTTAGCCTTGACCGTAAAAAGTAATCGTAGATCGAATCTAGACACGCGTATGTCTTATCTAATTCTCTCTTTTTTCTTTTTCTAATCCTTTTCAATTGTGGGATTACCAACGTTGAAGTGAAAGAAAGCGCGAAAATAACATGAATTTAAATGCATTCTCTTATTTTTTAAAATTTAAAATTGATTTCATATCTAATAAAAATAAACGTATTTTTTATTTTTCTCTAATTTTTTGAAGAAATAAAAACATAAAAATAGAGGTAAAAATAAAAAATTAGAAACAAAAAATATTCTCCACAAGTAAATAATTCCTCAGTGTCCATCTCTAAAATAAAAATGAAAAAAAAAACAAAATAATGATAAAGTAAAGTTGGTTATAAATTAAAGCATTGAAAAGAAAAATAAAATACAAATACCGGAAATGGGAAATACGACCACCATTTACATTATTGTTATTGGACACAAATTTTCTGGATTCTCTCTTTAGACCATGTTTGGAAAAATATCATATCATCAACAAGTATGTTTGTGCGCCCCCCCCCCCACACACACACACATTGACTTAGATCAGATGTTAAATAATAATAGCAGCAAGATAAATCCGGAGAAAAATTGAAATTTAAACACACACCAGCCAAACAAACTAAAATTTTCCATGAGAGGAAACCATGACCTCACCACCACTCTAATATTATACAGAAGACGAGAGTGGAGGCGAACATAAACATTTAGAAGGTAACTTCCTGAGAATAATAATAATAAAACTAAAAGCATTTAAGTGAGGAGCAAGAACAGCAAATACAAGAAGAAACACCCACCATTGACATCTAAAATAATGCCGCTCCCCCAGCTGGAACAAGGACAAGGCAGACCAAACAAAGTTAAATACTATGGACATCCCAAAATTCTTCAAAACTAGTGTTATTTAAAAAATGTATACACTCAGTCACAAGAACTTCTAAAACAGCACTTGCCAGTCAGCATTACATGTTTCATAACTGTTTTTGCACAAAGAAGGGTGAAATTCAGGTGGAAGATCACCCCAACAGAACGAGTGGAAGCTAGGCAGCCCTTCAATTTTTCTCTCAAAAGCAAGCAAGAGATCCAATGGAGAATAAACACTCGTATGAAGGTGGTCCAGAAACAAAGCAAGAAAAAGAAAACCAACAGTGGCTTCGAGAGAAGAAGAAAAAGAAAGCAAAACAAAGAAGAATCCTAGCAAAAGAAAACAATACAAGATTCCATGCTGAAGCAATAATCTTACTCATTTGGCTCCAAAATGGCAACAGCTCCACTTGGCAACGCATATGGTCCATCTTGAGTTGTCATTAACATAGTTCTTGGTATACCAGTTGGAGGTTTTTACTCTTTTTATGTCATAATTAGGATCCCCACTAGCAGGGCAGTTCTGAATAAAATGCCCCGAACAAAAAATTATATAAATATATTTTAATTCTTTCGCCAGTATAGTTCTTTCCTCTTTGTCCATCCTCTTATTATAAGTTCAAAAGTAATCATCAAAAAAAAAAAAAAGTAATCATCAAATGTACATACCAGGCACCTTACACCTGTAGCACACATAGCCCTGTGAAGGCGTTCTCCACTCCAAAGCACCTCGACCAGCAGAAATAAAATACTTAACTTTAGTCCCCAAACCATAATTACTAAGCAAGCACTGTACGTGACCCACCACCACAATACAAGAGAAACCAATCCAAACAAACATTCACAGTAGACAATAGGTATTATGGACTAAAGTACTAAGCAACATGATTCATGCATTTGATGAACAGATACAGTTAATCACAAAACCAAAATTGGTACAAGAGTATACCCCAAAGCCACGTCCACACATACCCGTCCAAAACCTCTACCAGTGGCAAAATGGTCAGAAGTTTGACTGCAAGCAAAAAGAACTAGACTAGGTGAGATTCTATCACATATTATTCCACATCAATAATCAGAAACCAATCATCAAAACATTAACAGGACAGCATGCCACCTCTTCCAATTCAGTGCTGGGGTATTAACTAAAGCTTTGATCTTGCTGTCCTTGTCAACTTTTCTGGGAGGGGAAGCATCCCAGGTTGGGAATTGCATATAAATCATTTAGTAATTCATCCCATTCTGTATCTTCAGGCTGCAAAGCCCCACAATTATTAAGTTATCACACCAAGATCAATATTTTTTTCTCTTTTTCTTGTAAAAATGACACCAAAGACTATAACTAATCCTTGGGACCCTATGAAAAGTCAGCTTTTGAACTGAAGAAAACACAGCAAGCTAGACCTTACATGTCTCATGGCAGATCAATCAACTCCTAGGTAAACAGTTTTCACTGCCTGAGCATCATTAGATATAAGCATGATGACAAGTAAAATAACAATATACTGGGAGATCTATTTATAGTTTTCTAGGCAAGGGGTTCTGCTCATATTTGATTCATAAGTTAAAATAGAAAGTATGAGTTACAAAATAAAGAAAAATAAAATTGTCTAGACAGAATGTCCAGTGAACGAGTTCGAATTAGAATAGGGAGGTTTGAAAGAAATTTGATAATAATTTTGGAATTTTGAAAATTTGAAGCAAAAATTTCATCTAAATATCTCCAAGTGTCGAGGTTATGCCTCTTCCAGTTACACAATCTCAGCACATAATACTAAGGTTGTTAGTTATACCAACAACATATCAAGACTTAAAGCTAAAATTAGAATTTGATATAAATATGTTTTCCATAGTAGATGGCATAGAAGATAACTGGGACATGCAACATAACAGGGTCTTAGTCTTTCAATTCAAGTTCCAAAGAATAGCATTACCAAATTTTTGTGGCCTATGAGAGCGGCTTGATAGAAACCTTTATCACCACCATCTATCAGAAACTCATGCAATGTCTTTTCTAAAATGTTTCTTCATGCATTACCCAAGAACTTATTTCAATTTTACAAAGCTATTCCTCTCTTAATTCAACTCCCGTACAGGTGTTTCTGCAGATATCACGAGCTTTATTTGCTTGCAGAATGAGACAAACAAATGCGAATCACACGATTTGTGAGAGCATTCTTCTTTCTCCTAGTTGGTGCATAATGTGAGAACATACTGCACAAAAAACAGAGAAAAAGAAAAGAAAGGGAAATGACTAAGTCAGATTTGGAGAAGAAGATAGAAACAAATTAAATAAGGGTTTCAGAGATAGTTAGATGAAAATACCATATAAGCATCCTTAATGAATTCTGTTGAATAATCCACAGAAGTATAGAATGAGATAAGTCAGCCTTCTAAAAATTAGCCCTGATCCTATCCTCCATATTTAGAAAGCTGTTCAGTTTTAGAGATTTCCTAATGTTGTGTTGTATCTTTTGTTTCCTTTTATAGTGCGAACAATTGTGAGAAAACTTGGTATAAATTTCTCTACGTCTTCACTAGGAATAATTACAATATATATAGGAAAAAGAAATCAATCAAATCCCTATAACTAAGAAAAAAAGAAGGAATCTTAATTACATCAATTACTAATTTACATCAATCAATCAATCCCAACAATTAAGATTGATTATAATCAATCCCATAAATTGTGGGATAAGATTGATTATAATTAATCCTGTAGATTGTGGGATTGATTAATTATAATCAATTCCATAGATTGTGGGATAATTGGGATTGACAATCAATCCCATAGATTGTGGAAGCTGATTTTCCAACACTCCCCCTCAAATTGGTGAATAAATGTCAATCATTCCCAACTTGCCCACATAAGACTCAAAGCTTGGTTTGGATAGAGCTTTGGTGAGAACATTAGCTTCTTGAGAAGTTGTGGGAACATAGGACAAGAGTATAGTTCCATTATCTATTTCAGACTTGATGAAATGTCTATCGATTCTAACGTACTTCATCCTGTTATGCTGAACTGGGTTGTGTACTACACTTATAGCTAATTTACTATTACCATAAAGTTTCATGGGACTAGTGATAGACATGTTTAAATTTACCATAAGTCTTTGAATCCAAATGAGCTCACAAGTTCCTTGAGCCAATGCACGAAACTTGGCTTCTCCACTGCTTCTTACAACAACAGTTTGTTTTTTACTTCTCCAAGTGACTAGATTTCTCCAAACTTTAGTGCAATTCCCAGTTGTAGATTTACTGTCATCTACTGCTCCTGCCCAATTTGCATCTAAGTACCCCACTACATCCCTAGTATTTATCTTTCTGAACAGTAATCCTTTTCCTGAACTTCTTTTTAAATATCTCAGGATCTGAATTGTTGAATCCATATGCCTTTTCGTGGGAGCATGCATGAATTGGCTGATCCAGCTCACACTAAAAGCGATGTCTGGCCTAGTTAAGGATAGATAGATCAATATTCCTACTAGCTGTTGATAGGTCTCCTTGTCCACTGGAGGACAACAGGCACTCCTTTAGAGCCTAATCAGAAGTTGGGATATTCTAACAGTCCAGTTATGGAAAAAGGAAGATATCAAAGATTGGTGGGATGTCTGATTTACTTATCTCATACCAGGCTTGACATTGCATTTGTTGTTAGCTTGGTGAGTCAGTCCATGCATAATTCCACTGAGGAACATATGCAAGCAATGAGGAGAATCCTATGCTACCTTAAGACAACTCCTGAGAAAGGCTTGTTGTTCAGACTAGGGAAGGAAATGAAAGTTCTAGGGTATACGGCTACTGACTATGGAAGATCATTGGTGGATAGGAGGTCAACTACAGGGTATTGTGTCTTTCTTGGAGGTAACTTGGTGTCTTGGAGAAACAAAAAATAAAGTGTGGTGGCTCGGTTTAGTGCAGAGGCTGAGTTTAGAGCAATAACTCTCGATTTATTTGAGCTACTGTAGCTAAGGATAGTGCTGCAAGACCTAAAAATCCCTAGCAATGGACTAATAGAGTTGTGTTGTGACAATCAGTCAGTTATCAACATTGCACATAATCCTGTGTAATATGATAGGACCAAACATATTGACATTAATCGTCATTTTATTAAAGAGAAGTTGGAAGCTAAGGAGGTTTGTATACCCTTTGTTACTTCAGCAAATCAGATTGTTGATGTACTAACAAAAGGCCTACCTATTAAGAGGTTTGAAGAACTTGTAAGCAAGCTGGGAATGATAGATATTCATTCACCAGCTTGAGGGAGAGTGTTGAATGATTCACAGAGATCGGAGGAGATTAAAGGAGCGTGAGCTATCTTTCCTAAAGTCAAGGCAAATATCTTCTCCAAGATTAGATCTTGATTTAACAAGTTTCCTAATTCTGTAATTGTATCCTTAGTTTCCTTGTATAGGGTACAACATATTTGTTTTTCCTTTTCTATAACTTTCCTATAGTGTAATCTTCTTCCCTATTAATAAGGAATGTATTCAGTGTCTATAATGATCAACTGAGAACAATTTCATTGCTCTTCCTATTCAATCTATACCAATTTCTACAATATATATATATATATATACACACACACACACACCAAATCGATGTAGGAATAGGTATACATGTTTTACTAAATAAATATAGAAATAAGGATATATCTTATTCAAAATTCATATAGGAAAATGCATTAGTAGATGTGCATATACACAATACACATAGAGAGGTAGGAGAGCAAGTCAGAGATGAAAGAAGAAAGATAGAGAGAAGGATTAAAGGAATGAGTCCTTAGCAAGTTTTGGTCTAGCTTAGTTCTTTAGAAACACTCATTCAAGTTTGGTCCTTATAGTTAGACATGATCAAGGTGAGTAGACAATGTATGTTGTGATAGATGGTTTTCATTTCCTTGTCAAATCTCATGCATACAATAATTTCTGTAAAAGCAATTAGGGCAATAGGAAACCTAGGGCACAAAATACTGAAAATGAGAGAGAGAAAGAAGAAATGCTCTTGAGAACTTTCAATTGAGAGAATGAAAAATGAACTCAACGTTACAAGAGAAAGGCTCGTTGAGTTTATATACTGTCGAGCCTAAGCCACTAAGCTAATCACCGCCAAACTAATTAGCTATCAAACCATGCAGCATATATATCAAGACACAATAGCTAACTAACAACAACACAATAGATAATGAAAACTGAAATGAACTCAATCAAGTTCTTCCACTTACTATCTTTCAATTGAAATTTGCAAAGCTTATGGGAAAAGGAAAAATATTTTATTCCTCTGCCAAATTGTTTATGTTATAATTGTGGAGCTTAAAATGTCAGGGATAAGTCTTTTATTACTCCTTTTGCCTGCTCAATGGTTAATTGATATTTGCTATGGATTTGATTGCAAAAGGATTGTTTTGTTACAAACCAGATTGTTAAATGTTTATGATTGATTTGTTATGAGTGGTATTCTTAGTATACTTGATGGATACATGAAATTAAGATCATAAGAAATATTTTGGGGAGAACCTTTGTTAGAGTACTACAAGTTAATGTCAATAAACATTAGCCTTGGTGCATCTTGACAACCAAAGTTTGCAGGGATAATGCTAATCGTGTGTCGTCCAACACACACGGATTTCCATTGACACAGATGCAACCAATAATTGTTATATGGATTCATTTTGCTTAGGGTACTCCCAAGAAATTGAACCTATTGGTTTCTCAATCACTTTCAAAAAGAAAATAATTTATTTGGAAAAAAACGAATTTTCTTGAAAAATAATTTATTTGCCTTATTACAAAAAATAATTTTTCTTGCATTTATTTCATGAGAAAATATTTCTTGAATAAAAGCTCATGCATATTACTTGTCCCGATTCCCCATGATATATTACTTTGCTCACTAGGTTTCAACTCATTAGAGATTCTTTTAAATTTTTGGGTAGTAGTTTCAATTGTTAAGCCGAGGCATCAGACTATTGGAAGAAGTCAAGTCTAGTCTAGTTTAGCTTAGTTATTTCATTTTAGTACGACCCACTTTGTTCTTGTGAGCATTAGTTTTGTCTTAGTAATTTTTATTATTCTAAGTAGTTGCAGGATTGCTATAGGTAGGGATTGTACAAAAAAGTAGGACATGACACAATCGAGATACACGAATTAATAAAATAATTTTTATATTTTTAAAACATAATAAAGTATCAAAAGATTCAAAACTATATTCCAAACTCACAAACATGCATTAAAGTTCATAAGTTTAAATTATAAATGAATAACTCTAATCTAATTAGCAATCAACTCATAATCTAGTTGTCTTCGTCACTTACAATCCAATCAATGTAAAAACTGGTAGTGAATAGAAGCATGAAAGGTATGAAAATTAAATAGTTATGTAATCAAAACATGGAAAAACAAAATAATCACACAATTACCAAATTGTAAAACTAAAGAATAACAAAGAAACCTTATTTTGTAGTCTTCAAAGTGTCTGCATAAGTGCTGCGTGTATCCTATAAGTGTCCCCTCCCTTATCCTTTTAAAAAATTTTAAGAAAGTGTGAACATGCCACATGGGTGTGTCGGAGGCGTGTTCGACACTCTGATGGTGACACCAATACAACAGCCCCTAGGAAGTGTTTGTGCTTCATAGATAGTTATTATTGTCATGATATGATACATACAGAGGTTTGCTTAATCCTAAGGGGCCTTTGGCTTATTAAGGGTTGGACATCAATCATGGGCCTTTGATGTGCCGTGACACTTTCACATGAGATTAATTGAGTTGAGAAAAACAAGTTGCCAAGTGATCTTTAGGTGCGAGATTCCATGCATGTGGTGGCATCTTAAGTGGTGATTCAAGACAAAGTGGCTGAAGTTATCTTGAAATGGTCACTTTAGTGGCCAATTTTCATAGCAAGTTGGCTGATTGTGTGCTAAACTTCATGAGATGAAAACTAAAGTGGCTAAAATTATTAGAATAAACTAACAAAAGTGATCAGCCAAGAGTGCTAAGTGGTGGTTTTGACATTCTCCAAGCAAAAGGGGTAAAATGTTGGAATTAAAGGTGGCATTAAGATGGTGAGGTGTCAACTTAATAGCAAATTAAGATGATGATTTATTTTTCATCACTTAAGGCAGCGACTGTTTTTAGGGATACAAAAGGAAGTCTCCTTTTTGCAATTGAGAAGTTTAGGGAATTGGTCAAGTGAAAGCACCGAGGGATAGAAATAAAGAACATAGTGATTAATCTATTTTCCATGAGGTGGGGCTGACAAACTTGATTGTTGGGGGTGCAACTGAGGTTTGGAGTCTTAAAAATACTAGGTACTAAACAACTTAATTACTAGAAGATTGGGTGTTATATTTAGGCAATTTATCATGATGAGAACCATTTAGAAATGATCTAACACAATTATAGAAGGAAAAAAAAAGTTCTTACTGAAATTTGAAGGTCTCAGCTAACCTTTAAAATCCAAAGCTTACTAGAATTTCCAGTTTCAAACGAGGTGTAGCCTCTCGGAGGTGGTAGAACACGTACATAGTATAAAAACGGATTAATCTAGCAAATTGAGAAGTTTGGCATCTCTTGAAAATACTTAGGCAATTTATCATGATGAGAACCATTTAGAAATGATCTAACATAATTATAGAAGGGAAAAAAAAAAATTCTTACTGGAATTTGAAGCTCTCAGCTAACCTTTAAAATCCAGAGCTTACTAGAATTTGCCAGTTTCAAACGAGGTGTAGCCTCTTGGAGGTGGTAGAACACCTACATAGTATAAAAACGGATTAATCTAGCAAATTGAGAAGTTTGGCATCTCTTGCAAATATTTAGGCAATTTATCATGATGAGAACCATTTAGAAATGATCTAACACAATTATAGAAGGAAAAAAAAAAATCTTACTGGAATTTGAAGCTCTCAGCTAACCTTTAAAATCCAGAGCTTACTAGAATTTGTCAGTTTCAAACGAGTTGTAGCCTAGTGGAGGTGGTAGAACACCTACATAGTATAAAAAAGGATTAATCTAGAAAATTGAGAAGTTTGGCATCTCTTGCAAATATTTAGGCAATTTATCATGATGAGAACCATTTAGAAATGATCTAACACAATTATAGAAGGGAAACAAAAAATTCTTACTGGAATTTGAAGCTCTCAGCTAACCTTTAAAATCCAGAGCCTACTAGAATTTGACAGTTTCAAACAAGGTGTAGTCTCCGTGGAGGTGGTAGAACACCTACATAGTGTAAAAATGGATTAATCTAGCAAATTGAGAAGTTTGGCATCTCTTGCAAGTGCTTGGGCAAGTGAAATAAGAGAGGAATAGATAAAAGGTGGGATAGAGAGAATAAGAGAGGTGGTCTCAATAGAAAGAACCAAGAGCTCTCAAGTGAGGGAGGATTTAGAAAGAAAAGAGAGAACCAAGAGGAGGAGCAAGCTCGGCTTTCAACTGAGACTTGAATTACTAAATAAATAAATTCTCATCAATCTTAATATTGCTTGGTTAATTTGAATCAAAGAAGGAAAGAAAAAAAACTAGAAAACTTGTTCTTTGTCTAGGAAGCTGAGATAAAAGAGATGAAACCAAGGCTTCACTAAGTCTTCTCCAAGCTACAAGAAGGTTGTCAGTATCAGTTTCATAAATGCAAAAATATAGTTGAATTATTTATTGTTAGCTATGCAAGCATGTTTATCAGTTATATGCATTTTAGCTATATATTGTTGCATTTCTTGAAGAGTCTATGGCCATAGTATAGTTAACTTGTCATGGGGACCAGAACAGGATACTTACCATGGTTGGTTATAGCCAATGATAGAGTGTAGATGGTCTAGGTGGTCCAACGTTCACCTTAGCTTGGTAATGACAGAATTTTAGCTCAAACAGTATATCCCCTGATATGACAATTCAAAACAGTTCATGCTTTACATCATTCATGCATGTAAATGTAGTGTTTCTAACCCTTATCAAGTAGTAGTTGATTAGTGGTTAAATATGTCAAATATTATCATATTTTTATCCATTTTTTATCTAATGAATATGATGATTTGGCATGTTTATTTATTTTTTGCAAGGACTTATTGAAATTGTGCCTAAGCCATGCAAATTGCATAAGTGATCAAAGTCATATCTGGGTGTGTGGAGAGAGAACATCCGGATGTTACTCAGCACATCCGGATGACCATCCAAGAACATCCGGATATGAAGATGCCGCATCCGAATGCATGAAGACGTATCCGGATAGCCATCCAAGGCCATCCGGATATGAAGATGCTACATCCGGATGCCACTCAGCGCATCCGGATACAAATGAAGAAGCTGCCAAGAGAGATATTCGAATACCTCACAACGTATCCAGATATGAAGAGTATATATCCGGATGTCCCTAAACACATCCGGATACAAGAGAAATCCAAAGAAGAAGCATCCGGATATCATACAACATATCTGGATATTAATGAAACCTCATCCGGATGAGTCACTGAAGCATCCGGATACAAGACACAAGACTCGCGCAACACATCCGGATACTGCACAACGTATCCGGATATCAGAGAGAAGAGGCAAAGACTAACATCGGATACCCCACAACGTGTCTGAATATTAGTGAAGTCATATCCGGATATTACATTACATATCCGAATACATGAGGAATAATTGCATCGAGCACACCTTCGCATGATGGAAACAAATTGAGTACAGATATGCTTTACATCTAAAAAGTGAGCATGAGTGGATAGTCTTTTTGCAGGAGCATGGGCAGAGGAATGATGAGGAATAATGAGAAATGAAAAAGAATTGTTGAGAGATTTGAAAATGGAGAGTTCCGTTAGAAAGAAATATAAAGAGGCTAATGCTCATTGAAGAAGGGCGATTTTTTTTGGGGGGGATGAAATTTTTCTAAAGGTTTTTTCCAGATCGTGGCTATCATCAAAATCTCCTTACTAGTTACCTTGAAGCAGAGACTCAGCTACTGTCAATATGTCTGGTTATTTTATTTTCTTTATTTCCTTGCAATGTTCTTTTCTTCCATTTTCGATTAAACAGATTCGTCTTGTCTTTGTTCAAGAAACTTCATCTCAACCATTTTTAGTTAAGTAAGTTTAGTTGCACCTTTGATTTTCAGAATTAAGTTCTTGACACTTTAAACACTGCAAATTACACACTGAAGGCTTACATTTTGTAACTTTATTTTTTTCTTCTATACTTTGTAATCTTTTGCATATAATAATAGAAATTTGTGGCTGAGCAATTCAGTGTCATAGACTGTCTAGAATAACCGAACCCCATATGCATGAATAGAAATCTGGTTAACTTAAGTGTTGTGTGTGCATTGAATTTTTGGATCTAAATTATAAGCATGAGCCTAGCTTAGAGTCTCCATATCATGTATGGAGGTTACTAAAACTGAAGATGCCGCTATTCCTAAATTCAAGTGAATTATTTTCTGCATATTGAATGTATCTCAATTTATGGTAGTTATTTAACTTAGAATTTCTCATATCATATATGGAAATTACTAAATCTAGAGCTATTGATCTTGGAATACATTTTAATAGCAAAGCCTTACAAATTTGTCTAGATTTGTGTTTCAGTTATCTAGCCATTGGGAAATCATGGGATTGGTATTAAACTTGCTGTGACTCAAGGGTCTCTACACTTAGTTATCATTTATTTCATTATTTTTTTTGCAACTCTTAGCTTAATTAAACACACTACTGTTCAAATTCAAAAATCTTGGTAAAATTATTTATGTCCATAGACAATCTTCCAGTGAATCGACCTGGACTCATCCAGAAATTAAATTTACGCTACACGTTCACTCGTACACTGACGAGTATAAACACCTCACTCTTATTTTCAATAAATAGCGTACTAATTGTTGAGTGAGTGCTGCAGTCAGTAGTAACCATATGGCACATTCAAATGTGTCAGATTTGACAAGTAGCTGGAGAGAAAAAGGAAGGCTTCAAGAATGAAGAAATTAATATCTATTTTGTACTAAGCATGGTTTTGTTAGTTTTATCATATGTTTGACGTGAATATGTGTAGTGTAAATGATGTAAAAGAAACCATGTGGTAGTGTAGAGAATGCACCTAGTGTGTGACAAGTAGGTGGTTATCAGCTTTGTGGTAGAATCACGCAAGAACTAGTAGTGCTTCGTGATTGAATTGTGCACGAACATGGTCACTCAGTTAAAAGATGAGAGACAGTCAACCAAATCTCACTATTCAGCCAAGGTATGCATTTAAACTGTATGAAGATGAGTTAAGGTTCAATCCTATTACGCAAGATCAGCCTTGAACGTTAATAGAGTTTTACAAAACAAGAGATTAAAAGCAACAAGGTTAGAGGTTAATAAAGGTAAGACATGATCAGATTTGAAAATGGTGACGTCTAGTCAGGCAGGTGGGAAATGTTTATTTAATTCAGTTTAAGTATTTTTCAAAGTATATATCTATAAATATTTCCCCAATTTTGATAATTTGTTCGTCAATATTTTGGAGGGTTGAATGTTCAATTATGTTGGATTCATATATGCTACTAATTAGGATATGTATTTAAATAATAGGAATCTTGCAGACCTTGGGAGGCACTTGAATGTTGGATCCCCCAATCATGACTAGGAAGGACTATGAGGCCCATAAGCAGATATGAGGAGCAAATGTGGCATTGAGAGGTGGGGTGAAAGGTAACTTTTTAGTGATACTAGTTTACTTGAAAGTTTTGGGGTGCAATTTGATACAATTCTGTATTGCCATGTAATTTTCTTGAGTTGTTAGAAAAAGAAGAAAGGAATCTCAACTTCATGTTTCGTTGTGTTCATTATGTCAGCTTAAGAATTTTTTTTTTGGTTCTTTTGTGTGTGCATGAGTAGTGAAATGTTAATTCTGGACCTTGTTCATCAAAGCTTTTGTTACACAGTTACAAGATGGACATTCAACAACTCCCTGGGCCCCAAAATAATAATTAAATATGAGAATCAGGTAGGATATTCTCATAGCTGCACAGTTGGTGAATCTTGTGTACTTACTCAATCCTATTACAAAGGCTAAGGATCTTCATAAACAGGCCATCAAAATGAGTGCTAGTGAAGTAGCAATTTGCCTCATAAATGTGTCTTAAAGCTTTATATTGTGCAAACAGAACTCTCACAAAGGCAATATTAGTTTGTGGATCTAGACCACTTTCATAGATTACATGGTAAGTAGGACAACGACTTGACAGAGTTCTGCAAATGATAGTGTAGAATATTTTTCTTTAGAATAGTTATTTAGGCAATCTTACATTTGGCTAATGTATGAATTCCTTCTCTTGTGGAGGAATCTCATGGAATGAAGGGGGTTTTATATCTCTGAATTATATGTTTACTATCATGACGACGTTAATGTTTCTTCCTTATCTGTTCTTTTTTGTGTGCCAGATTTATTATCTGACTGGCACTTTGTTAGTTTAGTTGGCACTTGAAGCTATGGATATTGGGGTTAAAATATTAAGAACCTTTCATTTTTCATTGCTATCACCCCCTCCCCAACTACTATTCCTTTCAGATACAGTCTTGAGCATTTTCTATGCTTGCTTCAATCTGTTAAGTCCAATCAATAAGCTTATTTTGATTTGAATCCATTTGTGCTCATTCTGACTACAAGGTTGGTTTTAGTTTGTAAAAACCTACAAAGTTCAATAGTAAATGAATCAATTGAAGCACAAATAACACTTCTCTAGCTATACTTTTAGTTATGCTTTAAAATTATGTTCTTTGCAATTTATGTAGAAGCAGAATAAGCAATTAGTTGATTGAATATTTCCATTTCCTTTGCAGCAGGGAGGTCTCCAGAGATGTGAAATTTAATAACAGTGGAAATGTTTCTTCATTGAAGTCAAAATCTGAAGCTATTTGTTGTCTAAACTTCCTTTTTCACTTCATTTTCTTTGTTATATAGAATGTTCACTTCGTGGTTACAACCAACAAAAATCTGAGCAGAAAAGGAAAATGCAACACTAGCAAGGAAAGGTTCAAAATTTCGTCCATGTAGGATAAAGAAAAAGGGAAATGCATTAGAATTTAGTGTAAAGAATCAAAAATTGATTTCTTTCTCTTTTCTGATTTGATGCTCCATCTGATTGCCAAAAGCATTAGTAGCAAAAGAAATGAAAACCTAGGCCCTTTTTATTTTTTGGGGGACACTTTTCATGTTATTATTGCATATAAGCTCATGTTTTCATTTCTTTCCCAAAGCTCGCCCCATTCACAATGAAATGGAAGAAGCCTAAAGTGGGAAATGGAATGCATTTGCATGCATGAAAACATTAAGACATTCACAATCATATATTAGTTTCAGTTGCTAATATCTAGCCTTTGTAGGGATTTAACTTATTTTTATTTGCTTTATTTGGACTGGACTCAAATATATTTTAAATTTTTTTTCTTCTAAACTTCTTCTATATTTGCCTCTTCATATACACTAGAGTCGTCAATTTATTTTTAAGATATTTCCAACATTCTTTGTGTTAGAAAATGACTTAATTCCAAGCATCTAGATTGATAAACTTTCTCTGCCTTCAAGGATTTTATTGAAATTTAGAAAAGGAAGCTTATGTTAATGTGGGTTTTGGCTTTTGAATTTGAGTTGCACCCAAAATTAATTGTGATAATAATGAATACCTATTGGTTTTACTACCAATCTTGGGGTCATACCAATTTTATTTAAAGTTTAAAGTTTTGAACTAAAACCATATACTGACGATGCTTGGCTCAAAATGACAACTAAGATGCGACTTTTATACTTGTACTTGGGCATGAGCAAACCATGTTAGAGTCTCGATTGGCCCATCAAAATGTATAGAATGAAGTAAATTTAGTAGTAGTGATGCATTAAGAATGGATATTCTATAAATAAATAGTTTTCTAATCATCATATTTATTTTTACCTATTAAATTATAACTAATTTTCTTATTAATTTAGTCCATTCCCAGGTTCATTTGCAATGTAATGTAATTTCACCTGTTTCGTGTAGAAGCCCTTCACAACCAGCACCACCACCACCACCATCATTGACCAAAGAGGTTATTGGTGAAGCACCCCATGCATAAAAGAGAACTTTCACCCTTATATCTAGTAAATCAGATCAAGATAATAGTGACCACTACCACCGCCATCATCGCAACTACCGCCACCATAGTTCAGACAAGGAGGACTAGAGGTAGAAGAACAAGAAGGTAACACTAGACAAAGATAAGGAGAAAGGAAGAATGTTTGCTTGCATTAACTTCCCAAACGAAGATCCAATCGCAATAGCAACATCAAGAAGCAGAAGATGTTGTCCTTTTCATCTTGTGTTGTAATTGGCAAAGATGTCCACAAGAGGAAAAACACTTTGGTTCGTAGTAGTAAAGAGTCTGAGTCAAGTGATGACAATTGGTGTCTTAAGAGAAAGGGAAAGTACAAGTTGGTCTCTTATTGTAACACCAACCAAGAAGCATAAGATTTTCTCTTCTTCGTCCAATGTAGTAATTGATGAGAATGTTTGCAACTAGAGAACACTTCAGTTAGTTGCAGTAAAGAGGCTGAATCAAGTGATGGTGATTGGTATTTTAAGAGAGAGCTAAAATACTAGTTCTTATCCGTAGTAGTAACATCCAAGAAGGAGAAGAAGATCTTCTTCTTCGTCATGTGCTATAATCAACAAGGTTTGCAATAGTAAAAGCATTTCAGTTCGAAAGCAGTGAGGAGTCTGAGTCAAGTGGTGACGAACGGTATTTTAAGAGAGCCAAGGAACAAGTCATCGCTAGCAACAACATCATCTAAGAAGAATAAGATGATGTCTTTTCATCTCATGATGTAATTGATGAGGTCCATATGAAGAAAAATGCTTTGGTTAGCAGTAGTAAAGAGTTTTAGTTAAGTTATGACAATTAGTATTTTAAGAGAAAGCCAAGGTACAGGTCATCATCTATAGCCATAGCATCCAAGAAGCAAAAGATGATGTCTTCTTAGTCTCGTGTTGTAATCGACATGGAGGTTCACAAGAGAAAAATGACGAGGAAAGCCAAGGTAGAAGTTGTTGCCAACAATGTAAGTGAGAGAGTGCAAGTCTCTCTTATACTTTTTTTTTGTGTGTGTGAAATTGACAAATTTGGAATTGGTTCATTGTTTAAGAGATAGTTGTCATAGATTAGAGTTTTTCAACAAACAAAACCTACTACTAACGAGACAAGGCTAGTCGTTTGGGCTACAACGACCAATAGGCAATTGAATCATCTTTTGTTTGCCTAGATTTCCCGTACAGATTGTGCATAAATGAATAATGATATGATGCTTGAATTAACAAGTTGAAGCCCTTGATTGAATTGAAAATTTTCCCATTCTATCCTTGCAAGGGCTTGACAAAAATGGGAATTTTTCCCATTTAGTCTGGACTTCGATCCATTAATTCAAGCAACATATCATTATCATGTACAATTTCTATTTTGTGTGGTTTTGTGGATCCATATTGGGAATTCTTAGGTCTCTCTTGTTTGTCCTCAATATAACCACCAATTTTGAACTAGCTCATGAAATGTTTTGCTTCATGAAACACATATTTACATGATGAAAGATTGGGTAATGATCGAGCTTTTTCATTTACTTGCCCACTAAATCTTATTAACTAGTTGGAAATTGACAAAATGTTACAACAAAACATTTTGCTTTCAACGAACCAATTCTTAATTTGTCAATTTCACAAAAAATGAAATGAAATGTGGAGATATACCCTCACTTCGCTGCTGGCAATGACTTGTACTCGGCGATTGCACATAATGATGAAGACAACATCTTCATCTACATCTTGGATGTTGTTGCTATGTGCGACAACATGTACCTCGATTTTCTCTTAAAATACCAATCGTCATCACTCGACTTAAGACTCTTTACTATCACTAACCAAAGTGTTTCTTCTTGAGGACCCTACTCAATTACAACATGAGATAAACAACACCTTATTCTTCATGGTTATTGTTGTTGCAGGCAACAACTTGTACTTCAGCTTTTTCTCTTAGAATATTGATCTTCATCACAAGACTCGCTTTATTGTTGCCAACCAAAGCATTTCTCATCTAGCAAACCTCCTCATTGATTACAACATGAGACAAAGAAGACAATATCTTTTTTTGCTTCTTGGATGTTGCTTCTATGAGTGATGACTTCTATTTCATCTTTCTGTTAAAATACCAATAGTCATCACTTGATTCCATCTCATTACTGTCACCAACTAAAGTGTTTTTCTTCTTGCAAACCTTCTCATCAAATACTATATGGGACGAAGAAAACAACATCTTATGTTTCTTGGATGTTGCTACTACAACTGAAGATTGTACTTTAGCTTTATGTTAAATACCAACATCATCACCTTACTTAGACTCTTCGTTGCTGCCAACCGATGCGTTTTTCCTCTTACAGGCCTCCTCATTGATTACGAAACAAAACAAAGAAGACAACATCTTTTTCTTATTCGATGTTGCTATTGCGAACAAGTCATCGTCTAAGAAATTGATGCAAGAGGACATTCTTCCCCTCATCTTTTCAATTTGGTGACGCCTTCTCATTCTTCTCCTTCTAGTCCTCCCTATCTAAACTATGATGGTGATTGCTACAATGATGGTGGTGGTTGTGGTCACTGTTATCTTGACTTGGTTTCCTGGATATGGGTGAAAGTTCCCTTCTATGTGCAAGGTGCTCCATCGGTGACCTCTTTGGTCGGTGATGGTGATGATGATGATCCATGCTTGATTGTTGTGAAAGGAGCTTCTACACAAAACAAGCAAATTTAAATTACATTTAAGTATGAACTCAATAAAGGAAGAAAAACATGTAATGTTTCACTAGTAACAAATTAAATTAATAAGAAAATAAGCTATAATTTAATAGGAAAAGAAATATAACTAATGACTACAAAACTTTTATTTATAGAATATCCTTTCTTAATGCCCTACAACTATTACTACTACTACTACTACTACTACTAAGTTTACTTCTTTTCATTTATCAGAAAAGAGAAAGGTTTACTTCATTTCATACATTTTGATTGGCCAACCAAGCTCTAACATGGTTTAGCCCTGCCCAAGTATAAAAGTAGCACATTAGTTGTCATTTTGAGCACACCATCATCAGTATATGGGCTACCCCAAAACTTTAAACAAATCAATATGAGCCCAAGATTGATAGGAATCAATAGGCATTCATTATTATCTGCATTATGTTAGTGCACAAGTCAAATCAAGAGCCAAAACCCACATTATGTTACCCTTGCTTTCTAAATTTAGAGAAAATCCTTGAAGGTAGAGAGTTTATCAATTTTGATGCATGTAATGAGCTCAATTTTCTCATACTAAGAATGTTGGGAATACCATAAAATAAACTAATGACTCAAGTGTAAATGATGAGTCAAATATAGAAGTTCAAAAGAACAAAATTTTAATATATATTTGAATATAGTCCAAAATAAAGCAGATAAAAACTAGTGAAATCCCTACAAATGCCAAATATAGAAACTAAACCTAAGCTATGATAGTGAATGTCTCAAATGTTTTCATGCATGCAAATGGGTTCCATTTCCTACTTTGGGCTCCATCCATTTCATTGTCAAAGGGCCAAGCTTTGGGGAAAAAAAATGGAAACATGAGATTATGCAATAATAATATGAAAAAAGACCAAAAAAATAAAAATAAAACAGAAAAGGGTCCAACTGTTTGTTTCTTTGGCAACAAATTCTTTTGGCAATTACATAGAGTATCAAATCAAAAGAGAGAGAAAGAGAGAGAGATAAATTAAATTTTTGATTCTTTAAACCAAATTGCAACACATTCCCCTTTTTCTTTATCCTACATAGAAGAAATTGTGACCATTCTCTTGCAAGTTTCACATTATCCTTTTCCTACCCAAAGTTTTGTTGATTTTAACCACTAAGTGAACCTTCTCCATAAAAAAGAACATGAAGTGAAAAAGGAAGTTTAGACAACAAATAACATACAGATTTTGATTTCAATGAAGAAACATTTCCACTGCTGTTGAATTTCACATCTTTGGAGACCTCCTTGCTACAAAAGAAATGTAAATCTTCAATCAATTATTGGTTCCACTTCTACATAAATTACAAAGAAAACAATACATCATAAGCAAAAATATAACTAGAGAAGTGTTATCCATGCTTCAATTGATTCATTTACTATTTAACTTTGTAGAGTTTTACAAACAAAAATTAACCCTTATAATCAAAATGAGCAAAAGGATCCAAATTGAAACAAGCATACAGATAGGACTTAACAAATTTAAGTAAGCATAGCAAATACTGGAATTATTTCTGAAAGGGATGGGGCTAGCAATGAAAAATAAAATGGTCTTAATATCTAATCAATGCATCCATAGCTTCAAGTGTCAACTAAACTAATAAAATGCCATTCAGATATTAAGACTGGCCTGAAAAGAGAACAAATAAAGAAGAAAAAATACCATCGTCAAGAAATTAACCAGAAAATTTAGATTGACAGATCTCCTTCCATTCCATGAGATTCCTCTAAGAGAAGGCATTAATACATTAGCCAAATGTAAGATTGCCTAAATAACTATTCTAAAGAAAAAGATTATAGTCTATCATTACCATAGCTCAGCCAAGTCAATATCTTACATACCATGCAATCTATGAAACTTTGTCTAGATCCACCAACTAATATTGTATTTATGGGAGTTCCATTCACACAGTATAAACATTTAAGACTCACTTATGAGGTAAAATTGTTGCTTCACTAGGACTCCCTTTGATGGCTTGTTTACTTAGACCTTAGCCTTGTAATAGGACTGAATAAGCACATCAGAGATTCACCAACAATGTAGTTAAAAAAATATCCCACCCGATTCTCATTATTGATTATTATTTTTGGGCTCAGGGAGTTGTTGAATGCTCCTTCCAGTGACTGTGTAACAAATGTTTTGATGAAAAACTCTGAAAAATTCTTGAATTAGCATTTCACTAGTCTCAAACAAAAAAAAAACAAGAACAGAGAGAAAAAAAGTTCTTAATCAAACCTAGCAAAGCCAGATAACGAAACATGGCGATGACATTCCTTTTTTTCCCTTTTCTAATAACTCAAGTAGATGACATGGCAATACAGAATAATATCTAATGGCACATCAACAACCTTTAAGTAAACTAGTATCACTTAAAAAGTTACCTTTCACCTCACCTCTCAATTTCACATTTCCTCCTCATATTAGCTTTTTGAGCCTCAAAATCCTCCTTGGTCATGATTGGTGGTCCAGCATTCAAGTGTCCCCCAAAGTCTGCAACATCCCTATAATTTAAATAAATATCTTAGTTAGCAACATATATGAATCCAACATAACTGAACATCTAATTGCAGATGCACAAAGGCCAACCAAACTTCGTATCCCAATGCATTCACCTAAGGAACACTTCCACATTAGAATTTAAATAAGATACAAATTCAATATCATACAGGCATAATATCAATCATTTACAGTGCCCTATACTTCCTTGACTATTCTTCTATCCCTTATTTTCCCACACATAATATCATATAGACAAATACCATATGCATCACGTGGCACATAATCCTGAATAAAATAGATCCCTCACTAACCTATAGCACAACAAATCCCCACCTAACCACTACCCTCCATCCATCTTTTTCACATATATACATGCCTATACATTCATTAATGTATTTCATATATAAAATGTCTATATTTCTCGGATGCAATTATCAACAGTGCCACATCCCCAAATATCAAATCCATAGTTACCTGGGTTCTCTCCTACACCCTTGAAACCGCAATGTGGATCATACATTCCTAATCATGGTTCATTTGCATCCTGGGATCACAAGGAATGTGATCTAGATTACAAAAATGGGGATCCCAAGTGGTGCACAAGTTTAGTTAAAAGAATTAAAAACTACGGGAAAAAAAACTTAAGAGTGAGAACAATTTTCAAAGAACATGAGTTAAAAAAAAAAAGCTTGCCCACCCCACTTTATTGTATACTATATTTCATTTTGAATTATATTCAAACCTAACTTTGTTTGCACATATGATTCTTCATTCCACAAGCTGTACAAGAACATAGAAAAAAATTCAAAACAAAATGGAACAAACACACTTTTATAACAGTAAAGCACCAATCCAACTAATTTTGACTTGAGTACAACTATAAAATGTACAACTTGAGAAACAAACCAATTAAGCCTACACTGTTAGTGTTGTGTGCCCTAATGCTAGATTTAGATGACGTCTAGCGGGCTTGTAACTGAACACATTTATTGTGTCTTTGTATATCTTAATAAAAGGCAAATTTTCTTCATTCATGAGCTCTCTTACATGAATGAGTTCCTAGATATTCTATTTGAAAATCTTATTATCAAGGTATTGAGACTGTGTGATAGGATTCTTTGATAACAGAATGTCTTAAACTATTCCTAATCCTTAGATTCTTCGAACGAGGACTCCGATTAGTTGAGTATGGACTAGCACAGAGGTTACTACATCGTTCAGTACAAATTACTGATGGGAGGGTGGTGTATCACACACTATATGACATGGAGATGTCACTAGTAGATTTGTGGGTGGTTGTTGGGGAGCAACTAGCAAAATGTGACGCTGATGACTGACCACATTGCATAGTGGATAATGGTTAGGTGGTCAAGTTCCTGAGGTGTCATCTAGTTACATTGATGAGGTCAAACACATAGTTACCAGTGTTCTAAAAGGCGCTAGGCGCTAGTCGGGTGGCAGACTAGCGCCTAGCGCCTAGGCGGCACCTAAAAAATTAATATTTTTTATTTTTTTCTTAATATTCTCCCTGCTGCAACAAGCAGCAAGCAACAACGCAAGCTTGCTGCTGCAGCTTCTTCAATGTTTTTTCTTAAATAACTAGAGGCGGAGGAAGATGGATACAAACTAGAGGAAGACAAGATTGGCGAGAGATGGCAGCCAACAGATGAGATTGGCGGCGACGAGAGAAAACGACCAACAGGTGAGGTCGGCGGCGACGAGAGAGCAGGACCAAGAGAAGAGATTGATGGCGGCGGCGAACGACCAAGAGGAGATTGAAGGCAGCGGCGAACGACCAAGAGGAGATCGAAGGCGAGAGAGAGAGAGGACCCGCGATGAACAACCAGAGAGAAAGGGAATGGGGAAATAAGGTCAACCCAGGGACGCACATGACCTAGGCGGCCCAGGCCGCGCGCGACCCAGGTGGCCACTGTGGCCCGAGAGTCAGGCCGGCGCCTAGGGGTGCCAACCAGCCCTAAATCGTCGCGGCCAGTGGCCGCCCAACGCCTAGGCGGCCGCCTAGGCCGAATTTTCGAACACTAATAGTTACTGAGCTTGTGAGTTTATCACTCCATGGCTCTCGCTCAGTCGGGATGTTAGGTGATGGAAGGATTATAACACACGATAATCGTCAGCCATAATAGGTTCACTTGAAGTGAGAGTTCACTGCCACTTATACTGTCTTGAGCCGCTGCTAGCCACTTCTCAGAAACCCTTAGATCGTCATTGGGATATGGAGAGATTTTGATGATGGGTCAAGGTGTTGGCTAATACTGAAATGAGTTTTGGTGCTATCTGATTACTAATAAGAAGTGAACTTAGAAAGTCACACACCCTATAGTGTCGCGTTCAATATCGACATCTCATACCCAAAGTGTCTCAAGGATTGGTTGGTCGAAAGTTGACTAGCAGGCCATAAGCGTCAACTCTTGAGGGCAACGAGAGTCGATTCTCGGTCCCAACTGCCAGCCAAATTAAAGCGCCACGTGTGCGCAATTAGGCAGGCGGTGAACGAATTTGGGGGTAGAAATAAATTGGAGAAGCAAAGAGTTTTACTGTTGCACTCTTCTGCATCTTCTTTTGTTTCTTTTGTAAATTCTGCTGCCACTATGAAATTAATACGCGTGAGAGTCACGCAGGAAAAAATTGAAACACGAGTATGGGTGATACGAGATACCTTTGTGTTTAGCACGGGAATAGGTGACCGAAATGGTACCGCACAATGTACTAGGTGTGGACGGACTAGACCCACCACAGGCTAAGGTGGACACGGTCTCAGTACAAAAATAGTTTATGTACTCAACCCTACATCAAACAACAGGTATGATTTATATTCATGTGAAGAATATGCGTGTTGCTTAAATACCCAAGCTGCGTATGGTTTGTGTATGATTAATTCCGCTGTGTATCTGATACATGTAAAAATTTTAATTTTACCCATACCGCCATACGGGATTTCCTTCACTCTCACACCCAAAATTAGCATACTAGCGTACCCCGTACCATGACTCGGAACATGCAAGTTCTTGGTAACTAAGTTTTTTATGTGATAATAAGACTCCATTAATTGCTTTAACTAAATTCCTCGCAATCCCAAGACGCAAAAGAACTATGATTCGAAATGTGTGATCTGAATTGCATATCCAAAGGATTGGAGGGAACTCAGTAACTATGACATAAACATCGGATGCACTCTTTCATGTGAAAGATCATGCCCTCGTTCTAGACAAATAAATTCTATACGGTGAATTTTCAATATTATAAAATTTTGTGAACAAAATGCCTGAATTAAAATCTTTTTAACTAATATCCTAGATTTAGTTTTGAAATGATAAAATTCATGGTATAGATCTCCAATAATAATGGGTAAAGGAAAATCAATTTCCAAGCAATATTAAAGAAATGAAAACTCCAACTTTATACACCATAAAATGTTTTGGCCATGACATTTTTCTTAGATAATAAATAAAGCTGATTTGTGAACCATTTAAAATTAAATATAAGAGGAGATGTCACTTTATATCATACAAAAATTTCGGGGAATCAAAATTGGATTAAATATAAGAGGAGATGCCATATACCCCACCAGAACAAATTGAGAGTGTTCAATCTGCCTGTGACCATTCAAACAGGATTCAGGTCTAACGGGCTTATTTCTCAAGTTTTTCTGGGACATGCAAGCCCCCTAGCTCTAAGTCTGCAAGATAGTACAGAAGATGAATCCAAATTTTCCTGTTTCTGTATGGACTTCTTTTTTATAAATAGTGTAATTGTTTTATCTTCTTCCAGTATAGGTACGAGGGTATGCAGGGTTTCGCATAAGCATCTCACAGACTCATACAAGAGAAAAACTGTGCTGATTCTTGGGTAAGTATTCAAAGATTCAGTATCATTCTTCACAAATTTTTGTTCAACTTTGTTGATGTACAACAAAAGGCAAAGGTGAACACAATAGGTAAGAATTTGGTGCAGCAAAATCTTGCATGAGGAATGGTTTACAAGAATTCAGTAATCAACCAAAGTAGATTATCATTCGCAGCTTTACCCAGAAGGTTGCCTGGTAACCATTCAATATTATAGTTAAAAAATCATATTAGATGAGAGAGGCAATCTCATGATTATCTTCCCTAGTTTCCACACACACACACATATATATGCATCCCTATTTTATTGCTTTCATTATATCTTGTGTGTGATTTGTTAGATTTAACTAATTTTTTAAAGCCATAAGAAGAAAAAGGCGAACAAGTCAACTAATCCATGCCATAAAAATGAAACTATGATATTCAATGTATATAAAGGAGGGGCAAAGCATAAATAATGACAGCACATGAAGCATACCTATCAGATGGAACTGGAGGCATCATATAACCTTGTTCTAAAAATGGATCCTGCGGATAGATGCCAAATGGAATGTCTAAAGGACCAAGACTGTAACCCATATAGGGTAGGGAACTACCATAAAGGGCTGCATATCCTTCCATGCCAGCTAGCGTACCACTACAATAGGGATCATAGGCAGCATGTCCCTGATTCATCATATAGTTAGCAGCATGGTCTTGAGAATTTTTCCACTCAAGCTCTGTAGCTGCAATCCATCCATGAGTGGAACAGGATGATGTCAGCATCATACAAGCAAACAACTCAGATTTGAGTGTGATAGATATTCAGTATCTAATTTACAAAAACAAAAAAGGGAAATATCTTGCCGATGACCCCAAATGTGTATCAAACAAATGACAAACATACCATTCACTGAGAAGTGCGCTTTCTTCTTTTTCTTTTTCTTCCCTGAGAAGTTAAAAATTATTAGAGATTGCTGGAGGTCTAGAATTCATATAATTGATCCCACCTAGTGAGATTAAGGTTTGTAATTGTTGTTGTAGAAGTAAAAATGGTGCTTGTACTTCAACATATTATAATTAGCGGGTTCCTCTCCAAAGTGTCAATAGTAATTAAACGTTGTTCCTCGTGCACATTCACCTCTTATGCCTGTAAGATTTATTCTTAATACGACATGTGATGGAATATAGAAACATGAAGCTTGAGGGTCACGATCACTTGATACATAATTGACAACTCATTAACTACCTGATGCAGAGAAGAAATCAATCACCTCGACGACAATATAGCAGATTATCCAAATGCCAAGAAGATATGTCGGAAGATAAGGAGCTTATTTTCCCTATTTTATCAAGTTTATCTGATGAGTTTATGTCTCATTATTTTTATCCTTAATTTGTTGGTTAATTTTTGGTTAGTCTTATTCGGTTGTTATGGTCAAAGAGGACTGAGTCTTGGTCCTTATCTTTTTGTTTGTTTTCAGATTAAGTGGGTAGATAGTGTGTCCTATTTTTCAGGGGAGTGGGTTGTTAACCCTCAAAACTGTACATATTGAGTCCTATTCTACCGGAAATAGATAAGATTTTTCTTGCCTATGTTTTAACAAGATAGATACAAACACGTGTATGACATGAATAATATAGTGAGGAGATTAACAGAAAAAGAAAATACTAGGCCACAAACCAAATGAAATAGATATAGTGGCAATAAAAAAATTTTATGAACAGAGAAAATAACTATATTGAGAACAGGGCTACTATTCTCTAGAATGACACTATAAACCAAATGAAATAGATACAGCAAAGTGTTGTAGCACCTTTGTTTTCTTTTATCCTTGTTTTTCTTTCTTTCTTTTTTTTTTTTTTTTTTTTTGGGGGGGGGGGGGGGGGGGGGTTGGTTTGGAAGTTACAACACTGCAGGAACATGGTAACAAAGGAAACATATACTTTTTATTAGTAAAATTTCCATATTTGATTGTTCTCTTTAAACATGCAATGTATTTCATCCGAGTTTAGGCAATGAAAAAGTTCATTAATAAGATGGACACGAGTATCCCTTAATTGTTCCAAGAATGGTTGATTTTTCAGGACTTAAAAAAATAATAAGGCATGTCTAAGCAGGTTAAGCAAGTACCACCGATCATTCAAAGAGTCAATCTAAGACACAAACATCACCTGCCTCACCACAAACTGGCTTCTGTTGGCCGCCTTCATCAGCTGGTAGAGCACTCCCCTGGAAAGCAGGTTCCTTCATGCTCACAAAATCACAAGTAGCTGATGGAATTTTCAGCTCCATCTCAGGCTGTGGAATCTTAGAGTCCATCTCTAACATAACAAAATCAACAAAATATTGATCAATTACAGTCCGTTATAACTTAAAACATTGAAAAATAAATAAAATACGAACCTCGGACTTGGGAAGCACTACCACCATTCGCATTGTTGTTATAGGACACCAATGTTCGATTAATTGTCTCTCTTAAAGTCAGGTTTGGAAAAATATCATCAGCAAGTATGTTTGTGGTCCCACAAACACACATTGACTTAGACGAGATGTGATATCTTATGCCTGAAAGTAAATAATAGCAATTAGATAAATCCGGAGAAATTGAATTTTAAACATGAGCCAAACAAATTCAATTTCTCCACGAGAGGAAACCATGGCATCACCACTCTAATAAACACAAGACAGAGAGTGGAGGTGAACAATTAGAATGTAGCTTCCTATGGATACTAGTGAGAATCATAAAAGCATTTATGCGAGCACCAAGAACGGAAAATACAAGAAGTACCCACCAGTAACATCTAAAATAGCGCAACTGCCCAGGTGGGAAAAGAAAAAGGCAGACTAAACAAGTTAAATATTATGAACATGCCAAATTTCTGAAAACTAGAATGTTATTTAAAAGATGTATATGCAGCATATAAAGACACTACAACTTAGAATCTTACACTTGTCACAGAAACTTCTAAAACAGCACTTTCCAGTCAGCACTGCATCTTTCATAATTTGTTTGCACAAAGGACAGTGAAATTCAGGCGGAAGATTGCCAACAGAACGAGTGGAAGGCAATCCTTTAATTTTTTTTTCAAAAGCAGCTCTGCAAGACATCTGATAGAGAATAAGCACTCATATAAAAGTAGTCTTGAAACAAAGCAAGAAAAAGAAAACCAAGGGAACCCTTCAAGAGAAGAAGAAAAAGAAAGCAAAACAAGAATCCTAGCAAAAGAAAACAATACAAGATTTCATGCTGAAGCAATAATCTTACTCATTTGGCTTCAAAACAGCAACAGCTCCACTTGACAACGCATATGAGCCATCTTGAGTTGTCATTAACATAGTTCTTGGTATACCAGTTGGAGGTTTAACACTTTTAATATCATAATTAGGATCCCCATTAGTAGGGCAGTGCTGAATAAAATGCCCTGAACAAAACAATTACACAAGTATATTTTACCTGTTTTGCCAGTATATCTGAAAACTAGAAATAACCATTTCTTTCTTGTTGTCCCTCCTGCTCTCTTATTATAAGTTCAAAAGAAATCATCTAATATGCATACCAGGCACCTTACACCTGTGGCACACATAGCCCTGTGGAGGAGTTTTCAGCTCAAAACCACCTCGACCTCCAGAAATAAAAAATTTAACTTTAGTCCCCAAAGCATAACAATTAATTAGCATTGTACATGATCCACCACAATCACAACACAAAAGAAACCAATCCAAACAAACATGCACAGTAGACAATGGAGATAATTGACTGAAGTACTAAGCAACATGATTCATGCAACCGATGAGCAGAATAAAGTATATTACAAAACCAGAATTGGTACAAGAGTATACCAAAACCACGTCCATGCATACCCCATCCAAAACCTCTACCAGTGACAAAATGGTCAGAAGTTTGCCTGCAAGCAAAAAGAACTAGACCAGATGAGAGTCTATCAAATAGAATTCCACATCAATAATCAGAAACCAATCATCAAACTGACAGACGGAGAAACAATAACAGGACAACATGCCACCTATGCCAATTCAGTGCTGGGGTATCAACTAAAGCTTTGATCTTGCTGTCCTTCTCAACTTTTCTAGGAGGGGAAGCATCCCGTATTAGCTTGCTAGACAAAGAAGGTTGAACCTCTGGAATTGCATATAAATCATTTCCAAATTCATCCCATTCTGTATCTTCAGGCTGCAAAGCCCCACAATTATTAAGTCATCATGCCAAGATCAATGTTTTTTTTTTTTTTTTTTCCTTTTTCTTGTAAAAATGACACAGAAGACTATTACTAATCCTTGGAACCTTAATAAAAGTCAGTTTTTCAACTGAACAAAACAAAGCAAACTAGACCTTACATGTCCTATACCAGATGAATCAGCTCTTGGGTAACTAGTCTTCACTGCCTGAGCACCATCAGACATTTTAGTTTCCATCCTAGGCCTACACAAGAACATACACCACAACGCAGTCAGCCAAGAACAACATTTTTGCTGCACTGATAAAGGGTTATTAAACAAACAAAAAGTCAGTACAACCTTGTTACAATACTAAATAGGTTTTGCAAGCACTAGAGTATCAGCATGCTCAGAAATAAAAAGATGTGGTGTGGTTGAGCTCTGAAGATGCAAGTTATATTTAGCCAAAGGAATGAAAACAACTAACTGGTCAAAATACTTAAAGATCAAGATTGTACTTGTCCTGTTCAATAATTGGTTCAGTAACTATGCGCATGCAAGGTTGTCCAGGAAGTCGACGAACTAAAACAGATGAATTCCTCGGAATCAAAGTTGCTTCATCAAGGTACTCTGAAATTGCACGCAGAGAAAAGTCTGTAACACTCGGCAAACAGCTATCCATATAACTAAGCACACAATTGGCTAAAACTAGACCACCCAAATGCATTTTCCATTAGTCTATAAAACCAAATCAGCTGAATTGTTCAAAACATACATCAATAAGACCTTACACTAAAGCACCAGCTTAACCTTCACATTCCAAATATTCAAATTTAACATCACACTTTCTGATTACAAGCAAACTCAAACGCTTTAAAAATAGAGCCAGATTACATTATTACATCATGAACAACAAATCGACATTGTTACAGTACAGAAGATTCACAGTTCTCTAGTCAGCTTATCATTCTAAATATGTTGGGCTATATATTGCCTTTTGAACACCCATAAGCTTGAACTGTGTTTTCATGAGCACGCCCCACTCCGAACAAACTACAGAGATCCAAAATCAAAGGGAAAGTCATGCATTACTCTGATACCCCCACCCAAGGTTTTGAGGAAATCAAAAAATAGAACAGAAACTGCATACAAAATTATATCAAGCTTTATGAAAATAAACTACTTCTATAGGATCAAACTAGCCTTCTTTAGTCCGGGCGTTGGCAATAGCGAGATCATGGTCGTTGCCCCTGCCAAAATGCCTAGATTCAAATATTTTTTCTTTCAAATCGGCAACTGATATGAAAGGACCATCAATTGGAATTGAGTCGTAATCTTTCGCGCTTTTAAACTTATAATACACCGACATATCTTCTCTAAGATGGCCTGTCTTCCCCCTGCTCTCAAAATATAGAGAAATCGGGAACAAACAAAAAAAGCCTTAAACTGCTAAAGGCCGTCGAACAGAAACAATGGCCGGAAGTTGAACATGGAGAACAGTATGTAAGAGTACAAAATGAAGTTCAATTTCTCCCTTCATTCAAGCACTTGGGGATATCAAGCACCGCGCGAAGCAGGACACCCTTCCTTCAGAAACCGGACGGAAAAGCCCCATCAACCGATGGACAATCAAAAATGAAAAAGCACCGCACCGTCTTGACGCTAAGCGTCCTGATTCAATCAGACAACCGACATTTGCCGATCCGCCGATTCCTCGAAGAAGGACACGAACTCGATCGCGATAGAGCGTAAGGATCTTCCACGCTTGAAGATTATGGTGATATCCAAATTCAATCCCAGGGATCAGATCGACCTTCGAGCAGCTTCAATCTTCAGACAGCAGAAATCGAAGAAGGAAACTTACCAGCGACAGGGTTAGAGCTTCGGAACACTGATGAGAGAGAACTTCGGTTTGGAGTTCAAAGGTGTCAAAACAGAACGTCCGTGCTGGTACGTTGCATCTTACGAAGAGCGCCCAACTCAACACGTGCACGGCATGCAAACGAAACGTGCAGCGCGGAGCCACGTCCATTAGGTGACGTGCAGGTCACGTGAATCGTATAACCTTGCCGTGCCCAATGTGAGGAGCGAGCAGCCCACCACGGCCCATAGGGCTTAACCCATACTAGCTATTCACCCGTGCATAAATTGAATTCAATAAAAAATATATAAATTTTTAATAAATATTAAAAACATAATAATTTAGTTTTATTAAATTGTAAATATTATAAAAAATAAAATTTATAATAAGATTAAATATTATAAATTTTGAAAAACTTATTTGAATACAACATTTGTGGTTGAGTTTGTTTGTTCTCATTTCTTACCACATATTAGTATATTTAATCTATTCCAACTTGTAACTCTTGATACAATTATATATAAATGAGCATGACTGAATACTAATTTTTTAAAATAAAGTCCTACATGCGATTGAAAAATATGGACGATTTTCTATGACTTAATTAATAATTTAATTTATTTATTTATATTTCTCAAAAATAATATTTATTTTTTATTAATTGAGAAATTAATTGATGAGAAAATATGAGATAAAATATTTATTTTTGATTAATTAATTACATTGAAAAATTCATTGGTTATTACTTATACACGTTTTTCAATTTTTAATATCAGATAATAGAGTAGTCTATACACGAAAATCGAACAGTTCATGATTTGAATATTGCATAACACGTTTTCAGAAGAATTCAATATCACGTTTTTAATTGGAAGAAATATTATTTCCTAAAAAAAGAAAACTAAAGGCAAATTTTTGGCAAAAAATTGTGTGCAATAATATTGAAAATATAGATTTTGATTTATATTATTGAAATTTAATTTATGCAATAATAAACAAATATTGAAAATGATGAAAATATTAAAAAAATATGGACGATTTTTTATGACTTAATTAATAGTTTAAGTTGTCTATTCATATTTCTCAGAAATAATATTTATTTTTGATTGATTGAGAGATTAATTGATGAGAAGAAATAATATAAAATATTTATTTTTGATTAATTAATTACATTGAAAAAGCCATTAATTATTGTTGATGCACGTTTTTCAATTTTTAATATCAAATAATAAAGTAATCTATACACGAAAATCGAATAGTTCATGATCTGAATATTGCATAACATGTTTTCAAAGGAATTTAATAACACGTTTTTAACTGGAAGGAATATTACTTATTGAAAAAAAAAAACTAAAGGCAACTTTTTGGCGGGAAATTGTATGTAATAGTATTAAAAATATGGATTTTGATTTATACTATTGAAATTTAATTTATGCAATAATAACAAAACATTGCAAATATTGAAAATATTAAAAAATATGAATGGTTTTTTATGACTTAATTAATAGTTTAAGTTGTTTATTCATATTTTTAAAAATAATATTTATTTTTAATTAATTGAGAGATTAGTTGATGAGAAGATATAACAGAAAATATTTATTTTTTATTAATTAATAACATTGTGTCGTAGTTTCCTGTAATCGGCCATACCACCACAAAGCCAAGAACAATACCAATCCAAGAAACATAAATGAACCACACAACACACACACGCAAGAACACAAGATATACGTGTTCGATCCAAACGAATCCTACTCACGGCAGAAGCTCCGCCTCTAGTCAATCCACTATATGAATATGAACAAGGGATTTACACAATACACGCACAAGAACCTCACGACCATTGCAAATTAGAAACCAAAACAAACAAGGCAAAATTATACAGAGTACAATGCTCAAAACCCGAGCATCCCAAGCACTCAAACCTCACAGATCTCTCCCTCAAACCACCCAAGCAATTATGCACTTACTGGGATTCAAGATCGGAAATACCTTGCGTCTTCTTCTTCGTTCTTGGATCATCGAGCACCTTCGAGCTCTTCATGAGCTTCTCCGTTCTGCCCTCTCTCTCTATGCACGTTCTTGTTGCCCGATTAAGGCTTCACTATTCGTGTGTGTGTGTGCAAGAGAAAAGCCACACATAATAATTTCCCCCAATCTTATCTATATATATGCAGGCCAAAGGACATGGCTGGGATTAATGGGTTTCACAATAAGCTTGGACTTGGACTCGTTGGTTGCAGACACCAATAGCCCAATCCAGCTTAATTATACATAACCCAAATAACTAATCCACATACAAATGAAATTAAGGCCAAATGAAATGCAAATAAAATGGAAATCAAATGCAAACATTTATTAATATATATTGAATCACAAATCCTAACACATTGGAAAACTCATATAAATTTAATGCAAATTTTAGAGACAACTTTTGGGCAGGAAACTATTTGCAAGAACTCTATTACTTTAATATATATTAAGATTCCAGTGCCAAGATAGCCCGCTAGTCTTAACGAGACAGCCTCTGTGTCCCTTTTTGTAATAAGATTGAAAAATAATAGAAAATTTTATAAATTCACTTCATGAACTAAAAATTACTATGCTAATGATTACTTAATTTTTTTTAACATCTCAACGAATTGAGGGAGTAGGAGTGACAATATGATGTACAAGAATAATGTACAAAATATTTAAAGGCACAATAAAAGTCTAACACAAGTTTTTAAATTTATAAAAAATGACAAGTTATTGTTCTCTCTCAAAATTTTAATGAAAAATTACAATTTCAATAAGTAATAGTTAACTTATAAAATTTGATAAGTTTACAAAATTCAATTATTATACACATTGTCATGTGTTGATACAACTGTCTAGTTTAGCACTCATGAGTGAACGTTTTCTCTATTATGAGAATTTTCTAAATTTTTAGAAGTGCTCATGTTTTGTTTGGCTATTTTGTACATCTAACCAATATTAAAAACACGTGCATATCTCTATTGCACTTGCTACTTAGCACATACATAATTACACCTTTTATGTGTTTACAAAACCCAAAAAAAAAATAGACTTGATTGTACTATTTAATCAAAGAGGCTCTTACTCACAAATGCCCATTAACTCAAATTCATATCTATTAGGATTTAGCTCATATGTTACATGTACTGAAAATGCTAACATAAACAACCAACTACTAATAATGAGCTTTCAAATTCGATCCAATTAGTTTGGTAATGGTGTTTGTTATTAATTTTGCTCAATCCTAAGGCAGTCTTTGTTGGTCCGGAGCCCAACCTTGTCTAGGATTAGCTTGACATGTAAGAAAAAAGTGGGGCTCAATCCCCCACATATCTATCATTTTATGCTCAAACCAGTTACTAAACCCAAGATTGAATAATGCAATCAATATGCAATAAATGAGATACCTAGCTCTGAAAAGTTACGCTCTTATAAAGACACATTAAGGGACCAATAAAGGGTTATGATTGTGCCACTTGGCCAATCGAAGGTCGATGTGGTGTACAATTAGGATTCCAACCTTGTGGATGTCCCAGTATATCCCATGTGAAGTTAGATTTTGAGCCCATAGGTCACCTTAGGTGCAAAAGCGAATTGAGCCCTAGGCCTAGTTAAGTCCAAACCCAACCCATCTAATCTTCATGGGTTGGATGGGCCTCTAACTCTAGGCTTCTATCTTAGATCCCATCTCAATGAGAGGCATTTCATTTTTTTCCCTAGAGCTGGGATGCCCCCATCATCACTTGCCCTTTACTCCTTAGGCTAAGTCTCAAAAGTTAGGCTAGAGAATAAAGTATGATGGCTTTTTTAACTTCTGATCAACATATCCTTTAGCATTTAATGTGTTACTCGACTATTAGTTGTACTCATCTAACTGGTGGGTAGAGAAATTTTTCTATCTCTTCACTCCTAGGTGTGAATGAATGAGGGGTTGGCGCATCACTAGGGTGAAGGAACATGCATCGTTTGGCAACTTGACCCAATCCTTTCCCTACTTCGCATTTGGACTTCTCTATTTTTGTTTTTGACTTCAAAGTCCTGGGTCATCTTTCTCTGCTTGGTTTTATTTCTCTTCCAACATTCACTAGGTATGTCTTCTTCTTCTGAGCAAGTAGACATAAAAACTGTGAGCTCAAGCAACAAGGCTAGCTTAAGCTCTAGCTAAGGCTTTTCTTCCAACTCTAGCTCCTCGAACTTCGATGGGAGATCCAACATTAGAATCCACCAGGGAAAGGGGGGAAATGGGGAGTTATAGTGTCTTTCTAGGTAGGTTCTAACATATTTGACTCAAATTCAGATGCTCCCCTTATTAAGGAGGTTACTTACCTCTATAAGGAAGCAATCGAGGCTCTCATGGGTATGTCTAGGTTATCGAAGGATGAATATTGCTATACTCATCCTAAGTTTTGTTGAGCCCATGAAGCTCTCAGGGCACCTTGGTAATTTATGTAGATGCATTGGAGATTAGTCTCCATATTCCTTAGCTGTCGAGGTCTTCTATATTTTAGAAATGAACCCCTCCTAGTTCGTTCCAAATGGGTGGAGGATTTTTTTTCTCCATTTTCATTTGTTATGTAGTTAAATAGATTTCCCCCATGACTTGACTTTTCCTATCCTTGTTATGAGCTGCAACTTGAGGGCAAAGGCGATGTTCTTTCACAACCATTGCTTGTTGATGCTTCATAGTTGACATTTAGCCACTATCAAGGTCTTTTTCCCTACCTTCTAGATGAATGGGAAGGTTTGTGCCCCATCGATCAAGTTGATTGAGGAAAAGAGAACAACCTTCAAGGAGTTGGTGTGCCTGAAACATGTTAGTGCTTAAAATTTGTGAGCGACTACTCTTTGAGGTTAACTGGTATTTCCCTCATATTTGCTTGAAGTCGAGGCCTTACTTAGGTCATCTTCTTCCCCTTTTTATATTCTTTTTTTTTTGAATTATATATTAATATTTGACTAACACACCTCCATCTTTTTGTGATGGAAGAGCGTATCATATATTAATCAAGGTTGTTCGATGATGTGTAGTCAAGGAGGAGTCTAAGAGGGCCAAGCGAAAGAGGCACTAGAAAAAACAGACCAAGACAACACCTTTTGAGCAAAAAGGTCTCTTCAAGCCCCCTTTCTCACCCAACCCTTTGGACACTTGAGTATAAGTCCCTTTCTCGACCTCTAATTCGAGGAAGAAAGGGAAAGAGGTTTTTCCTACTTGTGGAATAAGTAGGAATCATCCTCAAGGTGACATCCTTATGCCTAAATGGTTAGTTGAAGAGAAAGATAGATTTAAGAGTAGGGTTGTGGCAAGACAATTGGTTCTCGACTCCAATACTCCAATGAATGGAACCAACATTGTGTAATTGACTTCTGACAACATCATTAATTTAGGCTTTAAGAGTATCGGTTGAGTGAGCTTTAGTCTTTTAAAGATTTGTTATCGACTTGTCATGATTTTTTTTTCTAATTATTCTATTAGTGTGCAGTTATCCTTTTGTTGCTCAGAACTTTCTAAGTATCTAGCAAACGTCTCCTCCAAGCTAATCAAGCTCAATGAGACTTTGATGAGCAAATATAGCCAAATGGATGAGGTTGCGAAGAAGATAAAGGCTTCATTGCTTGATATAGACAACATTTGAAGGGTGAAGCAGAAGACCAACGTGGATAATGTTCATCTTTTGACTAAGTTGGATGCAACTTAGTAGGGAGAGTAGTGATGGAGAAGCTAGGCCGAGTAGTTGATGAGGGAAAGCTTGTCCTTTTGTAAAGTAGTTGGAGAAGAACCCAACTAGCAATCCAGAGGTTGTTGATGTACTTTGCCCAAACTCATGAAGAGCTGGGAGATGGGCTTTAAACAATGCAAGGCATAAGTGTCCCAGGCTACCCCTTTCTTCAACTGGAATTAGTGTCGATCCATTAAAGAGATCACTGCTTAACTTTGCGGGGTTGAGCTGCTACCCCAAACCCTTTCCCAAGTAAAAATCACTCTGCACTAGAGGAACCTTTGACAGGTAAGGTGATGGGTACTAGATTGATCCAACCCCCAAGGATAAGGGTAACCCCTTAGCAAAGGCCACTGCAAAAGGCCATCTAAATAGCTTAATTTTCTTTTATACTATTCATTTTCCATTGTTTTTTTTCCTTTTTCTACACTCAGTCTCGACCCACTTGTTTTGTGAATAATAAATACTTTTTTTTGTATACATCAATGTTGCTTGTTTCCTTTTTTTTAAGTATCAAATGCTCAACAAATATCATGCCCCTTATACTGTGCTTTTTTCCTCTTTTTTTTTTTTTCTTCTAGTGTTACGCCTTTAATAGGGTTGATACTTGCCTCGAGCTTAATGGGTTGAGGAGCTCAAGTAGGGTGGTCTCATTTTCGTCTTTAACATCCTAAGCACAAAGGCTTGCAACTTAGGTTGCAAATGGGGTGGTCCCCTTCTTGTTTTTGAAGTCTCGAGTATGAGAGTTTAAGACTTAGGTTGAGAGTAGGGCGATCCACTTCTCATCTTTAACGTCCCAAGCATGAGGGCTTAGGGACTTACATTACAAGCAAGGCGATCCCTTTCTTGCCTTTAGTGCTTCGTAAGAATTGTTGACTCCATTACACAACCTCTTATTGGATTGATTTTGATACTTAACAAAACTTGATATAAGTGTTTAAATAAAATCTCAAGGGTTACCTAACAAAACATGGTTTATGACAATTAGAAAGTAATAGAACATGTTTCGAGACATGTGTGAATGATTTGAGATGAAATCCTAAGTGTTCGAACATGTATCAATCGAGTAATATATATTAAACTTGATCTTAACTCCTTACTCGAGTATCAAATATTATTACTCAAGTAATCTCACTGAATCATAAGGATTAAAAACTAGAATGGAGTGTTAGTGCTCAACAAAACAAATCTAAAGGTTCTGAAATAAACTCTCAAGGATTGACTTTTTTTATTTTCGTAGCTTAATAAGAATTTGAGTAATACTCAAAAGAAAATGATTATGTAATCGAGTATCAAGACTCTAGGAAATACTACTTGAGTATTTTCCCAAGTTAAAATATATCACTCGAGTAACTTAGACGAAGTCTAAGACACATCTTGGAAAGACAAAGTTTTACTCAAGTATTGAAGTGTATTACTTTAGTATTTTACTAATAAATCAAGAACGTTAAAAACTTAATTGATAATCAAACTATGAATCATATGTTAATCGGGTATTGTCTATGAAAATCTAACTTTGCCTTCATTTGAGGACATTACTCGAGTATCAAAGTTTATTAGTTGAGTACTTGCATTAAGAAATTAAAGTTATAAAGCATCAAGAAAAAAGTTGGTTGAATAATATTTTACATTACTAGAGTAACATGCAGTATTAATTGAGTAATTCTTTACATTACTCGAGTAACATACAATATTAGTTGAGTAATATGTAATATTAGTTGAGCAATTCTGAACATTACTCGAGTAATCTGTAAAGAAACTAAGAGTTTATGAGTTTTAGTCGAGTAATGATTTACATTACTTGAATAACTTGTAGAGAAACAGAGAGCCTTATAGAATTAGATGAGTAACAAGTATTTATTACTCGAGTGACTTGTAGAGAAACAGTTTCAAAAAATTAGTTAAGTAATAATTATTTATTACTCGAGTTACCTAAAAAGAATTTAAAATGTGTTCAAGATATTACTCGAATAACACTCATACATTACTTGAGTAATATGGCCTGCGAAACTTAAAATTTGAAATTTATAATTATGGTCGCATTTAATACAATATGAAACATGTAATTCTCCTAGTTTGAATCTCTATTACATTTCTTTTAATATACATTTGATTTCTTGGACATTACAAGCTCTAATATGTTTTACCTATAAGTAGAATGTTTTATCTAATCATCTACATGAAAAAGAGTTGTTATAGAGATTACAAACTCTAATATGTTTTATCTGTAAGTAGAATGTTTTATCTAATCATTTACATGAAAAAAAGTTATTATTGTTGAACAGAGTTCTAAAGTGCTAAAAAGGTTTCCTTATATATATATCCACATTAGAGCACAAAAATGACAATGAGAAGAAGAACAAGAGAGCAAGAACAGAGTTAAAAAAGAACAAGAGCCTAACTGATCCTTATTCTTCTCATTTTTCTCATCCACGGAGAGAGTTCTTTAATTTTATTCATTTTTGTCTCCTATTTGTGTTGAGCCTATTTTTTACGGAACCCTAGTGCTAAGAGTTTTTTCTCTCTATTTGTATTTCACTCCCTATCTTGTAAGATTATCGCTTTAGTCTTGAAAAGGTATTACATGTGAGTTATTGCTTCAGCCCATTAAAAAGCACTGTAAAAGTTATTACTTGGCCCTATCAAAAAGAATAAATAAGGTTAGACTGCGTTCTCTTTGCTGTTTTCATCTCATTTTAAGTTTTTAATTTTTCAAAACACTGAAAACGTGTTTACTTTGCTATTTTCAAAAACAAGAAATTTTTTTGTAAAGGAAACCCCAAAAAGGGTTTTCTTAGCCAAAATAGGCTGAAAACATCAAAACACGAAAAACACTCACCCCTCCCAATCTCGCACACAGATTTCTCATTTCTTTCCCTCGTATCTTCTATCATTTCTCTTATCTTCCCTTCCTTCTCAAGGCTTGGTCGTTGACTGAGCCCGCTACCATTGCGAGCCGCCGTCGATCGCCCCCCGCCGTTTGCCCGACCACTGATTTTGTCCCTTTTCTCCAATCTTATATTCATTCTCTTGTTGAGTTTTGAGTATATTGGTCGATGTGGATAAGGATGTCGAGTGGTTGGATTTGATCGCTAGAAACCACCGACCCTCGTGGCTGGTGGCGATTGCCAGTGCATTTATGTGGGTGTGCGTTTAGCTGAAAATTTAAGCTTCGATCTATGGAGGAGATTTTGCCATTGAATGTTGCTAATTTTTTGGTATATTAGTCGATGGAGATTAGAGTGTTGGATGGTTGCCTTTGATCATTGGAAACCACCAGCCACGATAGCCGGTGACGACTGACAATGCGTTTTTCAATTTTAATCGAAAATTAAAAATCAAATCTATGAAAATCTTGCCTTTAAATTTAACTCATTTTTGTGAATATGAGTTTCTAATGGTAGACTTTGATCGTGTGAATCTCCAATCGGTGGTGGTCGTCGGCAATGGAAAAGATGCATGGCACCAGAGAGAAAAAAAGAAGAAAAATAAAAATAAAAATAAAAAGGAAAAAAATTATTCTTAAATTTTGAAAATAAAATTATATATTTATTTAAAATTTTAAAAATATAGTGTATCTATAGTATAATTAAAAATGTAAGATAACATATAGTATATTATTAAATGTATTACACATATTATGTATAATAATATTTAATATAAATTATCGCTCAAATATCAATAATTCATTAATCAAATTTATTATTTTATTTTAATAATAGAATTTCTTTAAAAATAGTTAATTTTATTATTTAATAATCAAATTTATTAAATAAAATATTATGAAATATTTTTTTTTCAAAATTCCAAAATAAACGTGTTTTCTAATTTTCTATTTCAAAAAACAGTTTTTCAGAATAATAAAAAAAAACATGTTTTCGAAAATCTCAAAACAGATATTCAAAATACAAAACTAAAAATTAAAATACAAAAGAGAAAACAACCTTAGTGTTTGAGCTTGTGTAAAAAACACAAGATCACTGAAAAATGATTATATAGAGGATAATACTTGTCTTTTCAAAAAACACTTCGACCGTAGATTTGAGAATCCTTTATGAGGAGTTAGGGTAATAGACGTAGACAAGTTGATGAACCACTATAAATATTGTGTCTACTGATTAGTGGTTAATTTTATAAAAAATTTGTTATAATTATACCATTCTTTTGATCTTAAAAATGGTTTAAATTAGATATTAATATATATTTTATGGTTATATGCAAGTTTAAATTGAAAGATGAATGAAATGAAGTTCTAAAGTAAATAATAATAATATATAAAATTATATATAATACATATATATCATTATATGCATGTATGTAATATATATATAATATAATCTAATATATATATATGTGCCATGTGTAATACATATATATAATATATAATTTATTAATAACATTAAATTATTTTTATTTTTTTTAGGCATGAAGAATTCAAATCCATGAAGAAATCAAACCTATGAAGAAATCAAACCCATGAAAAATTAAAGTCCATGAAGAATTCAAGCCCATGAAGAATTAAGGCCCAATTTGAGCAACCCATGGAAGATATTATTTGGAGAAAGCCCAAGGATTATTTTTAATCCTAATGAAGATTAAAAAATCAATTTATAGAAATCTATTTTTATTTTTTATGTGAGAGCTTTATTAGGTGTGTTTTTTAGCTAAAATCCATTTAACTATTAGGTGGATATTATAGCTAAAATCTATTTAACTTTATGAGTACTTTATTAGGTATGTATTTTAGCTAAAATCCATTTAATATTAGGTGTGTATTATAGCTAAAATCCATTTAACTTTAAGTGTGTGAGTACCCATTAGATATAATTATGTCTAATTGAATAATTGAAATTGTGTGGTTTGTATTGCATCTTGTGGCCTATAAATAGCTCACTTGATTGCATTTGTAAGTGTGATTATTATTCTTAAATAAAAGTTTAGTTGTTTCCTTATAATTCTCTCTTTGAGAATTGTTCTTGTTCTTTCTCATTTTCTTTAGTACTTTCTCTTATAATCTTACTTTTTTTCTTTCTTCTTTTAAATTATTATGTCATTTATTATTACTTTATTATTCATCGCCTAAATGGCCGGTTAATTTGTGCCTTTAAATTTCTGCAATTTTAATTCTTGTCATTTAATTATCCACCGCCTAAATGGCCGGTTAGTTTATGCCTTTAAATTTCTGCAATTTTAATTCTTGTCATTTAATTATCCACGGCCTAAATGGCCGGTTAGTTTATGCCTTTAAATTTCTTGTCATTTAAATTCTGTTATTTAAATTACGTCATTTAAATTTCTGTCAATTAACTTTCAAATAAAAATGAGTAGTTAAATCTAATCTTGGGTTAAGGCAAGGACAGTGTCCAATGCCAATGATTCCCAAAGAAAGCTGCGCTTTAAATAAATAACATTAATTTAAATTTCAGTATGAGTGTGTATTAATTATTAAAAACTCACTAGGTTTGGATTGGAGGGTAAGCCTAACTTAGAGCTTTCATGCCATATATGAGAATTATTAGAACTGGAAACGCTATCATACCTAAACCCAGATGATTAATTTAGTTATTTTGTGTATTAATTGCAATTGGATTTATGGTGGTTGCTTAAATTAGAATCTCGCATATCATGTATGGGGATTGCTTAACCTAGAACTATCATCATCTCTAATTGCATTTAATAACAAACCCTCATATCTGAAATTAAATTAATGTTGCTAATTTTTTATGCTAAAATTTGGGAATCAACGGGTTGGTACTGAAATTGTCTTAACTCAAGCACTATCCAAATTCATATTTTTACGTTTAATGTTTATTTCAATTTCTGCCTTACTTTATTTTCTAGTATCTGTTGTCTAAAAAAAACTCATAAAAAAACCTTATTACCAATTTGTCCAAATGCGTGTGCGTGTGTGTGACATTCTTTTTCTTTTGCCATAAATAAATCTCTCAGTGGACGACCTGGATTCATCTAGAAAATATAAATTTAAGTTTGGACTACAACTGCACTCGTACACTGACGAGTATAAACCTCTCACCTAAATAAAAAAAAATATATAAAATTTTTATTGTGTTTTGTTTTGTGTTTTAATTGCAGGGTAGGAGTGCGGTCATCTACCTTGTTTGTTGTTTTCATTTTTATTTATCTTTACTACATACTTTAATCTCGTAATAATTTTTGAAACTCATTTCACCACTTTCTCAATTTTAAATTCTTGATTGTTTATACTCGAGATTTTCACTTTTGTAGTTTACTCATTACATACATAAGCTACACTACTATTAGAAAGAAAAACAAATCTTTTCAAAAACTCAATTCACCTCTTTATTGGGTTGCCTTATTGCTGGGGCCAACAAGAATGATGTAAATCCAATGAACATCTTTTATTGATTAAGGGCTTCTCAAGTGGAATGGTCTTCTTCTCAATTATTGATATAACTTTTTAAGATTATGTTTATTCAAAGTCCTCAATATAGGCTCGCCTTAGAGATCTTCCAATCAATATGCACTTGGGCTTAATACCTCAATGACTTAGTAAGGCCCTTCCCTATTTAGGACCAGCTTACTAAAGTCTCGAGAATAGTTAACACTGGATCGACACAAAATTAAATACCCAAGAAGGAAATACCTAGAGTTCACCCTTCAACTATAATATTTAGTTATCTTCTGATTATATGTTTTTTGGCTGACCTAAGTGTATTTTCGATGCTTTTCTAGTATATCTAAACCAGCTTGAAATGCCTCATCATTTGCTCTAGCCCTGAAATCTTGCACCCTAAAACTTGGGAACCCAATCTCCAATAGAATGACTACCTCATATCCATAACACATGGCAAATGGTGTATCTTTAGTGGAAGTTTAAGCCATTGTCTTATAGGACCAAAAGATCCTCAATAGTTCCTCTACCAACTTCCATCAGGCCTTTTTAACCAAGCCTTGAGCCTTTATATCAAGATATGATTAGCTAACTCGACTTGGCCATTAGCTCGAGGATGCACTACTAAGGTGAAGTGATGTTGCATCTTTAAATCCTCACACCAAGTTTAGGTTGTTCAGTCTTTAAATTGGGTTTCATTGTCCGATATGAAGACTCAATGAATCCCAACTCTACAGATTATGTGTTTCCAAAGGAACAATTGAATCTTCTAAGCCAAAATGAGGGCGAGAGGCTTAACTTCTACCTAATTTATAAAATGGTCGATGACAACAATGATATATTTGTTTTACCCTATTGCCAAAAGGAATGACCCAAAGATATCTACTCCTTATTGTGTGAATGGGTAAGGTACAACCAAGTAAGAAATGGTCGTGGTTGGCACATGAGTTAAGTCATTGTTTTTTTAGCATCTTTTAAAAGTTCGGCCAAGTTGCTCAGCATCAACCCTCATTGTCGACTAGAAATATTCTTATCGAATGGCTTTTTAGTACAATGCTCGAGCTCTAATATGGCAATCACAAATCCCCTCATAAATGTCCCTCAAGTCATAGTTGACTTCGATTAGGCCTAAGCATTTTAAGAGTGGATGAGTGAATGATTTTTTATAGAGCTCAGTCCCGATCATGACAAATTTTGTTACTTGCATTTTCAAGCTTCAAGCCTTCTTCTCATCATTCGAGAGATCCCCTTTGACCAAATATGCCATTATCAAATCCATCTAACTAGGTTGCTTTTAACGCATAAGTGCTCGAACGCTTCCTCGATGCTCCTCTACAACATGGACTTGATAAGCATTGCCTAGGAGTTACTCAATCCTTGAAAGTTCATCTGCCAATGCATTCTGAGGTTAGGAAACATGCTTGATCTTAATAGCTTTGAACTTCATAATCAATTCTTTAATAATGCCAAATATTGAGTCATTCCCTTTTCTTGGGCTTTGAATTCTCTTGTTACTTGTTAAACAATCAAATTAGAATTAGAATGTATTATAAGCATCTCGCTCCCAATTGCTTGACTAATTTAAAATCAATTGTGAGGGCCCCATATTCCACCTCATTATTGGAAGTTTTGAACTCGAAGTATAATATGTATGGCCAAGTTTATCCCTCTAGACTTTTCAAGATAAGCCTTACCCCATTACCCCCCCAGGTTGAGCATTCATCGATCCTTAAGAACCACCAATATTTGGTTGATGACTCTTAGGATTCGCTCTATGTTGTCTTAGTACTGAAGTTGCCTAAGATATGCTCTTTAATAGCTTACTTAGGTCTATATTCAATGTCATAACTGGTTAATTCCATGGACCACTTTAGCACTCTACCCAAGAGATCGAGTTTTCCCGAGATCTGCTTTAAGGGATGGCTAGTCAAGATAATCATGGTGTGGGGTTGAAAATAAGGTCTTAACTCTTGAGTTGATATTACTAGCGCATAGGCTAGTTTTCAAGTTAACCTCAACCCATGTGAGTCTCTTGCTTGTGTAATATACTAGTTTTTATTTGTATTCAAATTTAGACAAATCTCTCTAACCAATAGTCTATTTTAGTAGAGTCCGATCAGGTCAATCTTCTCATAGGAGAACTTCTATCAATTCATCCATGAACCTGCAATCTTTGGCTTTTTAGAACTTTCCAATAAGTAGCCGGTAGCTCCTGTGGGTGTCATTGTTGGTCCCAAGTTGGGATGATCAAGCACGATGATCTCAGGGTTGGTTGAGGAAAGATTTTACTCGCCCCCTAAGCCTCCCTCACCATTTATAGGTGCTAGTGACGCCATGTAATACCCAGACAGTCCATAGAAGTTAGTATATATCGAGGATAAGTAAGGAAAGAAACAATACCAGCAGGATACTTTTTTGACTGAATGCAGGCAAAGAACTCCAGGGTTAAGCGTGCTTGAATTGGGGAAGCTCAAGAATGGGTGACCCCCTGAGAAGTTCGTGTAGGCCCATCAAGGTAAATTGTTCTGATCCTTCATATTGCTCGATGCAGGATGTTACATGTGGTATCAGAGCCGACCCCCGAGCCTCTGAGCGCGGTGGTGAGGCAAACCTCAGCGAGGACGCTGAGTCCCTAAGGGGGGTGCGTGTAAGCACCTTAGGCGAATCTCACATCGGCCATGCAAATAGAGGAGATCTGGGACCAGTTGTAAGGTCGCATGACGAGAATGTCATGTGCTCAAGGGGGGGAGAATATAATACCCCAAGAGCCCATAGAAGTTAGTATGTATCGAGAATAAGTAAGGAATGAAACAACACTAGTTGGATACCTTTTGGGCTGAATACAGGCAAAGAACACCGGGGTTAAGCGTGCTTGAGCTGGGGAAACGCAAGAATAGGTGACCCCCTGGGAAGTTCATGTAGACCCATCAGGGTAAGTTGTTCCGATCCTTCCTATCGCTCGATGGGGGATGTTACACGCCAAGTAATATTCCCAAACTATTCTTCAATCTATACAAACCTCTCTTATCTCATTGGATGTGGGAAATTTCATTACCCTCTTATACAGATATAAAAGTGACTCAAAAAGTCATCAGTCCACATCTATCAAGGATCATGTTATAAGTAAAGGGGGCGTCGACTACAATGAAATCAAAGTCTGTTGTTATCTTTCTTGACCCCAAGCATAATATCACATAGATCTTTATGGTCCCATTAACTTACCCGATCCTCTCATTAAAGGTGATCAAAAGGACTTTACCAAGATTGACTTGCTCCATTCTATACCCCATATTAAGGAATACCCTTCTATACAAGATCTCTATGGAGCTTCTTGGGTCTACTAGGATTCTCTTAAGGTCCATCCTCCCACCATTGTTGATATCACCAACGAGACATTAAAATTGGACTGAAAGGAAAGGTACTTATCTAAGAATGTTATTGTCCCACTTGACCTCACTCTTTTCCAGGATTCACAAGGCTTGTGATGGCTATTGCTCGACGTTTTTGCTTTGTTTTCCCTGAGGATTGGGTTATACAACCAAAGCGTAAAACACTAATGGGGAATTTTCGTCTTATCTTCTACTTTCCTTGCTCGACGTTTCCACTTGTGAGCCAATGCTCTTATCTTGATTGTCCTCTTTGGGTATTCCTTATATATCCTCGATAACCATAAGGATCTTAGTTCTTAGGGAATTAAAGGAGTATACCTGATCAAGCTCCTTTGAGAGTTGGCTTAACCAATTAGTCTAGTACTCTTCCCTTGCAAGGATCCAAGAGGTTCTCTTGCTTTGGCATTTTTCTCTCCTCCTCCTCCTTCTCAACCTACTTAACTTTCCTTGTGCGATGCCTTCCTCATCACTAATGAAAAGCAAGTAAAGAAATTCTTAATTAAGGAGTCGGGCAAGTAACAAATATGACCATTACAATATGTTAGTTAAAGTCTTTACTCCCAAAGGCTTCTTCATTAAACCTAGCTACATAATCCCATAACAATTTCCTATTCCCCTGTTGGATGTTGAATAAGGCCATTGTGGTCTTCCACTTGTCTCAACAAAACAAAATGCGCAAGCAAGCTCACCTTAAGCTCTTCAAAAGAATGGATGGACCTATTAGGAAAGCTCGTGTTCCAATATCAAGCATTTTCTTCTAGGGTTGCCAGGAAGGCTTAACACCACATACCATTTGAGGCAGATTGGACTAACATATGTGAGGTAAAGAGCTATATATGGTTCAAGAGGTCGATAATCCCATTGTAAAGCTTGATGGTCAAGATGCTAAATCTTTTGGGTAGGACTTTTTTTGATTATAGTCTAGTTGAGGGATTGTGTTGAGCCCCTTCCCTACGTCTTTTTCTTCTCTTCAATTTGCATTATTTTCTTTATTAGATGTTTGATATGCCTCTCCTGCGGGGTCTCTTTTTCCTAGGCTTGGGAGAAAATCCAACCTTTGTTTTTCGAGCGTTGGTGGTTGCACCAGTCTTCTTGAGAGTTATAGATTCTCTCATTCTGTTGCTTGTGATGTTCCTTATTTCAAGAATTCTATTGATATTCCTTTTGAGAATGACATCTCTTCCCAACAGTGGTGGTATAATTCTCCCAAGTGATGGTCATTGAGTTGGAAATGTTCGTTTTCGTGATTAGGACCCCTTCTCTTATGTTGCCCGAGAAAGGTTATTAGTAACTCAGTGAGGTATTATGCTTGGTTCTCGAGATGAGTGACCTTGGGAGAGGTTAATTGTGTCCCTAATTGTCAAGTGGTGATTAGTCCAAGATGATTGGGATTCGAGCCTTCATATGGCTCAAATTTTGTTGGGTCATATTCGGCATCAGTGGGTACTCAACGAAGAGGCATGTTGGGCGAGAGTGAGCTAGACAATGGCTTGATTGATAACTGTGTTGGCATAAAAGGTGAGCAGATGTGAATAAAGACTAATAAAGTCAACCCCATACTGGATGCTAAAATGATAAGGTTTCAAAGTCAATCACCGCTCAATTCATTCAATAGCAATGCTTGCGATTGATTTTGCTTACCCCTAAAGGCATTCCTTATTGTCCTCAAGCTTGACCTTGTCTAAGACTAGCTGGACCTACAAGAAAAAAGGTGAGGCTCAATTCTCGAATTTGTGCTCTTGACACCTAAGTTGGTCCCTGGACCCAAAACTAAATAATGCAACAATAATGATATAATCGTTAAGTAATAAATGAGACATCTAGCTCTTAAAAAACTACACTGGATACATTAAGGGAGCTGTAGAGAACCATGATTGTGCCACTCAACTAAACGAAAGTCAACTTGCTGTATGATCAAAATTCGAGCCTAGTGGATGTCTCAAATTATGCCATGGGGAAAGTTAAGACTTTAAGCTTGCAGGCCACCGACGGAAACTAGACTAGACCTTATGGCTCGTTTAAGTTCAAACACAACCCCTCGATCTTCATGGTTTGGATGCGCCTCTAAATTAACTCTTAAAACTTTGGTCTTAGACCTCATCACAACGAGGAGCATTCTTGTATTTTCTCCTAGAGGTAGAATGACTCGTTGGCTAATAGTTCACCATTTGCAAACGCCTAAGAAGAAACACGAAAAATTAATAATATTACAAGTATTTGTGAGAAAGATAATTATATGACAGAAGCTAAAGGATTCTAATTTTTCTCATCTAACAATTCCAACCAACTTGAGTTTCATTTCTCATTCTCCGCCGTAAAATAAAATACAAATTTGATTCGGAGACCTTTATAAAAAAAAATAAAAAGTTCGCAATTATTTTAAATTCGAATCCCTAAAATCTAGGCAGATAGAGAAAAAAGATCCAAAACAAATAAAATTTCTGAGACAGGGAAACTCTCCCCCTACCCCCCGCCAAAATGGCTGACGCGATCGAAGAAAAGGCACGCTTCCATAGCTAAAATGGCTGCATCCACAACCCCTCCTCTCTTGCACCCTCCTCCATACATATTGTCAAAATAATACCAGCTCACTAAAACGTAATAACCATAAATTTAAAACAAAAGAAATAGTGTTCAATAAAGATGCCCATAATTACAAAAATCACTACTACGTCTATTTAAAAACATTTTTTATACATTTTTTTTTTTCTAAAAACCGCATTTCCCAGCATTTCTTTCTTAAAAAAACTGAATATTACTACATTCTAATAGGGGTACTGCCAAACGAATTGCAGCCAGTATGGATGAAAGATGCCAAAAATAAGCGAGTGCCCCTATTGGATAAGAGTACAGATTCAAAAGTCCATGTCACATGGCACCCATCAAAACCTGTTAAAGCAGAACGATATTAAAACACATTACCAGAGACTACAAGTGTAAGCGCTGGAACATAAATTTACACAACTGGTCGTTGTAAAAACACCAGAACTAAAACTAGCTTTGTATCTCATCAATTAACCAATTAGGCTTTGTTTCTATCATGGTATGAATTATTTACCCACAAACAGGAAAGTTTTCCTCCAAATTAACCAATATCCACCGCCAAAATGTAACACAGCGAATTTAACAATACGAGTAATTGGAATGTTCTGTTCAAGCTATCAATCTGCTATTCAGATCCCCCAAATAGCTAATTCATACATTAAACTAGTAAAGGCCATTAACATTAATTGTCCATCCTCTTTAACAAGACGACCTCAAAATAATGAGAAATAAGCCAATTGCTGCTACATAATCTACAAACCAACGAATAAACATTTCAGTCAACTTAAAATCAAATTATTCTTCATCAAGCAAGACAATGAAATGGAGAAGCAAAAGCTCAAGGTAAAACAAAGTTGTACAAGACAAGTTTGATCGAGCAGCAATGAGAACAATAAGGTGAAATCCAAGCAAGCATTCCAGATGCATAATGACAAGGCAAGACTAAAACCAGGCCAGAATCATTTGTGCACTCCTCAATCCGCCCAATAAAGGGAAAGGCAGTAAAAATTGTGTGATGGGCAAACTATTCCTTAAAAGATACCACTGAAGAAAAATCCACCAAGCAAGCACACTACCCCTTAGTAATGAAAACCTTGGTAACCAGTAGGATCACGGCAACAAACAAAGTGAGCAGAGTTCATAACTTAGATTAAAAAAAAAAAAAACCCATTCCCACATGTCAAACTTTACTTGCGATCATGGAAACAAACCTTGTGATACAGCTTTCTGCCAGGTCAAATGTGTTGAAAATTTATCAGGCCACAAGTTGCACTTATGGTGCTTGAAATTGAAATAAGTCACACATATGCACCAACTGTTATGAGTGCATGCATTATATTAGATGTGTTCAACCCAGAACCTCATATACCCATGTGGCATTCCATTTCCAACCGCAGTGGGAGGTGAAATTATTTCCCATTAAATCATGTGAAGCTCTCGTCTTGGGATCCCACTTCTTCAAAGAGTGGAGGGGCCTACACTAGCCTGTCTTACCTAAACTTTGGTATCTCCAATGGAGGCCACAAGGCACACAACTATACTAGTAGAATGACAGTCCCACTCCAATGCCACAATATCACGGGCTTACATCCCAAAAGCAATTGCTGTTAATTGGTAAAGAGCCTTATATACCCATGATCTAATCCATTTCAATCAGCTGGGTTAAGAAAGCACAACATATTGCCAATGAAATCTGGAAAACAGATTGGCACCTTCAAGAAAACAAAGTGTTTTACGAATGGTTACCGATATTGATTATGCATCTTTTTTTTTTTGGCTGAGCTTTTGATAGCAATAACTAATAAGCAAAAATCATGCATTCAAAGGTCCAAAATCTTTTGCCCACAATATTATTAGTATAAAAGAGGGAAAAGAAATCATGAAGTTCTCTACCAAACTGACTTGAAAAGTTCAGGAAGAAACAAAACCCAAAACAGGGAAAAAAAAAAAAAAAGGCAAAGAAAAAAAAAATCATAACCAAGGGACCTACGTACACTCCCATGCAAACTTCACATGTTTCCACAAGCATGCCAGAACATAACCATCTTTAGTGAAGATTTTCTAGAGCAAATTAACCAACTTAATTAAAACAAACAAATTTACAGTGAGTAACACAAGTCATAATGCAATAGCAATCGTTGAAAGAACATTATCACAAGCACCAGCAATAACTACATTTTTAAAAATCTAAACAATGAAGGAAACTACTGCAACGAGTGCTATGGAAAAAAGAACCATGGAGGAAGCAAAGTTAACAATTGAAAATTGAACTATAAATTTACATTGTATCCATATTTTGCGCTTTTATGGCTTGTATCTTACTACACAGTTCATTTCACATTATCATCTCCTCTTGCTTTACTGCCATTGCTGCAAAGGTTTGCAAGCCAGCAGCCCTATGAATTGGTATAACAATATTATAGAGGCAAGTTCCCAAGAGAAATCAAGTAAAACTTCGACCACATCCTAATTTGCCTATCTCCCATGCTTCAGGCTGAGAAAGCATTTGTCTCAGTTTTAACGTTTGGTTGTTATTTCTCCCCCCCCAAAAAAGGAGAATCTAACTGATATTAGTTAAACATAGGATTCCTACCTGTTGGCTAAACCACATCTAACCTGGTGTAATATTGTACACATAGTTGTCAAAGGCACAAGCCGCAGAGAGTGCTTGGGGCCTAGGCATGAGGAGAAAGGAAAAGTGCAAGGTTCATGCACATGAGGCGCATATATGTTAAAAATATGTAGAATACTTGTATGGTATTATTTTCAATTTAAAACAAAAAAGAGAAACATAGAATCATAAAATCATGATTTACAAGTAACAACCACTATAATAATAACTAAATATTTTAAAAATAAATAAAAAATTAATTCATAATAGCAAAAATACATTGAAAAAATTTATTTAAACAATAAAAGAAAAGTGGAACCTCCAAGTACCCTCGTTTAATGATCTGCCTCTTTATGTACATGAAGGCTCTCCCCCACCCAATTCCACAACACCCGCATTGTTTGCAGCACCCTTGCCTACTCCATCTTGGAATGCTCAACACTTCACTGTTTCCAATCCATTCTGCCTTGTCCTATGCAACCCCCAGAGATACATGCTCACATGCTTGTCCTCGCCCAATCCTGAGACACTCAATTTACACCACAGTGCCACCACCAAGCAGGCTCTGATACCATTTTTCAAAGGGCCAACAGATTCCCCCCATACAGTGCCCTAACCCCTGAATGGTAAAATGCATGGGCCAGCCTAACTCCTTGGGTGAAAAACATAATCATTAAGAATAAGGCATCCCAGGTGCAGGAATTCAGCATATCAGCACCCACAACCAATATATATCAGCAAACCAACAGGAATATGGAGAACAGCCTCAAAGCACAACTGGCCTTTGGGTAAAAGGGATCCGTGGTTCATGACAAGCAGTTCATGAAAAGCTGCTGCTCCTGCAGTCTCCCCCTCTAGGTCAAGGGCATCATGTAGCATTTCCCCTGGCCCTTGTGCAGCCCCCATGATTTCTGAGCAACCCTTCAGAAGTACCTAAAGCAGAACAAATAGGTCCTAAAGCAGGCCCACCTAGTGACTGCACCAGCATAATAGGTTCAAACATTCAAATGCAGCAGCAGGCCACCCAGGCTGCCCCCTGCAGCTCCCTTAGGCTGGGTGCAACTAGGCTGCTTAGGAGGTGGTTGCCTTTTGCAAGGGATATCTAATCCAACAAAGTGAAAGGTGGAGAGTCCCATGAAGTAATGACTATAGGGACCTAAAACCAGTAGTAGACAACCATAAATGCTTAGGAAGCTGCACCCAGCCTAAATCTGATACAGCAGCCATACCAATCAGTTTACTGGTCTAAATCTGATACAGCAGCCAGCCCAACTCAGTTCATTTATTTATTCATGCTCCTTACACAGCAGCCAGCCCAACTCAGTTCATTTATTTATTCATGCTCCTTACAGTAAATACATCTCTAGTACATGCTCACTGCAGAGGCCGCTACCATGACAGCAAAAACACACATTTCTATAATCACCCAAAAGTGAGCTCCCTTCTTGCAACCCCTCTTGTCCATCCACAAGGTCCCTTAAATCTTTATCCTTACAAGTCCTCTGGCCACCATGCATTCACATGGATGAGCTAAGAGCTTATTAAGGAAGGCCCTCATGCGCGCACAAATATAAATCAGAACATGCCTCACATGCATAGTTGTGCAGAAGCCCACTAAACAGGGCTGCAGCCCAAGGCCCCTGGCCTCTCATGCCTTATGCAAAGCCAAAGCCAAACATATTGTGGGCATCATTGTTAATAAAACAAATCAAATGCATACCTTCAAAGGTTGACTACAAGACACAAAGCACCCAATTTCATTGAGAGAAAACAGTCCACAGCCAACAGCAAGGGAAACACATCGAGCTGTGAGAAAAGGGAAAAAATTAAAAGGACAAATGGGACCTTTTGCCTTCACCACCAAGCACCAGATCAAGCCACAGTATGATCCGCTGATGTATATGTATTGTTAAATAAACCAAACATGACAGATGAAGTGTGTGGATGTGTGCAAGAGGTCTTCTTGCCACCAAAAGCTCTTCCTTATCTGCTTCAGACCCTCTTCTTTCTTCAGGCAAAGACCTGTCCTCCCCCATCCTCTCAGAACTAGCCAAACCTCTTTTTTTATGCTCTAAGTTTGATGTAGTGGACAACAGCAATATTTGTAATACTTGTTTGCCCAACTGTTTCTATGTGCTTTCTTCCCAATGCTCAAGACCCTCTCCTCCCATGCAGCACCTAGTAAGGAGAAGGAAACCTCAAGAAAGCAGAAATACAGCTTCAAGCAAATGAAGAAAATAGGAAGTGTAGATACACCAGTTGGGCCTTTGATCCTATCAAGGCAGTTGCTTCAGCTACTTGTGGACGTGCAACAAGCTGGCAGCCTACTGACAGTCTTGAGCAACTTGCTAGCTGGCTAGCCCCCTTTAAACTCATTCTAACCTCAATTTATCCATACAGTTGTACCCCAAAAATGAGACTTAATCCCAATAACACTCCTTAAACACCACCCTAGATCTAGATCCTTGGCTCAACTACTAAATGTAGACACATTGCCCTCAAAAATACCAACAATCACTGCAGCCTGTAGCAGCTATTATGCTACTCTTGTGCAGCCCCAGTGCTCCCTCTAACTGGCTTGCAGCCTCACTACAAACTCCCCCTACATGCTACCAGGCCTGCAACACATGAGCAGCCAGATGTCCAGAGCTGCAGCCCCTCCTATAGCCTGCTACAAGACACCAGACTCAAGCACCCTTTCCTATCCTTGCTGCTGTCTGCTTCTAATGAGTACCATGGAATATCAAATTTCAATGTTTGACATTAGGATATTTAGTTAGTTAGATTTATTGAAAATAACATTGAGATTTCATCCTCTTTGTTCTTTCTTTCCCTTTCCAATTCTTATTCTTCTCTTCTTCTTCTTCCCCATCTCTCTCTTCTCTCTCTACAGTCGGAAACTCTCTTTTCCATCCTGCATCAACAGCCCCCCTTGTCAGTGCTTCCAGCCCATGTGGTGCCTGTCATTGTTGCAGCCTAGCTCTTGCAGCTCCTAGACCCAAATGGTAGCCACCATTGTGCAATCAGTCTATTCCTTGCCTGAAACCTGAGCTCAAAGGGCAGTCATCAGGTTGCCTTTTCTTGCTCAAACTCTTAGGTTCAAGTGGCAGCCATTCTAAGCCCACATTACAACCCTTGCACTAGATGCCCTATTCCTGCATGCCCCTAAAGGCATAAATCCATAGGCCTGAGCATAGGAAGTAGTGCACAACACAAGGCAATTATCTTATGGCATTTGGGGCAAGTGCACCTTGAGATCTAGGGGTTACGTATAGGACTCCTACTCATTGACCCAACCACATCTACCAATGTGACATCGTAATTTGTACATGTAGCTTGGGCACACACTTAGATGTCTCTCCCACGTCTGGTCATGTCCCGTCTGAAAGCATATGATCAGTTGTTAAAAAATATGTATGATCACAATCCAGAAATAGCACATAGCAAAAAAAGGGCTTGCACAAAGCATTAGTAACAATTGGTGATTCTTACTACAAATTTTCTGTTGAAATTAGGCAAATAACCTCCTTTTCAAACTTTGTTAAGAAATTCTTCTAATGTCAAAGACCAACACAAAAGGCAAGAGTGTCCATTAATATGTATGAACTCCAACAAATTGCAGTAGACCTCCTTCAACAAATTGCAGTAGACCTCCTTTATAAAATGTCCCTACATCACCAAAGGCAAGAGTGTCCACTAATAAATAGTGGTCTAGTCTAAACAATGGTAAAAGTTTCTTTTAAAGACAAACCCCAAGCTGCTTATAAACTTCATCAACCAACTTCTAAGGCTTGCTTGAGGTTGGATGCTTGAAATAAGCACAGTGCACCAGCCTCAGGAAAAAACCAAAAAAAAAAAAAAAAAGGTGATGCTTTGATCTGTACCAGAATGCAGTTGTTCTTGCAAAAAAAGATTCCTACATGACGATGAAAGATTATGAGTCATACGAAATGTAAAGACTTATCAATTAGTCAAATATCAACAGTAACTCATGAAACAGAACTCTAGAAGATCTTTAATGAGGCTTACTTATCAAAGCTAGATTGCTCAAAGTAAAATGACTAGTCCTAAAATTCAAATAGAAATTTCTCCTACCAAAGGCAACATATATTATAGAATATATCTATATGGATGCAATATAGATATGCATTTGAGATAGTTTGACTGAGATGATGATAGATATTAGATATTTATTAACAATAAATAAATGAAAGGAAGAAACACATGCAGATGCAAAAAACTTATCAATTAGTCAAATTTATAACAGAAACTAATGATATGGAAATCTCAGAGATAGCCAATGAGGCTTACCTATCAAAGCGGTCATGCTCAAAGTAAAACTACAAGTCCCAAAGTTAAACAAAAACTTCTCACATCAAACAACAGATGTTACAGAATTTCAATATGTCTAAATGGAAGCACTACAGATATAAGTGTCGTCCAGCTAGAGCTAGATATTTATAAGAATAAATAAACAAATAAATAATGGAACAAAAGGTATATGGAAACATAAACCAAGGACTCAACTACATAAAAGTTACAATGCATAGGTCCTATTCCACCATTCCGTCCCCTCAAGTGACAGAATCTCAATCAATGTGTAATGTACCATATCTTTCTTTGTCATCATAATTTAAGTTGAGTTTGGCCTCCCTGTTTCCTGTTCCTAGCATTACCTTAAAAATGGTTGGCAAACACATTTCCTAATTATGGCACTTGTTTGTATTTCTTAAACATGCCAAACCACCTAAATCTATTCACCTCATTACCAGAAGAAGAATATTGTTTTGATAGTTGTAAAATTAGCACTCAACCTCTCAAAAAGTAGAGAAATAATGGAAATAGTCAAATCACTAAGCAGCAAAACAACTTACGAGATAGGCATTACTCAATACATCAGATAATGCAGGTGTATTGAATTTCAACCACAATATTAATTAACAAGACATTAAAACAGATAGGAAAATCAACTCGTCGGTCATGCTGGCTAGAATGTGCCAAAACCCATATTGAGCACTAAAGAAAGCACCAGAAAGAAGAAGAGAGATAAAAAGAGTCCAATTTGTGTGATAGCTCAAAACTAATAAAAGCCAAATTGTTACACAGGACGTGCCAGTGGTAACCAACAGGTCCAATAACCTGTTGATAGAGATAAGAAATGAGTATCAGACTGACAGAAAATAAGGAGAAACAAGATATTTCCAAACAATACCATCTCAGATATTACCTGTATACGGTACAAGCCCATCAACTACCCATGGATACCATCCACTACCACCATGACGTAAGGCTTCAGACAGGAGATCAGAACCGACCAAGTCATGGAGGTCTCAAAAAGTTGAGCACAGTTACCATTCACAATAAGAGAAATTTAAGGAAATGAAGTCAAATAAAATAACACAATAAAATAGTATAAATTGAAGCATTACAGCAAAAACTGTCAGCAAACACCTAAAAATCAAAAATAAAACAAAAACAGAATGTGAAATTTATTAGCGTCAAGATGCTTTCCAGTTGAACCATGATTGGCACCATAGAAAGTTCACACACCCTGCAGTTAGGAGCGGTGCCACTACAAGTTTAAGAATATTCTATAATAGGGTCTTCACTGCAGGAACAGATAATCTGGATATTGGTAAAAAGTCTCTGCAATTGTGATAACAGCACAGCAAGATAAAAGATGTGAGTCTGAAACTTCCAACAAGTCGAAGTCATAGGAAGATGTAAGAAAACAGGTTGAGAAGAGCTCCAGGAAAACCTCATGCCTGCCAAAGGGTATGATCATTGTTAACAAATCAGATAAAACACATATACAGCTATTACAACGGTGGGGGAAGGGCAGGAACTATTTATGGTAGACATGCAAAAGTCCAGGCAGCCTTTGGCAGTTTTCATGCATTTGAATAATGTTAAGCTTACCCAAAATCTATTACTAGGAGTTTAGATTATGTTAAACCTTCTTTTTCTGGTTAGTGGGGTGATACAGTAAATTTTGAATATTAGGATGAAAAAATGGGGTCAAACCATTAGAATTCATGGAGCACCGTCCTCCCCCTTGAAGTAAATGGGTGGAGAGGGGCTGGCAGCAGGAATTGGAAATAATGGTGGAGCCAATACATGACAAAGCCATTTCCATAAGAATTACTTGACACTGCCAAAAAGGAGGTTGCCTGGAATTCAAATTTTCAATTAAGGTAATTATTTCTCAATTCGGTCAAATGACAAAGCAAAACCTAAGCAGTGGTATTCAGATAGAAAGGACTAAAAGACCAGCTTGTCCCTAAAAACAGAATATAAAAAAATTAAATAAGCATAGAGATATTGAACTATACAGTTCATCAAGATTAACATTATAATATATTTCCCAAAACCGATTCCTTGCCATTTGACCTGCCATCCTCAGAAAAAATGCATTTCTTTGTTTGCAGGTTTAAAATGATTGGAGAGCAAGAATTCATGTAGCCAACCCCAAGGCTTCTTGTTGTTGCGTTGTGTTGTTTACAGGTTTGTTTGATCCAACCAGGAAATTTAACTGAACAGTTGAAATTCATATAAAGTGCTGCAATGAGCGTGCTGCACCAAATTTTAAGTGACACAGTAAGTTCTTATAAAATACTTTTTGTTTTTTTTTTTTTGGTGGGGGCAAATTCCTATAAAATCCATCAGCAACCAACAAAATGGATACAGTTCCAAAGCACAATCCTAGAGCAGATGGAAATTGAATTAGAACTGGTCCAAATGATTTTTCTTCAAGATTTACAGGTTGCAAAGATGACATAAAAATGAATTAAAATTGGCTCAATAAAATAAGCAAAAAATATTGAAGCCTTACTTTCTCACATGAGAACATCATTGGGACTGCAACAGTATTATTTCATGTCAGCCATGAACTTCTCATACTCGGGATCTGCACCAGCAGTTGCTTGCTGGCTTTGCTCTGCAGATGAAATTGATGGTGGAGCAGGTGGATCAGAAGCCCATGGCCCACTTGCAAAGTTCTGTTGGTCCACCGGTGCATGAGAGATAGGTTGAGGAAGAGGAGGAGGTACAGCATAATAAGAAGGGTAACCTAATGAAGACGGATTGTACGTAGGTTGGGAGTTTGGTGGCATTCCCATCAGTGCATTTCCATAGATATTATTAGCTCCAGACTGTGCAGAGGCTGCAGATACATTATTCTGAGATTGCACTCCGGGGGCTACATGCGTTTCGCTTGAAGGAATACTTTGAGAAGGAGTACTGGAGGTAGCAACTTGTGGTGGTGGAGGATACGGTACATTATAAGGAAGCATGGGTTGACCTTGGACAGGGTTGTACATATATGATCCAGCAGGAGGAGGGTAGGGCGCATAAGGAGTAGGAGGAGGAGGTGGAGCAGGTGCTCCCCAAGGTGCTGGGGCACCCATGTAGCTGCCAGGAGGTATACTCCCAAGAGAGCCACCTGACATATTTTGTTGAGATGGGTATCCAGCAATGGCCTGATTTGGGGCAGGAAACGTGTGCATTGGAGGAGGAGGAGGTCCAGGCATAACAGCAGGTTGGGGCGGCTTACCAGCAACTCGTACAGCAATTACTCTCCCATCTAGACGATGACCATTCATGCTTGCAATGGCTTGATTTGCCTGAGCAATGTCAGAATACTTTACAAAACCATAACCTTTACTTAATCCAGTCACCCGGTCCTTAATAACCTTTGCCATTACTATGTCACCGAATGGTGAAAATAACCTGATCAGAGCATCATCATCAAGAGTAGGGGGCAAGTATCCAATATACAAGTTTGTATCATCTATTTCTTTTACCATCTTAGTCACATTGCTCCCCAGCCCAGGATGTGATGTGTTTCCTGTGCCTACAGCACCGCCGCCACTGGCCCAAGGTGGATTGCTCCCTGAACTGTTGGAACCCAAAATAGACAATGCTGGACTTTGTTTGGTGAGGGATTCTGGAATTGTTCCACCCAATTCAGCCAAGAAGTTCTGATACTCATCGTCCATTTTCTTCCCTGTGGTGCCTTTCACAGGACAATCAATAGTTGGGTGCCCACCATCACCACAAATCTTGCATAATACATCACTCTTAAAAGTCGATAATCGAGAAGGACATGCATACTGCCTATGTCCAGGCTCACCACACAGCCTACAAAACTCATCATCCCTTATTGTTCCATTCAAAGCAGCAAGTTCTCGGAGCTGCTGTCTCTTATGCTCATTCAATCCTTCATCCACAGGTTGCAAAAGCTTCTCTACCATTCCAACGGCAGCATCAAGTGACTCCTGTGTCTCAGCCTCAACTAAAACATGCAAATCTTCATTCTCAGCAGGATCAAACTTTAAATCACGCTTTTGCCCCAACCTACCTTCCTTAATCGATCCTTTACCCCGAATCACAATTTTGGCCCCCGTCTCCTTCTCCATCCTCTTCTGTGTATTCCCTCTCGGACCAATTATCAGTCCAATAAAGTTATAACCCGGGTATTCTTTCATGGGAATATATAGCTTCTTATGAAGCTTTGGGGGCCTATAATCTGCAGGAGGTTTGAATGCTGGGTTTCGTTTTATAATTTGTGAAATAATCTCTTGCCTCTCTCTGTTAAGCCTCTCACGAGCACGATACTCTCTGGTATTGATTCGAACTCCCATGTTGTCATATATAGGTTCGGGAGAAGGCGACCTAGCGCCTTCCGGGCGATCATCCAATGGCAAACCCGATTGCAACATCCGACTAATCTCAAGAAGCCTAGCATTTAAAGCTTGAATTTCAGGGTCAATGTCCATACCTCCAACGAAGTCCTTCATGAAATCCGGCAGCTGAAACGCTGGTTTGGGCTCATCGTCCGCCCACCTAGACTTCCTTCTCTTGGACTCCCCATTCTGGGCCTCGCCATCCGCTGAGGGAGGGTCCCACCGGCTCCTCCGCCGCCTCCGGCTCGTCGCATCCTCCTCGCCGGCCGAACCTTCCCTGTCCGTACCACTCCCGGTGAAGTTAGCGTTACCACCAGCAACGACACCACTTTCAGCCAACAAGGGCCTCTGAACCTCTTGCTTCTGGTTCGGGCCATCGTTGTTGGGGCACTCCGAATCGGGCTCGGCGGGGGGAATCGGGTACGGGTCGTCGGAGGCGTCTAGGTTTTCAGAAGGCGAGTAGTTTAGTGGAGCTAGGGTTTCAGGAGGATTTAGATCGGAGGAAGGAGGAGGCGGAGGAGGAGGCGGAAGAGGAGGAGGAATTGGTGGTTGAGGCGGGAAAGCAGAAGCAGCAGCTAGGGTTTCAGACGGGGAGAAGTAGAGAGGCTCGTGAGGATGCTCGGAAGCAAAGGTTTCGGAGGCCAAACTAGGGTTTTGATGCAGAGAATCCATGGGATTTTAGCGCCCGAATCCACCTACAACTTTTTTAGGAGCACAGAGGGGGAGAGATTTGGCATTTGGGCCAGGGCGAGCGGAATCGACGCGGTTATATATGCCTCCAGTTTCAGTCAGATACAAATTACAATCCATACGATACAGATACACATCCTCTCTATTTTATCTTAATTACACAAGGACTCCAAGGCTTTTCGTATTTTAATTTAAACCCCTTCCCTGAGGTGGTTTGGTTGTTTGAGAGAACTTGGACAATTTCTTTTTTGCGTCTGGCGTTCGGGCACTACTTTCCGTCGTTATTTTTGTTTAATAAAATAAAAAGTTAAAACATATTATTGTTTTGAGGATTACTTTAGTGAAATAAACTTTTATAAAAATCATTTTCAAGGTAAAATAATTTAGAATTCAATTAAATTATTGAAAAAATATTTTTAGTATTGTTGCATATATACTTAGTAACTAAAAATATTACTAAAAAAAGTATTTTTGTAGTAGATGTCAAACACATTCAATTCTATTGTTGTTAAAATATATATATAAAATTAAACTCAAAAACAAAATGGAAAGGAAATCTACAAACTGAACAACAAGGCATAAAAAAACTGACAACTCTTTTATCACACAATCCTTTACTAATTAACACTTTATTTTATTTTTTTATGAATGGGAGTCAAAAGAACAAAGATATTTCCCACCAACAAACACCAGAGGGATAATATATCTGCAGCAAGAGAAGAGAAAACAACAGAAGCAATCACAAAAGGCCAACAATGATAATGATACTCTCCTGCAGCAAAAAGAACTCACCAGTTACTTACAAAATTCACATTTTTATCATTCTTTTAGCATTCCCCTTTTCTTTTCTTGTCTTTTCTTTTTTTTTTTTTTCTCGATTTCATTAACATATATTCGCACTGTTCAAACTTCTGCAACTGCTTTTCTCAATGCACTCAAGCCAATTAACACAAGCAACACAGATACAACCTTCTTTGAAGCTAGTAACCTGAGATTCACCCTCAAGCCATGCCTTTTCATGAACCCAACTGCTGCACCACATGTTGTGATTACCCAACCAACAACGGACCATATCAGCAATTTAACAGTCTCTGAAGGTCCACACACAGTTTTAACGCCGCCTGAGACCTCGATATAGGACCAAGAAGGATCAGTCCGACTGTTCTCACCCTGGTTTAGCCCCAAACTTCTGTTCAACCAGCCTGACAAATTGACAAGCAGCTTCGCAAGCCAAGCAATCTCATCGCTGGAGATGGGCCGCTTCATCCAGTCACCCTTGTACTTTACATCAGCTGACATGGCGTTGGCAACTCGTCTAGGCTTGAAAATTTCATTGCGCGATTCTTGACATTGTCTTCCTTCGGCTGGGGTCGACGCTGGCTTGATGACAGGTTCCCCAAACAAGTAGCATAACTGCTTTTTAAGTGAATCTAAACACTGAAGCCTGCGCCCAAGATTATCATCAGAAATTGCCTGCAACTCAGATTCCGCGCGCAAGACAAAGAGCTGCAAGAAACAATAATGAGCCAGCTAAGCAACTATTGTTATCACTTATATAAGTTCTTTGCAAACTCTTCTAAACATAAAAAGATTAAAACACACACAAGGAAAGCAGAAAGATTACCTGAAGTAGCTGCTGCCCACCGCCTTCGCCATCACTAAAAAGTCGTAAATCTTTATTCCAGTTCTCATGCAAGAACGATCCATCAGCATCACTCTCACATAAACCATCCTCCCAATCCTAACACATGCAGAAACACATGAGCAACAACTGGCATTGACACTCATATCATTTTTATATGAGCAGCAAGCTGTTAATGGACATTGATAGTAAATTTAAGAATCAAAAGGGCTATAAACATAAGCTGGCAACAGTTTCAAAGCAGTATAAGGCAGAGAAATTGATGGTTCCAGTATCTGGGGAATACATGGAGATTAACTCTATCTCTTGCCTTGAAAATGGCAGTATTTATCTTTTGCAGTGGAAGATTCAGTTGAAGGTGAAAAATGATAAATTAATTGCAGGTGTTCCTTTTCATACCAGATTAAAGTTGGCTGAAAACTATTAGAAAAAATTGGCTTAAGAGAAGCAATCAAAACTAAAAAATATATAAAATATATATATAACATTTTTTATAATCATTTGGTACTAGTATAGTTCAGAAGAGAAGATAATAACAATACCCTCAAAATAAGATGAATGTAATAACTTACGAGAAGTTATGAGACTAAGTAAAAAAAAAAGACACGAGAAAAGATATGTTACAAGAATGTGATATATATCGATCTCTTGCACTGCAATAGCAAAAAGCAGAAAAAAGACCCAAAAAAGAATCATTTGTATGCTTCTTTTTTTTTTTTTCTCGTTCTGAACTTTTTCCTGCCCCTCCCCTCACTCAAACCCCAAAATTAAAAATAATAATAAAAAAAAAGCTTGCTTCTTAAGCAACCAAGGAGGGGGGCGGGGGAAGCAGCTTCAGAACATATTTAGCTTTTTCAAAATAAAAAGGTAGCTAAAAATGTATGCCAAATAGAAATGGCTGTTGAAATCATCTAAAGAATGATACAAAATGTTGGGTAGGATTCTAGAATTTTGGGCATATTCCTTTTATAAAGTATATTTGGCACAGCCTAGTTTTCCTTCTTTTAGTCCATTGGGATTCTTTTGCCTTGGGCCATTAGTCTTGGCCCTCTTTGTTTGTTTCTCCTAGGTATGCCCAGAGTACTTTGTACATTCTCTTTTGACCTATCTAATTTTTTTACCATTCGATCAAAAAAAAAGTTTTAAATACACAGAATCTTTCCAAAGGAGGTATATTAGTGTTGATCAATAATACTTGCCTAGTCCCACCACATACTTTATCTTCCCAAAGGAGGTATATCAGAATTGGTCAATAGTACATCTCTAGGTTGTTCATATACTCCATGCATCTTTCTGACATTCCTACTATGATGATGGTGGATCCGAGAGGAACTCCATGTTGAGTGTTCATAGAGATAGACATCAGTAAGTTATGATTTGATTTGCTTCCTGTTAATTTTTGATAATTGGTGTTGACAAGATTTAGCAATTTAAAAAGAATGTAAAGAGGAAATAGCTTTGAACAAGGTAGTCTATGGCATAGAGTGGTAGTAACTTGGAATAGAGAAACTGGTCAGCTAGGAAGTAGAAAATAGTAGTTTATATTATTTAATATTTTTGTAAGGGCTCAGAGGAGGAATGAAAAATTTTCATTGTGTGGAGTTTGTGATTTAGGTATTAGATGGGATACCATTTTTAAAGCAATTCTCAAGATTGCAGAGCATTACCACTAAGACATTTGGTGTCTACCTTTTCTTTAAGTTGAATAACAGTTTTACTTTGCCATAATAGCCTCCAACAGTTCTAATATTTACCTCTACCATGACATATGAGTTCAGCTATTAGAGGATATATATAGTAAATATACAAATACATTTTTGCAGATAACTACTTTTTTAAAAAGAATAAGCATATTAGTTTTTGTATGTACACGGATCTCACAGTTAATCACCATTAGTTGCATTCACATCATGATTATGTATTTGCTTTGATATTTATGGCACATGATACTCCTCTCTGAACAAACTTTCAACTCAACTCATATTCTCAATCTCAGCCGGGCACTGAAATGATTCTTTTTTTTCCCCCCAAGTTTTGCTGATGGGCGCTGATCGGTAGGTTCCATTTGAGGATCAATACGTGAAAGCTTCAGAAGATCTGGCTATAAACTTCAATTCAAATTCCAATCCATGTTAGTACTGGAAAGTTACGCATATTCTGGGTTTCTCATTTGATTGAACAAGAAACCTAGGGAAAGCTTGGTTGCTTTTCTGGGTTTTGATTTGATTATCTAGAAGATGCATTAAAGCATGAGTAATGCTATTTATCTAGACTAGAGATGGATTTACAGCCTATAATTGGAAACTAAAGAGGTGCAAGTATCCATGTTTACATGTACACCTCGTCATTTTCCAATAAAAAAGTGTCAACTAGACTGAAGATGATCTCCAATCTAGATGAATAACATTACTCTTAAAGCATCATCATCCTTTCTCTTCCCATTTAGATCTGAAATTATTTGTGCCTATTTTGTGTTCCCTCCCTCCCTCTGGTGTTAGAATTATGTATTTCCTAATCTAGTATTTTATCCATATTCCACAATAGAGATATGACTATTTTGGTACTGAGGAGACCAGAATAATTTTTAAATTTTTTTTACATGTATTTGTTTCTTTCATTTAATGCGCATGCATTAGGTATGCCCCAAACTCCCAAAGGCTAGGTAACGAGAATGCATAGTTATTAAATAATGTGAGATTGACTTGAATAGGCTTGGCATCAGAATATATGTGATGCGGTCACCAATCAAGACCCGGCCCAAAGCTGACTCTCGACCACGCCGGAACAATATTTTAATACTTCTTAAGTTTTTAGAATTCTACTTGATTTAGGATTCAATTTCATATTTCTACTTGATTTAGGATTCTACTTCATGTTGGATTAAGATTTATTTCTATTAGAATTCTAGTTGGATTTTGTTTTCCAAATATTAGATGGATTTGGATTAGCCAAATACTATAAATATGCCTAGGATCTAGAGTTTGTAATCAAGTTTTTCTTAATCAAATTTCAGCAACCTATTTAGGTTTTCTTAGCAAAACAGTCTTGTTTTTGCGTCTTCTTGAAAGCCAAGCTTCGACCATTGAAGTTTGCTCTTTCAAGGGTTTATTTTGATGTGTTTTCTTCACACTCGCGCTACACGCTGCGTCAGGTGGTATCAGAGCGGTTAATCAACCAATCAGATGGCCAATCTTGAAGGTAACGGTAGCAACCAGCCTCGTGACGGTGATCAGGGGTTGTCCGCAGTTTGGAGAGCAATTGAAGAACAGCGGGAAGTAACTCGTACTATCCAGCAGCGATTGGAGCAACATAGCAACCAATTGGGCACCTTACTATGAGTTGATGATGACAGGAACCTGAATAATGGGGTGAATCAAGCCGGAGCGGGAAGACCACCTATTAATCATGTCCTTGTTAATCCTAGAAGACCAGTGATTGAAGATAGCGATGAAGAGGATGATTTTGGTCGAGCAATAGCTAACCCTGGTGGTAGAGGGGTTAGGAGGAATGCGCATCAGCACAACCACTGGAACAACGATGAGTATAAACTAAAAGTTGATATTCCCACCTTTAGTGGAGATCTTGATATTGAGGGGTTCCTGGATTGGATCACTGAGGTTGACCGTTTTTTCGAATACATGGAGATCCCAGATGAACGACAAGTAAAGTTAGTGGCTTACAGGTTGAAGGGCGGTGCATCTGTTTGGTGGGAGCGATTAAGAGAAACGAGATTGAGGGAAGGCCGACAGCCAGTTCAGACATGGAGACGAATGAAGCAACTGTTAAGAGGTAGGTTTTTGCCCCCTGACTATGAACAATATATGTTTGAAGCTTATCAAAGATGTGCACAGGGAATGAAAAGTGTGAATGAATATACCTCTGAGTTTTTACGATTAGCGGAGAGAAACCAATTGTCAGAAAGTGACAATCAACAAGCAGCTCGTTACTTGAATGGATTGAAGCCTGCTATTCGTGATAAAATTGGAGTTCAGATGGTTCTAAGTGTGCAAGAAGCAAGGAACTTAGCTTTAAAGGCTGAGTTAATGTTGAGTGAGAGATCTCATAATGACACCTATCATCGGTATAATGGGAATGAAAATAAACAACCAGCTTTTGATAAAGGCAAGTCGGTTCAAGGAGCGCAACCCTCCAATCCACCCCATACAGTCAACCCTAATAAGGCTACAACGGGGGGAAACATTCGAGGTACTACTTCTAATCTTCCAAAATCCCCTAATCCTTATGCAAAGCCTATTCTTTTAAAATGTTTCAAGTGCAATGAGGTTGGGCATCGATCTAGTGATTGTCCAAGGAGGAAAACAGTTAACATTGTTGAAAAGGAAGAGGAAGATGTTGCTGAAGAGGAAGTATATTGCGGGCCTGATGGGGAGGATGATGAAGAAGATTATGGACACGGGCAATATACCTGTGTAGTGAGGAAGTTAATGCTATCTCAAAAGAATGAAGATACTACTCAACGGCATAAGCTTTTTCGCACGAGGTGTACGATGAAAGGAAAAATCTTTGAGTTGATTATTGATAGTGGAAGTCAGGAGAACATCATAGGAAGAGACGTGGTGGCAAAAATGCAGTTAACTCCTGAAAAACATCCAAGCCCTTACATGATTGGATGGATCAAAGAAGTTGGTGGCATACATGTGAATGAACGTTGCAGGGTGCCTTTCTCTATCGGTAAGTACTCCGACGAAGTCTATTATGATATTGTTGATATGGATGCTTGCCATATTTTATTTGGGAGGCCTTGGCAATTTGATGTGGATGCTAAGCACTCGGGTAGGAAGAACACATATCAGCTTGAGAAAGAAGGTGTGCGTTATACTTTGTTACCCATAGTGGAAAAGAATCAAACCAAAGCTTCTAAAGTGGAGGGGCGAAATTTTCTTACCATTACACATAAACACACAGAGTTTGTGAGGGAGTGTAAGGATACTCGAGAGGTTCACTTATTGGTTATCAAGGGAGAGAGTGTGAGTGAGCTACTGAAGGTAAATCAAATTCCAGTGGAGGTGCAGGGATTGTTAGAGGAATTTCATGATGTGGTTCCTGAGGAGTTGCCTAATGAGCTACCTCCTATGAGAGATATTCAACACCACATTGACTTGGTTCCTGGTGCTAGCTTGCCTAACCTACCACACTACAGGATGAGTCCTAGGGAGAATGAGATTTTGCGTGAGCAGGTAGAGGAATTGTTGAGAAAATGGCACATTCAGACTAGCATGAGTCCATGTGCAGTGCCAGCATTATTGACACCAAAGAAAGATGGGAGTTGGAGGATGTGTGTTGACAGTAGAGCCATCAACAAAATTACTATTGGGTACAAATTTTCAATTCCTAGGCTCGACGACATGCTTGATCAACTTGATGGGGCTGTGATTTTTTCCAAAATTGACCTTAGAAGTGGTTATCATCAAATTAGAATTCGACCTGGAGATGAGTGGAAGACAGCTTTCAAGACAAGAGATGGGTTGTTTGAGTGGTTAGTCATGCCCTTTGGACTAACCAATGCACCAAGCACTTTCATGAGACTAATGAACCAAGTATTACGCCCTTTCATTGGTAAATTCGTTATGGTGTATTTTGATGATATTTTGATATACAGTAAGTCTATTAATGAGCATGAGGGGCATATTCGAGAGGTGTTGAGTGTGTTGAGGGAAAACAAACTTTATGCTAATTTGAAGAAGTGTACTTTTATGAGTGAGAGCTTGTTGTTCTTGGGCTTTGTTATAAGTAAAGAGGGCGTAAAGGTAGATGAGGAAAAAGTGCGAGCTATTAGAGAGTGGCCAACTCCTAAAAATGTCAGTGATGTGCGAAGTTTCCATGGGTTAGCAACTTTCTATAGGCGGTTTATCAAACACTTTAGTAGTATTGTGGCTCCAATTACTGAGTGTTTAAAGAAAGGAAAGTTCCATTGGGGTGAAGAACAAGAGCAAAGTTTCACCTTGATAAAAGATAAATTATGTACCGCTCCTGTCTTAGCTTTACCAAGCTTTGACAAATTGTTTGAGGTTGAGTGTGATGCGAGTGGAGTGGGTATAGGTGCTATGTTGTCCCAAGAGAAGAGACCAATTGCATTTTTCAGTGAGAAGTTGTGTGAAGCCAGAAGAAAGTGGTCTACTTATGATAAGGAGTTTTATGCAGTAGTGAGGGCTCTTAAGATATGGGAACATTCCTTGATTGCCAAAGAATTTGTTCTTTACACGGATCACCAAGCTCTTAAGTACTTGAGTAGCCAAAGGCAATTGAGGAGTGATATGCATGCTAGATGGTCTGCTTTTATTGATAAATTTCCATATAAAATTGTACATAAGTCGGGACAACATAATCGAGTGGCAGACGCTTTGAGTAGGCGTGTGGATTTGATCAAGACCCTTAGTGTTGAGATTGTTGGGTTTGAGTGCTTGAAAGAATTATATGCGACAGACGAGGATTTCAAACATGTGTGGGAACAATACATGTCTCAGCAACCATCAGGAGATTTTTATGTGCATGATGGGTTTCTCATGAAGGGAAATCAGTTGTGCATCCCTTGCACATCTCTTCGTGAGAAAATTATTCGGGATTTGCATGGTGGTGGCTTAGCAGGGCATCTTGGCAGAGACAAGACTATTGAAGCTGTTATGGGAAGGTATTATTGGCCAAGAGCAAGGAGAGATGTTTCTATTATTGTGGCGAGGTGTTATATATGTCAAACAGCTAAGGGGCACTCTTCTAACGCCGGTCTTTACATGCCATTGCCTGTTCCCAATGCTATTTGGGAAGATTTGTCTATGGACTTCGTGTTGGGTCTACCGCGAACCCAACGAGGTATGGATTCTGTTTTTGTAGTGGTTGACAGGTTTTCCAAGATGGCGCACTTTCTCCCATGCAAGAAGACGGCAGATGCAGTAGCTACAGCCAAACTGTTTTTCAAGGAGATTGTTAGACTACATGGAGTCCCTAAAACTATTACTTCGGATCGTGATACAAGGTTTTTGAGTCACTTCTGGATTACCTTGTGGAGAATGTTCGATTCATCTTTGAATTTCAGTAGCACAGCACATCCCCAGACTGATGGACAAACAGAGGTGGTGAATCGTACCTTAGGAAATCTGATTCGCAGTGTTTGCAAAGACAAGCCAAGACAATGGGACCTAGTCATAGCTCAAGCAGAATTTGCCTACAACAACACCGTACATAGCTCAACAGGAAGATCACCATTCTCTATCGTATACATGAAAGTTCCTAATCATGCATTGGATTTGGTAAAATTGCCAAAGGTACCAGGTTTCAGTGTTGCAGCCAGTGACTTAGCCGAACACGTTCAAGCAGTTCAGGAAGATGTCAGGCAAAAGTTGCACGAGGCGAATAAGAAGTACAAGGCAGCAGCTGACAAGCATAGGAAGCACAAGGTATTTGCGGTTGGAGATGAAGTCATGATATTCTTGAAAAAGGAATGGATTCCTACAGGACAACAGAACAAGCTCAAGCCAAAGAAGTATGGTCCTTACAAGATTACAAAGAAGATCAATGATAATGCTTATGTTGTGGATTTGCCAAATCATATGGGTATTTCCAAAACATTCAATGTTGCTGATCTTTCTTTGTATTTGCCGAACGTTGAGTTGTCATACCCAGATCATAATTCGAGGACGAATTCTTCTCAAGTGGAGGTGAATGATGCGGTCACCAATCAAGACCCGGCCCAAAGCTGACTCTCGACCACGCCGGAACAATATTTTAATACTTCTTAAGTTTTTAGAATTCTACTTGATTTAGGATTCAATTTCATATTTCTACTTGATTTAGGATTCTACTTCATGTTGGATTAAGATTTATTTCTATTAGAATTCTAGTTGGATTTTGTTTTCCAAATATTAGATGGATTTGGATTAGCCAAATACTATAAATATGCCTAGGATCTAGAGTTTGTAATCAAGTTTTTCTTAATCAAATTTCAGCAACCTATTTAGGTTTTCTTAGCAAAACAGTCTTATTTTTGCGTCTTCTTGAAAGCCAAGCTTCGGCCATTGAAGTTTGCTCTTTCAAGGGTTTATTTTGGTGTGTTTTCTTCACACTCGCGCTACACGCTGCGTCAATATGTTGATAAGACTAAGACTCAAGATCAGACGACATGATTCATAAGGACAAGATATCGCCGAATAGAAATAGTTAAGAGATTTTTGATTAAAACTTACAACTCACTTCTAAATGGCTTGTTTCACTGGAATAGTAGAATTAAGAGATGGGTTTGATAATTGACCCTTTTTTTTTTTTTTTGCCCGGGGGAGTAACTTTCTAATCAGTTGATAATTGGAGGACAGATGATTTTCACTTAGCATTGTCATGTTTCAAATACAAGAAGATACTTGATAAACTACTTCAGTATAAGGTTGTTGAAAAAATTTAAGACATTTGCTTTTAGTTTTTGCTCTTCTAAGATTAATATGTTTAATACAGTGAGATGGGAGGTTAATATGGCTCCTTTGTGTTTGATACAGTGAGTTGAGAAACAACTAGAAGTTGAGATGGAAGTTCAATGGCTTAAAGCAACAACTTTACAGAATTCTCATTTTGTCTTATTGGAAATTTTTGAAAATATTCATTTTTATATATTTCCTGAATAGGGTTTGAGTAAAGGCCATGAACCTATAATGCTTTTAGTACAAATAATTTACTTATTTGAGAGAGGGGGGGAGGGGTAGAATTACCTGTAATTGTTCACGTATAGACGGAACATATCTGTACAAGTTATTAAGAATTGATTTGGATGACCTAACTGGAAGTGAGTGAAATACTGCATCCACATTTTTTATAAGATCAGTCAGCTCGCCCGATGAGGTTAATATGTTTATCACCTGAAATGCACAAACAATAAGCATGAATGGAATAACAGTAAATATAGTACATTTAGAGCATGAGGCAGAAAAACAGATGACTATAGCACCAGATACATCAGGTTCTCTATGGAATATGCAGCCAATATAATATAATAAGTCTAAGAATGCCAGTTCTCTTCATATTTCCCCATATACACTTTCATTAACACGCTTCAAAAACTAACTACTCATCACTTTTCAATATTCATAGATGCTAATGGGAAATTTTTAGACCAACCAAACCAAAAGTGTCTTCACACTTATGCATGCCATTTGTTATGGTAAAAAGCTCAGATAGGAAAATGAAAGACTGTGATTTAACTCCAAGGCAGCCACTTTGCATAAATAATTAAAAACATTAATCACATGCATGGTTCAAACTCACAGCTCTCTTGAGTAATGGGGATTGTAGATAGCTCTTTCTTGCTAATGCCACATGGAAAACATTGAATCATGTTAAGATGGTGTTAATATTAGATAAATATAGAACCAACCTTGAAAAAAAGAAAAAAGGAGCTGTGAATTATGTATGACTTTGAAACACTCAAGCCATATTCAACTAGTAATTCTTCCAAAACTTTGATAATATCTTCTTACTGTGCCATTATTTAATACCATCCTTTATTATGGTCCAGGAGTAACAGTATGACCTCAAACAAGTGAGAAGATACACAATAGACTTCCCTCAAGCAAGTAAGACTATATATATTGACCCTCCTCAAACCCTAATACAGAAAGAGCCTTGTATACAGTTTCCCTTTTGCTTCAATACTGCATTAGTACACAACCACATTAAACTATTTAAGTGTAAAAGAAAAGGAGGCTTTGCTTTATTTCAAAAACAGGTTGTTGAAACTAACGAACTAATGAATTTTCTGGGCGCTGAAACCAACTCAAATATCAAAACATAGTGATTAATATCATTAAAATCACGGACTTAGCAAATATATTAAATAAAAATCAATTTAATTTAAAGCAACGTCCAAGTCATCAAAGAAAAATTATAGATTCTTTAAGTGCCACCATTTTTGTTGAGTTAGATATCTTAACAGCCAAATAATTAATATTTAACAGAAAATTCTCATCACCTGAACTCAAAATTGTTGCCAAGTAATTTGCAGGACTTTTGATGCAGGATGACAGAGAGTTAATGCAGAAGGTTAGAGAGAGAGAAAAGAGTTGTCAAAGAAGAAGAGGACAGGGAAGGAATTCAGCAGGGAAGATAAGGTAAGAAATCTCAATGTATATTCCAAGCCACCTTTTATTAGATCCATAAGCCCTACTTATAGGATAAAGATAAATCAACTTCCTAAATAAATCATATTAAAAATAAACCCTAATCAAATCTTACTAAAAATAAAAACCTCCAAATCTGGATTCTAAATCAAAATTAAAACAAATCAAAAAACCAAAATCATATTTCCTATCAGTTTTTCTCTTTCTACTCCTTTCAAGTAACTAGTATGGATGCTTACTTTCACACTAAACAAATTTCACCTTACCTTAGCAGCGGAAATAGAAATTCTGCCCTAATACAAGCATAACCAGTATACCACTCTAATCCTTCTAGGGAAAATTCCACTAAAATATCTTCAGCTTCAACAACACTTCTGAATCTTACATCACTTCAATTCATTATTCATTTCAACGGCATATAAGAACTTTTGGAACTCTGCTATGGACAAGTCATAATCTGCATTATAGAATCTCGAACCATTTATTTATAAAAAGGAAATGGCTTGAGATCAACTGTTCCAATACACAGATCACTGTTCCAAACTCTGAGGCCTCAACATTATTCTACCATGAAGTGAATAAACTACTATTACCCGCTGATGAACAACTTCCTCCAATTGCAGTCATGATTATAACAAAAGGGAAACCTATCATAAATGGGTGGAGATAACAACAGCATATATGTTCTAGTAGAGGATGTCATATATGAGAGCAGATGCAATTCTGCATCATGAAGCTAATTCATTACAGAGATCTTCCATGTTCTGAAACCAAAATTTATGATTCAATAAGGTAAAAGATAAAGCCCTCCAGAAAATCTCAACCATAGATTGCTTTCCTTTAAAAGCACATTCATGCATAATAATTCCATGATAAAAAAAACTCTGACAAATTAAAGTATGCCACAACTAAAAACTAACCTTTGACACCATCTGTACTATTACTTCTGGATCCATGTGAAGGAACTTGTGTGCAAAGCCAATAAAATGCATAACCAAGGAGCTGTAAAACAGATAGTTGGATAGAACATAGCCCTTCCAAGAACATGAATATCCACATGCTGAGGGGTGAGGAAGCACATCAATTGTACTTTTAACTGACGTATCAACACCTGCCTCTAGCACCTTGAAGTCTTCCAAGCTAATTGTCCAAGGTTCCATATAACTAACCCACACATCGAACACTTGAGATGCATTTTTAATAGAAGTCTCAATCGGGCAAAACAAAAACGTCCTCAATATGAACCTATACAATGGCCTTTGAGTCCATAAATTCCAACTACCAGCAGAATTAATACCAGGAGTTACTGACACAGAATTCCTTGCCTTGAGAGCATCAGCCGATCCTGATACCATCCACCTAACATTCCCATTATATTCAATCTGATCTGGAACTTCAGTAAGGGCAACTGAACTCAAATTTAGATATTTCACAAACACTCTGACCACCTCTCCCAACCCAGAAGTTGGTGGAGTCTCAGCTAGAACTGAAAGAAAAGGAAAGGACATGCCAAATGACCTGCGCACACTTACAGGTACTGGGGAAAAATCGTTATCAACCAACCAAAAGTGTGTCAGAGTATTAACAAGGAACTCTGCTTGCTCAAAAACTGAATTATTACAGCCTGGCGAATAATGAAGAAGTGAGCTACGATAAGGCTGACGTGAAGTCAAATCAGATATCGGCACAAATGCACGAAAGTATGCATAAAGAAGTCGCATGTACAAACTACACTCAACCTTTTGCTCCGGTCCACGCCTACTATTTGAAAACACTGGAAATGAATAAGCCCAATTCTCCAACCTAAACTTCTTATTCCTTTGAACCCTCATTGTATCGGTGTTTTCACCATTCCCTCTGCACACAGGATAATAAGAAAACCAGAATATGTAATACTCGAACACATTCAATTGAACTTGAAATGCACCCTTGACTGAATCCTCCTTAATCCTACCCTTAAACAACGGGCACAAGTCAGCCAAAACCCGACAATCCCGCTCGTTCTGGAGCATAAACCTAACCCACTCCGGCAACCGCTCAACCGGAAACACGTACTTAACCAGCGAAAGCTGATCGACAGCGGAAATCGAAGACAACAACACACCATTCGGGGACAGGAGGTTGAAAACCTTACCCAACAGCTCGGAATCGTTGGCGGCGGCAACGGCTTCTAGCCAGCCGTTGGGAGACTGAGGCGGAGGGCGGTTGGGCTGCGAGTCGTCGAAACCGAATATTTTGCAGATTAGGGTTGGGAAAGTGATGGAGAAGAACCAGCGAGTCTGATCGGGGGCGTGCTTGTGGAGGAAGGCCTCGACCGCGGCGCAGGCGGAGGCGATCTGCGGCGGCGTGGCGGCGCCGAGTATCTTCGTCGCCAGGTCTGTGGATTTGGCCTGCGCGTCCGTTGCATATGTATGGGAAATCATTACGCATAAATTGAAAAGAGAGAAATAGTAGGACTAGGGTTTTGAATATGAGATAGAGAGAATGTGAAATTAGGGCCCAGCAGGGTTTGGGGGTTTTGAAGATTTAAATGGGAAGAGAGGCAAATGGCGCCCTTTTATGGGGGAGAGAGAGAGAGAGATTACGTGGCGGCAGAGGAGGGAAGTCTGTGAGTGAGACATCTTCGATCGGGTCGGCTGGGGCCCAGCCGAAGCAAAGTGGGCGAAAGAGTTATCACTTGGGTCAACTTTCTCACGGTGGGCCGGTCCTTCTGGAGAGATGGAAAGTAGAAACTATTAATTATTATTATTTATTATTATTATTATTCCCATATTCCACATGCATTTGGATAATATATAAAATGGAAGAGGCCTCTAGAATTGGAGATTGCTAGATTGTACTGTATGATAGTATTTTCGCATGCTAATAATTATTAACGAAAGACTAAGAGAGTATAAATTTATTTCTATATTTATTTTTCTTTAATAAGGAGTAATAATTATGTTTCAATAAATGTATTTTATCTTTAAATAAAACGTATTGTTTTTAATTTTAAAATAATTTTATTAACTGATAAATATTGTGAAATACTAGATATATATATATCATCAATTAATAAATTATTTTAAAACTAAAAACAATGAACCTTATTTTAAAGTGATGACACAAAAAATCGATCATTAAATTATTTATAGATCATGATGCAACAATTAGTCATGAATTAATGTTGGAGAGTTAAACTTTGAGGGACAAGAATATCTGAGCACCCTTGAAGCACTTTCTGATATTCAAGTTATGAATGTATTTAATAAAAAATAAAGAAAAGCATGAAAATGATAGAGTTATTGATACCGACAAATTTTGAGATATAAGACATAAGAGATATGATATTAGATATACCCCCTAAGATTCTAAATTTAAACAAAGTGAGTTTAATTGTCTAAAATAAACAATTTGAAATAATTTATTCAGAATTAGGTTATAGATATGAAGATCTAAAATGAATTATGTGAGAAGATGTCTTATTTAGGCTATGAAGGGTCTTTATTAATAAATTGAAGAGTCTAAGTCTTGTCATAATTCTAAAGTATGATTAGCTTATATTGAGTTAATCTTTTTTCTTGACTTATCTTTTAATTAAATTTGATCTACCCCTAATAAAAAATTTATCTTCTAATTCGACTTATCCTCCTAATATATAGAATTTTTATTGATTAAATAATTTAGATAATCATAAACTTATTAGGATTCGACTTCATTTAGAAATTTAATATGTTGGAAAATATTTCATGACGTAATTATCTTCAAATATTGGCAATATCTCCATGTAGGCATTAGCTAGTCTTGACTAGGATTATACGTCATAGCAACGTGTCAATTATCCTAAATTTTTTTACATTATCAAGGCTTTCCTACTTCCTTAGTTCAATGTGATTGGACTAAGGAAGTAAAAGAAGCATTATCTTTTCCATTGGGTTTTTAAGCCTCAAATTCTAGTACACTTTGCTCAATATGAAAATTTTTGATGTTTTGAACCATGTTATAGAGAAGCTAGTCTAGGTTTGATACACATGAGATATACATGAAACTTTAGACACTAAGGTTTATTGTGTTTGGATGATGCGTAGATAAATTCAAGACACTAGAGTTTGTAGCACTCGAACTTATAAGGAAAATCCAACGTTGTCAAGGTTGAATTGTCAAAGTTTGAGATGTCAAGGTTACACTCGAGCTTAAGGAAAACATGATTTTTCAGGAGTTAGTCCCTCAAATTTCAAAGATAATATGATTCATTAAAATTTGCTACTCGAGACTTGAGGAATATGATCCATCGAAGTTTATTATTTCGGGTTTCTAGAAAATATGATCTATTAGGTTTTACTACTCATAATTTAGAAATAATATGTTTTATTGAGATTTGCTACAATTGGGGTTTCAAGAGAATGTGACTCACTTAGGTGCTAGCTCTGGAACCAAGCTTACCTTAGTATTAGGCTTACAATTAAGCTAATCCGAAAATGTACTTTAATGTTTAAGTTTATTATTAACCTTGTCTAGTGTCAATGTCGGAGTTGTTCATTGTATTTTACATTAGCATTGGAGTTGGTTATTGGCCTCGATGCCAGTATTAGAGTTGGGTTTTGTTTTTAATGTTAACATCGAAGTTATGTTTTATCTTCGATACCAACATTAAAGTTAGGCTTTAACTTTGGTGCCAACATTAAAATGGGGTTTTGACTTTAGTACTGACATTGAAGCTAGTGCCAACATTAGAGCTGCGCTTTTTCTTTAATGCCAACATTGGAGTTGCACTTAAACTACTTGAATAGACAAAAACAAAGAAAAGTAGGTTTTTCTTCAATGTCAACCTTAGAGCTTAACTTTCACAAGAAAATGTGAATAAAAGATACAATAGATAAGGTATAAAGTCATACTAGAATACACAATCACTTCTCTTGGATTTACAAAGAAATAGAAGGATAAGAATAATAAGTACTATTTCTTCCATCTTGAAATATGTGAAGCAATAAAACAGACTTAAAACTTTAAGTTCTTGAGTTCTCTTTAGTGCATCAATTATGTATTAGATATTTGTTTCTTCAAACTTCAACTCTTTATATAGTGTTCATCTCTTTAATGTTTATGCTAGAATTTATTAAATAAAGAATGTATTCTTTGTAATTATCATTTTTTTGTCTCTAAACACACTCACAAAGCAATTAGCAAATTATTTTTAATGCATAAATTGTCTGAAAAACATCCATCAACATTTAATGATCCCAAACCCTTGTGTATCCACATATTAGGAAGGAAACAAAGAGTCGTGGGAGAAAAACATTTTTGAAAAGAGATAAGAGATTGGAAAGATTGTGGTGTGAGATGATGGATGGATCATCACTAATTTCTTGGGCCGTTTGAAATTGCTGTAGGAGATGTTCATTTCATTTTAAGGTTTTTATTTCATTCCATTTAAATTGAGAAATTCAAACAAGTAAATTAATTATAAAAAAAAAGGAAAACATTGCCTCCAACATTACTGTAGAGAGAGAGAGAGAGAGAGAGAGAAGAAGCCCAATGGTCAATGGGCTTTATTTATGGACTCGTGATGGGCCTCAATTACCCTATCTATTGATGAAGATGAAATCTCAACTCAATGCACATGCCTTGGTGATGATATGATATCCTTGAATTAGAATCCATGTACTGTAGTTAATTACGTACGTCTTGTACGAATAAAGCTCGAAATATTTAGGATCTTGTCTTATGGATATTAATATTTTTTAAATGCACAAAATATTACATGTATTATGTACCGAGTTATTATTATTATTATTTGATATAGAGATTACATTTAGACAGAAAAGGACGTGGTGGCAAGAAAAGCAACAGTAAAGATCACGCAAAGGTCTATCTCCAAGAGTTGCACGCCAATAATAATACCAAATTCATCGTGCAAACTGCAACAGCTGCAACGTGGTCCAGACCTATAGCTTGAAAGTTTAGATTTGACTTTTAATTTTATCAATAACATCATCTAACATATTATAATTTATTTTAATTATAGCCTGCCATTTAATTTTATTAGTGTTGAACGTTTAACCTTTTAATTATGGCATATAGAGTTGATGTAAAATTTTGGAAATGAGATGACAAACAAAATAAATCCAACCCCCTCCCAAAATATTCAAATAAAGTTTCTAAAATAATTTTTTAGGAAAAGATAAATCATTTTATATTGGTGCATATCACGACTATGTTATGGTTTCATTTCTTGCAATACCCATTTTAAGACAAATTATTATAACCACGTACCCTTGTGTGTCATTACGTCAAAAGAACAATGAACTCTTATACTTTAATACAATTAGGTACCCTTTTGCATGAGAGGTCAAATCTATATTTTTGTTTATGTATTTTATATTTTTTTTTATGTAGCCATATAATTTTATATTATTTCAATTAAACCCTTATACATGTATTTTCGAGTCAATTTAACTTTTATACTTTGATATTTTTTTATGTGATAATTTAAATTTTTTATTATTTCAATTATATCTATGTATATATATTTTCGAGTTAATTCAATCATTGTATTTTGACGTGTTTAAAAAAAAAAAAAGTAATGTGAGATGAATTAGAACCTTGGACAAGAACTTTAGTTAATTTATCAAGTTGAAAACACTGTTAGCAACTATTTTTTTTTGTTCTCGTATTCGCTTATTTTATTTATTAGATGTGTTATGATTCTTTAGACATGATTAGGTAAGGGAGCATCAACCTATTAAAAGAAATTGCAAGCACCATTTGTCTGCATTCTTTGCAAGATTATAAATCTATTAATAAGAAAATCCTAAATTTATAAAAATAAAGTATACAAAATTATGATAGTCAAAACCTTAATAAAATATGAAAATAATAATACAAACTGAAATTATCCTATAATTTTTGTATCCGTAGAACCTCCTTCTAAGATTTGCCTCAGTATAAGACACCTTCAATTGTGCAGTTACCCCACAATGGCAACTAATGAGTTAATCTATTCGATTATTCTCCATTATTGTCAATGGTCACCAAATCTAACTTTGGGTTAGCAGAGCTACTACTTTAATACTCTAGAAAATAAATGAAAAAAAAGAGAGTAAGCTGAAAAAAACAAAGAGAGATAGAGAGACATAGAACCAAAGTGTTAACTTATCTCATCTTTTTTTTTCTTTTATATATCAAAGTGCAGGTGTTAAAATTGACTAAAAAATACAAGTATAGTAGTATAATCAAAACAATAAAAAGTTTGGATGCCACATAAAAAACAGTCAAGAATTAAATTGAATCAAAAATATAAGTTTAGATGTGTAATTAAAATAATAAAAATTTTGAATATTCACACAAGAAAAATGTAAAAGTATAAAAATAAAAGTATGAGTTCAGCCTCTATGAGATGTTAGTATCACATCATATGGTGCCATTTATGTAAAATTAAATTATATGCATGCACAATTCACCCTCTGCTGAAAAAAAGAACTCATTGTTTTCACAAATATGACGCAATAGTAAAACACAAGAAGAATAACAATAGTATCGGAGGTTTGAATTTTTATAGTGTCTTGGCATGCAGAATTATTACTAGAAAACAGGATTAACTGAAAAATAGTAATAAGATTAGAAGGTAAGTCGTCCACGTGGAGATAGGGGTACAGTGTGCCTCGTCACCTCTTCGGGGGTCTCACCCACACGATGTAAGGGTGGACTCCATGGGCAGGATAGCTATTTTTCAAAAGTTTACTTCGAATGTATATAGACTATGATTACATCCGAATTTATCCAGAGGACGAATCATAGAGGAATGTTGTTCTCTTCAAAATTAGTCTGGTGAATCTCGAACACTTGAATCATAAAAAAAAAAAAAAAAAACTCTAATTAGTGACAAACAATTCCATATTGATTCAACAACGGACACGAAAGCCCATATGTTGGGGAAGTAAATGAATTTTAGAACTTTATATAAAAATTCTATAAACAGATATTTTGATTTTTAAAGATGATAGATTACGTTTGGCGTGCATCATGTTGGGCCTAAACTTGGAGAACACAAAGGTATATATTATGCACGGTAGCTTGTGTTCCAAGCTTGGGCTTGTGTTGTGGGGCTTCAATTTACTTTGCCCATCTTCTGCATGCACCATGGTCTACTTTTTTTTTAACTTTGATTTTGCTTACTTTGCTTTGTTTATTCTGTTTTCTTCCCCCACTTTGATTTTCTTTGTCCTTTTCTCTTGTCTTCTTCTTCTTCTTCTTCTTCTTCTTCTTCTTCTTCTTCTTCCCTCCCTTCCCCTTGTGCAGTGCTACCGTGGCCTTGCTTATTCTTTTTCACATCTGTTTGATTATTACTTCTTTCTGTTTAAAAGCATATTATTGTTAAAGAATGCGATCCACACACTTTATTCCAATCATATCTGCCTCTCTGACCTACTAAACCTTACCATGAGAAAGTCAAAAACCACTGTTCCTTAAATCAAAATCATTACTCTAAAACACGTTAACTAACTCTTAATCATTCATGCCAAGACTACTTTGCAAGAAGTTTATCCCAAAATCTCCAGTTTAGAAAACAATAAATAAATACTTTTCTTTATGAAAATGAAAGCTATTCAAAAGTAAAGCCATTCTCAAAAGTTTTCACGATTAATATATGGAGGTTGTTGGTATAAAAACTCTACAAAAATTGAGTAATACCCAAGCAAAGATTGATCCATTTAAGATATACATGCTGCTACTATTTTTTGAATAATGAGTAGTGGTGCCTTGGAGAGGCAATTCCATGGATCATGCATGCATCAATTCCATGGATCATGCATACATTGTAAATAATCTGTGTCAATGGGAAAGGATAAATAAAGAAAGCAAAAGAAAAAGAGGGGAAAAGGGAGGGGAAACAAGACAAGCAAAAATTATTATTTTAGATAACAGAGAGAGGATATTTAATCTGTATGTATCATGATGAGGACTCAGATGCATATTTTTGTGGCAGAGTGTCATTGGCGCAAGTCATGCCCACACATAGTACAAAATTATATGCACAAAATTCTTGCCTAGAATGCCAAAAGTTGAGTTATAAGCATATTATATATTTGACTCATACCTTTGGCCAAGATGCTTAAATCAATGATGATTTATTCATATGGTTGTGGCTTTTCAGGGCAAATCTCTCTCTCTCTCTCTCTCTCTCACACACAGATGCACAATATTATCAAAAGAGTTTGATTTAGATGTAATTTATTATTTTTTATAAAAATTTTGTGAAAGCTTGCTCTCAAAAATGTTGAACCTAATTGCTTGCATTGGTGATCACCGTAACCACCTCTTGCCATTAAACCAACTCATATGATTTTAATTTAGAAAAGATGTCTTAAGTAATTAAAATTTTATACAAAACTATCATGTAAAATGATCATTGTTTTTGAGTATAACTTAAGTAACCAAAATTATCGTGTAAACATAAATAGTTCACAATTTTTTTTAATTTTTTGGTTAGAATAGCCCACAAATTATACCCACTAAGTAAAGTTTATAAAAAAATTGTTTGAACTTGCTTTCAAGAAAGATGAATCTTATATATATAAAAGGGTATTATAATCTCTTATTATTAAGTCAACAACATATGTGATTTTAATTTAAAAATGATATATTAAGTAATTAAAATTTTATATAAAATTATTGTATAAAATGATGCATGCTCATCAATGTATACTTAATAATAAAAAAAAAGTGTTACTGTTAATTTGTTTTGCATGAATATCGATCATTATTAATTAATTCATTTTCTTAATTATTCTGGAAGGAGGAGTCCCAAAAGTCTTCTGTACTCTATAATTTGATTCTACTTTTGTCTGTAAACATGCTGATATGAGAATATATAAAGAAAGAAATTACAGGGATACATGAAAGGGGGGCCATCTGTAGACGCATCAAAAGCATAAAACAATTATGTTTTAGTAGTTTGTGGAAAAGCATATTTGACATGCTAGCCAAATAAAGACAGAGAAGCAAAGAAACACTATTTTTGTTCATGAAACTTCCTCTTCCATTACCATATGTCCCAATGGCTCTGCCCTTGTCAACTTTATGCCAACCATTAGGGATCTTCCAAGTCATCCTGTAAAAGTCAAAAGAAACAAAAGCTCAAGTACATTAATGAACAGAACAAGGTTGAAGGTTATCCAACAAACTATTTTATTTGTTCAACATCACTTTTTTTTTCATCATATGAAATTTGTTACAGAAGAGGGAGAAGGCTGAAAATATCTTTTAATTAATCATAGCAGAAGATATAATAATAACGTTATGTAAAAAGATAATGACTACTAATAAAAATGATTAAAAATTTGAAACTTATATGAAATTAACTTCCCCTTCACGTGTTGGAATTAAAATTCATGTTATTACTTTTCTTGTGGTATGACATTAATACATTTCCCAAAAGCTGTCACCAGCTGGGGCATGATTTATGGTATATTGTTGTTTGTAGCGCTTCATGTCAAATTTGCATTATTGATCAAGCAATCAAATTCTGAACAATCAGGATGAAGCATCTTAATCATGAAAATTGTAGAGGGAGTACTGAAGACTTTTTGAAATATTTCAACAAATTATATTTCATCTCAATCATGTGAAAATTTACCCTTTTTTTGAAATATTATGTTGGTTTTTTTTTTTTCTTTCTCGAATTTTCTTTTTCTCATTAAATTATATTTGTCAAATGGGCTCTATGGAAAGAGGAAAATTAAACAGAAACTTGTTAAGTGGTTAGGGGAGGGACAGAGAAAAACAGAGAGAGAGAGAGAGAGAGAGAGAAATACACAGATTAGTCTTACATTCTATTACTTAAGACAAATAGCTCATTATTTTTTGAAGTATGAATGCGACGACAATTTCTTCAAAATATCCTGATCACATATTTGTCACCACAAAAAAGGTTTACCATATTAAAATTCATACATTGCAGCTTAATGGATAGAAGTCCCACTTAAACAAAACATTAAATTCCCCCACACTCTATGCCAATTTTTTATTTTTTATTTTTGGAGAAAACCCAGATCCAAGCATGGAACGACAGTTTCTCTAACATGAATAAGAGGTTAAAATCACAGAGAAAGCAAACTGTTTTAAGCCATGCAAATCCAAACTCAACTATCTGATATAAAAAGCTTCTTTGATTCCCCTTTCGAGCTTGAATTTGGATCGACCTGCAGCTAAATGTACTGCCAAACTGCCAATTCCGTGCATCAAATGGACAAGATACACCTCTAGCAGCAGTGGTTCCATAACAAAGGGTCTTCCCCCCAGCATTCATCTTCAACCTGCTCCGTTTGGAACAGCTGCCATGGCAGCGCGCTATAAAGCTCGTCCATGTGATGGCCTAGGCCGAGGAAGAGGTCTGGCAGGTCGAAGAACGGATCGTCAACGCCGCTCAGATGTGAAGTTGACAGCTCTCCAGTATCATTGGATGCCACGTTGGTGTCGGAGGTTCGGGAACAAGCCATCAACTCTGCCTCAGATTCATGGTTGATTCCAAGAGGCGCTTGGGCGGCTGCCTGGGCTGCCGCGGCCTGGATGTCCTTGGGTGACTTGGAAGCCGGGCGGGGAAGTTCATTAGCCAACTCCGGGAAGTTGAGCTGAGCAGAGCCGCCTTTGATCGCAATGGCAGCTACGTCGTGGGCTCGAGCCGCCATTTCCGGCATCTCGAAGGTCCCGAGCCAAATTCTTGACTTCTTCCGAGGCTCCCTTATCTCAGAAACCCATTTTCCCCAATGGCGCATCCGAACACCATGATAAATACGGTGTTTCCCATCGTCACTGCTCTTAGAACCCTTCCTTCCAATATCATCCGAACCAAATTTGGCTTCATGACCTCTCTTGCAGCGTCTCTCTTTCACGGTTTTGGCCGGAGTACGTGGAGGAGATGAGGAAGCGGTGGCGGCGATGGAAGAAGAAGTGGACCAGGTGGTTTGATTCTCACGTTCTGTAAGAAAAGTTACCTCCATGGTGATGGAGCTTCATGGGGCAGAGGAGACTGCGTGAACCACGTCTTCAGATACCGAGCTGGCTTCTTATACTTCACCTGTAAGTGGAGCAAACTCTGTACGTGGCAAAGGATGGTTTTAAACAATTAAAAAAGTCTACTTTAACTAGCCTTATTTAACACACTTATTTTATTTTTAAAAAAAGAATTATTAACAAAACTTTGGACTTATAAAAATGTTATTATCACCTTCAATAATACTTTTGACATAACTTTTTTAAATCTTATTTTTATCTCACTATGTGAAGAGAGAGTAAAATAAATCGTGAATCTAACCAAAAAAAGATGTAAAAAAAAAAACCCATAAAATACTTATTAAAAAACATTTAAGTATAATATTAATTATACAATTTTATTAAAAAAGCCAATCCCATCATAATAAAATGAAAGAACTCTCACTTTCTCAATGTCTTTCCTCAAATAGCGATGGTAAGTTGGTAAGAATGTGCTGCTCAGGTTAGGAATTGGCTGGCATGGCTTATACATTGACACGTACTAAGGGGTCAGAGCCATATTAGCCACTCAATTATGAGCCAATTAAAACGTAGGAGAAAGATGGATTTCTGTCGACATGTAGGCCCCTTGAAATGTTTAGCACACGATGATCCGGCATTCCTGCTATTAACCTCCTTTCCGCCATTTCATGAATGTAATGGGCATTACGAGGCAGGAGTGTGCAAAAAATTGGGTCAGTCAATTTAATTGAATCAATTGGTTTGGTCCGTCCAGTTTGATTAATTTTGATGGTTAATTCGGTTTCGATTGCCCATTTAACAAAAAATTGATTACTTGGTTCGATTCGATTATTTGGATAAAAATAACCAAACCACCTAACTGAACCCCCCATCAACCCGTATTGTTTAGAAAAATATTGGAAAGGGAGGTGAATTGAGGTTTTTTTTTTTTTTAAAAATATTAATTTTAGCTCTTGTTGAAATTTTTTGAATTTGTAATATTAATATATGGTGATTGTAATATAAATAAGCACACTAAAATCAAACAATCACAAAGAGTAAAAAAATACTTATAGAAATTCAATTTTAAAGAGGCTACTCATATTTCTTAAGACTTAGATTGAGACTCTAAGTCTTAATTTGAGATTTCACTAAGAAAAATTAACACTAGTTTTTAATTGGAACTAGAATCAACAACACTATCTTTTAACTGAAACTATAACTAACATATAATCTTTTACCTAAGCAAGAACCACTAGCACACTATTAGTGAATACAATTCCCTCACACACTAAGTGAGTAAAATAACAAACTTATAATCAAAGACAATATTAAACAAGTCACTAACGATTGAGAATTCTACCAACCAACACACTTCTAGCACTTTGAATCTTTTCGCTTTTGTTTGAATGTTCTCTTAATAGTTTGTTCTTTTTATTGTATTTCAATCACACGTTGAAGCCTTTGAATTTATGCTTTATATAGACAACTTTCAAGAAACTAGTTGTTACAAAGATGATCAATATGAAGTTTGAAATTCACAAAATATTTAAGTTGTTTACAAATAATAAGGAACAAAACAAGGAAACATGTCAACTAATAGTCCATCTTTAATGAGAAATAAATAATATTTTTGCATAAATAAAATACATTTATCAGGATATGAAAATTCAAACATAAGCACCTTGAGAGAAAATGATTAAAACAAAGAGACATATCTAAAGATAACTTACCTTTAATTCAAATATACTTTTTGTATGAGAAAAGTAAGCCATAAAATAAGGAACAAGGTGTTAGCATATATAAGAAACTATTAATGGGCATGCAACAAAACATGATGCAAAAACAATAACAAAACAAAAATGACCATTGAACTTCGGGCCACTGAATGCACAATTTCGATCGATTGAAATTATCCAGTAACCTTATTCATAATTTCGGTTGAAGGATCGGTCAACTTAAGATAGAGGCCAAACATTTTGGTTAACTTCAATTGACCGAAAAACAACTTCAGTCGATTTAAGATTGGAGACCAACATTCTAGTCAACTTTGATCGACCTAAGATACTTAGTCATTTTAGCATGCGCATTTTTTCAGCAAAGTGAGTTTTTAGCATAATGAGTTGGTAAAATATATCTCTATCATAAAAATAATTTTGTTATTATCAAAACATATCTCTTACATTGCAAGAGATTAATAAAAATATTCATATCATAAAAATATGTCTGGGAGTTCACTTGATCTATTTAACTTATAGCCTTTCCTTTCTTATAAACTTGCTGAGTCTTGCGACTCACTTTGCTTTCCATCATTCCAGGTAAGAGCAAAGCTAAAGTCGAGGGCGAGAATCGCAGTACCTAGCAGCCGTGTCGGTATGGTGTATAGTCAGCTTTCTCCTGTTGTCTTTGATGTTTTGATGAGATTTTGGTCCCTTTATTTTTGATTGTGCCGGGTCGTTCCTTGTATTTTCTATATGTTGGCACATGTGTCTGTATGTATTTATATGCTATGTGACCACTGTTCCAGCGGGGTACTCGTGTGCGTGAATGTATATAGTTTTGCTTTCGCTGTTTCATTTCTCGTGTATGCATGCTAGGGTAATTCCCCATCTTGTGATTCATTCTTTTCCCTTTCGTAAGCACTCCCGTTCTGGTAGTCCTGGTGGTTGGGATATCTGAGCGGGGGTGTTTACATATAAAGAAGTAGGAGTTCGAAAATGGAAACAAACACAAAAGTTGGGATGTGAAGTGAGAAGGAAGCCTTTATAGGTACCGAATGACACATCCAACAGTCGGAGTTCATTCGTTACGTAACAAACATTGGGATCATGCCACCTATCGCTCACTGAAGGCGGAAGGACGTCTCTTCACCTGCAACCAAGGTTGTTAAAATCGGGATTTTAAGTGGGATCGACAAAGGGTCCATAAAATCGTATCGTAAAATCGTAAGATTTTAGAGATAATTAAAAATACCCTTTAATTTTTGTAAATATATGTTTATAATAACATAATTTTGTGGAAAATGAATTAATATCATTTAATAGCCTAATTATTCCTTATTATAATTCAAAAGATGATATTTCCAAAATATAGCTCAAAAACTAGCAGGTTGGTATAGGCAATTTAAAGGCAAAATATAGGTAATTTAGAGGTAAAATATAACTTATAATTCTTTAGAGGATGCTTCCAACGTCTTCCATTAGATTTAGATTGTAATTTTTTCTTGATTTAACATTGATTAAATCAAGTAATATCCCGATTTGGAGTTGGGTGGTCCATTAATTAATTACTTGTTTGTCTTGATTTACTTATGTAATCAATGTTAAATCAAGTAAAAATTATAATTTAAATCAAGTAAATTGGAACTTATGCAATTAATGTTAGATGTTATGTGACATTGGAACTTATGCAATCAATGTTAAATCAAGTTCCAATTTAGAGGCAAAATATAACAATTCATTGCATAAGTTCCAATGTCAGATGCTATGTGACATTGAGACGTTGGAAGCATCCTCTAAATTACAACTTAAATCAATTGAGGTCTTTAAATCGTAAAATCGTTTGGGGATCTTTGAAGCGTAAAATCGTAAAATCGTACATGTAAAATCGAGATTTTATAGGATTTTATCCCAAATTGGATTTTACATGGGATTTGAATCGTTTGGGGGTCTTCGAATCGTAAAATCGTACGCATAAAATCGGGATTTTAACAACAATGCCTGCAACACGCCACCTTGTCCCCTAGGCCTAACGCCTCGAATCTCGAGAATGTATGTGCTATGTTAGAGCATTAAAAGTGATTGGGCTCTACGCGGGCTTAATAAATGCCTAAAAAACCCGCTACCTTGGACGTGTCGACCTCAATCACCTCAGTTATACATTTCGAGCTTGGCCTCTAACTAACTACAAAGTTTTATCTCTTCGGCTAATGCACCCCGAGCTCTATTATGACGACTTGGCAATCCAAGCTCAAAAACTCACCCTCGCAAACATCCGACCTGAGGGTCTAGTCTTAATCTCAAATGTCTCAAACTATCTCGGTCTTACACGTCAAGAGTTCATCCATCATCTTTGCATTTCGAGCTCGAATGCTTTCCCTTGCGAACATTTGACCTGGGGGGTTATGGATCGCACTAGCCCAATCAGGCCCGACCCGATAAAGGCCCAAGATCTCTATCGGCCTTCCGATCTAATCTTAGCCTCATACTTGCCAGTAGTGATCATCATCACCCATGTACTTGCAACACTCATGCACCCACTATAAGTTCCATCAGCATTCAATATAACATTTAATGAAAGTCCCGTTGGCACCACACCTCTGTCAGAAAGTCTCACCGACGCCGAATATTTCTGTCCCATCCCACTGCAACACCCAAGGCTAACTTGCATGTCAAGGAACCCCATTTTCCCTTTATATAAGCTAGTTTGCTCACATGCCAAGATATGTTCTTTTAAGCCCATTAACACTTCCAATTAAATCTCTTACTCACTAGACCATCAGAATGTTTGTAGGTGTCGCCACCCCCTTCCGGTCACCGAAATCAGTTCCAACATTACCAGAATCTCCCCATTCGACAATTATTTGGTTAGGAAGGAACACCCTCGATTTATGAAAAATTTACAAAGCTAAATTCTCGCTAGTGGATTTTAAAAGAAAAGTTACAGTTGAAAGAAGAACGAGCCTGGATATGCTATCGACGACTTTGAAGGCATGCAAGAAGTGGCCAACATAGTTCGTCTTGGCATTGACATCGAATTGGGCCTTCTTGCTATCGTAAGCCAAGTGATCCACTCTCTCAATTTCCATTCCTTCTCCCCTTAAATCAAAATAAACACAAACACTGGCTAATTCAAACCGTATGCCTATCTCATCTTATAGTCTATAAAAAAAGACCTTGAGACTCTTGAAAACTAGCTCTTCCACACAATATGCAATCTTGTCCGTCTTTTCGTCTCATTCTTTCCTTTTTTGTCATTCGTAGACCATTGAGCTAGACCAACTTGCCAAAAATCGAGAGCTTGCCACATGGATGGGGACTTCCACAACAACGAGGCAAATCTCTAAACAGAGTCTCTGGAACACCGTACATCCAACAAGTAACAGTTCTCAATTTGGTAAAGAGCAACTCCCCAAGGCTTCTCTAGCAACCTTTTTCCGTTTGCCCGAGGAGATGGAAAGTGAAGCTAATAAGAGCAGCTCCAATGGAATACCAAATTTAGCGCCAACACCAATTTGGTGTTAAATTGCTTTCCAATGAATACACAATTTTGGTGTTGGGTACAACTTCTAATCACCAAATTTGGTGTTGAGTGAATATTTTGATGTTATACTATTCACTCAACACTAAATTTTCTTTTTTATTTTATTTCCAATTTTGCCACTATTTGTATAATTTCAAAACAACTTATTCCCTTTATATCTTCTATCACTTTTATTATATTTTATATATTTTAATTAATAATTAAAAATATAAATTAAATTATTATAAAAAATATATACCGATGGAAATATTTTATTAAGATCTATAAAATAAGTATAATATTGAATATATTTTAAAATATTGAATATATTTTATAAATACCATGTTAATATAAAATGAACTAAGTTTGTTTGTGTATATGAAATTTTTTTATTTCAATAATTACTTGATAGAAAGAAAATATTCTTAATGCAAAAACTAAATAATATAATAAAAAGTAATAACATTTCCATTAACTTAAATTAAAAATACATGATTAAAATAGAAAAAAGTTTAAAATAAAAAAATAACAACATGGCTTAAAAATAAAATGCTTTCTATTCTTAATTCTAAACTACCATTTAAAAATTCGAAAAGTCATCGCCATTTCCTTTATAATTACCAAAATATTGGACAAATGAATTTGATAATCCGCTTCCTCTTTGAAATTATTGCTCACGAGCCTTTTTTTTTCACAAATTCTTATTTGTTCACTTCGAATAGTATCATGTACTATTGAATCTTTTATGGAATTTGCATCTCTCTGTAAAATTTTATTCTCTTTACGTCGTTCTTGCAACTCTATTTTTTTGGCCTCATTTTGAGCTCGTAACAATTAGATTTCACAATTCCTTTATATTAGAGCTTGCGTTTCTTGCATACATGTCTGACTTTCTTTAAACAAATCCATAATTTGTTTATTTTCTTGTTTCATGGATATAAAAAATTGCATCATCTCGTCACCTTATTTTTTTTATTTTTTCTTTCTTCCTCCTAATAGGTCGCTCGATTGAATAATTCTTATCATTAGTATCATTATTTTTCTCGATTTTCGAAGTCTGCATTTAAATCAAAACAAAATGACGATACTCCCTCAGACTGTGAGAGTAACATATTTTTGTAAAAAATTTAAAAAAAATTATGAGAGTAATTTTTTATTTTTTTTGTAAATATGACTAATTATTTTTAATGATATTATGCTAAGTTAAATAAATAAATTAATATTTATTAATAAAATATTCTTTTTGCACCAATTTAGTATTGAAGAAATTGGTGTAAAACACTCTTGGATACTAAATTAGCGCTAGATTTGGTGTTTAACGTTAGAGATACTCTAAAAAAGCCCTAATAAGGATCAAGTGACCTTGATGGTTTGAAGTATTTTTGTCAAAAGTAACACAAAAAATAAGAATTACAATTCTGAAATTGCAACTCCAACTCAACCTGGTAATCCTCCTCGGTTGCCCCCTACAAATTATCGTAAGTTTTAAAATTGATATTTTAATTTTTTTTATTTTTAAAAATAATTTTATTATTATATTAAAGTTTATTTTATTTAAAGTTTTACTTAAATAAAAATAAAAAGATAAACTGGGAGTTTTGAAATAAAGAGGAAGAGAAGGTTTATAAAAGGAAAAAAAAGGAACGGAGATAGAACAAAAGGTATCTTATATATATATATATATTATATTTATTAAATAATAAAAATTAGATTGTACTAGATGTAATTAATCACCTAAAATTTAGTTAAATTTAGTTTGAGTGCAATTAAACCTTGCAATACTTCAATTTATGATCTCAAGTTTATAAATACTATCACCTGTTAAAAATATTAAATCAACTAATTTTGAAAAATATTTTTTACAAAATTGAGCACAAAATATTTTAATTTACATTATTAGCATTATTATTTCTCATCGATAAGTAAGAGTAAATTAAATAACAGAAAAAAACAAAAATAAGGTCCAAGTATCTAAACTAAGACAAACTTGAGCTAAAAACCATTGTGATAGATCAAACTAACTAATAAGCACTCAAACAAAATACCAATAATTAAAAAACTAACTAAAAGAAGAATCAACTTCTTCAATACTCTTGAAGCAAACTTTACGTGTGAATTAAAATGATATTTTGAAAAAAATCTTTAAATGTGACAGAAACCAATCTTGACTAATTTAGGGATCTAATTTAACAAAACAACTGATTCGAAATTGGCTGCTGAAAATTCGGCCATTTCTTTCCATTTCACATGAAAATAAAAATGACACAAAATAAATGCACATTATAAATCTTATAAAATAAAAACACAAAAATAAAAATTGAACAGGCCTTGAGATATCTCCCTAGTAGTAGTAGTGGTGGTGGTGGTCTGCCTGTCCTCTCGAATGGAGTGCAATTCAGAGTCTATATATCTATCAAACACATTATAAGATAAACTTTATTGTCCCATCAGATTCAACACAATACAACAACAAATTATTGGTCATTTGTTTCTAGTTACAGAAACAACCACCAACCCTACTATTACCATAAACCTTTTGCTATCTGGAGGGCGCCCTTCCAGATAGCACGAGACTAGATTTCAAAACGTATACAGAAACTGAAGTCTCTTCAAAGCTTGGCAGCACGTACGCAGCTGTTGTCTGAGCGGAGGCCGGATATATTCATGGTAGCCGTCAGGCACAATTGACTCATTTAGAGGATCCTTCCACGCTGCCTCGTAGAATTTTGGATGTACGTTTCCATCATAAAATTTTCTTTCAGCTTTGTTCTGACTGGAGAAAGCCGATTCCTTGACAAATGTCAACTATGAGAAAGAGAAAGCAGTAAAAACAACTGACTTTGAAACTACAATTAGTTGGCAGTGAGCAACTGCTGCCTCTATTAAATCAGCTGAGAGTTCCACAAAGCCTGCATGGAGAACAAAATCTACTTTAATTACAAGCCCAACATTAAATTTCAAGAACCCCAGTCATAGACAATGCTCATAACTAGGAGGATCCCCCGACACATCATATTGGCTTGTAGTTTTTTGGGTTCAGCGCTTAGTCCCAAAAATCAGATGAAAAACCAAACTAGCAAGCACAGTTGTCAAAGGCTGATCAGGGTGCACTAAGGTGCAATAGTGTCTACAGCCTAGGTGCGAGTCTTTTGGATGCAAGGTGCACATTTAAAAAATCTGCAACAAAATACTTATACATCATTATTTTTGAAATATGCCTACAAAGAGGTAAATGCAAACTTATAAATCATATATAACAAATAACCAACACTATTTAACTAAATAATGTGGTGTTTTATTGTTTTCTTAAATTTCTTTATTTTTTCTGATCATTATTGGTTAGATACAAGTTCATAAAAAAAAGAAAAAAGAAAATTACATAGGAGTAAAAGCCATGTGCCCTTGCACCTCAAGGTGTGGCACACCTTAGTGCCTAGGCGTGCGCCTCAGAGAGTGAGGCACCCTCAGCTGAGCCTTGAGCCTAGGCATGCCTTGACAAGTGACAACTATGCTAGCAAATGTTAACCTTTTTGTAAAACTCGTAAAGAGGAGAGGTTCACTTACTCCATCATTCCTGCATTACCACAAGTTCATTACATACATTTTACACGGTAATAGAAAACAATGAAATTTAACATGGTAATAGAAGAAGAAAAAAACATGAAAGACTTTTTTGTCACAGCTGAAATACCTTCTTCTGGATTTGAAAGCTTGCTTAAACTTTGAGCACAGGCAACAGACATTCTAATCCCCCTTACTTCAAATGCTTCCACTACTGCACTGGGATTTAACCAATCCTCGGCTACATGTTGTTAGAGATGGGAGAGATTAGCACGAGTGTGCAAATGAAGACAATAAACATGTAAATTCCAAAATTGTTATGTTTAGGTAACAGTTTTGCACACATATAAATACACTACTATTTTACACGTGCAACTCCTGACAGATCTTGAGCAAAGAAAATAATAGTTGAAGTAAAAAGAGGAGCAAATACCTGTCCCAACATTGCGACGATATTGCCTTACATGCTCAACTAGCCCCATATCAGCTGTTGTACCCACTGGTTGAAATCCAGAATCCAGCTGAGACAGAGTCTTCATGAGAAACCTTGCAACCTACACAAGAAAAAGCATATAAGCAGAAGATACCGGCACTGACAAACAGAGGCTGCTTGAAGAGAAACATGTGCTTCCATAGTATAGCAAGATGGAAAAACCCAACTAAGATCTAACCACATAACATTACTCCACTGCTGAACAGGCACACACTAAATTTATAGTTCAAACCTATCAGAAAAGAAGTCCACGTGGGAGTTCCAATCAGAACATTATCCAGTTATCTGGTTCCTTAGAATAGTAAATGGTACAATTGTATAAAACACATTGTATATAGCACAATCAGTGCATTAGGAAAATAGTTCTTGTCCATCTGGCCAAAAAATAAAGTAGCATGTATTAAACTAAAATGCAGCCTATTTGAAAACAACCCCAAGACATATTCTGCCTCATGTAAGCAGATTGGACTGCTGAAATCTCAACAGAGTGTGAACCCTAACAGAATATTATCTCATTAACTATCTCTAGGTAACTTCCACCATCTATCCAAAGACAATACCAATTAGTAGATGTTCAATTCCTCAAATTAAGATATCAGCCTGAAGATAATGAAGTTAAGATTTTGCCAAACAATGCAAATATTTTAGAACAAAATCATGGCTAATCCACAAGCTCTATATGGACAACTATGCAAGTAATCCTACTAAACTATCTATTAGGATGGAATTCTTCATGGAGGCATTTCATCACAATATGCTCATCTTGTTTACACTGAACAGGTCTGTTTGGCACCGTATCAAGAAAGAAAAGTAACTAAGACATTAAAAGTAACTCGTATTAAGTACCTGTAGAAGCAGCACAACATTATCTCCTTCATATGTACAAGCAGGGATGTAAACAGCAAATAATTCAGGAAGTCCACTGCTACAAAGGTAGCCATGCCCGCCACACAATTTCCTGCATTCTTCAATACCATCCTGCAACAAACATATTTGGTTATAACTATACAGAAAAAATATATTGTAAACCAAAGTAGAAAACACTCGGAGCATAAGAACTTGATGTATCAACTGAAGCAAGACAAAGGGATGCCGGACAAGGAGTTGATGGTTACTGAAAGTGAAGCAGGGAAATGCATGCGATGCGATGCTCCAACCAGAGTTAAGCATGGAAAAATATTGGAGACAAGCATTTTATGTTTAATGAAACTATTTATATGATTCTTAAATCAAAGAGGATAGTTGACCAGGGGAGAAAAGAGCACTTTAGCCCCCATTTAAGAACATTGGAGATGTTCAAAGTTGTGGAAATTACATACGGATCAAACTAATAAGCCATACAACGGAAGTACGGAAGAGGAATTAAACAAAGGTTAAGAAAAGAAACGGAGGTCTCTAAAATCAGTTTAGTTTCATACCTAATAGGTTAACAATATAAGCAATCTATTAGATAAGGCATTTGATGGAACCTTCTAGAGATAAACAAAAGGATTTACATATGCTGAGGTCTTTATAAACTTAGAACTTATAACAGAGTACACAAAGAAATCTTGTGAAGAGTCTTAGAAAAGATAGGAGTTTGCGTTACTTATACACAGGCTATTAAAAGGCATGTATCACAGGGCAAAAACATGTTTTAAGATTTGTGGATGGGATATTACAATTTTTTAATCACAATCAGATTACATCAAGGAGTTGCATCGAGTTGTTATATCTTTGCTCTCTGGTAATGGATGAACTGATTAAGCACAATAAAAAAAAAGGTGTCTTGATGTATGTTATTTGTGTATAACATTGTCTTGGTGGATAAGACAAGAAGACGACACAAGAGTACTGAGCTTGAATTAAGGTGAGACAACTTAGAATTCAAAGGCTTCAAATTGAGCAGATTGAAAATTGAATAAATGATTATACAAAGAAAGGGGCACCCCAAGTGCATGAGGCTCCCCACTTTGTGAGGGGTCAAGCGAAGGTAGTCGTATTTGTATGTTAACTTCCCTTTGATTTTTTTTTTCTTTGAAATAGGATATTTGCACAACTTGAACTCCTGACCTTGTAGTCTCAAACAAGCAACTTTCTCATAGCTACCAAAGTTTGCCCTCAATGTGGAAATAAACAGTTTCTCTTATTATTTACATAAGTAATACAGCCCTACTTATAGGGTTGGAGATTACATCATAGGAAAGATTACATTTGCTAAAACTAGGAAAGATAGGCTGTACAAAAACATAGGAAAGGTTGGCTGTACAAGGATAGGAAAGTATCCTAAAAACTGGTCAAAGAATAATCTTAACAGTTTCAAAAAACTAAAGATAAGATTAGCTTCTAAACTAAGGATGACTTGATTAATGAATCTCTTGAGATTATAGCCAATCATTCCTTATCCCTTACCTAAAAATCAACACTCTCTCTCAAGCTGGTGAATAAATGTCTATCATTTCTAGCTTGTACAATAAGTCCTCAAATCTCTTAGTAGGCAGTTCTTTTGTCAATATATTAGCTAACTGGTTTTCAGAATAAACATAGGGTATGCAAATCAGTCTAGCCTCCAACTTCTTCTTTATAAAATATCGGTCTATTTCAACATGTTTTGTTCTATCATGTTGCATTGGGTTATGTGCAATACTGATAGTTGACTTGTCACAAAATAGATTGATTAATCCCGTGCTAGCAATCCTTAGATTATCCAAAACAATCTTCATCCATAGCAATTCACACAGACCAAGAGCCATAGGTCAAAATTTTGGATCAACACTAGACTTGGTCACTATACTCTGCTTTTTACTTCTTTAGGATACTAGATTCCCCCTTAGAAACACACAATAGCCAGTTGTAGACCGCCTATCAACATCTATGTACCCTAAAACACCCAGGTCATCTCATGTTCTGAACAAAATTCATTTCTTGGGTGTGGATTTTAGGTAACACAAAATTCTCCTAACCGCCTGCATATGTTCTTCTGTTGGATTGTGCATAAATTGGTTAACCAAGCTAATAATAAATGCAATGTCAAGTCTAGTATGAGATGGATAAATTAGGTGACCCAACAACCTTTGATACCTCCTTTTGTCCACCAGCTGATAGTTAGGATTCTCACCTAACTTAAGGTTTGGTTCTGTTAGTGTGCTAGCTCATTTTCCTCCCAGTAACCTAGTTTTCGGCAACAAATCTTTGGGAAAGAAAGATTCTTTCTTGGGAGTAGGCTACTTCTATTCCCAAAAAGTATTTGAGTTTCCCAAGATTCTTAATCTCAAATGCCCTTGCAAGGCTTTTTTTTAGTTGTTACGGCTCCTTAACATCATTTCCAATGACTATAATATTATCCACATACACAAATAAGGTTGTCACCTTCTTTTGTATTGAATGTTTAATAAAGAGAGTGTGATCTCCCCATTAAGAAAGGCATTTGGATATCAACATCCCAAATTATTCGGGATCTTATTTTCTACAACTCTCCCTTAAGTTGGTGAATAGATATCAATCATTCCCAACTTGCTAACATTTGACTCAAAATTTGACTTCAACAGGGCTTTTGTAAGATTGTCAGTTTTTTGTAATTTTGTTGGCACATAATGTAGGTGAATGTCCCATTGTCAATTTCTGTCTTGATAAATTTTTGTCAATCCTCACATGTTTAATCATATCGTATTAAACATGATTATGAATTAAGCTCATGGCAAATTTACTATCACTGTATAACTTCGTAAGTTCTTCCAGTGGAAGAGATAGGTTTTGTAGTAACCTCTTTATTCAGATTAGTTCACAAACTCCTTGAGCAATTGCCTTATATTCTGCCTCAACACTATTTCTTGCAACAATTGTTTGTTTTTTACTTCTCCATATCACCACATTTTCTCATACTTTTGTATAATATCTAGTAGTGAATTTTATATGTTCAACTGAGCTTGCCCAATCTGTATCTGCATAGTATTCAACACTCCCGATGATCATTTTTCTTGAATAGTAAATCTTTCCCTAGAGTACTCTTTAGGTAGCGAAAAATTTGACTTGCTACTTTTAAATGTCTCTTTGTAGAAGAGTACATGAATTACCACACTGACACTATAAATAATATGGAGTCTAGTGAAAAATAAGTAGATTAACTTCCCTATTAGGTGCCTTTCAACTTCCCTACTAGTGTACGTTGTACACTGCAAGTTTTGTTTGTACGTAGTTCGTTCATTTTTTTTCTGTAGCTCTATTCTCTCTTTCTCAAGTGCAGCATTGTCACTATCATTCATTGTCCTTGTCACTATCAGTCTCAGTCCCAGCAATTCTCGGTTCATCTTGTCTTTTTTCTTGTAGAAATCTCAACACCTATAATAAGAAGTATGTATTTAACAAAAGGATATTAAAAGTTGGATTCTGTGTGTCTATTAAAAGTAGGATTCTGTGTGTCTATTAGAAACTTTAAAAAGTACCAAACAAAATGTCCGAAAAGAATAAAAATTTAATTTTAACAAAAATACCGCATCACCTCGGATCCCACACGCAGTGAACATGAGCAACATATATAAACATGACCATGATGATGACCCTGGGCACAGTAGTAACCGCTAGGATCGTTCAGAAACCGCTTTTTCTCACAGCTATCACAATAATAGTCTGCATAATCATCATCATCATTTGGGTAGTCCTTGATCGGTGAACTTGTGAGGGTGAGGGGATGCCTGTGATGCATATCTCTCGCAGTTGGTGGCACGTTTGGAATGCAATACAGATGGAGTGCCAACTCACAGTTCATGCATACGAAGAACGCCGAGTTGCAGCTATTGTTGCAAACATTGCAGTAATGTCGCAGTCCAGGTTTCTCGGAGAAGGCCAGAGGGTGGTGGTGGGTTTCAAACTTCACGGTGGTCGGCACCGCCCGGTAAGACGAATTTACAGTGGACGGACGAGGAATTCACAGTAAAAGTCCTTACAGTACTCCCCCGCCGCGCGAATTCCAAACGCGAGTAGTGGTTCCGCACAGTTGGCAATTATCATGGAACTTGTCATAGCAGGATTGATCAGTGACGTCGCGGAGTTGGAGCTGGGGTTGAGGATGAAAAAAGAAAAAAAAAAAAGAGGTATATTTTATATTAAAAAGTAGGACAGACAATTTTAGACACAATCCGATTACACGACACGACATGACATGGAGTTAAGCGGGTTAGGGTTGGGGTTAATTAAGTTCGGGTCATAAATAAGTCAACCCGTTTATGACACGATTATTTTTGTGTCTTAGGAGGGTCAACCCGTCTAACCCGTTTAGACACGAAATGACACGTTTAATTAAACGTGTTAACGGGTTGATCCGAATACGTTAACACGATTATATAAGAAATGACACGTTTAATTAAAAGGGTTAGTGGGTTCATCTGAACACGTTGATTATACACGAAATAACACGTTTAAAACTAAATAACATATTTAACATGTGACACAACACAATCCGTTTAAATTAAACGAGTTAAACAAGTTAACAGGTGACACGACACGACACGACACGTTTAGTTAAACGGGTCGTATCGTGTTACACGTTTAATAAACGTGTCGTGTTCGGGTTTAAGGAATTTGACACGATTATTAAACGGGTCGTGTTCAGGTTAACCTGATACGTGTTAGACGTGTATCTCGACACGACACAATTACGACCCGCCAACACGAATTGCCACCACTATTAAAAAGTGTTATATATCCAATCAATCACTTAATAAAAACTTAGAGCCAATAAAGTTATAGTTTCTCCACAAAACTAAGTGGGTTTTAGTAGTAGTTCATGAGACATTGAATTCCCATGTTCCACTGTATATTATCCCAACTGGTTCCACCCCTAATTCTAATTGAAAAGTTGAGTTAACTTTTTTTTTTTTATTTATGAAAATGAACAGAATAAATAAATAAATTGTCTATATCTTGTATCTATAGACCATAGAATCAATCTATGAATAGGACAATTTTCTCAGACTCCTACCGTTGATGACATTCCTTGCTTCTCTCTGCCGACGACCTCTTGATGGAGGAGCAAAAGTGTCGGTCTCCTTCCATCAAGTTGATTATGCATGTTGGGTTTGTGTTTTTTTAAAGAGGACTAAGGTGGTGACGATGGTTTGAGACGGGTATAATCTTCATAGACTTCGACTCGTGATTAAAGTATTAACCCATAATCATCATTTATTAGCAGCTCAATTAGAAGTCAGACCATAAGCCCATTTACCATCTCTTTGGAGGAGAAATAGACCTTAGTCCATTTGCTCAAGAGATAGAGAAACCTTAGCCCATTTGTCTTGTAAAATCTCACTTATTCTGATGGCCCATTTGCTTTGTGCAAGCCTATTCTCTGTGTGGCCTATGTTGTAACCCATTTGTTGGTGCCTTAGCTGCCTCATATATGAGCCTTGTTAGTCCTTTTTTGAGACTCAAGTCTCTTTCTCTTTCTCTTTCTCTCTTGTCGGCGTCGATGTCTCCTCTTTATTCACTGACTTTCCTTTTCGCTTTGTGCAACATCTCCTTGTTGATTTGCTTCCTTGTTGGTTTGTGCAGTGATTTCCTTGCCATTCTTGGACTGCGCCTTACCGATTTTTTTCTCTATATATTCGGTATGGCTGATTTTTTGATAAAGGCTTTTGCGATTTACTGTATCTTTGTCTCTCTCTCTCTCTCTATCTTCGTGATTTTTTTTCCTTTGGTAGAGCTTTCTGTTGGCAAGAGGTTTTTTGTTTTTGGTCAAGAGAGATGGGCGTTTTGGGCGGTTCAATGCTGGGTTTCATTTGGGGCTTGGTGGCCTTATTCATAGTGTTGCCTAAGTGGTGGTTCTATAGCCCAGATCTATGCCTTGATCCATCGTCTTCGTGATTGATATTCGTTGATCGAAACAGGGAGTTTACTTCGTGTTCTTCCTATTGCTATTATCAGTTTATTCTTTTGATTTTGATTATTGTGCACTAATCTTGTTTTGTAGGTGTTTCCATCCCAATAGTGCTTATTGTTACCTATCATAGGACGTCCGTCCCCGAAACGAAGAAAGACGAACATGAACAAGTGGTTGTCCTCTCCCGGCCGAGTACTTCCGCAACTACTACCGTGGTTGTTGGCAGTGGAGAGCCCCCATTCCGAACGGATGCTGATCAAACCTTCATTGAAATTAAAATTTGTGGCCCATCTTTCTGTTGATCCTTTCAGGTTTTAGCTGTAATTCTTCCTTGTGCTTTATCTCTACAGTCTACGGTAGTTTAGATAAAGGGAATTCCAAAGATTCCACTTATGCATGCTGAAGAATTAAATGATTTGTTAAGGGGTTAGCTAGTCAGCTAAAAATTTAGAATTAACATATAATGTGTATTAACAATTAAACTCCTCCGCGTCTCTAATATTTGCAAACATATTAATTTATTACAACAATATATAATACATCATTAATTGCAACGTACGTACGTGATCTTTAAATTGTTAGTAGTGCTTAATTGTTCCTCTTTGTGTGTGCAACCTATCAAGCTTTGTCTGTAGCTCATTTAACTCTGTCATCTCTTCTTCAGCTACCTTTATTGGGGGGCACTCTCACTTTCAATAATTTTCAGTTCTTCTTGCCTTTTTTCTTTAGGAATCTCAACGCCTGTAGTAAGAAGCAAGTTTGTTGATCGCAAATTGAGGGTGAGCGGTGATAGTAAAAAAAAAAAAGAAAGAAAAAGGTTGAATTTTTATGAGTAGAAGGCCACCAATTCAATTTTTAGAAATAGCCTTGCAAAATATGATAAGGCTGAATATATTTTATAACAAAGATTATTTCTTAATTATTTTAAAATATAGAATTTCATAAATTAATTTTTCTTTTTTCGGAAAAACTCGAAATGATACTCCTAAAATTTAGAGTAATTACAAAAAATACAGAGAAAATATTCTTGCTTCAAACAGTCGGTGATGGCATCATTGTCAAGAACAACAACAACAATAACTTGAAGAGGTAAGTTTCTCTCTCTCTCTCTCTCTCTCTCTCTCTCTATCTTTCTCATTTTTCTTCTTCTTCTTGAGTTTCATCAGAACCCTTTTTCTTTTTATTTTTTTTCTTGTTCTTAAGTTCTGATGAAACCCTTCTTTTTTCTTTGTTCATCACATGTCGACGATAAACTTAGCATGTACTGGACTTATCTAGATTTATCATAATCTATTATGAGAAATCCGGATGGGTTCATTGCACCCCAAACAAAACCCACTTGTTGGCAATAAATTCAGCGAGTTTAGTGGTTGGTTAATTTTTTAAATTTTAATTTATTTTTTATTTTTATTTAGAGAATAAAGAGTAAACTGATCATTTTACCCCTTTATTTAATAACATGGGTGGTTATTGTTATTTCTTAAACGTCAAAAAATTTCTTGTAATTTTATCGCAAGAGTATTATATAACATCTCGCATCGAGCGATAGGAAAGACCGGAACAACTTACCTTGATGGGGTTACGCAAACTTCCCAGGGGGTCACCCATTCTTGAGCTACCCTAGTTCAAGCACGCTTAATCCCGGAGTTCTTTGTCTACATTCAACCTAAAAGGTATCCACCTAGTGTTATTTCTTTTTTTACACTATCTTCGATATATACTAACTTCTCTAGATTCTCAGGTATTACATATTATTTGTAATTTAACTCCTTTTTTAATTAAATATAAAGTTGGAGATGTAAATGAACATTTTGGAATCTAGAGTTTTAAGTTAACAAATTGAAAGCCAAGTATATGAAATGTATATTTTATAAAATATAAGTGTAAGCAATGTTATAATAAAATTTGAAAATTAAGTCATTTCACGAAAAGATTTGATCAAATATGTGGATCCCAAATTACGAGGAGTTTAGAGATGACCTTATATAATTTAGGCATAATAATTGAAATGAAAAAGTGCATTAGCAGTTTTATTTGTGATATCAAGATTAATTAAAATTAAAAGAAATTTTTTATAAAATTAGCACTTTTGTATAACGTAAAATGTTAAATAAAAAAATGCTAGTATGTATCGACTATGAGTATAACATATATAAAGATGTTACGATATATTTATGGCCATACAACAATAACAACAACAACATATTCAGCTGTTATCCCACTTGTGGAGTTGGCTACATGAATTTTAAACTTTTATGTGGGTTACATCCTAACAGATAGTTTGTCTAGAATTCATATTTGGATCCGACTAGGTTTTACGCTGGTTGTCGGCTACCTAACGCAACCCTTCTCCTTTATCCGGGCTTGGGACTGACAGTGGATAATATTTCCTGGCGGAGTAATGATGAAATGAAGTTTGAACACTATTTTCACATGGAGAAGTTTCATGAGATGATGGTGGGTGGTGAATGAAGATAATTGATATAGTTGTGTTCCATCACTTAATTGATATAGTGAAATATGATTAAGTAAAATGTGTGAAATATGATTAAGTAAAAAAAATTTAATAAATACTCTTATAAAGAGAGTGAACAAAATAAAACAAGTATTTAGATAGAGGAATATTAAGAAAAATTTAATATGATACACCTGCTATATATCTATAATATAAATCATACAATTCTTACAGAAGTGATGCACTTAAAGATAGTACACATGACACATGTACATTTTAACTAGACCATCCTCAATCTCTAATCACCTAATTAGGTCACCGGTTTAGCCTTGGTTCGCTTAACCAGACCACATTTGCCCTTGATACTTTACTTGGACTTGCCAAACCTATAAATAAGTCAATCTTGTATAGGACTGAATTACTTAATTCAACTAGCACTCTATCTCTTAGAATTAAGCCACAAGCTTATATATAATCTAGAATTACTTCTTGCAATCTATCAATTAAACCTAATCTCTATAAACTTGGGGTAAAATTCTCTTCTTACATCTTACGAAAGACAATCTGCAAAAGTTAAACCTAATAATCCCACCAAATCTATGTAGGATAACCATTCCTAGTCACTCCCTAACAAGAAGGCATAAACATAATTCTAAACAAAGGATTGCCTATCATCAATAAAAGAGGATTGCCCATTCTAGATAATCATTCTCACTTTTGATTTTAAACTTTCTCAATTTTTTTTTGTTATTCTATTATTGTTTCACACTTAACTCCAATGTTCTTTTGTTATTCTATTATTGTTTCGCCCATAACTTCATTGCTGGAGTGACTTTCTCAATCAACTTCAAGATAATCTCACTGCTCTTTTTTTTTAACGTAAAATGAATTCAAGCATATGAAGGCTCTCTTACCAACTAGTGTGTTTCCTTTATAAATATATTAGTAGTCAATACATTACATCAAGAAGAAGAAAAATACTATAGATGAAAATATTTGATCAATTAAAATTTATGTAACCAATCAGACGAAACAAATTTTATACTAGACATATTATTTCCACAAACAGTATGAGAATATTTTTAGATTTAAATATGAATGCTCTTCTTTCTTATTTCTTCTTTTATAAGTTTTCATTAACTCTCAATCACTATTATCATTTTTATAATCCAAATAAACGAACTGTTTATAAGAGATTATTATCATAAATATTTTTATAATATTTTTGTATAATCTCTTTATAATAATATAATTTTTATATTTTTAATATTTAAAAATACAACTGAGACTTGCACAAAGAGATGAGTTTGGTCGTAGTTTTGGCCATTTTGTATTAGTTGTTTTCTACTTTTATTTTGACTTTTGCTTTAAAAAAAGAAAGAAGTGAAATGATTTAGGAAGTTTAAAAATTAAAAGAATACAACAAAAATTCCAAAAAATAATTTTAACAGAAAATAGATAGATAGTTACATCGAATGCCACACGGTCAACATAGTGGCACTGGGCACAGTGGTAGCTGGGATGGGATGGTTCCAAGTTCCTTCTTTCCTCATAGTAGCCATCACTGTAACTTCTGTCTGCATCGCGTCGTCATCATCCTCATTTAGGCGGTGCCGGCAAAGGGGGAAAACTTGCAGTTGATGCAGATGAAGAACGTTCAGGCGGCAAAAGCATTGCAATAATGCCTCCCGCTAGATTTCTCAGAGAAGGCCGGGGGCCCGTATGGGGAGAGAGCGGGATTGGTGGAGAAAGAAACATGTGGCAAACCATAAAGGTACTACCTTACCTTCGATAGGTAGCATCAGCATGCCCTTGGAACAGGGGGCTGCTGTCCTTAGAACAGGGGAGATTATTCATTTCGAGTAACGAATTATACCTGTATCTATCACCTTAGACAGCAAAAGAATGACTCTGAGCAGGATAGGCCTGATCCAAACAAGGTAATATGTTTTTCTTCTAAACCAGGTATGATTTGAGTTTAAGTGTCAGCTCTAAAATTTATACAAAAATATGGCTTGCTAATACGGCGTTAACACAGCAGCTGAGGTGTTTGGTAACACTCAAGCTGTCTCAATGCAACCTCACCATTTCGGTTGCCTTTTAACATCGTGCATTTTGTTATCAAATTTCAATTTTAACCTTTGTGAAAAAACTAAAAATATAATATACTACTTACTCATCATTCTTTATTTCTTTTAGTCATTTTACAATTTTAACTCATCTCAAGTATTTACCAAGCACTTATACATAATCAAACTCACCTCACCGAAAGGCCAAACCAGCCTACAAGGAATGAACATGTCAACAATCCAGAGCTCCAATTCTTTCCCTTTTCAACAACCACATTGACGCTGCAGCCACCCCTGGCTCCTCCCGTGTTGGGAAAATTGACCAATTTCTAGCAGATCTCGTGCTGACAATACATTATGCTCTATAGCAGGGACCTACCCAAGCCAGAATCAGGAAATTTCTCAGCCATGCATTTCAAGAGCAGAAAGACTAAACATTGGTTAACCATTGAAACAAGCATAGATACTAAATATTTATTTTGGTACTTTCAGGCATATGTTTCATGCAACAGTATATAAGTAGATAGTGATAGGACCTCACATTTAAAGACAGACCTTAAGATCCATAAGTGTTGGTCAAAGACAGATTTGAAAGAAATTTCTTTGAACATTTGTCGATCAAGTATTGATTAGAAGCAGTAGGAGTCTAAATAGGTTCTTTGTATAAAGAGGAGCAGTGGTGAATGACACGGTTTGTCGTATGATGCCTCATATGGTGGCATTTTAATACTCGAGTGATAACTGTTGTTGTAAGCAAACTCTAACAAAGGTAAATGCTCATCCCAACCACCACCAAAATCAAGCACACATGACCTTAACATGTCTTCTAGAGTCTGGATCGTCCTCTCCGTCTGTCCATCAGTTTGTGGATGAAATGCAGTACGGAATTTTAATTTAGTTCCTAGGGCGTCTTGCAAAGCTCCCCAAAAGTGTGAAGTGAAACGAGAGTCACGATCTGATACTATGCTGGCTGGAACTCCATGCAAACGCACAATTTCTTCAATGTATAGTCGTGCCAAACGGCTCAAAGGAAACACCTTTTTAACAGGTAGAAAGTGGGCTGATTTTGTTAATCTATCAACAATCACTCAAATGGCATCATTTCCCCTCGTCGTTCTAGGCAGGCTTACTACAAAGTCTACAAAGATTTGGTCCCATTTCCATTCTGGGATTGGCAACGATTGCAATAGATCGGCGGATTTTTGATGTTTCGCTTTGACCTGCTAGCAATCAAGACATTGCAAAACGTACTTGGATATGTCTCTTTTCATACCTTCCCACTAGAATTAACGGCAAAGATCCTGGTACATTTTTGTCATGCCTGGATGGATGGTGTATCGTGCTCTATGAGCCTTTGATAGAATCTCTTGCTTAATTTCTTCATTTGCTAGAACACAAATTCTTCCCTAAAATAGTATTAAGCCATCCTCCTTTTGACTATAACCCATAGGCGCAAATTTCTCGATCAACCTGTGTCTACCTCTCATCACTAGACTGTTGAATTTGAATTTGATCCAATATATCTTAGATTGTATCCTCATAAATGCACAAGATATCATTGGTTCCTCCTCTAAAGAAGAAATAGATAATCTACCCATTTGCTCCAATAATTTCCATTCTTGGACCATCATTGTCGCCATTGCCACTCCCCGCCGACTCAATGCATCAACTACCACATTAGCTTTCCTAGGGTGATAAAAGGATTTCACAGTCATAATCTTTGAACAATTCTACCTACCGTCGTTGTCTCAAGTTTAAGTCTTTTTGGGAGAGAAGATATTTTAAACTTTTATGATCTATATAAATTTCTATTTTCTCACCATATAAATAATGCCTCCAGATTTTTAGAGCAAGGACTACAATCGCTAACTCCAAGTCGTGAGTGGGATAATTCAACTCATGTTTCTTTAGTTGTCTTGAAGCATATGCATTTACTCGACCGTCCTGCATCAATACACACCCTAATCCAGCATGTGACGAATCACTATAAATAAGAAACTTCTTCCCACTTCTCAGAACGGCCAACACTGGCGTTGTGGTCAACTTTCTTTTTAGTACCTCAAAACTATTCTCGTAAGCTTCAGTCCAAACAAACTTTACCCCTTTTCTAGTTAATTTCATCATCGGTGAAGATAATTCAATGAATCCCTCAATGAATTTTCTATAATAACTAGTTAGGCCCAAGAAGCTTTGAATACCAGTCACCGTAGTAGGTCTCGGCCACTCCACTACCGCCTTAATTTTCTCGGGGTCCACAGATATACCCTTACCCGAGATCACATGTCCAAGGAAACCTACTCGTCTCTGCCAAAAGTCACATTTACTCAACTTGGCATATAACCTCTCTTCTCGAAGTTTCTGCAAAACTACTCTAAGATGAATCTCATGCTCTTCTAGTCCTAGGGAGTAAATCAGAATATCGTCTATAAACACGATAACAAAGCAATCCAAATACTCCCTAAATGTTTGATTCATCAAATCCATGAACAATACCAAGGCATTAGTTAATCCGAACGGCATTACCACAAACTCGAAATGCCCATATTTGGTATGAAATACAGTCTTCTGAATATCCTTCTCTCAGACTCTTACTTGATGGTAGCCAGATCTCAAATCTATTTGGGAGAAAACTGAGGCCCCATGAAGCTGGTCTAATAAATCATCTACACGCGAAAGAGGGTACTTATTATTTTGGGTTACTTGATTTAACTGTCAATAATCAATACATAATCACATTGACCCATCATTCTTTCTTACAAAAAGTACTAGGGCTCCCTATGGCAAAACACTAGGTTTAATAAAACCCTTGTCGATCAATTCTTCTATTTGAATCTTCAATTCTTTTAGCTCGTTTGGAGCCATTCTATATGGAGCTTTAGAAATAGGCTCAGTCTCGGGCATCAATTCGATTGCAAACTCAACTTCCCTCAAGGGCAGCAATCCTAGTAACTCGTTAGGAAACACATTCAAGAAATCTCACACTATTGGAATTTCTGGCAACTCTAACTATTTTCCCTTATCCATAGAAATGAGGGCAAGGTATGCTTCACAACCATGGCGTATTAACTTCTCTGCTTTCATTATAGAGATCATCGGGGTAGAACTCAGTGGTTTAATACCTCGATATACAATAACAGGCTGTTGGGATAGTTCAAATTGAATTACCTTTTGGCGACAGTCAACCTTAGCGTAATGTCGGGACAACCAGTTCATTCCTAGAATCAAATCATAATCTTTTATATCTAAAACTATTAGGTTGCCCGGTAATTCCTTATCATGCACCATAATTTGGCAATTTTCATATACTTCTCTACCTATTAAAGCTACATCCCCCAGGGTAGAAACAATCAGATAATACGGTAAAGAAATCCCAGGGACTGGCACATAACCTACCGCTCGGGGTGCAATAAAGGAATGGGTAGATCCTATGTCGAAAAGCACACATACATCAACACCATAGAGAGATAGGATTCCTTGGATCGTGTCATTTCTTTTCTCCGCATCCGCTGCTATCAGTGCAAAAACTCTCCCCTGCACATGGGGTTTATCGGTGATAGCCAATCGCTGAGGGTAAGCCAAAGCTGGTTGAGTAGCTGGTCCCTAAACTCTACGTATCCCAAGCCTTTGATCGGGCCTCTATCCCTAACTCACTGGTCTTGGTACTCCCTGCTAAAGTGGCGCAGCGCATGAGTTGGCTCGATGCCCCTTCCGTCCACACCGATAACAAATCAAGTCTTTAACTGGAGTCGTTGGGATGATACCCACATTCTGGGGACAATCCCTCCGAAGGTGGCCTGCCTATTCACAAAGAAAACAACCTCCTCCTCCTTTGGCAAAAATACACAGGTCTTTGTGCTTCTTGCCACAGATCTTACATGTTGGAACTTCTAGAACATTCCTTCTTGGCCCCGCTTCCCATCTTCTTTTCTTATCATTGTTGCACCCTTGTGAAGATCCCGTTCCTTTTAATGTTGCCTGATCCATCCCCATCTCAATCCTATCTCTTTCGATGGCATAAGCTCTTTGTACAACGGCAAAGTAGTTCGTAATCCAGGCTCCGGCTAAGGCATATCGAATTTCAGCACGTAGGCCCAGTTGAAACTTCGCCGCCTTGTTTGCTTTTGAAGACACTAACTCTGGCACAAACCTGGCCAATGAGATAAATTCAACCTTGTACTGGGCCACTAACTTGTTGCCTTGAGTTAACTCAATGAACTCATACACCTTTTGTGCCCGCATCCACTCAGGAAATACGTATTGTTGAAAGCCCCTTGAAGTTCTGCTAGGTAGGCTCTTTATTTGCAAATCTCTGCTTAGCTATTTCCCACCATGTTTCAGCATCCCCAACCAACACAAAGGTTGCTAATTGCACCTTCTATGCATCAGTACATCCCACCGCTCTGAGGCGTTTCTCCATAATCTTCATCCATCTTTCTACTGCTACTGCGTCAATTCCCCCGCTAAACTCTGGGGGTCGTAGAGCCATGAAGTTCTTAAGTAGTTGACTCCCGCTATTACCTTCCACCCCATGGGCCATTTCTGGTGGTGCCGGGTTGGTTGTCTGGCCATCATTATTCCTTGTCGGCTCTAGACTACCCGTCTCTTACTGTGCTTGTCCTTGGCTTGCGTGGTTTGCAGCAAGGACATCCATTGTTCTCATTATACCTGCAAGAGTGCCTCTGACTTCATTCATTTCCTATCGCCAGTCTCCACCCAATCCCTCTGGAGTTTCTGGTGCAACAAGGGGTGTAGGCGTAGGTGCAAGAGATGGAACATCCTGTCCTCGCCTCCTAATCAGGGGCTTGCCTCTTCCCCTGCGTGTGCTTATTTCCTGTACAACCAAATCACTTTTAAAATACTGCTCTTCTTATTCCAGTCAATACTATTATAGACAACTCTAACTCTATCCAACCTTCCTATGTGTACAGAGTCTCTTCATCCCTAAACCGCACTCTAATACCAAACTGTCACAGCCCACCACCCAGAGCACTCGCTAGCATAAGTGATCCGTGAGAGAGAGTCGCTACAGGCATGGAACAAAAGCATCACAGACCATAAACATCCACCATAATAACTGCGTAATACCACTACAAGATTAATTTACACAATCTTATTTATATTAATATTCACTTTAGGTTTAACTATCCTTATAATACAAGTTACAAGAGTCATGCAAAATAAGACAAACCAACTCTCATCACTCCATGCCATGTTACAAACAACTATCTAGAATCTACAGGTAGGGAAGGACTTTGTACACCATTAGACTTTATTTTCCCTCACTTGCCGCTAGGCTCACCACCCACCTTATCCTTGCCTTTACCGGGATTGACACAAAATAGAATAACAATGTGAGCTGCAAAGCTCAGCAAGTATATTGTATAAAGAGAAGCAGTGTCATAAGACAATGATATAGATAAAAGTGATAGGAAATAATAATACAATTGATTCATGATAAACAATAAGGGTGCATTTGATAGAGTTGAAAAATTCCATGGAATTCCAATTCCTTGATTTCAAGGAAAATATTCACTTTTTGAACTAAAATGGAATTCGAATTCCATGGAATTGGAAAGCTATTTGATAGAATTTCCTGAAATTTAGATGAAAAATGAATTCCACCCTCATTTTTCATGTATATCAAACGCACCCTAAGATTTCCTATCCATTCCTTAACATCATAACTATTATTATGTTAAGTCACATATTATTATCAACTAAATATAATTTGTTATGTCCCACGCCAAAGCTTACATGAATATGATACAACTCACACACAATATAAAATTCAGGACTGTAGTCTATCCATGCAAGTAATATCATAATATATATGTCTCATGAGTCGAAACTCCCCTGGTCAGGCAACGTCTGCTGGCTTGGTTGGAAATCCATTCTCTTTCTTGCGATACTATCGCCGTGCAAAATAATAGGTGCGCCATTAATATAGCATGTTTGTATACATGCCACATCACCAAACATCACGCAATTTCACTCCATTATTCTTTTCATTGTATGATTATGATCATAAGTGTGAAATGCTATGCCATATATAATCAATTTCTATTCCATTTCTTTTGTAATATAATTTTTCATTTATTACTCATTATGATAACCAACTCATTATATCATATCCCTAGTCACTAAATTTAGTTAAATCTTACCCATTTGTTGCATAATTAATGTTTAATTAAGTTGTCATGGCGGTTGGAAAAGAATCCAATGAAGAAACTCATATTCTAGAAAATTGCCAAATAATTTGATTAACAGGTGGGCTAGAAAAAGTTCTAGAGGACTCAATTTTAAACCAAAATATATGATATTATATATTAAATTGAAGCTCTCGAAATCTAGGTTCCAACAAAAAAAAAAAACGGAAGTCAATTTCGATATTTCTACAAGAAGTTATGGCCAAAAGATTACATACTACACAGTGCTGAAAATCAACATGACGAACACGGACAGAAATTTCGAAAATCCACAATTTAAACACTACAAACACAATTAAGCTAAGGAATTTAGTATCAATCATCAAGAAATAGAGATAGAGCTATACCCCTTTGAGATTACAATCTAAATCACAAAACTTTGAAGAATTTATCCATTTTTCACAAAAGAACCCAAAACATAAACCCGCATCAAAATTACCAATTTTGATAGAAACTCTTTGAAATTGAAAGACCCAAAGCCTTTGGATCTCATCCAATAATATATATTTCACATCCAACAAGAGATTAAGAAGAAATCAAAGAAAATGAGAAGATTAGAAGTGAAATTTGCCTCTTGAGTTGGATATCAATGAAGAGAAAATCACTACGTTGAAGTTGCAACCCACCATCTCTTTAAGCTCTAAGATAAGCAAGAAGAAAAAAAGGACAAGCAACTTATAAAGAAGAAGAGGTGGCTACCAATTGAAAGAAAGAGAAAAAGAATATGGTAGAACGAAGAAGAAGATAGTGGAAGGGAGAAGAAGATATGAAGGAACATGGGCTGCCATCCAAGCCCCTTTTCTCCTTTTTTTTAAATCATTCAAAAGAACTAAGAAGCCCTCCAACAAAGCCACTATTTACCACCATGCCCCCCTGCTTTATTAAACATTCAAATAACACATAATAAAATCTTTCTTTTTCATTTCTTCTTCTATTAATTTTTATCTACCATTTTTATTCTTATTTTCTTCATTTCCTAATTACACATCACTTATCTATTTTATCTTTACTCGAACACATAAATACTACCAACCTCTAAATGCCAAAATAAAACACTTAGAGAAATAATATTGAAAAAAAATTTCGGACCTACAAACGGGTCATTACAGTTTTCAGATAATGGTAGTATATATTGAGGATAAGTACGAAAAAAAAGAACACCAGCTGGATATCTTTTGGGCTGAATGTTGACAAAAAACTTTCAAATTAAGCGTGCTTGAGCTAGGAAGCTCAAGGATAAGTGACCCCCTGAGAAGTTCTCGTAGGCCCATCAGGGTAAATTGTTCTAGTTCTTCCTATCGCTCGATACGCGATGTTACAGGTGGTATCAGAGCCGACCCTTGGGGAAGGCAATCCGATAAGGGTGGGGAGTGGCGTCAGGGCTCGAGGGTCTGTATAATGAGCGGCTTCTAGGATGGCAACCCTCAAATGGGAGAAGATCTGGGACCAGTTGTAAAGTCGCATGATAAGGACGTCATGTGCTTAAGGGGAGAGAATGTAATACCCCAAGAGCCCAAAGAAATGTAATATATATCGAGTATAAATAAGTAAAGAAACAACACTAATTTGATACTTTTTGGGCTGAATGTAGGCAAAGAACTCCCAGGTTAAGCGTGCTTGAACTGGGGAAGCTCAAGGATGGGTGATCCCCTAGGAAGTTCGCTTAGGCCAATTAGGGTAAGTTATTCCGGTCCTTCTTATCACTCAATGCGGGATGTTACAGGTGGTATCAAAGTCAACTATTGGCAAAGGCGATCCAATGAGGGCGGGGAGTGGCACCAGGGCTTGAGGGCCTGTACAAGGAGTGGCTTCTAGCAGGCTTCTAAGATGGCAACCCCTAAATGGGAGAAGATCTGAGATCAGTTATAAGGTCGAATGACAAGGATATCATGTGCTCAATAGGGGGAGAATGTAATATCCCAAGAGCCCAGAGAAGGGTAGTATATATCGAGGATAAGGAAAAAAACAACACTAGTTGGATATCTTTTGGGCTGAATGTAGGTAAAGAACTCCTGGGTTAAGCGTACTTGAGCTAAGGAAGCTCAAGGATGGGTGACCCTTGGGAAGTTCGTGTAGGCTTATCAATGTAAGTTGTTCCGGTCATTCCTATCGTTCGATGCAGAATGTTACAGGTGATATTAGAGTCGACCCTTAGTGAAGGCAGTCCGATGAGAGTGGGGAGTGGCGCCGAGGCTCGAGGGCCCTATACAAGGAGCGATTTCTGACAGGCTTCTAGGATGGAAGCCCCTAAAGGGAAGAAGATCTGGAACCAGTTGTAAGGTCGCATGATGAGGACGTCATGTGCTTAAGGGGGGAGAATGTAATACCCCAAGAGCCCCCCTTAAGGGTAGTATATATCGAGGATATTGTTAGGAACATCCCCCAACCCCCAAAACACACACACACACACACAGAGAGAGAGAGAGAGAGAGAGCAAAATAACAATATTATAATCTTGTAAGTAGTTAAGCAAAACCAAGAGGAAAAAAAAAACAAAAGAAACAACAGTGATTGTATCAGCAACTAGTTGTTAGTAGCAAAGTAATCCTAGAAGCATGACAATTCCCTTTTAACTATAATTACAACGATCAGAAGCCTTAATCCCACTACCATTTAAAGCTATGAAATTCTAAGAATATGAACCAGAGAAAGAAGCAAGCAAGTCAACAGTGATCACATTTGGCACCAAGTTCATACAAAGGAGCAAGATACCAAGACACAAGACAATGCCATTGCAAAGCTAAATAAATCCAGAAACACATTTGGAATTTCAAGAAAAAATTGATAGCTAAGGTGTGGTGCTCTAAATCCTCTTCATACTATGTGTTACTTCCCAAGAAAAAGAAACTCAACAGGTAATAAGAGAATTATGCTTAATTGAACAAATATTGAGATCAGCATAATATATTAAAAACTAACATCTTTTCACTGAAGCCTTGCATCATAGGGCTTCAGATTTATTCAGACCATTTCAAATAGTGAGAAAAACACCCATTAAAAAATAAAAACTATCGACAAAAAACATTACCTTTGAAATGAATGAATAACACTTCTTGCTTGTAGATTCATCCAGACATAATCATCACATAAAATTGCAACAGCAACCAAATAAATCATCCTCAGAGAATTAGTGACTCAATTGCACCAAAATTTCTATTGTCTGATAGCTGGGTTGTTAGGAACCATGAGTTAAGAGCAGTTGATAAACATCTAGTCGCTCTATGCGTCAAAAGGCTTCACTTTCACCATGGAAGGATGAAAGATCAAAACTATCCTCATGCCATGGAAACAACCAATTTAGGTATACTTGCAACCAGTTAAATTCAATCTCTAAAATGATGACATGAAGTCTGTCTTCAAACCTTAATCCTTTGTACTAAAGAAGATGGTTATAGTTCAGCGGGGCTCCTGTCCAAGTATGCACCATGTTTTCTCATAATCAATCCAAGCATGCACCATGTTTTCTCATAAGCTCTATACTCTCTGCAATTGTTGAACCGGCAGTCCCCACAAAACCAAGTGAAGCACAACTGCAAACAGCTTCCTCAATATACAGAAGTATATCAGGAAACAATGGAGGCTGGCAAAGCTTCTTCATACCAACAGGACTCTGCGGATGAGACCAAAATTTCATCCCGTGCCCAGAGGCTGCAAGTTTCTTTGCAGTTCTTGCCACTAGCTCATCTTTTTCCCTGAGAATATGCAGCTTAAAGGTATCTGAATCTTTTGCCAAGTCTTCCAAGTAACTACCAGCCCAATTGTCTTCTGGGAGATCAGTCATTACAAAAATATGAATGGGGAGAGAACCATCATGTTTTAGAAATTCAATCTTTTGTTGTAACCCCAGAAAAGTAGCCTTCTGGTGGTTCTTGAACTGCCCATCCAACAATCTAAGCTGAGCACAGAGAAAAGCAGACCCAATTGTATCTGAAGCGAACTCCTTCCCTGCACTAATGATCTCTGGAACAAAGGGGAGAAATCTGACCATTTCAATTAAAGACTGTAATCTTTCATCTCCTGGAGCTTCATGGATGTCAAAGTACAGCTCAGAACCTTTGTACGGAGAAGTGAAAAGGCTTCCAAATGCCAAAACAGTGGCCAATTCAGCTCTGGAACCAGGTCCAAGGGATTTATATACATCTTGACGTCTTCTGACATATGATATTTTCTTTTTCTTCTTAAGTTGCTCATCTGGTTGAAATGAGTCTAAAGCCCCATCTTCACCATCTTTCCCATAAGTCCAAACTGTCGTTCTGCAATCTTCATCTAGAGCAAATAAACAATTAGCTTCATTACCACTGTACCCAGATAACACAGACCCACATTGACTAAGGATATCAAACAAAGATGACAATTTGTTTGAGTCTTTGAAGCAAACCAAGTCTATATTCATCCCGCACCAGTAAGACACAAAAACCCTGAAATCTATAAATCGAACACCGTGAGAAGATACAACTTTCGAAGGATCAATTATGTCAACCATGGATAGATATCTGCAACCATTAAGTAAAGTAAAAGGAAAATGAGTTAGTCGTATGTGTAAATTTCCTAACCAAACGAGAGAGAGAGAGAGAGAGAGAGAGAGAGAGAGTTAATTTTTGGATAGATCTATTCATTTCTTCTAATCTTCATATATAACAAAAAAGTTTAAATCCCTTTATTGTCTTTGTATCTCCCTTTTACTAGTTTTCTTTCAATAAATTCAAAATCTAAACAGACCACAAATCAGGCCTCCACTTAAACCAGAATCCAACCTTGGTGCTACAAGTATGACAACGAATAAGAAGAAAAACGAACACCAATTTTGTTTATTATTATGTAGAAATCCAGAAATGTTTCCTTAGCTGTGTAAAAAAGAAGATTAAAAAAACAACCAGACCCAGAATCCAATCTTGAGAATTTGAACAGTTCAGCACAACTGAGTAAATGGGAGAGTACAAGTAAATGAAATCCAATTACTTGCCTGCGGTCCCGAATCAGTTCGATCGTGTGGTTCCAGACAGAAAATCGGAGCTCTCTGGGGCTCAAAACCCGGAATTTAGGGCAACTTCCTAGAGCAACAGCATGGTGATCCAGAACCGGAGGAACAATCAGGGTTCGATTCAGTATCCTGGCAATCAAAATGGCATTCTTGAACTCAGACAATTGGTTGCTGAACCCGCTATGGGGCGCGTACCAGAGGAACTTTTCGCCGGCTAGGGTTTTGCAGTGGCGTCGGGGTTCGGCTGGTGGGGAATTGGTAGAGAAGGGAAGGAGAGAATTGGAAATGAGCTTGTAGGAGAGGAAGAAGAGGAGAGAGAAGAGGAGGAAGAGGAGAGAGATCGGGAGGAGAGACGATGATCTTCCATTGCTGGAGTGTTTCTTCTTCCACCTGTTATTGGTTCTGTTGAAGCTCGGAGCCTCCATTCTTCCGGTTGCCTGGCTAGAAAGTGCAAGAAAAAGAAAGAGCCTGTGGGGGCTCCGTTTGGATCTCGCGGCGGAGAGAGAGAGAGAGAGAGTAAAGTAAAATGACTAAATGAGGATTAATTGTCGATTAGAAAAATTCCAAATTTTGTTTCTTCAATTATCTGAAAGAAAATCAAAATTGTTTTCATAAAAATATAATTGTAAAAAAATAAAACGATTTCACTTTTTCTTTTTTTATTGATACATTGTACAATTCTTAAGAATCATTGTAATAAATGCATGCAAATATTTGGTATAATGATAAATAGACATTGCAATTTAGAGGTCTAATTCAAATTTCAAAAGATAAAAAGAAATCGATGAAAAATCTTAATTAAATCAAAGGAATTATAAGGATCTTACCCCCCAAAGAATAAATTTATTCGATTGTTTCTTGCAATAAAAATTTCGATTGATTGCCCAGAAAAAAAAAAAAAAGAGAGAGAGAAAATTTTTAGGTAAAGAAATAAAACAAGTCTAAAGAGAGAAGAAGCAAACAGAAAAGACACGAGATTGGCAAACCATTTGAGTAAACAAATTCCTTCCTCCAATTAACAACTCCTCCTCATTGCATATTTGATTTTCTCTCTTTCTTTCTTTCTTTCATTACCAATACAATACGGTGATGCTGATGCATACTTGTACCCGTCGTCCATATATAATTTGTCGTCTCCTCCGATTGGGATTCAGCTTGCTCCAGTGCTGCCCTCTCTCAAAAACCATAATCTAATATAAAAGACATAATGAGGAGCAGCAGCAGCAGGCTGCGGATAAAACTGCCTAAATATATAGAAAGAACATTATCAAACCTAATCTAAGATGGTATCTTTAAAATCCATATAGGAAACCTTATCAAGACATCCCCATCCCCCCCCCCCCCCCCCCCCCCCCCCTGTCAAACCAAGCTGATACGGCTGTTACAACTGATTTGGGACATCCTCCTCTGCTATGGCTTACAAGTTAAGAACCCACACTTTATAAGTAAAACTTACTAAAATTATCCAAAAAAAAAGAGAACAACTATTACCTAAACTCAAAGCCAGACGGCACATTATTTTGTTATCAGCAGGAAATCAACAAAACTAAACCCTACACCGCATGGACTGGGCTCCTGCTCGAGTTAACACGCGAACTCATATTAGCTGGATTTGCAATAAATGCTGAGTGCCGAGTAGAGCCTTGGACCAGTTTGAGAGAAAGAGAGGAGAGATTTGCATCTCCAAGGGATTCTCCTAAGCTCAGCTTTGACATCCCAACCAGTTTGTCGACGTTAATTGGATTCTTTGAATGTACTGCTGTTGGCTTAAGCACCTCATGAGTCTCCGACTCAGCAGGTTCCATACTTTGCCCGGGCAGGCCAGGCCAGAATGGAACAGGAAATGGTAACAATTGATAAGCAGGAAATACAACTGGATAACAGTACTGCAAAGTATCCAACTTTTGAGGGGCAGATTCCACGTCAATGGAGTTGGCAGAATCCATGGATTCACTTTCTTTGTCCAAAACGGGAGGTGCAGGCAATGGGTTGTTAGTTTGTCTCTCAGCTTGTGGATGCTTCACATCATACAAATCATTACATGCCATCAGAGTATCACCTGACTGCAGAAATGCAAGAATAGGAGGGCATATCAAAACGTGCAAGGTACATTTCAAAGTTTAATGACTGTAAAGACGTAACCATCAATCTTAACATGGATTTCTGGAAACATGTGTCGCATATCATGGCTAACGCCATGCTCCTCAATTCATTTTGGCCATAGACATTTTCCTTAGAAATAAATGGAATTTGGTGCAAATTATACAATACAAATAGATGGATACTTCACCTTCTTCTGAGTTCTGATTTCTGATTACTGGTGAGAAAAATACAAGTTTCATGAGGAAAACTTAGAGGAGGGGGAGGGAGGAATTAAAGAAAGAGATGAGACTATCAAACAAAAAAAAAAGGGGGGAAGGAAAGGACAACAAAATGAGATGAAGAAAGAAGAAATATACTAACCTCATCCACTGCAATGTCAAAGAGACTGGATCGTCTTTTTCTCCTAGATGCATTACTTTGCCTAATGAAATATTTTTGGGCATGGCTGGCAACCTGTGTGGGAGTTCTTGACATTACATAATTGCGTGATATGCCACGCCAATCACCTTTGCCAAGCTTTTGCAAACCAAGTAGAAACATCCGATGTTCCTCTTCAGTCCATGGAACACCTGCAAAGCGAATTATGCTTAGTTCAACAGAGAAAACAGGGAATACAGTAGCACATAAATATAAGAGATTAGTCACAACAAATAATGTTGCATCCAGTCCACTAATAACAAAGAATGTGCTATTGATAACACATAAAAATGTGACACAGGAGACAACTGCTGGAGTCCAGTGATTTCATAATCACATTTCATTCCGCAAAAATACTTAAGGTACCTAATGAAATCATAAGAATGCCTTGCCAGGCTGCCACTAATATAAAATCCAGACCTGTCATAGGAAAAATTTCCTGAGGATTCGGCGATTGCCATTAACCCTATAATTTCACAGATCAGCTAATATTCTTAGCAATGCCTTTGTTGTTCCAGTGTTAAAATGGATCTCAGGAAAGGAAAGCCCCAAAAATGCCATACTCCTTTTTTGCTTGGAAATAAGACATCTCATGCTATGAAAATAAAACTAGATGTTTAGAATGAACCCACGATGAACTTTTTAGACACTATTCCAGTCACCAACTTAGATAGAATCCATTAATACCCAAGAACAATAGTCCTAGTTCTTTGAGGAATAGACACTATTGCAAATCGAAAATTAAGTTGCAAGACGCAGACGTGTTCCACATTTATTACAATTAAGCAGTCATTGTCATTGCTAAAAACATCTACATCCAGAATAATTTATATGATATAATAAAAATAACATAGTAATGGATGATAAGTGCAAAACTTTAAATGCATTTAACATCATCTTTCTGAGTAGACCGTATAATGCAACCATGAGTCACAACTACATGCACCAGTAGGGAGGACTATATTTGAGTTGATTTCAAATCAAAACTAAATCTTCATTTTTCAATTTGTAGGAAGAAAATTGAAGCAAATTTGCTATTAAATATCATCTTTGGTTTACTAGAACATCAACATATTGTCTTAGAACAAAGTAGGGATCCTATCAAATGGAAATAGAGAAGGAAGGAACTAGGATGATTGTTAGAATCACCTTCTTTTATAGGGATCATCTAGAAATCCACTTGTTTTGGATGTTTATTAAGACAAAAAGCTTAGGGCCCATTAGATCAGTTTTGTTTTCAATGATCAGCTTTTGTTTTCATTATTTGACAACAAAAAATAAAAGATGCATTTGGTTGCTCTGTTTCGGTTTCAAAAATTTTAAAAACAACAGAAAAAATGTGTTTTCACAATTTTCATTTTATTTTTATTTTCTTCTCTCTCCCACACACCCCCTCACCAAGTCATCGGAGGGGTTGCCAGGGACCCTACATCAGCTTCGCCACTCATAGGCCCTGACTAACTCCAAGAGAGTATTGAGTCATTGGCACAACTGCCAAAGCCTTTGGGAGTCACACCAACAGCCCTCATCAACAAGACAGCGGGGAAAAACAAATCAAACACAAAACTGAATACAAAACAAAATTGTTAACATGTTTCATTTTTTCAAATGACAAGGAAAACAGAATACAAAAAACTAAAAATAAAATTGAGAACTGAAAATTGAAAGTGGTCGAACTGACAGCCCCTAAGGTAGATGGTATGGCTATATATATTTAAGTTCATCCATATTTTCATTCTAGGAATTTATCCATCCATCTTCCATAAAGACCCAAATAAAACCAAATTTTCATGTTAAGTTCTGAATTGGAGACATTAAAAATGCTGAATCAAAGCTTTCCATGCCAATGATGGGGGTTCAATTCTTGCTATCCGCTCCAGATTCTCTTTTATATACTGTATATCAATTCATATGTTCATTCTTTCTATGTTTTATATCAACTAATCCACAGATTCTGCCTTCACGGTATGGGTTCTAACCAACTGAACGTAGCACACCTGGGAAACAATGGATAAAGCAGAATTTATTTTTTTTTTTCTTCCTCTGTATCAGGTATTTTGAAAGGACAAGAGGTACACCATCTCATGGTAGGTTGCCAAATTATTCAGCCAAGCTGACTTGTACGAGACTAAAAATATTGTCAACGAATTTACAGTCCATTCCCATTAACCGCTCATCATTGTCAAGCTTGGGCACATGTTTGGAACTTCGATTAGTGGATAAAAAAGTAAACTAAAGGATTAAGGAAAGGAACTTCACTTAGATTTATTCAATATTAGGTTGTGTTTGAAAATGAGAAGGAAGGAAATGAATAGATATTTATCCAAAATATCATTCTTTTGGTTAGTTATCCATAGATGTGATTACGAGGAAACAATTGATTTTACTTTCTTCCTATCTCCAAAACATACGAGAATGGATATCCAACCACCCGTTTGGGCTTATGATCTCTTTACTTGAGCCCTTCATTCATTGACTACTACAGTAAAATCTATGACTCCCAAAATTTAGAATTCCTTCACTTCTCCACAATTTCCTCAGCAACGAAACGAAGGTAAGAAGAACAATAAATAGTATACAAATCAAGCCATCAAATCAGACCTAATTCTCTGATCAATCAATTACGACTTTGCTTCTACAGGAAAGAACCGAACCAGCGATCAATAAGCGACAAATACGCACAAATAAGTTTCAGACACGAGAGAATCGAACCTTTCTTCCTTTCCCGGCTGGACGAGGACCCCGGAACGAAGTCCTCGGAGGCATACCCATCGCCGCCGTGATCCGGCATATCGCCGGCGGCGTCATGGTGGTCGCCGTAGCCGGCGCCGCCGTTTAGAGATCCGGCGTAGTGGGTCAGGTTGCCCATACTGGCACTCTTCTGGATCGACCCGTCCGTCAAGCGGACCCCGAAGAGCTTGACCCCCCGGTTCGGGCAGGTTCGAGAGTTGTGGCCATTGTGGCTGCAATGTGAACACCGGCGGGCCATGGTCGCGTCTCGCTTGTCCAAACCCGGAGAAGAGATCACATGATCCAAGGGTTAGGTTTTCGAGAGCTCTATTGAACAGTCTCCGTCTGTCTGTCTCTCTCTGTGTGGAGTCTCCGAGAGATGAAATATAGATAGATATATATATACATATAGAGAGAGAGAGAGAGAGAGAGAAGAGAGAGAGAGTATCCAAATGGATGGATTAGATTATACTGTGGGGCCCATCAAGTTCGTGACATCTGGTTGTTTGAGATCTTGAAAATCGTATTTTGAGACCCTCGTGATTGTTCCCTTACTTGCTGAGTACTTGTCGAGAAAAATCCTATCATTATATTATTATTATGTATATTTTAAATTATATAATAATAATATTAAAATATTAAAAATATTCCATCTAAGACCGTGAGATGAGCCGACATGAGACGCATGATTAATATATCTTTCAACTAAACTGGTGAGACTTGAGATGATGAGGCACAACGGATATTTTTGTCATTTATGATGTATTATGTAGTTTAAAATAGAGAAATTTTATTCGTAGCCCACAAAATCACTCTTCACAGTCTACACTCTCATGAAATTCTCCATTAATTTTAAAATACCTATTTTACTCTCATGGTCCACTTAATTGCCAGCCATCACCTCACGTCTCTTTTTCTCTCCCACACTCTATACACATATACACACATACATATATATATACACGTCATTGCTGGTCAACCCACACATACAGATATATATATATGTGCGCGCGCATGACTATGTGTGTGTATATATATATGTGTGTGTGGGTTGACCCAATAATGACGTGTATATATATGTGTATGTGTTTGTGTGTATATCGATATATGATGCGGGAGAGAAAGTGAGACGTGAGGCAACGATCGACTATTAATTTTGTGGGTTGCAAATCGAATTTTCCTTCAAAAGTATATATAATGATGTGCCCATAATATGATAGTTAATAATTAATTAATTAAACTTTTTTGTGATTTTTTTGGCTAAATACCATTTCCGTTCCATCTTTACTCTGCATTTAAACAACGGTATATTATTATTAGGACAGAGATTAAGGTGCACTCACGAAAAAACGTGGGAAGTGTTGTTTTAATATTTTCAAAATATTTTTTTGCAGAGAAACGCGTGAGGGTGCCCCTCATTTTTTTTCTTATATATATATACACGTTTTATTTGCATTTTCATTTTTTATATTTAAAAAAATATTATTTTTATTTTTATTTTATATCCCATCTATTTTATTAACTAATTTAAAAAAAATTAATAATCTATTTTATTATTTAAAAAACGTTGAGTCTTTTATTTTGCTGGAGACGAGAAAAGCGTAATAATCAAAGACTTGGTTTTTTTTTCTTTGTTTTTATAGTGAAGCCGCCGATTCGATTCTGACCCTTCCATGGGGAAATTACAATCTCGCGTTTCAATTAAAATTTTCGTACTTGTTGAAATACATGAGGAAGACTAAGTTATGGGATGATGGTGGAGGCGGAGAATTCAAATAAAGACAAAAAGGACATCTCTAACACACTAAATATAACTTAGAAAAATGATCGTCATATTTCAATCACAAAAATTTAAGTTGCACAAAAACGGATATAAGAAAAAAAATTGATATGAAATAAAAAGAAAAAAATTATATTTTTTAAAAAAATAGAAATGTAAGATAAAGTATAAATTAATAAAATATAGGATTTTTTTTTAAATATAATTTTTAATATAAAAATTTATAAAAAATAATGTAAACATAATAATTGATGGGGGGAAATACATCGGGTTCATAATTACTTCAATGCTTCGAAAATATAACCATTGACAACAATGCCATGTGTCCACTACAGAGGTACTCTACTGATGTCATCTTGCTTGGGTCTAGAGGGGACACGTGGTAGATACGTATCACCACGCGCAACTGGCCTGTTACTCGACAAGGATTCTTCGAGTTTCTCGGAATCGACCATTCTGCCGAGAATCATGGAGATAGGAGATACCCTGAACTCTTTGGGGGCGATTGCGATTATGGAACTGATATCAGTAAGATTCCATGAAAAGCAGGATATAGATCTCGAGGATTTCAAAAGAATCCTTATGTAATATCCTAAAATTTGAAAATAAATAATAATTATTTAAATCGGTGTTTGATGACATTATTGAATATTTGAGAATTTAAGAGTAAGTATTTATTTACGTGAGTTTAAGGAAAATAAGGAATTAAAGGTAATTAATTAAATTATTTCGAAATGGTTAATATTAATTATTAATTATTGTGGTTGTGGTGATTATTGAATATTTGTGGGTTAAAAAAAATATTAATTTATTTGGGTATTTGGAGAATTAAGAAAAAAGTTTAATTATGTAATTTTGAGGAAATAGGAAATTAAGGGTAATTAATTATTTTATTTGGGAGTATTTATGGAAATAAGAAAATAAATTAATTTAGTGAATTTTAAAAATTTTAGAGTGTAAGTGAAATAAGAAGGAAATGGAATTCGGGTGTATATGCAATTAAAGGAAATTGGGGGTGTTGAAATGTGAATAACGGAAGTGGCCAAGTTTCATTTTAAATTTAATGCTGTGAGTAAATGTATTGAAAAAGTAGTTGGAGCAGGTGGTTCACGCGCGAGGGGGCTGAGGCAAGTCGCGGGTTCGAGCGAGGGGAGGCGCACGCGGGAGAGGAAATGGGCTGATTTTAATTAGCCAATAAGGGACCGAAACGATGTTGTTTCGGCCCTGAGGCGATGGCCTCCCAGCGCAGCTCACAGGCTGCCACGTGGCAGCGTTCTAGCGACCAATTTTTGCCCGTTTTAAGGCCCATTTCGGGCTGATTTCACGCATAGAACAGAAAGGAAATGGAGAAGAAGAACAGCACGCAGAGGGTCAATTTTGGGAGAAAATTGAAGATTAAAATTTATTTAATCGCGGTTTAATTAGCCAGGTAAGTAAATAAATATGTAATAGACATTCTGTATGGTTAAAATTTTATTTTGGGCCTAATTTTGTTAATTTTGGGAGTTATTATATTTTACAGTTTGTATTAATTTGGTGGTGTTCAAGCGTGGAAACGCTGTAAACAGCTAAATAAAGGCAAGCTCCCTCTATCCTTACGATTTCTTTCCATTTTGTGAACCACTCGTCTTCCCTTAATTCGTTTCGATTTCGCGTATTAATTATACGAAATGAGGATTTTATTAGCATGATTTAATTTAAATTAAATATGAGACTCGTTGGGGTTTTATTTACGGTGTGCCTACGTGAGATTTTAGACGGTTAAATTATTTATATTACACGATTAGATTTAATTAATGTGAGCCATGGTTTTATTAATCGCTATTAAACGTTTTATTTCGCAGCGGGAGTGCAAGAAAAATAAGAAACGACCGTGTAAAGGCAAGCTCCCAACCCTCTTTTCATGATCTTTAATTCCCGTGAGAGACTCCGTAATTTCTCGTATTCTATCATCTCCCTTACTCTAATTCGACGCCTAGCATTATTTATTGATTTGTTTTGATTTAAATTAAATCGAGACTTCCAGAACTTTATTACTTGTGAGCCTATGAGGGTTTGTACCGCCCCCACTCCTTTTGGGAATGATGCTGAACCAGCTTGGGGACTAGGTTCCTAGACGTACGAGTTTATTTACGGTTTTCTCAGATTTATTCATGGTTCAGTCGAGCTATCGAGCAGTGGGGCAAGGGTCGGCTGTTTGGTGATGTTGGGGTAGACTATTGTACGACCCTGCAGTGGACCGTCGGGTGAACACTCATAGTCACTGGCCGTTGACTGGGGCCGGGCACTGCTGACTAACTCTGCCAGTATGTGATTTACTGCACGTTTAGATTCATTATATTGTTGTTCATGATTTGATATCCACATAGGTACGGGTTGCATGTTAGGATATTCATTTATTGAGTATGCTTGGACACAAACATGCTAGTTTGGTTAGGTTGCATCCAGCACGGGCATATGCATCGCATGTGGTTTACTATGTGGGCGGAGCATGCCTTCATGCTTGGATGTATGGGCGCCAGTGTATCACGTTGATGCTCACTACACCATTGCATTTCTATGTGCATTGCATGGCTACTGGTAGTTATTAGTTCTCGGACGGGAGTACTGTTCCGAGAGAGCCTATGGCTTGGGTGTCAAGAGTACCGACATAGACGGGTGACGGGAATACCGACCCGGGACAACGCGCGTAGGTTTGTTGGAGATACATGTTGCCTCTCAGGGCAACGGCAGGTTGGTATGGGACTTGGGTGCCGTGTGTCTTATGTGGGCCCCGAGGATCGATATGTACTTTTATTATGCTATACTATTGTGTTGTATCGTCTCATAGCTTGTGTGTATCTAGGGGTTTATTCTGGGGAGAGATTTCTGATTTTGTGTAGCCTTCAGCCTTTCTTTCCTTACGCTTGCTGAGTCTCTCGACTCACTTTGCTTTCCATCATTCTAGGTAATGGCAGCGTGGGCCATGGCAAGGCTTTTAGCGATAGAGTCGGTATGGTATACATGCAGTCTCGTCATTCCCTGTCAACTCTGTTGTTTGAGTATGATTTACTCTATTATTTTGTACTGTGCCAGATCTTTCCTCGAGTCTCGTGTATGTCAGCATAGGAGTCTATGTTTATTTATTTATCATGTGACCGCTGTGATAGCGGGGTACCCGTAGTGCATGCATGTGTTAGCTTCGTTTCCGCTATTCTTATTTTTGTGTATACATGCCAGGGTAGTTTTTGGTCTTTTGTCTCATTCTTTTTCCTTCCATAGGCGCTCCCGTTCGGGTAGTCCGGGTGGTTAGGGATATCCTGGCGGGGGTGCTTACACCTTATCTTGACAAGGGGATAAAAGGAAGAAGGCCAAAATGAGGTAAGAGATTGAACTTTTCCTCTCTAAACGGTTTATAATTACACTCTTTAAGCTGATTCTTGATCTGGTAATCTGACTTGAGCGTCAGAGTGGAACCGGGGGAGCAAGTTCCCGTCTTTATTGTAGATGCTCTATCCGAGGCCAAAGAGAGTGAGCGGCCACCGCATCATCAATAATACAAATAAATATAAATAATAGACATAAGTTCTGAAATAATTAAAATAGTTAATATTTTTTTATAAAAAAAATAAAAAACACCAATTCATAATATTATTTTTATAATTAATTTAAAAGTAAACTAAAAGCAATATACATATAAATAAAGGATATCATTTAACATATACAATAAACTAAAAGCAATTTTATAGAAAGTAAATTAAATTTAAAAATTAAGGATAAAATAAGTAAAAATATTATTTAACATATATACATACATATATATACATATCATTATATCTAAGAAATCCTATATCTTTCTCTCTTTTCTCTCTCTTTCCCTTAGTAGCTTGTTCTTTTTCTTTTCTAACAATTATCTCTCATCGTTTTTCTCTTATTATCGTCTCGCCTCTCACCACTAGCTTGGCTTTCATCGCCAATTATTCTTTTTCTGTCGCCACTACACACCCCTCCCTTTATTGTTGTCGCTATAAATTTTAACGATTGAGAAGGATTCATAAATTTCATTGTTGAAAATGTATTATTTTATATAATTTAAAACATAACTTCAAAAATATTTTATAAATTATAGAAACGGTTCAAAAAAATCTTTCCACTTGTTTTTTCCGTTTCCAAAATGGGAAACGGCTTCAGAGACAAAAACCCACCTTATAGTGCTATTATTCATCCACAACTTGTCCTCAACCAAAAAATAACATAAATAATGATAAATCAAAGTTAATGGCAAAAGACATAAAAATGCCGTTCAACTTTGTTATTTTGGGCACGTGGCACCTCCAGAGATCACTGCTTGGTGTTGCTGCTGCCAGTGCAAGATCACATCAACTCAAAGCTGCAATTCTCCAAGGAGCCGCGTCGAAGCGCTTGCAGACCAAAGGGGCCAAAGTCACGCTCGTCACCACCCGCTTCATCTTCAACAAAACCATGAATCAGGCCGCCGCCGACCGCCCCCTTCAGCTCCTTCGCCGTCAAGACCATTTCCGATAGCTTAGACAACGATGGCCTGGCACAGGCAAGATCGCCACCAAATACTTTTTATCATTTTCAACAGGTCGGATCGAAGACGCTTGCAGAGCTTGTGGAGAAGTGCCGGAGCTCAGGCAACCCGGTGGATTGCATCGTCTACGATCCCTTCTTAACTTATAGGCTTTGAAGGTGGCCGGGAATTTGGGGCTGGTCGAGGAAATTGGCTATATAAGCTATTGGTGAAGGTGGAAGCTCTGATAGAAACATAGAAGAGTTTATGGCCAGTTTGGTTTGCTAGCTAGCTAAATGCCATTGCTGTGTCAAGTATTGATGTGTTAGCACCGACCACTGCGGCACTACCACCATCGGCATCCCCAAGATCAGCGCCTCAAGCGTCGAGTTCCACCCGTAATGCATCACGAAACACCCTACTGCCCGTGAACTAGAACTTCTAGCCAGGGGCACTACGGAACAACCAGCAGCCCCATCTTCGATGTCTCTTCCACAATTTATTACTTGCCCAGAAGCTTGGCCTGTTCTGTGGCCCTTACCACCCACAAGAAGTGGCACTTGCTGGCCTTCAAGCCCCACGCTAGCTCGACTCCCAACGCCGCCATCCTGCCGAAGGACTCGTAGACAACCGACTCGTTTGGCCTCTCGTCGAGCCATTTCATGCAGGCGTCGGTGTTGGGCTTGAAGAGGCTGGGCCCATAGTCACTGTCTTCTTGCGTATGTCCAAGTACATGGACAACACCGTTGGTCCAATTGCCCTCAGAGGCATGATCTTAGACATTGAATCCATGACCTATTTCAAGCAAATAATACAATATAATCTTGATTTGTTTACAACCAATAGCACTACTATTGTATTATATATGTATAACCCAATACGTGGAGAAGCATGGAAGTTTGAGTAGGCGATATAATCAATTTTATATATATACCTCTTCTTCCAATTTGTCGAAGGTGTTGTAGAGCATCCAATCCGCCTTGCTGACGTTCGAGAATTGATTCACGACCATATATCGAGATACCGGCGGTAAGGTTCGCCGCTAGTGATAAAACTCGACAAGTCCGAAGCTCGAAGCTGCGGCAATCCGAGGACCAAAAGCTCAGACCCATGTGAAATGGGAAGTTTCAGTTCTCAGGCGTGAAAGCTGTGGCACCCGTAGTCGACGGCGTAGGATTGAGTGAAGAAGGCGGCTCCGACCAGCCCTACCTTCTTGGTGACGTCGAGAGCCCAAGGCAAGAGAGGATCGTAAACGATGCAGTCCACGAGGTGGCCGAAGCTCCGCCAGCGTCGTCGACTCGACCTCCCAGATGCGCCGCAATATTCGACAAGCTTAGCCTGAGTGGGACCGCGCTCGTCAAAGTCATTAGAGATGGTGGCGATGGAGATGGGGTCGGTCTTGCATGGGTGGATGTGTGTGTGTGTATATTTGGCTTGGCTTAAAACTTTTTGCCACGTGAGATAGAGCCACGCCTTCACACTCGCTCAATCGCACGTTTGTGCATGCTACTTGTCGCCAGAACAACGAGGTGTATAATTATTATAAAATTAGAAATTAAGGGATACAATAGATTCAAATATAAGTTGGAGGTGTCACACGGGTAAATTAACAAAGTTGAGGGGCTATTTTTAAGACTTTTGCAAAGTTAATAAAAAAATGACATTTTGAAACAGAGAAACAAAAGGTTTAACTGGACCATATGATTGTCTACCCTTTATGTCATTATAAAAATGGCTGTGAGCACAATACGAGTTACAACATGAGGACACAAGCTACAATCATATATTTATGTAAGTTTGATAACCAAATGAAAAACAGAGTCTTCTTCTTCCCGAGAGTTAGATGATCATACAGTTGATCAGGATGAAACAAAATTAATTCAAAGCGGATAATGAGGCTGCCGGAAATGGGTCGAGGAAGTCAAAAATGTCTGCCGGCAACTCATCAAAGAAACTCTCCGGGATTGCAGCAAGCTTCTCACTCTCATCAGTTGCTTTCTGCTGGTCGCCCTCCAACGACTCAAGGGCCGGCGACCCGAAGTCGAGCTGCCGATCATCTACCGGTGGCCGGTTCGGAAACAGATCCAGGAAGTTGGCTTCAGCTGTAAGTCCCTGCAACACAGGGTCATCATGGTGGCTTTGATCAGCTGCAGGGTTGAAGGAGAGTTGGAGTTGGGTTTGAAGATCAGTAGAAGTGCCTGTATTTGGAGTCTTTGTTTCAGTACTACTCTCGGTGATATCATCAAGCAATGGCAGGCTAATTGGGTCTATGTTGATGAGGTCTGGAAGAGGTATTATCTGCATCATTTGAGGGTCTGATCCCAAGTAAGAAGAGGAGCAGGATTGCCACCTTGAAGATGATGGTTCTTCATTCATTTGTGGGCAACTGAATTCAACCGCCTGCCAGTAGCAAGTACATGTAATAGTTTAAAGGAAATATTAAGATAAAAACAAGTTAGAATCATTACAAAATCAAACTTTATATCTTATAGATAAAATTAAATAGAGACTAAGCACCTACAATGGTTAGTTTACCGAACTTCTACTTCTAGATGATATAATTGATGATTGAAAGCAACTCTCATATGCCTAAATGATGAGTCCGCGCTATTCGCCATCGACTCTTTTTTTATTTTTTTTCGTAGATAATAGGAAAATGGGAATTTTCAGGCGGGCCCATTAAATTTTTTTCTATAATTGATATATATACATTGTTATTGCGATATTTTCTGCATAAAAATTTTGTAAAATCACTGATTTTCATAGTAGAAAGATGGATGAATTTTCAACAAGTTAAAGAAGAATGGTATTCCTATAACAAGTGTAACAGATGCTATGTATGTAGAATAGCCAGCGGTAACAAAGTTTGGAAGAAGTAAAAAGCTTTAGGTTGAATCAAAGACAAACCTTGATTGAGTAATCAGCAGACCAAATGAAGTTTAAGCATCTAAATAAGGATGAGAATTAATATACCAAAATCCCATTACTGTAGGCTATGACAGTAAAAATATCCTCGTCACCATATAATTTTGATGGTACATTTTATACGAAAATTCTGTAATAAAATCATTTTTCCTGACAGTTTTCAAGAAGAACATGAAAACAATGGTATTAAAGTACTATCAATTACGTTAATTACCTGGAAAGTTGGGATTTGATGATGAACAGAATGCAGGGATTTTCCTTTGTTGTTGTTTCTTTGTGACTTGGTAATTTGGGACGAGGAAGCAGGTGAATGCAGAATTCTGGCCAGCCTCTTCTGCCTTGTGCTCCAGAAGTTCTTCACATCATTGTCAGTTCTTCCCGGAAGATACGAAGCGATCGTCGCCCACTTGTTCCCAAATCTTCCCTGCAAATCTATCACCACTCTCTCTTCCTCCACCGAAAACTTGCACCCACTGAAAATGAAACAGCAGCAACAACAAAAATCAACCAACAGATGCTATATGTGCAAAATTATATGAATCTCATACAAAATCATATATAAGATTATTGTTTTACACTAGAATTTTTGTACAAAAATACAAAGTTTACAGCATACTTAATCAAATGGAGGAGAAGATTTGAGCGGGGAAGAGTTACATTTTCAGAATTTAAAACCGTGCACCCAACTTGGAAAAGATTGATCAGAGGTTATAATGGCATCTACCATCAAGTACACACATGAATTTTTGTTTGTGTTAAAAAAAAAACCCTCAGAAAGGATTTCAAGGGGAAATGGTGTTCATAAAATACTTTCATGCAGAACACTTGAACAAAATGTTACGATATTCAAGTTTATAACGGAGAAGAGGAAGAAGAATTAAGGGATGGAGAAGATACACTTTGAGATTGGGTCTAAGCTTGTTAACCCACCGGAGACGGCAAGATTTTCCGGTCCTCGGCAACAGTCCCATGGATCGGATGGAGCTCCAATCTCTGGGACCATATTTGTTCACAAAATTTAGGAGAACTTCATCTTCTTCGGCTGTCCATGGCCCTTTTTTGATCGCTTGTTCCGACCTAATTTGTCTTTCCATTGAAGAAACTCCAACTTCTTCCACTTAATTTCCCCTCTCGCTGAATACCCAAATCCGATTAACGCTCCTTGGGTTTTAATTTGAGTTTGATTTTAATTTTGCTTTCGGAATTTTTAAATTCCACCGGTGTTTGAAAAGTGGCGGTTAAAACGGTTACTGGCAAAGGCCCATCACAACACGTCCCCCCTCTTTGTCTCCAAAATTTAAAGTACGCGCTGGAATTACCATAATGCCCATAGTTAATTCATTTCTTCTTCTTTGAATCGGCACCGTGACATTTTTTTTCCGGGTAATGCGAAATTTTGTATAATTTTTTTTTATTTGAAATGCCATGCTGAGTTTAACAAATGATTTTTATAAATTGATATTATACAAATAAATTTATAATAATTTTATTCATTTAATTTGAAATTATTTATATTTTTGAAGAATTATTTTTTTTATCCTTTCATCACTTTGATTATCAAGTTTACAAAGAAAATAATCTTGGAAAAACCTATTTAAGAAATAAAATTTAATTTAATAAGAAATATTATCTATTAATTAATAATACAAAGAATTATAATTGATCAACTCTATTTGTTCTAAAAAAAAAGTTTTAATTTTAATATGAAAAATTACTAATATGGAAAAACCTCATAGCACCCAGTTGTATAAAGATTTATTTAATTTATCAAGCAAGAAAAAGAAAAAGAATTTATTTTCAATCAATTAATGAAGTTTCAAAGGAAACAAATTGCTACATCAATTATTAAGCTTCAAAAACCACAATGAATTAAGTTATAAGGAAGGAGGCTCTTTGTTTGATTATTGTAAAATAAAATTTAGTTTTTTTTTTTTCTTTCCAATTCTAATGATTTAATAGGGGGATTATAATATTGAAATATGAATAAAATTATACATTGCAGATGTAATGTAATTTTCAAAGAGTTGGGACCCTCACCCAAACGTGGCTACCTCATGTGATATACAATATTATTTTTTTTGTATTATTAAAATTATACCATTCAGATGCTGATTCTGTAATGACGAAGATATTTAGTCCTTTCTGATAATTTGAGTAGATAAAATATTTAATTTTAATAATCACAATAATTATTAAAACAAAAAGGAATAATGGATTAGACATTTTTGCACAATTAATTATCCCTTTGATCAACGAAAGAGGCAATAGGGTGGATTGGCCATTCAAATATTTTATGCATAGTTGTTAAAATCCCGATTTTACGCGTACGATTTTACGATTTTACGATTCGAAGACCCCTAAACGATTCAAATCCTATGTAAAATCCAATTTAGGATAAAATCCTATAAAATCTTGATTTTACATATACGATTTTACGATTTTACGCTTTAGAGATTCCCAAACGATTTTACGCTTTAGAGATTCCCAAACGATTTTACAATTCAAAGACCTTCATTGATTTAAGTTGCAATTTAGAGGATGTTTCCAACGTCTCAATGTCACATAGCATCTGACATTGGAACTTATGCAATGAATTGTTATATTTTGCCTTTAAATTGGAACTTGATTTAACATTGATTCTATAAGTTCCAATGTCACATAGCATCTAACATTAATTGCATAAGTTTCAATTTACTTGATTTAAATTATAATTTTTACTTGATTTAACATTGATTGCATAAGTAAATCAGACAAACAAGTAATTAATTAATGGACCACCAAACCCCAAATTGGGGATTTACTTGATTTAATCAATGTTAAATCAAGAAAAAAATGTAACATAAATCTAATGGAAGACGTTGAAAGAATCCTCTAAAGAATTTTAAGCTATATTTTACCTCTAAATTACCTATATTTTGCCTCTAAATTGCCTATACCAACCTGCTAGTTTTTGAACTATATTTTGGAAGTATCATCTTTTGAACTATAATAAGGAATAATCAGGTTATTAAAAGATATTAATTTATTTTCTGCAAAATTATGTTATTATAAACATATATTTACAAAAATTGAAGGGTATTTTTAATTATCTCTAAAATCTTACGATTTTACGATTCGATTTTACGATCCGATTTTATGGACACTTTTTCGATCCCACTTAAAATCCCGATTTTAACAACCTTGATTTTATGGATATTTTATTAGGTTTTTTTGTAATTGTGCCATTATCTTTTACATTCTTTAAACTCAATAAATAATAATAAGAAGAAGAAAAAGAAGAAGAAGAGAAAGAAAGGATCACACGAGATCTCACAAAGACTTAGAACACAAAATTTTGAATCCATCAACTTAACAACCTACCGCTAAATTGCAACACAATATTGAATATTTTACGAGACAATGGGATAGGAGATTGAAGTGGATGTGAAAACAAATATGGGATGAACATTTCTAACTTGGGCTAGAGATAGATAGCATTGTGGTCGCAACAAGCGAGTTGAAGGATTGGTGGACCAACGAATTCATGATTAAAAGATGAATTGTTGCTAGGTTGTAAGGACTCGATACTAGAGTCTACAGTATGTTCACCTTGTTGGTGTGTGTGTTACACTTTGATGTGATTGATTTAGAAGGTTAAAATATTTTAAGTGTTGTGAAAAATGGGAATTAAATCAGGTCCATGTGTGTTGAATGTGTGTGGAATATTCTAAGTCAAATGAAATGGAATTGTGAAGAAAATCAAATGAAAAGGGTATGAAAAAGTCAAAATTGGGTCTTGAGATTTGAGGAATAATGGGGCTGCTGGTTGTGTGTGTGAGTATAAACTATTTAATTTAATGAAGAAAAAAAAAGGGAGTGACAATCTTGTAAATTCTTGAAAATGAAAGGGTAAATTGGGAAGAATGAGAAGTATTTAAAGAAGTTGGAAAATTCTATTGGGAACCCACCGAATTACTCAATATAACCCGTTGAACTGAATTTCATTTTTACTCTTTACAACCACAAGAATTACTATTTACAACTCATAAATTTTCAAATATGCCCTCATAGCCACACCAGCCACACCATTTCTCACATTTCTCAAACAAACCCTAGCAATCTTCGGCCATTGTTTTGCGAGAAAGAAAAAATTGGATTGAAATCAGGTATGTTTTCTGTTCAATGTTTAATTTCTTCAATAATCGCACATGGCGGCTTTACCATCGGCGGCGATGGCAGCCACCATGGTCGCCATCATCACCACGGACCTTCGCACCACAAGGTGCGAGGGTTTTAGAAACCTCATTCCCCCACCTTGGCAGCGACGATGGCAACCACCATCGTCAACCGCGGACCTCCGCACCGCGAGGTGCGGCGGTTTCAAAAACCCCCTTCCCCCACCTTGGCAGCCACCATGGCTGTCTTCATCAGCCGCGATGGTGGGCGGCACCATCGTGGCTAACGATGGCTGCCATTGTAACTGCCAGGATGGGGGATGAAGGTTTTTGAAACCCCCGCACCTCGCAGTGAAGGGGATTGAGATGGCTCTGCACCGTGAGGTGCGGGGGTCCGAACCCGCAATTCCAGGTCGGAGAAATCGGAACCAGATTTATTAATAAATGTATAATTAATAAATATATTTATTAATCTATTTATTTATTTTTTTAATTTTGTGCCATTTGAATTTTTTTTAAAATATCATTGATTTCATATTAATCTCACATGTTATTTTTTATATTAATTATAATTTTACAATTCACCTTTCTAATAAATCTAATTATTATTAATTTTAGTATAAACAATTTTATTTGTCATCATGCATTTAGACATTTAATATAACATTCTTGTATGAATTAAATTAATTTTGCAGTAGATTATTATTATTTTAAAAATAACTAATATGGTACATTCATTTATACGTATGGCACGTACTCGAGAGGATGAGGAGTAGAGGGAGCTCGTCAGTGTTCGACAGCTTCCACGAGGAGGAGGAGGAGGGTAAAGGGCCATGATGGTCATTCTGTAGCTGATACATCTATCTCAGAGGCGCACATTTTTTGGCAGCCAGGTACTTTGGACTCATAATCTCCTAATGCTCCGGAGCAGTCATCTACTAGTGCTCCGGACGATACTACTGAACTATTTTTGGGAGACCTTGAAGATCCATCCATTTTAAAGAGTTTTAAAAATCATGTTGCTGTTAGCATATGGGCTAGAGAGGTAAGCGATTATGAAAATAATTTTACATTTAAACTAATTATTATAATGATAGTAATTATTTTATTATTTTTATGTAATAGGAAAGAGGTGTATTAAAATGCAATAGCCATGGACAAAGAATTCATGATTGGCCATTGGCAAATCAGCAACGTATTTATGATATTGTTGTAAGATCTCAGTTGGCACCTTTGATAAAATTCACGTATCGATTTGTGAATCCTACAGTTGTGTCAACCTTTTCAGAGAGATGGCAACTTGAGACTAACACGTTTCATCCAACATTTGGTGAGATGACACTTACGTTAGATGACGTTGCTACTATTCTGAAGATACTAGTTGCTGGCAGCCCTGTATCAGTCCCTCATTTAACAAGTAATAAAGCTCAGAATTTACTTCATCATTTACTTGGGGTCTCAGTAGTAGAAGCAGCAGGTCAGATAGTTGAGACTCGGGGACCGTATGTGAAATTAGATTAGCTGAGAAGAACATTTATAAACGTACCAAATTCAGCTCCAAATGAAGAGATGTACAATGCTAGTAGGGCGTATTTGTTATTTTTATTAGGTTGTACATTATTTGTGGATAAGAGTGGTAGCATGATTTCGATTTCCCATCTTGCATTGTTGGAAGACTTGAGTATATCTAGTACGTATGCATGGGGGGCTACTTGTTTGGCATATTTATATAGGCAGCTGGGTATCGCGAGTAGAAAAGATGTCAAAGGAATCTATGGATATTTAACATTACTTGAGGTAATAATTTAAATTTTATTATTCTGTTTATTATTTTGTGCATATTTTTACTATGTCTTTCCATATATCTTAACAATTATTTACATTAAATGTATACAGGCTTGAATATACGAACATTTTTCATTGACTAGAAGTAAACATAATTTATCGTATACTAACGAGTTGCCTAGGGCTCATCGTTGGCTTCCTGTTCGTGAGTACGATTCTTTGCAATCTTTGCGAGAGCGACTTGATGACTTAACTGAAGATCAGGTATTCTGTTCACGCATTATATTTTGCAACTTAATATTGCTCATCATTGAAATTCTGAAACATGTGCAGGTCATATGGACACCATATAGGAGGCATCGTGCACAACACCCACTACATGAGATTGTGTTCTTCTCCGGATGTCTTAAGTGTGGAGGCGTGATTGAGCCATATCATCCGGAGAGGGTTCTGCGACAATTTGGGCATATGCAAAATATACCTCCACCTCCATTATCTCCTATTGAAGCCAAGCGAGGTAGAGCTACGGCAACATATAAGGTAATTTATGATTTTATCAATGATAGTTGGTCTCGCTGGGATTTTCAGTTATTGCCAGCACACCGCCGGAGTGGACTTGCCCGAGTGCCATGAGAGTGCAGTGAAGACTACTTGGCATGGTATCATCGCATTACGCATCGAGTCATACAAAATCCTACAAATAGATCCGGGTTTGACAAAGGTGATCAAGATAGAGTGACTCTTGCTGATCTGGTAAGATTAATTTTGTAATTGTAATTTTTTTAAATATATTATATTTAATTTTTTATATTTAAAATAATTGTGTCTTGTAGCGTATCATGGTATCACTGTCTCCTCTTAGGCAAGTCATATTAGGTGGATCCACTCAAGATGTAGATGCGTGGAGACGTGCATGTCTTTAGGTATATGATATTTTGACTATTTCTACTGGGTCTTCTTCTACTGGGTTTCATGCATATACAGTATTTCGCGAAATGCCTTCTAGTATGGTACGAACACCAACGGCGGTTACATCACCTCCGGCAGTAATTATAAATCCACCACCTACGAGTTCAGATCCACATCATCCAACCCCAGGCCCTCCTTAAGAGACAAGAAAAATGACTAATAAAGATTAATTTTTTTTGTAATATGAGACTATTTGTATTTGCTATAGTGAGTAGAGTCTTATCTATTTGACTACTTCTGATGAGGTTCGGATATGTCGCTAAGATATAAATGGTGCCAACCTTTTTCTGTCTGTATTTAATTTTCTTAGTTTATTTAAAAATTATTTCCATAACTCGAATAGCTAACCGTGTTATCTTAAAAAGTAATTTTATTGTTACTAACAAAACTTATTTTAAATACTTATATGTGATATATAAAACAAGATATTATAAACTTGTTTATATCACTCCTTTATATCATAAACTTTAATTATGGGTCAATTAAATCAAATATATCTTGTGTGAAATATGTTTGTGAATAGAAAATATATAAAACAAGATATTAGTGCAATATAATTCACAAAATAAAATGCAAAATATACATAAAGTATAGAAAGGCTCAGATATGGACCACAAATCACCACTTAAGTAACTCAAAAAATAAGACCACTAAGCCCAACGAAACCCAGCCCTGAATCGCCCAATCGTCCTCCTCTCTCGACCGAAAGCATGGCTATCATACGTAATGGACTGGGCTTCTCCATCTCTTGAGGAAATGGGCTTATGCCCATTTCTCCTCTAAAGAGATAGTAAATAGGTTTATGGACTTCAAATTGGGCTGCCAATAAGTGGTGATATGAGTTAATGTTTCAATCACGGGCTGAAGCCTATGAAAATTAAACTTGCCCGAAAAATCATCATCGCCTTAAGCCTTATTTGGAAACACAATCTAAGAATAAGAATCATGTGTCAGATAAGTCAAAAACTTCTTGTGTTGCCACATCTTGACCTACTAGAGATAAAAATGCTTGAATTCTGGATATGTATGGCGTTTCCCAATCACGTATATTATCACATCGAAATCTATACCAATTCAGTACGACGGGAGGAATTGGTGACCTTGGCTTAAGGAATACCTGATAAATGACATATGCAACAAAAATTATTATTAAAACAAACGTATGAAATCCACAATATAAACAAATAAATACCAAAATAAGTAAGAATACCTGCATAAAATGACAATCATTCAGAAATCCAATAGTAATCATCATGCGCTATACTGCTAGAGGAGGGATCGATTTGAGTGGAAGATATGTAAGACACTGGATCCGTGACAAATGCACCAATACGACATTGTATTTTGAAGCAACTAAATGGCCCATGTCAGGTAAAGTCATCCAATGCTCGCACGATGCAATGTTATCAAAGCAATACAATATATGTAGTAACTCATCCACACGCATTTCTGATCCATATAATTGCGTATACATTGCACGAAAAGATTGCAACTCTCCTATCAGACCAAAATGAATATCTCTCCAATTATGCTCACTCATACCAAGTACCCTTGCTATCACGCGAAATCCACAATGTCCATTTGATTCTACATTAACAATACTATGCAAAAACGGTTGTATTTGTGGTGGGAAACAATCATCATACTCCTTGATTCGGTTGGAGTTTCTCTTGGATATCCATGTTGTTAGGGATCTACTGTCTTAACTAGATTGAACTATTTCAAATAAGGAAGGATCACGTTTGGTGGATGTATCAATCTGAATTTTATTCTTCGATGCTGGCTTACCCTTTGTCCTAACTTTCATGGTTGGTGGTTGTAATGAAGTTGTGTCTGGATTAACTATTTCTCTCAACTTTTGCTTTAATACTTGCTTCACTGGCTCCGGTTCTGAATAAAATATTTTATATATACTCTCTATTTCTGGCTCAATCGTTACCTGCGATGACACACCATCATAAGCTGATTGCACTACCTGCAACCTTGTCCAATGAGGATGCACAGTTGACAAAGGAATTGGCCATCCTTGTACCATGAACTCTACAATTTCATGTGCACAAGGTAAATCATATGTGCTTCTAATCACACATCCACATGAAACTTTGTCTATCCCAATTTTATGAGCAAGTTGCGACTGCATTGGTACCATATTCAATGCACTTCTTGATATAACACCTCGCAATTCTCTAAAAATTGCTAGCTTGAAGTTATGTTGCACCAACATTAAACTTTTTTCAAACGACCCTTAATCTCTACATGTTGCAACTCAATAAAACTGTTGATAATTGTCCATGATGACTCTAAGTCACCTTGAGAAGATCCAAGATGTCTCTTCAACTTTGCATGTGCACTCTCAGCCCTGTTCGTAGTAATGTTGCCAAAATGCATTATTCTATTTGTCCATGCTGCAACAAATTTTTCCTTATAATCATTCAACTATGTCTTTCTCACATAATTAAGTGCGCCCTCATATGCATAGTACTCAAGTGTTAACTCATACAGACGATGTTCATATTCATCCTCAGTCGACTCAAAAACAACCAAGTTCTAACTTAACATAAATTTCTCCCATGTCTCATTTCTATCAAATAATTTCTTACATTTGGCGAGCACATTTTTTGATATATGACACCTACACAACAAGGTGCTCGTGGTTGGAAACACTTTTTATATTGCATTCATTAATCCCAATTCTCTATCGGTTACAATTACTCCTGGATATGTATTGTGAGTTATTAGACTCTTTAATTTCTCCATTGCCCATGTGTAATTATCCTCATATTCATGATCCATAAATGCGAAAGCAATAGAAAAAGTTAGCTCAGTTGACGTCACTCCAACGATCTCCAACAGTGGATACTTATATCTATTAGTTTTGTATGTACAGTCCATTATTAGCACATGGGGAAATGTTTTAAATAACTCTATAGCCATCGGATGAGCCCAAAATAAGTCTGTGATATAATCTGATAATGTATCACATCTATGCCACTTCACATAATTACAATCTTTCAATTTTTTCATCAACTATTATATTTGTGATCGACCACCTTTATCCATGACTCTATATCTTTGCCGTGCATTATATATAGTTTTGATGGTACTCACATTTTTTTTATCTTCTGCCTTTAACGTCATTAAAATATTTCTTCGCTTCACAAGATTGTTAGACATTGTTATCATAATTTGTTTCTCTTTCTCTGTAAGTCGGCCAACATATGAATGACCCTCAAGTTGAGCTGCTGGTAAATGATTGTGCAATCCACATACAACTTTCAATATCCAGTGTTCATTTGACAATTTAACACCAAGTAACTCAAATGAACAACCACATTTTTTAGAACCTATCGTCCTACGATTTGTTTCTCCTATTGTCTCATCTCCTTTTTTTGATGATTTATACTTTCCACTCCGTTCACAAGCAAGACGAACTCTAGGTTTTCTTCCTATACCCCCAGATTCAGAACCCTTTATAACAATAACCATTCCATTTTCTTTTCCAAGTGTCTTAACCCATTCAATCAGTGTTTCCCTATTACTGAAAATCTCATTCATAACAAAAGTTTGACTAGCATCAAACGATACGCTATTCTCATTCTCAAAATTCTCTAAATTTTGGTGATCAAATCCCTATTATCAAAACAAAAATAAGATACATAAATTAAAAATGGGTTGTGCTTTAACCAAAATATGAATAAAATATATGAATTAAAAATAACAAAATGGAGAATGGAGTCGCGGGTCGGGCCATTCGAAAAAAATCAGGGATCACCCTCGGGTTCCCTACAGCGGTCGGGAACCGGGTGTGAGTCGGGAACCCGACCGATGCAAGTCGGGGAACTCGAGGGTTCTCGACTGTAGCGAGTCGGGAACCCCAACTTTCTCCCACGGTTAACAGTCGGGGAACCCAAGGGTTCCCAATGGCTAAGAGTCGGGGAAGCTCGGCTAGCTTCCCCGACTGTAACTCTTCGAGGAACCCGAGCTTCCCCGATGCATTCCAGTCGGGCATACCCAACTTCCCCGACCAGTCAGGGAAGCTGGGTATGCCCGACTGGAATGTGTCGGAAGGTCGGGTCGTCATTCATGTAGTGATTCTCAGCATCAGTTAATAGCATGCATCAATCTAAAATACATTACCAGAATATTGACGTGCTGCTGGTGCGATTCATTATAGTCCACCTGCTCATTATGCACGATCTGATGCTCATCATCTTTTCCATAAAACTCTTTCCATTTCATCAATTTTTGGATATAATCATCCATAGAGAAAAGTTAAAATTAACAGAAACAAGAAGAAGGTAATCGCTATAAGTGATTAGAATCAGAAACCTTCACAAATGTTAAGTGAAAGTGATCGGAGATGGGGCTGCGAAGCTTAGAATCAGAAACGTTCGTAAAAATTTAATGAAAGTTATGGGAGATTGGGCTGCGAAGAGTTAAGAAAGTAGTTGGGAGAAAGTAGTTAGATAAGGGTAATAAAGGCTTTTTAATGGAGGGTAGTTCAGAAAATAAAACAACGGGTTATATTGAGTAATTCGGCGAGTTGCTGATAGAATTTCCCAAAGAAGTTTTGTGTAATCTTCTTCATTGTTCTTTCTTCTTCTCTTGATTCTTCTTTTCTTTTTGTTCCATCTACTCTTCTACTTCATCTTGTTTATGCAAAGAAAAGATTGGTTGTTGAATCTAGGAAGCTATTTGCAAGTGTTGGTGGCTTGCATTTTCCTTCAAATTCACCCAACTATTAAGGCAAGTTCCTATTCTATTGTTTTTCCTTTATCAAGTTCTCTTGTGAATCCTTGTGGATGTAAGCCTTGAGTCCATTTTTCCTTCGTGATTCTCGAGTCAATCATTTTTGAGTAAAGTTTTCATAAAACCCTTCGTTGGAAAAGAGTTTTTGTATAACCTAGTTGTTTGTAGCTCGTGTCGCTTTTCTTGTATTTCCAATAAACCGTGTCTATCATCTAATTGAGGACTTAATCCTCTATCATCTAAAAAGAATGGCGTGTTTATTGCTAAGGTGTAGTTGCATACAAGAGTTTGGTGATTGCTTGCATGAGTTTTGGCCTTTCGTAGTGTAATTTTAGGATTGTAGAGGTTGTTTGTCGACTAAGAAGGTCGAATCAGTCAACAGATGGCAAGAGAGTATTCTATTGGTCAACAGATGCCCTTGCATCAGTCGACAGATTATGAGTTGGCTTTCTGTTAGTCGACAGATGCAAGGCATCTATTGATAGATTGGTGTTTGCAAAGGGTAAACGATCGACAGATTGAGTGCATCTATCGATAGATTGTGACATAGCTTCTGGTAGTCGACAGTTCTCTTCTATCTATCGACAATCTGTTCCCCATGGTTGCTTGATTCTCCATTTTATGCTTCTAGTATGCCCCCAAAACGTTATCCAACCTTCTAACAAGCCCCATCCATCAATCTTAACCTTGTGTACGTATCATCTTAGGAGGGTGGGAAAATGATTGTTCCGCTATGTGTGCACTTGTACCAATGCTCTATGAGGGGGATCGTTAGGGGCTATGGTTGTAGGAAGGTGTAATAGAGAGTAATGTTTACATAAAATGTTCCCTAAGGAGATAATGAGATTAAATTCATAAGCATGTATGTTGGTGCCTATTGTTATGAGTAGGTATGTAAACACCCATCATCCTACAATGGCAGTGAGTTCGTTGGTGGTCAGCCTGCATATTTCCAAGGCAGCGCGCTCGCGTATTCCTATAATGGCAGTGAGTCCATTGGTGATAAGTTCGTGTATTACATAAGGCGATGTGCCCTCGTACTTTCAAAACAATGAGTTCGTGTACCCTATATGGTAGTGTAACCACGTATTATGTATATTAATGTGTCTGCATAAAAACGAGAAAAAATCCTACCTAGTCGGTAAGGTTGGTTTCTATCCATAAAGGTTTGCCTCATAATGTCGTCTAACATGAACTAGGTGGTGGGTAGATACAAGTTTATAACTATATATGGCACATATTCATCTATTAGAGGGTATGCAACATGGCAAGAAGTGTGATTATTGATGTTACTACTTGTGGTAGGGAAACCCTTGGTGGATCTGGTATACGTTGTTACCCATTACTGCTCCTCTTTGGTGAGATGATCTCATGTACTTGTGGTTGTTGTATGATGTCTTTTATTATGACTCGTACTTAATTCATAGACTTGTTGAGCTTTGTGGCTCATATTGTTTCATGCGTCATTCCAAATAAAGATAAAGGAAAAGCTAAGGAAGATGACGAGTATAGTCGCTAGTGAGTCATGTGATAGATATGTGTGTAGATGTCTTTCCAACCTAGAGATCCTTAGGGGGCATTTGGTATAGGAGAAATTTTAAATTTTCTGGGAATCTGTATTCCCATGTTTAGTATAATTTTTTTATAAAAAGAATCATGGAAAATAGTATTCCCGAGAATGATTTTTAAGTAACTTTCCCACAAAAAGATTTCCATGGGGGGTTGAAAATTCAAGGTTTCCATGGACTTGAAAATGTTTTTAATAAAGAAAAAGACTAAAATGCCCCTTACCTTTTTATAACCCTATACAAATATATTATATATATGTAATATATTTATATTAAATATATATATACATAGATTATATATATTAAATATAAAATATATATTATAATATATTTATATTATTTATTATAAAATATTATATATATTTAAGTAGATATTCATATAAATATATATATTATGTATATATATTATATATACACATGCATATATATATAATGTGTAAAAAAATGATATTTTTTTGACTTTCTAAAGATGTCGTAGGTCCCAATATTTTATCTAGTAAAAGAAATTTATTATTTTTAAATAAAAAATTAAATAAAGGTGATTTTGGAAGAAGAACATGAATTCCCAAGAATGTTACATTTAAACCAAACATAAAAATTTAAAATTCTCAAAAAAGAATATTCAATATTTCTGAGAATGTTTAAAACTAACTAAACAAGAATTGCATAAATCCTGGAAATCAAAGATTTCCAATGGCATTCCCAAAAATCATGAATCCCGTGATTTTAAAAACTTCTCTCGTATCAAACGCCCCCTTAGGGTTTGTTTTGAGGGCAAGGAGTTGAGTTTTATTTTTGTGATAGGCTTTTTGATACTTTGTAATGTATGGGCAGAGAAGCTCGATATGTACACTCTGATAACTCGATAATATATATGTATATATATACACACACACACGAGGTTTTATGATTTTCGTGTTTTTCATGTGGTTAGTTTGTGTTTTTGTACTTTATTCTTGATGACTCTCTAACAAATCTTCTTTGTTAGCGAGACTTTCGAAAGGCAACCGATTACATATATTAGAAAGAACAATAGAATAAGGACCATTTACCATACAATGGAACCAATATTATACATATGTCTCAGCCAAATGTTACGATTTAATTATTTTTGACAAAGTTAATCACAATATATATTAAATACTGCTTGTCAATTGTCATGCGCGCAGAAGAGCCATTAATAAATGAGCTGCCTTCGTTGCATGCTGCAAAACCAAGAGTTGCATCATCAAGTAGCATGCCTGCCAGTATGCCCCATAAAGAGCGAGCTTAACCTGAATAAGTGCACTTGCGGTTGCTTTCCACTTCATATACCACTCCACAATAAATAAAAATAAAAATAAAAAAACAAATCTAGGGTGGTCTGATGATGGTTATTGGTTCCATAAATAGACAAGACACTACCTTGTATTCCTACCCATTAAGTATTGCTTATTCTACTAACCTTATTTTTTATAAAAGTTATGATTATAAAAAATATTATTAATAAATAAAATAATTATCCTAATATCAATAATTAAAATGATAAAAAAAAATTATATCGAGATAAATTCTATCTAAATAGATTTATTATATACATCTCATTATCCGGAAGGAACAAATGGAGTTCAATTCACGGCTGTGTTAATTTCAACCACAGGGCATCAGACAATGAAACATGAATTCCGAGAGAAAGAGAGAGAGAGAGAGAGAGAGAGGAACGACCAATGAATGTCAGGCAGACAGTCAAGAGGGATGAGTCCACATGACATACTAACACAATCATAGAAAAAAAAAAAAATAACGGCTTTAATTTTATATATATATGTATGTATATAAATATATATCCACATCCATTACTAGCTTCCTTATGCTTGTAATTTTAAGTGCGGAAGAGTGGGACCCACTCGACCATTCCTTTTTTTCCTTATCATTACGTAGCCAATCACCCACACTATCTTCTTTTCTAATTATCAAAATCAGTCGGCTGCAAATTCATTCATTCATTTATTTTATTCAAATCAGATGGGGGCATAATGGAGCCTTCCAAACACGACACCTTTTAGAATCATGATTTTAACCCATCATTTAGTTTTAACAAAAAGACAAAGCTGCTGTTAAAGAACAACGAACCCATATTACAACACCACCCCCCACAAACTCACGGGTAGGGTTGAAAAAGTCTAGTTGATTTCAACAGTACCCCCCTTTTTTTTTTTTTTTAGTAATATATAAGATAATAAACCTCAATTTCAACCTGTAGATTTACTTGATCGAATTTAATTAACAATATTCGACCACTTTATTTTGTTTCTGGTTTTATTTTTTGTGTTTTTCCCTCTCCTACCCCCACCGCATAAGTCAAATGCCTACCGTAAGATGGTGACTCACAACTCACAAGCGATTTTGGGAGTCTTGTCAGTCACAGAGATAAAAAGTCTTGTGTCATGACAAAAATTTATTAATAGATTAAAAAATATTCAAAATTCAAAATAATTCTTTAAACTCTTTGTAAATTTTGTTTGATTCAAAAAAGTCTCACACAACACACAAGCTAAATAACTTTGATATTCAAAAATTTCTACAAAGAATCTATAATTATCTATAAAAAAATTTAATTCTACAAAAATTTTAAAATATTAAAATAAATATTATTCATAAAAATCCTAATTCTAATACATTTCAAAATATCATAATATTAATCTTAACGAATTTTAAAATTTCAAAATCTTAATCTTAACAAATTTTAAAATATAAAAATCTTAATTCTAATAAAATTGAAAAGAATTAAAATAAACATTATTTGTGAATCTTAATTTCATATTACTTCGTATATCTCTTTATAAATAAATACTACCCATTTAAAAAAAATTACGATTTTAATACTAATTTCAATAGTCTTTATCATTTTTAATTTCTAATTTAAATATCAAAATATTTACGCGATAGCGATAACCTATTTATATTCTCTGATTATCTTTTTTCTTATAAACGCATGTAATTTAATAACAATATTTTTAGTCAAATAAATCTATTATTGTATATTAACAACACTAAAAACAAAACAAAAAATTTGCAACACCTTTTTCATACTTCTAATTTTTAATTAAAAAAACAATCCATCATTTTTTTTTTGTTTTGAAAATAATAAAATTAGAAAAAACAAAAACTAAAAATAAAAATTCCACCGTACGAGTACTAAAATTTTATGAAAAATACTTTTAATATACCTCTGTGTACATATTGAACTACACAAAAGTATATCAATGACAAAAAAATCATTTATGAGACACATAAAAACGCGTGAGACACATGGAGGTGAATGATATTTTGATTACAATATCTTTTTATGCAACCTAAGATGTACAAAAATAATGTGCAAACATGATTAAATTTTTATTTTTGAAGCAGATTGGAGATCTGTACAAACACTGCAAAATGCGTTCGCAAATACAACAGATTTAGTACTTAATTTTTGGATCAAGCCACTGAACAAACACTGTATAACGCATTCAATGCAACAGAATGCTTTTCCCTAGAATGTCCAATGGATCAACTCAATCGGAAGTCGAAAAACACCAGGAAAGCAAACGGACAAAGACAACCATGCATGCAGTGAACAACAAATTTACCATAGCTTACGCATCACGTAGAGAAAAACCTTCTAGTAAAGACAACATAACAGTAAGATAATGAGCAACAATATTTCCATTACCGTTTCACTGCATTCCCATTGACCTTCATTCCTACGTTTGCCATGCACCTTGATCGCGTTTGTTTCTTTACAATAAGACGGAAAGGTCAGCCCTCAAACAGCATAACATGTCAGAAAGTCTCAGGGTAGAACTTCCAGCAGAATATGCCAGTGGGGAATTTCGATTTCTTTTTAAGCATGGAAGAAAAACGTGGCAGATGTAGTTCTACAGACCCGGCAATGTACAATCCCAAATGAGATAAAATGAAGTAGAGGGAATGGAGGACACACTAAATAAATTTAATCAAGATAGGAAGGCATTAATTTATTGCCCTGACATTAATATGGCTTTCCATCTTTGCAAAAATTGGCTACCTTGTTTATGAAAACCTTAAAAGTTGAAGTTCTAACAGGAGTATCAGATTTGAACTAAAAGCATAAAAGGAAACATACGGCATATGATAGAGGGAAAAGGGGACGTCCATTCTAAAGTGAAGTCCAGCAAAAGCCTAAAATTTCTAATCTATGACCAAATACAAATATAACTCAATGTTGTTCCAAAAAATTAACAGGCTTTGAAAAAATTTGAGTATAGAATCTACACAACCAATCTAATTTTATTTTTACCGAATGAAGTTGCTTTTGCCTAAGCAGGAATCAGAAGAAAACTAATGTTGTTTTCAGCTCTTTTGAATCAAACTTGCCAAATGTCTTTTGAGTGTATTTTCATTTTTTCAATACAACCTGTTGAGCAGTTAGCTCTGTAGTTCAAATTAAGAAAGCAGCACAGAAAACATGAAAAAAGAGGAATAAAAAAAGAAATCATCATTATGAATGTATTCTTTCTTTGGCCAGAAGGCTTTTAGTACTTTTCATAATTCCAAATAACAGGACAAACCCAAGGAATAATATGAATATGGAGAACTTACCATAAAAGAAAACATGGCAATAGAAAGGCAAATTTGATAAATAACTTAAATTCATTAGATTATTCGCAAATAACCCAAAAACATGAGCTTCAACATCAGGATTTTCCTTGGGTAATACATGCTATAAAAATATCCTAGCCTTGGAGCTTCCCCATTCCCATAAAATTTAATCCAAATAGTTAAGCACAAACTTGTAAAAGAAAGGAAAAAAATCTTATCAATTAAATACACATAGAAATTCATACAGTGGCATTGCAAGGTTATAATGCATATGGATACCAAATATACAGAAATTGGCGCCGAAATCAAGGTCATCATGAAAGAAATTAGTATGGAGTGTTCAATATAAATCTCGCTATCCATACAGGCATGACATTGCAGAGTTGGACCAGGATCTGCAATTTCTTACATTATTACAAGATCATAAAACACTATTTACACATGTTAGAGCAACATTTTTATCCTTCAACCATAGGAGGAATACCCTTACAGATTTCTGATATGTCGACACCATATTAAAGAACTGGAATAAGTAAAAGCAAGCATAATTAATGGATAAACAGCTCAGCACTGTTCAAGAGGAAACAGATTTCTGAAGAACAGGGAAACTCATCGAAATACTGGTGCACATCCTCCACATTAACCGATCTCATAGAAACAGGTATAGAACATGACAAAGCTCTCCTTTTGTTATTAACATATGAAGTATTGTGCAAGGATAAAAACAGCACAAATAGCAAGCTATATCCTAAAATTTTATCCAACAGTAACCATTTGGTACACTACGAAGTTGAGCGGAATCAAGTAAGGGCAAGATCCAAATCTGAAACATACAAGAAGTCCTTGAAAGTAAATCATTAACTGTAGAAAGATTTATTCCAAGTAAAAGGATTATTTCATTTTCCATTCCCAATTAAGTACTTCTCAACTATTTCCTTTTATGACAAACAATTATCATTCACTTCTAGATTTTGTGAGCTATAGTTTCTGCTTGGATCTAATTACTGAAGGTAACTCAAAAATACCCATAATTTCCGGCATGCCGTACAGCAAAAGAGTAAAAACAATTTAAGCCAACACATGTTTTCAACCTTATTAAAAGTTCCCCCTGACCAAGATTAATCGGTGGAATCTTTCTTCCAGAGTAAGGACACATCCTGCGCCTCCGACATTGTGATTTCTGGTTAGCAAACTAACTATATGCACAAGCTCTGGCCCCAAACAAATTCGGGAAGCCTGTCAAACATACCAAAGTAGTCAACAAATAAGAATTACTTCAAAATAGTAACAGAAGTACCCTTAAAAAAGATGCCAAAATATGGCATTGAGAGATGAAAACCACAATTCTCCCTCCACTGATCCACCATTCGGCTTTACATCTTAAACTACTAACAATCATCTATAGATTGGCCCACATAATGTGCAATGGACAGTACAAACGAGAATCCAAGAAATTAGATATCATCCTATAATTTCTATGTCCACAACTGCCTTTTCCCTTTACACAATTCATTATATTATACCTCCAATTGAGGCCCCAGTGTAGCAGGAACAAGCTTTCATCCTCCCATTGTTTACCGTCACTATTCCACCAACCTCTGAATACCAACTAGATTGGAATAGGGAGAGAGATAAAGAAACCTGCACCGGCCCATTATCACGACTACTTCTGCGAAAAAAAAGAATTAGATTCTTAGTCACATCCACAAAGGTTCCCCAGGCGATGTCTACTTAAATTATCATTATAGAGATTCGTGCTATACACTCGAGAGAATTGTGTACACATAACGAGAAATATAGAGAAAAAGAGAGGAATCCCATACCGGAGCTATATAAACTCGATAAGAATCAGCCGTAGCCCCGGCCAGATAGAGACCAGGGAAGATATTCTGCAAAAATCAATCTAACATCAACCAAAACGAGGAAGAGACAACCAAAGCCACATAACTAATGAAAGACTGAAGAGGAAAGATCAAACACTGACATCGAGCTGTTTTTGCACAGTCTTGGGCCTTCTCTTCGGCCTTCGAGCTGGCCTGGACCCAGTCATCGAGAACACGTCCTCCTCGATCTCCTCGCGAGACAGCGCGATCCATAACCTCCTCTTCTCCCTCCTCTCCAAGCCCTGACCTTCTGAATAACCTCTCAGCCTCATCGATTTCGGAAGGTTCTCAGTCTCCTCCAGCGCTGTACTTTCAGACACCTTCGGAGCCTTCTCGTCCGACTCTCCATTCCTCGAAACCCCGCCGATCTCCACCGCAGCCTTCACAACCGGCCTCCTTGGCCTCAGATTCCACGGCTTCGTCGCCGATTCCTCCGCCTGAACCTCCAAGGCCTCCCCTTCGGAAACGGTCCCCTCCTGCCTCCGCGACGAACAGGGAGCGAACGCGAACTCGCTCCCTTCCTCTCTCCGCGATCCAATCGCAACTTTCGCGTTCTCCAAACCAGCACCGTTTTCAGAGTCCTGCTCCTCCTCCTGCTCCTGCGGCGGCGAGCGGTGGCGCTCCGCCGTGGCGTCGGCGGGGCGGCGGTAGCGGTGGTTGGGGTTCACGTGGCTCTTGTGGCCCCATTTCAAGAGCGGCGGCAGAGAGAAGTTGTGCAGAGGCTGGGACTTCACCGGCGCCGTCGCCATTAAAGCCGCGAGAATTACAAGCACTCCTGCGTCAACCAGTGGAGATCTCTCGAAGACAGAAACACCAAAGAATGAGACCTCACTCTTCGAGACAGAAAACCAGAAACCCTAGTACAACACATACACACACACATATATGTATGCACATATATGCGTGTAGAGAGAGAGAGAGAGGAGAACAGGTGGTGGTATCGGAGAAGATGTGCTTAGAGAGAGAGGGAGAGAGAGGGGGCATGGCGAAGGGAAGAGTTGGGTTTTATATGCATCTTCTACAAGGTAGCGGGAGTTGGGTCTACTCATACGCTGGTTCGTTACGGTTTTACAAGTTTACCCTTCCTTTCCCGTGAAATTACGGCTGCGGGTCACATCCCTTTCGGGCCGTTTCAGAAGACGGTGACGGTCGTGCTCTCTCTCCGAGTCTGGGAGCGCCCATTGCATGCTGGTTCGCTGCTGCGACTGGACACGTGGCCGTCGTCCGAGTTAGGCCCCACAGAAACGAAACGAAACGGAACTACATTTGTAATCAGCCTCCGTCCGATTTATCTTATATATATTGGGCCTGAAATTGAATCAGGTAGGATTTTACCCAATATGTGTCCTCGTGGCACAAATAATTAGTGGTGTTTTGTTTGAATTTTATATAAAAAATTAATTCTTTTGTCTAGTCCGATTTGTTCAGTACAGGCATGTCAAGGGGAGGGAGGCCCTCCCTCATTTTACCCACATCTGATCAGACAAATAAATAAATATTTTATTATTTGATGCACCAACGTAACATTCTTATTTTATATAAATTTAAAAATAGATAATTATCATGGAATTTGAATTTAAAACTTAAAATCAACTTAATTATATCAGATTTAGTATCAATTTCAAATTCCATCGGATTATATGAAATTTTATAATTTAAGAAAAACTATTTTAACATAAATTCTAAAAATATATAAAAATTGCTTGGAACAAAAAACAAAATCTAACTAAATACAAGTTAGAAAATAAAGACATTTTTTCAGAAAATTGTGGGTTTCATTTTAGTTTGGTTAGGTCAGATTCATAAACATAATAATCTAATCTGGATTAGATTACGGGTCTTCATTCTATTTAGATCAAATTAATCCTAATTTAAATTAGACTAAGATCGAGATTTTTTTTAAACTTATAAACCAAAGACCAAACCAATTAGGTTTGATATTGGTTTTTATTCCTTTAATCCGATCCTAATTCCTCTTGAATATTTTTTTATTTTTTAATGTAAAATTTAAACAAAAATATATTATTAATAGATAATATTATTATTATACTAATTGCAATTGATTTTTAGTCTCAAATAAGTTTGGTCGGTACTAAAAATCAATTAAAATTTATAAGCGGACCGAGAACCAAATTAAGGTCGATTTGAACATTCCTAATCTAGACGAACTTAAAATCAATTAAGTTTAAAAAATAAATAAGTATAAAATTAAACCAAATAAAAAAAAAAGTAAAAAACACAAACCAAATTAATTGAATGATGGGACATTTTTCAAAATATGGACACTTATCCAAGATAAGTACTCAAATTACACCCTCGTACACTTAAAAATCCAAATTCAGTAAGGGTGTGTTTGATTGCAATAGTAAAATTTAAATAAAAAAAATAAATTTTAAAGAATTAAATTATAGGAAAAATATCAATTGAAGGCGTTTGATTGGCTTAATTTTCTAGCTAAAAATTACGTAAAAATAAATCAAATATATTATACAAAATATTCAAAAAATCAAATATATATACACAAATATTCAAAAAAACAAATATACTATACAAAATATTCAAAAAATCAAATATATATATACACACCCATACATACATACATACATAGGAGAAAAACCGAGAAGAGGGAAAAGGCGATGATGGGAGTGTCGTCTTCAACCAAGCAAGTTCCAGCAGAGCAGCGCGAGGCTGAAAGCCTGGTGACGTCGATCAGAGCATTTTCGATGCTTCAGAATGCTTTCACCGTCCTCATCTTCTTTCTCTTTCAATCCGTCGCTACCATCACTGGTCGTGGCTGCCATGCCCGACTACTAACCGTGCTTCCCTTCATTCTTGTGATCGCCGGCCACACTTCCCCTCTTCATCGCAATCGCCGACCACACTTCCCCTCCTCTTCAAGACTGCCGGCCACGCTTCCCCTCTTCTTCTTCTTTATGCTTTTGCTCCGTCGCTGTTTCTTCTTCTTCTTCTCCAAATGCCTAAAATTTCTTTTCCAACCCCCCGTAAGAATTGGTTTTCCAACAAAAGTTAGAATGGGCATCACATGAACAAAAGTGAAAATTTAAATTACCTAAAAAATATCATCTATCAAACACCACCAATGAAAAATATGCCCAATCAAACAAGCCCTAAATAAATGAAGTGGCATTTAAGAATGTTGACGATGCGGTGGGTTTGGTCACGGTCACATTAATTGGAAACAATAAGTTTTATTAATTAGCATGATGCATGCAGTTGATTTAAGTTCGGGCGGGTCGGGCCAGGCGTCCGAAACCTAAAGAAGGGATCCGCACCGATGGGCCGATATAGAAAGGAAAAGACTGATTCAAAGCTAATTGCAGCCCACAACCAACAAACACATATAGCCGAGCCGACCCGAAGACAACAAATCAAAACAAAATCAACGCCCTACGTAGAAATTAATGGCCAGTGGAACCTACCAGTTATGCCTTATGCGCGTCGATTGAATTTAAAGGACCACCATAAAAAAAAAATAATAAAATTAAAAGTTGTAATGAAATGGAAATATATATATATATATATAGTGTTTGAAGAATTTTAAATAGAATCACGTTACTCTTATACCATTGTGTACATTGTAAGCTACACAATAGTGTAAAAAAATTCAAAATACCCTGTGTCTCATGGCACCTCATAATAAGACACTGAGATATTTTAAATATTATTATATTACTGTATAGTTCAAGATGTACTTAATGATGTAAGAGTAATATTTTTCTTTTAAATGACGCTGAAGAAGAGGTGTGATTTGAAAATTGGAATGGATTATTTTATTCTTAATCATTCAGAATAAATATTTATATAATATATTGTGCATTTAGTAATAATAATAAATATGTATACTATGTTAACACGTTTCCAGTTGACATAGTTAAAAGTTAATAAATAGAATTGTGCGTTGGGGCTGATCATCATCATCATGTATTAAGGCTTTCTTTGACGCGGAAAGTCCAGTCAAATGAAGGTCCCATCCCATGAGATGTCTAATAATTTTCTTTCTTTATTTTTTTAAAAAGATTGACTACAGAGGCTTCGTTGATTTGATTTGAAAATGGAGAAGGGAAAGCTCCCAAAACAAATTTCGCTTTGTAGGATTGAGTAAATAAAATAGCCCTCGCTTATTTATTTATTTTATTTTATTTTGTTATGTTTAGTAATTAGTCAAAATCCACGAAAGTTCGAGTGATAGAGCTACAAATCAATAGGTGGCTAGCAAATGAGCAGGTAAACCATCCAAACCAAGCAATAAGTGAAGCCAGATAGGCCAAACAAGGCAAAACGAAGCAAATCAAGGTGTGAAAGCCAAGAAACTCGGGCATGACAGGCAAGGCCACTCACTCACCCTCTTAAGTCCTCAAAGAACCAACCCCAAAGCAAATTTACCGGACAACAAGCTGATAAGAGGCTATGAAAAATGGTTCAACAAATAAAGGAGAAAGCCAAAAATGCCCAAAAGCCAAGTGGTCTAGCCTCCACTTGGTCATGTCTCCCTTACTCAGCCATTTTTACTCCCCCAAGCTTCAACATGCGATTGACCACCCAGGGAGCCTCTCTCATAGCCAGGAACCTCTTTCCAAGAACTTTCTCGAGACCCACAAGAATCCTCCAAGATTCCTAAATGATGCTTTCCTACAATCATCAACAAGGCGCCATGTGTCCCCTTCTCTTTCCTCATAGAAGGCCATTCCCTCGCTCACACTCACGTATGATCACTTTAGTACTCGAATTACATTCTCACATTCTAGCATTTCATACTCTCAAAGTGTAACTTAAGTTTTGAAGGATTTGCACGGGAACACCATTCGTACCCTTAATTAGTTGTTCTTCTCAGTAGAGCACTCAATCATTAGGGCATTTGATCATCAAGGCACCTAATCGTCAAGGTACTCGATCATTGGGGCACCTAAACATCCACAAAACTGTCAAGATCCTTTGGACTTAGACTTGCAAGCTTCCTGATCACTTGCATGCAGACTTGCAAACTTTGGGATTACTTGCGCTTAGACATGAAACTCTTAGGATCTTTCTCTAAGTTCCCTAACTCATTCAAAGGACTCGCAAGCACTTCAAGACTCTCCAGAAACTTTAAGACTCACTTTTATGTGCTACAAATTTATTATTATATTGAGGCAATATCAATTTTCATAAAACTTCCCTTTCTATTCTATGTATCTCATTCTTTTTCCCTATATTTGTGATGTTAATTTTCTCATATTATCTACATGTTTGCTAAAACAATACTTTTAGCATTATTTTAGTCAATATTTTGATTTATTATAACATTTTTAATGATAAAATGTCATGTTATATAGTTGATGTCAGTGTAACTTATTTTTAGAATTTAATATCTTAATTAAATTGTTTTACAATACAAGAGTATGTCATTTAGAATTATTTATTTTATAGAAAAAATTTTAAAATTAAGGTCGATTGTTTATTTTTATTGGGTAGTTAAGAGTAATATGGTTAAATAATTTATTTAATTTAATTTCTATTTTGTTCCAAAAAATGGGATTTAAAATTCAATTCCGCTTTTTAATGTTTATTCCTATAAAAAAAATTAGAATTCTAATTCTGGTATAAACATTAAAAATATGGAATTAAAATTCGAATTGCATTGGAATTAATAATTCCAACCAACTTTAATTGAAATTTCAATTCGGGGAAATAAAATTTTAATTTTTATAATTTTTTAATTCTAAATGCATCCAAATCAAGAATTTCTGACGATTCCAACAACCTATGGTTCTAAGGGGCTAATATTCTTCTTCTGATAACGACTATAACCTACACTATCCTTACTACACCTATACATGTTGAGGGCTTGTTTGGATAAATTAATCAAATTAAATTGAGTTTTAAGTATAATTGTTTGATAAAACATTTGAAACCAACTTAACATACCTAACCTACACTTTCATTTAGGCCAAATCCCTCGCCTTTATTGGCGAGCCCTTAGTCCAAACCCTCACCATCTCTTCCTACAACAGTCATCGCCAAAGACATCATCATAGTTGTAACCATCATTATCGATTGATAAACCTTTGTTAGAGAAGACAGAAAGGATGAAGCACATTACAACTGACTTGTCATCAGCTATTGAAGACAGTTAGACATGACAAATAAGAAGAGGCTCATGATCAAAAAAGACACATACTCATGGCAAAGGAGGAGACGAAGAGTCGATGGTGGCGTCCTCGTCGAGGAGACGAACAGTTGGAGAAGACGAATAGTCGTTGATGACAATGTTCTTGTTGTGGTATTACTTGGTTTTTGTAATTTTTTTTCCAATTTCAGTCGGTGGGGGTTGGTTTTTTTCATTTGGTCATGACGGGTTATTTTTTTATTTCTGTAATAGAGAATCAAATAGAGAGTTTGGTTGAAGTATAATTTTTGAGTTAAAAAAAGAATAAAGAATGAATTATTTATAATATAATAAAGAGTACAATTGGAGACAATATTAGTATAACTTTCAAAAGTTATTTTCTAATGGGAAGTTTTGGTCCATTTTTTAGGCTTTGACGACACTTTTATTGAAATTTTAACTTCTAAGCTTTTTTAAAAATTAACTTTTTATATTAATAAATCAAGTCAACTTTTAAAAACTATTTATAAGCTGAAGCTTAAATCTATCATAAACCATACCAAACAAAGCATTAGTTGAATGGGAGTAGAAAAACATTAAATAGATTCTAGGTGCGATCTGATTAAGCAAGAAAAATCGACTAATTTTGCTAGAATCGGGCTTTTAAACTGTAAATTGTGAACTGGATGACCCATTCTGGTTGACCTGTTATCTCTCTTCCTTAGCAACTCATATTGGTCGGGTCTACAGGTTAAACGTGTCATATGGGTGGCTTGAAGTCAGGTTTGGGCCAACCGGGTATTGGGTAATTGGTTTGTGGAATTGGGCCACACTAGGCCTGAATGGGGCCTAACAAGTTGCATCAAATTAGGTCTGATTGGAAGAGTAGTACTTCTACAAACTAACCTAATTTGGGTTTACAAAAATGGGGGTGGTACAACCCAACCAAAACTAGAACAAAGATAGACTAGATTTGAACGAGGACAGTAGTAGCCAAATAAGCTTGCAGCCAAATAGGGGAAATGCCCTAAATGAAAGTGTATTGTGCGTGGGGCTCATGAGGGTACAACCATGTATGCTAATTACACCAGTTAATAGTTATCAACCCAAGCGACACTCCCTCCGGCGGCCTGGGGGAATTAGGAATGATAATAGAGTATTTCTACACTCATCGCGCAACAGTAAAGTATAAAAAAAATAATAAGAGTATCAGAATATTAAATTTTAATGATATTTTAAAAGACAATATTTAATGTTAGAATACAAGTCGCTCTCGTAGAAATAGGGTTATGGTGTATCTAGATTTACTTGGAGAGCAAATCACGAGAAAAAGTCGCTCTCTCCCCGAACTAGTTGGATGAAGTTCGAAACTTAGGTTAAAAAAAAAAAAAAATCTTTGAAATCTATAACCATACTTGGATTCCCTTTTTAATTCCCCTACTATTGAGCAATACATTTAATTTTCATTCCCACATCATCAGACAAATAAATCCATTAAATTTTTGTACCTGTTTTATTTAAATAAAAAAATTATTTATTTATTTTCTCAAATTCTAAATAGAATTTGGGGCTATTAAGGTTACTAACTTACTATTGTTGTTAAATGTGAAATTTTTATTTGACTAAGTTAGATCCAACACCACCAGCTGCCCACTGAGAGAATGTGTGGGCAAACAGTATCTAAACAATCAGTTTGAGACTAGGTAAGTTGTTTGGGTTGACTTTTTATGCACAATATTTTAACATTATATTAAACAAAAATATGCATATATATATATATAGATAGTTATTAATATATAGTCAGTTAGTATTCATGTCAAAGGCACCTTACTATATCTGTTAGGTTATTTTGTTCCTATTCATACACATCTGTTAGACAAAATTTTAGGTTTATTTTATTTTAGGGTCTTAAATGGATTGGATTTGTTAGATATCTATCGATTTTAGTAAAAAAGTCTATCTATCCTTGAGGTGGCCAAAATCACAACCCTTTCATTATGGGGCCGGGGAAGCTTAAGAGAGGATTTTGGTTGATGAAAAGGTTTGGATAGGATGAGGGTTTATCGTATGGTGTAAGATCATGGATGAATAAGAGAGGCTGGTTTGTGGGCTGGGCAGCTTTGGGCCAGCCCAGCCCGCGAGCCTTAAAATTTTGTCTTATGAGAAGAGAGTAGCATTTTTGTTTTTTTTATTTAATTCAAAATATATTTTATACTGATTTACATATATTTAATTAATTCGAAATATATTTTATACTTATCAAAAGATATATATATATATACATACGTAAATAAAGCTATAAGTAAAAATAAATACTCAAAAGAAAAGTGATGTGATGATCTCAAATTCAAAATATATTATTTATTCACCAAAATGTTTACAAAATAATAATGACAAATATGTATATTTCTCTTCCATTTTTCCTGTTTCTCTTCCTATTCACGACTACAGATTGTGCAATCACCCACATCATTACCCACTCGTTGTTTGCCACGTTGTTTCGACCAAACTTCTACTGCATCCGTCCGATCCACTCTCCGTTTCGATTTTTGGCCGTACCACCACCACCACCTGCTCCGCCGTGGCCGCCGCCGCCGCCTTCTTCCGCCTCTTCGGCGACCCATTCACCTCGGACGACGAAGACTGCTCCGACGACGACCTCTTTGAGGTAACCCTAACCGGGTCGGGCTCGCCCGAGTTGATCCGGAGCGGGAAATTGAGCAGAGCACGTGAGCCGCGCATGCGGTAAGCCGCCTTATCATACGCCAAGGCGGCGTCCTCCGCCGTCTCAAACGTCCCAAGCCAAACGCGGGCCCCATTCTTCGCCGGATCCCTAATCTCCGCCGCAAACTTCCCCCACGGCCGCCGCCTCACTCCCCTGTAGTGCTTCGCCCTCTCCGGCACCGCCGCCGCCGGATAAACAACCCTTTCCTGCAACTTGCCCATTTCCGTCGCAATCTCCGGCTGCTCCAACTTCACAGAAGCGGCGTCAGTAACCGCCGTGGTCGACGGAAGCCAACCGACGTTCACCGCCTCATTGAGAGCGCCAAAAACCAACATATCATCGGGATCGTTCTCCTTCAGTGGCAAATCTCCCCAGTTCTCCGTCCAGCAAGGGAATAAGCTGTTAACTGCCGGATTTTCGCCGGAAAGGGTCGCCGGAGAATGTGGATGACCCAGTAAGTAACGACTTACAGACTCCAGAACTGCCATGTCTGATTGCCAATCAGCTTCTGTGCAGATATTCATCACAGAATTAATCAATTTCGAATTGAATTTGAATCTTGTATTTGTGTTGGGTGAGGAAGAGAAGGGAATATGGAGCTTTTTCTTTTTCCGGTGGAGAAGAGGGGCGGGGGGTTTACATATATTTATAGGGTTGCGATTGGGAAAGAGGTTCATGAACTTAGTTAATTTAGATATTTCAAAGCTTCAACCCTTTTTCGTATTTGTCAAGTTGAAAAGTTTTGGACTGTTGTGGGATTCGTGTTTTTTGTCCATTCATTATTTGCGCGATCCAAGTTGGCTTGAAAGTTCAGCAAAATGGCTATAAGAAGAAGAGCGTTTTTAGTCACGTGTTTTAAATGGTGGTCCACGTCACACTCTCATCAGCAGCAACATAGCTGTCTCTCGATTCTCAAAGTAAAACCTTTGACAGGAAAGCTGCCTTCACACGTACCCAAGTCTCTTTTAACTAGCTATTTAATTTTGTTAATAGTGTCTTCATTTTGTTAATTTTGAAATACAAATAAATCCATAAAATTTAAAACGAACGAGTAATCCTCATTAGACTGAAATTAATACGAGATTTGGGAGTTAACAACATACAATCTATTCACTAAATTAATCATCTCAATTTTTTACATTTCTCTATTGCTGCACAAACCTAGTTAAAAAGAGTAGAAATTAAAGATTTCTCATCTAATAATCTTAGGGTAAGTTAGATAGAGATGAAAAATGATAATAGAATTCAAATTTCATAAAATTCTAATTTTCATCTAATTCTTAAGAATTCTAATTCTTTAATTTTAAAAAAAAAATATTTTTTGAACTATGATGTAATTTGAATTTCATAAAATTAAAAAATTATTTGATAAATTTTTTTAAAATTTAAATAAAAATAAATTTCACCTTTATTTTCTATTCTATAAAACTCATGCATGTAATAAATGTGAAGAGAAAGGAAAGGAAAGGAAAGGAAAGGGAAGGAAGGCAAGTGAAAGGCAAATAAAAAAATAAGTACAATTGCCAGGAAGCTGCCGACAGAATGGGGGGGGTAGAAAAATGGATTAAGCGACAAGGAAAGGTCGAATGATGGGGCCGGCTGGCCAGCCCAGATTCATCCATCCTAGACATCAAAAGTACTTTTATTTGGATAAGCCTCCCACAAAAGTTAATTCCAATTACATTTTGGCTGACTCCAACTCTCTCTACTCTTATATATATATAAAAAATGCACGGATAAATAACATATATAATAATTAATTTCAATTTAGAACACTAAAACAGTCTTGATATTTCTTTTTAATATTCTTTTATATATTCAGAGTTTATTTATTCCTAACGCTTATGTTTATATAATTTTTTTTTTCAAGTCCAACCGACCTCCACCTGCAGGCTTTATTTCAACGTGTTCATGAATGAAAGGAAGGAAGGAAGGGAAGGTGAGTCATGAAGCCTGCTCTGAGCCTCTTTTTTTCCTGGTCCGAAAAGACGTTTAACAGACATCATGCCACCGTTCGTCCTTGAGCTTGCACTTCCTCCATCCAAGTTGGTGCATTTCATTGGCCATCCCATGCTTTTAAATTTCTAGTGGGCCGGGTAAAGCTTTACTTTTCTTTTTTCTATTCTTTACTTCTTTTTATATTTAATTCTAACAGAGTATTTGTTTTTTTTTTTTTTTAAATAACAGCCAAAGCAGGAGGGACCTTAATTGTGACTAATTTGAGAGCTGAAAATAACCTATCGAAGAAGTCTCTACACCTTTTTGTTGGGTATATCTTTTAGCAATTAAATGAGCTTTATATCTTTTAATAGAACTATTATTTTAATACCTTAAAAACTTAAATAAAGGTAATATATATCGAGAATAAATAAGAAATGAAACAATATCAACTGGATATTTTTTGAACTGAATATAAATAAAAAACTCTCGAGTTAAACATGTTTGAGCTGAAGAAATTTAAGGGTGGATAACCCCTGGGAAGTTCTCATAGGCCCATCAAAGTAAGTTGTTCCGATCTTTTCTATCGCTCGATGCGGGATGTTACGGGTGGTATTAGAACCGACCCTGGCCGTGTGTTGGGATCATGTACTAGTTAAAAGTTGGGAGTACTAGACCGAGGACACTAGATGAGGGAGAGCTGGGACCAATTGTAAAGTCGTATGATGAGGACATTATGTGCTCAAGGGGGGAGAATGCTCAAGGAAGGAGAATGTAATACCCCAAGAGCTCAAAAAAAAGTAGTATATATTGAGGATACATAAGAAAAAAAATAACATCAGTTGGATACCTTTTGAACTGAATGTAGACAAAAAATTCCCAAGTTAAGCATGTTTGCGCTGGAGAAGCTCAAGAATATATGAACCCCTGAAAAATTCATGTAAACTCATTAAAATAAGTTGTTTCGATTCTTTCTATCATTCGACATATAATATTACAATCATATCTATATTTTACTTTTGTAAATTCACTCGCAGCCCATGGCATTCTTTCTTCAATTTTTTTTTTTTTTTGAAAGTAAATACTAAGTTTTCAATTGAATGCGTGCAACACATACATATATATATATGTACAATTGTTTCTGGGGTGATCATACCTCTTACCAAGGATGGATCTAGGAGTAGATCTGTGGAATGACTGACCTCCAGATTCATAACCCATTTCAGCTCTCCTCCCTTGCAAATCTGGGGAGGGCCGAATCTTGGGGGGTGCAGCTCGTGCTGCCCCCTAAATCCGCCCCTTCCTCTTATTAGTCAATTGTTTGGGAAAAAACTTCTTGGTGTGATAAGAATAAGATACTTTACAATTAATGAGCAAACTTTGCCTCGTCCTAGATATGAATGGTTATTTATCCATTGGGCACGCTTGAAAACTTTCCCTCAGCATGGCTTAGAACAATTTTAGAGAAGCAAATCATTAGACAATGTTGATGTTGTGTTGGACAAGCAACAAGTTAGTTACCAACATCATCATCATCCAAGTCATACAAATTCATTGGTGTGTTTTACAGAAGGATTAATTTGATGTAACATATATAAATTATTATTATTATATATAACGTCATTGTCTTTTAATTTGTCCTCTTATTCTTATATATAGACAATTTTTTTTTATTTTATTTGAAGGTACATGAATAACAACCACATGTTATCCATCCAAATAACGCGATGAATGATGAAAAAAATAAAAATAAAGAATCCTTCAGATAAGGCATTTATTTAATGCATGGGCTCACCACGCCACCCCAAATATCTTTACTTTTTTTAGATCAACTTCAAACATATTACTTATTGTATTCCTTGCTAATTAATTTAATAACCATTCCAACATATTTCACATTTTAATTAAAATCTCCCACAATAAGAATATAAATGCTCCATTTCAATTTAACTAAAAGATTAAGTGATACAAAATCATATCTGAATTATTGATGGGTCCCATGATTAGTTATTTTATGAAAAACCAATAGTACCTACTATTATGAATATTTAATATTTAATATATATATATACTTTGATTTATTTGCGTGTCTGAGCGTCGCTTGATTAATCCCATGAACAAGTAATCTTCCCCATTAATGCATATTTCTAATAAATTTGAATGCGATCACAGTCTATGCACATTCAATATTAGACACTCGACGTAGTTCATGTGAGAATTATCTTTCACCCTTTATTATTACCTTTTACCTAAATATTGTATTTCAACAATAATTCTGTCTTCTAAGTTGTCGCATTGATTTGAACCCTGATAATTCATGTGAAATTCTAAGTACTTTACTATTGTGTCATGCTCGTGAAATTAAATATTTAATATAATTGATTCCAACTTTGTTGTTGCTCTTTTTTTGTCCCTAAAATATTTTTTTTTTAAACTCAACTTACTTCTAAATTAAACTATTTTAATAGTCTAATGATGAATTTGATTTTAAAAAAAAAATTAAGAGACTAAATTCACTATAATCTAAGGGTATGTTTAGTTGTAGATTGTTTTTTTTTTTTTTTTAATTTTCAAATTCTATTTTCTATTATATTCAATTTTAACATTTAAAATCCCACACGGACACCTGCGCCTATCTTAGTTGCAGGCAGGCCTGTTGTACGTGGTGAACAGTTATATTCAAAGTTTGATTAAGAAGAAGTCTAACAGATCAACGGTCTAGGGAATATAAAAAGTGGCACGTGCCACCGTAACCTTGACCAATCCGGTCATATTATTTGACTTTGACTGCAGACGATTCCCCATTTTCCGCTTCCTATTATTAGAAAGGACGTTAGGATGCCGTAACTTGGGCCCCACGTGCGCCGCAACCCTTCTTGCAGACTTGACTTTTCCAGTCAACCATCGATACAAACCGACAAAACAGCAGAGTTCGTCCATGCAAAAATTGACCTTTTTGGCTTCATTTTTACTAAACACATTATGAAATTAATATAATAATGCAATTAATTACTATATATATATATATATTTAGGTAAGTATGCAATGTGAGCCGCGCGCGAGGGCACGTCACTTATATGTCTCCGCAGGTTGGCTTGCCACTCTTACCTATCATTTCAAAGTTATGCTCTTAATTGGCTCCAATTAGAACTATAGAAATTCGTAATTTAATTTATTTTAGTATACCAAACCATCAACATTTAATTAAAGAGTCTTCATAGTTCATTCGACTTACCTCAATTTACTTAATTTATAAATTACACCTGGATTATGTTAGAATTACAACTTCAAGCAAATTTAAGTTAGGATTGGCCTTAATGATGAGTTACGCTACACAGACTTATTCGACAGTGACAATTTTAACAAGTTATAACACTTTAATAATGCTTGCATTTCTAAAATATATAGAAACCAGATTGATTATGTATAATTAAGCATGAAACACACACCATGAATGGATGGCATACTTGGTAAAGGATCTCCACATTCTTATTCATTCTTCAACTTCCATATATCTTCTCCATCTATCACTTGCACCTTTGTTTATAGTTATTGTTGTCAAAATATAACAATAAATTTCTTTATATATAGTAGAAGAATGTCTCAATCAGAGTTTAGAATGCATAGCAAATAAAATTATAAGTGTATAGTTTTTAGCATATCTCAATCAAATGAGGGTTCTCTTCTTTATAAAGAAGAATATATTGAATAAATCGTATTTTTCGGGTGGCACATATCAGACACATTTCTGGATTTGTAGGCGGGTACATTGGACGTAAGTTTGATTTATTTTTCATGTGAGATTAGATTTTTTGGGAGTCTATAGTCTCTCAAAAATATTTCTTGCATTGTTTGAAAAGAGACTTCCGGATTTGGATGGCTCACAAGAGTCTCTTGAATATAGATTTTCTTGTGAGTAACCAACATATAAAGCTCTCCTGGAAGGATCCCTCGGTGACATCGAGAGAGGCTTCCAAGTAGAATCATTTGAATCTCTCGACATGAGGTCGATAAATCTTCTTAGTCTTCAAGTCATACCGATCTCTTGGTTAATTACGTGACTAACCTCTCGATTAATCACTGAATTAATCTCTCAGTCAATCACTTGATTAACATCTCGATCAGTGATCACTTAATGAATTGTAGGTCCGAGTCTCTCAATAAACTATGAGCCTTCTTTCTTGGATTTAGATTTATCATTAGGCATAACAATAGCTATTTAACTTTTCATTACGCACTTTGGGTGCCTCAATCATTCGAAAAAGGTTCTCAGGATTCTTGAGAAATTGTTTTGTAGGCTATAGATTGATCTAGCTAGCCATCGTAGCTAAATTAGTGACTTGGTGTCATTATCACCTTACATCTAGATCATATATGTAACGCCTCGTTAATGGTAAATTAAATTAAATTTTGGGTAATTTGATTTAAATGGAATGTCAAAATAATTGGTTGTGGTTAAATAAAATTAAATTTTGTGATTTTAAGGAAATAAGAAATTAAAATAATTAATTTTGTTATTTTAGGAATTTCTGAAAAAAGAAAAAAATTGAAATAAATTAAATTGTGAGATTTTCAAAAAGTTCAGGGTGTTAGTGTAATTAAATAGGGGGTCAGAGTGTAATACAATGAAAGTTGGAGGGAGGCTGGCGTGAATCGCGAAAGAAGCCAAAAATTACTTTAAATATAACTTAATGCAGATATTGGTTGAGAATGCATGCAGGCACGAGCGGTCGCGCGCGAGGGCGACCAGGTTTTGGGCATGGGATCGAAATCGGGCGGGCGACGGGGGGAATTTTGGCTGATTTAATTCAGCTCCTAGACGTCAAAACGACGTCGTTTTGGGCTCAAGTCGGTGGCCGCCCCAGCGCTGCCACGTGGCCGCGCGCTGGCCACTCATTTTGGCCATGATTAAAGCCCGATTTCGGGCTTCTTTTTTTGTATCATCAGTGAGCAAATTTTGACAGAGAATTTTAGTGAGCTCGCGAGGGAAATTTGAGAAGTTTGATGCTTCAAAAATCGGATTTAAACTCTGTTTAATCCCTGATTTAATATTCCAGGTATGTTCCTAAGTTAGTAATTAATATTTTCTGCGGTTGAAATTTTAATTAGGGTCCAATTTTATTAATTTTGATAAATAATTGGGTTATTGCAGTTGTATAATTTTGACCGCGTTTGGTCAAAACGAGTCTAAGGTTATCTCCGGAAAGACAAGTTCTTTATACCTTCATTGTCGATTCTTTCGATGTCAATTTATTTGACCTCCCTTCGTTGATTTCGACTGTTAATAAATTATGGAATTTAAACGGTGTGTTTAATAATTTAATTTATTAACCTGGTTTCGAGGGTATTATTCGTTGGTTGCCTACGGGGGTTTGTATTACCCCCAAGTCTATGGGAATGATGTCGTACTCACCCGAGGCTAGGTTCTTAGCTATCGAGTATTATTATTGGATTTTCGATTATTTATTGGCTAGAATAATTGGGCAATGGGGCAAGGGTTAGCTGTACGGTGACGGTGTGACTGTTGTACGGTCTATTTTAAGTCGTCAGATGGTCTCTCCTAGTCACTGACCGCTGACCGGTGTCAGGCATTGCTAACTAGCTCTACCGTTATGTGATTATAGCATGCCTGATTATATTTTATTCTTGTTGCATGGTTTGGTATGCACATGGGCACGGGCTGCATGATGGGATTATCATGATTTGGTTATGCTTGATCACGGACATTCTAGATTGGTTAGATTGCATCCAGCACGGGCATATGCATCGCGTGTGGTTTATTATGTGGGCGGAGCATGGCTTGATGCCTGGATGTATGGGCGCCTTGTATCACGTTGATGCTCATTACGCCTTGAATTTTATATGCATTGCATGGTTACTGGTAGTTATTAGTTCTCGGACGGGAGTATCGTTCCGACGGAGCCTTTGGCTCGGCTATCGAGAGTACCGGCAGGGATACGGGTGACGGGAGTACCGACCCGGGACAGTGCACACAGGTTTGTGGAGATTTATGTTGCCTTTCAGGGCAGCGACAGGTTGGTATGGGATTTGGGTGCCAGGTGTTTTATGTGGGTCTCAAGGACCAGTATATGTTTTTATTATGCGACACTGTTGCATTGTTGCGTCACATGACTTGTGTATACATGTGGGTTTATTTTTGGGATGATCTCTTCTTCTGTTTCATTTACAGCCTTCCTTTTCATATAAACTTGCTGAGTCTTGCGACTCACCTTGTTTTCCATCATTTCAGGTAAGGGTAAAGCTAAAATCGAGGGCGAGGACCGTGCCGCCTAGCAGCTAGCCGTGTCGGTAGGGTGTACAGTTTGCTGCCCCCATCTTCTCTGATGTTTTGTTAGGAGTTCTGACTCTCATTTTTGACTGTGTCGGGTTGTCTCTTGTATTTCCTACACATTGGCACAAGTGTCTGTATATTTTTATATACTCCGTGACCGCTGTTCCAGCGGGGTACTTGTGGGCGTGCATGTATATTATTTTACTTCCGCTATTGTATTTTCATATGTATGCATGTCGGGGTATTTTTGTCTTATATCTATTTCTCTCTCCTCTACGTAAGCGCTTTCGTTCGGATAGACCGAGTGGTTGGGATATCCGGGCAGGGGTGCTTACAATATAAATTTGTTAATATGATTTTTTAAAGGATAATAATAATAATAATGTTTATAAATTAACCTTTCATGGTAACATAAGGTCTTGTAGGTATATAGTTATAAATTTGAACTCTCTTATGGGCGCTCTTAATGTGTAGATATATATATATATATATTCCTTGTATTTTTTATGTACCAACAAAAGGGATCATATTAGAATAGTAACAGTTCGATAATCAACCTTGAGCTCTTATAATTTGGAGACTTTTCATACAAATTATTTGTGATTTATGTTTAGTATAGTTAAAATCCCAATTATATTTTACTTTGTTTTTCAAAGATTCCATCCGAAAAGTTAATTCCTCTCTTGCGTGCATATATTTTATTCTTATAATTTAATTTTTATTGTTTTCATACTTTTATATGTTGCTTTAATTTTAATAATTTTAATCCAAGTATCAAATCCAATTCCTTGCTTGGGCTATTAACTTAGAAATGAATTAGAATGGGTCATGGGTCATCGGTCATGGATGATGGGTGATGGTGACCGAGGAGAAAGCAAATGATAGAAAGGGCTTTAAGTGTGGAATTTATCCAATTTCATATAAAGAATTTATTATATAATAATAAATCAGCCTGTCTAACCTCTCAATTTTGATGAAAACGTGATGAAATAGGAAGGTGCAAGGGGGCTTCTGGGCTTGGTTTGGGGGCTTAGAATATTACTAAGAAATGTGCCACTTGTGCTAATTAATTACAATATTGAAGAATATTGGAGGATATATATATATATAATTGTGTTGAATGCACATGGCACGGTCGCATCAATACTCTTCAACTATAGTGTTAGTACTACTGCATGAGTAGTTGGTTAGTTAACGAGTTTGAATTTCATTCTTCAACTAAACTAATATTAAATACAAATCAAGTCACCTTTTATAACGGAAAACATTAATTAGTCAAATCATCGCACATATTTTAATGCAGACTTTTCCTTCTTAATATATATTTACAAGTCACATTTTTTTTTTTGTCTAAAACTTTATTATTTTAGGTATGATTCTTTTAATATTGCGGCATAAACATTAATGAAATAATAAGGTGACTGATTTATTTATATGAAATATTGAAAAGATAGCCAGCCAAGAGGCAAGAGCTGTATGTATATATATATATATATCAGTCATGAATGATTTCGTAAAATTATTTTAGGTTTTAGAATTAGCAAGGAAACTAAAATATCATCATCTTTATAAGAGCTCAAGGTTGATAATGAGTTCCACGACATAAGTTTACTCTTTTTTGTTCTCTCTTTACACACAATTACACGCTAAAATAGATTTATTTAAAACCAAATCTAAGGGGTTGTTTATTTGTGGAAAACTATAGTAGTTTTTTAGAAAATATTTTCACATAAATAAAAAATTAAAAGCTATGTTCAAAATAATTTTTTTTTTCTAAATTAGATAACAAAAAATAAATTTTCTATTTTATAAATTTATACTGGACTTCAGAAAATATCTAAAAGATGTTTTTTTGCTGCATTTGTAAATTTTAACTGTGTTTTTTCACTTATTTTTTTTTTTAAAAAAAACATGATTTTCTACTAAACAGTCCTTGTTTCGAATCCTCCAAGTGACATATATCCTTTTTCACTCAATTTTTGAAGTCTAAAAGTGGTTTCATATTCAATAGAAATGAAAGTATTTTTTATTTTTCTCTTATTTTTTATAAAAATAAAAACATGAAAATAAGGATAAAAATTAGATACAAAAAATAGAAATATTTTCTACAAGTAAACAGCCTCTAAAGGTTTCTCTTTCAAGGAAATGGTAACTAGAAGAGTTGTACATTTAAAATTTTTGAATTTAATATTATTTTTAATATTTATATAGGTACGAACAAATCAACAAAAGGTATCTTTCAAGGAAATGTTGTTATTACTTATTAAAATCAAACTCATGGCTGGCAGTAGTGCTTTATTTTCTCCATTGGACAAATGTGGTTCGTTGTAGATTTAGAGTTTTAAATGAAGGCTCCAGCGTTGCGTTGAGTTGAGTTTTGATTTTCAACTCTTAAATATTGACCTGAAATCTTAATTGCTAGGTGTTGACGACTCAGATAAATTCGTTTCTGCATTCGTATTTTGAAATAAGTTACGTCATCTGACTTCCCTAATGACAAGTCGTAGAAGATAGATCCAAGGCCTTAGGTTCCATGCATGGCTAGCTGTGCTGTGCCCTAATTGCCTACGGCCACCATTGCACCGCAAGGCCTAGGCGAAGGCCATGATAGCCCTAGACGACCTCAACCAGTCGTGATACGGCCTCCCGCGCGACGGTGGCCTCCTTGCGGCTAACGGCCATGGCAGATTTCACACCTGCCTTGCCATTTGGTCCCTCAACTTTTGCTCCCTTGCAGTTTGGCCCTGACTCCCCAAGCCCTCAAGTTTTCCAAATTTGCACTTCCACCCCCCCAAACTTTGTAAGTTTACATTTTAACCCTCAAAATTTGAAAAAATTTCTCCTATGTCCCAAAATAATTACACTCGAGTCTTTTAAAAAATTCTCAGGTATTACAAGTACTCATGTTAGCGTGCAGAGCCTAATTATCACTTTGGTGTATATTGCCCTTACGCATATATATTGACCTTTGCAGTAAGGTCAATATGGGGGTTGGAAGGGGTGTGGTAAACCCTTTATCCCGAGGTTAGACGAAATTTTATATGTAATTTTACAATGAAGGCAATTTTGAGTTTTCACACGTATTTTTCGTTGTTCTAATTTTTACTTATATTAAGGTAGTTCTTGGATAACGTTATTGTGCATTCTCTTGTAATCTCCAATTTGGTTATAATGGAAAATCTTGCAACGGTGACAAATGAACGTAACTCTCACATTGAGAGAACCACTATAAATCTCGTGTGTTCTTCTTGTCTATTTTAATTATTTTTTTCTTTCTTCTATTATTTAGGATTGGAACTTTAATCCCAACAAATTAGGTAGTATTATCTTCGTGTTTTAGTTTTGAGTTTTGAATTTATTTTCAGTTTTGTCTTTTGAGTTTTTGGTTTGAAATTGCTGAAAATGTTTTCTTTTTATTATTCTGAAAAACTATTTTTCAAAATAAAAAACTAAAAAATGTGTTTAGTTTGAAATTTTTAGGAAAAATTATTTTATAATATTTTATTTAATGAATTTGAGTATTCAGTAAATTGGAACAGTTTAATACTAGTATATTATTAAGTAATATATACATTTTTAGATTGATGAATTTTGCAATATTTTTTTTTCTCTTACAAAATTAAAATACAAAAAAATAAATTAAGAATTTGAAGTTGAATAATGTGACTGCAACTTCAATGAGAAAACATCGAAATGATCCGAAAGATGTAAACTATTTTCTATTTTAATTATAAATTCGCATAAATTTTGACACAAAAATAAGATATGCGAAATTCATATTGCCATGGATCAATGTTGGCAAAAATGGCATCTCTAGATCTAGGAGCAATGAGAGCCATCAAAATAGAAAATAAAGCTTATTTTAGATCAATGGTGTCCACAGACCTCTTTTCCAAACATCCTCAAGTAATATAAGAGATCTAGCCTGTGTACTCAGTTGTAAAGAAACTTTTGCAACTCATGGTTGAAAAGGCGATCGAAACAAAGTGGTTCATTGATGGTTGGCCCGAATGTGAAGCAAGGATGAACAATGTAGGTGAACGATGAAATGGTAGAAGAAACAACTAGTGAAATACGAGGTGATGCCACAATTCAAACGACGATGGCTGTTTGGCCAAGGATTTGGGTTGCAATAAAGAAGAGCGAACAACATCGACGACGAAAGGCATGGGTGGTTGAATGATAGGAGATGGGCAATGACGGCTCATGATGGTGGCAAGCACGGTTGATAGTCGAGTCTTGCAGAGAAAAAAAGAGGGAAGGAAGAGAAGATATGAGTCAACTTGAATTTTGGAGAGAGAAAAGTAGAGTAGTGTTATTTTTTGCATTTTGGAGATTTTAGTGTGTTTTGTTTTGAATTTTTTTATATATTTTTTTATTTTTGAAAATATGTAAGTAAATATATTTTTATTATTTAAAAAAAATTAAAAATTAAAAACGGGATAAACACAACAAAGAGAAAAAAATCTTAAATTTTCTATTATCTAATAGCAACCAAATTTAATTTGAATCATAAATTTGTCAATGATTGTGACTAATTCAAGGCATGCAGTCATAGATAAGGTGCAATATCTTATTTTCAACCATCAAATAATTTTATTGATTAATTAAATAATTTAAAAGATAATACACTTATCATTAATTAATAAAATTAAAAAATATTATATCAATAAATAAATTTGATAAATAATTTTTATAAATTAAAGTGACATGTATAAATTCATAATAATTTTATCTAAAATTAACAACAGAGACTAACTATAATGAAGTATTGTTAATTTTAAGTAAAATTATTATATATTTATGTGTGGCAACTAAATTTATAAGAATTATATATTAAATTTATTTAAATAGTAAAAAAAATACAATTTTATTAAGAAAATAGAGCATAGAAGGATGAGGCGGCAAGCAATGAATGACTGAATGGGAATGGGTGTGGGAGCGGGACGCGTTGACTCCGACAAAACTGACTTGACCGTTGTACGTTGCATCGAAGCCTGAAACCGAAAGCAACCATTATTCATTCATTACATCACGTAGGCCTCTCTCGGTCCCACGTCTTTGATGCTTTTCTTCCAGTTCTTGTCTTGTCTGCAAAAGGTGACGTCGCTAAGCGCTCCCCGCTAATTATCCCACATGAGAGGGGTTAATTATGATAGACACTGACGCATCATATAGTAGATATAATGCATAATATTTACAAAAAAATTACTCTCACATGAGGATGAAACTCTCATATTATGACTGTCATGACTCGAACTTATATCATTGTTTGTAATTTACTACCTGACTGTCATCCGTGCTATACCCGTGGAGCCTTTTCTTTTCTTCCAGTTCTGGTTGGCCACTTTGACCACTGAAATAGAGAATATTCACTCTAAAATGTAATATTTATTATATATAAAATATGATTAAAATAATTTAATTTAATACTAATATAACACGATAAGATGAGAATAATCTTGTAATATACTGCACAAACAAACACTTATCTTATTTATAATTTTAAAAAATACAAAATAAATCACACGCATGTCTCTGTAATTTAAGTCATTTATATAAAAAAAATCTCTATAACTTAAAAATAAAAACTAAAATTAAACTAAATTATAAAGGTTGTTTGATAGAGGTAAAAAATGAGAGTGTAATTCTAATTCTCACTCCAACCCCTAAGAATTCCAATTTCTTGATTTTAAGGAAAATTTTTATTTTTTTAATTAAAATAAAATTCGAATTCTATGAAATTGAAAAACTGTTTGAGAGAATTTCTTGAAATTTAGATAGAATTCAAATTCCATCCTCATTTTTCACCCTTATCAAACACACCCTAACTTTTATTCAAAATCTTATACTTTCTCTACTCAGCATTCATAATAGAGACGAGCCCTCTAATGCAACGTGTTCAAAATATTTCTTATCCTAAAATATTAAGAAATATAAAAAAATATGCTTTCGATTTGAAAAATACAATTGTTTTTCTATAATCATATTGGAAATAGAAACAATTTTGTCTCCATGGGATAAGACGACCATTTTAGAGACAACAGTAACTTGTATTTATGTATGTTTGAATAAAAAATGAAATTCATGTTAATGTTTGATTAAATAATAATTATTTGTACTATAAATTATATTTATAGAAAGATTCCTATATATTTATTTATTTATATATTTTCTCACATAATTTTCTTTTCATACTTGTAAAAAAAATGTCATATTTTTCATTTGTTACGTATCATATATTATGTTTTCGTGCAAGCTAGTACGAGTGCTCTAATTTAAATAATTATATTTTTTAAATCTCAACATAAATATTGTCTTAATAATCTTATGAATTAAGAAATTGGAAAAAGAAAAGGACTAACTAGTTAGGCTTGCCATTTGTAATTATTATAAGGATAGCAGTTATATATTTTTCGATATTTGATTCTATTCATATGCTTTCATTTAATATGAACTTCCAATCAACAAAAAATTTGATTTTATTTCATTACACCTTTTACAAAGAGGATTATTTCATTAGACTTTTTATTTGCATATTGATTGCTTCCTCGCTCGCTAGCTAGCTATTGGCAAGTTCACAGAAATTAAGAGGAAATTAAAATTGTCCTATCAGTAGTTTAATTTGCGTTATTTATTTTTTGGACGTACAGTGCCTGCTGCGATAGTATTTTCTCGATATTTTGGTATTTTCTGTTATTTTTAAATGATAGCTAGGAAAAGCCCATTCTTAATTATTTTGATCGAAAACGTAAATGATATAATTTCTACAATATTAATTAAAGTAAATTTAGAATAGAGTCGTAAATTAATGATGTATAGTTTGCTTTGTTACGACGTCATTTTCCACTGGGTTTGACGAATTTGGTTAATTTGTGACTGAATGAATGAATATAATTAATTAATTAAGAAAGTGGTGGCTGATGATTAATTAAATTGTAAATGATTATATATATACACAAATGACTGACGTCGAGGCCAAGGCAAAGACTTCAACGGTACGTAAGATTATTATTATGTATTCAAAGACAAAACAGTCAAAATGCATGTAAATTAAATCTTCCTTGGTTAATGACCATCTAATCTGATCAAATAGTGATCTCCGTTGCACGCACGTGTTTTCTTCAGTCTCGCATTCTTCAAGCTCGCTTAATTACACGTCTTTCTCACATCTTCTTCATCCATCCATCCATCCATCCATCCATCCATGCTCTTGCATCCTTTCGTTTCGTTGGAATTAAGGCCCCCTTGAGAAATTTAATCAGACAATCTATTCATTTTAGTGATCACCTACGACATTTTGGTGATACCATTTTTCAACATCGTCACCCCAAATATTAATGGAAACTATTTTTACCGTATATATATATTGGAAAATAATATATACAATAATCTTTTTTTCATATCAATATATATTGTTTTTCAATGTTAAAATATTTTATGTTGGATTAAATAATAAACGATCGAAGAGTATAAAATTAGGTATATCTTCGTATTTATCATTATTATTTTGGTAGTATGAACCCATAATATTAATGACGTTGGTATATATTGAGACCTACCTAGCTAACAAGATATATTATTGGTGCCATAGATAATTCTTTGGTACAATTAACTCATGCAACATTTTTTTATTAATAACTATCTAGAAGCCGACTAATTAAGCGTAACCATGTGAACGATGACTCAAAACTTTTTTTCTTCTACAAATACAATATATAATAAACAAAATCAGCGTAAAAACGTCTACAACAATAGCCAAGGCATAACCCCACGCAAAACAAAACAAAACAAAAAAGCCAAAATGCAGCACAACAACAGCAAGCAACAACTAAACAACCCTCAAACAGATGAGGCAATTAAGACACGAACACAAGGAATACAACATCTGATAATTAAAGATGGCATCAAAAGCACTTCAGCATCGATAGGGCCAGAAAGAGTTGCAGCAAAGCCTTGAGAACAAGGGAAACTGTCAAAACCCGCAACCACCCACCACCAAGAGTGCCCCCCCCCCCCCCCCCCCCCCCCCATTTGCTATATATGAAGGCTGAAAGATGAACAAACTGTCAAACTTCAAGGTACGAAGCTGGCGACTCAGCGGAAAAAGGAACCAGGAAACACCAGAAGAGCCACAAATGATCCAAAGGGGAGGGGGGAACCGTCAATTCCAACACCACCCCCATTCCACCTTCGCCTTGTGGCAGCAAATATCCCGCCAAGCCACCTTCGCCTTGTGGGAATCAACCTCATTCTCGCTCCAAAGGAAGTTCCTAATCATCCTATCAACAATCTAACACTAAAATAAATTTTAATTGATAAAAATATATTTTTTTATTATTATATATAAAATAAATATATATTTCTATATTAAACTAAATATATATAATATTTTTCAAAAATATTTTTTTAAAATTTTTATTATTTTTGAAATATAATTTCCATCTATTTTTAAATTATGCAAAGGTTAATAAAAAAAGAAGAAGAAGATAAAAAACAACTCGCGGAAGATGGGTTTTACTCTAAGATTGCGTTTGATAGAGGTGGAAAATGAGAATGGAATTCTAATTCCATGAAATTCCAATTCTTACCCTAACTCTTAGGAATTCCAATTCCTTGATTCAAGGAAAATCTTCACTTCTTTTAATTAAAATGGAATTCGAATTTCATAGAATTGAAAAGTTGTTTGATAGAATTTTTTGAAATTTAGATGGAATTCGAATTCCATCTTCATTTTTCATCTCTATCAAACATACCCTAAACGTCATTGTCTGGATTGACTTCTAACCTTGTAACCCTAGCAATGGGTTTAATAGATGAAGGAGAGAGGGAGATAGCAATGGGTTTAATAGATGAGAGAGAGGGGGAAGGGAGAAGGCATTGAAGAAAAAGACCCAACTATGGTGGAATCTACTCTCTCTCTCTCCCCGTTTCTTTGTCTCTCTCCCTTCGTTACTAGAGTTATTCTAGAATAGATGGGCTGGGTTTCTTAAGGTTGAGAATAGGTGAAAACTATTATTGTGCCAATCAAAAGGTCTAAACACCTTTATGTTTTTCTCTCTCTCTCTCTCTCTCTTTCCCATACCTTAAACAAGTGTAGTAGAAATCTCCATGTATGGCCAAATAAAGAATTTTTGTGTTTATTCTTGATTTTTTTTTTTCGATTCCCATCATCAGTTTTTATTAATCTTTTTTTTTCTATTCACAAAGATATAATTTTTATTCCCTCATTATAAATATGTTCATTCACTAATCAATGGCATCAAGAATGATATAGGATATTTGCCTATTACTGAACTGGGAACCTGTAAGAGAGGGACAGGGAGTGCTCAACTACCCTGACCAAATAAACTGGTGGCTGATGTCGAACCCACTAGATTGATTGGTTGGAAGGTTGTTAGTTAGCTACGAGAGAGAGAGACAGAGAGAGAGAGAGAGAGAGTATTTAGAAATTTTTAACAGTTGTAAGTTAATTTATAGCAAGGAAAAAATTCAATAAGGTTTGTATGGTAAGGATAGTTGCTATAATTTCTCATATCTTCGGTACTTTTTGTTTTTATGCTAAACGTTACTGTTTATTTTACCCAAAATTTAAAGAAGATTCAAAGAAAAATGTGCGAGATTCAGATGAAAACATGAAATAAAAAAGAAGAGGGGTGTTGTGTTGGCAAGAGATCAAATCATATATTTCATACTTCTCTAAATTATTACAGTTATAGAGTAGATATATATATATATATATATACAGAGCTAGCTTATACAAAAACTACAAGTATTACGACTGTAATTGTGGATCCATGATGACCCTATATATGATTGAGGAATTATAGTTCATGATTCAATAACTCAAGAACAACTCACGCTAACACTCCTCCTCAATTTGGTACGTATATATCGATGAGTCCCAATTTGTCTAATGAGTTGTAGAATATTTTACTACATACTGCATTCGTAAAAATATCTACTAGTTGGTCTTCGAATTAAATGATCTTTGCACGGAGATGTTATTTGATGAAGTGTCAATCTACCTCCACATGCTTCATCCAATCATGCTGAACAGGATTATGTGAGATGTCAATTGTTGTCTTAGTGTCACAAAATAGATTCATCTCGAAGTTGGGAGCAAAGCCAATTTTATTTAACAGTCTTCTAAGCCACAGTAATTCACATAGCCCCTTAGTCATACCACGAAACTCAGCTTCAGCACTAGATTGTGCAACTACCTTATCTTTATTACTTTTCCAAGTAACTAAGTTCCTTCCAATAAAGGTGAAGTAGCCCGAGGTGGATTTCCTATCCATGGTGCTCCTTGTCTAATCTACGTCTGCATACCCTTCTACTCTTAGGTGGTTGCTCTTTGAGAACATAAGCCCCTTTCCAGGGAAGGACTTCAAGTATTTTAAAATCTATATGACAGCGCTCATATGATCCTCACTTGAACAGTGCATAAATTGGCTTACCACACTTATTGCATATGTAATGTCGGGCCGCGTGTGAGAGAGATAAATAACCTTGCCTATTAGTTGTTGGTATCTTCCTTTATTTGTCGGTACTTGGTTGGGATATTCCCCAAGTTTGTGATTTGGAATTATTAGAGTATTTGCAAGCTTACAATCTAGTAATCCAGCCTATGTTAGAAGGTCTTGAATATATTTTCTATGAGATAGAAATATACCTTGCTTTGATCTAGCAACTTTAATTCCCTTAAAGTATTTGAGTCCTCCTAGGTTCTTTATTTCAAATTCAGATGCCAACTGCTCTTGAAGTTTTGCTATTTTCTCTGAATCGTCTCCTGTGATGATCATATCATCTATATAGACTATCAAAGCAGTCACTTTGCCCTGCCTATGTTTCAAGAACAAGGTGTGATCAAAATTACTTTGCTGGACCCCATACTTTCTCATTACTATACTGAATCTCCCATACCAAACTCGAGGCGATTGTTTTAGGTCGTGTAAAGTTGCTTGTAACTTGCAAACAACATTGTCTTTTGTGTTGGCTACATATCTTGGGGGAATATTCATATAAATTTATTCTTTAAGATCACCATTGTAACGACCCGATCGAGCGATAGGAAGAACCGGAACAACTTATCCTGATGGGCTTACGCGAACTTCCCAGGGGGTCACCCATCCCTGGATTACCCCAGGTTAAGCACGCTTAACTTGGGAGTTCTTTGCCAACATTCAGCCCAAAAGGTATCCAACTAGTGTTATTTCCTTTCTTATACTATCCTCGATAAATACTAACTTCTCTCTGGGCTCTCGGGGTATTACATTCTCCCCCCTTAAGCACATGACGTCCTCGTCATGCGACCTTACAATCGGTCCTAGCTCTCCCCCCGATGCATGGCCGATGTGGGATTCGCCTAAGGTGCCTACACGCACCCCCCATAGGGGCCTACACACACCCCCTTCGGGACTCAGCCTCCTCGCTGAGGTTTACCCCACCACCACGCTCAGAGGCTCGGGGGTTGGCTCTGATACCACCTGTAACGATCCGATCGAGCGATAGGAAGAACCGGAACAACTTACCCTGATGGGCCTACGCGAACTTCCTAGGGGGTCACCCATCCCTGGATTACCCCAGGTTAAGCACGCTTAACTTGGGAGTTCTTTGCCAACATTCAGCCCAAAAGGTATCAGCTGGTGTTATTTCCTTTCTTACACTATCCTCGATATATACTAACTTCTCTCTGGGCTCTCGGGGTATTACAACCATGCAGGAAAGTATTCTTCACATCAAATTGATGTAATGACCAATCAAGGTTTGCGGCAAGCAATAGTAGTATTCTCACTGTATTTAGTTTGGTTACGGGTGAGAAGGTCTCCTGATAGTCAACTCCATATGTATGCATAAATCCCTTTGCTACAAGTTTCACCTTATACCGCTAAACTGTTTCATTTGCCTTATATTTAATTAAAAACACCCACTTGCACCTTACTGTCTTCTATCTTTCAAGTAGAGTGACAGGGATCCACGTTTTATTTTTTAATAGCACTTCCATCTCCTTCTTCATAGCTTGGACCTATTTAGGATCTTTCATTGCTTCTTGAACATTGATAGGAATTTAACATGAGAAGAGTTCGTCTATGAAAGCCTTGAGAAGTTCAGGAAGCCTATTTGTAGACATATAGTTGGCAATTGGGTATTTCAACCCTTGGCCTTCAAAGTCATGAGAGTATCTGTCTGGAGGCTTACCTCCGTTGTGCCTTTATGGCAACTCATAGTGCACAGGAGTATCGTTAGCAACTAGAGGTGTACTTGGAGAGTTCGGGGAGCTTACCTTAAGAGTATTCTCAAGAGTTGGGTCTGTGGATATTGTGGGACGAGGAGGCGGTACTACTTCTGCTTCAGTGGTATGCTTTTTCTCTTCATGCTTCTCACTAGTTTCTTCACTAGTGTCCTCAGGTGTATATAAGGCTTGCTGTCCAATCAAATCCTAGCTAATCAAATCTCAGCCAGTTTAGCTTTTCATTCCTAGACTCCCCCTGAAGAGTAGAAGTAGGGTTGGCAGAAGGAAAAAAATACTTGGATTCCAAGAAAGTGACGTCCATTGTCACATGGGTATGACGGGTAGTCGGATTATAGCAGCGGTATCCTTTTTGGTGTGGACCATATCCCAGAAACAAGCATCGAACGACACAAGAATCAAGTTTTATGCATTGATTCTTGTGTAGGTGAACAAAAGTGACGCAACCAAAGACTCGAGGTGGAATCATTAAGGCCATATAGGTAGAGTAATGGCAATGGATAGAGTTTGGAGATGAGTCTGAAGCTTAAAAGCCTTAGAATGCATCCGGTTAATAAGGTGAACTGTTGTAGGGACAACATCGATCCAAAACTGAGTAGGGACACAGCACTAAGAAGAAGAGCACGAGTAATCTCCAAAATATGCTGATTTTTTCTCTCAAAAATGCCATTTGGTTGCGGTGTCTGAGGGCAGGAGGTTTCATGAAGCAAGCCATGGTGGGTGAAATAATTGCGGAATTCTCAATTCACATACTCTCCGCCATTATCAGAGCAAAGTATGCGAATCATAGCAAAGAATTGGGTTTTAACCATCTCATGAAATGAGAAAAAAATAGAAAAAACTTCATTTTTATTTTTCATCAGATATAACCATGTCATTCGAGTGCAATCATCCACAAAAATCACAAACCATCGAACACCAGACACAGTGCATTTAGGATATGGACCCCATACATCAGAATGAATCAGCTGAAATTGTATTTGACTCTTATTCAAACTCAAGGGATAAGTAACACAACGAATTTTAGCTAAGACACATGTCTCGCATTTAAAATTCAAATCCGACAATCCTGAAAATAAAATAGAAAAAACATATTTTAGATAACCAAATAAAAGATGTCCTAACCGACAATGCCACAACCAAATGTGCACCTTATTTCGATCGCTGGTGTTGTTTGCATGGTTAGCTCGACCAATGCCAAAATCTTCCATATAGTAGAACCCCTCCCTCCTTCTAGTACCACGCCTAATTATCTCATTGGTGAGAATATTCTAAATAAGACAAAATGTATGATAAATTAGAACAACACAATTTAACTCCTTCGTGACTTAGCTTACTGACAATAATTTATGTGACAATGATGGCACTAGAAGGGTATTGGTCAGGGAGAGGGCTGGTGATATTCTCACTGTACCAACCCTTTTTACCAGAGATATGTCTCCATTAGCATTAGCAATGCTAATAGGTCGAGGAAATGATCGTTCTGAAAAATCACTAGCATCATATGTCATGTGATCGGTTGCCCCTGAATCAAGAATCCAATTGTTATAAGATTTAGTGGAATTGGTCCCCAAAAAAGCCATACCTGCATCCAAATCCACCATTGTAGCATGGATAAGGGATAGTTGGGGCACAACAGAGGCTATTGCAGCCTTGCCAGTACTGTTTGCTGCATTTTTGCTTATTCCACCATTTTTTTTGCTCCCATCCTACCGCCCTTTTGCTTGTAACTCATGCCACCAATCTGAGTATCGATGTAGTTTGAAGCATGTATCCCTAGTATGTTTTGAATTTCCACAATGAGAGCATTTTGTCCCATCTGGTAGGCCCTTTGACTTAGAAGTTGAATTGAACCTTCCATTTATTGACAAAGAGTTGGTTGGAGTAGAGGGTCCCTATTTGAGACTTCGTAAGGCCAACACCGCTCTAGCCATGTCTTCAACATGATAGGCTGTCATCATCACTACCTAACGCACAACTTTTCTGCGAACATGAGCATATGCTTGTTCCATCGTGGGAAATGGCTTAAGTTACAACACATCACTTCTAATATTATCAAGTTTATCATCCAAACCATCAAGAAAGTTATATACTTGATCCTCCTATAATATATTGTCAAAGTGTTGGATGTTTATTGAACATTTCATGAGATTGAGGTGGCGAAAATCAATCTCCCGCCATAGACCTTGGAGGTCATTGTAGTATTTCTCTAGAGAGCTGTCACCCTGCCTAAGTTGCGGCTACTCATTGTCAAAGTTCATAAACCTGGGCTGCATCACTTTCATCGAAGTAAGTAGTTGCAATTGCATCCCAGACTTGCTTTGCCGTTGAAAAATGGATAAAGTTACCAATAAGAGATGGATCCATTTAATTAATCAACCATCCATTCACATTTGCATTTTCGGTCCGCCACCTACGAAAGGATGGGTCGGTTGTTGATGGTTGCGAGAGATCTCCTTTGATATAGTCGAGTTTATCCTTGCCCGAGATGTACATCTCAATGACTTGTGACCAGAGGACGTAGTTTGTACCGTCCAATTTGATGCCAATCAGTGTAGTTCCTGAATTGGTGGTTGGAATCGGTGTTGGAGCTTTGCTCAAAGCTTCTGTCATCCTTGCCACCAGTTCGTATAGAATAGAGGTAATGGTTGGGGATTCACCCGAGTGGGAGTCGTTGTCAGCCATAAGAGAAGAATCGTTGTCGGCTATAGGAAAAGAATGCAACTTTGTTTCACTAGGGTTGGTTGAATGGAAGACAAAGGATCGAAATTTTCTCTAATACCATGTTGGCAAGAGATCAACTCATATATATCATTCTACTCTAAATTATTACAAAGTTAGAGTAGATATATATAATATATATATATACACACACACAAAGCTAGTCTATATAGAAACTACAAGTATTACGGTTGTAATTGTGAATCCATGATGACCCTATGATTGAGGGATTAGAGTGCATGATTCTAGCCTGTGATATCTCTTCAATAACTCAAGAACAACTCGCATCAACATGTCATTGGTATATTGATGCAAATGGTGGAGAAAAAAGCCTTCAACCTCCAATTTTTTCCAATCTCACCCTAAAAAAAACATTGTTTAGGGGTGAAAGAAAGAAGTTAAAAGCAGTGGAAATTGGCCAATTCAATATTAAGTTCTAGGTTCAAATGCTTCATTCATTAAAAAGTAAGTCAACAGACTTTGTATACATATGAATCGGCTAGTTTTTATATATGTACATACCAAATTAATCTAGGGTTTTGGATTTAACATTGGTGGAGTTGGCTGCCTCTGTTTGGATTCCTCAAAATCGCTTCCTAGTGAATCTAGACAATGAAAAGGAGAAGGAATTAGAAGTGTTATTGGATTGGCAAACGGGAGCTAGCGAGAAGGAAGAAGAAAATGAAATATATAACAACCGAATACTATTTTGGTGTGGAATATAAGATGGCCAAGGATGAAGGATATATGGTTCAACATGAGAAAATTTGTGAATTGAGCATCTTGTTTGTTGTAGGGGACGGGGATGGGGGCGGGGGCGGCAGAAGCAGACACAGCCAATTCCAGACAAATTTCTTTTATTTCTGCAATATTTTATCTTTGCTTCCATTCCATTCCATTCCATTCCATGGCTACTTGTCCTCTACCTCTCGTCCTTTCCGTATTCACACATTCTTCCTGTTCCAATTTTCTAACAAAAACAACACCGTGGAAGCTTGAAAGGCACGCTCATATATATCTTCCAGCTACACTACAACAGACAACATTAATTCTGCTTCACGTACGTACCCAAACCCAAGAAGAATGTTTAATCCCCATTCCTCAATTTGTTAATCAACTTTATCACTCCTCATCATCATAAACCGTTAATTCTGCTTCAATTTATTAGCATCATAATAGCAGTAATAATAATATTATAATATAATTTGTACCGGGTCAAGAGGAATCGATGTGGGATTTTTTCAATGAATATTTAAAGCAGGATTCAGATGCCAGCTCGTCGGGCGGATTGGACCTGGTTGAGAGACACAGGGTCATTCATAAACATGAATAGTAGTAGTTAAATTAATAAATAAATGCGCAGAGCCGGTTGGTTCAGTTGTTTGTTTAATGCTTCTACTTAAAAAAGTAGTAGTTTAACAAAGATGGGGCCGGGTGGTTGGGATAAGACCAAAGACTTAGTTTGTAAACAAGATCATGTGACTGCTTCAATTCTTAGGGAGACTAGCTAGAGGGACTATTGAGCTGAGTGTCTCTGACTCTGGGTAGCTACTCGATCCAAATCACGGGCTCTGTTTGTCTTCATGTGTCTTTTTTAGACGTCTAAGATACCACCAGCCAGCATCGATTTTAATGCTGGAGACTAATTCTCCTCTTCCTCGTGAATTTAATTGAATTGATGATGTTTTTTTTTCTTAAAATTATCAATCTTTCCTGTTTCGTCATTTATGTTCTTAATTTTGATAGATGAGATAAATCACAAATGAAAATTTTATCTCATTATGCAAGATAAGAAATTAAATCACGACTTACTGGTACGAATCTCAACTTATTATGATCCAACCACTTGACCTGTGTGTTAAAAACTGATAATATCTTCTTTTTTGAGAATAAATTGACAACTTTATTATGATTAAAAATATTAATTTATAATACAAATAAATTATAAATTAATATCTGATAAATTTTTTATCATTAAATATTAATAAATTATATATAATTATTAAAAAATATATTTATATAATATTTTATATTTAAATTTAATTTTAATTCATAAAAATTTCAAATATATTAATATAATATATATTAATATATATATGTTATACATATAGAGAGAGAATGACAACGAGTTGGAGATGACAACTCCGTGATGGAAAGTTGGAGGCGGCAATAGAGACCATGAATGAGGAGATAGAGGTGACCGGTTGGGGCAACGGCGATGGGTTTGAGGCAACGATTTTGGAAACTAGAGATAGGGATGGGTTGAAGTTTGTAATGTTTAAAGGCAAAGAGAGAGTTGAAAATATAAGATTTTTGAAGGGTAAATTTGTAAAATATTTGATCATCCATATAATTTGATAAGAAGGTGTTGAGAAAATCTAGACAAGAGAATTTTTTCAAAATACTATTAAAATAGTGTTTAAATTCTTTAATTTTTAATAAATATATAATTAAAAAAATAATAAAGCGTTTAAGCTATTGACAGCTTATAAGCAGTCAAATTGAAACGCCAAACACTCTCGACATTTCAAAACTTAGTATTCAACAATTCAAACACATTAGAGGGAGTTGTTTTTATATCTCAAAATGATAACCTTTTTATAGATCATAAGAACCATCTTAGTATATTAGTGTTAAAACTTCACATCTAATAATAATATAATTTACCAGGGAAACAAACATTTTCATATTTTATTTTCTTGTTTTGAATGAATAATTAAGATACTTTATAAAAATAAAATAAAATAAAAATACATGCATATAACATAATAATGTATTGAAAAATCTAGTTCCCAAAGATTTCGTAATTAAATTTTAGAAAAACAAAATTGGCTGGTTAATCTGACCAACTTAAAAGGCTTGATAGATAGGACGGAGCCCTATTGTGTACAACGTGGAAAGGTCTCCACTGCTATTTATGTCCATGAATGAGCTGAACTTTTCAAATTGTCTCAACTGCAAATTGCACCCCGATTTAAAGCCATGTGACTCAGTTTGCCGGGCGGCTTTGTCCACTACGCTACAACGACAACCTATCCTCCTCCTCCTATCCCATGCAAATGACAATTCAAATGGCCTCACAATCATACCTTTCGCATCACATATTTATTATAAGTCAAATTTTTTTAAACCAATTAAAATAGGGTTCATCTAAATTAGACAACCGAATTTTTAAGGACCCAAATATTTATTAATAATAATATATGATTATATTAAACACTAAAACTAAAGTGGAAGGAATTAGGAAAATACATGACAAATTGTATACATGTTATCTGTAAACTCACTCTATTATATATAATACTAAGACTTGCTTGGTATCTTGCCGGTGCACTCTTCCAAATTTAATTTCTAAAACTCTAAATATTCTTCAATTTTATTAGAAGTTTTAAGAATTTTATTGTTATATGTTTGCTAAACTGAAATTAGTTCGGACTCAATCCAGATTTAATCGAGTTATATTGATTTTAATTTTATTTTATAATTCTATTAATTCGGAGTTTAGATTTACAGGAGATAAGTATAAGATGCTCTGATAGAAATAAAATATAATTTTAGCTTCTTTTTCTTTTATTCTTGTAAAAGGTTATTTTTTTATTTTCACTTTACTTTTATCTTCTGGAAGAATCGAAGAAAGGAGGTTCCGCGCTATCCAAGGCAATGTAACAATAACACAAACCGGAAGTGCACAACGTGACGGAATCAAACTTGCTCTGATTAGACCCGCCCGATGGAGCAGATTGAACGGCCAGGATCGAAGGATGAGCTTACTGGTAAACGACAATCCCATTATTGCATTTGACTCCCACTTGGGGGTGAGGGAAGCTTCGTCTTTGCAGCGCAGAAATCAACCCCCAGCTCCAGCTCCCTTCGTCCTCAATCCCTTCTCTCTGTATATATACCCTTCCAGTCTTATCTTCCACTCTCATTAACTTCTCTCCAATTATCCTCTCTCTTTCTCTCTCACTCTCTCTCTCTCGATTTCTTCAGCTTTCTGTAGATTTATTAGAACTCCCCTTGAGCTTGATTACTGTTTCTCTGCCTTGTGTTTCGACAAAACTTGAACTTGAGCTCAGAAATGGCGAATCAAGACGAAGTTACGGCCCTGGAACTCATCAGACATCATCTTCTCGGAGAGTTCTCTCCTTTAGTTTGTAAGACCGACTCACTATTCTTATCTTCGGACTGTAAAACGGATTCTGTCCATTCTCAAACGGAGAGTTCCGATTCTTCGATGACGATATTCGATTTCCTGAACTCCAATAAAGGAGCTGATAGCAGTGATGATTGTTTGAATTTCGTCTCCATTCCCAATTTGATCAGTTTCGGGCAAAGCCAAACGGATTTTTCCGATTACGAGGCAAAGCCGCAAGTGATTGATCTGACGACGCCAAAGGCGGAGAGTTTGATCGCTCGGAAGCCGTCGTTGAAGATCGATTTGCCGCCGGTGAAGAAATTCGAGTTGTTGGAGTTCGGTGAACCGGCTAAGTTCACCGTTTCGGAGCAGCAATCCGAGAGTACGGAGGGGAGGCGGCACTACAGAGGCGTGCGACGGAGGCCGTGGGGAAAGTTCGCGGCCGAGATCCGAGATCCGAAGCGGCGAGGGTCTAGGGTTTGGTTGGGGACATTCGACACTGCTATTGATGCCGCTAGGGCCTACGATCGCGCCGCCTTCCAGATGCGAGGCAGCAAAGCGATTCTCAATTTCCCTCTCGAGGTTAGCAAGTGGAAAAATGCCTCCTCGACGGCCGTCCCAGTCCCGGACGGCGGCCAGAAGAGGCGCAGGGAAGCCGAAGCGGTGACGGAGCAAAGGCCGATTAAGAAGGAAAAGTCGCCGGAGCACGATGATTCGGCAGAAAGCACCCTGACTACGGGTCCATTAACGCCGTCAATGTGGATGCCGGCGTGGGATCAAAATGGCGATAGCATGTTTAACTGCCCGCTGCTGTCGCCGTTATCTCCCCATCCATTGATGGGCTTTCCCCAACTCATGGTCATCTAAACAAGAAAACTTCATCTTCACCAACTTTGAGCTGTAGTGATCCTTGTTTTATACAAGGACGCCGATCATCTATATCCTTTCGTCGTACAATTTCCCTTCACCGTTTGCTTTGCTTCAACAAGTTTTCAGTACATCTATTTTCATAATCATAAACCTTGCTACGGATATGCAATAATAACCAAAAAAAAAAAAATAGTAACCAAATTGAATCTGTATATAATAATCAAATCGAACTGGCGAATTAATCTCAACTAACGGAGCGAACTGAAATTGAACCAACTGAAATCTAAATCAAATTAATCAAACTAATAATCAAAATTTGATTATGTTAAATTATAAATTGATATAGAAACAAATTAATTTACAAAATTGATACAGAAATATAGAAATAATATCAATTCATACAAAAAAAAAATGAAAAATCATTTATAATGAGGAAGAACCAAAGGAAATACATAGAGATAATACAAATTTGTTTGAACAAATGAAGGAAATATAAACGAAAAATCTGTAATACAAAGGAAGAAATACATTATGAAACTAACCTACCTGTCAATACTAACATCTGTCGACGGTAAGTTGTTATTGGTGTGGGTCGATTGTCCAAACACAAGAAAAAGAAGAAACAAGGAACTGAAGAAATGATGTGGATTAGGTCGGTCGTCAATCTAGGTCTAACGAAAGAAACAGTGAAGAGAAAAACGGGGTGATTGATTGCTAATAGCATAGGAAAAGGCGTCAAAGGTAGAGACGACAATTATCGATGGTGACAAACACAAAATTGATTAGGGTTTGATTTGTGCTGTAGGGTCTCTCTCTATCAGTCTTGATCTCTCTCACTTTCGTCTCGATCCAACCTTCCAAGTGAGTGAATCTATCTTGGGTGTCGGGATGGTGGTCACGGGTTATAACATATGCACAGTTTAGTTCAGTTCTTCGGTTATTTTGGTATAAATAATTAAACTAAATTGAATAATCGATTTTTAGAGAAAAATGTAATCGAATAGAATCGCTCCCTATGAAAAATCGAACCGAGGTTCGATTAGTTAATTTGGTTTACCCGAACTTCTATTCACCCCTATTCATTGCCATACTGAATTATATTGATGCAAGTTAAAACCAGAATTCATGTCCACTCTAATAGCAATCTCTATCATGTATTTATTCTATATTATAAATAATTCACTTTAAGTATAACTATTATAAATTTAAATAAAATTATTATGAATTTGTGTGTCACATCAAATTACAAAAATTATTTGTTATAATATTTTCGGAACAAGAGTTGTTAAAACATTTTGTTAAAGTACATTATATTACACATATTGTTTTCAGTAGTTTATGAACAAGGAAAAGAATAGGAACACCATTCATTATACATGCATACTGCCTGCATGGGCCTAGGCTGATGCCTCAACGATACATATATGCTGGAGTTTATATATATATATATATATATTCACGGAAAAAAATAGGAATACCATATATACGTTAGACATGCAATATTATGTGTGCATGCGCTAGTACTAGTAGTTATCTTACTAGTATATAACAAATACTATATTTTAGTATTATATATGATCAGACACTGTACGTCTGTCAATAACTTTAAGAATATGTTATAATAATAAATTAAAAATACGAAACAGAAATATATATAGCGATACAAAATACACTTATATATTTGGAAATAAATAAATTTAATTATAATGGCAATGAATGAACGACGTCGTGCGTGGTTAGTTTCTTTTCTTCTAAACTCTTCCCCTGGCTCTACGACTTATAGATGAAGATAGATTGGATGAATTGTTCTAAACGATTGATTATTCTTGTTTTTGGGTGACAATTAATGATGGATCGATGTCTGTAATGCATGGTCTTCTTCAACTGATCTCTCACATGACATCGCTAGTAGCGCTAGAGCTGGCTCAACGGCGGTCTCTCCAATGCATGCGATTCATTCAAATTGACAAGTCATCCAGAAGAAAAAATTCACGGGTAAAAGTGACGATGATTGCGATTGAAATTAATGGCGAGATAACGTCCACCTGATCTAATGCTTAGAGCCAGTTAAGTAAGATCAGGTTGACATTTAATTTGGAGTTTAATTTTTGTTTAGTAGGTGATGAGCCTCACGGAACTTCCTTCCTATTCAAGATGTCAAAAAGTATTAATGGAATCTTCGTAACCGTAACCATAACCATAACCATTCATACCCCAAACCTGCTGCAAAGGTCAGAGTCAAAGGGATATTTATTTATTTATTTATTTACTAATTGTGTGAACTGTTTTGAATGGCCACGAGATGTGAGGGAAATGATGACTTCAGACATTGAATGTTGTCACTACACATTGCTTGTTTGTTTGTTTGACGAAGGGAGCATTAATTATTATATATGATGTTGGAGTTTGAGGTGCCCAACATAATAAGATTTTAGTTTTTGATTAAATAACGTTATATTTATTTTACTTAATTAGAAGTGGTTAATTGAGTGCCTTAATTAGGTGCCAAATGTCGCTTTCGCATACTGCATATATACATATATATATAATTTTATCCTTTCTTTAATTAATTCATTATTCTAATTCTAATTTTATCATGAAAAATCTTTTTCTTCTAATTAATTATGCATATATTGTTAGTACGTATTTGTAATTACTTCACTGCAAAGCAAGAATCATGCATGTGTTGCTTCTACGCCATATATATATATATATATATAATTACCGGCCCCTCTTAGACTTTTATATGCATCAACCTAATCATTAATTAATATTATAGTGCAATATTCTAAAATTAATTAATAGAAGGAAGTGATGAATGGAATAAGACAAAATTTTCAAGATAAGAGATAATAATAAAAAAAAAATTAAGAAAAATTTGGTATGAGACTCTTAATATATATATATATATATGTGATCATATGTGTTTTATAGAAAATATAATTATAAATGAAAATTAATGATAAATTAAAATTTTTATGTAATCATTCGATAATATTCTTGTTGTAGAGTGAGATGTTTTTAAAAAATTATAAAAAAATATTTATCCAATAAGCAGCCATTATATATACAAACCAACCTTAATTATATTATAAAATTTTTAATCTTTGAATTATTATAGTAATATATCCAGTTTTTATCTGTTATATCTGAGGCAAACTAGTAAGGGTAATGTGGTAGTGTATGGGCCCCACCACCTCCCATGAGGCCCGCGTCCTATCCCTCAAATTATCCACGGAAAGGAACAAAAGAATTTTAATAATTGTATAGAAATTCCATGAGAATAATGTTTTGCAAATAAAAATGGTTAATTTAAAGAAAATTGTCGGCAACAGCCGATCAACGGTGATGGACGTTGACTTGTCAGATTGAATTTTTCAATATACAAGGGGATGTAACTGAAAGTTGAGTTGAAATTGTTGACCAAGTTAGTCGACAAAGGGCAACCTGGTCAGGTCTGTTTCCAGCGCAGAAATTTCGACGAGCGGGCCGGAAGAAGCTGCTCCAGCGGGGCTCACCATCCTCTCGATTTCGCTTGCCTGCCCTGCCATCCAAATACTAAAAGTTGAATTTCTGACCTTTTTTTGACTGTTCCCCATTGTCTTTTGCCGCTCTAACCATTAATTTTACCCGCAACGGTCCCAGTCGGAGGCATCGTTATTGCTGTATCATTGCAGTTTCAATTGTCACCTTCAAAGGAGGAGATCACAGCAAATGAGGAGACAAACAAATGTGGCCACCACCAAGACCAACAGAAGCTGCGAAACCCAAGGAACAGTGGAGACGAATAGACAGAGAACGGAGGAGATGAATAGTAATATTTATTTATTATTAAATTAAAAAATAAATATTAAAATTTTATAATAATAAAAATTATAAATAAGGTAAAAAAAAATTAGAATTAAAGTTTATTGATAAATAAAATAAATAGAAAGTATGGTTGGAATAAATATAATTTTTGAAGAAAAAAAAAATATTTATAATATAATAGAGAATAAAATAAGAAATGTAATTGGAGATAGCCTAATAACTTCTTTACTTTTACAGTTCCCAACTAATTAATATAAATGCAAATATATATGGTCAATTTTTTATTGTATGTACGCCTTTGATTTTTTATGTTTTAAGAATAACTTTAAAACAATTTGTGATTTAGTTTAATTAAGTTAATTAATTACACCTTAATTAAAAAAAAGGAAAAGAATTCATCAACAATCAAGACTTCCCTATTGAAGCCCTTGCCATGGAGTTCCAATGGGAACCTTATTAGTGATGGGGTTCCAGAGGGATTGAATCAATCTATCGTCATTTCCCTTTAAGAACTTATAGTGTCATTTACCATAAATAAATAGATATATATATATATATAAAATAACAGCTTAGAAATCACAGTACCCCACATATAAAGTATTTAGAAATTGTGCAAACTTAATCCCAAAGAAGGTTTGACTCATCGTGGCAAAACAAATCAGTGTAATTAGGGGTGCTCACTGAGTAGGTTGATTTAAATTTTATATGAAATTAAATGAAAATTAATTATAACTTAATCTGAACTTAGAAATTTAAAATTAATTTAATTGCAAAATAAATTTAAACAGTACAACCTAATTAAATTAACTTTGATTTTTTATTTCAAAATTTATACATTTATACCAGAATTTTGTAGTTCAAAGATTGTGTTACACAAATAAATTAATATCCATAAAATTTGTTTTAACCAAAATTCTGGAAAACAAAAACAAATTTAATCTGAACTCTGAGCCCATGTCAAGTATAATAACAAATAAAACAAAAACATTGAGCCAAATTGAACTAATTAAGCACATTAATTTAATTTTTCATAACATCTCTAATTGTAGCATTTTACTAAGAGCTGGAACCTAAATTTAGTGCCAAGAAATATTACTAAATTACATTATGGCTCAGTTTGTCTGAATGTAAGATATTTTTTTATAATTTAATAAAGATTTTTGTTTTACTTTTTATATATATCCCTCTTTGTCCGTTTGGTTGGGCCTGCCTATTAGATGGGCCAGGCGGTCCAATATAGAAGCCCATATGAATCAAGTGTGGATCCTTTACTTATTTTCTGTTTTGCTAAAGTTTGCTTTCCGGATTAAATCAATAGAGTAAGGCACATCCAAAAACATTCCAATGGCAGATGACGTGTTCTTAATTAAGATTGATTGATTGGTGTGCCTTTGATGGGTTCAATATGAAACAATCAAAGCCTTAAGCCGGCTCACCCTCTAATCTAATCTCCATGGGCCATGCCATGCCACCACATGATCAGCTCACGACCAATTTTCAACAAGTTTGTTTTTTTGCAATTACACTTTATAGGCGGATGTCATTCTATTAATATTTTTATTACTTTTATAATTATGTCTGTTATTGTAGGACGATTTAAGGTATTCAAACATTTTCAATATTCTTTTAAATGGCACAAATTATGTTACTTGATCCCATACTATGTCTAGTCTTCTTAAAGATAGAAAATTGTGGAGAATTATTACTAGAGATATCAAAGCCCCCTAAGCAAGGTAAGAAAGGAACTGATGTTAAATTTGGGGAACATGATGAAGATTGAGATTGTAAAAACTATCCTATCATTACTTGGTTTCCAAATATATTGATTTGTGAAATTCATGAACAATTTGGCTATTATGAATCTACAAAGGAAATTTGAGATATGTTGACAAAATAATATGTAGCAATTGATTTGACTTTTCAATATCATTTTTCAAGTGTTCTACACCACATGACATGACTCAGGAGCTAAGTCAATCTATCTTGGATTTTTATGCTCAGAGGTGTTCCGTTTGGGATCAAATTGCTATGTTAGAACCTTTTCGGGACACCATTGAAGATCGATTAATTCAATTTTTGATAGATTTATGAGATAAATTTGAGTATACATAGCCTCTTTGTTGCACATGGTACAACTACCAATCTTTGATCAAGCTGTTGCTCAATTAGTTTCAAAAGAAACTCGTCTTAGATCCCTATGCTCCCAACATGGTGATTCAGTTAGGATAGTTTTTAATGTTCACTCTATTCCAGTGGTGGTGGTTGTAGCTACATCTGTACCTAAGATTGGATTTAATTGCTCTAATGAATGTCGTTATTGTAAAAAAAAAAACCCAATCATCATATTTTAAAGTGTCAAAAGTTGGCCGGAAAATAGTTTTCTGATTCCACAACTTTTCAAAAAAATCTCCATAGTTTCAAAATAATCCAGATTCTGCTTGTTCTGCTACTAGTGTTGTCAATTTTGATGCTCCTATTGTGTGACATGTGGCAACTAGCATGCCCTCTAGGCTAAGGCATGTTAAGATCCAATTTTCTATTTTAGTTGTATCCTAAATCCTAAACCCATCCTTAGAAGGATTCGCTTTTTCCAACTGCATATAATCTGACTACATCTCCAACGTAAAGGACCACTTTACCCTTATTACACACTGGTCCAAATCAGGAAAAAGGACACACTCGAGCAAAGCATTCCCCTTTTTGTTAAGTTAAATGCAATTTCTATTTAATTACCATCCCTATCAAACAAATTTCGTTTGTATATATGACTTAGTATAAAACAAAACAATAGAATTTGGATTGTAGTATGATACTATGAGTGTGGACTATTATTAGGATAGTATTTATGTAATCGTAAATCACTTTACTAATCATTAATTAACATATTTAATTCGTAATCATTGGGCTAATTTTTAATGTATAAGGTTGCATTCTAATTTGTGCGTGCCAGAGACAGAATTGCGATGGAGAAGTCCACGCCCGCGACGGGCCGGCGGCTGGGCTAGCCATTTGTATCTTAATATATATATATCCTTGTGTGGGTAATAGTGGAATATAAAATGAGACACCGAACCTGGAAGAATTACAAAAACGCCACTGCTTTTCCAAGTAATAGTGCTGCCGTGGTGTGGAACATCACGAGTGATTAGCCTAACTTACTTTAAATTTTAATTTGAAACAAAAGAGTAATAGACAATCACTTGATTTTTTATCGATATATTTTGTATAATTTTTTTTTCTTCAATACCGTTACCATTCCTTGAACATTACTATGGTTTCACAAACCTAAAGGAAATCATTTATACTGATTTATAAAAATTAAAAATTAACTATATAAATAAATAAATAAGGCCATATTCACTATTAATTTAATTTTCTTTCGCTAAGTAAAAATTTTAGCGAAGAGAAGGAAAGAATTTAAGATTTTGCTTGTCATCTAAATAGTGAAGCCCTTTCCCCCCTCATTGCTTTTAGCGATTATTGTCGTCTTTCGCCGTAATCATCGTTATTATTGTCATCATTGTAATTATAATCACCACAAATCATCAAAGTCTGAAGAAGACAAACATGACAAAGTATATTGTAATAGACTTGTCATCGATTTTGTAGACGACTATTGAATCAGGTGGTCTAACATGACAAAAAAGAAGAGGTTTATAGACAGAAAGAAAGTAAAAAATTACAACAAATAAATAGACGAACAGATGCAATGGAGACGGTTGGTCATGACAAAACCCATGGAACAACAAAGAAGAACATATGCAGTGGAAGAGACAAATAGTAATATTTATTATTAAATTATAAATAAATATTAAATTTTTATAGTAGTAAAAATTATTGGTTAGGTAAAAAAAATTAGAATGAAAGTTTATTAATAAATAAATAAAATAGAAAATAAAAAAGAGAGTAGAATAGGGAGTGTGGTTAGAATAAGTATGAGATAAAAAAAATATAGAGTGAATTATTTATAATATAATAAAAAAATAATAAAGAGTTTGAAGGGAGAAAATGTAATAAAAACTAAATAAATAACCAAAAGAAAGTAAAAGGTAGAAAAGGTAAAGGGTATTTTGGTGATTTAAGGATGAAAAACAGGTGCCTTTCCCGTTTTATCCCCACTGGACTTTTCAAGTCACATTTTTCTTCGTTCAAATCCTCAACCTTCCACTGCGTTCAATCGTCTGTCAAAAAGGGAGTCTTCTAAGCCCCGGAAACGCATGTCTCTCTCTCTCTCCCCCCGCTTCACCACACAGCAAGAACTCGAAAATTCCAACTGAAATCTCTGTAAGCCCTCTCTCTCTCTCTCTCTCTCTGTAAGTACAGGCAGAGTTCAAATTTAATTACCATCCTTTCCCATTTCAGTTTCTGGTGTTTTCAGCTTCAGTCCATTGGTCATTTCACTCGAACTGTTCTCGAATTCTCTTAGCCGTTGAAATCGTGATTTTGCCACTGCTGTAATTTATGCCCTTGAGTTTTTGACGGATGAACTGATATCTATCTTTTTTCACCCATAAATTTCTGTTTTAGGGTTTTACTTTATCTACTGTAGTTGATGCTGAGCTTTGGGTCTTGAGAATTCTTCTGTTGGCGATTGAGAATTGGTTGATAGACTGATAGATACAATGCGGTTATTTCCGTTGAGCTCGAGTTCCTCCCAGGGAGGAAGTAATCGTGCTCAATTGTATCTCAATGTCTATGATCTCACCCCCATAAACGACTACCTCTATTGGTTTGGCTTTGGAATCTTCCATTCAGGAATAGAAGGTACCGTTTCTCCTTTCTTTTCTTTTATTTTTTCAAAGATGTTAAATTGTTAATCCTAAAAGATATCTAGTTTGCCGTCCAATTGTTCAACGTAAATTTGGCTACTTTTTCAAGATCTTTTATTTGAAGTTTAATTTGACCAAAAACTATTGGTACTCAACTTAATCTGGATTTTCCATTCAAGTTGTTTAATTTATTCTTGAATAGAATGTTTTTATGTAATACTTACCCAAAGAAAAGAGTAATTTCCATAGTTAGGTTTATATAATTGAAGGCGACTGTGGGACTGTTATATGTCCGTTAGTTGCACTGCATCCCAGTTTGAGTGTGGCAGCACTGTACTTCATCTGCAAGTGGAGAATAAAATGATTGCAATAGATCAGATAAGAAATGAGTTCAAAAGCTATATATATAAAAATGTCGAACATAATATTCACTAATTCTCAAAAGTGTAAAAAAGAAAAAAACAATAATGAAATTCAAATCATAGATTAACGTTGTACGATATATAGAAGTAACATTTATTTCATAATACTACTGTTATACAATAAAAGATATTTAAATTTAAATTAGATAGTAAAAAATTATCCAAAAAAATTAGATAAAGTTCCAGTGTCAAAAACTATCAAGAAAACTCTATTCTTTCACAAAGAATGCATGCCAAAAAAGAAAAATAAAGGCACTAAACACTCCACCAAATCTGTAAGTAGACTGAATTTTGACCAAGTCATCATTATTAGCATGTTCGTTAGCGTGCTTGACATGTATTCTGATGTGTGATGAGGTATCACTAACGGCCATGATGCATGGTGTCCTAGTATATTTTGACTTGTTCGACAAATATGTATGCTCAATAGTCAATATGTGTTGGAGTATCCATGCTTCCTAGATAGATGATAAAATTCCAATTAGATAATGTTTCTATTCATATTCTTGTTATCGTGCTTTCTTTTTGTTATCTCGAGGATCCAATTTATCATGACTAACAGATCTGCATTCGTGTTTTCAATCTAATAAGTATCTAATCACTTCTCTGGGTGCGTGCAAGTCTGTGTGATCACCCATCCATGGTCATGCCTGTGACATGTTTTTTTTGTTCCTATAAATTCTGTTTGGATGTGTAGCTACTTGTACCATGAATATATTTAATTAAAATTTTTAGCTTCTGCTGTCAACTTGGCTTCTTGGTTTCTCTAATTTTTCCTGGTTCGTGTCTTATCTCATCCTTGAAGTAACATGCTTTTACTGCATTGGATGATAGTGCATGGTTCCGAGTATGGATTTGGAGCACATGAGTATTCCACCAGTGGGGTATTTGAGGTGGAACCAAGAAGTTGCCCTGGTTTTGTTTTCAGAAGGTCAGTCCCTTTAGGCAGCACAGACATGTCTCCCTCAGAATTTCGGTCATTCATGGAGCATCTTTCTACAAGATATCATGGGGACAGCTACCATTTGATTGCCAAGAATTGCAACCATTTTACAGATGATGTTTGCATGCGTCTTACTGGAAAGCGTATTCCTGGATGGGTGAATAGGTTGGCTCAATTAGGTAGGAGAGAAATTCCTTTGTTTGTGCGGTCATTTTACATCTTTAAAGCAGAAAAGAGCTCAACTTTATGTATTGCTTTTGCTCCTGGTAAATTGCTTGTGGGTATGTGATGCTGTGTTGGAGTATCTGATACTGAGCTAAGTCTATAAAAATTACAACAATGCAACATCTCATGCTTTAATCATATCAGGCGGGGTTAGTTGCATAAATTCAAGCTCTCCAATTATCTCTATTCATGGCCATATTGAGGCCATTATATTCAATGTCATATCTAATGATTTTTCACCAAGTTTACTTTGGTCTTCTCAACCTCTTTTGCTATAAACTTTTTTAGTTCTATCAACTTATCTTGCACGTGCATCTATTGGCCTTCTTCTCACTGTTGAAACAATCTTAAGCATGTGTTGTGTATCTTATCTCCAATGGATGCCATTTTAACTTTATTACAAATAATGTTATTTTTAATTCTATTTATTCTTGTATGATCGCACTTTCACCCTAACATCCTTTTTTAAGTTAGACTCATAATTTGCATATGTTATTATGGTTTTATAGCCTTTTGACACAGATTCAAAGATCCCTTATTTATCTGGTGCTGAAATTCTTGGATATCTTGAAGCCTGATTTTTTTTTTTTGGCCATGTGAATCGAGGTCTAGCTGTCATTCCTGACTAGTTTTTCTTTTTCTAATTCAATTTCCTTTTGAAGTTTCAGGCTCTTTCTGCAACTGTCTACTGCCAGGAAATATTCAGGTCTCAGCAGTCAGACATCTGCCTGATCATCCAGCTTATTCTGGTTAGTATATTTTTTTGTTTGAACAACCGTTTTTATAGGCTAATAACTCTCTAATTTCTTACATGTTTGCCTGTATGAGATTTCATGGACGTTGGGTGCATGAGAATTAGAAAATCTACTACATGAAAAGCCTACTATATTTTGAAAAATGGTTTAAAACAAAAGGAAGTTGCATTTTTTTTTTTTTGATACATATTTTATTAAAGTTGCAAGGAAAACTTCTTGTTCTGCCAAGTTTTATTTAGCTTAAGTCTTTTTTGCCAGCTATTAGATATCAACTACATGGTATTCTATCCAGGGTTATAGTTTCAATTAAACCACAATATGTCATGCTTTTATTTATTCTCTCGCCTCAATTTAATTTTAACCTCCCGTGTCTCCTAGCAGTTCGCCTATATAGACATAGTGGGTTCTCCTAACTAGGCCATCTATTATCTACCTTAACACGACCAAACTATTTCAACCTTTTTTTTTTTTTTTTTTTTGCATTTTAACTAAAATAGATGCTAGCAATGTTATTCCATGGGTTCACATACCTTGGGAAAGGTAAGGGGAGGGGTGTGTGGGGAGAGAGAGTGAGGGGAAAAACTGCAATGGTCGAGTAGGCATTGGGAAGGAATAATAGTAATAAGGGTAAATTGCCTCCGTACTCCTTGTGGTTTGGGCTATTTGTATGGATTCCTTATAGTTTAAAAATGTCTCTAGAGGTCCTTGTGATTTATTGTTATTGCTGGGACATGCTCTCCCTTACAAATGACGTTAATTGCACTGAAATTAAGTTAAATTAAACCAAAATTATAGGGACCTCAGAGATATTTTTAAATCACAAGGGGTCTTTGTGCAAATGGCCCAAACAACAGGGGGTCTGGGGCAATGCACCCTAATAATAATATTGATAATAAAAAATGAATGATGGGAGAAAATAAGTGGAAGGCAGGAGTAAATGGAAATGAAACAGAAACCTACTATTAAGATTTAGGATCACCCAAGCATTTCCTAAGAGGAAGAGTAGTGCCCACGTATCCTTGATACAATTAATGGTCAGAAAATTGCCTAAGAGGGAGTTCTTCTCCGCCCTTATCCTTGATACAATTAATTCGGATGACAGGGACCGCAGGTTCCCAGCTGCACAATTGTGTCGTGCCCATCATCCATGGAGATGAATCTGACCCAAATAAGATGAGAAAATATGGGATGTGAGGAGTAAATATGGTTAGGAAATTTATGGCCATGTTGAACTGGGTCCCCTCATCAGTGGCAGAAAAAACAGAGGTGAAGAATTGATGATGACTGTTGGAAAATACACACGGGGAAGGGGTAAGGTCATAAGACATCTCCTAGTGCTTGTCTTCCCGCTTTGCCTAAACTTTGGTAATACTTATTACGAACAGACAAGTAAAGACTCCAGGGAAAACAGAACAAGTTCAATTGCAGAGAACATACCTTCATGGCCGGAAGCTTACACAAACATACACACAGAAAATATAAATCGCAAACTGAAAAGAATAAAGGGGAGGCCAAGGTTTTACTGGTTCACCCCAAAATAGGCTATGTCCACGTTGAGCTTCGATGAGAAGAGCTCACTGCACTATGAATGAAGAATGGAGATTACACCCTCAAACACTCTCTGTACATCAATGGTTTTCTACTAAAATGCCCCAATAATCACAAATACAAATTAGATGCTAATCCTGTAGAACCAGAGAACAAAGAAGAAAACTATACAAAGCATTTACAGAGCAAACGAAGGAACTCCCAAAAACCCTAGCCCGAAGACGACAACCTCTCCCTTTCTCCCTCTTTCTTCTTTTCACTCTTCTGACGCTCCATATCCCGAGTGAGATAAATAGCAATTCTTGACGGTTGGGATGGAGCATCATAAAGGTTGGATGAGCGGCTGAGATCACATCGCGCAACACGATCACTTATTCCAACAGAAAGGTAATCAGGCGCCTCATGAACAGAGTGGATGGTTGCTGCGTGTGACCATCCTACAGGTTCCACTTGGCAGCCTGTGGTTGCTGCATGTGGCCATCCTATCCGCTAGACCACACGACACTGTTTGATGCTTCAACTAAAATCACATTAATACTCTCATAAAAAATAAATGCTAAAATGAAGTTGTTTAAATATCGGAAAAAATAAGTACTTATTGTGAAAAGTCCAACATTTATTTCCCAAAGGAAATGGGAAAGAAGGATACTGCCATTTCAATGCAACAAAAAATGATGGATTTGGCAGTTCAAATGTTTGGGCATTTATTAAACTCTTTCACATTGTCTTGTAAATGCTAGTAATATTGTGCAGGAAAATGACGACGTTTTGTATTTGCACATAAACACCAAATATGGATGTTTTTGTGTGTTTTTCATAAATGTTGGGAAAAGTTATTATTCTTGTAGTGAATGTGGGTAATAGAGTCTGCTAGGTCTAGAACATTCTATAAAACTTTCCTTTTAATATGATGTGTTGATCACATGAATCACTGAAATTTATGCCTTTATTTAGTTCATTATGCGTTAATTATATGCATAACGTGTACCAATCTTGTATAAAATGGAGCTTAGGTACTGAAATTGCTCACTTTTGGTATGAGTTGGCCTTCAATATTAGTTATTCCCTCCTATTTTGGCAATTCCCCACATTGTGGGATAAAGGCTTGGTGTCACCCCCCCGGCCTGCCGTGCTGAAACACACACAATTTTGGCATTTATTAAAATTTTGTTCTATATGTTTAGTATTTTTTGTCCCTCTTAAACATGTATTTCAGTTCGATTCTATCATCTTATAAACATATTGAATTACCAACAACATTCTAATCTAAAGCATTTATCCCCTTATTTTCTTTTATCTAATAAAATAATAACTTCACCAAATAAATCCTGGTACCTCATCTTCTTGTATATATTGATTAGGTGAGCATAACTAGACATGTCAAAGGGGCTGGGCCGTCTGTGAAATAGCTTGGTCTACCAAAGTGGCTGGCCTGTTCTACCCATTTAGCACTTTTGGCCTGTTCTGAATTTAAAATATTTTAAAAATAAAAAAATAAACAAAAAGTTGAGGAAATATTAATGTATCCAACATACAATTATTTTGTTCGTGTTTTGTTGCTTAGAAATTATAAGTTGGAACTTAAATCTTAAATCTTCTTAGAAACTAGAAATCTGTTATGAAATATGATAAGTTATGGTTCAAAATATTATTAATTGTGGATAAAAAAGTAATTTTTTATAATAATTAGTCTAAAACTTTTAATTAATTTTAAATTCAACATTTATTTTTACGTTCTATTTTAATAATATTATTTTATTTGGTGTAGAAATAAAAGAAAATAAAATAAAATCTTCTGAGATTTACAATTTAAAATTCAAAACTTAAATGGAAACTTTCAAGATGGTATAATATTTAAAATTTTATAACTAAATGTAAATATATTTGATAGAATTTTATTTACAATTTATAACATTTTTTATTTTAAAATAATTGTAAACAATTTAAAAAAAAAATTGAAGCATTATTTTGAAAAACAAAGAGGCCAGCTCATTTAGCCTGTTTAAATGGCCCATTATGGGCCAAGCCTGGCCCAGCCCTTTTAATAAGGGCCTAGGGGCTGCCCCCCACCCAAACCAACCCACCTCCACCTCCACCTCCACCTCCACCTCCGGAGGTGGTTAGGCCGGGCCTGTTTGATACCTCTAAGCATGTCTAACAGAAAGTGATCAGTACTTGAAGCAAATCCTTTGTGTAACCTGCAATAATATAAGAATAACTAATCTTTGTATGATTGGTTGTCTCTTCTTGATTGTGGCTCCCGCATGCCATATCTTTTGAGCATTTCAATGTCTGATATGATGCCTTTATCCAGGCCTACCATGTAGAGGTGCCTTTTCATTTGCTTCCTCCAACTACAGTCCATTTTCATGAGGGATTTAATACAGTTTGCAGCTTATGCTATCAGTTACTAACTCAACCGTTTCCCTTTATCTGAGTTTTGGATTGGTTGCATAAATATAAAATACTAAATCTGCATAGGTGGAGTTTCATGAATTTCTTTCAACCCAAAAAAGCAGAAGAAAAAGAAAAATTCATGTGCTGAGTGATATCTGTGCCATCAATGGAATGAGAAATCGGCTCAATGATTTTTTTGTTTTATAGTGCTAGGACTCAGAAAGTCATATTACTCTGTTCGAATGCATCTGGATCAAGTCTCTTCTCACATAGTTTAGCATTACTATTTAATTTTGAATGCACCTGGATCCCATCTTTGTTTGGACCACGCTTACTGTGCTCAGAGTTATTCTTTGACTGAGGTGATAGATGCTATTCTTTGCTCCCTAAGGCTCACCTCTAGGGTGAGTTTAGTAACCAAGGAGAATCTTCCAAGAGAGGTATCCTCTGTTCCTAATGGAAGTCTTGCCAATTACCTACTACCTTCCTTCTTGATATCCTTTTCTGCAGCTTGCTATTTGTCCTAAAACTAAACAAAATAAGCAGGAGATACTCAAAGTGGGTTCCCTTATCCCATGGCTTCTATAAAAGTGAAGAACTAGTAATTTTTCTTCACGTACCCGTTGTATCTTAGTCTCTGATTTTCCATCTTGTTTGTTCATTCTGTGAAAGTTGAATACTCTTGAATCAGGTGACATTTGTTGAACCATTCTTCTAGAGTGATAGATCTTGCACATTAACGTCTGTTCAATGCTCATTTGATTTTGAGCGAATATGCTGACTATTGATGTGGGTTGGCCATGGAACTGCTAACCTTTAATGCCTTTTTGTGTTGTGTTGTTTTGTTTTTGGTGCTGGATTGGGGCTGACATTGGGATTCCTTTGCATCTGCAAACTGACATTTATTTGAATGGAGTGTTATTCCTTGAGAGCACATGAATGTGGTGCAGTACTTAATATTTTTAGAGAGTAGCATTACATGTATGTATGTAATATTGTATGGGTTAAATGTGTATCCTTATTTATGGAATGGAATTATACAGAATCTATGTTCATGCTGATATATACAGAAATGAAAGGAAATCTAGAACAATAAAAAGATAAAAAGAAAGCATAATGTTTATAGGTTATAGAATATCGTTATATTTGTGGCTTTTATTTATTTATTTTGTGTCCGCTGATCCAAAACATTTGGATAACAGATGGGGGGACAGATTCAGCTGCGTCATCTGAGAGTGAAGAGGGGGAGCTGGATGATCATCTATTAACTATGACGAATGGCGATGTGGCTTTTGTGAAGGAGAAGACAGTAATGAGGCTGACAAAAGATGTCCTTTGATATTTTATTTATTCTTTTCCCTCCTATCATTAATTCCCTTTCTCGGGTTGCTGTTGTATGTAGCGTATAATCTCTCAACTATCTCACTAAATATGCTCGTCTCTATTAGATTCTTAAAATATATGTTTATCTATGTTATATATGTGTCCCTTGTACCTGTTGGTTGTCTGTTTTATTCTGATTGAAGCTGGCTTTCCTTTTTGCACTGTTGTCCAAAGACAGTATCGAATTCCCTGTTTTTGCAATTGTAAAAATGTTGCTTCTAAATTAAGTGGAAATCTCCCCCTCATGCTATTCATCTCTAGTAAAAACGAACAATCATAATGTGATAACTCATATGAAAATGTTTAATTGATATTATATATTTATTTAAAAATTATAAAAAATAAAATTTATTAAACGCTCTTTTATAGTTTTTAGACAAATATTTTTATATATTTTACATAGATTGTCACATTATTTCTATTTATTTTCACTGAAAATAAATAGCATTACTCTATTTTTCATACTTCGTATGGAACTGAAGTATTCACCACAAATCACAAGGCCATTATTTAGTGAGAAAGAGGATGAACTAGAAATATTGTGTCGCCTACGTCACAACCAAACACCGTGCATATATGGTAACTGTTAATGATGGCCCATTCTTTGTTTGACATGAGAGGAGACCTATCCTTATATAAAAGAGTTTCCATAGATCTTTCCATCTTTGACCTAATGGGTTTTTATGGATCTACATTAATAATTTGATCCATAACACAAAATTTAGAGTATTAATAATTTGATCCATAACGCAAAATTTAGAGTATTAGTCCAATTTATTTAGATTAATTATTTATAGATTACTAAATATCTTATAAGGCCAATTTATCTTAACTTAGATTTGATTTACATAATACAACTCATAATTAATGTAAACCCATTATATGAAAATTCTCTACATTCTACCATATGGGTGACATTAATTGTGATAAGTCTAAGTAAAAGATTCTAAAAAATCATTTTCAAAACTTTAAGAGTCCAAATTTTACAAAGAAAACAAAATTGTTCTTTAGACAACTCTAACTTAACCTTTGGTTGATCTTTCGAATCGAATCATAATAGTCACTATATCATTGAGTGATTAGATGCATCGATGAGCTTGATTGTCAAGTGATTCTCACAGAAATCCATGCCAGTCTTTGCGACAATCATACTAGGGTTTTTATTGACCCACCATGAAATAAGACGCTATAAATCTGGTGAAAAGGTGTGACACATACTAACGATTTGCGAAAATACCACGAGCTCCCTCCGCCTACCTGTAACAAATGAGCAGCCCATGGCCCTTCGCCATATGGGGCATGGACCTAATCGGGCCACTTCCAACGGCTTGCGGCGGATGCAAGCATGCTATTATGGCTGTTGATTAATTCACCAAGTGGGCAGAAGCAAAGGAGCTCGCATAGATATCCACTACAAAAGTAGAAAAGTTTGTATGGAGCAATATTATCTGCAGATTCGGAGTTCCTCAGCAAATAGTCACGGACAATGGAACCCACTTTTCTAGCGAGTAGTTCGTTTAATTTTGAGGATCACTAGGGATCAAGAAGAGCTTCACGGCCGTGGACCACCCACAAGCCAACAGACAAGTCAAAGCTGTCAACAAAATAATCAAGCAGACATTAAAGACCAAGTTGGAGGCCAGAAAGGGAGCCTGGGTGGACGAGCTACAAACCGTGCTTTGGGTCTACCGGACCACAACTCGCACCACCATGGGAGAAACTCCCTTCTTTATGGTATATGGGTCTAAGACAATGATCTCAATAGCAAATGAAGTGATCAGTAAGCATAGAGCCACATTCGATCCAGAAAACAAAGACTAGCTACTCGCCACGAACCTTGATTTACTTGAGGAAGCAAGGGAGCTAGCTCGCATGAGAGTATCAACCTACCAACAATGAGTGGCGAGATACTATAACCCGAGGGTTTAAGTCCGGTACTACAACGTTGGCGACCTCGTGCTGCGCCTTGTTCTCCCCGGAACTTGTAAGAACAATGATGGGACATTGGGCCCAAACTGGGAATGCCCCTACACTATAAAAGAAAGTCTTAGCAACGGAGCGTATCATTTGGCCGACATGGATGGAGCTATTCTCCCATGAGCTTGGAACGCGGAGCATCTCAGACCATATTTCTGATAAGCAACGTCTTTTCTTTACATGATGTTTGACTGATGTTCCGCTTATGCTGATATTGCTCCATTAACGAACTGAATTTATTATCATTGCTGACAGCACTTATCATTTCTGCTTTTCGTTAATAGCTAAGTGGTAAGAAATAATTTTAATCCGGGGTTAAGAGACTATGGTTTGCGAGCTGGGGCCCATTTAACTTGGCCAACGTGCCATGGTTTGCGGCTTATCTAAGCATTCATCTTAGTCTTCGCCCTGGGTCGAGGTTGGTGAACTGGAGTCCGTTCATCTTAACTAGAGTGTCATGGTTCGGCGTCTGTTAAGCTATCACCTCGGTTAAAAAGTCATGGTTCATTAGCTGGGTCCTCTTATCTTGACGAAAGTCATGGATTGCGACCTATCTGGGTGTTCATCTTGACCTCGCTAAAACCCTTAAAAATCATGGTACGTTAGCTGGGATCGAATTATGATCTACCTGGACGTATAACTTGACGACGAAATGTGAATTAATTTAACGTTCAACGAGCTATCGTATGTTAGCTTGGATCATGACCTATTGGACATACGGCTCGAACTAACGATATCTTACTCAAACATATTATCCAAAGTTGCTTGTTTTTAAGATTTATCATTTGTGAGCTAAAGGTATTCTTGAATTAACTAAATTTAAGTTCGTCTCTGTGTTCGGATTTCAGTTCATAACAAAGAATGAATAAGCAAGAAATTCCATTGAAGGAGAAAAGTGTATTGTTTTTTAAATCCAAGTACCAAAAAAGAAAAAAGAAAAAAGAAAAATCCCTAATGGCTTAGAAAAGCTGGGCTCGGAGCAGCCGCATTTTGAGGAGCTGGATTGCCAGCGTCTTCAACAAAGAGATCGACCATGACCTGATTAGGATCGGGCTCGATAGAGACAACTCTTGAGCTCGTGGCATCGATGGCAAATTTCTTCACCGCCTTCATTGCTTTGTCGCCAAAGAAGGAGAAGTCGAGATCTGGGTATGCTTTCCACAAAGTGAAAATAAATGCACTGCAGATTTCAGACTCGACCTCATCACGCTCCCTCACGACCCGAATCTCGACGTCGACCTTTAGTTGTTCGACCTCCTTTTTTGCCACTTCAGCTCGCTGCCTGGCTTGCTCCAAGTCGCCTCGCGTTGTTGCCAGGTCAGCCTCAACCTTATTTAACTTCGAAGTGGCTTGGGAACATGCCGAATCAAACAACTGTTTTTAATGGTACAGCTCGTCTTCGACCTCTTTCTTGACTCTCTCAGCCTCACTTACTCGATGCTCCAAGTCCTCGACCTTGTTCCGGTACTTCTTGAATTCACCGGTCACGAAATTCAAATTCTCTTCTAGCTTTTTCTTATCTTTCCTCAGTACCTCGACAACGGCCTTGAGCTTTTCTCTTTCCTTGGTAGCTCGAGCTCTCTTTTCCATCTGCTTGAAGACTCCTAGGAAGGCCTATGAGGCTTGAGAGATCAGTACAATTGAAAGAGATAAAACAAGAAGTACGAGAGTGGGCAAAGAACCTTACTAGGAGACTATGTCGAGCAACGTACTCGTTGAGCACATCGCCTGATACTTCCTTCCTGTCTAGGTTCTTGGTATAATTACTAAGAACCTTATCCAAGCTATCAAGAAGTGGGGAAAAGTATGTCCCACCGACCGCGACCTCAGATGCGCTCGTTGAACAGACTGCGAGGTTGGAAGAGCTTTCCTTTTGCTCCCAGGAGCCTCCTGGCAAACCACAGACTTACTGCGACCCCTACAACTGTGGTTGTCGGTGCTGCGAGGAAGTGCCTACGGGAGTAGGGTTTGAAGAAGCCGCGGCAATTGGTACGGAAGTAGAACTAGGAAGAATAGCGAGGTCGCGGTTCCTGCTGGCCATCTCGACGCGAGGATCCATCTTTTGGATTTTAGAATGAGAAGATGACGCGCGAACGACCTTGGGTACGCTCGAGATTGCGAAAGAGCCAGGTCATTCGAGTTGGAGCTTCATCGCTTCTGATAACGTTGGCAAGGCCGCAACCGTAACTTTTCCACGAGCTTTGCTCTCCCTGTCTGGGCTCCCGCTAAAATCAACCTCGTCAAAGACCGACTTTATCTCCCTTTGGCCACAAACCCCGATATCCTCCTTCCTAATATCCTTGATGCTGAAGGGGGGGCGAGCTGGTGGTCGCAAAGCAGAGAGTCGCAAAACTCGCAATCGTCTTTGTCAGTTTTCGCTTCTGAAGCTGTTTGATGATCTTGGGCCTCGGAAATGGTCAGCTTGGGCTGCTCGCTAGTGACGTCTGCAAAATTGGAAAGACATGCATAAACAAAAAGTTACAACAAATAAATTGTTACTGCAAGTGCGGGCTGGATAACTACTTACTACGCAGGAGAACAAAGCTGAAGTTGTTAAGGTTTTGAAGAGAAGAGTAGGAAATGTAGAACCATTGGGACTTATAGTCCCCTACATTGGACTTGCCTTTGGCTTTCCCTTACGGCAAGACCTTCTTACAGTCTCAAGAACGAGCTGCCATATAATACAGGCCGTCTTTGGTACCTTTGAAAGAGTAAAGGTACCTTAAGGTTTCATGGGTTGGAAGAGGAAGCTGGTTCTTTTTTAAAAGAAGGGCTAATGAGGTTATCTAGGTATACGAGTTGGGGGTCAGTTGGAAAGGAGCGAGTTTGAGGTCATTCAAAATGGCTATGAGGTAGGGCTGGAGCGGAAACCTAAAACCAAATTCTAAGTGTTGGGGGCTGATAGCGATGAACCCCGCAGGAGGAAAAGTTGCATGGTCACTAGGAGAAGGCACCATTAAACTTGTGTCGCAAGGGAGATGGTACGTAGAAGCACACAACGTTAGCTCGCTGATCGTCAGCTTCAAGGGATAACACTTGAAGATCTCGCAAGTAGCACGCTCCTCGGAAGCTCGTTAGGCCACTACAGGGGTGGTGTGCTGAGGAACTCTCTCAGTGACCTCGAAATCAGATGAAGCCACATTCTGAGCAGACCACGACAACGTCCATTCTCTGTGCTCCGAAGAGCTAAAGGTATCATCGTTCTATACCCTATGGTTGCGGCGTTTCTGACTTGATGTAGACATCTACAATGAAAAGACAAAAAGAAAAACGCATCAGGTCACTGAGAACGAATCAGCCCTTGCGAATCGAAGTTCCTAGGGACACTTCCTACCGATTAGGTCGTACGCTTCGCAATAGGGTATGACTCGAAAGAAAAGAGGCTGAGTTTCTAAGCCTATTAGACCTCCTAAAATGAATGAAAGCTAGCCCTAAGAGACACACAACCATTGCCAAGAGGCAGGGCATGAACATAAAATAGACTGAAAGAATGTGAAGAGCTTACTGTTTTCGATCGATTACTGCAAGAGTCGAGGAGAGGAACTAGCTAAAAAGTGAAGGTGAAGGGCGGAGAAGGTTCAGAATCGTCGACAATGGAGTCCTGTAGTCAGGAGGAAGAAGAAGGTTGCAAATGTAGAAAATATTTTCAAAAAATGACACAGTAAAGGGGGGGGAAGGAATTTCCTCACGCTTTTATAGTTTAGGGCACTCCACCGTTGGATGAAGAAACCGATGAGCTACCCTAGATCCAATGGTGGTGCGCGAGAGCATGGGGCCCACGGACATAATGATTAAGCGGTTATGGGGAATGTGCGCATTAAATGCGCCGCAGATAAGACATGCTTCCTGAAACAACGTGATGTGAAACGATTGAGCAGAGAGCTGAAGGTGTATTAACAGCTGGAATGGCTAGCAAGCGTCAACTCCCAGTCCGAAGATCGCATTGCGAGCTGAGGGGCTTAATGATACGGGTATTTCTTGCTCTACTCCTTATGGGCTGAGCTTAATTCAGCAGGCCGACCCAATAGCATAAGGTCCAGTGGACCTCGAGTTGAGTTCGTTGAAACATTGCTAGAGCTTGAGCTCAGATCGCAGGGCCAAGCGAGCTCCCAGAAATGCCTTTAGCTCGCCGGCCTATCCGGGCGAGTTCCCAACTACACTTCGAGCGAGCTCCCAGCAACTCTTGCAGTTCGTCGGCTTAGCTGATCGGCTCGCATAACGAGAAGGTTGTATGCTTGAGAATATTAATGAGCTAGGGGTCATCCAAGCTGGGCCATTAAGGCCCAATCTGGCCCTACCCTCTTAGCCCATTTGATCGGCCCACGTCAGTCCCATCCTGGTCCTTACAACAACATCATTACAACCGTGTCTGGATTTTCGCGCCTTCACCTTAGATCCCATCTTCATTAATGACGGATCCCATCCACATTAATGAGGGTCCCGTTAGCACCTTGTTGCATGGGCGTCTTCGTCGGCGTTGGATATTCTGTCCCACCACCTGCAGATGTACGACACATGCTGGAGGACATCCTTCCTCCTCCCATATATTAACCAGCTCTTCCTAGGGCCCTGATATACTTTTCCTGCCAACTTGCTAATACTCTGCATTTTTACTTATTCGTTCACTTACTTGAGTATCGGAGTACCTTGCAGGGATTGGCCGGCGGGTCAACAAATCGAACCAGATGACCAATTCTCTCATTCTCGGATTCATTACACCAATGCGAGCTAACGAATCACGGTCAACAAATTTCGAATGTCGACATAGTCTAACTGATATTTGATTTATTCAAACCAGATCTAATTGACACTTGACTTATTCAAACTAGATTTAGTAGTATCTTAAGTCATAATTCAACATTATGTCCCATAGATTGTATTTCATCTTTCATTATATACATCCACAAATCATATTGGGGACTAGAAATAGCTTCTACAAAGGATATTAGATCTACTACATGACCAATGTAATAATCACTCTATCTCTCTCATATAGACCATATAATTTGAATGAATAACAAATCTTATTTTTCTATTAGATCTTCTAAGAGGAATTTGTGCCATTGTATCCTATGCTCGAGGAATCTCAATTATTATTGGCTGTGGATCTTTTCTCTTTTATAAGAGTAATCACAAGTATATGGACCATTGTGTCTTGCTGTATAGGCAAAGGAACAAAAATAGCTTTGGTTTACATATACTCATTAGAGGTGTTAGAATCACTACTATCATCAACCAAATAATTTAGTTGTCCGTGATTCTACAATTCTAGAATTTACTTCTCTACAGTAAAATCCATATCCCCGAATAATTTGGGTATCTAATAAAATAACAATGAGTAGATCTTGGATGCAACTTATTCTCAGGGGGATTATAAAGGATGTATTTTTTAAAGACATATCAACCATATTTATGACAAACTCCATGTCTTTATTCCATTTATTAAAATTTGAGGTAGTAAAAAATTTCAATAGTGACCATATTATTGTTGATAGAAAAGGTGATTGAAAATAGATTAAATTATGCAATATCATTAGCATATAATAAGGAAATCATATTATTCAAAACCACAAATAAGTATCATAGTTGAGAGTTCTGATATATGATTATACAAACACCTTTGGACAAGATGCAAAACATGCAATTTAGAATTCTTCACATAAAAACAATCTAGAGAACCTATTCCAATCAAAGTAATTCTATCATTTTTGGATAAATGGATCACTTAGACTAGTCAATTCATAGTTATGTCTTATGTGTCGTCTTTAAACTAAATATATAGTCAACATCTTTAGGCAAAATAACTATATACTTGATCAAAGACATTCAGAGCTGGCCTTGGCCTAGGGTTACCAAGGCTATAGCCCAGGGCCTACAACTGAGAGGGGCCTAATTTTTTTTTTTTTTAAGTTTATGTATATATGTGTATAAAAAATTAAAAAAAAAATAACAGAAATTGCTCTGCCAATGGCCGCTCTCTCACGCATCCCAAAAGTAACTCTGCCCAATGCCTATTTTCCCTCTCTTCTTCTTCATTTTTCTGGTTATTTCTTCTTTGTTGCCCGACACTCAGTTAAGTTGTTGCTCCTGGTGCTAGCCTGGCCGCTGTCCGCCGTTCCTTCAGTCAATTGCTGCCGTCGCTCGCTCATTCTCAGGTCGTTGCCGCTCTCTTTCTTTCTTTCTCTCTCTCTCTCTCTCTATATATATATATATGTATTCATTACTGTATGTGTGTGTGTGTGTTTTGTGTGTGCGTTATGTCCTCTCTCTATATATATATGCATTACTGTGTGTGTGTTCTATGTGTACCTATGTTCTGTTCTTTATATATATATATATATTCATTACTGTATGTGTGTGTGTGTTTTGTGTGTATTTTATGTTCTCTCTCTCTCTATATATATTCATTACTGTACGTGCTTTATAGATATCTTATCAAACAATTTTTGAGGAAGGGAGAATTAGAATTTGCTTTGTCACTGGTTGATTTGATGGAGAATTGCCAGATTGAGCATGATTTGCTCACTTATATCACATTATTCAGTGGCAGTTTGCAGAACTATTAGTTGCACCAATTCAATCTGGCATCTCGCACATTAAAATGGTGGAACAGGGGAGGGAACTGTTGTTCCATTTGCTACATCAAAAAAGTTTGGTGAAAGAGGGATAGAGAGAGACCAAAAATGGGAGAGAGAGAGAGAAAATGGGCGGGTATATTAAAGACAAAAGTTGAAAAAATAAATTAAATATTTCAATAAACCTTTCTCTAAACTGTTCTCTACGAGTAGCATTACTATTTGTTTGGTTTCTGTTTGGTTTTTGTTTGGATTTGGTTTCTTTAAGTGTTAATAACCTCAAGCATATAAGGAAATAGTCTTTAATTTTTTTTTATTTAGTCTACCAATATCAAAATTGGTGCTTGCAAAATTATTCATATCAATAATATGGCATATTGTATTAAGTCCCGTGAATATCTTAAAGTTAATGGCTAATTTGGAATTTTGGCTTTGACTTGAAAATTATAAATTATGAACATTAGTTATTGACAATTCACTATTCTTTTATTTATTTACAGATTTATTAATTTAATTCATAGGTTTGTTTGAATGCATTGTGAAATTTATGTTTATATTTATTTGAATGCATTATTGAACTTATGTTTATTGTTTATATTTTTTTGTATTATACTTGAATTATTTTGTATAAACTTTTTTTTTTATTATTTGACTTATTCTTCTTTATTATTTGATTCAATGGAAAACTTCATTGGGATTCTTGTTCTTTATAATTGGAAGTTTCAAGTGAAAGAAAATATGCTCAAAATTCAGGTTTTATTGTTCTTAATTTGTTAATTAGTTTTATTTTTTTTATTGTGTTGTGTTTATTATAAAAATTAAAAAATATTTCCTAAAAAACAACTTTCCGAAAATCTCAAGAGACAAAGAAAGAAAAAAGAAAAAGAATTTGCTCAAAGTTTAAGAGGATCTTTGAATAAATATTTTGTTAAACAAACAAATACTTCACTTGAAAATTTAGATGAAGATTTACCAAATGAATGTGAACAACCAATTCAATTGGAAGAATTAGTAGAAAATGAGAATGAAGAAATTGGTGATCAAGATGAAAATGAAAATATTGATGAACCTTGCCATGAAAATGAATGTCCCGAAACAAGATTTGATTTGAACATTTATGATCCACGAGTTTGGGATAATCTTGATGCAAAAATGAGAGATTTACTTGTAGAAAAAGGTCCCATAAGAGAAGTTAATCTCAAATTTCCCATGGATAAACACAATAGACATTTTTCTTCAAATTATTATCTTTGTATGTTACCAAATGGGGAAATTAAGGATCGAAAATGGCTAGTGTACTCAAAGGAGTTGGATAAAGTGTTTTGTTTCTGTTGTAAGTTGTTTAAAACAATGAATTCTAGAAGTCAGTTAACTAGTGAAGGAACTAGAGATTGGAAACATCTTGGTGAGAAGCTTAAACAACATGAAAGCAGTATTGAACACCTCATTAACTTGAGATCTTGTATTGAATTGCAATACAAAATTACAAGAGTTAATCAAGAAAGATACACTACACTGGAAAAATGTTATTGTCAGAATCATTGCTGTTGTGAAATGTCTTGCTATACATAATTTGGCTTTTCGTGGAACAAATGAAAAAAATTATGAAGATGGTAATGGTAACTTTTTAGGCATACTTGAAATGATTGCAGAGTTTGATCCAGTAAATGTAACACCATTTTCGACTCATTCAAGATAAGAAAATTTATTATCATTATCTTAGCCATAAAATTCAAAATAAGTTGATAGCTATTTTAGCATCAAACATTAAACATGCAATCATTGAAAAAATAAAAACGGCTAAATATTTTTTAGTGATTCTTGATTGTACTCCTGATGCAAGTCACAAAGAACAAATGACTTTAATATTAAGGTATGTCGATGTTTCAAGTACTCCAATAAATATAGAAGAGTACTTTCTAGAGTTTCTAAATGTGAAAGATACATCTGGATTAGGAATTTTTAATGAATTGCAAAATGTAATTGAGTCTCTTACACTTAATATTGATGATGTGATGGGACAAGGTTATGATAATGGCTCTAATATGAAAAGAAAAAATCTAGATGTACAAAAAAGATTACTTGATATAAATCTTAGAGCATTTTACATGCCATGTGATTCTCATTGTCTTAACTTAATAGTTTGTAATATGGCCAACTCATGTGTTAAAGCAAAATCTTTTTTTGGAGCATGTCAATGCATATATATGGTATTCTCTAATTCAACAAAGTGATGGAATGTGTTACTTGATTACATAGATGGTTTGACTTTGAAATCATTGTTAACTACACGTTGGGAAAGTCATATTGAAAGTGTCAAAGCAATAAAATCTTAAGCTTCCCAAATCAGAGAAGCTTTATTTAAATAAACAGAAATTAGTGAAGATGCCAAATTGAGTAGGGATGCTCAAAGTTTAGCATCAGGAGAGCTTTCAAGTTTTGAATTTATATTAACTTTGGTTATTTGACATGACATTTTACATAAGATTAACTTAGTAAAAAGTTACAATCTAAAGACATGCATCTTGATGTTGCTGTAAGACAATTAGAAGGACTTGTTTTATTTTTTGAAAACTATAGAATAAATGGGTTTATTTCGGCCATGATTGATGCTAAAGAAATTTCCCTTGATATGGGAATTGAGCCTATATTTCCAAAAAAAAGTGAAGTTTGTAGAAAAAGGCATTTTGATGAGGTTTCTAATAATGATAAGGAACAACAATCAGCTGAAGAATCATTTAGAACTGATTATTTTCTTGTTATAGTGGATATTGCTCTTGGTGAATTGAAGAGTAGGTTTGAACAATTGCATTGTTTTGAATCTATTTTTGGGTTCTTGTTTGATACTGCAAAGTTGACTTCATTTTATGATGATGAATTGAAAAGTTTTTGTGTGAATCTTGAAAATACTTTAAAATATGGTGATGTTTCTAATGTTGATGCAAGAGACTTATTTTCAGAATTACAGGTGTTGAAAGTGATGTTACCAAAAGAAGCATATGAAACAAATAAATCTTGGACATCCATTAAAATTCTTGAGTTTGTAAAGAGTGTGAATATGTTTTCTAATATTATGGTTGCTTATAGGGTATTATTGACTATACATATGACTGTGGCATCTGCTGAAAGAAGTTTTTCTAAATTAAAATTATTAAAATCTTACTTGCAGACCACCATGACTTAAGATAGACTAAATGGGTTAGCGATATTATGCATTGAAAATGATATGTTAGAAAACATTAAATATGATAGTATAATTGATGATTTTGCATATAAAAATGCAACAAGAAGACATTTTAAATGATGTTTTGTGGTTGAGATTTCATTGCTATTTTTATTTTGTAGGTACATTTGATGATTGTTTTTGCTTCAATTAATTGTGAAGGATGAAAGGAAAATTGATCAAATCAAGAAATGCTTACGGAGATTCAGGAGAAAGCATGTAGACTCAAATATATAGTTTTCGTTTTTTAATGCAATGTTTACAATGTAGGGTATTCTTTTTTCTTCGTTTGGGGTTTTGTCCCATTGAATTTTTTTCAAACAAGGTTTTAATAAGGCCCCAAAGTATTATTCCTTATTTTTTGTAAATTTTTATAATTTTAATAAAATTAATTAATTAATAATTTTTATTTAATTTGTATAAAGGTGCACATTTGAAAAAATTGTCTTGGATCTTAGAAAGCTGAGGACTGACTCTGAAAACATCCTTACACCATGTGAAAATAAAATTCTATATATTCAATAGATAGACCACTTTGGTGGTAACAATCTAACCAATTTATAAAACCTTTTCACATTGGGTATACACCTTATAGTACATTTAAACTTAACTATAATTTATGGTGGGTTCAACTTTGTAGATATGGGGCCTTAATGTTCTTAAAAGATCACACTTTAACATGTGACACAACCTTATGAGATAAAAAATTTATTTATTTATTTGACATCACACTATATTTGTTGCCTTGTAAAATATTTATTATGATAAACAAATGCTTTATTCTCTTTATTTGTGACAAAATCATGTAATTTGTATTAAATAAACTTATGAGATATAAATAAAATAAATTAATTATATCTCTGTTAATCTCACAAATAAACATGCTAATAGCATGAAAATACTTTATGATGGCTTTAGTTTGAAATTATAATAAAAATAAGGGCTAAACTGAAAATTTTCAAAAAATAGAGTTAAAGTATAATAAATAGAAGTTTTAAGCGTCTGAAAATTACAAAAACAACCTATCTTCAACCTAAGCCCTAATTTACGCTGAAACAAGGCAGCCATTATTTTAAAATCCATTGAAATGGAATAATTAATGCATTGTTACAATAGAATAATCAAAGCAGTTATTACCTTTAAAAAAGTTCATTTGAACAGGCCATTATTCCAATAGTATTTAATTTGATTTTGCTGCTGATTTCGCAATTGATTCAAAATAAATATGTTTTATTAGGTAAATTATTTTCACTTCTTAAATCCGATTTTGTAATTTGTAGAAAGTAACATACAGCAATGGATGTAAGAACCACAATAATAATACTATGATTCTTTAGAAACTCTAAAATCTTGTGTCCGATGCCAGATGTTAATTAATAGTTAACATGATATACAAATAGAATTGCATACATGACTATTTAGAATACAGAATAAATTTGATTTTCTAAACAAATTTGATTTTGCATCGTAACGAAATCTGAAAACAATTAACTTTACATTATAAAGTTTCCTTTCTTTTCTCTTTATAAGCTTTTTTTCAATCGGTGAGATAATAATAGTTTGTTCTCGGTTTGACAGAAGAAAGATTTAATTTTACCTTTATATAGAAAGTTTTCATAGGTCTCCCAATCACCGACATGGGTCCACACTAATAATTTGACCCACAATACAAAATTTGGAGTATAAACTCACTTTATTTAAATCAATTATTTATGAGCTATAGAATATCTTATAAAGATCAATTTATTTTAACTTGATTTAATTTAATTAATAAAGCTCATAATTAATGTAAATCCGTTGTATGAAAATTTCCAACAATAGCGACTAGATCGTTTTGGAAAATGGTTTGACATAACAAAAAACCAACCACAAAACAGCATCCCAATTTAGTGACACAGAGCAGCCCATAATGAAGAACTAAGCACCATCCATGTCTCCATCCCACTTTAGAAAATAGAAACAAGGGCCTTAAGGGCTTTGAAGCTATCTGGAACCAGTGCATTGATGGCTTTGAATCCTCTTCGGGGCTTAAAATCATTAGTGAGGAGCGAATATTTATAGTGGGGGCAATTTTACTGTGTTACCCCTAGAGGTTACTATTAATTTGGAGTCATGTTGTGCTAGTAAAGGCCAATCGGCGATCGCCACATGTCAAGTCTTAGGAGCTCCACTTATCCTTATAATCTTTATTATGATTTTGAACTGGCAAGAGATAAAGAGGAAGATTCAGTCAACCAAAAATATCTCCAACATCCCAAGAATTATCTCTATTAAGGAATATTATCTCTTTTCCCCATAGAAAGGGGATCGACCTCTATTTTTGAAAGAATATCTTATCTCCTAAGGGAAAGGTCAAGGGACATCTATAAATAGAGGACAACCTCTATAGGTATGGGGATCTGATTCCTAAGGAACTCTTCTTTTATGATCTTCCATGATTATTATACTCCTCGAAAACTCTATGAACTGACTTGAGCGTTGGAGAGATCACGGGGAACAAGTCCTCACCCTTTTTGCAGGTACTTGGTTCAAGACAGAAGAAGATGATCGGCTCTGCATCATCAATTGGCGCCCACTGTGGGGCCCTCATTTTTCTTTTTGTCTGCCAAGTATAATCTCAAGCCACTCGAAGCACAATCAGATTGAGTGGGAAAGAAAATGTTTCACGTATGTGGCCTCATTAACGGTATGCTCCCTAGTTTAATATTTATACATCGATCACTGTTACATAAAAGGAAAGGAAAAAAATAGCTGGAGGCACTATGCGTATCAACTATTAATTTATGTGTGTAAAGATCAATTTTTGTATATGTCAATTTTCGCTGTTTTCCCATAAGCTCGGCTCTTATGTGACCTCATTAACGGCTTCCGAAAAAATGGGAGAAGAAATTGGGAGCGGTAATCCAGGAGAAAGAAGATGTTCATCTTATTTTATAGATCCTATGAGGTTTGATTTTGCCATCCTATGCGGCTTTATGTTAAAATAAAACCTTTTAGAGGCTGAGAAAAAAAAGACAAGCAGAATCAATGGATGAAGTTTCACGGCAGCAAGGTACTGCTAATTTTTCTAATCCATTGAGTCTATGTGTTTGTTTATCATCGTTGCTTATTAATTGCACTTGTTGAGATCAAAAACCTTAAGATGATGAAGCTTGATTTTGTTCATGCTGTATACATTATATTTTTCTGGCCTATCTTTTGGGCTACAACGTCAATAAAGGGCTTTTCCAATAAGCATACCATCTTTTTCTACCCATGGGGGTTTTATTCCATGACGACAGCAAGGGCCAAATTGGGCTAGCTCCGAACCCTCAAAGAGATGGCCAATGGTTAGTAGGATGCATCTTTGCATGACAAGACGGTAGAGATGGCTATTGCGGATGTATGCATCAAGACCGAACCGCGAAAATAAAATATGAATATTATTTTGGATTGCGGACGTAGGCATTTCGCCGAACTGCGAAGACAAAATACGAGCATTATTTCAGAATATGGACGTAGGCATCAAGATTGAACCGCGAAGGCAAAATATGAACATTATCTCTGATTGCGGACGTAGGCATCAAGCCGAACCGTGAAAACAAAATATGGATGTTATTTCGGATTGTGGAAGTAGGCATTTCGCCGAAAATAAAATATGGATATTCTTTAAAATCCCGTCATCAACTACAATCCAAGCCAGCATGTGCACATGAAGACCGAGGGTCTGAAATGCCTCGACAACGCAAGAGTAAAGGATCAGATGTGAACCTCAGGGGGCCCTGAACCCCCGAACACTCAAAAACATAGGATCAGATATGATCCTCGGGGGGCCTCGAACCCCCGAACACTCAAAAACAAAGGATCAGATATGATCCTCGGGGGGCCCCGAACCCCCGAACACTCAAAAACAAATGATCACTTATGATCCTCGAACTCTTGACAACTCAAAACCGAAGGTTCAAAGGGGACCACCCCTACTAATTAAGGCACCAGTTCGGAGGCTACGAACCTCCGCCAAACGAAGACCAAAGGGGACCATAACCTCGGCCAGCGGCCCCCGAAAACAAGGCAAGCAGTCTCGGCCAACGGTCCCCAAAGACGAGGCACGTAGGCTCGGCTAGCGGCCCTGAAGATGAGGCAAGCAGCCTCGACCAACGGCCCACGAATACGAGGTAAGCAGCCTCGGCCAGCAGCCCCGAAGACGAGGCAAGCAGCCTCGCCCAACGGCCTACAAAGACGAGGCAAGCAGCCTCGGCCAGCGGCCTCGAAGATAAGGCATGCGGCTTCGGCCACCACAACCTCGGCCAGTGGCCCCCAAAGATAAGGCACGCGGCCTTGGCCAGTGGCCCCCGAAGATAAGGCACGCGGCCTCGGCCACCATAACCTCGGCCAGCGGCCCCCGAAGATGAGGAATGCCGCCTTGACCAGCATAGCCTCAGCCCTAGGCCAAAAATAATGATAAAAATATATATATGTACTAATTTAAGAGTTGGCCCCTTTCTACTATAGGAAAATCCCCTAACGTCTCTATCACCTCGAGCGACCTAATCACTTTCTGCATGGGAAGAGTGAAAGGGCACTGGGAGACTTGAAAAGCAAATTCAGCATTCGAGACTGCTAACCCAACTTTTAGTAGAACTTTTTTACAGAGGCTCAGAAAAACAATGATGACTACTCCTTCAGCTACTCAAACTCCTCGCTCGATCAGCTCAAGGAGTGGGGGGCAAGTAATGAGGGAATATTTATAGGGGACAATTTTACTGTGCTACCCCTAGAGGTTACTATTAACTTGGAGCCATGTGTGCTAGTAAAGGCTAATGGACGATCGCCACATGTCAAGTCTTAGGAGCTCCACTTATCCTTATAATCTTTATTATGATTTTGAACTGGCAAGAGATAAAGAGGAAGATTCAGTCAACCAAGAATATCTCCAACATCCCAAGAATTATCTCTATTAAGGAATATTATCTCTTCTCCCCATGGAAAGGGGATCGACCTCTATTTTTGAAAGAATATCTTATCTCCTAAGGGAAAGGTCAATGGACATCTATAAATAGAGGACAACCTCTACAGGTACGGGGATCTAATTCTTAAGGGACTCTTCTTTTATGATCTTCCATGATTATTATATTCCTCGAAAATCCTATGAACTGACTTGAGCGTCGGAGGGATCACGGGGAGCAAGTCCCCACCCTTTTTGCAGGTACTTGGTTCAAGACAGAAAAAGGTGATCGGCTCTGCATCATCAATTAGAAAGAAAGAATCGATCGAATAAATTTACTATACCAGTATAAAACGAGAAGCTTAGAAAACTCTATATAAACTGAAAAATTATCTCACAAGTTGAAATCTCCAACCTTATTCCCAGACCTCCATCCCAATTCACTTAATATCAACATCTTCGACCAGAGGCCCAATGACATACAATCTCAACCAGGCTATCATACGAACTTCCAGTCCTATTCACAACAGCTAGTTTCAATTGGGCTCATACGTTACATATGTTTGTATGGTCCTTTATGTAGCCTTCCCATACAGATCCAAGGCTCCCTTTTATTTTATCTGGTGCTGGAATTCCGAATATTTAGACGCTTGCTTTCTCTTAGGCCACTTGAACCTAGGTCTAGCTAGCATGCCTGATTAGTTTCTCTTTATCTAATTCAATGTCTTTCTGAAGTTTCAGGCTCTTTCTACAGCTTACTCCTGGCAGAAAGAATTCTGGTCCTAGCAGGCAGTTAGACATCTGCCTGATCATTTAGCTTACTCTGGTTGGCATCTTTTTGGTTGTAGAACCATGTTATGTTTAATAACTTTGTAATTTCTTACAAGTTTCTCTCTGCTTCTAACATGTATGAGAAAATCTATTTCATGAAAAGCCCATTATATTCTGAAAAAATGTTAAACCAAAAGGAAGTTGCATCGTCAGGTATACATCTTTGTTAAAGTTGCAGAGGGAACTTACTGTTCTGTGGAATCGTTTGTTCGTAACGTTATATCTCCTAGTTTTCCAATACATGCATCTACTTTAAGCATCCTTGTTTATGCTATATTCATTTCATTAATGTGCATGATAGTGTATGCTAGGTCCAACAACATTTTATAATTTGCATTAAACCCGAATCCGCTTTTTGTTTGAACCAAGCCTACCCAGCTCGGAGTTATTGTTTTGCTGACTTAGGTGATAGATGCTATTCTTTGCTCACTCTCCAGGTAATGAATCACATGAAATTTCTTAAACCATATTCTGGTTGAGTGATAGATCTTGCAGTGTGATTGGAGTTGGCTTTCCTTCTTTTCTTTTACTGTGATGGGTTCCCAATACATTCGTTGACTATGTTAGCAAACCTCTGGTGTACCATTGGTTTACACATGGAAAATTCAAAAATTAAATTTTTTAAATTAGTTATCATTAATTAATTATTGTACTTTCTGTTAAGTTAGTGTTTATTTTGAATTTATTTGCTAATTAGTTATTATGTTGCAATTGAGGATGTTACTCCACTTTCCCTGTTTTTCTTATTTTTAGGAGGTGGTTATATTTATTTGATTAGTTATTATATTACAGTTGAAGAGGTTACTCCTCCACTTTCTCTGTATTCCTTGTTTTTAGGAGATGGTTGCTCTATCAAACTTGTATTTAGAGATTTGACTTAATAGAATTATCAGAAAAATTTATGCCTAGTTTTTAAGAATTTATCTTAGAAGATTACAGATTATCTCTAAGGAATCAACACCATTGGTAGATGCAGGAAAACACATTTCCCAACCCCTTCTTCTAATTCTGAAACCACAATATTTCGTCCCATCACTAGATCTATCTCTAGGGACCAGTTCGGAGATGGAGAAAAAAAGACTCAAAGGACTTTGTTTCAATTGTGATGAACCTTTGTACGAGGCCACCAATGCAAGAGGTTGTTCTGGATTGATTTAGTTGAAGGAGATGAAGAAGAAGGTTCCACGAACCAAGAGACACAACCAGACCAACTAGAGATTTCTTTAAATGCAATTATTGGTACTACCCCAACATCTCGCTATTCTTGACCAACGCCTAGTTCACAACATTCCTCAAGTATTAATTCATTGACAGCACACTTCTCCAGCTAAGGGTTTATGGGAGACTGTTTTATCTATGTAACAACGTTTTCCACACTTCACACTTGAGCACAAGCATGATTTGGAGGAGGGAAGTAATGTTAGCAAACCTCTGGCGTACCATCGGTTTACACAAGAAAAGTTCAAAAATTAAATTTTTTGAATTATTTATCATCAATTAATTATTATATTTTCTATTAAGTTAGTATTTACTTTGAATTTATTTGTTGATTAGTTATTATGTTGCAGTTGAGGAGGTTACTCCTCCACTTTTCTTGTATTCCTTATTTTTAGGAGGTGGTTACATTTATTTGATTAGTTATTATATTGCAGTTGAGGAGGTTATTCCTCCACTTTTTCAGTATTTCTTATTTTTAGGAGGTGGTTACTCTACCAAGTTTGTATTTAGAGATTTGATTTAATCAATGGAATTATTAAAAAAATTTATACCTAATTTTTGAAGACTTATCTCAAGAGATTGCAGGTTCTCTTTAAGGAATCAACACTATTGGTAGACACAAGAAAACACATTTCCCAACTCCTTCTAATTCTGAAATCATAGTATTTTGTCTCATCATCAGGTCTATCTCTAGGGTAAGAGACTATTAGACTCTTTGTTCATCATGCAATTGTAAAAATGGTAATTCTAAATTCAAAGGAAATATGTCTGGCTGGCTCCATCTCTCTATCACTGTTTCATTGGTGTAATGAAGGTATTTAGACCTCATAGCCTGTAGGCCCTTTCAGTCAAGCAATTGTGTAGACATGAAGATGCTCATCAGTGGGACTCACGTTATTTTAATTGAGAGAGAGAGAGAGAGAGAGAGCGCTTCAGATGCAGGAATATTTCAGCCACAAACATAGGTTTACTCTGGAACTGGAGGAGGAGGAAGACAAGCACGAAAGCTGTTCCATTGTTGGGAACTAATACTGGGCGAGGCCTACAGCTGCAACTTTTGGATGCACAAATCATTGCACTGAGCAGTCGCCACAGATCCACCACCCATTCCTCCCGCAACACCCTCTGTGCCTCCTCCCAAAAGCCATTAGCAAATACCTTTACGCCTCTTGTGGAGACAAGGAAGCAGCCTGAACAGTAATGATTTCGATCTTGAGGTCAAATGTGCCTCCTTTCAGCCACCCACGACTGGTACTAGTACCCAAATTCAACCAATTATTTCCAAGTCTACCCACCCGCATCCTCTATTCCCCTGTTCCAGGGTAGTAGCGGCGACAGCCTCTATAATTTCTATTGCTCCTACTGCAGGCTACCTTTGGAAGGTAGCTTAGTTTCTAGTTTGCCTCTATGGCCACGTCTTACTCCACCAATCCTGTTTCTGATTTCCCACAAGAAATCACCTACCCAATTAACCAACGCCACCATCCTTTTACCCTCCAACAGCTGTTTTAAGGGCAGCATCCTCTGCCACTTATGCGGGTAGGAGAATATGATGGGCATTCATTTCTAATGCAGTAAATGTGATTTTCGTTGCGTTTCCCCCAAACCCACCAACACCAAAATAAACCATGATTTGGAGCTACAGATCCAGGATTTCAACCACTCCCATCCATTCACCGCCTTTGACAACCCCTTCAATTTCCCTTTCTCTTGTCCTTTGTGCAAATTACCCATCAGAGAAACCATCTTTGCTTTCTTCCAAAGCAAATTGATCATCCACATTTCATGTGCTCTCTTACCCAGAGAATTCAAATACCACCGATTGCATCCTCAACACGCCTTGATCAAACTCCACGATGACACCACTCAATCTTGCTCTTATGAACCCTATCTCTCTTGTAGGCTGTGTGGAAGTTTCGACCAAACTCACAACCCTCTGGCCTTTTACTATGAATGTCTTGATTGCAAATTTGCCATCCATAGTAGATGCAACTTAATGGTGCTGCTCACCATCAAGTTTGAAATCCACCACCGCCCTATAGTCTTCTTCACTTCTGAGAAATACAGCATGCAACGTCCCTGCAATGGTTGCCTTTGTTTGTGCCACTCAAGCGTTCTTCATTTGAGTGACCTGTCAGTTCGCTCTTCATAAGCATAAAGCATTGCATTTCCAACTCACCACTTACTGTGAGGGATACTCATCGTAGGGATCCCCTCAGCCTCACATTTTCACCGATCAAGGCGCCTCCGAATGAAGAAGATGACAACGCGGATTTTGACCGCTGCGAGAAAAGAAAAGAAGGAATCTGCATGATCCCAGTTACTACTGCGCCCAATGCCACCATAAAAATCCCAGCCCCCCAAAAAAAAAAACACTAATGCTTTATAAATAATTCAATTTATTTGCTTTATAGCACTTTTAAGAAGTAATGGAAATTTATAAAACTTGATTTTGTGGGAATAAAAGGAAAAAGGAAGAGCATGTTCAATGCTTATTTGATTTTGACTAAATATGCTGACTTTTGATGGACACTGATGCTAAGCTAATTTAATGCCGCCTTGTCCTTTATGGATAGTCGTTGTATAGAATCTACGCACGTGCTGAGATATACAAAAATGAAAGGAATCTAGAACAATAAGAAGAGGCCATAGAAAAAGCATTATAATTTGTAGCTTTTTTCTTTCTTTTTTTTTTTTAAATTTTGTTCCCTGATCCAAACATTAATTGGAAAACAAATGAAGGGACAGATTCAGCAGCATTCTGTGAGAGCTTGCACCCTGATTATCCATACCTGTTCATTAAAGCATAATGTCATGGGTATAACCCATCATACTAAAATTGCTTATAAAAGTAACGGTAACGCTCTTTTAAAAGATATCATTTTTTATTTTATAATTATTTTTTGGTTCATATAAATAAACGGCACCCAAAAATAGTCATAATAAAATATTAGGTTATGTTCTTTTTACTGTTTTTAAGTTATTTTTAATTTTTTAAAATAATAAAAATACGTTTTCTTTGCTGTTTTTAAAAATATATTTTTGAAAATAAAAAAAATTTGTAAAGAAAACTCAAAACAATAAAAAATTATTTTGAGTGTTTTCATAAAAAACAAACTCTAAACTCAAAATATATTTATTTATTTATTTATATTTTATTATTAAAATAAAAAAATATTACAAAATTAATTAATTTAAAAAAATATATATTTTAATCATATATTAACATTAAATATTTATAATTTACTAATAATCAAATTTATTGAATAAAATATTATTAAAAAATTATTTTTAAAATTTAAAAAAAACATATTTTCTAATTTTCTGTTTTGAGAAATAATTTTTTAAAATGACAGTGAAAATGTATTTTTAATTTTTTAAAAATAGATTATTAAAATAAAAAATAAAAAATAAATTTAAAACTTAAAACTGAAAATTATAAACCAAAGAGAACGTATCCTTACTTGTTGTATTAGTTGATTTAGTGTATTACTTAATACTTTGTTGTTGTATTAGTTGCTTTAGTTGCTGTATTAGTTGTACAATGGCATTTTTGTAATTACTGAAACTATGGTTTATTATATAAGGGTTGAGATCATGAATTGAGATCGATGAAGCATTTTAATATCTTTCTCTCTCTCTCTCTCTCTTCACGAAAAGTCATAAGTGATCTACCGGCAAAATCATCACCTGAAACTGAAGCGTCGTTGACGGATGATTCAGGGAAGCTTGTAGAGGAGAGACGCATTCGGATACGATTAATTCTTCTTCCTTTTATTCGCCACTGTTGGCCAGAGAAGAGAAGAGAACCGTCTGAAACGGAAGAAGAGAGGAAATGCAACAAACAAGAAGAAAAAGAACAAAGCGACAAGGTGGAGAACCCTTGTTCCATTTATCCAAAGCTCTTGAATAGAAAAAGAAGGGAAGTTATTCTGATTGGAGTTGGCCCGCCTTCTTGTACTGTGATGGGTTCCAAAGACATCGATTATTGAACTCTCTGTGTTTATGCAGTTAATTGTAAAAATGGTCATATTTAGACCGTGTAGGCCCTCTTAGTCAAGCAATTGTGTGGATGAAGATTCTGATTAGTAGGGCACTCACGCTTTGTATTGTTTCCCTGAGCAAGACGCACACAAAGCCAATTATATGTGTGTGTGTGTGTAGAGAGAGAGAGAGAGAGGGAGTTTCAGATGCAAGATTTCGACCACAAACATCAGCTCAATCCGACGACGACGGAGGAGGAAGACAAGGATGAGAGATGTGAAGTTTGCCAAGAGCGAATCCTGGGCGAAGCGTACAGCTGCACCGGCTGTCATTGGTGGTGGCACAGACCATGCGCCAAGCTGCCGCGGCAGATCGACCACCCATTCCACCGGCAACACCCTCTCCTCCTCCTCCGCAGAGCCCCCTACTCATCCGGTAAATACAGTTGCGCGGCTTGTGGAGAAAACCGAACAAACTATGCTTACCACTGCCCCATCTGTGACTTCTTTCTTGATGTCAAATGTGCCTCTCTCGAACCCCAAAATGGTGAAACCCAGATGCAAATTCAACCAATTTCTACCCAACCACATCCACATCCTCTAATCCCCTGTTCTAAGGGCAGCGGCATCCATAATTTTTCTTGCTCCTACTGCGATTTGCCTTTGGAAGGTATGTTTCTGGTATGTCTCCATTGCCACCATTCTGTCCACCAATCCTGCTCTCAGTTTCCGCAAGAAATCAGCCACCCAATTAACCAACACCGCCACCCCTTCACCCTCCAGTCAGTTGTGCAAATAGCCAGCTTCTGCCACTTATGCGGGAAGCTAATCACCAAGCGCTTTAGCTTCCAATGCAGAAAATGTGATGACCTTAATCTTGATTTTCGTTGTGCTTCCCTGAAACCCACCAAAATAAGCCATGATTTGGAGTTGCAGATTCAAAATTTCAGCCACCCTCATCCATTCACCGCCTTTGAGAACCCCATGAACTTCCCATTCTCTTGCCGTTTGTGTGAATTGCCCATCAAAGACACCATTTTTACTTGCTTCCAATGCAAGTTGATCGTCCACATTTCTTGTGCTCTCTTGCCAAGAGAAATCAAACGCCACCCATTTCATCCTCAACACCCGATCAAACTCCACGATGACAACACTCAATCTTGCTCCTGCGAGTTTTCTTGCAGGCTCTGTAGAAGTTACCAGGGAAGACACAACCGGGATTTTCACTATGAATGTCTTGACTGCAAATTTACCGTCCATAGTAGATGCGCTTTATCAATGCCGCTTGCCGTGAAGTTCAAAACTCACCACCACCCTCTGGCCTTCCTCGACCTCAAGAAATCTAATGCAAGGCATCACTGCAATGCTTGCCGCCAAGAGTGCCAGTCGGGGTTCTTCCAGTGCGTGAACTGCCAGTTTGCTCTCCATTTGCGTTGCATTCCGAATTTGCCACCTACTGTGAAAGATAAGTATCACCGGCATCCCCTTAACCTCGCGACTTCACCGATTAAGGACTATCCAGATGAAGGCGATGATGCAGAATTTTTTTGTGACAGCTGCGAGAAAAGGAGAAATTTGCGTGATCCCAGTTACTACTGTGGCGAGTGCCATTATGTTGCTCATGTTCACTGTGTCACATCCGAGGTAAAATTGTATTCTTTTAAAATTAATTATTTATACATTTTTCAGCACCTTTGCTCTTAATTATTATTATTATTATTTTTGGATAAGCAAAACTAAAAGAGCTAATAGAAAAGGCGGGAAACTAGAACAGAAGGGCCACTAGGAAAACTACAACCGAACAAGTTTGGTTCTTTCGCAAATCTCAACTTTTTTTTTTGTTTTTTTCTTTTTCATCTATAAATATGAAAAATGATATTGTGATAAATATATTGCCCTAAAGACATTATAGACATAAATAAGACAATAATACTTAGCAAAGAATTCAGTTTATTTACTTACATGACTTATGAAACTATGGACTATTATTAATAAAATTGGTGAAACAGCCACCAAGAGGATAAAAACAATAACACCTCCATGAACCATCAATCCAGAATCCACCAGAACTCATTAAAGATCCCAATCCCATAGCACCAAACAGAAGGAACTCAAGGGCCAAGGCATCCATTACAGGTTAGTTTATAATATATATTTATATCCCCAAATTAATAGGACATATCTTCTTCTTCAACAAGACTTGAGAGAACACAAAGTTGCAGGCTATAGGAATAAGTTTTCCTCCTTGTTAAGTAATTACTTTCGAATGGGAAAAGTAGGTGAGGATCTTTAACAGGTCTGAGAATCTACCAGTCAGGAAAAGAGAAAGTAGCTGGAATATTGAATGTTGAAAGCGTACAAATTAAACACGCAAAATACAATCATGTCGCATACCAGATCTGGCCTTATCAAATACTCTTAAGCAAAAGGAGCACCCAACCAACAGTAGTAAGTAAAATGAAAACAAAGCTTGCTTTTAACGTTAATATGCTTAAGCCTAGTCATGGATACCAACAAAGTTTACTTGTATGTATTGCAGGTGTTGAGATTCTTACAAGATAAAGGGCAAGATGAAGTGAATCTTGGGAGTGAGAGTGACACTGCTCTGGTAGAAGAAGCCAAGCAAGAGATAACAGAGTTGGAGAAAGAGGTGGATAAATTGCAAACGAGACTTGTTGAGTTGCGCATGGAGGAACAGTCACTGTTATCACAATTGAAATTAGTCACGACAAGACTAGACGCATTGAAAAAGAGCAATTAGATGTATTATTATTATTATTATTATAGATAATGTCGTATTGCAATTAAATTACTCAGAGCCTGTTTCATAGAATGCGTTACTTGGACAGAGATGAAACAGTGATCCTTTTTTTTTTTTTTGCAGATCTCCTTCCTATTCTAGCTAGCTTCTTCAATGGGTTCCACACAGCTCTTCCAACAACGATTTTTCTTTTTCTTTTAATCAAAAGCCATACCCTAAGACAACCTGGAGTGGATTTCTTTAATTCATGATGTTGGATTTGAAGAGCTTTTCTAGTTTCTGCAGTAGACATAAGACCAACGACGTAAATTTCAGGGCAAAGAAGGCATTGTAGTTACTTTTAAAAAGTTTAAAGGCGGATTGAGGCAGTTTGTTTTAAAACTAAGAGATGTACAAATTAAGAGATATACTTACTATTGAAACAATGAATGGTGAAATTTGAAGTTGATGGACGTAAACATATATGGGCAGGAAATAAAGTTGATTTGATTTCAGATCATGAATCCATTCTGAAGTAATCAGCAAGCATTCCACATATTGTAAAAAAATAAATAGAAATGCCTTGTGGAAAGCTACAGCCTACAACCACAGAAGAAGTGAAGAACAGCCTGTTGTGTTGGTATCGAACCAATTGACGACACCTTCAGCAGTTCAACAGCCACATTCTGATTCAGACTCTCCCAAGTAGATGCGGGCGACAGCAAGCATGAGAAAACTACAACTCCTCCTTGGGGGGGAGGGGGGCGGGCTTTGGTCTGAATTTGGTACAGCAAGGTCAAGAAAATGAAAAAACAAAAGGAATTTATTTATTTATGTTGCGCAAGACAGAGAGCAAACCATACACATACGCACACTTTGAATCATTGAAAAAACCTTTATAACATTCAACAGAGCCAAAATTGGAAAGATACAATACACAACAGACATACACAGATATAAAATGATGGAAAGCAAAGTAACACGAGAGATTTATCGTGGTTCACTCGAAAGGGCTACGTCCATGTTGAGCTCCGGCAAAGGAGAGCTCACTGCACTATCGAAGATAAAAATAGGGTTTACAATACTCATCGAATACAAGTCTCATGATCACTCTTATTTACATAAACTGGTTCTCTATCAAAATAGCCTCAAAACCACAAAAGAGGAAGATCAGAGGCTTACCCTATTCGAACTAGAAAGAAGACCGAGAAGGAGCCAGAGAGTCTGAAATCAAAAATGAGAAAGAACCCTCAAGCCCTAAGTGTCTACTCACTCGTTCTCCCTTATCTCTCAATTACACATCCCGATGCACAGTAAATAAATAGGTGTCGCACAATGCATTTATAAGGCTTGGATTGCACCAGATAAAAGGCGGCATCGACAGTCCAAATTACACAAGGACGAGACAATTTGCACGATCGAGAGAGAAAGGTCGCCTGAGCGGTTGTCACACTGCCCTCCACTGCCACGTGGCAGTGGTTGCTACTGACCCTCCTGCCCGGGTCCTTAAGAGAAAAACGGTGTTGTTGTGTGCTTCACAGCCAACAATTTCCACCTTGAAGCATCAACGATACAAGAGGTCATACACCAATAAGTGCAGCAAACTTCTATCCTTACCTTCATTGCTCTAGTTGGTTTGGATTAACCAACTTCAACATACAGTAAGCCCAAGCAGTGCTTGAACTTAGCTGCAGTTACTACCTTTGTCCCAATGTCAGCTGGATTATCTTCTATAGACACTTTGAGGATTACAACAGTTCCATCACTTACCAGATTTCTCACAAAAATGATACTTTATATCAACATGTTTAGTTCTTTCATGATAAACAAGATTCTTACATAAATGAATCACACTCTGGCTATCAGAAAATACCTTGACCTTACCTTGTAGAAGATTGATTTCTTGCAAGAGACCTTGAAGCCAGATAGCTTCCTTGAAAGCATCAGTGACCGCCACATACTCAGCTTCAGTGGAAGACAGAGCAACCAAAGGCTACAACTGAGACTTCCATCTAAAGCAGTTGCCACCCAAGGTGAAGAAATATGCTGTGGTAGACTTACGTGAGTCTCTATCTCGTGCAAAATCCAAGTCTACATACCCCACTAGATCAAGGGTATCATTTCTTCTTTCAAAGTTTAAACTAACATTTAGGGAACCATTAATGTATCTTAACAAATATTTTAAGGCTTTCCAATGAATTTTTTCAGGATTAGACATAAACTTGCTAAGTAGGGATATTGAATATGCTAGGTTTGGCCTAGTGCTTATCATCGAATACATTATGGTCCCAATTACATTGGCATATGGTATGTTTTCCATTTTAAAAGTTTTGGATTCAGTTGATGGACACTGTGTTTTAGACAATATAAAATATCCAGCCAAGGGAACATTAACAGTTTTACACTCAGTCATACCAAATTTTTGAACAGTTTTAAGTAGGTAATCATGTTGGTATATTTTCAGTTTGCTTTTACTTCTATTTCTTTCTACTATCATCCCTAGGATTTTCTTAGCTAGTCCTAGATCTTTCATGTCGAAGTTAGTATTTAACAGAAACTTTAATTCACATATTTTTGTCTTGGACTTGCTAATAATCAAGATATCATCAACATATAATAAGAGATAAACAGGGATATTATATAGTATATAGTAAAAACAGCTATCATATTTATTTTGGTTAAAACCAATCTCAGCAACAAAATTATCAAACTTTTTATACCATTGCCTAGGAGATTGTTTTAATCCATACAATGATTTTTTAAGTAAGCAGACATGATCAAGATGATTATTGTCAATGTACCCAGCAGGTTGTTCCATGTAAATTATCTCATCTATGTCTCCATGTAAAAATGCAATTTTGACATCCATTTGTTCAAGTTTTAAGTCAAATTGCACTACAACAGCAAGCATCATACGTATGGTTTTAAATTTGACTACTAGTGAAAAGATTTCAGTGTAGTCTATTCATTCTCTCTGAAAAAAACCTTTAGCTACAAGTCTTGCTTTAAATCTTAGAGGATCAGATGGTGACATTCATTCTTTAAGTTTGAACAACCATTTACATCTAATTGGTTTCTGGTTATCAAGTTTTTAAACTAATTTCCAAGTTTCATTGACCTTCAAAGAGGTCATTTCATCATCCATTGCCTATTTCCAGTTAGTGCTGTCATGGGAGCTGACAGCCTCCTCATAGCAGGTAGGCTCACTGCTCCTTATCTCTATTCTAACAACTAAGGCTCAAAATACCAGGTTTGAGTATGCGTACCTAACAGGAGGCCTGATTGACCTCTTCACTCGGTCTCTGGCAAGTTGATAGTTACTAAGGTCTTGTTGAGGAGAGTCATACTCCTCAACCTCCAGATCATTAGGTTGAGCCTCATGATCACTTTCTTGATCAGAGGTCTCTTCTTGGGTTAAAGGCTCATTAAGAGTGAGGGTTATTGGAGGTTGGAGTAGCAGGAGAATCCTGTTGCTCCACCTCAATTTGGGTACTGCCACCTAATATAAGGTCACTAGGGCTGCTAGGTATTGAGTTATCCTTATTATTGTCAAATTTGCATGGAAAAATTGATTCATTAAATTTTACATCTCAGCTAATAATGATTTTAACTCCACCTGAAGTTCTGTCCCATAGCCTATAACCCTTGCTTCCCTCTTGATATCCAACAAAAACACATTTAATAGCCCTGGGATCTAATTTTCCTACTGATTGATGGGCATAGGCCTCACAACCAAACACTCTTAGATAGTCTAAGTTCAATTTTCTCCTAGTCCATTGCTTTTCAGTCCTGTGTTAAAACTCTCACTGATTTATACGTTAAAACTTTCACTAATTATTTCATTTCCTGTATTAAAACTCATATTCTTATTCATTTCTCCTATTATTAATTATTTCATTAATTATTTAATATAATATTTTTTATATTAAACTTATATTTTTAATTTAACCCCCCCTAACGACCGCCCCTCGCCCCACCCACTGAACAGACTCACTAAGTTTTTAACTATATATATTATTTTGAATTTAATTAATTTATTTAAATCACATAATACATAATAATAATTTATATAGAATATATCATAATATATAACAATATAAATACAAAATAAACAATAATAAACATTCAATATTGTAATTTACTACTTACATAAATAACAGAAATAAATATAAATAAACAGATTATATTCATTACTTAACAAATATTAACATTAATAAATAACAATTAATTAATATTATAATAAATATTAACATTAACAGTTAACAAGAATATTAACATTAACAACTATTTACAACTTAACAATTAATCAAATAATACCTATTATGTAAGAAACATTCAATATTGTAATTTAAATCTTAAATAATTAACAACTAAAAATAAAAAATACTTTCAATTCTTGACCAGCTTCGAATGTAAATTACACCAAAATAAAACCACTATCATGATTTCAATAAGAGTGAGAGTGAGACATAGAGGAACGGAGAAGAGATAAAGCAAAACAGTGAGAAAATGAAATTAGGAGCAAAACACTTAGGAAAAAATTACAGAGAAGAGATGGCGAGGATGGGGGGAGGGGAAGCTTTAAAGGGAGGGAGATGGAGGGGGGGGGCAAGTGTCAAGAGGAGAGGAAGGGCACTTGTCAACAAGAAAGGAAGGGGGTGGGTAGGGCAGTGTCTGCCAGAATCAACGACGAGTATTGCCCGTCACTAATTAGCGATGTGCAGATGCCTATCGTTGATTTTGGGGCACCTGCCCCCCTCTGCCCAATGCGCATTGGGCAGAGGGGGGCGGCAGGTGCCCCAGAATTAGCGACGGGCACCTTCTCATCGCTAATTAACAATGCGAAGTGCCCTTCAAGAATATATTTATTAAAATAAATATATATTAATAAATTATTTTAAATAAATATATATTATTTTAAATTAATATATTATTTTTAAAATAAATATATATTTTTTAACTACTTTAAAATATAATTAATTTATAGTTATTTAATTTTACAACATTAAACTAATCAGGAAAAAAATATTTTACAATCAAGAGAGAAGAAAAATTAAAAAAAATTAATAAAAATAAATCAATTAAAATTATTTAAAGAATAATGACCAAAAAATAAATAAAATATTTTTTAAGAATTTTTAAATTTATTATTAATTCTAGAAGAAGGGATAAAAATGTATTTTTTATTTTCTAAATGATTAATAATATTTATGTTATAAATAAATATAATTTTATAAAATATTTTACTAATTAATTTAAATTAAAAATTACATATATTTTGTAAACTAAAATTATAAGTTTTTTGAGAGGAAACTAAAATCAACAATCATTTGCGACGGACAGTCACCCTTCGCAGATGGAGAATTAGTGCCGGGTAATTGTTCGTCGCTGGAAAGTAATTTTTTTAAAAATTAATATATTTTTTTAACTAATAAAATTAATATAGTTCTTTTATAGATATTTAATTTTACAACTTCGCATTAATTAAAAAATAAGTATAAAAGATAAAGAAATAGATATTCCAACTGCATTTAATGCACCTCAACCATCTTCAATAATTCAACCGTCAACTATAAATACTTGGATGGTGCAACATTAATTAATTATGGGGTTAGAGAACATTCATTACAAGTGTTCTAATTTACGAGTTCTTATATTTTATTTCTCATACTTTAAATTGACACAAATTTTCAATTGTTATTGTTGCATTCATTATTATATGTTTATTTTGTAAGCCTTCAATCAATTGAGAAATATTGTAACTGATAAGTTTAATTCTCATATTAATTATCTCTTTTGATTGAAGCATTTTGGTTTTTGTATTACTTAGCAATAGCATGTGCTATAGGCCTTGCAAGTATTGTAGGGGGTTGTATCATCTAGCATTATTGATAGAAAGCCTATATTGTGGATAGGATATGTCTCTTAAGAGGAAAACAAAATGAATAATTATTTATTTAAAAGTGTTCTCTTTGAGATAAAGTTGAATATAAAATTATTTATTAAAGAATAAAATTTTATATTATTATTCAAATGAGTAAAACAATATAAATATTATATAGTAGCAAAAAAGATTTTGTAGACTTGCTTTTATATTTTTCACTAAAAATACTTAAAATATTATAAAAAATTATTATTCATCTCAATTATACAATTAATTGGAGTGTAGCATTGTCAAAAATATTGTAATATCCTCAAATTTTGAAAATATTAATAAAAGAATAAATTAAATTAATTTAAATTAAATAAAACAAAAATGAAAATGAAAAATGAGAGGCGGTGCATGTGCGTGGTCTCCAAGCCATCAACAGTGGCTGTTTTCTGTCAAATGGAAAATGGAGAAGGAACAGAGAGGGAGAGCTAGAGAGGAAGCTGGGGGGGGGGCCGAGGCCGAGTAATCGAGAGAGAGAAGAGAGAGAGATCGAGATGGAGAGAAAAGGAGAGAGAGAGAGAGAGAGAGAGAGAGAGAGGAAAGATCGGCCATGGCAGTGGCTGCCATGGCCGGTGATTGAAGCGAGTAGTAGCGGCTTGAGGAAGCCGCTGCCATGGCCGCAACACTGGAGCTCACGGGGGGGTCGATGGGGGCTTTGATGACCGGTTATGGCGAGCGAAGGCGGTCGGAGGTTGCAGTGGCTGGAGCAGCAAGGGCCGTCCATGGCGGGCAGCTGCGCGCGAGTGGCCGCGGCGGTGCTAGTTCGGCCGCTAGGAGAAGAACGGGGGGAAGGAAGAAAGGAAGAAGGAGAAGAAGAAGAAGAAGGAGAAGAAGAAGAAAGAAGGAAGAAGAGGAAAAGAAAGAAGAAAAGAAGAAGAAGAAGAAGAAGAAGAAGAAGAAGAAAAGAAAAATAGGAAAAATAATAGGATTTTTGGGATTTTTCGGCATGTGAAGTGATCAGGTACGTGGGTAAAAATTAGTCAAAGCATGTCATGTTTAAATTATAAATTTTATGCGATTAAAATTAATTAATTTGAGTTTCGGTTATATTATTTGCTAGGAAATGATTTAATTTGCCTCGGGAGCTTGAGAGAGGTCGGAATCAACTAGTTTCAGGCAAGTTCCTAATCCTTTCCTCGTATTCTTCAATTCCCGTGAGAAACCCTGTGATTTCTCGTATTTTATACGCTCTCTTCGTCTGTTTCAGCCCGTTTATTAATTATAGAATTTTGAGTCGATGATTTAAATTTAATTTATTAAGCTGGCTTCGAGGATTTTATTAGCGTGATTTAATTTAAAATAAATATGAGACTCGTTGAGATTTTAATTGTGGTGCGCTTACGTGGGATTTTAAACGGCTAAATTAATTATATTACACGGTAGATTTATTTAATTAAAGCTGCGAATTTATTTATTGCCAGCGAACATTTTATTTTGCACTGGGTGCACAAGAAAAGCAAGGAACGGCTGTGTAAAGGCAAGCTTCTAACCCTCTCCTCGTGTTCTTTAATTCTCGTGAGAGACTTCGTAGTTTCTCGTATTTTATCATCTCCCTTACTTTAATTCGGCACCTGGCCTTATTTGTTGAATTATTATTCATTGGGTTTAATTTAAATTAAATCTAGGACTTTTAGAGTTTATTTGTTATGAGTCTACGGGGGTTTGTATCGCCCCCCATTCATTTGGGAATGATGCTGAACCAGCTTGGGAACTAGGTTCCTAGACGTGCGAGTTTATTTACGATTTTATTGGGTTTATTTACAGTTTTTCTCGGGTTTATTTATGGTTCGGTTAGAGCTATCAAGCAGTAGGGCAGGGGTCGGTTGTTGGTGACGTTGGGGTAGACTATTGTACGGCCCTGAAGTGGACCATCGGGTGGACACTCCCTGTCACTGGCTGTTGACCGGTGCCGGGCATTGCTGACTAGCTCTACCAGGTTGTGATTTTCTACACGTTTAGATTCAGTGTATTACTGTCCATGATTTGATATGCACATGGGTGCGGGTTGCATATTGGGATATTCATTTATTGAGTATGTTTGGACACGGACATGCTAGCTTGGTTAGGTTGCATCCAGCACGGGCATATGCATCGTGTGTGGTTTACTATGTGGGCGGAGCATGGCCTGATGCCTGGATGTATGGGCACCTTGTATCATGTTGGTGCTCATTACAATGTTGGTATCAGAGCGTAGTTTGAGTCAGTTTTGAGGGACGAGTTCCTGTACACCAAGGTTGTCGGGTAGAGTTAGAGAGGTTTAGGTGAATTGAATAGGGTTTGGCTGTGTCCCAATTTATGTTCGTGCAGGGGTGATTAGTGCACGTTAGAATGGGACTGTGTAGTGGTATGAATGGGATTTCTTTAGGACTTGTGCCTACCCTAAGTGTTTGGGTAAGAGGTTGGAATATATTTGCCTGATATTTGGTGGTTTTTACAGATTTTGAGTATTCCCAATAGGACCCGGAGGCCTAGATCTCAGTGTACCCCTACCCAATTCGGATGCCTTCCCAGAATTGCATTGTTTATGGTGTCAATGGGAACAGGAGTTTGCTTCTGGATGGGGAGGCGGGCAAGACGAAGAGGAGTACCTAGTGAGTTATATGTATTGGCTTGATGAGTTGTCTCACGAGACGATCCACGAGATCTTTTGGGAAATGTTAGAGACAAGTCTTGTTCGCCCATGAGCGCATGAATGACGTGTGGAGGTGGTTGATAGAAGTAACGTTGAATGATGCGAGCCTTCGTTTCCATTATGATGTTTTTGCTAGGGCTGTGAGGCAACAAGCTGCCATTTGGGAGCCTTACCAAGGACTGGTACAGGACGTGCCTAGGATTGGAGCACTACCGGACAGTCAGTCTATCCAAGCCACCGTGAGGGTATCGTCATAGCCACCAGAGAGACATGTTGAACCCAGCCCCAGCGTAGCTAGTAATGAGGACTTAGCTTAATTGACAGATGAAGTTACCTCGGTTGCCAGGGGTGACGAGGGGAGTTTAGTTAGTATGTTTATTAAAGGGCCATAATGCAAATATGTGGTTGTAAATTATGAGTTTTGTAAGGATGAGAATGGTCTGAGAAACATCAGGTGCAATATTTGAGGGTATTATGTGATGAATAGTATGGACATGGAAAGTCACAAGTTTGACCTGCGATGGACATTCGGTTGCGAACTGTGTTAGCTAAGGCCAAGTAGACTGGACACCTGACTTGTGGTGGACTCGTTGGGTCCCTAATCATTCTCTATTGGTGATGTGGATTAGAGATAGCACGTACCTCGTTCGAGGAAAGTGATTAAGGGAACTTTCAAAGTTACAGTTAGGGCGTACGTTGCTCATGATAAGGGCGTGTATAGCTGGATTCCTTCCTGGTTGTGAGTGAGCGAGGGATACTCTAGACTTTCTTGGAGATTTATCAAGGAGGTTGCCTTAGTAAGGGATTGACCCTACTATTGAACCGGGTAGTCTTGAGGCATAAATGTTCCTTCCTTCCGAGCAGATGATTTGTCGGGCTAATGCCAAAGTGTTTTCTCACGATTGCTTGTTATACTCGTACGACCGTTTTGAGTTTGTGGGCATGTCATTTGGGCTGACCGACGTCTTCGCAATATCTATGGATTGGTCGGGACCGGTGACAGAGATAGAGGTCTGGAGTTTCCTTGGTCTCGCTAGGTGTTGTCGACGCCCTATTAAGGCTAGCGTCAATTTCATGAGAGATGAGGTCATGGTAAAATGTGAGATGGAGATCCATGATTGGATTTTACCAGGAGTGGTACAGAAAGGTCCCACCATGTGGGAATGTGCTATAGAGGTCCAAATGTAAATGGCAGATACGTAGGTACCGAGATGTGTACATGGCATACTAAGACGGGGAGCTGAAGGTTGGGTTATGCGGTAGCTCGTGTGGAGCTGACCGTTAAATCGTCTGTGTATATTCGGACGAGAGATCTGTGTTGGGAATTTATTAAGGGATTATTACGAACTTGTGGACTTGGCTTTTACAACGGTTATGCTGTTTGGAGATTTGGCATTACTACCTGGCTAGGGTGTAGGTGTTTAGTTCTCACAGGTGGAGTGGAGTTCAGGTGACTCCGCGATTGGCGTGGCAAATGACTAAGGCTATGAGGTTCTGTAATAAATATGATTAAGCAAATGTGGTAATAGACGTTTTGCACTGCCGTAGAACATCGGTGATAAAGTGAATTAGGAATAAGAAAATTTCCTCTAAGATTATTGTTGTAGGAGATACCCAGGTGTATGGCCAAGGCCGAAATTGGATACAGGTCTAAGTAACTGTTGGGTTTTGCTGCAAGGATAGTAGTTGCTATGAGTACGCGCGGTACTGATCACGGACCACATGCCCTAGGGTCGATTATTGACCGGTTGAGGAGATGAGACTCCTTTGGGTGCTGGTCAAGTGGTATGTTGGCAGAAACATGAGATGGCTTGTTATGCCATTCAGAAGAATGCTTAACCCACTTCATTTATTTTTCGTTGTTGGGGAGACCTATGTGATGTCTTGGAGATTAGACAGTTACTAACACGGTGATGTGCTATCAGTCGAGTAGGCTACGGAGTTGATAACACCAGTTCTAGAGCTCGTGTTCTAGCTAGCCTATTGAGTCTTCGAGGAGCTCAGGATTCGTAATTAACGGTCAAGAAGAGGTACGGTCCAATTAGCTATTGGGAGTTAAGATCAGTAGCAAGGACAAGACTTAGGATTGGTGGTCATTGAATAAGCCACAATTGGGTGTCTTGATTCCTATAAGGAGGGGAGATCGGGTGACCTTTGGATCTCGAGATATATTGAGTGGAGAACGTTTATTTTTGATAGTCCTAGTTAAGTGACTACCCCTATTTATTGATGGGACCCCTGGCATTCACGGCAAATTATGAGAGAAAGTACTACCGAGAAAATGTTGTGTATCTGATTGAGAATCAGTGAGAAAAGTCATACTAAAGGATATTGCTGTTGAATACTTGATTGAGTATGTCGTGTCATTTTCATGCTCTTTATGTCTCGTAGATACGTGGCAGGTCCCAGTCACGTTACCGAGTATTAGCTTCTCGACATGCAAGGAGGTGGCTCTACTCCTGTCAATACCGGTTGTATCTGGAATTAGTTGCGTCTGCATTGAGCCTCGTGCTGCGAGTCAATTTATCATTAGGATTGAATGTCGCTGAATTTTGAGTTGCCTTTAGGTTGATAGGTGGTCGAGATAGCTTTGGGGAACGATTGAGTTATGAAATGGTAATAGGAGAATATTGTGGTTGTATGTAATATGACTGATGATGTTCCTTGAGTTGATTACAGTATTAGGTGTCATAATGTGGTCCAAGTGAGGTGATGGATTGGGGAGATGAGCTAGTGCGTTAAGTCAAGTGGAAGACGTAGTAGACTCGGACTTGTGGGAACTGGAAAATGATGATATGGAATGTCCTGAAAGAGATGTTAGGTAATCTCATGAGAGTTGTGAGCATATCTTGAGGACAAGGATTGAACCCGAATTTCGAGGACGAAATTCTAATAAGGAGGGGAGAATTGTAATATCCTCAAATTTTGAAAATATTAATAAAAGAATAAATTAAATTAATTTAAATTAAATAAAACAAAAATGAAAATGAAAAATGAGAGGCGGTGCGTGTGCGTGGTCTCCAAGCCATCAACAGTGGCCGTTTTCTATCAAATGGAAAATGGAGAAGGAACAGAGAGGGAGAGCTAGAGAGGAAGCTGGGGGGGCCGAGGCCGAGTAATCGAGATAGAGAAGAGAGAGAGATCGAGATGGAGAGAAAATGAGAGAGAGAGAGAGAGAGAGAGAGAGGAAAGATCGGCCATGGCAGTGGCTGCCATGGCCGGTGATTGAAGCGAGTAGCAGCGGCTTGAGGAAGCCGCTGCCATGGCCGCAACGCTGGAGCTCACGGGGGGGTCGATGGGGGCTTTGATGACCTGTTATGGCGAGCGAAGATGGTCGGAGGTTGCAGCGGCTGGAGCAGCAAGGGCCGTCCATGGCGGGCAGCTGCGTGCGAGTGGCCGCGGCAGTGCTGGTTCGGCCGCTGGGAGAAGAACGGGGGGAAGGAAGAAAGGAAGAAGGAGGAGAAGAAGAAAGGAAGAAGAAGAGGAAAAGAAAGAAGAAAAGAAGAAGAAGAATGGAGTTGCAGGCGCGGGAGATGCAGGGAAGAAGAAGAAGAAGAAGAAGAAGAAGAAGAAGAAAATGAGAAGAAAAGAAAAATAGGAAAAATAATAGGATTTTTGGGATTTTTCGGCATGGGAAGTGATCAGGTACGTGGGTAAAAATTAGTCAAAGCATGTCATGTTTAAATTATAAATTTTATGCGATTAAAATTAATTAATTTGAGTCTCGGTTGTATTATTTGCTAGGAAATGATTTAATTTGCCTCGGGAGCTTGAGAGAGGTCGGAATCAACTAGTTTCAGGCAAGTTCCTAATGCTTTCCTCGTATTCTTCAATTCCCGTGAGAAACCCTGTGATTTCTCGTATTTTATACGCTCTCTTCGTCTGTTTCGACCCGTTTATTAATTATAGAATTTTGAGTCGATGATTTAAATTTAATTTATTAAGCTGGGTTCGAGGATTTTATTAGCGTGATTTAATTTAAAATAAATATGAGACTCGTTGAGATTTTAATTGTGGTGCGCTTACGTGAGATTTTAAACGGCTAAATTAATTATATTACACGGTAGATTTATTTAATTAAAGCTGCAAATTTATTTATTGCCAACGAACATTTTAGTTTGCACTGGGTGCACAAGAAAAGCAAGGAACGACTGTGTAAAGGCAAACTTCTAACCTTCTCCTCGTGTTCTTTAATTCCCGTGAGAGACTTCGTAGTTTCTCGTATTTTATCATCTCCCTTACTTTAATTCGGCACCTGGCCTTATTTGTTGAATTATTATTCATTAGGTTTAATTTAAATTAAATCTAGGACTTTTAGAGTTTATTTGTTATGAGTCTACGGGGGTTTGTATCGCCCCCCATTCATTTGGGAATGATGCTGAACCAGCTTGGGAACTAGGTTCCTAGACGTGCGAGTTTATTTACGATTTTATTGGGTTTATTTACAGTTTTTCTCGGGTTTATTTATGGTTCGGTTAGAGCTATCAAGCAGTAAGGCAGGGGTCGGTTGTTGGTGACGTTGGGGTAGACTATTGTACGGCCCTGAAGTGGATCATCGGGTGGACACTCCCTGTCACTGGCTGTTGACCGGTGCCGGGCATTGCTGACTAGCTCTACCAGGTTGTGATTTTCTGCACGTTTAGATTCAGTGTATTACTGTCCATGATTTGATATGCACATGGGTGCGGGTTGCATATTGGGATATTCATTTATTGAGTATGCTTGGACACGGACATGCTAGCTTGGTTAGGTTGCATCCAGCACGGGCATATGCATCGTGTGTGGTTTACTATGTGGGCGGAGCATGGCCTGATGCCTGGATGTATGGTTGCCTTGTATCATGTTGGTGCTCATTACGCCATTACATTTTTATGTGCATTGCATGGCTACTGGTAGTTATTAGTTCTCGAACGGGAGTACCGTTCCGAGGGAGCCTATGGCTCGGTTGTCGGGAGTACCGACGGATACGGGTGATGGGAGTACCGGCCCGGGATCGCGCGCGCAGGTTTGTGGAGATATTTGTTGCCTTTCAGGGCAGCGGCAAGTTGGTATGGGACTAGGGTGCCGTGTGTCTTGTGTGGGCCCCAAGGACCGGTATGTGCTTTTATTATGCTCCACTATTGTGTTGTAGCGTCTCATGGCTTGTGTGTACCTAAGGGTTTATTTTGGGGAGAGTTTTTATGGTTATGCTCAGCCTACAGCCTTTCTTTTCTTTATGCTTGCTGAGTCTCTCGACTCACTTTACTTTCCATCATTACAGGTAGTACCAGCGTGGGTCCGAGCAAGGGAATCAGCGTCTTGTGGCCGAGTCGGTATGGTGTACAGGCAGTCCCGTCAATCCCTATCAACTCTGATGTCTGAGTAGGGTTTAACCCTATTATTTTGTACTATGCCAGGTCTTTTCTCGAGTCTCGTGTATGCTGGCACATGAGTTTATGTTTCTTTATTTATCTTGTGATCGCTGTGTTAGCGGGGTTCCCGTAATGCATGCATGTGTATATAGTTTAGCTTCCGCTGTTCTTATTTTTGTGTATGCATGTCAGGGTGGTCTTTGTCTCGTGTTTCATTATTTTTCCCCTTCCGTAAGTACTCCCGTTCGAATAGTCCGAGCGGCTGGGATATCCGAGCAGGGGTGCTTACAAATATAGTTACCTAATTAAATATATATTTTTAGTATATATGATATTACAATTAATAAACTATTATATTAAATATAAATTTTTTTAGTATATATGATATTACAATTAATAAATTATATTTTTTAGCATACTCATTCTGAATTTTAATTTGTAATTTCATGTTTTATTAATTTATAAATTAAAAACAGAATATTCCCTCACTAATTTTGAATTTAATTGAAATTTGTATAAATTATATATTTAACTATGAAAATTTGCATTTTCAAATCAAATTTTAAATTTAATTTAAATATTTTATAAATTTACATTAAATTTTTGTTAATATTTTAATAAAGGTTAATTTCAACAACATTACTAAATTCCTGAATTATATAGCATGATATCATATAGTTGTGATGAAATTTAAAACAAGTGTAACGTATTATCTGAACATCGTGGATATTATTTTTATTTGATCTACATATTATTCATTTAAAAAGATGGGTATTCGCTAAAGGATAACATATTACTCAATAATGAAGATCAATATATATCTTTAAAAAATGTATGTGTATATAGGGCACATTTAGATTTTTATTTATGTACTATTACATTTTTTTTGTATAGTCTTTTTAATTTTTTGTTTTTTAATTACACTTATTTATTTATATTTTTAAGTTAAATTTATTTTTATGTATTTATTTTTAATTTAATTTAACTACTTTACTTTAATGTATAAAAAAAGTAGAAGATAAATACAAGTAAATAGATATAATCAAAATAACGTAATATATCAGTTATCACAATTAAAAATGCATATTTAAATAAATTGTGTCAACAATATAAATTTAATTACTAAAATGTGAAATTAAAGTTTGAATTTTACATTTTATAATTTTTTTACAAATTTTTACACATTTTTTAAAGTGTAAAAATTATGTTTTGAAATTACAAGTTTTTTTATTTTATTTTTCCTTTTTTCTTGTGACATATTTATTCCATTGCTAAAGTTTTTAATTTTTTTTTATTTTTTTAGCAACGAATTCTGTTGCTAAATTCAGTGCATGTCCCAAAATTTAACGCGCGCCAGCTCCTACCCTCCTCTCATGAGCGCGTCGCATGGCAATGCTGGGATATTAATCCCAGCAATAATTAAAAGTGTTGCACCTTAAGTTTTGCGACGGATGTGTCCTGTCGCTAAAGTTTTGTATTTTAAATTTATATATATATATTTTTTTGCGACGAATGCATTCACATTGCTTTAATTTTAAATTTATTTTTTTGTTATTTTTTAGCAGATCTGCTCGCCACGTGGCAGCACTGGAATGTTACTCGCAGCTATTATCTCAGACTCTTTACTAGATTCGAACCCCCAACCTCTCATGATCAAGTTTCATGCGTGAACCAGCCAATTTGGAAGCTTTCTTGTTTATTGATATATATAAAATATATTTATAATATTCTTTTCCAAATATTTCAGAATTATATTTATACACCAAAATTTCTCAAACTTATTTAATGATATTAATTTTAATATTAATGTTAGCAAAGGAAAATGAATATTAATTTTAATTTTATTTAATTATTAATTCAAATAAAATTTTATTAATTATTATATTAGTATTGAAAAATTATGTTATGTTTAAATGTAAAGTTTTTAATTAAATTTTTAACTTTATTTTAAATTTTTTATTTTTTAGCGACGGGGTTAACCCAATTGCTAAATTTTAATTTTATTTATATTTTTTAGCGATGAGGTTGTTCCCGTCGTTAAATTTGAATTATTTATTTTAGCAACGGTCCAAACCCTCTTGCTAAATTTTAATTTTTTAATTTTTTTTTAATTTTTTAACGACTGGCCAGACCCTGTCACTAACTTTGAATTTTTTTATTTAATTTTTTTTATTTTTTAGCGACAGGTCTGGCCCCGTCGCTAAATTTTAATTTTTATTTTTTAGCGACAGGTTTGGCTCAGTTGCTAAATTTTATTTATTTTTATTTAATTTTTTTATTTTTAGCGACGGGTCTGGCCCCGTTGCTAAGTTTTATTATTTTTTTTATTTCTTAGCGACGAGTTTAGCCTCGTTGTTAAATTTTCATTTTTTTATTTAATTTTTTTTATTTTTTATCGACGGGTATGGCCCCCTTGCTAAGTTTTATTTATTTTTTATTTTTTAGCGACAGGTTTGGCCCCGTCGCTATGTTTTATTTTTTTTAATTTTTTAGCGACGGCCCCGTCGTTCAATTTTAATTTTTTATTTATTTATTTTTTTTTTATTTTTTAGCGATAGGTTTGGTCTCGTCGCTAAGTTTTATTTTTTTAATTTTTTTTTATTCTTTAGCAACGGAAGTACTGTCACTGATTTCGTCGCTAAATTTAGTGATGGATTGTCCGTCGCTAATTCCGTCGCTATATTAAAAAATATTTTAAGAAATTAATAACGGAATAGTTCTATCACTAAATTTCGTCGCTAAACACTATTTTTCTTGTAGTGATAAACTGACTATTCATTATGGTTAGTAATTAATAAGACAATGCTACATAGCTTATAATACTGTAATAAAGATTTATAGTTGCCGGACATAATATATTGAAAGACTGAACTTACTTCAAGATTTCTTGAAGAATTGTATATTTAAGGAAAACTTATCATTTAGCCCATTATAATTTGAGGGGGTTAAAGAATTGTATATTTAAGGAGATCTTGTGTAATACCCCATGATCATATGAGAATGACACGTAATTTCGATGAATTTATGATACCGAAAAATTGAATTGATAGCAGTTATAAGTATCGAATCGACTGCAGGGAATGCCTCGGAGTAAAATTATCTAAGGAAAATTATATAATTTCAATGAGCGTTCTGAGTTAGGATTTATGGTATCGAAAGAAATCAGATCGGGAACAGTTTTCGGTACAGTTAAAATACAGCTGCCATTTAAGCTGTAAAACCGAATCGTTGTAGGAGGCTCCTGAAAAATTAACAGAACCCTAGGAGGGCTCCGATTTTTCGTAAGGATCAGCTCTTCAGTGGTTTTGAGATAAAACAATAGCTCGGTAAGGATACTAGGGCGAAATCGTCTTTTTTAACTAAGCCTCAGGTTATTAATTTTGTATTTTCGGTATTGTAATGCCAATTAATTCAGTGTTTGTGGATATTATTACAATTAGAGAATTATTCTAATAAATTTAGGATTAAAAATGAGATTTAAATATATAAATTTTTAATTTATATAATACAATATATAACTATATATATATGTATGCAGACATGCTGTGTGTGCACGTGAGTGATGGTAGCCAGCCATCTCCATACTTCATGTCATTTCCTATAAGTTTTTAGAAAGATTTACACGCAATTGCCACCTCTGCAAATTTTGGAAGCCATTGCACACAATCTCCACGACCTGCAAGAGTTATGGAAAATGGAGTGTCTCAAATGCAATGAGGGACGGCCAGCCAATGAGGAGAGGCAAAGAATCACCTATAAATAGAGGGAGAAGAGAAAAGAGGAAGGCAAGAAATAGAAATAGAAGCCGCGGCCAAGAGAGAGAGCGAGGGCCGAGAGATGCAGGGGAGAGAGGGCTTGGGTTGGGTAATCTGAGAGAAGCAAGGGAGAGAGAGAGAGAGCTGGAAGAGAGGTGGAGGCGCGGCCATGGCAGCCGCGAAGCTGCTGTTGCAGCAGCCATGGCCACGACCATGGCAGTTCTACGTCGAGCAGGAGGCCTGAGCGGCGCAACGCGGAGATGGCAGGCAGCGCAGAGGTGATCGGAGGCTCAAACGGTGGCAATAAGGGCGGACGAAGGCGGCCTGGGTTTGTTGGTTTCAGCCATGGCAGCGCGCAAGGCTGGTTTGCGTAGGTGAAGAAGAAGAAGAAGAATAAAAGAAAGAAAGAATGAAGAAGAAAGGAGTTGTAGGATGCAGGGGAGGTGGGAGGAAGGAGGAGGAAGAAGAAGAAGGAGAGGAAAAGAAAAGAAGAAAAGAAAATAAAAGAAAAAGGAAGAAAAAAAAGAAATGGAGAAAAAAAAAAGGAAAAATTCTTGGAAAAATTCCAAAATATAGGATTTGGTGATTTATTATTATTCCAGAGATTTTAGCAGGAAAAATTGTCCGGGCACGCGTTTCGAGATCAAGGCACGCATACCGAGGAAGTTAGAGATGCTAAGTTAAGGTAAGTAAAATTTTCTAAAAAATTTTAGAAATTCAAGAATATTATTTTATGAATTATCATAGTGAAATATTCGAAGAAATATTTTAGAAATATTTAGTTTGGATTTATTGAGGAAAAATAGGAAGAAATAGAGAGAAAATTATAGAAAATGCCAGAAATTATGGAAAAATAGGTTTTAATGTTTATTTAAATAATTATGGTGATTAAGATGCTTTGAGGAATAAGTTGAAGTGACTTGTCAAATTTTGAGGTTGGCACGCAAATCGAGGCGATGCATGAGGTAAGGCACGGATATCGAGGTAGCCTGATAAGCTTGAGAAGGTAAGTGGTACTCCCCAATTAAAGTTAGTTTTATGGAAAATGCTTGGTTTGCAAGTGGTTTATGTTCCTCGAAAATGTTTTCATCATATTGACATATTTTGATATGTATCCATCACGTAGACTGCATACATGACATGACTATGAAATGCATAAATACACGTTAATATCATTGATCACTCACATTGAGGTCGTAGGGAGTACGAACTGGCACCGTTACTTTACCAAGGGTGCACCCATACACCCCGGCTTCGAAAGAGGTGGCTGCAAAAATAGTAGGTAGCATGAGGGGTGCAGTTGACACCTACGATGAAAGACATTGCATACACACATGATATAGTATTATGTACCCTTACTTAGATGATTCATCATCTAACTTGGGCTTTGCCCCTGGAATACTCAAACGTTCCAGATGGAGATTGTAGTAGATACGAGGATGAATGAGGCATGAAATGACACTTAGCAGAGTGCATGATAAATGAAATGTATGTAATGTAGCCCCTGTATTTAAGTTCTACTACTTTAGATTCTGAACGTTTTGAGGAATGTTGAGGATGTAAGAATTTAATTATGATTAATGTTAAGATATCAGGTTTCGATCTTTGCTTCTGTATTTGATTTGTATAATGATTCTCTTTCAAGATAAAATGCTTGAAAATTCTGGGATGAATTCGAGAAATGATGTGGTTTAGCTTTAGTGTTTGAAAGAAAAAAAATTATTGTTTCAGAATTGTCCCAAGTTATAACGCGCCCGGGAAAGCGGGGCGTTACATCTTGGTTAAGTGGTTGATATTTATCGTGTGCCTTGAATAGAGAACATAGGTGGTCACAAAGGTAAGACTAAGGAACCAATGTCATGGTCTGATGAGAATGAACATGCTTTTATTGGGATACTTTATGAAAATGTGAAAGCAGGAAAATTACAATGTTCTAGATTCATGAAAGACGATTGGGGTAAGATCAATCAAGACATGATTGGTCTTACAAAAATGGATTATGGGATAGATAGATTGAAGGGTAAGTGGAACCGTTTACGTAAAATGCATCGCTTATTCATTAAACTAATAGGGCATACAAGTGTATAGGATTAAAATACCAACCAAGTTGATGTTGCAGAGGAAGTTTGGCAACACTTTTTTATTGTATTTTCACCACTATTTATTTCTGACATTATATTCTTTTGCTTTATACAATATATTAATGTGGCTTATTTTCATGAATGTAGATAAACAAGGCTAAGTACAAAATATTCAAGAAGGAAGGATGTAAGCATTATACAGTTCTTGGATAGATATTTAGTGAGACTACGACCATTGGAGGTTTAGGTAATGCTTCCTGTAATGGCCCTAAATTATACTCTCATTTTTTTTTTTTATATATAAAACTCAAATGAAACCAATCACATCTTTTCATTAAACAACTGAAACTAATATAAACACTTACATCACCATTCATTTAATAAATTCTTTAGGGTCTACCCACCCATACATCTCAAAATAAAGGGCACAAAATGAAATATAAAATTAAGTTCATTTTCTATTGTCCCCAATACAAACCCCCACGGATCTTTTGGTCGAGATTGCTTTGTACATATAACTAACCCATATGAGACAAACTCTGTAACGCCCCACTTTCTCGGGCGCGTTATAAATTGGGACAATTCTGGGGTAATAAAATTTTTCTTTCTTTTTTTTTTTTTTTCCTTTCAAACTAATCCTAAACCACATTATTCCCCGAATCCGTCCCAGAATTCCCATTCATTTATCTCGAAAGATAATCATTATACACATCAAATGCGGAAGCAATGATTGAAACCTGATATCTTAACATTAATCATAAAATCATCATTCCCTAAAACGTTCAGAATTCAAAGTAGCAGAACTTAAATACAGGGGCTACATTACATACATTTCATTTATCATGCACTCTGCTGAGTGTCATTTCATGCCTCATTTATCCTCGTATCTACTATAATCTCTATCTGGAACGTTTGAATATTCCAGGGGCAAAGCCCAAGTTAGATGATGAATCATCTAAGTAAGGGTACATAATATTTTATTATGTGTGTATGCAATGTCTTACTCATCGTAGGTGTCAATTGCACTTCTCAAGCTACCTACCATTCTTACAGCCACCTCTTTCGAAGTCGGGGTGTCTGGGGGCATCCTTAGTAAAGTAGCGGTGCCAGTTCATACTCCCTACGACCTCAATGCATGCGATCAATGATATCAATGTGTACATATGCATTTCATAATCATGTCATGTATGCAGTTTACGCGATGGATACATATTAGGGCATGTCAATATGATGAAACATTCTCGAGGATCGGGTTTTTAAACATAAATCACTTACAAACCAAGCATTCATAAAACTAAATTCCAGTTTGGGAGTACCACTTACCTCGATATTTGTGCCTTATCTCGAAATACGTGCATCACTTCGATTTGCGTGCCAACCTCAAAATTCGCACAAGTCACTTCAACTTAAATCTCAAAGTATCCTAATTACCATATTTATTCAAATAAGCATTAAAACCTATTTTTCCATAATTTCTTGTATTTGCTTTTAATTTTCTTTTTATTTCTTCATATTTTTCCTCAATAAATCCAAACTAAATATTTCTAGAATATTTTCTCAAATATTTCACTATGACAATTCATAAAATAATATTCCTGAATTTCTAGAATTTTCTAGGAAATTTTTCTTACCTTGACTTAGCATCTCTAGCTTCCTCGGTATGCGTACCATATTCTCGAAACGCGTGTCCAGATAATTTTTCTTGCCAAAATATCCAAAAAATTACTAAATCCCCAAATCCTATTTTTCAAGATTTTTCTAACATTTTTTTCTATTTTCTTTTTTCTTTTTTTCTTTCTCTTCTCTTCTCCTCCTTCTTCTTCCTCCCGTTGCAACCCTTGTGCCTCCACTTCTTCTTTTCTTTTCTTCTTTTCCTTTTTCTTTTCTTTCTTCTTTCTCTTTTTCTTCTTTTTCTTCTCTTATCTTCTTCCCCACCTTCTTCTTCCTCCTTCGCCTACGCGTGAACAGGGCATCAGCCCGCCGCTGCCCGCCCGCCTTCCTTCCGGCCTGCGGCTATCCTCGCCACCTACCATTGGCCTCCGCGCGCCACCGCCCTTGTAACCATCGCGGCCTACTGCAGTTGTTGCCCGCGACCATGGCTACACTTGCTTCGCGACCAGCAGCTACGCTTCGCGTCGGCCATGGCTAACCAGTGCTGCTGCTCGCCTCAGCCCTCGCTGGACGCTGCACCGCACCACCACATGCCACCTACCATCGCTGCTCAACTCGCCGGCTTCTTTTGCTCCACTCAAGCTTGCGACCATTGCTGCCGCAAGCTGCTGCCTCCCTCTCAGCCCTCTCTGCTCTAGTACACACACACACACACACACACACACACACACTCTTTCTCTCTCTCTCTCTCTTTGATGCTCTCGGCCACCACTCTCTGCAACTCACATTCCATTTCTTCTTGAAGCTTCTCAATCGGCCAAGATTGCTGCCAATTTATAGGTAGCCATTGCGTGTATATATATATATATATTATACATCATTAATTACATAATCCCTTAAATCTTGTTGCCAATCTTCCTTAAATCTAGTTGTAATTATCTTCCTCAAATCCAGCTGCCATTATCTTCCAATTTGTAGCTAAAATCGCGGCCATTAAAGCTTCACAGAAGTTGGTTATTCACGCCCACACGAGCACACAAATATGACTATATATATAATTATATATTACATTAATATATAAAAATTACACAATTAAATTCTAATTTTCTCATAATATCACTTGGGCACTTCCATAATAGCAATTATGTCTTCAAACATTTAATTAATTTATATTACAATATATGAAAACGCAAAATTAATAATTTCAAAACTTAGTCGAAAATGACAATTTGCCCCAGTATCCTCACCGAGCTGTTGTTTCATCCTGAAACCACTGAAGGGTTGTTCATTACGAAAAATCGGAGCCCTCTCAAGTTTCCGTTGATTTTTCGGGAGCCTCCTACAATAATTCGGTTTTGCAGCCTAAATGACAGTTGCATTTTAGCTGTACCGAAAACTGTTCCTGATTCGATTTCTTTCGATACCATAAATCCTATCTCGAAACGCTCGTCGAGACCATATTATTTTCTTAGACAATTTCACTCTAAGGCATTCCCTACAGTCGATTCGGTACTTATAATTACTATCAAACTCATTTTTCGGTATTCTAAACTTATCAAAATTATATGGCAAGCTCATACAAACATGGGGTATTACAAACTCCATCGGACACGCCCTCATCCAAGGCGTTTCCTTTACCTGGAATGATGCAGAACAAATATGAACCACAAGACCCAACAGTATAATCTAGAAGAAACGAAAATCAATAAATGATGAAGCAACGACAAAATTACCTTACTTGCGTTAAGCACTCCTATGTTGTGCCTCATAATATCATAAACAAGAGAGAAGCAATGGAAATTAAGACAAGAGGATTACCCATTTTCATTAGACATTCTCTTGACATATATATATATATATATTACATCACACCAATTTATAACTTGCTTTACAACATCACATAATCATGCCATGCAATATCTCATTCTATACTAGTGCCAAGACTCATAATACCATGCAATCATGAACATACTCAATACTTATTTTTTCGCATATGGTCCTTGGTCTCACTCATGACACATCGGCACCCAAGGCCTTACAATACATATATAATACATAAATTCTTTCTCATCCCTCCATGTCATATATTCATGCGATAATAATACCATATCATCACTTGTGGATGATTGTCCATCCACGCATTGGTTTTTCACCAAGCGAGCATTATGAGCCGAAACTCCCACATTCAAGCATGTGCCTATCGACCTTGTTTTGATATCCTTTTCCCCTCGCGAACATAGTCTATCACGTAAAATAATAGTCGTGCTAAATTAAATATCATAGCCACTTAATCCAATTGTAACACATCATAGATCATATGCATGCTTCCCCATCTCCTAGAAACCTCAACACATATATAAATTTATGCATGATTACATGTAATACACAACTTCAAATTCATGAATGTATTTTCCCAAGAAAATACTCAATATGGTTCAAAATAATTGATATATGTTACTATTTAATTTGGGTTTCATTTCATGTGCATTTTATGTGACCTTAATTTCATTTGCATGTGGATTTGTTATTTGAGTTGTGTATAATTAAGCTGGGTTGGGTCCTTGGTGTCTGCATCCCAACAAGCCCAAGCCCAAGTTTATTGTGTCAAACCCATTTATCTCATTCATGTCCTTGGCTTGCACATATATATATATATATATATGGATGAGATTGGGTGAAATCAAAAGAGGCATGACTTTTCTTTTGCACACTAATGCACGAACATAAACCCTAAATCAGAGAGCAAGAACAGATTAGAGAAGAAGAATCATTCACACACAAAAGCTCAATCGACAATCAACGATCAAGAAGAAAGAAGAATCGCAAGGCGTTTTCGATCTCTGTTCTCACGGTAAGTGTGTATTACTTTGGGCTTTTCTTTGTGAGAGAGATTGAGTTTGAAAGTGCTGGGTTGCTCGGGGATTTGGAGCATTGTACTCTGTATAGTTGTCTTGTTTTGGTTTAGTTTCTGATTTGTGAGTGGTCATGACGATCTTGTGCATGTATTCTATAAATCCGTTGTTCATACATATTCTAGTGGATTGACTAGGGGTAAAATCCCTGCCGTGAGTAGGATCTTTTGATCCAAACATGTAAACTGTTGTCTCTTGTTCTTCATATTCTGTTTCGTTGTGTTGTGTGTGTTGCGTTCATTTTCATATCTTTGATTTGTTCGAATTTCTTGGATCGTTGGTACTGTCGTGGTTGTTTGGTTGTGTGATTTATTTCACAAGAGATTTCTTAACAATATTAACTCATCATTATGCACACATAGGCAATATTATCATAACACAACTTCAAATTCATGAATGTATTTTTCCAAGCAAATACTCAATATGGATATATATATATTTACTCATCATTATGCACACATAGGCAATATCATCACGTTTATAAACTTATGCAAGGTTATAATTAATGTATACTTCTTACTCCCGGTTACATTTTATTTCCCCAAAGGTGACCAATCAATATTGGAATTGATTAACAAACATGATATTAGATAACAATGAAGTTTGGGGGCTTTCAACAAGATTCAACAAGAATCCAATTAATACCACAAGATTTAACAACGCAAGGGAAATAAAACCCATTCATCCAAAAATAAGTAAGAGTTTTCAAGAACAAATTCTGCAGATGGAAGGAACAAGTGATCTGAATTGGAAATAGCATAGGCAAGAACCATGATATTCACATAGGAAGTGCATCCAACACAAGAAATGATCAAATAAACAAAATCCCCAAAACTCCAAATTTTAGCTGTAAAATTAGGGATCTTTTTCGTGTTCACAACTTAGTCAAATCTCACCAAAAAATTAATGTGGTTAAATTGAAGCTCAAGATCTCTAGTTTCTGAAACAACGAACATATTTAAAATGAAAAATAACCACAAGAAGTTATTCTCTAAAAATTGAAGCAATATCAGAATATCTGGAACAGTAAAATTTTAGATTTTAGGCAGATATTAATAGGAATTTTACGGGCTCAAAATGCAACTAAATAATTCAAGTAATGTCAAAACAAAGCTTATGAAGTCTAGTTTATGGAGAAAAAATCGAATCACAAATCGAATATAACTATAGAAAGTTATACTCTAAAGAGTACAACATGTGCAAATTTAATAAAAAAATTAATAGATCATTATGCTGAACAAAATGTATATGCTGAAATGACTAAGTATCTTAGATTGAACGAAGTTTAACTTAGGTCAACCGAAGTTGGGTAAAATGTTGGCTTCTAAACTTAAGTCGATCGAAGTTTGGCAGATTGTTGACCCATGATTTTGTGTTGACTAATCCTTCAACCGAAGTTACATAAAAGCTTGTTGAATGACTTAGGTCAACCGAAGTGGCAACTTCATTTGACCAAAGTTCAACGAAAAACACGAACAAACACGAAACCAACAATACAAGCAAAATACACCAAGTTCTTGCATTGCTCCTAACCTTAATCAAATATAGCATCATTCCTTGAAAAATGGTGGAACAAAATCCTATTGAGACTTTAAAGGAGGTTTATCAAGAATCTAACAAGACCCATAAGATTTAACAATATAAGAGAAATAACCAATTTAACCAAAATGAGGGTTTTACAAGAATAACTTTAAAGGTGAAAGAATAAGGGATCTAAACTGAAAAGGGACTTGAATCTTGCATAAGAAAGGAACAAGAAGCATAAAATCTTGCATTTGAAAGATGAAGGATTAGAGAACTTGCCTTGAGCAAATCGAAGAGAGAAGAAGATGACTAAATCAGGGCCGCTGGAAGCTCGCACCCATCCCCTTGGGGTCTTCGAACAAGAAGAAGAAGAAGAAGAACCCATGCACGCAAGGCACAATTTCTGCTGCCATTTCCCCCTTTTCTCTATTTTCCCTTTATTTATATATACATCCCACACATATAAATAATACCCTTTTAATACCAATATCAACATAATAAAATATACATATAACATATATATATATCCTTACATACTCGATAGCCACAACCCCGAATTTCCAATTTTTATTTTAACTTTTTAACACCATATATAATTCATTTTCTTTCTTTGACTTTTCAAATATTCCAATACCACCTATTTGCTTTGACTATTCCACATCTTAATACTTCATTTAATTTTACTTTCCAACATAGGTCAAATTTCAGTTATTTAACTCTTTAAACATAATACAAATAATTTCTTATTGCTTTATATATAGCAGATACCGAGCCCAACAGAAAATGATCGACAAATAGAAGGAGAATGGGCGACCGTTTGCGATCATTCAATAGCTCCCTTGCCAATGATTGATAGCCTACTGTGCCTCCCCCTCTTTTCTTTTCTTTTCCTCTTTATACCACACATATACATACACATATATATAATAATCCACTTAAACAAATATCCACCAATATAATATACATGTAACCGATATACATTTATAAATATACATAGTAGCCCCGCTCTTCCATTGACTTATCACACTTATATCTTCTTAATTACATTAGTCAAAATATAACAAAATATAACACATATAAAATTAATGGCAAACATCCTAGACCCACTAACAGGTCATTATAGTTTCCACTCAGTTCCTTCCAACATCAGAGGAATAAAGGTAGCTAGAAGATGATTTTTTGAACAAGGGAGTGCATGCAGGTGTGCAAAATGATGATGAATATGATGAAGTTACAAGTACTGGTCGGTATGATGATGATACACCTCATGACAAATGACAACACAAGGAACCCAATACCAGTAAAGGTGAAAAACTTAAGGCTTGTATAGCTCAGTGGTCATCTACAATTAGTATGAGAAATGAAGAAATTGAACTTAGGCTGCCTTACCTAAAAGAAAAGCTTGCACGCATCCAAGGAAAATCATCTACTATATCCAATGATTGTGAAGCTATAAGTTCGAATCCTTATTCAAATATGGTTTTCCTAGACATCTTAAACAATATGGAATGAGTGTCTAATGAAGTTTATATGAAAGCAATAAAGGCTTTTGAGGATCCAGTTTTATGATGTCATTTGTGAATTTGCCAGAAATTAGGAGATGAACTATCTTGGAACTTCTTTGATTTGCTTGATGGTTTGGTCTGTTGTGTGTTTTCTACTATCTTGGACTACTGTGTTCTTTTCTTACTTTGATGTTATACTTCTAAACAGATGCTTGCTTGTTTTATTTTAATCGATGTGTTGGAGTTTTGATAAATAATGTTGTTTGAGCATTATATTAAATGATGATTAATGTAGATAATGATGTTGATTAAGAATATATTTGTGTAGAGGGATTGTTGGTCCTAATGATGACAAATATATCCCAAGAGAGGTGTGAATTGGGATTTGTATAAATTTTTCGATAATTAAAACAATGGTTGATGGTAGAATATCATGTTTCGAAATATAGGGTATATGTTCCGAAATAAACCTTTATGTTAAGTAGGTTTCGAAACCTACTATATATGTTTCGAAATATACCTCACTGTTTTGCTAGTTTTGAAATATAGATTGTATATTTCGAAATATACTTTTATGTTTTGCTTAATTCGAAATCTCTTGACTTGTATTTCAAAATAATGATATTTGGCAAAGATGATTTACATAAGTAAGAGTATACCAAAGATGTTTGTATATCAAAGATATGTTTATATGTATATGTATAAACTTATGCTCAAGGAAAATATGTTTTAGGCTTGAAAGCAATTCTTTTGAAATCTCAAGCAATAATAGATAAGCAAAAGCAAAAGATTAACTGCATACAAGATGTATAGTGGTTTGGCACCCCGCCTAGTCTACTACCTTCAAGCTTACTCACTTGAAGGATTTTTCAATCCCAATCACTTTTACTAGTGATTAACCACGATATGGGTTTTACCATGGTTCACCCCAAAACCATGTACAATGAGTTTTTATGACTCAATTCAAACCTTTCATCAAGTGAGTTTTTACGGGCTTAACTCAAACCTTACAGCAAGTGAGTTTTAGGTTCAACTCAAACCTTTTCCATAATGAATTTTAGGTTCAACTCAAACTTTACAACAATAACAAGATAAATAAAACTTATCTTTATAGCCCAATGAAATTTATAGCAATGAAATGCCTTACCAATGGCTGCACAAACCACTAAGCTTGAGGTGAGGAGAGCTGAAGAGATGAGACTCGTTGTTTGCACTTGCTTCTCATTTCACACTTGCAATGCACAAGATTAAGATGTAGATAGATCTTCTTTGAGAGCTTGAATAAATGATTTGATCACCACTTGTGCTTGTGTATGTGTCTCTAGTGTGTGCCCTCTTGTTGTAACTTGTTCTTGTCTTCAAACACTTGTTATTTATATCAAAAGATAGAAATCTAGCCGTTTTATAGCCGTTAGAGATAATACAGAAAAGTAGGTTTCAAAACATACATAACAAGTTTTGAAATATCACAAATTTACACTAAGGTTTTGAAACATGAGCCTTTCCAACTGTACTTGCACTTAAAGACATCATTGAGTGGGAGACAAGGTCTTATGCCCATTATGATTAAAAATATTCTCCACTTCAAATTTGAATTTGAATTTTCAGAGCATGGAGAATGCATTAAACAAATTATTGAAAAGCATTTTGATAAAGATAAAATAACAGCACAAATGCATCTCGGTTTTGAATAAGTCTACTGACAGAAACATAGATTTTGAAACATATTGCTTAAACTCAAATAGGTTTCGAAACATAAAATATAGGTTTTGAAATATAGTCCAAAACCTAATTTGAAAACACATGCATTGCATAGATGTTTCGAAATAACATGCACAAAAACATTGAAAGCCTTTTCAGAAGGGTTTTCAAAACATGCACAAAAACATGACATATTTTCAGAAAAATTTACTTGAAAGTACGTAAATGTCTACATTTTCTTTTATTTATATTTTACCTTCCATTTACTTTAATACATAAATGTAAATAAGAAAGTACCCCCTATTTGGATTCAATGAAAATATTTAGAAAATCAAAATCCATAACAGTAAAAAAGTATAATTTGGGTTTTAGTACAAATTTAGAATTTTACAATCTTACCACCTCCAAAATATATACTTTCTATTCCTTGAAAAATTCGTTAAAAGTCATTTTATCATTAATAGATATTAGATATCAAAATACCGGGAGATAGTTTTCTAAAAAAAATATATATTTTCTTATAAGTCTCCTTATAAGGTACTAACTTTTCAAATTTAGAAAAAAATAAGGTTTTGAAATCTCAATACTTGAAATTCATTTGGTTTTCATATTCATAAAGTAATACTTGATATTGAAATTGATATATGTTGAAAACTATAGCCTTGACTCATTAAGGATTAAGCCAAAAGATGTTTTTCATCATCAAAACTAATATACAAAAAAGTACAATAACAAGGATATCTGCTGAATCAAGTTGTGCAGATTGATGAAGATTCGAGTGATGATGATTTGGATGCGTCTATTGGTGATATACTGATGCTTAGTTATTTTGTTGCCAACAAACAGTTAGTTATTGACATGACACTTTATAGAACATCATTGCTTATTGGAAAAATGTACATGCTTGAAATTTTGAATGAACATCTGGCTGCACTTTCACTCTGCAATTAAAACACAAAACAAAACACAATAAAAATTTTATATATTTTTTTCTTTATTTAGGTGAAATGTTTATACTCGTCAGTGTACGAGTACAGTTGTAGTCCAAATTTAAATTTATACTTTTTGGATGAGTCCAGGTCGTCCACTGAGAGATTTATTTATGGCAAAAGAAAATGAATGTCACACACACACACACGCATTTAGATGGATTGGTAACAAAAATTTTTTATGATTTTTTTTAATAATAGATACTAGGAAATAAAGTAAGGTAGAAGTTGAAATAAATACTTAATGTGGGGATATAAAATTGGATAGCACTTGAGTTAAGACAATTTCAGCACCAACCCGTTGATTCCCAAATTTTAACAGATAAGGTTAGTAATATTAATTTAATTTCAGATATGAGAGTTTGTTACTAAATACAATTAGAGATGATGATAGTTCTAGTTTAAGCAATCCCCATACATGATATGCAGGATTCTAATTTAAGTAACTACCATAAATCCAATTACAATTAATATACAAAACAACTAAATTAATCATCCGGGTTTGGGTATGATAGCGTTTCCAGTTCTAGTAACTCCCATGCGTGACATGAAAGCTCTAAGTTAGGCTTACGCTCCAATCCGAATCTAGTGATTTTCTAATAATTAAAACACACTCATACTGAAATTTAAATTAATGTTACTCATTTAAAGCGCAGCTTTCTTTGGAAATCATTGGCGTTGGACACTGTCCTTGCCTTAACCCAAGATTAGATTTAGCTACTCATTTCCATTTAAAAGTTAATTGACAAGAATTTAAATGGCATAATTTAAATAATAGAATTTAAATGACAAGAATTAAAATAGCAGAAACTAACCTGCCATTTAGGCGGTGGATAATTAAAAGACAAGAATTAAAATTGTAGAAATTTAAAGGCAGAAATTAATCGGCCATTTAGGCGATGGGATAATAAAGTAACAATAAATGACATAAGAATTTAAAAGAAGAAAGAAAGTAAGTAAGATTACAAGAGAAAACAAGGGAGAGAATAAGAGCAATTTTCTAAGAGAAACTCTAAGAACAAAACTAAACTTTGATTCAAGTAATAACAACCTCCTCACAAATGCACCCAAGTGAGCTATTTATAGCCCACAAGATGCAATACAAACCACACAATTATTTAACTAAACATAATTATATCTAATGGGCACTCACAAAACATTTACCTAACTAGTGGAAGAAAATTAGATAAAAGACAAAAAATACAAAAAATTTTAGGTGGTTGACTACTTTTAAGAATACAAAAGACTTTAGATGGTAAAGCACTCATAAAAATACAAAACAAAGAAAAGTCTTCTACAAATTGGGCTTTGTTGGGCCTTTGATTGGTCTTGGGCCTTTCTTATGTTGGATTCTATTTGATAGTTGGGCCAAGTGCACTTGAAACATCCTCTAGACTCCATAGTTGGCCCATGAATTTGAGCAACAATAATGGGTAATCCAACATCTTCGATTTATGCCCCTAATTAATTGTAGAAGTCAACTTCCTTGCTTCATCCTGTAATAATATGTAATGCAAATAATTATTTATTTTAAGCATAATTATAAAGCCAAAATGGGGATATAATTCATTAAGATTTAGGAAATATTGACCCCTCATCAACATCCAGACGTGTGTCATCATAATTTTCAGATGCAGAAACACGTTTTCATCAATTTTTGTGATACTTTGAAACTTAAAGGGCTATTGACAGATGGTAAAAAAAAAATAGCGTCGAGGAGGGTGTTTCTATGTTTCTGATGATCATAGGGTAACACTACATGATATAGTATTATTGGCGATAGATTTTATAATTCCAACCACACAATCCATATTTAAGCGTGTTTTAAAGGTTATATATTCATTAGGCACAAAGATAATCTCCCCTACAAATCAAAATGGTGTATATAAGCGTATCTCACGCAAATATCCTTTCTTTAAGGATTGTATAGGTGTAATAGATGGATGCATGTTGCAGCTTGTGCACCTGCATCGCGGCAAATACATTTTCATGGAAGGAAAACTGATGTAACACAAAATGTGATGTTGACATGTGATTTTGATATGAAATTCATATTTGTGTATGCTAGATAGGAAGGCACTGTTAATGATTTGTGTGTATTCATTGATGCAATTACAAAAACCTTGAACAACTTTTCAATGCCATGGGGAGGTATATTCTAATACTTCAAATGATGTATCAAATATTTTTATAATATTATAGTCTTAAGTCATAGTTCTTTTTCAAATCAATTTTATCTTATTGATTCTAACTATCCAAACATGCTTGGATTTCTTGCCCCTTATCGAGATCGAAGATATCATCTATGCGATTATGTTGGATGAGGAAGACTGTGTGGAAAGAAAGAGTTATTCAACTATAGACACTCCTTGTGTCGGAACTTAAGGAACGTTGCATTGGAATGTTAAAGGCAAGATTTCCCATTTTGAAATTAATTACCAGTTATCCACCTAGTAGGCAAAGAAAAATCCCTATGGCATGTTGCACAATACATAACTTTATTCGCCAGGAAAACTTTTTAGATAAATTATTCACTAAATATTCATCAGAGAATATGGTATTTGATGATATGCCGGAGTCAAATCAAGATCAGGAAGCCATACATTTTGATGCTAGTCAAACAGCTCAAATGGAACAAGTCAGGGATCAAATTGCGACACAAATGTGAAATGAGTACCGAAGGACTTGTACATGAGTCTACAATTTTATTTTATTATTTTAATTTTTGAACTATGTTTATTTCTGGTATTTGTATTGAAGCTTGTAATCGTATCCCATTTGCTATTGAACTATTTGATGCAATATTATCATTCACAATCACATTATGTAAATATCAGTCTACGTCTTTAATTTTTATTTTTATGCTTTCTTTTTTTTGCCAAGTCAATTTATTTATTTATTTATTCATTCGTATTTTATTCTTATAACAGGAAAAATGTTGCAAGATTTATCAATTTTAAAATGTATATATTTTTTAATAATATATTAGCATTAAATAGTTCTAATTTACTGAAAAATCAAATTTATTGAATAAAATGTCATTAAAAAATTATTTTTAAAATTCCAAACAAAACGCGTTTTTTAATTTTCTATTTTTAGAAATAATATTTTAGAATGACAAACATAACACGTTTTCAAACCCCTCACTCTATTTCTCTTTTTCTGGCAACCAACAAGCTTTCACAAGAAGCTTTATCTTTTGTTAAATCTTGTAACCTCCCGCATCGAGCGATAGGAAGGACCGGAACAAGTTATCCTGATGGGCCTACGCGAACTTCCCAAGAGGTCACCCATCATTGAGCTTCCCCAGCTCAAGCAGGCTTAACGCCAGAGTTCTTTACCAACATTCAGCCCAAAAGATATCTAACTGGTATTGTTTCCTTCCTTACTTATTCTCAATATATACTACCATTCTCTAGGCTCTTAAGGTATTACATTCTCCCCTCTTGAGCACATGATGTCCTTGTCATGCGACTTTACAATTGGTCCCAGACCTTCTCTCTTTTGGGGGTTGCCATTTTAGAAGTTTGCCAGAAGCCGTTCCTTGAACAGGCCCTCGGGCCTCGACGCCACTCCCCGTCCTCATCGGATCGCCTTCACCAAGAGTCATCTCTGATATCACCTGTAACATCCTGCATCGAGCGATAAGAAGGACCAGAACAACTTACCCTGATGGGCTTACACAAACTTTCCAAGGGGTCACTTATCCTTAAACTTCCCCATCTCAAACATGTTTAACCTCGGAATTCTTTGCCAACATTCAACCCAAAAAGTATCGAGTTGGTGTTGTTTCCTTCCTTACTTATTCTCAATATATATTACCATTCTCTAGGCTCTTGGGGTATTACAAAGCTTCTTCGAGAAGTTCATTTAATATATGTTATAAGCTTTTTTTAAGAAGCTTTCTTCAATATTATATATATATATATAAAATAAAAAAATGGGACTTTTATATGATTAAATTAATATATATAATAATTTTAAATATATTTAATTTAATTATATTATTATAATAATTTAAAGTATGATAATATTATATTAAATAATATATTAATATATTTATAAACAAGATTATTCATGACTTATTCATGAATTTCTAATAAAAAATGTTTACCAATTTTTAATCTAGTTTATTAGTATTTACGAGTTTCTAATCGAATATATTTGTGAGTTTTAACAAGTTGAATTTTACAAAACTCAAGTTCAATTTGTTTACAAATCAAAATTCAAAATCAAACTCAATTTGGTTTCATTTACCTTAATGAAAGAACTTGAATGTGCTTTTATTAAAACAAACACCAAATTACTCGCTAATAGTTTAACTCATTTGCAACCCTAATTCATTTTCTCTAAAATCAAAGTATATCAGACATAATAATTGAATGGGATGATAAACGCTTTTACCTATGTCAAATATGGCGATGGCATAAAGTATTTCATTCCATTGCCATTGCCATTGTCGTTCCCTTTCCCATTTCTTTTATCTGGCCATCCATTCCACCAACCAAAAGTAGATTTAATTGTTGTCACAAAATCATACTCATTAATCAAAGCTCCAAAATTTCATAATCAATTGTTCCATTTGGTGGGTATTTCAAAATTAAGTTGGGAAAAATCTTGTTAGATTACTAATAAGTATTTTTGTGTTTTTTGTGTGTTTATATATTTTATTATATGTTTATATCATATTGGGCTTCAAGACAATATTATTTATTATGGGACTGATTCTCGAATTTTTCTTCAACTTAATTTATTTATTTTTAAATTTTTAATTATAATTATTTTAGGATTTAGGTATGGGCTTTAAGTTTTTCCTTTTATTAGGATTTATTATAATTCTTAATCTACATATATGTGTTCTTTTGTTTTTCCTAATCTATAATAATCACAATCTTGGTTAGATTCTTTCCTCTAACTATTTATTTTTTAAATAAATAACGAAGTTAATATTATTTTAAGAACTCTTTATTTTGAAGTGTGAATGTACAGTAAAAAAGATGAGAGTATTAAATATTAAAAAATAAACTTATCATCAGACCTTCTACACTAAAATTAAAATGTAATGTAATCTACTGAAAAACTGAAATCTTATTTGTTTTTGTGATTCTTTTCTTACAAGAGAAGGGTTCAATTATGCATAGTTTAGATTTCCGAATTATTCTTTTCCTCAGCATCCATGCTCAAAATGGAATCTTTGAATTCCCCTTCATCTAAACTACCGCGGAAATAACGCTAAAGGGTTTAATCACCTTACTTGATCAACTCCACCTTTTTTTTATTATTATTAATTCATATATATATAGAAAAATGCTACTCGCACCGCCGTCTCCCCCGCCAACGGCGCTCGCACCCTCAGATCGCTCCAATCTCACCCGCCGGCCACAGAAACCGCCACCGCAGCTCGCACCGCCATCTCTCTCTCTCTCTCTCTCTCTCCACCGCATCTCCTCCACCTCGCCGGCCCAAAAATCGGATTTGGCCAAAGTTTAAGCTTAGATCTATATATATATATATATATATATATATAGAGAGAGAGAGAGAGAGAGAGAGAGAGAGAGAGAGAGAGATGCTGAATTACAGCCACAAGCACGACTTCAATCTGAAAGTGTCGAGAAGCAGGCATGACATATGTGCCATTTGCTGGAACACGTTGGGGCGGGGGCTAGAGGCGTACAGCTGCTCCGGCTGCGACTTTTGGATGGACAAATCATGTGTCAAGCTGCAGCCGGAGATCCGCCACCCATTCCACCCGCAGCACCCTCTCCGCCTCCTCCCAAAAGCTCCCCACAATTACACCGAATACTTGTGCGCCGCTTGTGGGGTTAGGCAAACAAAAACCTCTTACCACTGCTCCAACTGTGATTTCAGTCTTGATCTCAGATGTGCCTCCCTCCAACCACCCAAGACTACTACTACTTCCCGAATTATTCAACCAATCATTAATTCCATACATCCACACCCTCTAATCCCCTGCTCCAGCAGTAGCCCCTATAATTTTGATTGCTCTTACTGTTGGCTACCTCTGGAAGGTACATTTCTAGTTTGCCTCCATTGCCACTTATTTCTCCACCAATCCTGCTTTGAATTCCCAAAAGAAATCAGCCACAGCCACCCAATTGACCAGCACCACCATCCTTTCACCTTCCAGCGGGATAGCGGCAACACCTGCAACTTCTGCGACCAGCGCATCACAAAGGGCTTCAGCTTCCAATGTAGAAAATGTCATATTTTCCTTGATTTTCGTTGTGGTTCTCTGAAACCCACCAAAATAAGCCATGATTTGGAGCTGCGGGTCCAAGATTTCAACCACCCCCATCCTTTTATCGCCTTTGAGAACCCCATGAACTTTCCATTCTCTTGCCATTTGTGTGAATTACCCATCATAAAAGAAACCATCTTTGCTTGCTTCGAATGCAAGCTGATCATGCACATTTCATGTGCTCTCTTGCCAAGAGAAATCAAACGCCACCCATTTCATCCTCAACACCCCATCAAACTCCGCGACGGTACAACTCCGTCTCGTTTCTTCGAATTCAAATGTTGGTTGTGTCGAAACTCCAACGAAATTAACAGGGGGGAATTTCAATATCTATGTCTTGACTGTAAATTTGCCATCCACAGTAGATGTGCCTTACCGGTGCCACCCGTTGTGAAGATCCAAACTCACAACCACCCTCTGGCCTTGTTGACCTCTGAGAAATCCAAATTATATTATTTTAAATGCGATTCTTGCCGTGGCAGGTGCGGATCGGCGTTCTTCAGGTGCGTAAGCTGCGAGCTTTTCGCTCTCCACGTGGCTTGCATTCCCAACTTGCCACCCATTGCCAAGGATGTGCGTCACAGGCATCCTCTTAGACTCACATTTTCACGGATCCAAGACCGCATAGGTGAAGATGATTGGGACGAGTTTTATTGTGACAGCTGCGAGGAAAGCAGAGACCTGGATGATCCCATTTACTATTGCGCTGAGTGCCAGTATGTTGCTCATATTCACTGTCTCGCATCCGAGGTAAAAGTGTGATTTTATTAAAATTAATTCTTCAATCAAAAATTTCCACCAATCCCCTGCTCCAGCATTCGCTATAATTTCAACTGGTCAAAGTAGACTTCGATAGTATGTCATTTCGAAAGATGAGAGCTAAAGTCGCTTACTTGCAGTGTTGTTTTTATATGACTTATAAGGAGTGACGAAAATTTAAACCTAGTTTTATGAGGGAGGAAGAAAGAAGAAAAGCATCCATATTTAATATAAGCTGCACAAAAAAAATCTTTGCTTTGCAAAGGTTAAGGTTAGGGCTTCACTTGATCAGATACTAATTACTTTATTCTTGATTTGCATGCAAGGCTATATTTTTTTACAATTTAATCTCACAATCACCCTTCCGATCTTATTATTACTTATCAATACGTTTTTTTTTTTTGTAAATAACTTATCAATACTTACCCTCTCTACGTGGCAATTTAATATTAATTTTTCTTAAACATTGTCACTATAAAACCAAAAAGTTTACTTGTTACTATAGGTGATGAGATTCCTACAAGAGAAGGAGCAAGAAGAAGATAATGCCTCAATGGAGGAAGCTGATCAGAAAGAGATAACACAGAAAGCGGATCTTGAGAGTAAAGAGGACAATTCTCCAACGGAAGAAGTTGAGAAAGAGATAACAGAATTACGATGGGAGATTAACGAACTGGAAGCAAAGCTTGCTGTGTTGAAAAAAGAGGTGAAGGAATTAGAAACTAAGCTTCCTATGCTGCGCAAAGAGGAACAAACACTACTAGCACAGTTGAAACTAGTCACAGACAAATTAGCTGCATTTTTGGAGAGATGATGCAATTATAAAATAGCTTACTAATTGCACTCATTTTGTGCCAAAATGATGTTTTATCATTGTTGTGATAACTATTTTTTAATATATATATATATTAAGAAGACAAAGGAGTTTAGTTTGTCACCTTAAATTTCAATATTAATTTAAATAGTAAGGGGCGGAGAGTGATGATCTACCAGCATAGGATCTTGTAAATTACACACAGAAATTAAGTAAAAAATGAAATAAAAATTTAGTATATATTCTCCTCATAATAAACGTACATTTACAATCTCACTAGAAGTAATAATATGTTAATTAAGTAATTTTATATAAAAACAAAACTACAAAACTCTCTCAACACACTAGATAATTGGCCATTCTCACGTTTGGGATATTGAATCGAGAATTATACTCACACAATCCTCTCTAACCTAAACAATTAGTTGTGCACACTAGGGACACTACTAATTTGGTTGAACAACTCTCACACACTCAAGAAACACAGTTCTACATTATCTGATGATCAAGGCATACAAACATAATAATTAGTGTGGTTCATCAACAATTAAACTAAAGCTTACCGACTCAGAAGCTTAGTAAAATTAGATTTTTTATATATACTCATACGATTCTACATGAAAGACTCAATTTCAATTAAATATGAATTTCAAGAATTATCTAACAATTTCTCCGCAAGCATGAGTCAGATCTAAGACTATTTCAACAACAAACCTGAGTTCAGTTTGATAATGATGGAAGAAGACAACTGTGAAATAGGCTCCAATTGCGAGGAAGAAATCCAGGGCGAGGCGTACAGTTGCTTTGGTTGCGACTCATCACTTGCGCACGCACAGATCATGCGCCAAGTTGCCACCGCGGATCCACCACTCATTTCACCCGCTGCACTCTCTCCTCCTCCTCCTCCCCAACAAATCTGACAGATATGTTCTGTTGGGTTAGTGTTTCCTAATAAAGTCTAAGACAGTGACGATATTTTTGATAGGTCTAAACTTCATAGGCTTTTGCCCGTAATTGAAGTATCAATTAAATTCAACACAACTTATTGGCAGCTCAAAATATAAGTCGGGCCATAAACCCATTAACCTTTACTTTGGAGGAGAAATGAGCCTAAACTCATTTACTCAAGTAAGGGGAGTCCAGCCCACCATTTTCTTTGCCCCAGTTGTCCCCCCCAACCCCCCACCCCCGCGCACGCGCACACACACATATATAATATATATGGTCTTTGAGTCTCTTTCTCCCCAGCAAACTCGGCATCGATCACCCTATGTCTACCCTTGTTGTCAACGACACCACGTGCATCGCCTCTCTCGCAATTGTGTGCGTCATTACTTTGTGCCGCATATCTTGGATCTTCTTTTGACATTTTGGCTAGTTCGATGAAGCCTCTTGCGTCGCCTATTTAAGCCTCTTCAATGGCTCTCTCTAAGGGTAAGTTCTCAACCTGTATTCTTCAACCCAATATATTTGTGACTCTTGCTCCTTTGTGGACTATACTTCATGTAAAGTATTCGGTTTATTATAGCAAGAGGGATTAAAAGAAATAAGATGGGCGATTTGGGGTTGGGCTCATTGGTAGCTCGGTGACTCTATTCTTAGTGTTACCTAAGTGGTGTTGGATACTCAGATTTGAGCCTTGATCTATAGTCTTCATGACTGCCATTCTAGTTGGCTAAGGGAGTTCTTTGATTTACTTTGTGTATTTTTTATATTCTGTTTTGGTTTAATCATTTGCACTAACCATTGGTTTTGTAGGTATTTTTGTTCATGGATGGTATTAGAGCCTCGCTAGGCTTCTGGGTTGTGCATCGAATTGCATCTCGATCAAAAACCCCTTGATTTTTCAATTCGATTTCGCGGTAGGTTGTGAATGAACTGAATCCAAATTTTTAAAAATTACTCTATGTAGGCTTTGAGTTGGAGTTAAAGGACCCTATATTCGAAATCAACAATCGTTGGGTTTCCTGTCTGTGTGGTGTGTGACAGCTCACAAGTCGACCAACGGCGGTGTAATACTCCAAGAGCCTAGAAAAGGGTAGTGTATATCGAGGATAAGTAAAGGAAGGAAATAACACTACTCGGATGCCTTTTGGGCTGAATGTAGGCAAAAAAAACTCCCAGTTTAAGCATGTTGAGCTAGGGAAATTCAATGATGGGTGACCCCCCTAGGAAGTTCGCATAAGCCCATCACGGTAAGTTATTTTGGTCCTTCCTATCGCTCGATGCAAAATGTTATAGGTGACATCAGAGCTAACCCTTGGTGAAGGCAGTCCGATGAGGGCAGAGAGTGGCCCATGGGCTCGAAGGCCTGTACAAGGAGATACTTCTAGCAGACTTCTAGGATGGCACCCCCAAATAAGAGAAGATCTGAGACCGGTTGTAAGGTCGCATGACGAGGACGTCATGTACTCAAGGGAAATGGGAGAATGTAATACCCCAAGAGCCCAAAGAAGGGTAGTATATATCGAGGATAAATAAAGGAAAGAAATAACACTAGTTAGATATATTTTGGGCTGAATGTAGAAAAAGCGCTCCTGGGTTAAGCGTGCTTGAGATGGGGAAGCTTAATGATGGGTGACCCCTGGGAAGTTTGCATAGGCCCATTAGGGCAAGTTGTTATGGTCCTTCCTATCGCTCGATACAGGATGTTACAAGCGGTGTGTGAACTGACCAGCGATGGAGCGTGACACCAGTGAAGGCCCAGATCTGACTCTTCAGTATCATAATTTGTTTCTAATCTTCATGGTGGTAACCTGTGTGTGATTTAGATAATTTTTCTTTTATGAGATTTACTTGTGCCGATTTAACTGCTTAGTACTTTTAAATACTACTTAGTAAATCTATGATATTTATCTTGTTAATATTGCTAGAATATTTGTCCCTAGTTGAATTCAGTTTATATATTTGCTTCCTAGGACATTGGGTGAAACTGTGTTTTCTTAAATCTTGTGGTTGCATTTTTTGTGTGTTGTGCATCTTCTTTGTGAACATGACCACACACCATTTTGAAATGGGAGTTTTCAATGGGAAGGATGACTTTTCTAAATGGCAACAAAAGATGAAGGGTATTCTTGTCAAACAAAAAGTGTTAAAAGCCATTGATGGCAAGTTTTATGCAACTAACACTGCAGATCAAAATACAGAAGTTGATGAACTTGCATACACTTCAATAATTTTGTACTCAATTTTAAGGAAAGTTGATAAACTTGATATCACTCAAGAACTTTGGAAAAAATTAGAGGATTTATATGTTAAGAAATCTACTCTTAATAAGCTTTTCTTGCTCAATTTTTTTTTTTTAGTTTTAAAATTGACTCCTCCAAGAATCTAAATATAACAACCCGATAGTGGGTTCGTGTGAGATAAATGGGGATAGGATATATATTTTATTTGAGTGGAAATTGTGAGGAATTATACATAATATTTTTAGGTGGTGCGCAAAGGAAATGGAAATGCGGAAAAGTCAAAGGTTTGACTTAAGCGAAAGTAGGACCCACAAAAAGTTAAGGTGTGCCATGAAGTGTTATTTAGAATTTATGGAGTTTCGTTAATGTCTAAAGTGTCCTTGGAATTTAATCAATTTCCATTTAAGTTGATATGTCATGGGGGGCATTTAAGTAATTGTGACATGTGTGTATGTGTATATATATAAGAAAAAGGCTAGTTTTGTAAGAATTAGAAGGAAATTGAGAGAGGAGAAGAGAGGGGGATCGGGGAGAGCAAGGAGAGGAAGCTAGGGCTCAACTTCTTCTCTATTTTTCTTTGTTTTTGGTGCTTCAAGTGAAGTTTGAGCAAGTTAAAAGTGGTTTCATCTTCTTCATCTTCTTCTCTTGGCTTGGTTTCTTGGTTTTGGAGGTGTGGAAATTGTGGTGGTTTTTCTTCAAGCAAGACTTTAAGGGAAGCTTCCAAACACAAGTTTTACTCCTTACTTCCTCTTCTAAACTCTTTAAACTTGGTATACTGAGGATTTGAGTTAAAAACCTCCATGTTTTTGCAAAACCAAGTCCATGTTGATACCTATGTAAAAATGTTTGTAAATATCCTTCAAATCTTGGTTGTCTTCTTTGAAGTGTTTTGGAACTTCAAATAGGGTATATTTCACCATATAATCCATAAAAAATAAGGTGTTATTGGTTAGGGTGTAGTTTATCCAAGTGTTTGGGGTTGGTGTGCAAGTTTGGGATGAATTTCAAGGATTTTTCCTTGCTGTTGGTCGACAAATGGCAAGGCATTTGTCAATAGATTGCAACATCTATTGATAGTTTTCCTACAACTGTCAACAGTTCCCTTCCCGTTTTACTTGGCAGCTTGCGCATGTTGTACTCTTTTGAGTGTAATTTTCTGTAGTTATATCCAATTAGAGATCTATTTTTTGTGTTGTAAACTAGACTCGATAAGTTTTGTTTCATACAAAATTTGGATTAATTGGACAAGTATTAGCCTATATATGCCCTATGAAATATCCACTTGAAATCTGGGTTTTTTGTTTCAATCTGACAATGCTCTGATTTTTGAGACATAACTTCCGTTGTGTTATCCAAATTGAAGTCTGTTTTTTGTTATGTAAACTACACTTATTAATTTTTGTTTTGGCATATTTCATGAATCATTTGGTTATGTTTTGAGGCCATAGCAGCCTTGTCAATCTTGGCCTATAATATGGAATTCTTCGATTTTGGGTGGTCTATCTTGCTTATATTTTTGGGAGATAAATAGATTAGTTTGGGGGATGATTGGAGTGTGAAGAAAGTCATTGATGGGCTAAATGATAATGTTTTTAGATATAATTATTTGAGACATTAGAAGAGTTTTCTTGAGTATTAGTGATGCAGTTTGTATTCACTAGCCAAGTGGGGCTTGTTCTCCCTACGTTTGTTTGTAGAATGATGTTGTACCCTAATGGGATAGCTTCCAGATGGTTGGTACTGGGTTGGTTGTGTAATTCTACTTGTCGCTTTATTGCATTGATTTATGTTGCTCTATTACCTTGCATTATGATGTTAGGCCATGGGTTGCATTCATTGGGAGTCATGCTTTGTATGTGTTGGGAGCATGAGCATTGGCATGACACAGTTAGCCTATTTAGTGTTAACTTGTGTATGATAAGCGAGCATATTCATTTAGAGCATTTGCTTGTGTGAATTCCTACATGGGTGTAGCATGGCCTGATGCTTGACTTATGGTGGCCTTACCATCACATTAATACTGTAAGAGCCATTACATTCCTTATGTGTTTCATTGCATGGAGAGGTTGTGGGTAATGATGGAAAGGAAGAACGGTGTTTGTTGATATGTGATATGAGATCTTGATATACGAGTTGGGGGCTCGACGTGATGTGATTGTGAGTGAGTTGGCACGTGATGACGACGGTGATGGAAATGATATTTGTGGATGTGGTATGAGAACCTTGGGCTCATGTTATTGATTTGGTATCTTGTCTTTGGCTACTGGCTGGTTTGTATACAGGGTTTTGGGCGCCAGTGTATGCATCTTATGTAGGCCCCAAGGACCATATGTGTGCATCTATGCATTTATGTTATGGCTGGATATTACGTTATATAATCACATGGCATGGTTTGTGGTATGCATCTGACATGGCATGGATTGTGTGCCATTTATGTATATGAGACCAGTATGTGTTTAAATATACGACATGATATGTGTGATGTTCTGGGGAAGTCTAGCAGTGACCATTTCCTGTTCTTTCTATATACTTGATGAGTCTTGTGACTTACCCTTACTTTCCATCATTTCAGGTAAAGACAAAGATAAGGCTAAGGGCGAGTCTAGTAGGGGCTGATTTTGTTCGCTAGATGTGTACAGAGCTCACTTAAAGAAAGGTCTTGGGAATTTTTAGGTTGAATTGCCAAAGCTAGCTAGACTCTTGTGCCTTGAGGGTATATGTATGTTGTGACTCAATGTATTATATTCAGAGGATGTAACTTTTATTTCGCTGGAATGTATATATTTAATTATTACGGTATGATGTTTTTAAACAAGAGCATATGTGCTATGTTAATGGTGCTTGGGTTCAAGTTGCTTTTGTATCATTTTAATAATGACCTTCTCATGAACCCTCTATGCTAGCGGGGGGCTCTGAGATGCAGGTCGTTATACTAGATGATAATCTAGATGTCTTTAACAAACTTGTTCAAGATATCACAAACTGTGGTGAAACAGTGATTGAGGAATATAAGGCAATTATTTTATTAAATGTTATTCCTGATATTTATAAAGAAGTAAAAAAAATGTTATTAAGTATGGTAGGGACACTTTGACACCTGAGATTGTCGTAGATTCACTTAAAACTAAGGAAGTGGAGTTCAAGAGTGAGAGAAAACATGGTGAGGTTCACATGTTGAGGGGTAAATCTCAGTCGAGGGGTCAAAAAGGAGGTGGCAAGAAGAAAGAAAGAAGTATATCTAAGTCTAAGACACAAGGAAAAGGTAGAAAGTGTTATGGTTGTGGGAAAACCAGGCACTTCATTAAGGATTATTATGTTGAGAAAAATAAACAAAAGGAAAAAGGGAGAGATCATGAAAAGGAAAATGTGGTTACCTCTTATGATCCAAATGAGGTTTATATACTCCTAGATTCTAAGTCTACTAAATTGAATATTGCTTTTAAGTCTCATGTGCTTGAATGAATTCTTGATTCCGGTGCATCATTTCATGTCACATCTCAAAAGGTGGTCATGCTATTGATTACAACAACATTGCATATAAGGTCATTAGAATTGGGGACATCACTATTAAGTTAGACACATGATATGTTCTAAAGTTAAAAATGTCAAATATATTCCCAAAATGGCTAGATATCTCATTTTAATATGTGAGTTAGAAAAGAATGGCTTTACTGGTAAAATTGAAAATAACATGCTTAAAATAATTAAAGGAGTTATGGTGATATGTAAAAGGGTTAGGAGAAATGGAATTTATGTGTCTACTATTGAAGTAATGGGTGGCTTAAGCTCCCACGTTGCTTCCATCAACATGGATGCCACACACAAATGGCACAATAGATAAGCCCATGTGAGTGTTAAAGGGGTTAAGCTTCTTAATGATAAGAGAGTATTTGGTAAAGACTGTGTGTCTGACATTCCATTATGTGACCATTGTGTGCTTGGAAAACATCATAAATTATCATTCTCATCTAGCGTGCATAAATCCACAAGGGTCTTAGAGTATATTCACCCCAACCTGTGGGGATCTGTTGTTAATCCCACATCTGGTGGGAATAGATATTTCCTATCTATTATTAATGATTTCTCTAGAAAAGTTTGGTTGTGTCTTCTAAAAGATAAATCTGAAACTTTTAAGAATTTTCAAAATTGAAAAACTCATGTAGATAATTAGACCAGTAAAAAGATAAAATATCTTAGAACTGATAATGGTCTTAAATTTTACAATGTTGAGTTTGATAACTTATGTAAAGAATGTGGAATCACTAGGCATAAAACTCTTCCTTACACCCCATAGTAAAATGGGGTAGCAGAAAGGATGAATAGGACTCTACTTGACAAGGTGAGATGCATGATGATTAGTTCTAGCATTCTTAAATATCTTTGGGGTAAGGTGTCATGATTACATGTTATTTGATTAATTTAACTCCATCTGCTGCATTAAATGGTGACACTCCGCATGAAAAATGGCACAGTAAATGTGTGAATTATTCTATTCTCAAAACTTTTGGTTATGTTGCTTTTTCTCACCAAAATGAGAGAAAGTTAGAACCTAGAACTAGGAAATGTATTTTCTATGTTACCCTAAGGGAGTCAAGGGTTATAGACTTTAGGATAGAAGCCAAAAAGGGGGTGAGAATTATTTTGACTAGAGATGTCACGTTTGATGAGTTAGAAATGCCTTGTTCAAAATCAGATAGTGAAAATGTAACGCCTTGCATTTCCTGAGGGTTAAATAACTTAAGAATTTAAGGAATATTTTTTTTTAATATAAATCATTTCCTGACAATCCCGTTCTACCTTCTCAGCATACCAAAATAAAAATCAATAAGTTAAGACAAGTAATCATCATAAATGCGGAAACTAAAATCGAAACCTGATATGGTACATAATCGAATTTGCTTTAATCATAACACAAGGATCTGTACCATCATATCATCAAATACTTAAATACATAGAGACTTATCATCAAGAGATGACAACTGAGCACCTTAGATACAATTTGACGATTCCTCAAAAATACATTAAATCGTAACAATTATACATGATCATCAGTATAATATAAACTTATAAACATAACTAAAAACATATCTTGAATCCTCATGAAGAAGACAAATACCAGAAACAACTCGTCGAACCCATCGGCCATGTCATCACTTACCGTTACATCTCAATCATTCCCTTGTTATAGTTGTAAATCCTAACTAAAACGTTTGAATGTTCCAGGGGCATAACCCAATTAGAAGATGAATCTTCTAGTGACGGTTTAGAAACATGATACATGAATACATGATGCAATAACATGAATAATCATATGTTGTAGTGTAACTTCCTTGGTCTACTAGCCCGGCATGGAACCCTAGGCAAAATCCCGGCCTACTTTTAGGATAATCCTAACATTGTTCCATCAATTGCCTTTGGAGAATTACGGCTACACTATCAGGGCGACATCTCAATCCCATGCACGAGTATCAATATGCCAATAATATTGTGCCATGCAAAACTCATAATCCATCGATGCAACAATACATGTATAAATATGATAGGATACTCATATAATACATATAACTTAGCCACTTTCATGACTATCATGTTCAACATAGGCAAAATATAACATGTATAACCTTTTGAGAAAAATCACTCAACTTTAGCACGAAGTTTGGAATACCTTGAAAAACGTGCACCGCCTCAATTTGCATGACCAACCTTAATTTTCATGTCAAACCTTAAAAGTTGTACCAATCACTAATCCTCGAGCAAAACAAATCTACAAAACATATTCATTCATAAAGTATCTTAATACTTCAATTTCTTCCTATTTTCCTTCATTTTTCTCCCATTTTTGCTTCTAAAATTCCAAATAAATACATTCGCGACTATTTTCTCAAATATTTTTCCACAACAATTTATTATATTCTAAGAATTTCAAAGAAAAATTCCAAAACTTACCTCCAAGCTTCGTTTGCAAGCAAAAATGAGGCTGGTCGTTGCGAAAATCGAGAAATCAGGAAGGCAAACACCAAAACTTTTTGCACAACCCTCGAGATCATAATTTTCTAGATTTTTTTCCTATTTTTCCAAGCAGGGACGCGCCCTCACATGCCGCACGTGGCATCTGCAGGTGAAAGCCCGGCGTGAAGGACATGCACCGGCCTTCTTCTTCGATGACGGTACACCGAAAAATTTGGATTCCTTCACCACCAAGCTGTCCTTGACCAATCGATCACGATGGTATGCTTTGCGGCCTGAAAGGAGCACCTGAAGTGCCTCAACCGAAGGTTTAATGCCTCGACTAGTCGTCTGTCTCCCTTTTCTGGCGAAGCTTAGAACACCCCTCAAACCAACACGAAAACACATGAAATTCTGCATAATTCATCCTCAAGCCATGGGCAACAAAAGCCCCTTAATTTGGTCTCTCAATTTTTTCAAAATCATGGTCGATTTGAAGCTCCAACTTCTTTAAACTTTCGGCCACTCAAGCTCTCTTTATACTCAAAATCAAACCCCTAAACGATGGATCTTAAGAAACCCAAGGCCTCTAATGTCTCCTCTTGCCCCAAAATGAACCCAAAATCTCAATTTAAATTGCCAACTTTCCATCCATTTTCAGCCGAAAAGTTTGGCCATTTTCGACCATGCCAAGGCCGATTGTCAACTAAGATTTGTTTTAGGGCCTTGCCTCGAGGTCCCTTGCCACTTTCTCGAGCCTCCCATGGCCGAATTCGATGATGGGATGGAGTTTGGTCAGCCATGACTTCCAAGCTCTTTTGAAAATTATACTATCACCCCCTCTCATTTTTTAATTGCATTCTTGGCCCTTTCCATAAGGCCCATGGATTTTCCAACATTATAGTTGAGACCCTTATGGTTTAAATTTCTCATTTGACGCCCAAGATTCCGGGAAATACGTTATTTCAACATTCCTCGAGTAATTTTAAAAATTACACTTTGGCCCGGACTTATGCTTTGCTTGCAAAACCTCATCGTTTCACCTAGAAACCAGTTAATGGTTGTTTACCAGGCCCAATTTAACTCTTTTAAGGGTTTTGTTGACTTTTATGGAGTCCCTTAGGACAATTCGATTTTTCAGCCCGATCCGAAGTTGTACCAAAAATTGTCTCTGATTCGATTTTTCTTAATGCTAAAAATTATTTCTTGAGATTCTCGTCAATGCCGTATTATTTTTCTTAAATATCTTGGCTTCAAGACACTCCCTACAGTTAATTCGATCAGTTTTTCGGGCTATTTAGATACCAATCTTCCCCGAAATTTCATTTTTATAATAACATACTTATTCTCAAATAATCCCAATTTCTTGGATATTACATTCACCCTTTCTTAAAGAAATTTCGTCCTCAAAATTTTCATCTAACCGATCAGGTAATTAAGACAAAACTTAGCTTATTACCTGAACACCTTGATCACATATCGATTCAATCCTTAACAAACACCCTGAGTTTGTATTTATTACACATCTCATGCCTACAAGCATGTCGTGTTTATTCACAAAAATTACTCTTGTGGTCCTTTACAAGCGACCACACATTCCCTAACATTTTAGGCACGCACATCCTACCCATGACACTTGAGAATTACAACTTGCATCTCAGTAATTAGAACCTTTGGGTTGGCCATAATCATCAATCCATAAACAAATTCATTTGTCAACCACATATGCCTTTCGTATATCATTCACCAGATCCAACTAAACCGTCAGGCTAGCAATAAAACAGACGATCCCTTCAGCACTATACTCATAGTCAGTAGGCTAAAAGCCTCCAACAACTGTCACTCATAGCTATCCACCCTGTCATAGTAGACATATTCCTACTCAAAGCATCGGGCACCTTTTTGCCACACCCCGAGTGATACAAGGTAGTGCAATCATTGCCCTCAAGGAACTCCATCCATTATCGTTGCCTCATGTTTAGCTCTTTCTGTGAGAACACATACCTTAAGCTCTTTATGGTTTTTGAGCACATCAAATGTCTCACCATACCAGTAATGTTCCCATAACCTCAAGACTACATACCCCAGCTGCCAGCTCCAAATCATACATCAAGTAGTCTTCTTTGTGCCTTGGTGTAATCCACACGTAATCATTCATTCATGTTGCGCTAACACGTAACCCGATCCTTTGAGCTATCACAAGCTCTCACTGCATCTGGAAGATCATTCTCATTATACTCTTCTCACGAGTCCTATTATGGACACAACTATTCTGGAGTGTCCCCTGACGACCCTCTGACAACAGTTCGCCAAACATCTTATTTCAAAACACCATATCATCCTATTTCGAAACTTGATTCCCAAAGAATTTTTTTATTTTGAAACTTATTGCTCCATATTTTGAAACCAAATGTTCGGATTATAAATGCCCAAAAAGTCCCGACCTCAACTTTGCTATGTCTGGATAATTTTCTTGTCAAAATCTCCAGAATTTTTTTTTCCTTTTTTTTTCTTCCTTATGTTCTTCTTTTTTTTCTTTCCCCTTCTCTTTCTTTTTTTCTTCTTCTTTCTTCCTATGTTCTTCTCTTTGCGAACACCCACTGCTCGCACACAGCCCTAGCCACCCCTGGCCTTCACCACAGCCATCGCGACTGCCTCCGGCCGACTCCATCAACCTTGTGATCGCCACCATCAAGTGACGCCTCCAAGGGCTCAGCCATGACCTCCTATACGCATAGTGCCCCCGCCACCTTTGGCCGCCTCCGCCACCGTTGCCTTGCACTAGATCTCCCTCGCCACTAGTCACCGTCACCAGATCGACCACCGCCGACCCTCTTTCCAATTGCTGCTATCCGTCGACTCCCAAGATCCAGCCACGCAACCACCTTCACCTACTTCTTTGTGGAGCCACCGACCACCTCCTGGTCTCCCCAACTGCCACTGCAACCAACGCCGCCTCTGCCTACTGCTGCTAGATCTGAAATCAAATTTGAATCAATTCGACCCAACCTAATTTAGGTTCGACCCATACCTAATCCGACCCCTCCAATTAGATCTGACCCGTACCTGATTCGACCTATCCAATTAGATCTAACTCATATCTGATTTGACCCATCCAATTCTCAGATCTAACATGCCAAGAATCCGGTCTCGATGTGGTGCCTCCATAGTCTTGAATAGATGATGCATTCCACAGTGTATCTTTAGCCCTTACTTTTGTCATGAGGAAGGTGCTAGTCATTTTGCTACCATCCATTATGTTTTTTGTGCCAGAAATACCTCCAACCTCTTGGCCCAGCTTCCATTAGGCAATCGATTTGGGGCTACCGATACACTCTTCATTGAAGCTCAAACCCATTTTCAAGATCCTGTCTATGGCTATGTATCCCATATTCTTGCCCTTCAACAACAGGTTAGTGATCTGTAAACTTATCGAGCTCTATTGCAGGATTTACTCTTCGCAACCTATTCTGCACATCCCCAACCTGTTCTAAGTTGGTCTCTCCCATAACTTGATTAGAACCCAAACTAGAGCTTTGAACTTCTCATCATTCCAGAGAACGTCCATCTTCCTAGTTTCCCAGAGACTACTCATTTACCTTACCCCGCCGATACTAGTAGTAGCCAGTGCCCACTCTGAGATGACATCAATGAGCTAGGACCCATCGTGTTCGGCAACCATTGTCGACATTAAGCATTCGAAACATTATTAATTCTATGGTTTGACTTTTTTTTGAGTAATTAGATGGCTTGATCTTTTGTAACTGTGTTGAACATATGGAATGAATATTATGTTTTGGGTACTTTAACGTCTCATTCCATTGTCTTACCCTCGATTGCATATTGATCATAAAATATCTTAGCCTCTTGTAACTATTTAATAATTCATCAAATCGAGGTAAAATATTGACTTTTAATTATCACCTGATAATTTACGTCCTCAATCAAGTCACACATAGCTAAGCATCCAATATCCTCAAGCTATTTTTGGCAAATTTGGATTTTATTATTAAGAAATAATCCTAATAAATCTTCCGAGAATACCTCCAGATATTTTCCTCACTACCTTAATTTCCTTACATCTTTTCATTGACCGCAAGTGCCTATACCACATCATAACTCACTGACATCACTTTAATGATTGTCAAGCTATACATCTCCAACTTGCCTACCAGGTTATCTAGACTAACCGTCTAGCCATACAAGGGTTAGATTCTCCAAAATCGAAAGTCTTTGATCTTTAATCAATTTAGGTCTACAACTTCTCCTACTGTAACTCGTCATCCTGGCACATCTACCATTACTCAATTCTCTCAATCATGTCAAAAATTCACATAATTTTCAAGACGATAATGCATAACTTTACTTTTAGCTAGAGTAAGTAGGTACTCACGTCACCTACGATACTCCAATCCTCGCTGGATTTCTTTTTGAAAACTCTAAAATTTTATCTTAGATCCTCGATGGCCCTTGAAATCACCTTTAGGAAATTCCTCAAGAATCTTAAGATGATTTATCTCTAAAGATCTCAAATCAAATCATGATACCTGGTTCAAACCATCTTCTAGAAACTGGTGAGTAATTGAACCTCAAAAACTCCCAGGGACTTTTTGCCTAAGGATACCTCAATCCTCAAATAATAATTCAAGTCCCCATGCAGTTGCACAAGACACAACCCATTCACGTGTCCCTTCTCACAAACTTTTAAATCCTCAAACCCACTCGGCATACTGAGCCATAGTCACAACCTTTGTTGACTAGGTCTCCCATCATTCCTTTTTACGCTGCTATGACCTATCAAACAACTCTTGCCTTTTTGGTACTCGGGCCCTACCTTGAACTAAGATTGTCTTCTCACAATTCATTGTCAAGGCTTTGGATTGGCCATGCTCCACTACCCGAAATCTCATTTACTAAGGATCCACTGTTTCTCGCATTTCGTTCTTCAGATTCAGCTAAGTATCGGCACGCGACCATCAAATTAGTTCTTCCTAGACACTACACTTACCGTTAGCTAGCACACAAGCTATTACCATCACCCCGATCACATGGTAGGCTTACCCCTACACCAAGCATCGACCCTCAAACAAGTATGCCCTGGGTGAAAACCACATGGTCTCGTCGTAGTCCTCCGAGAACTATCATTCATTGTCGCTGTCCTAAGTCAAACTCCTTCTGCAAGAACATTTATTCTAAGCCCTCATCACGGCTGGTGATCACGTCACCACATAGGTAGCGTCTAAATCAAATCTACCATGTTCATTTCACACGTTGGATAGCTTTTCCTTTGTGCCACCCAACTTTTCCTTTGAGACAATTGCAAACATGACCATCTCATGATCTTACTTAACCCTATGAACCTCATAATGCTTGTCTCATGACTACGAATCCTTGATGTAACTCTTTAAATAGGACACATGGTCCATTACTTGCTTCCTCTTCCTTAAATCGTGTCTCCTCAATACAATTCATCTTACGTTGGGTCGACTCCTAGGCTCCCAGCCTTGATCGACAAGCTAGTGGTACGCCTCGCATCCTAGACCATTTGAACTTAAACCCTCCTACAAGGTGCAAACTTTACTGTGTTGTCCCAGATTTTCAGCATTTGATCGTCTCCCAGGCAGTTTTCTATGATGCTTTGGTCGACGATTCTCCCATACCTTACCGCTAGCCATCCATCAGCCCTCTGCACATAGGTCCCTAAATCCAGATCTGTCACTGCGAACACCGAACCAATAGTGTTGCCACACTACTAGGGTTCCTTGTCCCATTTCGGCGAGTCGTATTGGTTCCACCACTATCCTCTCATTAACTGGCGTAACTTACACACCATCACTCAGCCATCTTTGGCCTCTCGCTTGACTCAATCCATTGGATCCCTGATATACACATCTTATTTCTGAGACACAAAATGATCCTAAAAAATACTTATCATTCGATCCTAACTCATCAGCTAGGCCATGTCACATCAGACTAATCATTTTGCCTGTACTAGCTTCCATCAGGCTTCCACGATTCACTATGAATAGTAATCGAATACTGAAATAGTATTTATACATGAATAGTACACCAGGTAAGTTTCCAGGAAAGAGATGTGGGTTATAAATGAACACACTTAAATACCAAGTCTTTCCTTAGCCAAAACTTTCCTAGACATGCACTTCCACTATACCCCACTTAAATCCATAACCCCTAAGACTTCAACCGACAATCCCCAAATCTCAAAGTAGGGATTTCGTTCTACGAACCATTAGTCTCTTTTTCCCTAAACCTTCACTTGGGCTTTCTACTAATTGGCTCTAACAATATCGGATCCTCTTAAGTCTCCAAGTTGTTTTTCCCTAAATCTCAAAATCAGGTTAAGCTCTGATACCAACTGTAATGCCCTGCTTTTTTCGAGTGTTAAATAACTTAAGAATTTCAAGAATATATTTTTTTTAATATAAATCATTTCCCGATAATCCCGTTCTACCTTCCCAGCATACCAACATAAGAATTAATAAGCTAAGACAGGTACTCATCATAAATGCGAAAGCTAAAATCGAAACCTGATATGGTACATAATCGAATTTGTTTTAATCATAACACAAGGATCTATACCATCGTATCATTAAATACTTAAATACATGGAGACTTATCATCAAGAGATGACAACTGAGCATCTCAGATACAATCTGATGATTCCTCAAAAATACATTAAATCATAACAATTATACATGATCATCAATATAATATAAACTTATAAACATGACTAAAAACATATCTTGAATCCTCATGAAGAAGCCAAATACCGGAAATAACTCGTCGAACCCATCGGCCACGTCATCAAGTGCCGTTACATCTCAATCATCCCCTTGCTATAACTGTAAATTCTAACTGAAACGTTTGAATGTTTTAGGGATATAACCCAATTAGAAGATGAATCTTCTAGTGAGGGTTTAGAAACATGATACATGAATGCATGATGCAATAATATGAACAATCATATGCCTTAATGTAACTTGCCTGGCCCACCAGCCTGGCACAGAACCCTAGGCAGAATCCTGACCTATTTTCACGATAATCCTAACGTTGTTTCATCAATTGCCCTTAGAGAATTATCGCTACACTGTCAGGGCTACATCCCAATCCCATGCAAGAGTATCAATATGCCAATAATATCCTGCCAAACAAAAATCATAATCCATCAATGCAATAATACATGTATAAATATGATAAGATGCTCATATAATACATATAATTTAGCCACTTTCACGACTAGCATGCTCAACATAGGAAAAATATAACATGTATAATCTTTTGGGAAAAACCACTCACCTTTAGCACTAAGTTCGAAATACCTCGAAAAACGTGCACCGCCATAATTTGTGTGCCCGACCTCAATTTTCATGTCAAACCTCAAAAGTTGCCCGAATCACTAATCTAAGAGCACAACAATCCTCTAAAACATATTAATTCACAAAGTATCTCAATACTTCAATTTCTTCCTATTTTCCTTCATTTTCTCCCATTTTTGCTTCTAAAATTTCAAATAAATACCTTCGCGACTATTTTCTCAAATATTTTTCCACAACAATTCATTATATTCTAATAATTTCAAACAAAAATTCCAAAACTTACCTCCAAGCTTCATTTGCACGCAAAATGAGGCTGGATGTTGCGAAAATCGAGAAATCGGGAAGGCAAACACCAAGAATCTTTGCACAACCCTTGATATCATAATTTTCTACATTTTTCAAGATTTTTTTTTTTATTTTTCCAAGCAAGGACCCGCCCTCATGCTCCTCGCGTGGCATTTGTGTGAGAAAGCTGCATGTGAAGGACACGCGCAAGCCTTCTTCTTCGGTGACGGGACACTGGAAAATTTGGATTTCTCCACCACCAAGTTTTCCTTGACCAGTCGATCAGGATGGAATGCTTTACGGCCTGAAAGGAGCACTCGAAGTGCCTCAACCGAAGGCTTAAAGCCTCAGCTAGCTGTCCGCCTCTGTTTTTCGCCGAAACTTCGAACACCCTTCAAACCAACACAAAAATGCATGAAATTCTCCAAAACTCATCCTCAAGCCATGGGAAACAAAAGCCTCTTAATTTGGTCTCTCAATTTGTTCAAAATCGTGGTCAATTTAAAGCTCCAACTTCTTTAAACTTTCGGCCACTCGAGCTCCCTTTTATACTCAAAATCGAGCCCCTAAACGATGGATCTTGAGCAACCCAAAGACCTCTAATGTCTCCTCTTACCCTAAATGAGTCCAAAACCCACCGAAGCGACCTCGAAATCTCCATTTAAATGACCAACTTTTCGTCCAAAAAGTTTGGTCAATTTCGACTATGCCAAGGCCGATTGTCGGCCAAGATTGGTTCTAGGGCCTTGCCCCAAGGTCCTTTGCCACTTTCTTGGGCCTCCCATGGATGAATTCGGTGATGGGATGGAGCTTGGTCGGCCATGGCTTCCAAGCTCTTTTGGAAATTACACTATCACCCCCTCTCATTTTTTAATTGCATTCTTGGCCCTTTCCACAAGGCCCCTGGGTTTTCCAATATTATAGTTGAGACCCTTACATTCTATATTTCTCATTTAACCCCTGAGATTCCTAGAAAGACATTATTTTGACCTCCCTCAAGTAATTTCAAAAATTACACTTTGGCGCAGACTTATGCTTTTCTTGCAAAACCTCCTCGTTTCACCCAGAAACTACTTAAGGATTGTCTATCTGGCCCAATTTGACTCTTTTAAGAGTTTCATTGACTTTTTGAAAGTCCCTTAGGGCAATTCAATTTTTCAGCTCAATCCAAAACTATACTGAAAATTGTCTCTGATCTGATTTTTCTCGATGCTAAAAATTATTTCTCAAGATTCTCATCAATGCCGTATCATTTTCCTTAGATATCTCGGCTCCAAGACACTCCCTGTAGTCGATTTGATCAATTTTTTGAGCTATTTAGATATCAATCTTCTCCAAAATTTCATTTTTCTAATAACACACTTATTCTGAAATAATCCCAATTTCTTGGGTATTATGGAAAAACAACAAGAAAATAAGAGTGAGAAACCCTAAGAGGAGTTAAGTAGATTGAGTATCCACATTCCCACCATTTCGAGTGAGATGGGGAGTCAAAGCTAGCTCATATTAGATGAGAGAAGAGAAGAAGTAGTAGAAGATCATTCCATTAACCAACCATCATTATCTGAATACCAGTTAGCCCGAGATAGAGAAAGGAGACCTCACAGATTGTCTTAAAAGTTAGAATCAAATTTTGACCTAGCCTATGCTAGGTATCAAGAACTAGTTGATAAAGAGCCAAACACCTATGAGGAGGCCATTAGGAGTGATTACTCTAAGAAGTGGGTAAAAGCAATGAAAGAGGAGATGAGTTATCTCTCTAAAAAATAGACTTGGGAGTTAGTACCTAAACCTAAAAACAAGTCCATTGTAGGCTGTAAATGGATTTATAAGGTTAAAGAGGGTACTAGTAAAAGTGAACCTGTGAGATTTAAGGATAGACTAATAGCCAAGGGGTATACACAAAAGGAGGGGGTTGACTATAATGAAATCTTTAAGCCCCTTGTTAAGTATACTACCATTCATGTCATGCTTACATTAGTTGCATATTTTGACTGGAAACTTGAACAACTTGATGTAAAAACTATTTTTTTACATGGTGATCTAGATGAAAAGATTTATATGTCTCAACCTAAGGGTTTTGAAGATAAAAGGTGTTGGTCCCTTAGGGTATGGCTACTCAAGAGAGGGGGTGAATTGAGTAATTAAATTTTTTCTCCTTTTATCTATAAATTCTTGATTAATGATTTTATTCAAGAATATTTATTTGATAAATATAATAAATTGTGTTTGAGATTAACAATTAATGCAAACCACAAGATATAACAAGAATAAATAAAATAAGGCAAAGACAATTTATAAAGGTTCAGTGTTTCCACACTGTTGTTGCCAAAAATACAACAATTAAAATTTGTGAAGTGGGGTCCACTCGAGCTCGGCGTCAGGTGAAGTTAGGTTGTCGTGAGAGAATTTGCCTCAAGAGAGTCCATCACAAGGATGCTCTCCACAAGGATTTCACCATGAGCTCTTTCACCACGAGGTCCTTCGCCACAAGGTCTTCTTTCACCACAAGGTCTTTGCTCGCCACAAGTTTCTTTGCCACAACCTCTTTTTCCATAAGGTCTTCTTTTTTTTGCCGTAAGGGTTTCACTTCGCCGCAAGGATTTGATTTCGGCACAAGGTTTTTTGCCTTTATTGCAAGGCCTCCCCGTAAGGATATTGTCCTGTTGACACTCGAAAATAGGTTAGAAGGCTCGCGGGAATCCTCGCCCATAACGACCCTTTAATGCCTAAGTCAATAACCGAATCTAGATAACTACTCACGAAAATAGTGAAAATACAGTCAAAGTGTCAAAGATTTTATAGAAATTGAAAGTCACTTTTAATGTCCTATAGTTGGGTATTTATAGGGCACGATTCTCAAGGATGGCTAGTGCTAACACGTGGCGATTGCTGAGTGGGGCTTAAGTTTCATCGAGAGGGGGGCGCTTGCGGCGAGGCTGGGCCTCGCGGCCAGGCCAAACCTGCCGCAAGATAGCTCACGGCAAGGTTGCCGCGAGACTGGCCCTCACGGCCAACATCTTGCCACGAGGTTGGTTCTCATGGCTATCTTCCAGCCGTGAGCCTTCATATTTTTAGTAAAAAAAATTCATTTTTTCCTCCGATTTTTCATGGCATAACAATTGCCCCCCACTCATCTATTTTATCTTTAAATAAAATCGAAGAGTAAAATATCAGTCAAGGATTCGGGTCTAACACCAAACTCAATCAAGGGAATCCATGTGAGCTTACGGGCATAGGTGTCAAAATACTTGAAGACCTTACGTTGATCAAGGTCATAAGCACCAGATTATCCCTGGGCAACCAGGCCCTCAAGGATAGGTTCCGCTGTGGGATCCCTATCGGGCGTCCTAGTTTACCGAGAGGCCTGAGCATCAGATTTGCCTAGGAGTTGGGTCTTGCTCGGGAGCACAGCACCAGAATCAATCAAGGGATCCTAGTGAGCCTGCGAGCATAGGCTTCGGTGCATCCGGTGATCTCGGGACGGATCATAGCACACTGGCTAATGTGTCATCCATGTCTGTCTTTCGGGGTTTGTCTACCTCAGGGAATCTAGGTTTGGCTAGCGGTCTAGCGCGGGATTCCTACCAGACATCAGAGTTTGCTGGGAGACCTAGGCGTCAGATCAACCAAGGAGTTGGGTCTAGCCAAAAAGACATAGCACCAAACTCAAACGAGGGATCTGGGTGAGTCTACGGGCATAGGCATTAGATGTTCTGGTGATCCCGAGCCAGCTCATGGTCATCGGCACCAGATTTCCACAAGGCCACTTGACTTTCAGAAGCGAGCTCATGTTAGAGCTGTTATGTGATCACTTCATCTCTTTTTCGTCTTCCTAGGGCCAGTCTACCTCAAGGAATCTGGATTTGGCCAGTGGTCCAGCATGGGAATGCTACCAGATATCCAAGTTTGCTGGGAGATCTAGGTGCTAGATCAACCAAGAAGTTGGGTCTAGCTAAAAAGGCATAGCACTAAACTCAAACGAGGGATCTGGGTGAGTCTGCGGGTATAGGCATAAGATGTTCTAGTGATCTCGGGCCAGCTCGTGGTCATCGGCACCAGATTTCCACTAGGTGACTTGATCTTCAAGAGCGGACTGTGCTTAAGCCGTCGTACATGCATCACATTCTATAACACATACAAATAATCTGGGCCCATGGAGATTTTACGTGGTTTGGCTTATAGTTTTGTCTACTCCACGGGAATACAGGGGGTATATTCTTTTATTTATTGGGGGATATCATTACAATGAAAAATTAAAGACAATCCCAGCCCCGAACTAGATTGATTAACGCTCATGATGACATGCTTGACTCTGCGCCTCGTGCTTCATCCCCTTCTCTGGAGTTAATGACTAATGAAGCTGGGAAATACCTCTTGAGGTGCACGGTGCTCTAAGTTTTTCCTATTGCCTCGCCTTGTAGCGTCTACAGTATGCACATGATGGGGCCCAACATCTTCTAAATTCTGTAGGGTTCTTCGCAATCCGGGCTGGGCTTCCCTTCCTCCTCTATTACCTTCCCTGCGTCCAAAATTTCCATTTGGACGATAAACTATTCTACTCGGTCAAATAATTCAGTCATGAAATCTGGCTCGGAGAAGGCTAGGGATCTTCTAAGCGGGGTGTATGCAGTTCTGTTAAGCAAGGTAGACGCCACTAATCAGACTAAGAGATCCCTTACTTCCTGCATCGCGGCTCTAAATTGCTCGATATATTGCTTTAGGGATTTATTCAGCTTCTGCTGCAAGCTCATTAGATATATAACACTTTTCTTCTTCAGGAGATAAACGAAGAATGCATTTAGGCATTCTTTCTTCAATTGTTCGAATGATCGTATATGTCCTGCTGGTAATTCAGTGAACCACTGCTGAGCCTGTTCTACCAGGGAGAGCGGGAAATCCCTACACCTAATGACCTCATTCCATCCATGTAACACGAACACTACGACAAAGTGTTATAGGTGCTTCTCTGGGTCCTCCCTTATCGAGTATACCGAAAGTTACGGCAATTCAAACCATAGTTGCACTGGTTGCCTTTGGAGTTCCTCAGATAGAGGAAACCCCTTCGGGGGAGTTTCCTTTGGCACCATCATTACCTGTTTCTTCTCTAGCACCTCTTTTATGAGGCGTTTGATGTCAGACGCCCTGCATGTTTCCTGTTTTACTTCATTTTTGCAAAGAGATGGGTCATAAGGAACTCTTGAGTAGGTGTTTTCTGCTGCCTCTTTATATATGGGAGGTTTCCTTGCACTCCTGTCATGTTTCCTTCTTAAGTCTATTATTTCTAAGACTTGGTTATTCAGCCCTAGAGTTCCGATTCTTATCCCCTGTCGTGTGGTCCTTGAAGGGTTGTCTTGGGATCTCTGGTGTTCTCCTCCCGTATCAATTTATCCCATGTGGGGAATGTGAATGTCTGGGATTAGTTCATGTAGCAAAGCAGTAATTACCTGTAGTCTTTTCATATTCTCCTCAATGTTCATCATAAGTTCATCATTCTGTTGTTTCAGCTCTTCAAAATCCTTCTGCAATTGTTCAAAATTTGAGAGTAAGACTGTGGATGGAGTTACCCCTGAAGTCACCACGAGGTTTCTATTTGGAATTGAAGACTATCCAGAGTGTTGTTCCTAACTAGCGGGCACTGAGTGTGAGACTTGTTTTCCTCGCCCTGTCGCATGTCTCCTCAATCCAACTACGTGTACTTCTCCCTGTTCTGAACGTTCCATACCCCCCCCCCCAGTCTAGCAGTTTGGTCGCCTTCGAGCATAGGAAAGTTCCTTGAATGCACTTTGTTGTCAGGGTGATCTTCTACAAATTTCGTAGCCGTAGGGTGCACTTGATTGGGGCTTCTTGTGGCTTTTGTCCTGGTACGAGCGCTCCTTCAAGTGGGGTTAGGCATGTTCGCCAAACCAGCTGATCTTGTCCCTCTCGGCATCTTGTGTTAAGATTGGTTTTTTGTTTTGTTTCCCATAAACGGCGCCAAATTGTTGTTGTCAAAAATACAACAATTAAAATTTGTGAGGTCCACGCGAGCTTGGTGTCGGGTGAAGTTAGGTTGCCGTGAGAGAAATTGCCTCAAGGGAGTCCGCCACAAGGATGCTCTCCACAAGGATTTTTCCTTGAGGTCCTTTGCCGCAAGGTTTTCGCCTCAAGCTCTTCTTTCGCCACAAGGTCTTTGTTCGTCACAAGTTCTTTGCTAGCCACAAGCTCTTTGCTCGCCACAACCTCGTTTTCCACATGCCTTCTTTCGCCACAAGCTCTTTTGTTCGCCACAAGGTTTTGCCGCAAGGGTTACACTTCGCCGCAAGGATTTGATTTCGCCGCAAGGTTTTTGCCTCGAGCTTTTTTGCCACAAGGTCTTCTTTTGCCACAAGCTCTTTTGTTCACCACAAGGTCTTCTTTCGCCACAAGGTCTTGCTGCAAGGGTTTCACTTCGCCGCAAGGATTTGATTTCACCACAAGGATTTTCCTTCGCTGCAAGGTTTTAACTCCACTATAAGGCCTCACCGCAAGGATATTGTCCTGTTTACACTCGAAAATGGGTTAAAAGGCTTGCGAGAATCCTCGCCCATGACGACCCTCTGATGCCTAAGTTAGTACCAAATCCAGATAACTAGTCATAAAAACACTGAAAATGCAGTCAAAGTGTCAAAGATTTTACCAAAATCAAAAATCCCTTTCAATCTCTTATAATTGGGTATTTATAGGGCACGATTCTCAAGGATAGCTGGTGCTGACACATGGCGATTGCTGAGTGGGGCTTAAGTTTCATTCAGAGCGAGGGGTGCTTGCAACTGGGTGGGCCAGCCCCTACTGCGAGGCTACTCGCGGCAAGGTTGTCGCGAGCTAGGCCTCGCAGCCAGCTCCTGCCTCACAGCAGGCTGTCGTGAGGCTGGCCCTCACAGCTAGCCCCTGCAACAAGGCTTGCCCTCGCAGCAGGCTGCCATGAGGTTGGCCCTCACTGCCAGTAACTTGCCGTGAGGCTGGTTCTCACATCTATCTTCCATCCGTGAGCCTTCATATTTTCATTAAAAAAAAATTATTTTTTTCCTTTGATTTTTCGTGGCAGAACAAATATACACCTAGTCCACTCTCCCAAGGTCTAACCACCTTTGGGGTTCTACTAAATCAAATCACCAAGCTTTTCACACTAGCTCATTTTAAAAACTAGATAAACACCTAGATTACAATGGATTCTAAGCAACCACTGTACCAAGGTTTCCACCCTAGTTTACCTTATAAACTAGATTTATCTAGATTTTAATTATTCTAGGAAACCTATACAATCCTTAATGATAATTTAAATGTTCACAAATAATTTGTCCACACTTTAACACAAATAAGCAATTAAGCACAAAAATATACAAGGTAATAATAATAATTAAATAAATAAATTTAGTGACCTCGAAGAAATTCAAAGTAAACTTGAAAATATTTTTCTCCTCTTGCCTTGTGGCTCTTTGGTTGATGTGCAATAATACTTCGTGAGTCTCGGAATGTTTAAATGATAGCTTAAGGGCATTTGGAATCTTTTAGGTGCTTTGGATTTGCATTGAAAGCACTTGGTATCTCAAAAATGAGATTGGGGAGGGGGGTTTATTTATAGGCATTTTGGACACTTTTCTAACGATTAAAAATCTGACCGTTATAGGCAAAAAAAACGTAAAAGTATAACTTAAAATTAATATATGCACTCATATAATCAAGGAGACTTGTAGATTAACTGACAAATGAAGGCTTAAACTAAGTAGAGGTCAAGGGTTCACCTCAAGAGGCATGCGCCCAATTTGTTAAATTCTTTTTGTGATACATATGCTATAAGAATATTTTATAAATTAAACTAAAATATTTTTAATAGAAAATAATATTTTTGATAATACATATGCTATGAAAATATATTATAAATTAATCTAAAAATACTAACAAATATTTTTAATAGAAAATAATATTTTTTATAATACATATGCTCTAAAAATATTTTATAAATTAATCTAAAATAATTTGATAATATAATTAATATTTTCAAGAAAAATACTCTTTTATTAATCACCAAAAATACTATAATTTTTATATTAAAAATTTCTTTTTTGTTAATCATCAAAACTTAATTAATATGAGTAAGTTGGCTCAACAAAACCTGATTTTGTGTGCTTTTTTAAAAAATCTTTGTATGGTTTGAAACAATCTCCTAGACAATGGTACAAACGTTTTGATTCTTTTGTGTATTCAATTAGTTTCAAAATAAGCAAATTTGATTATTGCTTATATTTCCAACATCATAATAAAGATTGTGTGTTTCTCTTATTATATGTTGATGACATGCTCTTGATTGGCCCTAACGTGAAGATGATTAATGGCATAAAAACTACCTTAAGTAAGGAATTCGATATGAAAGACCTAGGAATTGCTAAAAGAATCTTAGGCATGAAAATTGAAAGAGATAGATCAAATTCATTATTGTTTTTGCATCAATCATCTTATGTGTTAAAGGTTTTGAAAAGATTTGGTACGCATGATTACAAACCTATTTCGTTACCACTTGCAATTCATTTCATTTTGTTTAAAAACCAATATCCTGCTAACAAAAGAAGAAAAGGAATATATGAGAAAAATTTCATATTCTAATACTATTGGATCTGTGATGTATTTAATGGTTTGTACTAGACCAAATTTAGCTCATACTGTTAGCATTTTTAGTAGGTTTGTGACAAATGTTGGTCCCCATCATTGGGAATCTTTGAAATAGATACTTAAATATCTGAAAGGTACTTATAATGTGGTCTTAGTTTATAAACATTATTCTAATAGTGTGAAACTTAAGGGTTTTACTAATTCCGATTATGTGGGTGATAGAGATAATATAAAATCTATATCTTCCTATGTGTTCACTTTGTGTGATTTTTGCATTAATTGGAAGTCTCAACTTCAACATATTGTTGCTCTATCTACCATCGAATCTTAATATATTGCTGCCACAAAAGAAATCAAATAAGTTTTTTGGTTTAAATGTTTACTTAATGAACTGTGCTTTCTAAGTGAAAATGTGATTGTTTATTTAGATAGTCAATCAACAATACATTTGTGTAAGAACCTTGTTTTTCACGAACGCACTAAGCGCATTGATTCTAAACTACACTTTATTCGTGATATTGTATCTCAAGATATTATTAGACTTGAGAAAGTACTTTCAGAATATAAATTCTTCAGATATGGGAACTAAAGTGCTCCTATTGGAGAAATTTAAAAGTTGTCTTGCTCTTTTAAATATTGGTAAAGGTATGTAATATCTTTTACTTGCTTGGTATGTTCATTGTTCATCATTTATGTGTTAGAACGGGTAGGTGCTATGGCACACACCAAGAGGGGGGGTGAATTGGTTATTTTAAAAATTTAATTGATAGAACTTAAAATAAAAACTTTTTGATACAGATTGAAGTTTTAGAGTTTTAAAACGTAAACCATAAAAATGACAAATGAACAAAGATAAATATGAGAACCGAGTGAGGAATAAAGAAATGCTTGGAAAGATAAATATATCAAAGAACACAAGGATTTATAGTGGTTTGGCTTAACCAAGCCTAATCCACTACCTTAGCTCCTCACTAAGGATTTTTCAAACCATCCACTAAAACCCCCTACTTAAACCAAGTAGGTCCTCTAGTCCAAGACTAGGAATTACAACCTCTTGCAAGCAAGCCCTCTAGCACCTAGCTAGGAATTACAGCCACTTGCTTTAACGAGCAAGTCTTCTAGCACAAAGCTAGAAAAATAAGAGTGATACAAATGTAAACAAGATGCTAAGAGTTGGCACTCTTAGTTACAAGTTCTCTCACAATAAAAACAAGGCTTGAATGAATTAATACAAGTTAAAATCAAAGCCTTGAAGAGAGAAAAAAATTGAAGCACAATCACTGTAAATACAAACGAGAGTAACAGTAAGCTCAAATTAATTCATTCTCGTCCATTAGCCTTCTCTTGATCTCCTTGATATGTATATATAAGCTTCCCACAAGATTGAAGAGAAATGAAGCCGTTTGTGACCGTTGGAGAATGAGAAACTAGCCGTTGGAGATTGAAAAACAAACCGTTGTAAGTTTCTGTGAAACACATAGTCGACAGATCAAATAGGTTAGTCGACTATTTTAACAAATAAAACTAACCATAGTCGACAGACAGAAAAGCATAGTCGACTATCTTATAACACAAAAATCTCATAGTCGACAGATCCTTTTACATAGTCGACAGATCAAAAATTACAAAGAAAATTTTGAAATTCATGAACAAACATAGTCGACAGATGAAATAGCATAGTCGACTATCCTTTCACAATAGTCGACAGACGGAAAAATAGTCGACAGATGCAAGATATAGTCGACAAACTGAACAAGCATAGTCGACTATCTTATGCATAGTCGACAGCACTAAACAACATAGTTGACTATCTTCTTGGAAAATCTGGAAACTTGACAGATAACATGAGAAGCACACTTGATTAATACAAAACATCACCACATATTTATATTTACAGATAATAGTAAATGTCCTCATTTTGTTTAATTTATATTTTACCTTCCATTTACTTTAATACATAAATGTAAATAAGAAAGTACCCCCCATTTGGATTCAATAAGAATATCTAAAAAATCAAAATCCATAAGAATAAAAAAGTAGAATTTGGATTTTAGTAGGAACTTAGGATTTTGCGATTTTACCACCTCCAAGATATACACTTTTCATTTCTTGAAGAATTCGTTAAAAATCATTTTATCACTGATGAATGTTAACTATTGAATTACCGGGAGTTAGTTTTCTAAAACTAAAACATTTTTATATATGTCTCCTTATAAGGTGCTCTAACCTTCCAGACTTAGAAAAATATGACTTTGAATTCTCGATACTTGAAATTCATTTGGTTTTCATTCTCACAAAATAATACTTAATATTGAAATTGATTTATGTTGAAAACCACAACCTTGATTCATAACTTAGGGATTAAATAAAATATTATTTTTCATCATCAAAACTAAGTATATAAAAGTAAAACAACATTATGCATGTGTTCTTATGTGCTAACTTTATTAAGATTCGAGGTGGAGATTTATTAGGTTTGTGTTTCCTAATAAAGCCCAAGGTTGTAACACCCCGTCTCGCCAAGCGTGTCACTATAAGGGTATTCTCGGGATTTCTTTTTTTTTTTCCTCTTTAAGTTCAACACGCGCGGTATTTTAAGAACAATCTTCACATGCAGAAACAAAACCCCGCGAACCCCAGTCTTGCCCGTTTAACTATCAAGATCAATAATCTTAAACTAAACGAGTCTTAATACAACGCAACGGATACACTAATACCAAAACACCATAATTCTTACATTGTGTTTCCATAGCAAAATATGTAATACAGATCAAATGATAAAATTGCTTTTATGCAACTGTTCATTTACAACCTGAAATGCATATTAAATCCTCCAAACGTTACAACGACTTAACAAACTAAGCACCATTGGGCCTCAACCGGCCACATCCTTGCCCTCGCAGCAGTTCCAGGCTGGAACATTAAACGTTCCAGGGGCATAGCCCAAGTTAGATGATAAACATCTAAGTGACGGTATAGAAACAGATTATACAATGCATGAGAGACACACGAGCATGGCAATATTCAGACAAGCGGCAACATGCAAAACATGTCTAACTCGAGATATCACCTTGACATACTTAATCCCTCGAATGTCCCACTGTGGCACACGTTCACCTGGTCCAACGTTAATCCCTCGGGTGCACCGTCGTGACACCCGTTCACCTGGTTTAACATTATTCCCTCGAGTGCCCCCAGTGTGACACCCGTTCACCTGGATTAACATTGTCCCAATCTCAAGTAGACCCCAACCCGCCCCACTCAGAAAACAACATTGACACGAATATCAATACTCCGATGATATGAAAATTACTCGCCATGCACCGACTCTTTTGAAAGTAAAACAGTTGATGCAATATATCACATGTACAATATGCCAATGATGACGTAAATACGTAAGTGAAATGCTTTCGCAGAACAACCCAAGTTCCGGAGGGTTAAACCGCTCACTAGAACTGGTTCCAATTGGTGTAACCTAAGTCCGGGAGGGTAACACCGCCCACCTGAACCCACTACACACCTTCCAACATATTTTTAAGATATGGTAAAGACAGGATCAGACCACTCACCTCGAATGTATTCAGATCGCCTCGATCCTCGTGCAACGCCTCGATTTACGTGTTAAATCCCAAATGCTTGAACTTATACTCAACCTCGAGTCACAATACTTCCTAAACACCATATTTAATTAAGGAAGCATTAAAATCCATTTTCCTCAATTTTCCATAATTTTCTCTATTTTCTCCCAATTTTCTCCTAGATAATTCCAAAATAATTATCTCCTCAAATATTTTCCAAAATATTTTAACATGTTAATTCCTAAAATAAATCAACAAAAATACTGGAATTGGAATTACCGAAATGCCCCCATCCACGCGCCCTCACGCGCCTGGCGCGTGCCTGCGCGTGGAAGCTGGCGCGTGCAGCCACGCGCGTCGTCTTCTTCCTCAAGACCGGTCACCGGCGGTTGCTCCGATGGCTGCAAAATCGGTACCCCCTTGAAGCTCTTGAAGAATCGATCCCAATGGCACCAAAATCAGGCCGAAAACTCGCCGGAAAAAGCCCGAAAATGGCAGTTGCAGGCGGCTCGCGGCGGTCCGCCACCAACCCTCGGCCGAGCTTTAATCGGCCTTTACACTTGACGAAAATGCTTCTAAAGCCTCCCAAAATCTTCCTTGATGCCTCGCGACCAAAAGCCCCTTATTCACTCTCCCGAAACCGTTCAAAAACTCGATCGATTTGAAGCCCAAAAATCAAAACCCTCGGCCTCCTTTTATACTCGAAATCCGGCCAAAATCCGGCCAATCACCGGCCACAACTTGGCCTACAAGCAACCCACCGCCGTATACGACCTCCACGTGCGAAGATTTGCGGCGGCCGTTTTGCTGCGTTCACACTATGCCATTTTCCATTTTTTGCATTTTGACCCCTGTTTTCTTCAAATGACAATTCTGCCCTTTTTACAACTCCCCTGATAAATCCAAATATACCTCTAAGTCCCACAAGTTTAGTACATCTCATTTGACCCTCAAAACTCCTGAAAGATTACCGTTTTGACCTCCCTCGGGCAAAATTAGAAAACTGCACTTAGGCCCGATTGGTCAAATTGACCTTAAATCCATTTGATTCAACCCGAAATCGCTTAAGGGTTGTTCTACACATTAAATACTAGTCCTTGACGCGCTCCGTTGATCTTCTGGACGTTTCCTACGTTGATTCGATTTTCTCGGCCCGGTCGACAGCTGTACCGAAAACTGTTCCCGATCCCACTTCTTTCATCACTAAAATTCATAATTCGAATCACTTGTCGATACTGTATAATTTTCTTTAGCTATCTAAGGTCCGGGTTACTCCCTCCGACTGATTTAATCATCTAAGACTGCGTTAGTGTGTCATATAGCCTTATTCTTTCGATAATTCCAGTTATACCCTTCATTAAATATCATTTATTTTCTTAATAATTTTCTGGGTATTACAAAGGTGATGACGATTTTTCAGGTAGGTCTAAACTTCATAAGCTTTGGTCGGTGATTGAAGTATCAATCAAGTCTAACACCACTTATTGACAGCCCAAAATAAAAGTTGGGTCATAAGCCCATTAACCTTTACTTTGGAGGAGAAATGGGCCTAAGCCCATCTGCTCAAGTAAGGGGAGTCCAGCCCGCCCTTTTTTTTACCCTAGCTATCCATATATATATATGCTCTTTGGGAGTCTCTTTCTCCCTAGCAAACTCAACGCCAATCACCCCATTTCCATCATTACTGTCGGCAACACCATGTGCATCACCTCTATCATGATTGTGTGCGTCGTCACTTTGTTGCTTTGTGCCGCATATCTTGGATCTTCTTTTGATATTTTGGCCGATCCGATGAAGCCTCTTGCGTCACGTATTTAAACCGCTTCGATGGCTCTCTCTAAGGGTAAGTTCTCGACCTATATTCTTTAACCCAATAGCTTTCACTACAAAAAAACTGGCATTTAGCGGCGATTTTTTTAGCATTTAGTGGCGGTTTTTAATCGCCACTAAGTGATTTAGCGGCGGTTTTGAAAACCGCCACTAAATCAACCGTCGCAGAGCATTTAGCGACGGTTTTGACCAACTGCTGGAATAACCATCGCAAATCATAGTTTTTGCGGCGGTTTTAAAACCGCCGCAAAATTAGTGATTTAGCGACGGTTTTAAAATATATAGCGGCAGTTTTTCAACCGCCGCAAAAATTAAAAAAAATTAAAATTTTTAATTTTAGTGGCGATTTTTCAATCGCCGCAAAAATTTAAAAAAAATTAAAATTGTAAATTTTAGCGGCAGTTTTAGAAACCGCCGTTAAAATTAAAAATTTAAAAAAATTAAAATTTTTAATTTTAGCGGTGGTTTCTAAAACCACCGCGAAAATTAAACAAAATTAAATTCTTAAAATTATATATTTTTAAAATTATATTAATATTTTTTAAAATTATTAAAATTTTGTTAAATTTATTTTTATTTTTATTTTTATTTTTATTTTTATTTTTTTAAATTAAATTTTTAGTTAACTAGTGGTGAACCCGTGTGATATATGAGAGAGTTTAATTTAAAAATAAAAAAATAAATATATTATTTTAAATAATTTTAACAAAATTGATAATTATAATTTTTTTAATCTTTAATCATGTTGAAAAAATTTAAGTTTACTTAATTATTCACTATTCAATATGCTAATGGAGAACACTTTTAATTCAATATACTTATAAATTTTTTTTATTATATTATATTTATTTATAAATAAATATTATAAAATCTATAATATTTCAACTTAAAGATGTTCGTTATTTTCTATTTATTATATTATAATTATAAATATAAATTAAAACTCTTAAATATGAGTAAGAATAAGTTTTTTCAATAATAACAAAATGTAAATTATTAATGCAATAAGTATTAAATGCAAATCATTAATGCAAGTTTTGGGGAAAAAATTTATTACTAATTATTTCAAAACAATTGAAAATTTTAAATTATTAATGCAAATTACAAAATATAAATTATTAATACAATAAGTATTAATTGCAAATCATTAATGGAAGTTTTGGGGGGAAATTTCTTTTTTCAAAACTATCCTACTTTTATATATATAAAGATTTTGTAATTAATTTAAATTAAATTTTAAATTTCTTTTAAGATTTTATATTTCTTTTTGTTAATTTAATTCAATTTAATTTTAATTTTAAATTATTTAATTATTTTTGAATTTAGCGGCAGTTTTTCAAAAACCGCCGCTAAATTAAATTTTTTAATGAATTTTGCGGCGGTTTTTAAAAATCGCCGCAAATATTAATTTAATTTTAATTTTAAATTTTTTAATTATTTTTTAATTTAGCGGCGGTTTTTCAAAACCGTCGCTAAATTAAATTTTTTGATGAATTTTGCGGCGGTTTTGAAAATCGCCGTAAATGTTAATTTAATTTTAATTTTAAATTATTTAATTATTTTTAATTTAGCTACGGTTTCTCAAAAACCGCTGCTAAATTTAATTTTATTTTTTAATTATTTAATTATTTTCTAAATTTAGCGGCGGTTTTTTGAAAACCACCGCAAAATTAAATGTTTTAATGAATTTTGTGACGGTTTTTCAAAATCGCCGCAAAATGTTAAAAAAATTACCGCTAAAAATCAATTTTTTTGTAGTGTTTGTGACTTTTTCTCCTTTGTGGACTCTACTTCATGTAAAGTATTTGATTTATTCTAACAAAAGGGGTCAGAAGAGGCGAGAGGGGTAATTTGGGGCTAGGCTCGTTGGTAGCTTGGTAGTCCTATTATTGGTGTTACCTAAGTGGTGTTGGATACCTAGATCTGAGCCTTGATCTATAGTCTTCGTGACTGTCATTCGTTGGCTAAGGAGTTCTTTGCTTTACTTTGTGTATTTTCGATATTTTGTTTTGGTTTAATCTTTTGCACTAACCCTTGGTTTCATAGGTATTTCCGCTCACACGTTTTGCTTCGCTTGTGGAGATGAGCGAACAAACCATGTTTACCATTATTCCAGCTGCAACTTCCATATCGATGTTAAATGTGCCTGCCTTAAACCCCAAAATGGAGAAACCACCTTGCAAATGCAATAACAACAAATTTAACCACTAATTAATTTCACCAACCCGCATCCTCATCCTCTAATCCCCATGCTCTAAGGGTAGCATCCATGATTTCTATTGTGCCTATTGTCGCCCATCTTTGCAAAGTACCTTCTTGGTTGGTCTCGATTGCCACGTCACTCTCCATAGATTGTGCTTTAAGTTTCCCCAAGAAATCAATTGCCCAATCAACCAGTAGTGCTACCCTCTCACCCTTCAACCAGTGGTGTTCGATTATACTCACTGACACCTTTGCTTGACCTCAATTTTTTGCTTCCAATGCCAAACATGTGAACTTAACCTTCATTTTTGTTGTGCTTCTCTAAAACCCTCCAAAATAAGTCAAGATTTAGAGCTACAAATTCAAAATTTTAACCACCCACATCCATTCATTGCCTTTGACTTCACATTCAACTATTATTTTTGTGAATTACCCATCAAAGACACCATCGTTGCTTGCTTCCACGGTGCAACTTAATCATGCACATTTCATGTGCTCTCTTACCAAGAGAAATCAAACACTACCCATTAATTTCATCATTAACACCCCCTGAAACTCCAAGATGATAATACTCAATCTTGCTTATGCAAATTCTCTTGCAATCCATGCAGATCACACCATCTCATAGATAAAGCGAGATATGGGAATCATGGTTAATGCACCTTATCGGTATCACTTACCATGAAGTTCAAAACCCACCACTATTGGGTGTGTAAACTAAAGTCTCATATCGGCTAGACATGGGAGGGGATCATGGGCATATAAGTGTGGACAATATCTCCATCGATATGAGGCATTTTGAGTAAAATCCAAAAGTAAATCTATGAGAGCTTAGGCTCAAAGTGGACAATATCATACCAAAGTGGACAACCCATAATCAGATCCCCCTACCTGTAGAGGCTGTTTTCTATTTATAGATGTCGCTTGGCCTTTCCCTTTGGAGATAAGATATCTTTCAAAAATAGAGGCCGATCCCCTTTCCATGGGGAGAAAAGATAACATTCCCCAATTGAGATAATTCTTGGGATGTTAGAGATATTCTTGCAGTGCTGGAGATATTCTTGGTTGACTCAATCTTCCTTTATGTCTCTTTCCAATTCAAAATCATAATAGAGATTATAAAGACACGTGGAGCTCCTAGGACTTGACACGTGGCGATCACATATTGGCTTTTACTGGCACACATGGCTCCAAGTTAATGGTAACCCCCAAGGGTAGTACAGTAAAATTGCCCCCTGTAAATATTCCCTCATCACTTACCCCCCACTCCTTGAGCTGATCGAGCGAGGAGGTTGGGCAGCTGAAGGAGTAGTCGTCATTGTTTTTCTGAGCCTCTATAAAAAAGTTCTACTAAAAATTGGGTTAGTAGTCTCGAATGCTGAATTCGCTTTTTAAGTCTCCCAATGCCCTTTCACTCTTCCCATGCAGATGGTGATTAGGTCGCTCGAGGTGATAGAGACGTTCGGGGATTTTCCTATGGTAGAAAGGGGCCAGCTCTTAAATTAGTACATATATATATTTTTATTGTTATTTTTGGCCTAGGGCCGAGGCTATGCTGGTCGAGGCCACATTCCTCATCTTCGGGGGCTGGTGGCCGAGGCCGCGTGCCTTATCTTTGGGGTCCCTAGCCGAGGCTGCGTGCCTCGTCTTTGGGGGCTGTTGGCCGAGGCTACTTGCCTCATCTTCGGGGGCCGCTGGCCGAGGCTATGGTGGCCGAGGTTTCCCTCTTTCGCTTACTTTCCAAAACTCATAAAATCTCGGCCCTTAACCATTTAAGTGTACTAGGATAAGCTCTATTATCCTGATAAGGTAGCTTTTTCTTGTAGCACTGCTTGCTTAACGAGAATCTTGATCCTTCGGCTTTCGTTGGAGGTTCTTTCCGAACCGATGGGGGTTACATCAAACCTTCTTTTTGTTTTGGGAGTGATTCCTAGAATTGATTCCTTAATTATTAGGGGTGGTCCCCTTTGAGCCTCCGATATTCGAGGTTCGTAGCCCCGAACTCGTTCCTTAATTATTAGGGGTGGTCCATTTTGATTCTTTGGTGGTCGAGGTGCGTAGCCTCGAACTCATTCCTTAATTATTAGGGGTGGTCCCCTTTGAGTCTTTGCCTGGCAGAGGTGCGTAACCCCCGAACTCGTTCCTTAATTATTAGGGGTGGTCCCCTTTGATTTTGAGTTGTCGGGAGTTTCGAGGATCATATGTGATCCTTTTGTCTTGAGTTGTCGGGGGTTCGGGGCCCCCCGAGGATCACATCTGATCCTTTACTCTTGCGTTGTCGAGGCCTTTCGGACCCTTGGTCTTTGTGTGCACATGCTGGCTTGGATTGTAGTTGATGACGGGATTTTAAAGAATATCCATATTTTATTTTCACGGTTCAGCGAAATGCCTACGTCCGCAATCCAAAATAATGTCCATATTTTATTTTCACGGTTCGATAAAATGCCTACATCCGCAATTCCAAAATCATATATATGCGTAGCCAATACCCTTCCTTGTTTACTTGCCAAGCAAAAATGCATCCCATTGGCCATTGGTCATCTCTTGAGGATACGGGTTGGCCTAATATGGCCCCAACAGTCATGAAATAATGCCCCATGGCTGGAAAGAGATGTTATGTTCATTGGAGAAGCCTCTTGTTGATGTAGTGGCTCAAAAGATGTCTCAGAGAGAATATGATATATACCGCGTGAACGAAGTCAAGTTTCATCCTTTTGAGGTTTTCAACCTCAACAGGTGCAATTAAGAAGCAACCCACATTCTATCGATTGAGACAATGGACAATGCATAGACCCAATAATTTAGAAAAAATAAAGAATTTACCATCACTGCATGATGTTATCACAGAATCAGTTGCAGAGACCGGAGTGTACATGGTCATTCCTAAAGAGAATTCCACCATTTCTTATCAACTTGCTCTAAAGCAGATTCTAACATGAAGCAAATTTTTCCTAAACATGCAATGGTCGATTTCTTTGCCAAATCGACCAGTTAAATTTACAATTGGTCCGATGGTTCGATTGGGTGCTTCGATTTTAGGGATGCTGGTGGCTACAGCCACAATCCTGCGAAAAATGAGATCAATAGCTAAAGCAAAATTAACAGTACCTTGGTTATCAGCAACTTTTTAAGGGAGACTGATTGCCTCAGTCTAGGTCTTTTGCGACTGTCACTTTGTAGATTATCGCTGTCCTTCATTAGCCATTATCGTGGTCGGCCTTCTGTTACTTACTTCAATCTTTACTTTCTTAATAGCCATATTCCATTGCGTCAGGGAAAGACGAGAATTCAGCTCTTGATTTCACTCATGTATTTTTTTTGAAGATAAAACAAAGAGAATTCTTTCACAAAGGCAAACAGTTACGATAAATAAAACGAAGGCAGCATGATTAAATTCTTGAAGCACATCAAGAGACAGATATAGGATTAATCAATGAAGAAGCAAAATAAGAGGCCATCATCTCTATTTTCTGAGAAGACTGTTAAGCCATCTAACGGTCTTGTTCAAGCGTCATAAGTTGCTCCTTCTTCTAATCCGTCAATCGTCGTTGCTTGCCTTTGTTGCGCCTCTCTATTTGTAGATAATATAAATATACCACATTCTTCTTACCCAAAAGCTTTAATATGCCAGTATGATGGATAAAATTCTTTTTTCTCCAAAATGCTGCACATGAGATTTTCTTCCAAACTTCCTCTGAAACTTCTCATAATATAATGTAAGAGCAAAATTGATGGAAAAGTAACAAAATCCATAATATAATAAGCATAACATATGCTTAGCAGTTTTGTCTCCACCCATAATGGTACGCATACATAGATGTACTTTACAGTATGTAACATATACATCATTTATGCATATCCTTCTGATTCAAATTCCACGAGAAGCCATTACACATAAATCGATGCTTGCACACATAAATTAATGGTGGATATATATAATGCCAACTTTTTCAATTTCCTCCCATTCATGCCAGTTCTTCCATTCACATTTGTATATGATGTATATGTGTGCGTATGATGCAAAACAATGGCAAAATTATTTTATTGTTGCTCTTCGCGATTAAATCTTCTACTATGCCTCAACCAGAACTTCTTACAACATATATATACATATATATATGAATCTTTCGGCCTTCTCTTTCAATTATTTTTTGCATAAAACAATAATTGAAAAATAAAATCGTAGCAGGCACAAAAATATTAAAAGAACGAGCGTACCCATGATGCCATCAGCACATACATGTAATTGAGTTTGTACGGCTTGAAATTGTACTTGGCAGACAAAAAGAAAAGACGAGGGCCCCACGGTGGGAGCCAATTGATGATGCAGAGCCGATCACCTTCTTTTGTCCCGGACCAAGTACCTGCAAAAATGGCAGGGACTTGCTCCCCGTGATCCCTCCGACGCTTAAGTCAGTTCATAGGGTTATAAATTGGAGATAGTAATAGAAAAAATAATAGAAGAATCCCTTAGGAATCAGATCCCCCTACTTGTAGAGGTTGTCCTCGATTTATAGATGTCGCTTGGCCTTTCATGGACGTGTTGCTGGTCCACGGTGAAGATGAGTAATTGATCACGATGGAGCAGACATGATGGATGATCGTTGGAGGGAAGACCCAAAAAAATACCACAATGATGTGGTCCTTTTGTTTGAGGGGAGGATTGTTGAGTATGCAAACTAAAGTCCCACATTGGCTAGACATGGGGAGAATCATGGGCATATAAGTGTGGATAAAATTTTCATTAGTACGAGGCATTTTGGGTAAAATTTAAAAGTAAATCCATGAGAATGTAGGCCCAAAATAAACAATATCATACCAACGTAGAGATTTAATAAGTCCAGTCACAACCACTACCACCCTTACACCACCAAGAAATGAGGGTGTTTGTCTTACCTTTTTTTATTATAGCTTTTAAACTATTTAGCTTTTAACTTAAAAGTTAGGTAATGTTTAAGTTATAATATATTTGGATAAATGTGCCTTTAAGTTATCAATTAATAGTTATGTGTTTGGTTTGAAATAGTTAATAAGCTATCTAAACTTGATAAAAAGACCAAAATAGACATGGTGTTGAAAAATGTAAACAAAATTCATAAAAATATTAATTTTTAATAAAAATGTTAAATATATTAATCTAAAGTATACATTAAAATATAAATATGTTAAATATATATGTATATACGTAATATATATGATATATATATATAGAATGAAGGAGCACTAAACGAAGGAGGCAGCGGGGCGATGGCAAGAGGTTGGGGTTGGGGCGATTGCGATAGTGATGGTTGGGGCAACGACAAGAGACAAATGACTAGGGCGACGGCGAGAGGCGAACGACTGGGGCGATTGCAAGAGGTAAATGACTGGGGCGATGGTGACGACGACAGACGATGGCGGCGGCGGTTGGAGATGGATCCAACGACGATAGTGAAGGCAAAGGATGAAGATGGAGGTGTGGTTGGAATTATGTATTTTGTTTAAGGGTAAAATGGACATTTGGTCGCTCAACACAATAAGCTATTCACAGCATTTTTGAAAAAGCTGAGGGGTAAAAGTGTTTTTAAAATACTGGTGGAGAAGCTTTTAAGCTTAAAAACATTTAAGCTCTTGAATGTTTATCAAATACTTAACAAAATAAGTTTGATAATTTATAAGTTGAATGAATAAGAAATCAAACCGGTAAGCCAAACACCTCTAAAACATTCAGGTGTGTGAACTGCAAGTTCAGTCTCCATCTGCATTGCATTCCCAACTTACCATCCACTGCGTGGGACACGCATCACAAGCATCCCCTCAGCCTCACATTGTCACCAATGAAGGACCGCCTAGATGAAGAGTTTTAAAAAGGAGCAACTTCCATGATCCCTGTTACTACTGCGTCTAGTGCCATTATGTTGCCCATTCTCATTGACATCCAAGGTAATAGTACTGTTCTTCTGTTAAAATCAATGTTTTGTCTTTTGGAGACCTTCCATAAAATGCTATAAAAAAAAAAAAAAAAGTTGACAAATAAGTCATCCAACAAAAAATTCACAATAATTTTATTTAAAATTAAGTTATGAACTATTGTTAATTTTGAGTTAAATTATTATAAATTTTGTGTATGTGATATCATGAGAGTTGCTTGTGAGAGTCATTTGTGGGTATAGCATCTCTTTTTTTTTATTAAGATATAAAATAATTCTCAATAAAAATAAATAAATAAAAAGTAATATTAATCATTGACTCTAAGACAATGGGTTAAGGTGCGCTGACGAATGCGCCTTAAACTTTTAGATTTATTATAATTTTAAAATAAATTTTTAATTTTAACAATTCACTAAGCCCACTTATTAATTTATTACAATTATAAAATGTCACTAGAAATTATTAGATTTTACAATTAAATGATGACTTGGCAGATGGGCTACACAAACAAAAAGGTTGTTACATAATTAATCAATTCATGTTCATCGCTCAATAATGTTGTCATGGATCTCTTCTGTCCAACTCATCTGTTAAGTCATTGTTTTAATGGTTTTTAACAAACTAAAATTTTAGCACTTTTATAATTTACCCCTTTTTAATCTATAACATAAAAACTAATATTATTATAAAAATTATACAAAAATATATTATAAATATAAATATGACAATAGTACTTATAAACAACTTTAGTTTTATTTGGTTTATATGCATACTTATAGAACCTAAGTTTATGAGGAAGAAATAAGAAAGAAGAGCATTTATTCTTAAATTTAAAAATATCTTGATGTTATCTGTGTTTATGATGATATATATATATATATATATATATGTCAACTCTTAAGTAAAAAAATATAAATTTTAGTTTGTTATTCATTTTTCCCACCTGATTAAATTATCTTAATCATGTGTTTCTTACATCATACCTTTGCTAAAAGCCACTATAACCTCATTTTTAATTTTTTTCTTTTTCTTACACAACTTCATATCCAATTCAAAATCTTGGCTTTTGCTAGGTTAATATTTTTGCACATGTAAAGGCATGTTCTCTTTATTGTTTTTGGACAATTTTCTATTTTTAGTTTTTCAAAATACTCAAAACGCATTTACTTACCCATTTTTAAAAATGTATTTTGCAAAACACAAAAAAAAAAAAAAATTACACAAAACTCAAAACGCTGAAATCACGTTTTGGTTGTTTTCAGTTGAAACAGCCACTTTGAATCCAAAACGCAAAACATATCTCCAATCCTTCTCTTTTTTTTTTCTTTCTTCTATCTTCTTTCTTCTTTTATCTTCAAGGCGCAGTCGCCGCCACCATCCACGCCCACCACCGTCCTCACTACCCCTCATTGTTCGACTGCCAAACGGTTGAGCATTACACCTGCCACCGCCCACCGTCGTCAATCGCCCCCTATCGCTCCCTTTGCATCGCGTCCGACATCGCCACCCCCCGTAGTTCAACTGCCAAACGCCAAGCATCGCGTCCGCCACTGCCCACCTGTAACACCCCAAATTTCTTGAGCGTGTTATGACTTAGGATTTCGGGAATATAAAAAGTTTTCATATCACAATAGCTGTCATACATCACACAATATCCCAAAAATCTAAATTTACACCTTCTTAGCTTAACAAACCCAATAATCGAATAGCTAAGACAGGCGTTAAAATCTCTAATGCGGAAGCTAGATCGAACCTGATATGGTTCACAACCATAATATCTCTAATGCGGACATCATCTCTTGCAAGATATAACTGAACGTCTTAAACATATCCAAGACATACATAGGTTCGCATATAAATGAAAATATTTTAAACATGCTATAGACAGCAAATTAAACTTATTCTTCAACTACCTCCTTTCCCTTAGAGCCGCTCGTCGAACCTGGAATGTTTGAATATTCCAGGGACATAGTCCAATTAGAAGATGAATCTTCTAGTGAGAAACTCCAAGAAAAAATAGTTTATATCGATGCATGATCAGGTATAAGATGTATGAGAAGACAACGAAAACTACTCCGAAGTGCCTCGTAAACACGTTAGCCTCCTCCAACGAGAGCTTTCTCAATGGCGCACGCATAGCGCCTCTCGAGAGGTCCCTAACCATGTCACTTCGGCTCGACCTCATAGCTCTCATGCAAGCACCACATCCGTTGTCCCTTAGGCTCACGGTCTTCCCCACGAGAGCTTTCTCAATGGCGCACGCATAGCGCCTCTCGGGGGATATCCGACTTTTGCCCTCGGCCAACAACAAATAGGTACAACAGTATGGCCACACGAATTTTATAAATGCAACAGTTAAAAAAAGCCAACAGCATATATTTTTCAGAAAAGTACAGTTCATATATACAACATGATTTCACGTAAGAGAATAACAAGCGTTTATGTGTAAGAACTTCACGAAACACGTCTCATCCAATAGAAGTCTCTCATAAGAGAATAAAAAATAGGTTTGGGGTATAGGAGTCTCACCTTGTTGGTTTATCTCTTAAACGGTACGGTTTCACTGCAAACGGCCTAGGTTTCTGCAGAAAACACACGTTTTGGTAAACCTAAACTCAAATATTTTTACATAAGGTTGAAGGGTATTAAATTAGGGGTATAACTAGAAAATTTGGAGAAAAATAAGCCTCTCACACGCTCTCACGCGCCCTAGAAAGGAGGGCCACTCGCCCTTACGCGCAGGCAGCAGATTTCGGACAGCAACGCCTCGGTTTGGTATTTCGGCCATATCTCCCTCGTTTTAACTCCGATTCGACCCCCGTTTGAATCTACGCAACCCTCTCTTTCCGCTATACAGGATTATCAAAAAAAAGAGACTTACCTCACTTTTTTGTTGACTGATTTTGGCGAATTCCGGCGAAGACCCGCAACTCCGACGAGGCTCGTTCTCCGCCGCTTTCTTCCCGCTTTCTTACCAAACTCCCTTCTCTCTCTCTAGAGCAAGCTCCTCCTCTTAGAGTGCTTCACTCCTCAAACTTGGTTGGAATGATTTGTGAAGAACCCATGGTGCCTTTTTATAGATTTCTCCAACCAATCACATTATGCCACTTGTCAAAATCTTAGCCATGGACTCCAAAGACTCAAAGCCATAATTGAGTGGCTTTTGAAATCCAAAACTAGAATGAATTGAACTTTTGAAATCCAAGCTAAAACCCCAAACTTCTTTCAAATAACACTTTGGCCCTTATTTCAAGTCCTCAACTTCAATCTTTTACCACATAAGCTCTTAATTTCATCCTTATTTCGTTTGGATAATTTTCTAATTACAATTACACCCTCAAACATCAAATTTATCGAGATACTTAAAATTTCAAAATTAATAACTCAAAATTACTCAATATATACAATTTTTCGGAAGCCCCTTACCATCATTCGGTCTTTTTAGGCTACAACTTAGCTTAACCGAAAACCATTTCTGATTTGATTTCTTTCAGCGTCATAAATCTCGCCTCGAGACGCTCATCAAAAATATACTTTTAACCTTAGGTATCTAAGCTCTAGGGTACTCCCTACAACTGATTTGCTCATTTGTTGCCAATTCAAACATATTTTCGGTATTTTAAACTCACTTAAAATATGTGGCATCTTCACAAAAATATGGGGTATTATACCACCGCCGTTGATCCCCCCCCCCTCTGTCGCTCCCCTTGCATCACAACCAACAACCCTAGCCACCGCTGTCGTTCGAATCATGGCTCGTCTCCCCTTCACTGATTGTTTCTTCCTTTTGTGATTTGATTTCTTATTGTTGTGGCTCATCTTCAGGTTTTAAATTTAGGCGTTTCAATTTTGGAATTAGGGTTTAATTTGATGGTTTATAAAGTTGGTGTGATTATAATAATCATATGCAATAGCAATGAAGGAGAATCAGACATATGTATGCAACTTTTTTTGTTTTTTTTTATTTGAATATTAAGCTAAATATTTAATATGATTTTTCTATATTGATTTTCCTTTTTAATGATATTTCTAAGATTTTGGATTTTATCTATGATAAACCAATGTTCTGTTATTTTGTGATTTATAATTTCTTTCTTCATTGTTTCATGTTGTGGGTAATCTAAATCTCGAAATTAACATTAGATTTCAATTTGTAGGAAAAAATAAATTTATCATAGAACTAATAGTTGAACCATATCGAAAATTACTTTAAAAAGCATTTTTCAATTTTAATGTATTACATACAATTAGATTATCAGTTATCTCTTGTATTATAATTTAAAGCCTTTGAATCAAATTTACAATTTACTAATAAATATTTACAATTTACTTTGAATCAAATTTATTAAATAAAATATCATAAAATAATTTTTCTCAAAATTTCAAAATAAACGCATTTTTTAGTTTTCTATTTTGAGAAACAATTTTTTAGAATGGCAAAAATAACACATTTTCAGTAATATCAAAACAAACACTCAAAATACAAAACTAAAAATGAATTTAAAATTGAAAATTAAAATACAAAAAGAACACCACCTTAGTGTTTTACTCCTAACCTTTTGTGTTTTGCAAGTTAGTTTTTCTGAAAATTTCTTTTACCTTTAACAAAATCAATAAAGTTATAAATGCATTTTTTTTTTTAACCATTATACTTTAATTCTATTATTAACAACCTCATTTATAATATCCCAATTATTTTGTGATTGATCTCGAATATTTGAACTGATATTTTCTTGGATCTATCCTTTTGTTTTTACTAAAGTCGCATATCGTATATTTAATTTTTAATTGCTCTTGTTAAAATCTCTAAATTCTGAATTGTTGATTCACATCTTGAGGCTTCAAAAGAAAAAAGAAGTAGCTAGGCTTAGTATGAAACTGATTTGTACTTTGTGGGCATTTTTGCATTAAAGACTTCTTGTTTTGTAAGACTATTTTTCTAACCCATAATCTTTTGTCACGAAGGATCAACCTTACACATCACAGTCAATGCTCGTTTTCCATTTGGGACACATTAATTTATTTACTCATCACAGATATCAACAAGCATATTTTTTATTGTAGGTGTAAGCACCCCCGCCCGGATATCCCCAATCATTCGGACTACCCGAACGGGAGCGCCTACAGGAGGAGAAAGGAGATAAACACAAGACAAAGACCACCCCAGCATGCATACACAAAAATGAGAACAGCGGAAGCAAAGCTCAAGACATGCATACACTATGGGTACCCCGCTAATACAGCGGTCACAAGATAAATAAATAAACACAAACTCCTGTGCCGACATACACAAGACTCGAGAAAAGACCTGGCACAGTACGAAATAATAGAGTAAATTCTACCTAGACATCAGAGTGGATAGGGATTGACGAGACTGCCTGTACACCATACCGACTCTGTCGTTAAAGCTGACTCCCTTGCTATGGCCCACGCCGCCACTACCTGGAATGATGGAAAGTAAGGTGAGTCGAGAGACTCAGCAAGCATAAGGAAGAAAAGGCTGAAGGCTACACAAAACTAAAAATCTCACCCCAGAATAAACCCCCAGGTACACACAAGCCATGAGACACTACAACACAATAGCTCAATAGCATAATAAAATAAAACCACATACCGGTCCTTGGGGCCCACATAAGACAGTTGGCACCCAAGTCCCATACCAACCTGCCGCTGCCCTGAAAGGCAACAAATGTCTTCACAAACCTGCGCGCGCAATCCTGGGTCGGTACTCCCATCACCCGTATCCGTCGGTACTCCCGACAACCGAGCCATAGGCTCCCTCGGAACGGTACTCCCGTCCGAGAACTAAATACTACCAGTATCCATGTAATACACATAGAAATGCAATGGCGTAGTGAGCATCAACGTGATACAAGGCGCCCATACATCCAGGCATCAGGCTATGCTCCGCCCACATAGTAAACCACACGCCATGCATATGCCGCGCTGGATGCAACCTAACCAAGCTAGAATGTCCGTGACCAAGCATACTCAATAAATGAATATCCCAACATGCATCCCGTACCCATGTGTATATCAAATCATGAACAATAATACAAGGTATCTAATCATGCAGTAATTCACACACCGGCAGAGCTAGTCAGCAGTGCCCGGTACCGGTCAATGTCTAGTGACAAGGAGTGTCCACCCAACGGTCCATTTCAGGGCCGTACAATAGTCTACCCCAACGTCACTAACAACCGACCCCTGCTCTTCTGCTCGATAGCTCTAACCGAACCATAAATAAATCCAAGAAACCGTAAATAAACCCACACGTCTAGGAACCTAGTTCCCAAGCTGGGTTCAACATCATTCCCAAGAGGAGTGGGGGCGGTACAAACCCCCATAGGCTCACAACGAATAAAATTCTAGAAGTCTCGGATTTAATTTACATAAACACAAATGGATAATAATCTAACAAATAAGGCTATGCGCCGAATTAGAGTAAGGGAGATGATAAAATACGAGAAATCACGGGGTCTTTTACGGGAATTAAAGAACACGAGGAGAGGGTTAGGAGCTTGCCTTTACACAGTCGTTTCTTGCATTTCTTGCACTCCCGCTGCAAAATAAAACATTTAATAGCGATTAATAAAATCCTGACTCGCATTTAATTAAATCTAACCGTGTAATATAAATAATTTAGCGCCTAAAATCCCATGTAGGCACACAGTAAATAATACCCCGACAAGTCTTATATTTGATTTAAATTATATTACATCAATAACATCCTCAATATATATATACTTAATTAATTAATATATAATAAAATTAACTTAACGCATCCTAATATACAAACAGTGGCATAAATTCTTTTTCTTTTCTTTTATTCTAACTTCATCTAACTTCATCACCCATCACACACAGTGGCCTTCACGCCATACACTGTGTTTACACACACACATATATATATATATATATAATTAATACACGATATCGAAATGAGTTAAGGAAAGATGAGGGGTTTATAAAATAAAAAGAAATCGCAAGGATAGATGAGAGCTTGCCTGTATCTAGCCGTTTACAGCATTTTTACGCTTAAACATCACTAAATTAATACACGCTGTAAATAGATTAAACTTCTAAAATTAATAAAATTAGGCCCAAAATAAAATTTTAACCGTAGAGAATGTTTAATACATATTTATTTACGTACCTGGCTAATTAAATCGTGATCAACCACATTAAATCTTGAAATTTTTTTCCAAAATTTCCCTCTTTTCTTCGCTGTGCGTCTGTTCCTCCTTCCCATTTTTCCTTTGATTCTGCTGGCTCGGAGACGCCCGAAATGGGCTTAAAATAGGTGAAAAATGAGTGGTTGGGAGAGAGCCACGTGGCAGCAGCGGAGGCAGCCGCTGGAGGCCACCGCCTGAGGCCAAACGACGCCGTTTTGCACGCCACCCCCGCGGTTCGATCCCGCGTCCAGCCTCTGGCACCCCTCGCGCGCGACCACCGCGCCACACGCTGCTTTTAACATATGTGCGCCTCGATTTAATTTTAAAGTGATCCGCGACCCTTTTCTCCGAAATTGCAACAGCACCCAACACTTCCAGCAATTACACATGCACCCCTATTCTTAACTCCCACTTATTACACTTACACCACAAATTTTCTAGAAATTCACTCAATTCAATTTATTTTATTATTTTCCTTAAAACCCACAAATACAATAAATAATAAATAATAATTTAATTAATTACCTTTACATTCCTATTTCCTCAAACAATATAAATTATTTATTTTTAAATTTTGAAATATTACAGTAGGTGTTGACATACTTGGAAGAGAAAAGGGCAAGAAGAAGCGTTAATATTAAACTATTATATACATTGGTAGAGAGAAGCGCAGTTAATTGTGTCTACAAATATTTTTATCAGACATCACCTAAACAGTATTAGTTACACACAGCGCAATAATATACTATTTGCATACCTCTATACTTCAGAATGAGACTTGAACTATTTCATATATATATAGTGGGGATAATGATTGATAAAAAAAAAGATGAAATATGAATTACAATTTCGCATTTTAACATTCATAAGTTCACAAATGTTAGAATAAATTAGTCTCAAGGGGGTGGATGTTCTTTGTGTTTTTTCAAATGACTTATTCATTGACTTACCTATTAAGCAAGGTTCACAAGTGGATAACTTCACTCGCTTGTCTTTTCTAGCTAGTCTTTTCATTCAATCTTTTGCCCAATGTAACCCAATATAGCATATCATTTGCTACTTTCATTCACAATACATTACAAAAAAAAAATCCCTAATTTAACAAATTTAGCGACAAAAATTTTCTATCACTAATTAGAGATAAAAATTTAGATTTGTGACGGAATATTCCGTCACCAAATTTTTTATTAGCGATAAAATATTTCGTCACTAAATAATTAAAAAATTTTAATTTATTTTTTATTTTTTAGCTACGAGGTTGCCCTGTTGCTAAATTTTCGATTTTTATATTTTTTATTTTTCAGTGAAAAGTGTGACCCCGTCGCTAAATTTTATATTTTATATTTTTTTTTATTTTGTTTTTTAGCAATAGGGTTGCCCTGTCATTGAATTTTAGATTTTTATTTTTTATTTTTTAGCAATGGAGTTGTTCCGTCGCTAAATTTTACATTTTTTAATTAATTTATTTTTATTTTTTAGCAATGGGGTCTATCCCGTCGCTAAATTTTTTACTTTTTATTTAATTTATTTTTATTTTTTAGCGATGGGGCTTATCCCGTCGCTAAATTTAGTATTTTTTTATTTTTTTATTTTTATTTTTTGCGACGGGACTAATCCAGTCACTAAATTTTATATTTTCTATTTAATTATATTAAATATATTTAGCATTAATAAAAAAATTAAATAAATAATAAAAAAATAAATTTAAATTAATAATTAAAAAAATTTAGCCAGTTGATACAAATGAAAAAAATAAATTAAAAAAATAAAATTTATTAATTATGTATTAAACAAAAATTAAATAAATATTAAAATGTATTAAATGCATATTTTATGTATTTTATTTACAAACCAAAAATATGTAAATTGATATGATATTGTAAAATTTATAATAACAAATATGTATTAAACTAATTTTTAATCAAATAAAATTTAAATATTTAAGAGATAAATTAATTACAATATTTAAGTGGTATATTAGTTGAGTTAAAATTTATAATATTTATTTTTTTAAGTATTAATTTATGAATTTAAAAACTTAATTTAAAATAAAATTAAAATGACTATAAGTATAGTATATAGTTAATATGTGCAGTGTATATAATAAGGAAGCTCGCAGCTTGGACAGTTGCGCATGTGCACGAGCGACCAGGAATCAAAATTGAGGAAGGGAAGAAATGAGTGCACTAGAAAATTATCCCAGGGCTACACGTGGCGACTCAAGGTGATACCACGTGGCGTTGCAAGGTAGCGCGCGCAGCCTTCTAGAGCAGGCAATAATTTTTTTTTAAATTAAAGTCAACGACGGAAATAGTTCCATTGTTGATTAGCGACAGAATTGTTTCCGTCGCTATTTATAATTTATTTTAATTTTTTAAATATTCTAATTTTTATTGTGTATTAGCGAAGGAAAGTTTTAGCGGCAGAAAAAGTTTCGTAGCTAAAATAATATTTAATTTTTTAAATAAATTTTATTTTTTATTTTTTAATCAACAACAAAAAATTTTATCGTTGAATTTCAGCTTTTAGCGATGAGAAGTTGCTCGTCACTAAATTTCATTTTTCTTGTAGTAGTGATATCATCATTTGAAGTCAAATATGAAACGTTGTAATTAGAATTAATTAGAATAAATATCCTCAATATTCAACATAATCAAATCATCAGAAATAGAATAGCACCTATAAAAGATGTCCCATGAAAAATTTTAATAGAACTACAGGATAAGCTAAATCTATAGGCTAATCTAAGCAAAACATTAACAACTGAAAGCAAGTTTCCCCTAATTCTTGGAACATAAAGAATATCATGAAGAACTAACATGCATAATCTCGCAACTTTATTTAGTAACACTACCAATTCCTAGCACCTCTTCACTTGTATTGTTCCCCATATATATTTTTTGTCCCTTCAAAAGTTAGCAACACTCCACTTAACCTCTATATATAGTCTCTCGCTATGAGTCTTGTTGTTTTAATGTTTACAATCCAATCACAAGGATAATGAGCAACAAACACACATAAAAATAAATTAGAGGAATAAGAGACAAGATCAAGAAGCACGTTTTCTCCTATATATTGACTCAGTGCAATTACAAGCCAAGTGTCCAACTTTCCCCAATTATTATAGCAAGCGTTTCTTATTTTCCCTTTGCCTTCACCACGCTTCCCTTTATTGCAATTGGTGATCTTATCTTTCCTGAGACCAAATCACTTTCCTTGTCTTTAAGAGTCTTTCTAATTCCTAAATTGTTTTCACTCAAAGATGGATGTCTTATGCTATTTCGACTCCGGGAGAAAAATAATATCAGCTTTTGTTTCTAGACGCTTTGCTTCAAACTCAAGATGTAATTGCAATACCCTTTTAATGTTTTCGTCATGCATCAACATGAGTTTGATCTTATCCTAGGAGTTGGGAAGAGAGCGAATGATAGCTAGGACCTACTATTGCTCATCAATAAGATGGTTTTCCCCTTACGTCATGAATCATATTTGACATTGGTTAGACTTGTTAGAGAGATATATAAGAGAGAAAAATAGGTGATTTATATGATATCCATCTATTTATTTGACATTGTTCCTCTGCCTTGCGGCTTCATGTGCTCAAAATGCAAATTCAATCTCCACGTTCATTGCATTCCAACCATGCATGCCATCTACTATATATATATATATATATATATATAATATTATTTTTTACTGAAAATTTTATTATCTTTATATATATATTTTTCATGATATATATATATATACATTGTTGTGTGATTGGTTGGACTCAAAATTGGTTCAAAGTCACTGGAGGCTAGACAAATATACTAGACCCTGCATGAAGAGGCCCAGCCCAATCGAGAACCTAGTGCTGGGCCTCAAGAGATGGGCTTTTGCCTTGTTGATCCACAAAATTCAATCGTTAAAATGACAAATAAATAAATAAATAATGGATTTGTATGTATAGGTATATGATTTTTATGGTACTTTGTGTTGGATGTTTGGGCTTGGGAGTTGGGAGGTCTTCATACAAGGTGGTGGATTGCTGCAAGCTCATATGTGAAGTGGCATTTGAGGGCCATTTGAGTCTTCAAATAATAATATAAAATGGTAGGATTCCATAATTATATATCAACCATATGGACTTCTGGTTTTTTAATTAAATATTTAATGCCCACACTGTTCTCAATTAGCCGCGTCTATTACCTTCCTATTTAGTAGTGTGAATTACATATTATTATTTTTTGTTATTGTCATTATCATTAGTTAATTGTTAGCATGACAGCTATTTTACACGATTTGGTCGACTAGACCCACATGAACTCGTCACTTAAATACATGATAAAGGTGGAAAACCATCCATGTAGATTTTAGTTCACAAGTAAAATTCTTGCTATTAATTCAACATCCATATATGTGGTGAGTATAATTTTAAGAGAAAGAAGAGATAACAGAATTAAGAGAGAAGACAACTAAAATATATTGGGATTAATTCTACTGAAATTTCAAAGATAATAATAAAACTACAAAATAGATAAAATATCTACCACTTCTATTGAAAATTAGCACAATACTAACCCACAAAAATAACTAAATAGATTTGACCAAGTTTTATTAGACCCTTATTTTTCCATTAGCCATACTCTCGTTGGTGTCAATATCAATATATAGATTCTCGGCTCCTCATCATTGATCACTATGTTTAAGATAATTCAAAATTTTGAATTTCTCTAAAATAAAATGAAAAAGTAGTGACTTTTACTCATATCCTTGGTATATCTTACTTAATTGCATCGAGCACCAATCACCATGGCCAACATATCAAAACACGAAAAGCAAATATAGCAAGTTCATGGCCCAAAAGGTCTCCCATATCACCCAACACAAAGTCAGAATCTTCGATGACTCAATTATTATTATTGGCCTCTCTCTCCATATTAGAATCAAATTATTGTGCCATGTTTGGCCCACCACACATTGCAAGTGAAAAATATCACATACATGATTGCTCCCAAGTACAATCAAACAAGCGAAAAAACGATATTATTGACTGATATTGTGATGCGCAAATAATAGTTTTGGATGGCCTTTCATCATTGGAAGCAATGAAATGATTAGGTAACAGCTACGCTAATACTCACATAAAAATATTTAAACCCGATTATTAAAAACTATATATATCATGTGGGGATTTAAAATGAATAGCATTCTCTTTGTAATCCTCGATTGCATTTAAAATAATATTCCACCCTACCAAACATGCCCTCCAACGAGTTCCCACAACCATTATCTGCCCAAACTTACTAAACTGCCCTTGTTTTTGCGGACTATTATCCTGGAAGTGTATGAGGTGGCCGGGGGGTATATATGTCCAACAGGGAATATAGGATTTCACAAATAATAAGGTTGGTACGTACACACGTGCAAAGCAATCTTTAGTTTGGAGAATGCCTCAAAACAATTTTAACCTAAAAAATCTCCAAGTTGAAGCAACGATTCTCTCTTTTTAACGGTCAAATCACATTGAGACCAGCTAAGCCGGTAACATGGCCTTGACAGAATGGGCCCACTTTGTTGAGCGAATATATATCCCAAGCAAAGCTGGCTCTTTACGCACCTACACCACTGCCTCTTTCTTGGCAATGCCCCCCGCACATGCACGCGCACGTGTGCACTGACCGCAATCCACGGTAGACGGTCATTTTGGCCAGATCGGACGGCTGGAAGCCCATCATTTCATTTGGGAAGGAATCGGAGATGTCAATAATTTGTCATTGGAACCGAACTGGATTCCAAGCTTTATTTAGTTAAGTTGGCCTTTTTTTTTTAATTTTTTTGATAGGATCTTAAATCAAATATTATTTCTTAATTTTAATGAATTAAAAGTATGCTCCACTTCAAATTTATTGATAGCTAATAAGACAGAAACTTTAGAATTTTATTTTCTCTTATTGTCACAATTTACTTTACCTTATTATTCACCCTTTTTTTTAATTTGATTTATATTTCTTGGTTTTACCTTATTATTTGCCTTCTTTTATAGTTTGGTTTATATTTGTTGATTGGTAATTTAATTTTTTATTGATTGGGTTGATACTCAAAAGGTTTAAAATTTTATGTAAAAGTTTAAAAACAAAAATATACTTTTTAATATAAATTTAAAGACAAATCACGAAAAATTAAATTTTCAAAAATTTATGAGTATAAATATATTTTTTTATTTAAAAATAACAAAAGTTAGAATTAATAAAAATAAAATTTTGGCAAGTGCGAGTGATTTATAAAAATATTATTTGAATATTTAGATTTAATATTTATAGTAACATATAATATAAATATTATTAAAATTAAATATTTAAATAATATTTCTATCCAATTAATTAAACAGGTAACGATGCACGCGAGCGTGCAGAGTGGGGGGACGGTAAAAGTTGGCCTCGCGAAGCTCCCTAAGGAAGAAATGATCAGATTTTCAGATTAGAATAATGAGAGCCAAATGATGGAATGATTTTGGATTCAGATTGAGGGTTGACCGGAACCGCCTCGGACGACGTGACTTTGACCGCACCTGCACGTGTGGGTTCAGCAGCATACACGTGTGCTTTGCTGTCGCCAGCTGTGTGTCCTAATGCTGCGCCACGTAGGATCCACATGAGTAGTAATAATGACGCCCAATTTGGGAACAGAATCCGAGGATTGAACATAGAGAATGAGTCCTAGCTTCTCAAAACTACTGTATTGTCACTCAACTCCCCCTTTTTTTTTTTTTTTTTAATTTCAACTTTAATACACAATCAAGAAAGAAATCGTTTAGTGTTATGATTATTTTCACTCTTTAAAAGACACAATTTTTTTGAAAACATATTCAGAGTACTATGATCAATAGTTAATATTGTTAAAGGTTATGTTTTTTACATTAAGGTGGACAAAATTTCACTTAATAAAAATGAACATGTTATTTATGGATAATAATGTTGAGATGTATTTTAATAATAAAAAAATATAGACTTCTGAACCAGGTTACACATTTTAATTGACTACTATTGTTAACCTTAAAAAAGTAATAAAGAGCCAAAATCTACTTAAAAAGGTAATAAAAGGACAAAGCTGCTTCTAAACAACCAAAATCTACTTTAATACAGATGGAGAAAATTCTCTAGTGAAGGATTATTTTAACCACTAGGACGATACTTTTGAAGAGAAAAGTGTTCATTCTCATAAGAAAAAGAAGAGAAAAAGGAGTACTTGAAATTGTTTTTATTTTCCAGGAAAAGTTGGGCCAACCTTTTTGAGAAAAAGTTTATGTTGTCAAAAGTCTTAGTGTGTCTATAAGATTTTTCAATGTCAATGTTGAATTGTTGATTAGATCATAAATTAATGATGCGTTTTTTTTTTTTTGTGTTTTAATTTTTAATTTTTAATTTATTTTTAATTTTATGTTTTGAGTGTTTGTTTTGACATTTTTAAAAATATGTTCTTTTTATGATTCTGAAAAATTATTTTTCAAAACATAAAATTTAAAAACGCATTTACTTTAGAATTTTGAAAAAAAATATTTTATTCAATAAACAATCTAAACTAGTGACAACTATCTTCACCAACGATTGCTGGCCACCACTGCCAGCTAAAGATTTTCAAGATTAGAGCCTATCAGTAGGAATGTTAATTCAAGAGTGTTAATATACATAAAAATAAGTCAAATTTAATGACTTAAGTTTTATAGATCTAATTTTTAATTTTTAATTAAAATTAAAAAATATACTACCAGTTATCACGAGCTACCATGGTTAATAATCACTTGACACTCTCATTTTTATGGACCAACATACTAAAAAAAATCAGAAAAAAAAATTCCAAAGGAGGAAAAAGCAGTGGAGAAGGGCGAAGAAAGGTGGAATTTTCGGCGGGGGAGGGGTGCGAAGATTCTATGACCAAGACTGGAAGCGCGGGCCCAACCCGAACCCGACGACAAGTCCAAATCAACCAGGTTGTTCCACTTGGACCCACCGGTCACGTGGCTCGCACCCACCCACCCTATTTAGAATAGTTTGGGGAGGGCAAAAGCGTAAATCCAGCGCAGCAAGTTGAGGATAATAAGGAAGGAGAAGGCCGGGGCCGAGTTCACGTGGAAATCACATGGAGAAGCCCCGTACGGGTGGGGGGTGGGCGTAGTTGTCGGGCAGCGGGAAGAGATCCATTATTGGGGTTTGGGGGGACACGTGGGACAGCTATCACGCACTCGTGGGGACACGCAATCATCACCCGACACCTTGTCGGACCACACCCATCTCTTTCTCCTTTCTTTTTCTTTATTTTTTTATTATTATTAAATTATTTGATTACCTAATAATCAATTGTTGTCGCTTGCTTTTGCTGCCTCACACGCATGCAACTCGCCTTAAAGTACAACAATATTGTTCTCAAATTGTTAAAAAGACACTGCCAATAAAGTATTTAATAAAAATATTATTTAATTAAACACTTACATATTTTAATTAACATTTTATATTTTTAAATATTTAAAACATAAATTTTATTTCTATAATTTTAAAATTTTAAGTTAAAGTACTAAATACATATTATCATTGAACAAGGTGTGTTTGTTAGGGGGTGCATAACATGGATCAAATTAAATGCCTTTCAAATTAACATTTTTTCTTTCGATCACGTAATTAAAGGAGATTGAACGAAGATAGACTTTATCTATCTATCTATCTATCTATCTATTATTTCCATCCTATTTCGTTAGTCTTTAGCATAGAGCGTAATAGCTTGTCAACATTAATGGTTGGGCATATGTTGCAGATTTTGAGATTTTTTATTAGCAAGTGATGTTGACAAGATTATATGAACTAATTAATTTTTAATCATACAAATGTTGTTAATCCTGCAGTACTCCTTTTCCAATAATAGTATGGTTTGTCTAGATACGTCGCTAACTGCTTATGGGTCCAAATTGTGTATGTCAACATTCGTTATATATCTTTTCCAAACTTTGCTTTATTCCTTATAAAAATATTACTTTTTCAATAAAATATATATATAAATAGAATTAATCTTCCCAAGATGATGAACTCATTAATTAATTAATTATGATCATACAAAAATATTATTTTAATTATATATATATATATTGACACACATAAGAAGTCATCATAAATCTTTATTATGGGCCCGAATTTAATTAATCAAATATATATAAGTGTGTGTTATAGTATATATATAATTAGGGATGTGGATGCGGTAGAAACACCCAAATTGATTTGTCCAAATGAGGGAATGATGAACTACAATTAGGTGTGGATGACGTGGTGGTGAGTAGGAGGGAGGCACATGCATGGGGAAAGGGGAATTGAAAGTTGATATGATATGAAAGGGGCAATGCCATATATATATATATATATATATTGCATAGACAATTGGTGGGTAGGCTTCCAATCAAAGTGAAATGCATCTCTTATTTGTATGACACATTAACGGAACAAGTTGAAGTTGGCACAAGTATGTTAAGTCCAAGTAAAATGTGTTATATATGTGTGGTATTGGATAAATTATGAAACGATTTGTGACAATACTTTATATATACATAATAACACATTTCACTATCCAATATTTTGTGTTATAGAATAAAATTATTTTATAAAATATTTATCTTTAGTTGGGTATATATAATTTGTGTCGTATGTTTTCGGGGTGAGGGAATTTTTGTTGTTAAAAAAAAGAAAAAAAAAAAAAAAAAGGAAAGCCAAACTCCCAACTACTTCTATGCTAAGAAGAAAAATAAAAAAAAATTCAAAATTACCCCAAGTTTAGAAGTTCAATTTTCCATGGACTATCTTTTTTTTCTTTTCAAATTGATTTCTATAAATAGACACCCTTATTAAATATAGCTAGATATAATTAAGATTATGACAGAAAGCTTTTAAAACAAGTGACATAACTAAGCATGGACAATTCTTTCTCAAATATAATTTAATTAATTGTGACATTTTCTCGTTCATACATATATAATATAAATATAAATACTAAAATAGAAGTAGCTCTATTTTTTTTCATAAAAAAAAAAAAAACAAATGTAAATCTCGTTTACACCAAGAGGCATAGAAAATTTGAATTCAGAATTTCATACTTGACATGAGATTTTGGTCATCATCTGAACCACCCTTAAAGACAAATAAACTTAAAATTTTAAGAGTCTTTGTCTCTTAATTGTTTTCTATGATTAAAATATTCTAAAAAGTCATTACACGGAGAGAAAAAAAAATTAAAAAAATTTCAGCATTACCCCAAATTTAGAAGTTAAATTTCCCATAAACCATCTTTCTTTTTCATATTGATTATTGTAAATAGATACCCTTGTTAAATATAGCTAGACATAATTAAGATTGTGATAGAAAAGCTTTAGCTAGTGTTGTTAATTAAGTTATGAAGTGAAAAATATCATATATGGAAAGCATTTCGAATGTTTATCATTTTTAACGTGTTTATCAAACTTATTCGACATTCTTCGAAAAAAACCCTCAGGTGACTTCTTATCTTATTTTTTATAGATAAATTTATCCAAGCCCTCCCTCCAAATAAATTTATTTGATATTTTGTAGATATACTCAAATTACTCATATGCCCATCGTAAAATAATTAATATCATTTAATAAATTTTTTAAAATTTAAATTTATTAAATCTTATGTTTACGATGAGATTGGTTTTAAAAGAACTTGTATATATAAGTCTTATAATTATTGTCATTTAATATATTTTTAAATTTCTATATATTTGATAATTTTTAAATTTTAAATGAAATTATTCATTTCACCAATTTTAAAATTTTAAATTTCTCACTCTCTCTATATATTTTATTATCTAATACAAATTCTTTCATCGATTTTTTAAATTATTTTATTTAATTTTATATTTTATTATCTATTATAAAAATATATTTTGACAATTTTTAATTATTTATGTGAAATTATTATAATTCCACAAATAATTATATTTACTTTTTAAAATTTATTTTTGAACATTGATTTAGAAAATAAAACCCTATTTTTAATTTTTATTTTTATTTTTTAACAATTCATATTGATCGTAAAATATTATTTTAATAATAAATTTATTGTTGACGTTAAGATATAGTTTTGAATTAATTTAGTAATAAGAATATTTTGATAAAAAAAATTCGTATTTTGATATTTATCATATGTATTTAACAAATATATGAATAAAAAGTATAATTCTCAATAATTTTTTTAAAAATTAACAAATAATCTGATATAAATCTTAAAATATTTTTCACTTTTATTTTAATTATTTCATATCTTAGTCTAAAAAATATTTTAACTTTATCCTAATATTCCCTTTATCCTACTCATTTTAACAAATTATACCATAGAAATAAGTTATTAATTCCTTTTGAAATGCAACAAAGCATAGGGTTGGTTGGTATGCCATTAATACAATGCAAAAAGTTTGGAAAATTAATAGGGTTGGTTCAAATTTTATTGGGTAGTTAAATTTTTAACTTTGTAAATAATTTAATATTTATTATGAATCATCACGAACTATTAAATTATGGACCATTTTACTAAATTTATAAGCTGATGAAGTTGTCCAATAGGATATAAATGTCAGTCTAAAGTTAATTAAAGTTTAATAAAAGAATAAATAAATAGAAAGCAGTAAAATAGGCCCCACTTGATTGCAATTTCATTTGCATAGTGTGATGGACCATCAATCATCATGGTCAGTTACTCATTGGACTACGCCACCGCCAATCATTAGCTCATCCATAGCTCTCCTTCATCTTTACAAACCCCCTCGGGCCTTAACCGTAATTTCACCGGCACCCGGGACCATTGGGCAATGGCAAGCCTGTGCTGTGATGATGCCACTAGCTACTCGCAAGTCATCAACTTTAACTGTTAATCAAATCACGCACGTAACCCACGCACGCTTTCGTTGCAGCGCGTGCCTTCCATTCTCTTCCTTTCTCATCATATCAAGTCTGAATATCAAAAAGGTATGGGAAAAAAATAATAAATGATAAAAAGATTTTTAATGATATTTTTGAATTATAAATATTTTTTATAAAAATTATAAAAAATCTAAGAATATGTTTGTTAGCGTGAAAAATGTCACATCTAAGGAATTGAATTTCATCTTCGATGTTTATCACACTATATTTTTCATGAAATTCAATTTCATGGTATAATTATTAAGACATGTTTTTGACTATTTTTCATAAAAAATTTCATCGAAGAGGGAGATAGTTTTTGTTTTCTATGCAAATTAAAAAATGTTATCATTTCTAACTAAATGTTATCAAACATACCTTAAATGTAATTTGTCCTAACTAAATAGTATGTTGAATTTAATTTTATTTCAGAACCTTATTCAATTCTATTTTTTAAACTTAATTGATAATTCTTAAAATATTTCTTAATCTAAACAGAGTTCAACCTAAGCCCTAAAACCTTTTTAAGAACTTGAATTTATTACCAAATCAAGACTTCTAAGATCGTCTCCAATGCAAGTATCCTCCATTAGCCAAGTAAAATTTTAGCAAAAGAAAAGGAAGAAGCTGCTCTAATATAACTTGTCATTGAAGGGTCTGCTCACCATTCAAATAGTGAAGCTTTTTCCTTTTGCCAAATATAGTGATTGCCATCCCTTGCCTTAGGCTTTGCCATCTTTTCACGAACACAACAATAGATTATCGTCAACGATCGGGCATGATGAATAGGGAGAGGTTCATAGTCAAAGAAGATGACCAGAAGCTGTGAAGGAGAAAACAAACAGATGTGACGAGTGTTAAGAAGACGAACCTTTTCAGATGACAACGCAACAAAGATAATCAAATCGATAAAGAAAAAGACGAATAGGTATGATGAAAGAAGTTAGGCAATGAAATGGCTAAGACAAACAAGTAATGAAAGAGGTCAAGCGACAAAGAAGGCAAAATAGAAGAACAATAATATTTATTATTAAATTAAAAAATATATATTAAATTTTTATAGTAATAAAAATTATAGATAAGATAAAAAATTAAAATTTATTAATAAATAAAAAAAAGAGAATTAAATAAAAAGTAGAACAAAGAGTGGTAAAAATAAGTATGATTTTTAAAATAAAAAAATAGAGAATAAATTATTTAAAATATAATAAAAAATAAAATAAGAAGTTTGGTCGAAAACATCAAAGTTAAATGAATGTATCATCCAAGGGTGGATGAGCACGCGCGAGCGAGGCGTCGCGCGTGACGTGGGGGAAGAAAGTGACGAGGCAGTGATAGAGCAAGCGGGAGAGTTCAAATGATTGTAGGGCGAGAGGGTGTCGGGGAAGAGAAGGACAAGATGACACGCACGGCTGGAGAGAGTGGTGGGACCCTCACCCAGAAGATGAATGGAACGTTTTTAATGCATTTTATATTTTTTTATATGTATAATAATGATACGGCGATGATGATGATATGATGATAAACATGAGATGGGATGGGATGCATGGGATGGGGTATGTTATGTGGGAGCACGTGCAAACCAGCAAGACATTTGGGTGTGACCACGTGAGGTGTGATATGAGAGGGCCTCCGTCCGCTCATCTTCGCCTTCCCACGTGAACTCCACTCTCCCCTGTCTCCTCTCCTCTCCTCTGCGCTGCACGTGTCTCCTTTCACCTTTCAAATCACTCTCCTTTCCCACATCATTTGATTTTACTGGCCTCACCTCCTCACCAATCACCATTGTTCCATTCAAATTGAATTTTCCAAATGAAGTGATTAATTTTATTTGTTTTTGGGAGTTCTTGTATATTATTCATCTGATTACTTAAGTTATGTATTGAGGGTGATTAATTTTCTTTCTTTTTTTTGTTTAGATGGGTTTAATTTTCATGTAAAATATAAAATCTTCCCATATTTCCATTAATTAAAGACCAAAATATTCAAATAGGAGAACCCTTGATTAATTAAAGGCTCATCCCCATTTTCACATTATTTAATTTCAATTAAAAGGTTCACCTGCAAATGTTTTATTATCTATCTATATAATATTATCTGTTGGTAAAATAAAAATATAAAAAAAAAAGGAATGGTGAAGCGGTTAGGGAGGGCAAGTACAAGATGCTTTTATGGTTGTACCCTAAGAAATTGTTGTCAAGTTAAGCCACTTGCATTGGGACCATTGTGGTCCGGTGGGGGAGAGCATTATATAATTGTTGATGTTAGCCTTAGCCACAGTACTGTAACCGTCCCAAGGATTTTTGGCCCAATTATTGGTGACCACCGGGACCGTGGCACGCGCACTTCTACATCATAGCCCCCATCCCATCTTCAGTTTGGTGTTCCCAACATGTTGGTGCTGCACCACCGTCCACCTATGATTTGGAGGCCACAAGTTGAAGTAGTGGTCACCAAATCTATGCGGGATAATGAGATAAGATCATATTTTTAATACACCCAATTACCTTACCTATATATTATATAAAAATAATAACAAATAATATATCTTAAAAAACCTGCCCTTAACACCCCCATTTTTAGGGTAGCTTCTTAAAAAAAAAAAAATCGTGTTAAGTCAAATAATCAAATATATAAAAATCAAAACATACTTTAACAAAACTTTTACGTTTGCGACATCAAAGTAATCAAACAATTGCGTTGTAATTTTACTTGATTTTAAGAAAATAAATGCAGTTTAAATTCCACTACCCACTTTTAGGTTCATACTTTTTTTATAATGTTAACAAGGGTTTAGGGAATTAGTTGAATGCACCTTCTTCTATCCAGATATATATATATATATATATATTTATGTATTTGTTAAATTTTGGATTTAGCTCTCAAACTCTGAATTGATAGTAAATATATCGTATTTTATCAATTAATAAGAATGGTTGAATAAATGTAATTTATAAAAATGTAAAGGTAATGTTAACCATTATTTTTAAAGTGTAATTGTTGTTATTAAATCACAATAATGAATTTATGTATGGGAGATCGTCTTAGGATGACAGAAATGTGACTTATTCGGATGATGGGTGATTATCTGGAGCGACAGTGATGGATGATTTTCTCGGGGGGAGTGACATCGATAGATGATTCTCTCGGGAGGAGCGATAGAGGCAACAATGATGGATGACTCTCTCAGGATTGAATGATAGTGATGGATGACCTCTCCCAATAATGGATGACATGTCTGGAAAGAAGATTGATTAGGAACGGGGGTGAGAATCTCCGTGCAAACCTTTCGATGCCTAAGTTAGCATCTCAAAAGTATAGAATAGTTGCATGCAAGAAGGAAATGTGAGCGTGAGAGATTACGTACTGAATAAGGAGGACCCCCCCTATTCGAAAAAGGTTACTAGGTGTCAGGTGGTTCAATTTTCTTAGCGAGTAACTCAGAGGTAGTTATGATCGGATCTCACTGGGTGATGGCGTGCGAATCACGAGCGCGCCCATGGCACCCTTAAGTAACCCTCATTTGGAGGTGCGGTCGTGGCATTGCCTGGTATGCCAACTCCGAGTGACCCTCTCCTAAGGGTGCGGCCACCCCTGGGTGACCCTCACTCAGTGATTTGAGGTGGCTATTTGGGAAGCCATGTGGCGTGACCTCCTTCCTCCAATTCTTTCCGTTATTTTTCATTAATCCACCCTATAGATTTATTTCACTAGGTATAATAATAATAATAAATATATTTTATTTTTAATTTTTAAATAATGATATTCGTTGATTATAGATGTATTATGTGTTAAATATTTAATTAATTAATATAATAATTTAAAAATTAAAAATAATGTATACTAAGGGCATGTTTGATTGGGCATTTTTTTTTATGAAAATGGTCATTTTCTACCCAAATTTCAGCTTTTGGAGTGTTTGATTAATCAATTTTTTCATGAAAAATATTCCCCCACTTAAGAGTCACGTGACCCTCTTTTCTCACTTTTGTTGGAAAATGAATTCCCATGGGAGGTAGAGAAATTATTCTCTAGGCGAGTGTCAAAGTGACGGTCTTGGAGAGAGGATGGACCAGAACTTGGTCTTTTCCTTACTAATGAGTCTGCGATAGTTGCTGGGAGATGGATCGCCTGTGTGATGTCAACTTTGAGGGGCTGGTCGGCGATGGGAGGAGTAGATGGGGCGACGACCTTCTTGTAAGGGCAGAAGAGACGCTGCATCAGGTGGGGACGAGCGGAAGGAGGTGAAGAATGTTACATGCAAAAATGCATATATATATATATATATATATAGAGGGGGGAAACCTATGTTGCACTGAAATAGAAACGAGAAACACGGAAACAGTATTTTTCAAAAAAGTTAGGAAACGGAAACGCGAGGTAAACTGTAATTTTTAAAAATATAGGGGTGTATGTGAAATTAATATATAATTTATATACTATAAATAATATTAAGTTATAATTTTGCAAACCCTAGATTTGCTTTTCTTTAATACCCACGCCGCTTGTTGTCAATGGCCGACTGCCGCCACTTTCTTTGTTTGCCATCGTCGCTGACTCATCGCCTATTTTGCCGTCGATGCGTCTGTTGCCCTCGTCATCGATATTGCCTCTCTCACAGTCAATCTCTGCCATCCTTACTGCCTTTCTTGCCATCGACGAGTCTCTTGCCCTCACCATCGCCTTCGTTTCGCCTCTCTCATAGTCGACGCGTCTCTGCCATCGTCATTCGCCTCTCTCGCTATCGATGAGTCTTTTGCCCTCACCATCGCGTTCAATCTTGCCTTTCTCACAGTCGAAATGTTTCTACCACCGTCGCTCGCCTCTCACCCTCGTCGCCGCCCACTACCGTACACCATTTCTCACCTCAACCGTCGTCGCACACTCCATATCTCGCCTCGCCGCCGATCGCCGCTGCCTCACATCTTGGTGACCATTGTCTTCCTCGCTGCAGGTGACTGACAGTGGTCGCTGGAAACGTGTTTCTAGTGTGAAACGCATTTCTCAATTTTCATAAACGGCCCGAAGGCTGTCTTCATGTTTCCGAAACGGGAAACGGTTCAAAAATGCTGAAACGATGCCTCCGAGCTGTTTCCGTGCTTCATAAGGGAAAACTCACAATCTTTGTTGTTGAGTAGCAAGGAAATTCCCCATCCTCTTTGTTTTATCAACAGCAATAGTAGCGAGGAATGATGGATAAAATAGGCCATGTGTATATGTGTTTGTATATTTAATTTATTTTTTTTAATATTTTGTGTATGTATATTTAATTTTATTTTTTATAATTGATTATTGATTTATATATTATTGATTATCTATATGTGTATATGTGATTATTTTTATAAAAAATAATCGCAATCAAACACCAAAAGTTAGAAAATCTAAAAATTTAAGACAATCAAACTCCTTCAATTGATATTTTTTTTAGAATATAATTCTAAGCAATTCAATTGCTTAGAAAATATTTTCTTTTCATATAAATTTTATACTTGGGATCAAATGCACCATAAATGTAATTTATTTATTATTGGTTACTCCCAAATAAAAATAATTTTAGTTTTTCGTAACAAGTTAATAAACGGGCCTTTTAACATTACCCAACTAATACTAAAAATGAAAATAGTGTGGGAAGTGGGGGAAATGTGGATCGTGAGGAAGCGCGCGGTGAAAGCGAGTGGGGCTTAGTGGGGGTGGGGGTGAACGTTATGCGATGCCCTTTTCACCTTTCTCAACAGAAAAGGCTGAGAAAGCGACTGCTTCCTCCAACATCCCATCCCCTCACTCACGCCAATCCCACGCCTAATTAATTTTAAAAATATAGACAGAAATTTATATACTTACTTTTTATAATAATAATAATTATTATTATTATCAGGGATATTTTTGTAATTTTATAAATCTTATTTTTATTTTGTATATCACGGTTATCACAGACTAAAAATGCCTATAATGTTATTTTAGTGAATATAACTTGATAAAGAAATGATTTTTATGGAATTGATTATTGAGAGGATAAGGAGTGGGTTGGGCTGGTGGGGTGGGGCGGGGCGGGGCACCGGGGGGAAGTGATGATGGGGTGCTTAATAAAGGCTATGCTTTTTATGTGTCTGTGAAATAATCATAGCCATTGACTCCGTTGATTTTGACGGTTGCCTAACTCCATCTGGCGTGTCCTCCAAACAGGGCAACATGGCCCCCACCCTCTCTCTCTCTCTCTCGCTCGCATTCCTTCTTCATTATTATTATTATTATTATTATTATTATTACACACACGTCACTAATCATATAATTTATGTGTTTTGTCTCTTTTTTATTTTTTTAAGAATATATTATTTATTTTTTCAAAAATTAATAAAAAATATTGGCGCAGTTGAGAGTTAACAGATCGAATTTCGTCAAATTACATCTACATTTTCACACTTTACTAGAACGAACCATTTTGAATAACACTTAGTCAAAAGCATCCACTCAACCCCCAACCAATTCATACGTTATCAACAGTCTTAAATAATGATAGTCATTACCTAAAAATACTTTCGTGAAAATTCGATAAGATGAACATCAAATCAACTTGGTACCATCATTTCAATAGTCAAATCGTGAGGGGTAGAAAGACAAATTTGCGAGCTCACTTCAGGCAGACAATAAACATCTTGGGGATGGCTAAAATCTAGCATCGCTAATTATAAAAGCATCACATAATTCACATTATTTTGGGAATATATATATATATGTAGGATGTATGGGTTCATTTAATATAATTTGATGGTGGGTCAAGAAGTCAACATAGAGTCACGGCAAGAGTTAACAGGGAGTCCAAATGTAACCATGGTTAACAAAACAAGGGTTAGCAATGAGGAGGCGGGGGTGGGGGGGAAGAAGACAAAAGAAACCATGGAAAATGGGGAAATTTACTTGGGGAGGCAGAAGCCATGATTGAAGATAATTGGTACCCTCCTGACACCATCCCCATTTCATGATTGTTACATTTCCACCCCCCTCTCACTCTCTCTCTCTCTCTCTCTTCTATATAACTCCCTTCCCCTCTTCAAAGACTACTCCATCTTCTTCTTCTTCTTCTTCTCTGAGAAAATCCAGAAGATTCTCTAGATTTTTGGCTTGCCTTTCGTCTTTCTCTGAACTGGGTTTCTGAAGAAGACCGCCAGTTTCGATGACGGTTGAGAGGGAAGATCTGGACTTGAGTCTGAGCTTGAGCTTTACGGCGGCGGAGAACCGGAGTTCTCTGCAGTTGAATCTCATGCCTTCTCTCGTCGTCTCTTCTTCTCCCCCCGTGGCCGCTTTCTCTCCCCACAAGATCTCCTGGACTACCGGTCCCTTCCCTGCTTCTCCTTCCGGTACGGTTTTAGATCCTTCCACCCATTTCCGGATCTGCTTCTTTTTCTTCATCGTAGTTTTCTTCTCATAAAGCTGTTCCTTTTTGTTGTTTTTCTTCTCATCTTTTTCCTTTACCCTTTATCTGTGTTTTCACGACTTTCCTTTCTTCTTCGTTCTTGTTTTTCGCCGTAGCTCTCTCTCTCTCTCTGGAATCATTCATCTATTTTCAAATTTTAATCAAGCTTTCAACACTAATGGCGGACAGATCTCCGTGTCTATCTTCACATCGATTAAATCCTTCATCGCTTTCTTCAAATATTTGCAATTTCTTGCCGTATATCACTAGATCCGATCTCTCATGTCTTTCTTTTGTTCACACAGATCGAAACTCGGAGCCGTTCAAAGCATCGGAGCCCACCCGGTCGTTCCTGAAAGGAATCGATGTCAACCGGCTCCCGTCGTCGGCCGACTGCGACGACGAAGCCGGAGTATCTTCACCAAACAGCACTATCTCGAGCCTGAGCGGGAAGAGAAGCGAGAGGGAGCCCACCGGCGACGGCGACGACAACGACAACGACGCCGAGAGGGCTTGCTCTCGCGGCATCAGCGACGAGGAAGACGGCGATAACTCCCGGAAGAAGCTCCGCCTCTCCAAAGACCAGTCCGCTATTCTCGAAGAAAGCTTCAAAGAACATAATACTCTCAACCCGGTAAACACACAAACACATGCATCATCCATGGCTGACCGGAGGGGTTGTTTTGGTCATTTCATAACCTTTGGGTGTTGAGTGCTCTGCAGAAGCAAAAGCTGGCTCTGGCGAAGCGGCTTGGTCTGAGGCCCCGGCAGGTGGAGGTGTGGTTCCAGAACCGGAGGGCAAGGTGAGTTATTATTATTTATTTATTCCCGAGGGTAGTTTGGTATTTTTAGCACCGGTGGAGAAATTCCGGGATTACCCTTCTGACGGCCGTTGTGGTTGCAGGACGAAGTTGAAGCAGACGGAGGTGGACTGCGAATTTCTGCGGCGGCTCTGCGAGAACCTGACGGAGGAGAACCGGCGACTGCAGAAGGAAGTTCAGGAGCTCAGGGCCCTGAAACTGTCCCCACAGCTGTACATGCAGATGACCCCACCCACCACCCTCACCATGTGCCCCTCGTGTGAGCGCGTCGCCGTCCCACCCTCCTCCGCCCACGCGCCGACGCCGCCGCATGTCCCCCTCGAGCACCCCCACCACCACCACCACCGCCCCATGCCCATCAACCCATGGGCCGCCTTGCCGCAGAGGCCGTTCGATCTGGGCGGCCTAGACCGGAAAAGTCTCCTGGGGCCGAGGGCATAATGGGGAATTATCGTCCTAGGATACCGTCGGGAAAAAGAAGTGTAGAAATTGGACACTGATTCCATGTGTGTCTGAGATATGGATATAGTTGTTGGGAATGTGATTTGGTGGGTCTCAATATGTTTTGTTTTATTGGCCCATCCTCAAGTCTTCAACCTTTGATGACCATTTAGTTTAGTTTAGTTTCTTTATTACTAATTCTTCTTCTACCCTCTTCTCCAAAGGAAAAAGAACCCAAGTACCTGAAAACTTTTGATGTTAATGTAAAGTGCTTTAGATCTGCCTAATTGTTAAATTCAAAGACTTATATTAGTTTGACTCAATATGCTATGCCGCCTATGAATTATGTAGAAATTATGCTTAAATTCAAAGACTTAAAAAAGCTTGCTTTTGTATGGGATTTGGATTTATGGTTTGGAATTACGTAGAAATTTGTTGTGCTTTGACCATGGCAGGGTCCCTGTTATATGTTTGTCAACTGCTTTTCTTATGGTTCGTGTTTTGGGATTTCAAATTTTCATTGCTTTGTTGTTAGACGCTTCTAACTTAATTGTCCTAATATTCCTGAAGAAAAAAAAAAAAAAAACTTAATTGTCCTAATTTTACCCCTTAATTTTGGGTAGTGGAGGCATAGAAAAAAGTACGAGTATCTCATATGACTGCATATAATAACTCGCTAGTAAAAGCATCATCTTAATTTACCATTGGGGTGTTAGATTGGATGGATGGTCCCATGATATAATAAGAAGAGTATGCTTTGGCAGTCGTGTGATTGAAATTTGGGAGCAGTCACAAATGCTCATTTAGGTCTCATATATAGTTGAGTTGGGCTTAAAAAATAAAGGAATCAATGGTGGTGTTATTTATGGGGCATGTGAGTTGTTTTTTTTCTTAATTGTTTTTTACGGACGTTTGATGGGCCTGTGATTTAGTGAAGAGGTTGATTCACCTATTCTTTCTCTATTATATATTCTATTAATTAATGAGTCTTGAGACTCGTATGATGATGATGATGGATAAGAAACTCTTTTTAACCCAAACTCACTTTCTTTACCTCGTAACTAAGTTAAACATCAAAGAACACAACTAAGAAATCACAAGATGGATCCCAGTCTGTTCACTTCCATGGGATGGACAAGAACATCTAATGTGAAACACAAGTTATGTTGTATAGTTTGTATTATTAAATGATAAAATAATAAAAGAAAAAAATAACACAATTCTTTTAGGAAACCAAAGCATATATATATATTGTAATTTTTATAACACCACTGACTGCCCCCAATAGCAGCAGCAGCAAGGAAACCAAAGGCATTACACAGAACCATATATATATATATATATATATATTGTCAGTAAATGGCTTCTTTCATACAGTAACGGTATGATACACAAAACTATATCTTCTTCAATTATTGAGTTGAGGATATGATGAGAGTTGTGAGGATGTGGGCCGTTTATTCCCAGACGTCCCCCACAAATCCTGCTGCAATATGCCTCTGATACATACATACAATCTCCATGCATATGATTCCATCTATCTGCAGTTTATATTTTTATGCACAAATATATATATATATATATATATAAAACTAATGTATTTTATTATAATTTGAACATATACCACATACCCAAATAAGTTAAGAGTCACAAAACTACCAGTACCACCATGTCCCGGTCTAGTGGGCCATTTAAATTTCTATACAAAAATTCTATAAAAATATTGTTCTTTTAATTTAGGAGTTACAATGGGACTCAACTACGTACATGTGGAGAAGGAAGCCAGCTCAAAAATTAGGTCATGTAACCTTTAAGATTAATTAATCTAGTAAGTCTATAGTGAACTCTTATATGATTAGGACCAATCAATTCTCTTTGGGGCTAAATTACATAATCATGTGTGTGTTTATTTGGTGTGTACTGCAATGGCAGAGTCAGGATTTAAGGTTACATATAATTATCAAAGAAAATAAAGTACTATATAACAAAATATTTTTATTCTTACACTAATATTGTGATATTGGAATACTAAGTAACCTCACACATGTGTAGAGGATTAATAGATTGAATAATTTATTCCCGGTTCATGTATTATTAGATACATTACAAGCATTTAAGTTTTTGTTGAGATATGTACCACCTTGGTCTATATAAAGGGTGCTAGTGATTTGAGCTTTTATCAAGGAAATAAAGAAATCAGTTTGAGGATTATTCAGAAAATGAGTGAGTCCTAGAGTTAGAGAACAAGTTTCTTCTCTAACATTCATTAGGTAAATGATGAAGGATTTTCGGAAGTGGTAGCCGCACGTTCCCTTCTTGCCTCTCTGAATGTACCTGCAATGGAGACGGGGCTTGCTCCCCCGGTCGATCTCCGATGATTAAGTTAGTTCATAGGGTTTTTGAGGAGTATAATAACAGTAATGAAGGATAATCAAAGAGTCCATTAGGAGTCAGATCCCATACCTGTAGAGGTTGTCCTCTATTTATAGATGTCCGTTAGCCTTTCCCTTAGGAGATAAGATATATTTCAAAAAGAGATGTCGATCCCCTTTCCATGGGGAGAAAAGATAATCTCCCCTAATAGAGATAATTCTTGAGATATTTAAAGATATCATTGGTTGACTTAATCTTCCTCTTTATCTCTTTCCAGTTCAAAATCATAATAAAGATTATAAAGATAAGCGGAGCTCCTAAGTCTTGACACGTGGCGATCGCCCATTGGCCTTTACTAGCACACATGGCTCCAAGTTAATAGTAACCTCTAGGGGTAGCACAGTAAAATTGCCCCCCTATAAATATTCCCTCATCACTTGCCCCCCACTCCTTGAGCTGATCGAGCGAGGAGTTTGAGTAGCTGAAGGAGTAGTCATCATTGTTTTTCTGAGCCTCTGTAAAAAAATTCTGCTAGAAATTTGGGTTAGCAGTCTCGGATGCTGAATTCGCTTCTTAAGTCTCCCGGTGCCTTTTCAGTTTTCCCATGCAAAGGGTGATTAGGTCGCTCGAGGTGATAGTGACGTTCGAGAATTTTCCTGTAGTAGAAAAGGGGCCAGCTCTTAAATTAGTACATATATATTTTTATTGTTATTTTTGGCCTAGAGCCGAGGCTATGCTAGTCGAGGCCGCATTCCTCATCTTCGGGGGCCGCTGGCCGAGGTTGTGGTGGCCAAGGCCGCTTGCCTTATCTTCGAGGCCGCTGGCCGAGGCTGTGTGCCTTGTCTTCGGGGCCGTTGGCCGAAGCTGTGTTGGTTGAGGTTGCACGCCTTGCCTTCGGGGTCGTTGGCCGAAGCAGTGTTGGTTGAGGTTGCGCGCCTTGCCTTCGGGGCCGTTGGCTGAGGCTATGGTCCCCTTTGGTCTTCGTTTGGCGAAGGTTCGTAGCCTTCGAACTGATACCTTTTGGTCTTCATTTGGCGGAGGTTCGTAGCCTCCGAACTAGTGCCTTAATTAGTAGGGGCGGTCCCCTTTGGTCTTCATTTGGCGGAGGTTCGTAGCCTCCGAACTGATGCCTTTCGATCTTCATTTGGCGGAGGTTCGTAGTCTCCGAACTGGTGCCTTAATTAGTAGGGGCGGTCCCCTTTGGTCTTCATTTGGCGGAGTTTCATAGCCTCCAAACTGATGCCTTAATTAGTAGGGGTGGTCCCCTTTGGTCTTCATTTGGCGGAGGTTCGTAGTCTCCGAACTGGTGCCTTAATTAGTAGGGGCGGTCCCCTTTGGTCTTCATTTGGCGGAGTTTCATAGCCTCCAAACTGATGCCTTAATTAGTAGGGGTGGTCCCCTTTGGTCTTCATTTGGCGGAGGTTCGTAGCCTCCGAACTGGTGCCTTAATTAGTAGGGGTGGTCCCCTTTGAACCTTCGGTTTTGAGTTGTCAAGAGTTAGAGGATCACAAGTGATCCTTTGTTTTTGAGTGTTCGGGGGTTCGGGGCCCCCCGAGGATCATATCTAATCCTTTGTTTTTGAGTGTTCGGGGGTTCGAGGCCCCCCGAGGATCATATCTGATCCTTTGTTTTTGTGTGTTTGGGGGTTCAGGGCCCCCTAAGGATCACATCTGATCCTTTACTTTTGCGCTGTCGAGGCATTTCAGACCCTTGGTCTTCATATGCACATGCTGGCTTGGATTGTAGTTGATGACGGGATTTTAAAGAATATCCATATTTTATTTTCGGCAAAATGCCTACTTCCACAATCCGAAATAACATCCATATTTTGTTTTCACGGTTCGGCTTGATGCCTACATCCGCAATCAGAGATAATGTTCATATTTTGCCTTCACGGTTCGGTCTTGATGCCTACGTCCGTATTCCGAAATACTGCTCGTATTTTGTCTTCGCGGTTCGGCAAAATGCCTACGTCCGCAATCCAGAATAATATTCATATTTTATTTTCGCGGTTCGGTCTTGATGCCTACGTCCGCGATAGCCATCTCTACTGTCTTGTCATGCAAAGATGCATCCTACTAACCATTGGCTATCTCTTTGAGGGTTCGGAGCTAGCCCAATTTGGCCCTTGCTGCCGTCATGGAATAAAACCCCCATGGGTAGAAAAAGATGCTATGCTTATTGGAAAAGCCCTTTATTGATGTTGTAGCCCAAAAGATAAGCCAAAAAAATATAATGTATACAACATGAACAAAATCAAGCTTCATCATCTTGAGGTTTTTAATCTCAACAAGTGCAATTAATAAGCAACGGTGATAAACAAACACGTAGACTCAATGGATTAGAAAAATTAGCAGTACCTTGCTGCCGTGAAACTTCATCAATTGATTCTGCTTGTCTTTTTTTCCAGCCTCTAAAAGGTTTTATTTTAACATAAGGCCGCATAGGATGGCAAAATCAAGCCTCATGGGATCTATAAAATAAGATGAACATCTTCTTTCTCCTGGATTACCGCTCCCAATTTCTTCTCCCATTTTTTCGGAAGCCGTTAATGAGGTCACATAAGAGCCAAGCTTATGGGAAAACAGCGAAAATTGACACATACAAAAATTGATCTTTACACACATAAATTAACAGTTGATACGCATAGTGCCTCCGGCTATTTTTTTTCCTTTTATGTAACAGTGATCGATGTATAAATATTAAACCAGGGAGCATACCGTTAATGAGGCCACATACATGAAACCTTTTCTTTCCCACTCAATCTGATTGTGCTTCGAGTGGCTTGAGATTATACTTGGCAGACAAAAAGAAAAACGAGGCCCCACGGTGGGCGCCAATTGATGAAGGATTTTCGGAAGTGGTAGCCGCACGTTCCCTTCTTGCCTCTCTGAATGTACCTGCAATGGAGACGGGGCTTGCTCCCCCGGTCGATCTCCGATGATTAAGTTAGTTCATAGGGTTTTTGAGGAGTATAATAACAGTAATGAAGGATAATCAAAGAGTCCATTAGGAGTCAGATCCCATACCTGTAGAGGTTGTCCTCTATTTATAGATGTCCGTTAGCCTTTCCCTTAGGAGATAAGATATATTTCAAAAAGAGATGTCGATCCCCTTTCCATGGGGAGAAAAGATAATCTCCCCTAATAGAGATAATTCTTGAGATATTTAAAGATATCATTGGTTGACTTAATCTTCCTCTTTATCTCTTTCCAGTTCAAAATCATAATAAAGATTATAAAGATAAGCGGAGCTCCTAAGTCTTGACACGTGGCGATCGCCCATTGGCCTTTACTAGCACACATGGCTCCAAGTTAATAGTAACCTCTAGGGGTAGCACAGTAAAATTGCCCCCCTATAAATATTCCCTCATCAGTAAATTTTTTAATTAATTTTCCAACACAGTGGTGTTAGAGCTCGATTGAGATGGCTTCCAACAACAACATGCGTGTTCCAGCCACAACTTCCACGATTGACCGGGAAACAAGTATAGCCAATGGGCCTTATATACCTTTAGAGCAATGGTTATGAAGAAGCGATTGATGAATCAATTCTTTCTAAAGACTACAAGGATGGTTTAAAGGCCAATCGGAAGAAGGAGAAAAAAGTACTCTACTACGTACTTGATTTACCAAGCTATAGATGAAGCCATTTTTGAGCGGGTCTCTATGGCAGCCTCGGCAATAGGAGGCTTGGGATACTCTTTGTATTACATACAAAGACGAAGAGAAAGTGAAGATGGTGCAGCTATAAACTTTAAGAGGAGTATTTGATTTACTCAAAATGAATGAGATCGAATCTATTGAAGAATATATTAATTTTAATCGAGTTATTTTTGTTGCCAATCAACTCTAGAGCAATGGAGAGACATTACCCAACCATTGAATCGTGGAAAAGATTCTTTGAACAATGACCCGTAAGTCTGATCACATTGCTGTTGCCATCTGATGATGTGGTGGCTGATCACCTTCTTCCTTCTCCTCCAGTGTACCTGTAATGAAGACGGAGACTTGTTCCCTCGGTCAATCTCCGATGATTAAGTCAGATATCCTCTATTCGAAAAAACCCAATAAAATTACTTATGCTCTAATCATCAAAAGGTAATCTGATCCCTTACCTTTACCTTCCTCCTTCTTTTATCTTTGTGTTGAGATCAAGATTTCGAGTAGAGATCTTTGGGATCTTTATCCCACTTTTCTTGGAATCTTATTGATAAGGATTCCATAATAGTCGCCTTCTCCGAGAAGTTCGGGATAGCCTTCTCCCTTCGTCATTATCGGCGAGAGGGTCTTAAGGACTTCCTTACCGAGCATCCCGCCAACTGGCGTGGTAACACATATCAGCCACATGTCATTCGAGATTCAAACAAGATCACATTTGCGAAATACCCCTTAAGCGAACACGTGACTTGACTGCTATAAGACACTTTCCCCGGACATGAGAGTAATTATGGACCCGAAGATATTTTTCTCATCACCATCAAAGAGTCAAAAGGACACATGTACACTCTCCCTTGATATGTTGCTCGAATCACTCCAATTGCATGGACTCCGTATCAAGCAATTTGACATGGCTCTGATTGAGCAAGCTGCTTTTCAAGCTCAAGAATATAGCCGCGGAGGTTTTAGAGGATGTGGTGGAAATTAAGAAAAAGGGTGAAGACGAGGAAGAAGCCAAGCAGAGGAAAATTCAAAATGTGAAGATGGCTCACGGTCCTCAAATAAAGGAAGAAGAAGACAAGGCTGTGGAAGAGGAAGAAGAGGTAATTTTTAAGGGTGTTCAAAAAAATCGGTGCACTGCGAAAATCGGTCAAATCGAATCGAATCAAACCGAACCGATCGATTTTTTTTTTTTTGATGGTCGAAAATGGTTTGGACAGTTTGCAGTTCGATTTTAAACCGAACCGTCCAAAAAAATAAAAAAAAAATTATTATTATAAAAATCTAATAATTGGCGGCCCATCCTATTTATTTTTTATACTATTTTGTTTTTATTTTTTACTCATATTTATTTACATTTAATTATCTTTATTTATCAATATTTGTGTCTTTATTTACCATTTTTAAATATTTTTTTTAGTAATTTTAAGTAGCATTTCAAACCGCGGTAAATCGTACCAAACCAGACCGCGGTTTGGTTTGGTTGAAAAATCACACTAGCGGTTTGACGTGCTGAAAATAATTCAAATCGGTCAAATCGTATCGCGAACACCCCTAGTAATTTCTCTTAAAGTCAATGTCATTATTGTCAAAAATTTGGGTATATAAAGAAGAATTGCTACGATATGAGAAAGAAGACTCAAATTTATTGCACGAGAATGATGATCAAGGCAATGAGAGTGTACTTCTTGCTTGCAGTGTTCAAGAGGCTGGTGAGGATGTTTGGTATATCGATAATGGTTGCAGTAACCATATGACCAGAAAAAAAGCGATGTTCACAAGCCTAGAAGTTTTTGTCCAAGGCGAGGTAAAGACAGGAGATCACAAAAGACTTTTTGTGAAGGGACATGGTGGTGTGCTTATTAAAACAAAGAAAGCTACCAATTAAATCTCTAAAACTACATTCTCTTTTGTTGTTTTAAGTTTGTTTTGAATTTTTAATTTTTTTAAAATATTAAAAATACGTTGACTTTACTATTTTCAAAAACACATATTAAAAAATAAAAAAAAAATTGTAAAGAAAACCTAAAAACACCAAAACATGGAAAACAATCCCCTCCCCCCAATCTTGCACACAAATCTCTCGCCTTCCTCTCTCTCATCTCTTATTTCCTTTCTCCTTTTTTCCCTTCCTTCTCAAGCCTCGACCATTGACCACGCCCGCCACCACTACTAGTCGTTGTCGATTGCACCTACCACCACTATCACCATCGAGAGTCACCGTCGACCACCCCTTGCCGTTCGATCTTGTTGGTTTTATCTCCTCTCTCATTTCCTCTTCCTTCTCTTGCTGATTTTTTAGTATGTTAGTCCATGGACCCTTGGGTGTCGGGTGGTTGTCTCTGATCATCGGAAACCACCAGCCACGGTGGCCGATGACGATTGATAGTGCGTATATAGGCGGGTGTTGGGTTTGATCAAACGTTTAAATTTAAATCTAAGAAAATTTGACTATTGGATCTTGATGGTTTTTGGGTATGTTGGTCGATAGGCCTTGGGTGTCTGGTGGTTGTTTTTGATCACTGGAAACCACCGGTCACGATGGCCGGTGACGACTAGCAATGCGTTTTTCACTTGTGACAAAAAAATAAAAATTAGATCTACAAAAATCCAATTGTTAAATCTAACGCATTTTTTGTATGTTAACCCCCTTGGCTTGGAGTTTCTAATAGTAGGCCTTGATCGTGTAAATCTCCGACTGGTGGTGGTCGAGCGACAAAGAAGATGTAGGGCACTGAAGAGAATAGAAAAAGAAAAGAAAAAAAAAACAAAAAATTATTCTTAAATTTTGAAAATAAAATTATATATTTATTTAAAATTTAAAAAATGTAGTATATCTATATTATAATTAAAAATATAGGATAATATATAGTATATTATTAAGTGTATTATATATATTATGTATAATAATATTTAATATAAATTATCGGTAAGATGTATGTTAGTAATTCATTAGTCAAATTTATTATTTTATTTTAATTGTAAAATTTCCTTAAAAAGAGTTAATTTTTTTATTTAATAATCAAATTTATTGAATAAAATATTATAAAATATTTTTTTTCAAAATTTTAAAATAAACACATTTTCTAATTTTCTGTTTTAAGAAACAGTTTTTCAAAATGACAAAAAGAATGTATTTTTAAAAATCTTAAAATAAATACTCAAAATTAAAAATTAAAAATGAATTCAAAACTAAAAATTAAAACATAAAAGAGAGCACAATCTAATATTTTTTTATGTTCCTAGTCTTAAGTATATCTTCTTAGTGTTGGAAAACTCCTTAGAAAAGGCCATGATGTGTCTTTTAAGCATGGAATTTTTTAGATCAAGGACAAGAATTAATGAAGTTCTTGTTACAAAGGTGAAGATGATGCCAAATGAGATGTTCTCGCTAAAGCTTTGAGTTAGGCCTCTCTTCTGTTTTAGTAACATCATCAATGACAAGTCGTGGCTATGGCACCTCTGATTTGGGCACTTCTAGTTTCAGCACTTTGTCCAACGCTTGCAAAGAGCACATATGGGGAGAGGCACGCTTAATCTCGATAGGCAAGATGGTGTCTGTGAAGGGTTCTGTTTGCTAAGCATTAAACACTACAAAAAAAAAAATTGGATTTAGTGATCTTTTAGAGCTGAAATTAGAGACCGCATTTAGAAAAAATAAAAAACTTGTATTTTAATAGTGGTAAAAGAAATTAGCGACAGAATTAGAGACAATTTAAATCATGAAATTCATCTCTAGGTGTAGAAAAAGTATCAAAAACAGAATAATTTTCGTCTGTAATTGCAAAAAAAAAAATTCAATTCCCTCTCTAACTTATATTAGCGTTAAGTAATTATCACCGTACCTAAATTGTAGAAAATAAAATATGAAAGGTTGAATAATTGTCTCTCTATTTCTCCTCGTCTTTTATCAAGGGGTGTCGATTGAATTTTTTTTATTTTTTATGTGATCAAATTATAATTAACCTCAAGTTTTACATATAAATAATAAAAAGAAAAAAATTAGTGTGATCAGGCCATGTTGGCTGCACTCATGCAAGTGATTTTTGGGTTGAAGTTTATCTAGTCCACACCTAAAATATATAGTAGTTATGAGTCTCGATTGACATAAAGAAAAGGATATATTATGCAACCCTAAATAGTTTTAATTGGCTTTTTCTATAACCAAGTTTAAATCTTCTTGGGACCAACATACATATAAATTTTTCTCCTAAATAATATAAAAAGAAAATCAAAGTGGCTTTATTTATAATCGTCTACCTCCTTAATGAACCTATTATTACATTTCAAGATTATATGTGGTTGGTTATCTATTATTATAATTATTCAGAACATTTATAGTTTTTCAAAAATTAAGATATGTTATGGGTATTTACCTGACAACTAGTAAACTTCTTCTTGTTGGGTAAGTGGGTATGGTCTCTGGGCCTCCATCTTAATTGGGGCGGGTAGCCTGTTGATCCCACTCAATGTGACTCAATCTTAACCGTGCCACATGTCTGGCCCATATGTTTAATAAATTAATATCTTTTTTTTAAGTAATAATAAATTAATCACCTTATAAGTATCGCTTAAAAATCAATTATTAAATAAATATTACGTAGACTTATATCCTCTAGTCTCTCACCCTCAATTTTTTTTTCTTTTATTAAATTCCAAATAAAGTTTTCTGAAATATATCTTCATGCTTTTTAATTAAATTTACCTCTTTTTTTTTTTATTTGAAAGAAAGAAAGTTGTCACTTTTATTAAAACCCATGACAGAGAGTTACAAAATTTGCGAAAATCTATCACTGATTCCTGCAATCAAACATTATGGGAACTTACAAAAATAATACAATGTCATTAAATTTTGTCACAAGAGTACTGGTGCTATTTTGATGTTATTTAATTGCAACATGATATTATCTCAAATAAAATGGGTTCCGAGATCGACTCATTTAACAGCGTGTCTCCAATGCATCTAATTTAGTTGTGACGAGTTTCAACTGTGCTAACAATGCTTGTTTCTTCCTGTGCAACACAAGCAGCTTAATTTGTTTGCAGCGGGTTCATCTCTTTCCATAGCCTCCTTCACCAAAGCACTAATGGTCACTCTTCATCACTCTCAAAGATTTAGTTCCTAGCCTCTTGCCATTTCTCTTGTAGCTAGGAATTTGAATTTTGAAGACCCATAACATGAAAAGGAAGCACGTTGGTATGTGCAAATCTTGGATGGATTGACTGACACTGTGAATAGCCAGCCTCATCGAAGAAGATATATAGTCGGTGGGTTGTTGTTTTCCTGCTGCAGGTCTCTTTTGTATTGTTTCATGGCTTGGCATGTTAGTCTCGAATTGGTGGTGGGCTAGCTTGATGGAATCATTTGGGCACTGTGCTCGAACATTGGTTCATGTTACTTAATCTCCCACCTCATTATGGTTGTTATTTTTCAAGGTTGAATGGTTCTGTCGTGAGCCATTTCTAGATGCACGGCATGTATCTTTTTGTAACTGAACTGATAGTTTTTTTTTTTTTTTTTTGGGGGGGGGGTGGGGGGGGGGGGGGGGCGGTTGTGTCCTTTTGGCGGTGGTATATATCCTCTCTTTTTAATTTGGTCTTTGGTTAGGGTTGTTATATATAAATATATATTATAATTTATTTTTTGATTTATTTTATTTAAATAAATAAATAATTATAGAATAAAAAGACATGTTCTTTGATTTAAAATTTTAAATTATCTTTTATATATATTAAAGAGTTGTAATTTTTCTAAAGGATAAGTCATTTCTCTAAGGGATTTGATCTTTCAAGAGATTGTGTTATTTGGTTTTGTGCCTTTTGACAAGTACCTTTTCATTGTCTATAAATAGATTTGGAAAAATAGGGAGCAGTGTGTGAAAAATAACTTTTTTTTTTATTATTGTCATATCTTTTCTTTACTCTCTTATTGCTTTTAATTGGCAAATTTAAGTTCTTGGTCGTAGAAGAGATCAAAAAATGCAATTTTAATTTCTTAGTTATGCATTGTATTTTGGGGGTTAAAATTTTCATAAACCTTTACAATTAGTAGGGAAAAATACTATTCTCAAGATAATTTTTTAAAAATGTCTTGCCTAACACTAATATTTATTTGTTCTATCTTTCCTCAATTTTTTTTATTATTTTTTTTTTGGGTGTGTTAGCTTAGCGAAAGGGGGCTAGACATGCCTTGGCTACTTGGAGGGAAGCAAATTGGATCACCATCTCATCTCCAATAATTTTTAAAAAATAATAATAATAATTTAAGATATTTAAAAGGAATTACATCTATTATTTGAATATCATTTACCACTTTAATAATATATGGATATTTTTTAAATTTTTTATTTTAATTTAAGTATCTAATCATGAGTTTTATTTTACTTTCATCATAAATTTGGGTTGAGATTGTTGTAAATTTTTTAAATAGAAGGATAATTAATATAACTTAATACACTTTTAAATTTATTAAGCTTATGCATGTGGTAAATAAATTTTTATATCATAATTTTAATCAATACATATCTATTTTGTTTCATAAAAATGCATACCCTTCAATTATTGTTCGGCTTTGAATCATGAAATAAATACTTTTGAAAATATTAATAAAAAAATTCAAAGATATTTTCAAATTATTGAAAATAATTTTATAGAATGTAAATGTAACGACGAGGGGTTAGACGGTGTACCGACCTCAGTGACAAAATGGGGTTGTGTGGGCGGGCCCACTGGGCACCATCTCCTGACAAGTGCTTGACTAAGAGGGCCAGGACAGCCTAAAGTTGTTCACCCCATCAACGAAACATGAGAGAGAGAGAGAGAGAGTAGAGAATGAATACAAGGGCGAGTATGAAATTTATATGAAAATAAAATAAGTTTTAGATTATGAAATTTATATGGAAATAAAATAAGTTTTGGATAATTAAGTTATTTAGAAATTATTATATTTTTTTAATTTTTAATATTTAATTATCATTATTTTTATAAAAATATAAAATATATATATATATTGATATATTTAATTTCACCCTAAATCAAACCTACCTACTTTCATTATTGGAACCAAGTTTCACCGTCACCGCCACACTTCTCCTCAAGCTTTGTTATCGACCACGCTTCTCATTCTCATGGTCGCTAGCCACATTTCTCTTCCTTGCAACCCCCAGCCTTGATGCTGTTCCTTGCCACTGTCAACCTTGTTGCTCCTCCTCGTGACTACTAGTTGTGCTCTTGTTCCTCTTGACCATAGTCCTCGTTGCTTCTCCTCAGATTGCCAGCCGTGCTTCCTCTCCTTCACCAGATCAAGTCTTCGATGCATATAATAGAAGATGTGGATTGTTTTCTAATTCTTTAAAAAAATTAATTTACCCCCTTAAAAAATATTTTCTAGCAAAAGTGAAAAAATGACATCATGTAACTAAAAATAAAAAAATAATTTACTTAAAAATTTTAACTAATAAAACACTTTAAAAGTTAAAATTTAAATGAAAAATAATTATTTTTTATAAAAAATTATGATTAATTAAACACATCTTAATTGACAAATCATCCAAAAAAAGAAAAAAGATGATTAATGAACTTAAATCAATCTCCTATAAAAGGAAAGTTTGTGATACTCAAAACACGAACCATGTTACATGCATATATAGTGTGTGTGTGTGTGTGTGTGACCTTCAAGACTATTTACTGGCCGCCGCCATCTCACTACTGAAACCATCAAAATTGAGGCCGACCGCCGACCATTGAAAGAGAAAAAAAAAAAATCAGTGACACTTTCACGAATCTTCTTATTTCTAAGAGACCAAATTAATGCGCCAACATGCAATAAAAGTAATGATAATAATAATAATAAACCCAAAATCACGTAATAAAAGAAGCCAACTAATATTCTAAACAACCAAAATGAGTTGAGTCTACTACTACTACTACTACTACATCCTTTTCTGCATTCTGCAAGAAACAAATATATTTGGGATATCCCAACAAATTTTAGTTGAGATAAAAGCATATTTGGTGAGATGTTGGTTGAGATTATATTATAACTTCAACAGGGTCCTCTTAAGAGTTGGTAGGTCTTATTTTAGTGGTCCTAAAATATTAAAAAAATATTAACATTTATTTTTTTTATTTTTTTGAGCTACAACATCACTAATTAAAATTTTATGTTCTAATTTAAAAAGTAAATCTTTTTTAATTGATAATATAATCAAATTACTTAATTTTTCTTATGATATAGCTAAACGTAAATAAGATTTTATTACTTTTAATTTTAAAAAACTTATTTACATAGAACATATAGTAACAAGAATGGTTAATAATATTTTATAAATTATTCATGTATTTGGAAAATAATTTATATTTTTTTATAAAATTTAATATCGCAAGTGGTGTTTTTATTTCTATGATTATAATTTATTTTAAAACTTTTAATTCTGAAAATAAATTTAAATCATCAATATTAAAGAGCATATCATATTTTAGAAAATTTTCAAGATTTAAATAATTTTTCCTCAAATTATCATCATCAAGTAATTTTAATTTTTCTACTTTATAAAGAAAATCAAAATTATCTTCGTAAATTTTAAATTATTCAAATCTATTTTAAAGAGAAGAAATAGCATGATCAACTAAATATATAAAATAATTAATTTTAAAAGATTTTTCAATAGATAATTTCATCTCCTTATTTTCATTCACATTAAATTGTCTCTTTATCTTTATTGTACATTTTTTATGAAACTTTAGTTCTATATTCATTTAATTTATAATTTTTTAACATAAATAATAGAAGATTTAAACCTATTTTCTCTATCAATTAAAAAAAATAAAAGAAATAAAACCGTTTAAGTGATCTATTGCAACAGCAATGTCCATATCTTTACATTGTAAAATTTATATATTAACTGTATTAACAACAAATAACATATTATACTAAATAATCATACGTAATAGAAATTCAAAATTTTCAATCTTATATGTTGTTAAAAAAATAACTTCACTTTTAATTTTAAGATTTTCACTAATTTCTATTAATTGATATAAAACATCTCTTATTTGCGAAACTTGATATCTTATTACTTTTAACACTTTCAATACAACTTTTCTAACGTATTTGTGATAATAGCTTAAGTGTCAAATTAAAAATATGAGTTTGTAAAATTTTTTATTTTTTTTGTAAAAGAAGAAAATAATGAGTACATTCGTTGTGTTACTTCAAAAAATGTCATAACATCAACATAACCATATCATAAAGAACTAAATTAAAATTGTGACAATCAGATGATGTATAAAATGCTCTAGAATTTATATTTAATAATTTTTTTTGCACACCTTATTGTTTACCTTTTATATTAGATTTATTATTATATTTTTGCCCTCTCACATTATTTATATCAAGTTTAAAATTTTTTATTTTACTTGTGAGTACATTAAAAATATCTTGATTAAAGGTATCATCTACTTTTAAAAAATCTATAAAATACTCTTTTATTTTTATTGAACTTGCTAAAATATCTACACATCTTAATATAAAAAATATTTGTTCTTCATGACTTGAATAAGGGGTGCAATCAAGTATAATTAAAAATATTTTAATTTTTTATTTTTTTTTAATAATGACATTTCTTATTCTAATGCCAAAACATTTATCAACTCATTTTATATATTATGACAAAGGTAATGGCTATAAATTTCTCTATTTTGAGTGCGCCTAATGTGTTATTACATTATTAGATCAACCTCACCAATCATTTCTCACTTAAAGACCCGGGTAGAAGGGTCAGCTGCAATAGTGCCATGTGGCATTGGAGGGTAGCTCGGTAACTGCTCGGGCGTCCTTCATCTCGATCGTGCCCCTTATCTCGTCCTTTTGCAATCTGGACCGTCGATGCTGCCTTTAATTTGGTGCAATCCAAGCTTTTCAAATGCATCGTGCGACCCCTATTTATTTACTGTGTATTGGGATATGTATTGTGACTGACGAGAGAGAGAGTGTGTTGGCATTAGGGCTTGAGAGGGTCTTTCTCATTCCATGAATCAGACTCCCTTCGGTTCCTTCTGGTTTTCTCTCTAGTTGAATAGGGTAAGCCTCTGATCTATTTCTTATTATGATTTTGAGGCGTTTTTGATAGAGAAATTGTCTCTGTAAATACGAGTGATTGTGAGGCTTGTATACAGTGTGTTTGTAAACCATATTTTTAACTCCGATAGTGCAGTGAGCTCTCCGTTATTGGAGCTTAAAGTGGACGTAGCCTTTTCGGGTGAACCACGATAAATCTCTCGTTTTCATTCTACTTTCCATTTTTTATTCATACTTGTTTGTGGTGTATGTTGATTTTCGATTTCGAGTTTGTTGTATGTTAGAAAGGGTTTTATATTAGAGATTCAGATTGTGTGTATGTTTGGGTTGCCTTCTGTTTGCGCAACAAGCCATTTCCAATGGATCTCTCTATCTCTATTTCTATCTCATTTTCTATTATATTATAAATAATTTATTTTTTATTTTAATTTTATCTAAAAAATTATGTGTACTTCAACCAAACTCTTTATTCTAATCTCTATTTTATTTATTTATTTTAAAAAAATTTAATTTTATTTATTTTACCTTATCTATAATTTTCATGCATACACAAAATTAATAATTAAATACACAAAATAATCAGATATACGCATAAACAAAATTAATAATTAAATACACACATACACACAATCAATTATTAAATATACAAATCAATAATTAAATACACAATATCAATCATCCAATACAAAAATAAGTACAAAAATATCAAAATCTCACAAATTCATTTTATGGAAATCTCAGTCTCCACTTATCCTTCTAGAAATCTCGATCTCCTCTTCATCTGACTTCGACCTCTCACTCCTCATCGTCGTTCTACTCGCAACTGTCGCCATTGCTCCTCGTCTTCATTGGTCGCTGCCGCTACTAAATCTGGTGTCTACAACTCTCCAACCGATTTCGCCTTCGCCTACAATAGTTCTTTCTCTTCCTGCATTGATGGCTGTTGGAGGGCGGGGGAGAGATGATGAGGAGATTTCCATCACCAACAGTGGTGAGAATTTTCTAGGTTGCCAAATTTTTTACAAGGGAAATTGGAAATGGCGAGGACCATTGGAGCTTCAATTTTTGATTTGGCTGGCCAAATTTTGGCTTGGCAAGTTGGATTCACCATCGTTGAAGATGGCCTAAGCCATGTTCCATTATTTCAAAAGTTATTTCCTCTTAAAGGGGCATTTGTTAAAATGGGTAAGATAAGAGGCATCAAAATAAGATTGGAATACTTTTTAGACCAAAATATGGAATGATCAAGATAAGACTAGAATACATTCTAAGATTTCTATCATACTGTTAAATTTTTTGAAATCCACTAATAATTATACTTTTTCTTTTTATGTATTTGTTAATGCATATGGTAAATACCAAGATAAGAGTCTTTTACCAAAATATCCCTATTGCCAAATTCATTCAAAATTGTTTCTTAACATCAACAACAAATTCATTAAAAATAGATTTAAAAAGAGTTGAAAAATAGAAATAATTATTGTTGGAATTACAATAATTTCACTTAGATAATTAAAAATAGCCAAAATATATTTTCATAATAGATAATAAAATATAAAATTAAATAAAATAATTTTAAAATTGGTGAAATGAATTGTATTAGTTAATAAAATATATATAGAGAGAGAAATTTAAATTTTAAAAATCAGTAAAAGGAATAATGTCATTTAAATTTTAAAAATTGTCAAAACATGTGATAATTTAAAAATGTATTAAATATTATTAATTATAAGACTTAAATAAATAAGTTTTTTTAATAAATTTAAAATTTTAAAATGTATTAAATGACATTAACTATCCTACAAGTGGCATATAGGTAATTGAGATTTATCTGAAAAATGTAAGATAACTTTATTTGAGAGGGGAGATTAGATAAATTTATCTTGAAACAGAGAGATAAGAGGTCATGTGACAGGTTTTTCAAAAATGATCAGATAAATTTAATAAATACGTTGGAAAGGCCAAACATCCAAAATGCTTTCCATATACATGACATTTTCTCTCTCTTATCTTAATTAACAAACATCCTCTAAGTATGGTGCTGGTTGTAACATTCTGAAATTTGGAGATAAATATTAATTATTAATATTTATATTTGAAGTCATTATGAAATATCTGAGGATGTAAAAGAAAAATAAATGTTTATGTTGTTTTGAGAAAATGAGAATTAGAATAATTAATTTATTTGAGAATATTTATGGAAATAAGAAAGGATTAAAATAAATTAATTTAGGTGAATTTCTGGAAGTTCGGGTGTAAGGGAAATTATTTAAGGGGTGTGTGCAATTAATGGAAACTATGGGTGCTGAAATGTGATTTGCGGAAGTGGTTGAGATTCAATATAAAATTAAGTAAGTGCATTTATATGTTGAAGGGAGCAGCTAGCCGGGTGGTTTGCGCGCGTAAGGTGGACGGGCAGATTTATGCTGATTTTTCTAAGCCAATGGCACCCAAAACAGTGTTGTTTTGGCCTTAGGCGATGGCCTCCCAGCACTGGTTCCAGCGACTGCCATGTGGCCTCTCCCCAACCACTTGTTTTGCTAGGGGTGTTCGCGGTGCGGTTTGACCGGTCTAAACTATTTTTAGCACGCCAAACCACTAGTACGGTTTGACGACCAAACCGCACCAATCTAGACCGCATTTTGCGGTCTAGATTGGTGCAGTTTGCCACGGTTTGAAAATAACCTGTTTAGCATACAATCTTCAACCTATTATAAATAACCTGTTTAACATACACTTGAGAAGTGCTATCAACTTGATAAATACACACAATAGTACCCATTTTAGACTGCACTTAGCCGAATCTCTTATCAACTTAAGAAGTTCTCACTCCTCACAAGTCACAACCTATTTTAGACCCAATAACAACAAACAAACAAACACTAGACATTAATAAAAATACACACACCTACTTATTGGAGAACTGATATTCGCTGCCAGGTACACGGAATGATCCTCGTTGGTGAGATTGGCGAACCGCTTTGGCCTGAGCTTCGGCCCCAGCTATGTCTCGTAGTCGTAGCTGTCGGTCCTCTCCTCTGCCTCGATTTGTCGTAGCCGTCAGTCATCTCTTCTACCTCGATCTGTCGCAGCTGACGGTGGAACCGTGGGTGTGGGCTACTGACGATAATCCGAGGACGAGAAAAAGAAAGAAGAAGAGAAAACGTTGAGACGATGGAATGAAAGGGTGCAGCAGCAGGGGTGATCGGATTGGGAGGAACTGGGGAAGGGTTCCGCGGGTAGGGGAGAGCCGAAAGGGGTTGCCGATTAGGGTTGCATGGGTGGGGGAGGGTGCGCGGGTGAAGGAGGGGGCTGCTGACTGTGATTAGGGTTGCGGGTGGGGGAGGGGGCTCTGTCGATTGCAATTAAGGATTAGGGTTTTGGGTGGGGAAGGGGGTTGCGCGGGGCTTGGTGCTTACCGTGCTTTTATAATATATTTTTTTTATTTTTTTTAATTATTTTCTGGGCGGTTTGGTTTAAAACCGAACTGCCTACAATCCAAACCGCAAATCGCGTGGTTTGGACAGCCTTCAAACCGTTTCCGACCGCAAAAAAAATAAACCGACTGGTTCGGTCTGGTTTGGTTTGGTTTGGTTTGACCGGTTTTTGCGATGCACCGATTTTTTTGAACATCCCTACATTTTGCTATCTTTTTAAGCCCATTTCAGGCATCTTCGAGCTAGCATAAATAGAGGAAAAAATAGGAGAAGAAGCAGCGCGCAACAAGAGAGAAAATGGAGGAAATTTGGGAGAAATTGGGGATTAAATCAAGGTTTAATCAAGTTTTAATTAGCCAGATAAGTAGAGATAGATGTATTAAACATTCTGTACGGTTGGAATTTAATTTTAGGTCAAATTTTATTAATTTTGAGAGTTTATTCTATTTTACAGCGTGTATTATTTTGGTGGCGTTCAAGCATAAAAACGTTGTAATCAGCTTAAACGAGGCAAGCTCCCTCTACCCTTGCGATCTCTTTCCATTTTGTGAACCCCTCGTCTTTCTTTAATTTGTTTTGGTTTCGCGTATTAATTATACGAATTGAGGAATTATTAGCATAAATTAATTTAAGATAAATATGAGACTCGTTGGGGTTTTATTTGTGGTGTATCTACATGGGTAAAAATTATTAGAAGCGTTATATGTTTAAGAATTTTATATGACTAAATTATTCGTGTTACACGGTTAGATTTAATTAATGTGAGCCACGATTTTATTAATCGCTATTAAACATTTTACTTCGCAGCGGGAGTGCAAGAAAGACAGGGAACGGCCATGTAAAGCCAAGTTCCTAACCTTCTCCTTGTGTTTTTTAATTCTTGTAAGAGTCTCTGTGGTTTCTCGTATTTTATCATTTCCCTTATGCTAATTCGGTGCCTAGCATCACTTATTGAGTTATTATCCATTTGGTATAATTTAAATTAAATCTGAGACTTCTAGAATTTTATGTGTTGTGTGCCAACGGGGGTTTGTACCGCCCCCATTTCTTTCGGAATGATGTCAAACCTTACTTGGGGACTAGGTTCATAGATGTACAGGTTTATTTATGGATTTTTCGAATTTATTTATGGTTCGGTTAAGGCTATCGGGATTAGCTGTTTGGTGACGTTGGGGTAGACTATCGTATGGCCCTGAAGTGGACCGTCGAGCGGACACTCCTAGTCACTGACAGTTGATCGGTGCCGAACACTGCTGATTAGCTCTTCCATTATGTGATTTATTACATGATTGATATGTTGAATTACTGTTCATGGTTTGTTATATGAATTACTGTTGAATGTACGGGCGTCAGTGTATCACGTTGATACTCACTACGCCATTGCATTTTTATGTGCATTTCATAGTTACCAACAGTTCACAGATCTCAGACGGGAGGACCGTTCCGAGGGAGCTACGGCTTGGTTATTCTACAGCTCGAGTGTCGGGAGGACCGTTCCAAGGGAGCCTACGGCTTGGTTATTCTATAGCTCGGGTGTAGGGAGGACCGACGCGAGCATTTGGGTGACGGGAGCATTGACCCGAGACGACGCACATAGGTTTGTTGGAGGTATTTGTTGCCTTTCAGGGCAGTGGCAGGTTGGTATAGGATTTGTGTGCTGTGTGTCTTGTGTTGGCCCCAAGGACCGATACGTGCTTTATTTACGTTTTTATATTGTGATGTGCGTCTCATGCCTTGTGTGTGCTTGGGGGTTGGTGTTATGGGGAGAGTTTATTGGATATGTTCAACCTTCAGCCTTTCTTTCTTTATGCTTGCTGAGTCTCTCGACTCACTTTGTTTTCCATCATTCTAGGTAGTAGTAGCGTGGGCCATGGGCAAGGGAGTCAGCTTTTAGCGACTGAGTCGGTATGATGTACATGCAGTCTCGTCAGTCCCCGTTAACTCTGATGTCTGAGTAGGATTTATTCTATTATTTTCGAATATGCCAGGTCATTTCTCGTGTCTCGTGTATGTCAACACAAGAGTCTGTATTCATTTATTTATCTTGTGACCGCTATGCTAGCGGGGTACCCGTAGTGCATGCATGTATATAACTTAACTTCCGCTATTTTCATTCTTGTGTATGCATGTCATGGTAGTTTTTGTCTTGTGTTTCATTCTCTCTCATTCCGTAGGCGCTTTCGTTCGGTAGTTCAGGTGGTTGGGATATCCGAGCGATGGTACTTACATTGACAACCATTGGGTTCGGTCCCTTATTCTTGTTGAATTTCTTTTTCAGCAACCATTGGGTCCGATCCCTTATTCTTGTGGAATCTCTCTCTCTAACAAGGGTGTTCAAATTTTGATTTAGATCTAAACAAATCAAAAACATATAGTGTAGTCCAAGATCAAATAGGTTTTAGTTTGATCATTTAAAAAACTCAAATTTCGTTTCAATCTCAATTTTGGATTGAAAAATCGAATAAATTAGTGAAATAGTAAAACTATTTACTATTTAATCTATTTACAACTCTTTTCTTTATTATTTTACGAGTCTAATATGTATTTTACTAAAATGTGTTTAGTAATGGACAAATTGTAGTCTCATAAATACCAATAGGATTCTTTACAACAATAAAAAAGAAAAGACAAAAATTCCTGCAAAGGGAGGGATGAGTTATGTGATTCGACCAGACCCGAACCTACAGTGTGGCCCAAGAGATGGTTGTCCCAAGGTCCAGAAATTCTGTCAATTTAGGGGCCCATAAATTCTATCACCAAAATTTGCAGAATGCTTAATATTTCTCTCATTCCCTCTTTTCTCTCTCTCTTGCAATCTCTCTCTCCCTCTTTCACTCTCTCAAAAATACTTATGTAAATCACTATTTTTTCTTATTATAGTTAAGACACAAAAATTGTTTTTTGTTTTAACACTTTTATAATGCCACAACCAATTGGGTTTGATTCCTACTCAACCCTAAACTCATTATATATATATATATATATTTGTTGATATTGTTAATTTAGTGTTGTCTAAAAGTTAGGATTAATTACAATACATAAATAAATTAAAATATTATATTAGTTGATCAGACAATAGGCTAAGATACTAAGATACGCGCGCAATAGCTGACCCTTTGGGATATACTATGTGATAAGAAAGATTGAATAGATAAACTATGTTGTCTATTAAAAAAAATGTTCGAACAATTTGATTATGTCAATTTGATCGATATTTTTGCCTTTAAATTTGTAAAAGAGTAGTTTTTAATTGATCATTTCAATTTTTTTATTTTATTCTTTGATATAATATAAATATTTATTTATTTTTTAATATTTTATTATAAAAAATAAAATTCAAATGTATACTATAAATCATCAGAAATTTATTTTTATATTTCTGAGCCAGAGCCTCAAAGCCTCAAAATCTTAGTCACGGCACTAGATTCGACCCACCGAAAACAGCACCTCCATTCCCTTTCCTTTTTGAAAAAACACATCATGAACACAATTTCCTACATTCCCACTCCCTCTCAATAATCTAATCATAGCATATCCACTCATTTATTTCGATCCTCAGTCCTAAAAAAAAAACCACAAAACCTCACAATTCACAGTTGAGATGAAACTTTGGGTGGGTTCCTATATTACGATTCAAATGTTAATATTATTATGTAACTTAGTACCATTTTTTTGGGTTAAAAAATGTAAAGATATTATTTTGTTATAGGAATCTCATCATAGAGAGAGACCAGAGAGGGAAGCATACAAATCTCAGTAAAAGTGATATCCAGTGCCCGTGAATTATCCCCACAACGAAAAGAAATAAAAAGAGAGAAGGCTTAGAATTATTAGAAATTTAGAAGCATCAAATTGATTTATAGAGAAAATTAAACACCAATTCTGTCCCTCAGCGACTCAAACCCATTTACTTTACAACAGAGTTTCTAGCCATCTGCCCAGTTGATCTCTTGATCGATTCTATCCTCTGAAGCCTAATCTGCTCTCTGAACTTGGCGATGAACTCGTCCGCCTTCTTGTTTACGTCCGGCGGCCACCCGTCTCCGGCGCCGTTTGAAGCCGCTTCTTCATTGCCCCGGCCGTTTTCAACGTCCGACTCTTCATCAGTTTCCGCCGCCCTAGTTTCAGCAAATTCATCCTCATTGTCCTGAAGAAAATCCCCAAATGGTTCGCTTCCTCTAATCTTTCTCACCGATTTCCCCATCAGCGGCTCTTCCCTGTCATTTCGCGTACATTCAGAGGGTACGCTCCTGACGCTTCTTCTCAGCTCCTTGCCGGGATAAATTTCGAAATTCGAGAGGCTGGAATAGGACTTCACCAGAGCAGGTTTGTGTACATGTCGCGGCGGTGGAGGCGGCGGAGGAGCTGGTGGCGGCGGAGATTTGTAGTAGGTTTTCTTCCTGGCCGCATCTTCTATGTTCTTGGCCGGTGATTCCGAGGGGTTCTTTGGGGAAGAAAGTGATGGTGAAGGGGAAATCTTGTTTGGGGAAGGAGAGGCTGAATTGGGTTTGGATGGGCGAGAAGACTGGGGCCTAATAGAGCGCGATTCGATTCGATTGAGCTCAGTTTCCTCCGTTGAAGAAACTCCATCAATGTCTTCCTTCATATCGATCTTCCCTGATCTCGATCTCCACGGAATGGGAGAACGGAGAACAACATTGTCCTCTGCTTTCTCCTCCAGATCCAGAGAATTCAAACCTCCAAATGAATTGCTTGAACCTCGATTTGAGCCAGACCTGCTCAGAGACCCAACTTTCAAACTCGAATCAACGGATGCTCCGGCAAAAACAGCGTCCGGAACTCGCGATTTCAAGCTCCGAACCGGCAGAAACAGCGGCTTTCCTTCTTCAAGAACGGAGCTTTCCTCAGCCAGAACCAGCATTGGTTCTTCCCTGAAATACTGCGAATTCCACGTCTGGACCTTGTTCTCGTTGGACCCAGATGGGCTCTCGGCCTCGTCGTCAAAAACTGACGAAGCCTGAAGAAATCTCGTCACGATCGACTGAGCACTATCCGATTTGGTGTTATAATCCTTTTCCGTTTCGTCGTTTCGGCAGCTGAAAAGGCCGTAGGAAACTGCGATTCCGACGAAGAGAAGCTGAAGAAGCTCCCAGCTTCTGGTATGGAGAGTTTGGTTGATGAATTCGGGGGCTTGCGAAGGAAACAGAGGAAGAACTACCAGAAAAACTGCAACAACAACGGCTTTGTACAAGAAATGAGTGTAAAACTTACTTGGGTTCGGTTGATCTTTCGGGATTTGTGAGGCTAGCTTATGTGGCTTGACGTAAGTGTCTGTAACTGTATCCGCCATTGAAGAGCAGAGGGGAAGCTCTCTGGCTTTCGGATATGAATTTGGGCTGCAGAATCTGGGAAGATGAAGGAGAGGAGACTTAGTGTGGAAGGAAAAGTAGGATAAGGGAAGAGGGGAGAGTGATGAAGAAAGTTATGGGGATGAGTGAGGTGAGGCGATTTCAAGCTATGCTTTTGTGGAGCAATTGACACTCATGCCCTTTTTCTAGGCCTTTTTAAACACTTTCTTGCTGATCAAATTCTCGGGAAAATAGAAATACAGTTTCTAGTGTTTTTGTGTTGATCGGTAGCAGAATATCGCATCTGAAGCAGCGATGTTTCCAGTGTTCGCACAGCAGCACAGCACTGGAGGCTCGGTTCTCGAAGACAACCCTCCATCCCACTTTGTTAATGTCATTTTGGTCTCCCTCTTATATATCAATTTTAAAAGTAGAATTTAAAAGGAGGGGCAGTTTGGGAAAAGGGAAAGAATGGTGGTGGGACCAAACAGCAAATAGCAGCAAATAGGTTGCGTGGGGAAGGGCGAGGATAATTCTGCTTTTGGACTGCGTACGCTAGCTTGCTTGCTTTTGTTTGTTTTTATTAAATCTCTCTCCATCTCTATTTTCCACTTTGAAGGCTTTGCTATGCTATGCTATGCTATGCTTTCCGTCTCCGCGCAGCCATGCCACGCTATGCTATGCTGTGCTATGCTTTTCTTTTTTCACGCAGTCCATGATTCTTTGCATATTAAGGGAGGGATGACAAGCAGCAGATGCTCTGTAGGACCACTCAGTGATTTGGATTGAGTTTAATATTTCACATTTTCCCGGAAAATCAAACGCCCAAAAGGAAAACACTACGGTCCCCCCGCCAAGAAAATTTGCCTAATATTTTGACTGTCTTGTCACCACCCCTAGTTGAAATGTTGCACCCCTTTCCAATCACCATGGCCTCATGGTCGCAGCACTGGGAGCTCCTTATCATAAAGCACCCATTTTTATTGATGAAAACTTGGGTATTAATTTGTTAGTGTTATTTGCTTAATTAGCTAAGAATTTTGAAAAGACTATCCATGTTACATAAACGATGTTTTAATGTACGACATTTTTTGTATTGTTTTGTGAGAGAATAATTATTTTGAACGTCGCCATCTTCTTTGTGATTCAAATTTTTAATGTTTTGGTCACTAAAAAATAACTTTATAAGCAGTGATATTGTTTAAATAGAATATGCGGATAGAAAGCACTTTAAAACAATAAATAGTCTCTTCTAGCGTAGAAAGGACGATTAGGAGGATAATCCTTTATTAGATGAGGAGGAGGAGAGGGCAAGGCATGATGAGACATCTCTTACTCCTCTTTCCAAAATTAATGGCCGAAAGTATGTCCATGAGAGAGTTTTGAACGATGGATATGATTCTCTTGCTTTTAAAGAGTGTTTGAATTACATGAGATGGGTTTAGCCGTTTACTTAGAATTTTTGTATAAAACAGGATTACTACTAAAATAATATATATATATATATATACATATGACAGTGTTATTTTATTACCATAAACTAATTAATTTACCAAACTTAATTTCTAATTTTGCTAGACTGCATCTGCATATGCATCTGCATGCACAAGAGAGAGGACGCAAAGTCATGTTTGGACATATATTTATGTATATATATATATATAATAGTGGTCGCTGGGGCTCTTTATTCTATTAAAAATCTTACTCCTCCCATTTTAATCTTTTTAAGTTGGAAACTATGTGTGAAAAAGGTGAGCACCAAAAAGAAGAAAAAATTCTTTTGTGAATTTGTCCTATTTCATTCAAGTGTCACGTATATATAGGCAAATTTATGATATTTAAATATAGGGTAAATTATATGAAACCCCCCGCACTTAGGGGACATTTGGTACGAGAGAAGTTTTTAAATTCTTAGAATTCATTATTCTTGGAAATACTTTTGAAAATCTTTAATTCCCAGAATTTATACAATTCTATGTTTGCTTAGATTTAAATATTCTCAGGAATGTTGAGTATTCTTTTATGAAAATCTTACATTCTTATGTTTGGTCTAAATATAATATTGTTGAGAATTCATGTTCTTTTTTCAAAATTATCCTTATTTAATTTTTTATATAAGAATAATAATTTTTTATATTATATAAAATATTAAGACCCACAATATGTTTAGAAAGTCAAAAAAATATCATTTTTTATACATTATGTATATATATGCATGTGTATATATATATATAATATATATACATAATATATATGTTTGTATAATTGTATGAATATCTATTTTAATATATAAATATATATATGTATATATAATATATTTAATATAAATATATTACATATATATAATACGTTTGTATGGGATTATAAAAGGGTAAGGGGTGCTTTAGTTTTTTTATTTGTTAAAAACATTTCCAAGTTCATGGGAAACTTGGATTTCCAACCCCCCCATGAAAATCTTTTTGTGGGAAAGTTACTTAAAAATCATTCCTGGAAATCCTATTTTCCAGGATTCTTTTTATAAAAAAATTATACTAAATATGGGAATACAGATTCACAACCTAACATTTTCAAGAATCTTAAAATTTTTCTTGTACCAAACGCCCCCTTAGGGCCATATGCAACTTACTCCCTTGTGTTTTCGATTGTATTAAAAATTTCCTTTACACTTTCAAAATGTTGCAATCAGCCACAATCTATTATTATTTTACATGATTTTGTGCAATCTATTGGTTGATTAATGCAAAATTATGTATTTTTTTGATATATTAAAATTATCTATGTAGAATTATGTATTTTGTATGTAGATTATTATATAAAATCATGTAAAATAATAATAAATTATGGCTGATTGCAATATTTTAAAAGTGTAAGAGAATTTTTTTATATAATCAAAAGTACAAGGGGATAAGTTGCACATAACTCTAAGTGTATGAGAGTTTCATATAATTTACCCTTAAATATATACAAAAATAGAAAACCAACAACTCTGTTACAATAAGCCTAAAAGATTGAACTTTTTTGGATTTTTAATTCAAAATTTAAAAACTAACTAAAAGCCTAAAAGATTGGACTAGTATGGACCCTTGATTTTTGTCCAATACTCCCCACTCAAGTTGGAGTTAGGATTAAAATGTCAAGAACATCCAACTTGCAAAGTAGTTAGCAATAAGCAACACCTCCAAGTGGTTTGATAGAAAGGTCCGCCAATTGATCAATAAATTGGTAGTAGGAAGGAGCAAGCAGATCTACTTGAATTTTTTCTTGAACAAAATGATATATAGTCAATTTCAATATGTTTGGTGCGGCCATGGAAGATAGGATTTTCGACAATGTGAATAGTAGCTTGGCTATAATGAACTGGAATTGGTTGAAGATACTTAATACCAAGATCCAAGAAAAAATATTTTAACCATTACAACTTAGAAGTAAGTGTAGCATGGGAACGATATTTTGTTTTTGTAGAAGAACGAGAAATTGTTGGATGTTTATTGGTTTTCCAAAAAATAGGACTAGAACCTGACATGGTTAAATAACCAGTGGTGGAGCAACGAGTAGTAGAACAATTGGCCCAATCAAAGTCAGTGGCCTTGTCTACCTTCGGCTATTTTACATTCGTGGGTGGGAAATTGGTGACTTGACAAAGTAAGAAACAAAAGGTAATGGCCTTGTCTAGTGCAGAAGCTGAATATAAAGGGATGGCGAAAGGATTATGTGAATTTCTTTGGCTTCAAAGATTGCTTAAGAGGCTTGGCTATCTTCCATTGATAGTTACAAATTTATTTTGTGATAATAGGGCAGCTATCGACATTTCTCATAATTCAATCCAACATGATCGTACCAAACATATTAAGGTTGACAGACATTTTGTCAAAGAGAAATTAGATGCGAATATTGTTCAATTTCCTTTTGTAAAGTCAGAAGATTAATTGACAGACGTGTTAACTGAAATTGTTTTGAGTCAAGCCTTTTACAACTAACTTGACAAGTTGGGCATGAACAACATCTTTTCACCAACTTGAAGGAGAGTGTCGGTGTGAGTTGTTCTTATAATTATAGGATTTAGTTTCCTAGTTTATTTCCTGTAATTGGGGTAGATTAGTTACCAATTAGGAATTGGTGTTCGGTATATATGGCCTCCAAGAGAGAAGAATAGAACACTTTTGAATGTATTTTTTCTCTATTACATATTTCAGCAGTCATGTATATATAGACAGATTTATGAGATTCAAATATACACAAAAATATGAAATTAATAACTCTATTGTAAACCTAAAAAAATGGACTGTTGTGGATTTTGAATTCAAATTTCAAAAACATACAACTAAAAGTCTAAAAGATTGAACTTGTATCGATCCTTGATTTTCGTCCAATACTATGTGTTTTGCCAACATTGATTAAGAAAAATTAATAACATATTAGATTGTGTTGTGGGTTTTGGAATAAATGAAAGCAAAAACAAACTTTTTTGGATTACAACAATTATTTGTGAAACTAAAAAATCTCATAATGGTACAAAAACATTCATTAATTATCACCCTCTTCGTACCCCAACATAAAAATATCATACTTGTTTAATCTTTAATTAATGGTTGAACCCAAATTGAGTCTAGTCGGGTTGAGGTTCAAATAAATAAAACAAATATAATTTTTTAAAATTTTTATAATCATAAATAAGTATATCATTTTATAATTCAATGTATATATTTTTTTATAATTTTAAACATTGTATTATGTAGATTATGAGTTTATAAGTACTTTTACAATTTTTTATTTGCCTCGAAATGCTATAAAAATAATTTGTGATATTATTTAAAATTGTTTTAGTAAAAATTATTTTTTATTTTTAAGAAAATTACAAAACAGCTGGCCAATTGGGCCCATTAGATTGTGGGCCCAGCCGGCAACTGGTGGAGGACGGCCCAACAGAGCCTGTTTAAAGCCTCTAAACCCAGATATCAGTTCTGAGTGAAAAAGGCGCGAAGAGAGGGAAGGCCTTGAGGCCTAAACGAGTCAACTCAGTTGAACAAATCACTGGCAGCCCATTTGCAGGATATGCATGTTTGAAGCAGAGCAACTACTATTTATAATTAGTTCGGACTTCGGAGAGGCCAAGTGGTTTAACTTATTACATAGCCATAAGTGGTTGGGTTAACTCATAGCCAGGGTGGCTGTGTCACTTTCTATTTATTACCTTAAAAGCGGCAGATAAAATTACCAATAAATAAGGAAAAATTCTATTTACAATCATAAGTTTTGCTGTTCGCAATCTAATTTTAATATTACTAAAATACTTATATTTGTCATTCATTTAAATCTTTGACGCTCAACCACTCATTATTACTCTTTAAGCGCGTTCACTCACTTTCTCAACCACGATTGCCATAACCATTTTAATCACCCACAACTATAATTTTACATTACACAACTACTATTATTCAACACCAAACATTGCTCACGCCAGTTCTCTTTGTCATAACCAACTACTAGTTACTATCAGCAGTTATTATCAGCTATGGAAGATTATTATCCATTATTATTTACGTATTTCAGCGAGAAATAACACAATTTACAACATTTATCACTAGTTAAATCACATAATTTACATATAAATACACGATAAATCACATAATTTACATATAAATACATGAGGGATGAATTAAAAAAATAACATTAGTTAAAAATTAAAAAATACGTCTTGAAACCCCGAACCTCGAGGTTCGGGGGCTAGGGAATGCCTTGAACCTCGGGGTTCGAGGGTTGGGAGATGCCCCGAATCTCGGGGTTCAAGGCTAGGAAATGCCCCCGAACCCTGAGGTTCGGGGGGTGGGAGATGCCCCGAACCCCGAGGTTCTGAGTGTTCGAGTAACCTTGAATCTCAGGGTTCGATAAACACCTGAATCTATGGATTCAAGAAAAATCAATTTTCCCGAAGTCATGAGTTCGAGAAAAATTATTTTTCCCGAAACTATGAATTCGGGAGAATGCAACTCTCCCGATCCCTGTGGTTCATTCTCTCAAATGTATATAATATATTATGTACTATTATATATTATATGTATATTATACTATTATATGTATTATATATTATATAGTATATATTATATGTATATTATACTATTACACTATTATATGTATTATATATTATATGTATACTATTATATGTATATAATATATATAATGATTTTATATATAAATTATTTCAAATATATATAAATTATTCCGAATCATCTTTGGATTAATATTATATTTATTTTTTCTTGAATTAATGTTGCTTTAATTTTAATTTATTTTGAGTTAAATGAAAATCGTAATAAAATTATGTTTATTTTTATTTCTTTAAAATTTATATTAAATTTATGATATTTTTTCATAAATTAAATAAAATATAATAGCAAATACTAAAATAAAATATTATTACAAATAACTTAATATATGTTGAAAAATTATGATTATAATAATACAATAAATAACAACAAATAATTTTAAGAAGAAAAAGAAGAGGATTTGATGCGCGTAGGGCGTCTTTTTGGGGGATAGTGTTTGGAGAGTATGTTTGGTACAGAAACAGTTACAAAAAAATAATAAATATGGTTGTAAATAGTAAAATCTAATATTTTACTTTACACTGGTTGCGAAGAGCAAAACATATAGATACAAATAAAATTTTCCTAAATAATAGCCAGCTTAGCCATCTAAAAAAAATTACAACAATTGCTTCTATTTTGTTGGTGTTTTCTTGTTATTAGCAAAACCTCTCCCATATATCTCATATTCATTTACTAAAGACAATTAAATTGAGTGGCCGTATGTTATTTTGGTCTAGTTCATATATTTTATAAATTAAGATTCTATCAAGCAAGTAGAATGCAGATGTGTGGGTCTCACACTCCCCATGAGGCCCATACCTCCTACTTCTCGTTTTACCTACATCAAACAATACAAGAGTTATTCAACACAGGCAATAGAATAAAATCGTTACAAATTATAACTGTCCTGTAACAAAATATTTATGCTTTATAATGATTTATCTTAAAAAAATAATAATAGAATATACAATCCCAAGTGATAAAACAATATCAAAATTTTGAATTGTATCCAAACACAAATTCCAAGTGAACAAAAATTATACTTGTACATACATGTCCAACATCAGACTGGTAAAAATTATACAAAATTTGCTGAGATCTTCATTATGACCAAACGATATCATCAAATTTCATCACACTTGCATCTATAAGAACTTCCCAGGCCCGACTCAACGATATGTCCCGTGCTTTGCTGAAATCCTACAATCACAATATTAAGAAAAAAGTTTAACCATTTAATTATCAAAATGCTTTGTACCAAAAAATCAGACATTAAACATTAAATAGTAACATAAGAAAGGCTAATTTAAGTGTACTACTTAACTAAGCACAAATATGTTGGCAATTGAAACTAAAACTACTACCCTCGAGTAAGTTTCTCTTCATCTATCTATCTGCAAAATGATAAAATAATAAAAATATCAAATACCAAAATGTTATAAGCAACAAAAAAAATAAATTCAATTATTTAAACGGCACCTTTCTCTTTTGACATCCAGCTCAATAATGCCCTTTTCCATTGCAATAGCTACATGTGCACTGTTTTTTTCAATTTTTTCTACTACTTCATAATGTTCTAAAAGGCGGCTTAGGGGCCCCTGACTACCATGAATACAGGTAAATCGGCACTCTAAGCATCAGGCCTGATCAATCGGGTCCAATCGATACCTAGGCGATGCCTAGCAGCGTAGGTTGTTTGATTTTCAAAGACTTACAAACTTACCTTAGCCTCAATTTCTCTTTTGGCACCGATTTCTCTCTCTCATCATCTCCATCATCGCCAATCGTCTCTTCGATTTCTCTCTTGTGGTTGCGAGTTTCTGTAGCTGGCCAAGTAGGGGCAACGACAATCCGATTTGCGTTGACAAGGGCAACGACAGTCTAATCGACATTGGCGCCGGGGAGGGGGGCAATGATGTGATTGACTGATGTAGGTTTGAGAGAGAGTGAGTGAGTGAGAAGGTTGAAAATTTCGTGTACCGGGGATGGGGGGGAGAGAAAGAGAGAAAATGGTATTAAGAAAAGAATGAAAAAAATAAAAAATAAAATAAAAATTTTAATAAACCCTTCTCTAAGTCATTCTCTACAAGTAGGATACTCTTATGTGTTTTAAGTCATTCCCTACAATTATTCCAGGCATATTTTCAAGACTCCGCTTAGATGGCCTAGGCGTTAAGCCTCATGTTGGCATCCCGACTAACGCTTAGCACATTTTAAAACATTGCTAATTCAAGATTAGATTTCTCTCGTGATGCAATTCTAGAACACCTTTTTATTTTCACTGGACCATTAGGATCACGAACAGTTATCTGAGATATATCTTTCACAAATGAAATATTTGCATATTGACTTTGACCTGCATTTTCTTGAACATGATCAATTTCATTATTTTCACCAAACTTCTCATATAAAGCAGTAATCCATGTCATGATCTCTTTGACAGCAACAGTGGAGTGTTTTGCATTGATCATTAACTTGTTAAACATTGATCGAACACTCCACAAAGTTAGCGGATCAACTTCGGATGCATCTAGCTAGTGTGGTTGCATTGCATTCATTTCTATTAAATTGAAATCTTATGATGATCATGATCTCCCATAAGCCCAAAATACACTTTGTAAGCATCCATTTGATTCTAATTCAATTGAGAAAAAATAATCAGAGTCAATTTCTGTCCTATGTTTGACATAACAACATTTGTATATTTTTATTTAGAGTATCACCAATTAAGGGTGAATTCAGAAATTTATGTAGGGGAAGGCTAAATTTTTTTTTTGAGATATAAAATTACACATCACAAATTTTGGGGTAAGTTGAAATTTTTTTTGATTGAATTATTAATAAAATTTATTATTTTTACATTAAAAAATTAATTTTTTATATTAAAAATTATTTTTTTAATTGTGAGTTGCCCTGAGCTTCAGGCTGAAACCTAGGGCAGCTCATGCATGGATCCGCCCTCGCCACCTATAGTGTTTACTACTTTAATTTTACAAAGTTTAAGCTCAGCGTGGTTTAACTCTTGTATTAGTCTTTTGCATGCGCTTGATTGATAAAATTTGTTATGAGAGCAATCCATGATCACTTTTGAGGGTATTAATAACTAATGACTATGGATATCAAAAAACTTATTAACAATCCACTTCCCAAACTTTGTCAAAATCACTTCTATAGTGGCTTCACAATCTGTTCCGGTGTCTCAACAATGTTTCCTATCTTTTCCAACTTGCCTTTTATCTAAAGATTTCTATATCCTTCTATACATGCCACTGCTAGTTCTAGACTTTTATGTGTCAGATCCCAAATCCTTTTCCCAGGGCATAGTTACAAGTTATTGTACAAATCTTATGCATCATCTAACGTGGCTAGGGTGTTCAAAAAAATCGACCAGACCAAACTGATTGATTTTTTATTTTTGCGGTCAAAAATGATTTGGGCGTTGTACAAATTGCACGGTTCGATTTTAAATCGAATCACCCAAGAAAATATAAAAAAAAAATTATTATTATAAAAGCCACGCCTAATAGCCCTTTTTCCCCACCCGAGCAACTCTAATCGGCACCCCAACCCCTGTAATGTTATATGTTGAATTAACTTATGTATCATCTAACGTGGCTATCTCCATCCCTACGTTTGGCTCAGCACAATCATCAACCCACCCAATATTATTTTTTTCATTACTACCAGTACCACTTATTAGTTTACTATTTAGAGGGTGTTTGTTAACTAAGATAAGAGGGAGAAAAGGTCAGATATGGGAAGCATTCCGGATGTTTGGTCTTTCCAACGTGTTTGTTAAGCTTATCTGGCCATTTCCGGAAAAGGCATCACGTGACCTCTTATTTCCCCCTTTCAAGATAAATTTATCCGATGATTCCATATCTTGGTCCGGAAAGTATCCCAATCTTATCTTGATATCACCTTATCTTGCTCATTTTAATAAACGCCCCCTTAGTAAACAAATGGCCTGAAATCAAGGAGTTGAGCATGACAATTAATGGAAAGTTATTAATAAGTAAATCTCATCCATCCATTAATTAATTAACTGATGCTTGATGGATGCATCAGATTAAAGGAAGATTTACACATATATTGGTCATCTGTCTGCCCATAAGTGAACACAACAAGAATCCATCAGAAAATCATAGTGTATTTTATCAAATGGAGTAAGGGAGAAAAATCAATATACAGAAGATAGTAAACGTTTTGCAATGGCTTCATCATCATCATCAAAGCCAAGTGTGGGAAAATTATAAATTTCAAAGATCGTAAGTTGAAAGAGAAAGAAGCAGAAGATAACAATTTCTTCTTACATGTGGTATCAGAGCCACGGTTTAGAGATTTATGATTTTCCATGAATGTTGTTTGAATTTTTGATCCATGAATGTCTCCCACCTATGATTCCAGTTATGCGATTGGGTATTTAAGTTTCTTTTGATGTTTGTTAGATATGTTAGACAATTGAATTGGTTTCTTGGGATGTTTATCAATTATTTTGAAATGGTCGAATTGATTGCTTGTGAATTGTTTAACAGCTGAATGAATTATAAAATATCCAAAAGTGGGCCAAATCATGTAGACGAATTGATTGTAATTAATGTACACAAAGCTTTGAATTGAGAATTGACATGATGATTGCAATGGTTTATTACATATATAAAATATTTAAAAGTGATGAAATGGGTGGGTCGCCACTGAATTGAAAGCATTATGTGATTGTTTCATGCTTTTGCTTGTTTTATTCGCCATGGATATATGTATGAAGGCTTAACAGTTATGCCAATTTTATGTCCAGAAATTACAAACTAATAAGGGTGTTGATGGCATTTAACATTATTAATTGTTAAAAAATTCAATTATTATTATGCACTGCCTTATTGTTTACATGTATTAGATAATAGTATATGTATGATTTTATATTAATTAAGATGGTTTGTGATCACCGAAGTGACCAAACTAGAATGATTGATTGTCATGCATAAAATAGTCATTTTTCATGACACTTATGAAATGCCCATAATAAAAATAAAAATAAAAGATGAATAAATGACATTCATTGATCATTAGAACTTTAGGATTTTCCCAAAGGAAAATAATTTATTTTTATGATTAGTGAACATAACCGAAAAAAGTTAAAATTCTTGAATCAAATATATTTTGTTTATCCAAGGATAACATATGTGTTTGGTTGAAGATTTTAATTTCTTGATAATGATGTAAAATGACATTTATTTATGATAGTATGTTGTAGTATTTGCCCAAAGGTGTATTGCAATATACTCTTATGTTTTATCTGAATCTTTATATATTTTATTTGTAGCAATTTCTCTTCATTCGCAAGCTTCTTCTATTACTATATTTAATGGTTTGAACTTCTCTGAATGGCAGAAGTCAATTTCCATTTAGGTGTGTTGGATCTTGACTTTGCACACTGAAAAAAAAGCCTGCTACTATTACTGATTTGAGCAGTGAGGAAGAGAAGTCCAAATATAAAGTATGGAAACAGTCTAACAGATTGAGTGAGTCTTATGTTTATGTGGATGACTATTGCAAATAACATTAAGACTACCATTCCACAAACATAAAGTGCAAAGGAATATCTAAAATTTGTGGAAGAACGTTTTCGTTCTGCTGATAAGTCACTTATTGGAAAATTAATGGCACAACTCACAACCATGAAGTTTGATGGGTCGCGAAGTATGCAAGAACATACCATTGAGATGACTAATATTGCAGCAAGATTAAAGACCTTAGGAATGGTAGTGGATGACTCCTTCTTGGTTCAGTTTATTTTGAACTCACTGCCTCCTGAATATGGTGCTTTTCAAATTAACTATAACACTATTAAGGATAAGTGAGATGTTAATGAATTGACCAGTAAGCTTAATGAGGAGAAAAACAAGCTTAAGAATTCGGGAAGTCATTCCATCAACCTCACTATTCAGGGAGCTGGTAAAGCATTGAAAGCCAAAAGTTTTAAGAAAAAGCAAAGGCCTATTAAAGCTCTTTAGGCTGATAAGAAGGAACGAAATGATGATAAGTGTCGATTCTATAAGAAAGAATGGCACTATCAGAAGGATTACATTAAACGCAAGGCTTGGTTCGAGAAGAAAGGTATATTAAATACTTTTGTATATTTTGAATCAAATTTAATTGATATTCCTCATAATACTTGGCGGCTTGATTCTGGTACTACTACTCATGTATCCAATATGATGCAGGGATTCCTTATAATCCAAACCACAAGCCGAATTGAAAATTTCCTGTATATGGGAAATCATATGAAGGCTCCAATTAAAGGCATAGGGACTTATCATTTGGTCTTAGATACTAGTTATCATTTAAACCTATTACAAACTCTTTATGTACCTTCAATTTCTAGGAACCTTATTTTCTTTCAAAATTGGATGTTTATGGTTTTGGTTTTAATTTTGGACATGGTTGTTTCAGTTTGTATAAGAATTCAAGACTTATTGGTTTTGGTGTTCTTATTGATGGTTTATATAAATTGAAACTTGATGATAAATTTGTTGAATCCTTGCTTACTATGCATCAAAATATTGGAATTAAGCATAATATGCTCGATGAAAATTCAGTTTACTTGTGACATAAACGTTTGGGTCACATATCCAAAGAAAGATTAGAAAGGTTGGTAAAGAATGAGATTCTACAAAATCTAGATTTTATTGATCTTGGTTTATGTGTGGATTGCATTAAGGGAAAGCAAACTAGACATAACAAGAAATGAGCCACAAGAAGCACTCAGCCTCTTGAAATTATACACACTGATGTATGTGGATCTTTTGATACTCCATATTTTGGTGGAGAAAAGTATTTTATCACTTTTATCGACGATTTTTCACATTATGGATATGTCTATTTGCTTAAAGAAAAATATCAAATAGTAAATACTTTTGAAATATACATTAATGAGGTTGAAAGGCAATTAGACAAGAAAGTAAAAATTGTAAGGTCTGATAGAGGTGGTGAATACTATGGGAAATATGGTGAAACAGGACAATGTCCTGGTCCATTTGCAAAACTTCTTGAAAGACATGGCATATGTGCACAAATACTATGCCATACACATCTCAACAAAATGGTGTGGCAGAAAGGCGTAACCATACATTGATGGATATGGTTAGGAGTATGATGAATAATTCATCATTACCCAAATCATTGTGGATGTATGCATTAAAAACAACAATGTACTTGCTAAATAGGGTTCCTAGTAAGGTAGTTCCAAAAACTCCTTTTGAGTTGTGGACAAATAAGAAACCCAATTTAAGGCACCTACATGTTTGGGGTTGTCCAGCAGAAACAAGAACTTATAATCCACATGAAAGAAAGTTAGATTCTCAAACAGTTAGTGGTTACTTTATTGGTTACCCAGAAAAATCTAAAGGGTACATATTTTATTGTTCTAACCATAGTCCAAGGATAGTAAAAACTGGTAATGCGAAATTCCTTGAAAATGGTGAAGTTAGTGGGAGTGAGGAACAACGGAATGTGGACATAAAGGAAGTTAAGGTAAATGTTCCTTTATCTATGATCGTTCCCTTGTCCATTGTTGTTCCAGTTGTTGAAGAACGCCATAACAACATTGAACAACATTTGAATGATGAAACACCCATTGAAGAAACTAACTCACAAAGAGCTGATGCAAATGAGTTACAAGAAATACCTTTGAGAAGATCTCAAAGAATAAGGAAATCAACTATTTCAAGCGATTATGAAACCTATTTGCAAGAATCAGATCTTGACATTGAAATTAATAAAGATCCAGTTTCATTTTCACAAGCCATAGAAAGTACTGAGTCAAAGAAGTGGATTGATGCCATGAAAGAGGAATTAAAATCCATGTATGAAAATGATGTTTGGGATATCGTTAAATTGCCAGAAGGTTCCAAACGAGTTGGGTGTAAATAGGTCTTTAAGACCAAGTGCGACTCGAATGGCAATATTGAACAATATAAAGCTAGACTTGTTGCTAAATGATACACTCAAAAAGATGGTATTGATTATAAAGAGACATTTTCACATGTCTCAAAGAAAAACTCATTACGTATTATCATGGCACTTGTGGCTCATTATGATTTAGAATTACACCAAATAGATGTGAAAACAACCTTTCTGAATGAAAATCTTGAAGAAAAAGTTTATATGAACCAACCTGAAGGTTTTTTAACTGAAGAAAAATGTCATATGGTGTGTAAACTTAAAAATCAATACATGGACTTAAATAGGCTTCCAGGTAATGGTATATTAAGTTTAATGATACCATCACCTCTTTCGATTTTGAAGAAAATGTTGTTGATCTTGCATATACCGAAAGATAAGTGGGAGCAAAATTCTATTTTTAGTCCTATATGTTGATAATATCTTGCTTGCTACTAATGATTTGGGCATGCTGCGTGAGACGAAAGACTACCTCTCAAGGAATTTTGAAATGAAAGATATGGGTGAGGCATCTTATGTGATAGGAATTGAAATATTTCGTGATAGATCACAAGGATTGTTGGGATTGTCTCAAAAAGCCTATATTGAAAGAATTCTAGAGAAATTTAATATGGGAAAGTGTTCTGTTGGAATTGTTCCAATTTAGAAAGGAGATAAATTTAGTCTTATGCAATGTCCAAAGAATGATATAAAACGAAAACAAATGGAATCAATTCCATATATTTCTATTATGGGAAGTCTAATGTATGTGCAAACCTGTACAAGACCGGATATCAGTTTTGTGGTTGGAATGCTAGGCAAGTATCAAAGTAATCCAATAATTGATCATTGGAAAGCTACAAAGAAAATCTTGAGATATCTACAAGACACCAAGAATCACATGTTCATGTATAGGAAAACTAATCACTTGGAAGTAACTGGTTACTTAGATTCAGATTTTGTTGGGTGCATTAACAGTAGAAAGACCATTTTTGGTTATTTGTTTCTTCTTGGAGAAAGAGCAATATCATGGAAAAGTGCTAAGGAATATGTTATTGCCTCATCCACTATGGAAGCAGAATTTGTAGCATTTTTGAAGCCACAATTCATGCATTATGGCTGCGGAGCTTTATTTCAGGACTTGGGCTTGTCAACACCATTACTAAGTCGTTGAAAATTTACTGTGATAATTTTGCGGCAATGTTCTTCTCTAAAAACGACAAATACACTAGAGGTGCCAAGCATATGGAATTCAAATATTTTGCTATTAAGGAGGAAGTTCTAAAACAAAGAGTATCTGTTGAGCATATTAGAAGAGATCTTTAAGGAACATGTACATAGAATGGGTCTTGATTGTTTTTTTGAATGATGTACTAAAGTTAACACTCTGAGCTCACTTATATGTTTCTGATATACACTATTTCCAATTTCTAGTAATGATGTGCACATTATTGTGTTTTGATATGTTATAACATGAGTTGTCTAGAAACATTACTGTGGATCATTATGAAATTATATGTGTCAATTATAGGCCTAGTATGGAAGGACGCTAGTATTGTGGTATATGGAAGGAAATATGTTGTGTGATCAATGTACAATTGCTATAACTCACATTTAGTGTTTTATCATATTGAGGTAATTATGATGTCTTAGGAGGATGATTTTTGATGCTTAAGGTTATAATGGATCATATTTACGTTTTAAGTCTTAGTTTCATCCAATTTTCAGATCAAGTGGGAGAATATTAGTTTACTGTTTAGTAAACAAGTGGCCTGAAATCAAGGAGTTGAGCATGAAAATTAGTGGAAAGTTATTAATAAGTAAATCTCATCCATCCATTAATTAAATAACTGATGCTTGATGGATGCATCAGATTAAAGGAGGATTTACACATATATTGATCCTCTTTCTATCCATAAGTGAACACAACGAGAATTCACCATAAAATCAGAGTGTGTTTTATTAAAGGGAGTAAGGGAGAAACATCAATATATAGAAGACAATAAATGTACTGCAATGACTTCGTCATCATCATCAAAGCCAAGTATGGGAAAATCATAGATTTCAAAGATCATAGATTGAAAGACAAAAAAGTAGAAGTTAATAATTTCTTCTTACACCACTTACCCATTCTATATATCTTTGTGTAGTTTCATTCTCATCATGATCATCAATATACTCAACATAATCCATGTTGTATTGAGATGGTGCAAATTACATATTTTAAAAAATGGACAAACTCATGATTTTTTGTTAAATGAATAAAACAATTAAAATTTAATTTTCTATAATAATATGTGAAAGAAGGGGCAAAGAAACGACGGCCTACTAGTTTGGGCGATGGCTAAAGGAGCAATGGAGGGTGGTAACGGGTGCCGTTGAAGCAGGTCGCGACAGAGGTGACGGCTGTCACGGACAACACAAGCAACGACAACGGACACACAGGCGACGCCCACGAGCCCCGAAGAGGCAGGCAGTGGCGATGACAAGAGACAGTACAGTGGAAAAGGGAGACTAGTGGCGATTCGAAGAAGAATTTGACCAGCGGCGATTTTTTTCTTAATACATTTTTATTTGTATAAATTCATATTCAAATCAATAATGATTATGTTTAGGATTTTTGAATTATAACTAACCCAATTAATTAATAAAAAGAAAGAAAGAAAGAATCACTTTAAGTTAAATTGTTTATCTAAAAACTCAAATTAAATTGTCTTAAATAAAAAATAATGGATCTTCTATTTTTAATCAAAAAAGTAAAATAATTTATAATTTTATTTTTAAATATCACCAATGCACTTAATTATCAAATATTATTTCTCCAAAATCTCGCGATAACTAAGCTTGAGGGGCGCACCTAATTGCTCTCTTTTCGTAACGGACGCGGTTTATACGTTTTAACGGATGTCGTTACATATCGGCAAAAGGAGGCGAAATCCAGAAGAGTGCAATTAGGGGTTCAGATATTCCAATTTTCAATTTCCAACTCTATGGTTTGTTCCCAACCGGGAGACTCCTAGATCTACTCCACTTCTTCTCCATTCCGGGCAGTTTCCAGTCCAGCCTTGTCGTCTCCGCCGCGTTCAACCTTTCGATCCATACATTTTAGCAGAATATGCTTTCAATTTCGCAGTCCCTGCCGTTTACAATTGAATTGCTTTCCGACCATCCCCGATCCGATTTTCCGTAGAAATTCTGTATGGTTGTTGTTGTAATTATTGTGTTTGAAGTGTTGAAATAGGTGATATTGGGCTTTGTGGAAGATTAGGGTTTATTTTGATTCTGGAGTCGTGATTTTGGGTTGAAATTGGAGTTATTATGCATATAGAGGAATTGAAGAGGGGAGACCAACGGGAAAATGGGGAGGACGAGAAGGTGTGCTGTGACGAGGAGGGAGGTCATGTTGGCACCATCGCGATGACGGATGTGAAGAGGGTTTTGGTTGGTGCCGGGGCTCGTGCGCTGTTTTACCCGACGCTTCTGTACAATGTTGTGAGGAATAAGTTTCAGGAAGAGTTTCGATGGTGGGATTGGGTTGATGAGGTATAATTCAATTTCTTCTTCATTGTTTTACTTGTATGGTTTTCAGAGTTTCTACGTCATTGCCTTTATCTTTATGTGGCTTTCCATATGTTGTTGCTGTGATGACCTCTTTATGTAAATGGTTTATTTCTCCTTGATGTTTGAATGGAAAGAATAGTGCCAACTGAATAAGCGGACACTATGCAATGCTAAATAAAAATTGTGAAGAGAAAAGAACCTGAAAAGTGTCCTTGTTAAAAACTTTTGCTTTTACTTGCTGTATTGTTGGTAATTCTAGTTGGAGGCACTTCTGCTGCTGAAAAATCTGCTTGTTGGATTGTTTTTTACCATACATCCCTAACTTTAACACCTTCAGCACTTGAACACTGATAAATACATGTTAGATTCACTAAATTCAAGAAATTCGCCCTTGTTGCTGCATCCTTTGTCTAAGAGTTGTTGTATCCATAAGCATATGCATTCTGATGAATGGAATTTTGCACATATATATATATATATATTCAAATAACCTAAGAAAAAGGAACATACAACAGTTCATTCTTAACACATAAGTATTTAAAGAGGAGAAATCAGGCTTATGAATTCAAAAGGCTAAAAACTCATAACTAAATGGCAAAGCATAAAAAGGGTAGCTGGTGTGGATAATAATATCTCGTAGTATATCTTGGCTTCTTTTGTCATGCCGTAGGTTACATATTTGGTAAAACATTTACATTTCTTTCTCTCTGGCTGATAAATAAGGACATATGAATGAGAGAAAAAGAGACTTCCATGAGGGGGTGAACACCATATGAAAATACTATATATCACAACTACTAAGTGTTGGATATGGATACAAAAATGATGCAATAATATAGCAATGATGGAGCAGAATAATGAGAATCATAATAACCAAAATGCACTAAAAGTCTACAACCATTAAAAAGTATCAACAATCCAATATGAAGATTATTTAATCCAAAATAATAATGAGAATATATTAATAGTGCAAAATGAAGATGCCATTTCATTACATGTGGCATTATCAACCTGAAGGCGTGAACCTACCTAATGCCCCCGAAAATGATAGGATTCAACCCGTTCTAATAATTTAAACAGGCTGTAGTCAGGGGCTAATCATTCTTGATCATTTATCTTATTTGATCAATTTGATAAGAATCATCCTTGTTCTCTGATTGTCCAGCAGCATAAACATTGATCAATCTCCCTTCATTTGATTAGTTTGCCAACAGCAGAAGCATTTGACTTTGTGGCTCATTGTCAGGATCCCAGGGTTTACCTTGGGTTTTGATAGGAAGATGGAAGAATCTGAGGGAAATAGAACAGGAAGTAAGGGGGAAAATCAGAAGAATAGGGGGAGATATTCAGACAGAACAGAAAAAGAGGGAGAGATTAGAGAGAAATCAGAGGGAGATCGAGTGAGAATTGATGAGAGAGAAATCAGAAATTCTGTTTATCATTCAACTCTGAACATTCTCTACCTAATCTAACCTATTTATAGGCTATTCCAACTGAAATGTACAATCACTGAAATAGCAAAGCACAACCACTAACTACAATTAATTAATACATATAATGCATAATTACTATTATATCCTTGGGGTCTTGACACTTATCTTCGTCCAGCAACTGTGAGATCAATCTTTGTCCCTTCCTCTTCTCATCACCAGGTCATGGCAAATACATATATGTATATATTTTCATATACTGCTCAGAAAATGGGTTCATACCATTTTGATGAAAAAACTATATATTTTAACTTTTTATTTGATAAATTTAATCAAAAGATAAATTTCTTTTGTTCTATGTTTTCATGAAGAAATAGTTTTGATTGTTGATATTGTTGAATCTAGGACCGATTCCACTCTCACACCGCCAAATGGCCCAAATCTCAACCGATAAGAACAGAAATGGACTAACAGATATTAGAGTAAATAAAAAACAATAATAGAAAGTAAAGGGGCAATAAACTTATCTTGGTTTAGGCATAAAATGCCCTACATCCAGACTGCCGATACTTGATAGAATCCACTAGAATGCAATAGGATACAACACTCCCTCTCCCACACTCTTGGCTATGAACAATAGCCCTCCCTCCCGAGAATACAAGGACCGAGCGAAGCTCTCTCTTAATTCTCTTCAGAGACTGTGCAAGACAATAAGAAAGAATGACTGAATGAATCCCCTAATCGAGAACCTATCCGCCTCTTTTTATAAGATATAGAGGTGGTTACAACAGGGACTAAAAATGCAAATAAAGAAATAACAGGGACCGGTACTAATCTTTAAGAGTTAGTTACCGTTACATATTTTAAACTCATAAAATATAAAATGCAAGATTATTCCTATCTACATTTTAAAAGCCTTCTACTGAGAATTGAATGCTTAACTAATGCAAATTCTAACAGATATGTCAAAATTCAGTGGTTTGTTGCTCCTTATCCTCCAATAGCTGAGGCTCTTAATTGCTTGTTGTCATCCAACAATAGGAAGATCAGACTCTATATCTCCCTCATCTCTTCACTAGGATGTAATGAGTACACTTATAATCATATAGTGCTTTAAAAAATGGAATTGCCAGTTTTATGAAAAACTTATGTAAATTATTTTGGTTCAGTGAAGTTAATCAAATTTGTTTTGGTTGTTTCGAGGTTTTAAAAATAAATGGATTTGATTGTTTATATTTCAGTGTATTGATCTGAGATGTCTATTTTTTTATATTTATTTTTATACTTTCTTGAGGACATGTTTTTGGCCAATCTTGAACAAGGTTAATTCATGGATTTTAAGGCTCAATTTTAAGTTTTCTGATTAGATCTTGTTTGTACAGCTATAAATGATTTGCTAGTGAGACACACTGTAATGGTGTCTTGTCATCATAGTGTACTCTTAAATGCATTGTCTCAATGAAGTTCTTAAGTTGTTGATGAAATTGCTGAAACAAACTTTATTGGCTATTTCTTGTTCATTTTAATCATTTCTAGCTCATTGATGTAGCTTGAAAAGTCACAATCTTAAAATTATAAATGAACACAATAGTTGTTGGACAAAAGGAATGTAGCAGTAGCACTAGAGACATAGATAGATGCAGTAGAAGGAAGAGAAGACGAGATCGAAAGAAAATAACAGATTTGAAAAACAGGAAGAAGCAGCAGTAGTAGCAATAGCACAATATCAGAAGAGTAGTAAAAGGTAGTAAGAAAGAATAGGAATCTGTAAGCAGAAGAAACACAGTTTTATCATAAAGTTTGAGAGAGAGACAGCAGGAGGAGAAGTATGACCGGGGGGTGGGGTTGAGTGAGCAAAGCTCCAAGTTCCGAATAGCATTTGCTTAATTTTATTCCACTTAAATTTTCCCATATAATTTATTAATGTTGTAATTAAAATAAAACATTGTCACAGCCCAAGCGTGGCAATGGCTTTCTTCCAATCCGAGTAGGATTGGAGGTTGTATTGCTCAGAACAGAGCAAGAATGGAGACGATAGTGAGAGAGAGGAAAGAGAGAGTAGAGAAGAACGATAGAGGGAAGTAGAAATCAATAATTCTCATTCATGGTTTGCATAGTCGTGTAACGGACTATATATAGGCTGCCCAAGGACAGATTCTCTCAGCCCGGCCGTTGCAACAAACAACCAGCTGTCCACATGCCTAAGGAATATTCTAATGTCGTTTAAATAAGACAAGTAATAACGGAAATACTGAAATAAAAATTACAAAAATATCAGCAATGCAGAAGGAATTAAAATTGCAGTAAATTGCAGCCATAGGAGACGGCCAAGCGTGACAAACATATGAAGATAAAATCAAAGGCTCTTAATCACATAAAGCCAAAAACTTTGTTTGGTTTGCCAATCATTTTGACTGGATCACAACAGTGCTGAAGTAATGTTTAAGGGCTAATTTGGTTTATTCTACTATCAATAGGTTTTGATTAATTTTGGGCAACTTGCTTTCTTGAGAGAATGATTTGAACTTAAACCATTTTATTTCTCTCATACCTTTACTGTAATATGAGGCTATTTTATTCTATCCTTGAAAATTTAATGCATGGTTCCACCCATTGTAACTACTATGTTTGTTAGTATGTAAAAAGAGGAAATGTTTTGTGGTTTTGTTAGTATGAAGTTATTTTATGTTTGTTAGTATGCATGATTCCACCCGTTGTCTTTTGCATGTTAAATTGTGGTTCCCTATTCTAATTCTTTGGAAAAAGTTATTGGCAACCAATTTGGCTCTAGACTCATGGGTCTGAATTTGACCCAGTCTCTAATGAGGGGGTTTGTTGCGACAATTTTGACACACAAGCTATTTTCAAAACCCACTCATACCCATCCATTTCTCAATGTTACATTTAATGCATAAAAACATCATCATCATCAATGCACCTTGTCCTAACCAAGTCAGGAAAGGTGGATAATATAAACAAAATTAATACAAAGAAAAATAATCATTCTTGTTTTGGAGTTGTAATTGGGATCATGGGGTATAATGGCCTTACAAAAGACATGGCCATGAATTGAGAAGGGTGAAAAGCTAGCATTCATGTAGTCCCACCTAGTGGGATTAAGGCTTTGGATGGTTCTTCTTCTTGTTGTAGTTGTAATGAGAGAATGGAGATCAATTTTATATTCTTTTATTCCTTAGGCAAAAACTTATTCCATTTGCATTTTTACCCCGAAATTAAGTTCTAATTCTATAAGAATCTTGCCATCCTCTAAGGCATTTGTAACTCATGGACATTGATGTCATCATGTATTAAATCCTTGGATGTGTCTGTTACGTGTCCTAAATGTTTTAAAAAATGAAAATAATAAAAAATTAGGGGACACAATTTGGAATGTCTTACATGTTCTAGGTATGTCCTGTGCATATGCTGTCCAATACATCTCAGACACTAGCACAAGACCTAAAATGAAGTGTTGCATGTATTAGTCAATAGAAAAATACGTCTCATCAAGAAAGTGAACTAAAGAAGAAATGGACAAAGGAATAGAGCCTCAAGACCATAAAAAAGGAAGGCAAGGATACATCCTTTAGAGACATGGGTGGAATGCTCCATCCTCCAAAAGGCTCTCTTATTCCTTGTGTCCAAGTGGGAACATAAGGAAAAATGGCATAAGATGCCAAAGGCTTCCCCTCACAGTAGGAGGGGAATCACAGCTCCAGGCAAACAAAAACTCAACACCTAAAACCAGCACCTCATTGAAAACCAAAAATTGAGAAATAGGAACCCAGATCTTCCTGGCCACTGATCAATGACGGAGTAAGTAGACTAACAACTCCATCTCTTCTTACATAAGAAGCACCAATGTTCCTCAATTTGGCATTTATGATGCATTTGTTTGCTGGAATAATAGCATCTGCTGAGGCTGTCCTGACAAATAAGGCAACTCTGGTGGACCCTCTTGATCTCTAGATAGCTTCCTGGGGGATATACATGCCCCTATTTCTAAGAACACCTTAGAAAAAGCAAACAGCAAAGTTCCCTCCATGCCTGGCCCCTGAACCCCTTTGGAGGCCTTATTTTAATCAGTTCACCGTGAAAGATGGGTAAATGGTATGGTATACTAATATTTGTAGTTACCTTCCACTCCCTTCCTCTTTTCTATCATTTCTAATATATTATTATTATTATATTACTTTCTTTTAATGTTTTTCACCATAGAAGCAGCATTTTGATAGGTATTCAGATTTACTTTATTGGCCCCTCCCCTTTGATTTCCCTTAGATCTGTTTTTACTTTTTCCTTTCCTGTTGGGCCTAGGGAGGGGTGCAGGAATAGAAAAGGAAAGATCATAAATCTGAGCTTCTCCCTCTGCTTCATCAAACTGTTTTGACTGTTTGTTTGGTGTTTCATAGGAGATGCATTTTATGTATTCTTCCCTAGTATATCCAGCTCTATGAATTTACTTATATAAAAATGTTTGGCCTTTTACAGTTTGTACTATTAGGTGCTGTGCCATTTCCAGCTGATGTTGAACGGCTGAAGGAGCTTGGTGTTCGTGGAGTGATTACCTTAAATGAGCCATATGAGACTTTGGTTCCAACATCTTTATATCTGGTAAGTTCTTTTGGTTGTTCTATTATTGTATCATATCATTGTTGTGGCTGTTCTCCTTGAAGCAGATACGGCATGCATTAGTTGCTTTCTCTTCCTTTTTCTTTTTTGGTCTTCTATGTTGTTTTTATTTTGGTGTAGCATGATGTTTATTACAAAATGTGCAAGAATGGACCACTAATGTAGTCTCACTTATTGGTAGACTCCCATAATTTATGAGAAGATCCAATTCAATAGAAAAGATTCACAATCCAATTACAACCAAAAGAAACAAGAACCAGGGCAATTCGAGAGGCCCTTAATCTCTCCTACTCCCAGTGTTCTAAAAGGCGGTTGCCTAGGCGGCGGAGAGGCGCTAGGTGGCCCTTGGCCGCCGCGAGTTCCTCCAAATCGGTCCCTTAGGCATTGGCCCAATTAATTGGGCTTGGGTGGCTCCTAGGCGGCCGATGCGGCCACCCAGACGTGGTTTGGGCTCGAGACCTCTCACCCAACTCCATTAGTGATGATCGTTGCAGCAGCCGTCGTCGCATCGACTTGGGTCGCCCAACTCCGTTGTTGTCGTCGTCGCTGCTGCCACCGCCGCTAGACAGGGATTGGAATAGCCTTCGGACTTACCTGTGGTAACACAGTGACGGTCCGATTGGCATTGGCAACGATGTGATCGAAGGAGGCAGACGGACCGATTGGCAATGGCGGGGGGTAGCAATGTGCTCGGAGGAGGCAGGTTTGAGAGAGAGAGAGAGAGAGCACTGTGAAATTTTTTTTTTTGGGGGGGGGAGTGAGAACGAGCTGAAATTTGAGGGGATGGGGGAAAGAAAGAATATATTAAGAAAAAAAATTAAAAAAAATTAATTTTTTAGGCGGCGCCTAGGCGATAGCTTGCCGCCCAACTAGCGCCTAGCGCCTTTTAGAACACTGGCTACTCCATTGAAAATTCTTCACCCCCGCCCCCGCCACCACCTCTCTTTTATTCGTCCTCTAACGGAATTGGAATCCGCACATGTAGGTTGTTACACAACCTTGTAATTCCTGTTCTACCCCTTCTCCACCTGGCTAGTTGTTACAACCACCAGCCTAATTCCCAAACTATCCCCGATTCCTTGGACACCTTTGGTATATCAAGTGAATTGGGGGTCTATCAATACTCCCTCCCCCAACTTTCACCTTGTCCTCAAGGTGGAAAAATGGAAACTACTGTTGGATCACTGAGTAGGGCTCCCAAGTGGCTTCCAATGGTGGAAGGCCCTTCCATTGAATCAACATCTCTGCTCCTCAAATGTTCCTGCCATCCCCCGACCGCACTCCTAGCACTGCTGATGGTTCCACCACCATTTCCAGGTCTTCATTAAGCTATTTGGGCAACTCCATCATGGCCTTCATTGCATCCTTAGCCTCCCGTAGTTGGGACACATGAAATGTAGGATGGATTTGGCAATGTGGTCACAGTTTTAGTTGGTAAGCTATAGGACCTACCTCTTTCTCAATCTCAAATGGGCCATAATAGCGGGCCGCTAGTTTCTCATTTGCACGGGCAACCAAAGACCTTTGTCGATACGGTCTTAGTTTATTTGAAACTAAGTCTCCTACCTGGAACTTCACATCTCTTCTTTCCCGATCTGCTCTCTTCTTCATCATTGCCGTGCCCTCAATATTTGTGCTTTCAATTCATCTAGGACCACATCCCTTTCAATCATTTGTTGCTCCACCATCGAGACAGGGGTAGTTCCCTTCTCAAACCGCACTAAGGGGGGTAGTTCTCTCCCATACACCACTTGAAAAGGGGTTAACTTGGCAAGTGTGTGATAGGAGGTATTGTACCATAATTCAGCCCAAGGTAACCAAGTGAACTATGCCTTTGGTTTGGAGGAAGCAAAACATCTCAAATAGGTCTCCAAAGTACGGTTGAGTATCTCGGTTTGTCCATCCGTTTGTGGATGATAAACTATACTTCTTTTGAGTTTGGTGCCCTGTAGCCGAAAAATCTCCTCCCAAAATTTGCTCATAAAAATTTTGTCCATATCCGACACAATAGACCTAAGAACTCCATGGAGCCTCACCACTTCCTTGATAAAAGTTCCAGCCATATCCCCAGCTGTAAATGGATGTTTAAGGCCAATAAAATGCCCATACTTGCTAAGTCGATCCACCACGACCAAGATTGAGTCCACCTTGTTAGATTTTGGTAGTCCTTCAATAAAGTCCATGGCGATGTCGCCCCAAATCTGGTTAGGAATCAGTAGTGGCTGTAACAGTCCCCCCGGTGCCAAGGTTATATATTTGTTTTGTTGATTAGTCGAACACTCACTTACATACCGATGCACGTCTTTCTTCATACCCGACCAATAGACATTTGCTGACACCCTCTTGTAACTTTTTAAGAACCCTGAATGACCTCCCACGCTTCCATCATGCCCTTCTTGGAGTATCAACGGAATTAGTGCGGATCCCTTGGGTAAGTAAAGTCATCCCTTGTAAACGAGATGCTTGTCCACCAGCTGAAAATTGGGATAGGAGGAGGGGTCAGTTTGTAACTCCTGGATAATTTTTTGCAGTCCTTCATCAGCTTCTACTTCACTTGCCACCTTTTCCAATTGGACTACCCTAGGCACTGTCAAAGCCATCAAAGCTGCTGTGTGATAGATCCTGGACAGCCCATCAGCCGTCTTATTCTCCATCTCAGCCCGATAATGTATCTCAAATTGGTATTCCATCAACTCTACCATCCATTTCAAATATTTAGGACTTAGCTCCTGCTGCTCCATCAAGTACTTGAGGCTTTTTTGATCCGTTCTAATAAAAATTTTTCTACCTAACAAGTAGTGCCTCCATTTTTGCACTACAAACACTACGACCATGAGTGACTTTCATAAACTTATTTCTTCCTCCCCAACTGATTGAATGCTTGGCTGAAATAAGTGATCAGCCTCTATTCTTGCATCAAAACAGCCCCCATTCCATGTCCCGAGGCATCAGCTTCAATGATGAAGGGCTTCTCAAGTCGGGCAAGGCTTACGGGTACGGATACCATTTTTACCTTGAGTTGCTGGAAGGCTTGTTCATCAGCCACATCCCAAAAGAAGTTGTTCTTTTTTAATTTCTCCATTAGAGGCCGAGCCAGTTTACCATAGTCTCTCACAAAACGTCTATACTACCTCGTGAGACCAAGAAACCCTCTCAATTCTTTTACCATTGTTGGAGTAGGCCAATCTATCATTGCTTGCACCTTGTTGCTATCAGCTGAAACCCCGAGATAAGAAATAACATGGCCCAAATACTCAATTTCGAGCTGCCCAAACACACACTTCTTTTTGTTGGCCACCAGCTGGTTGTTTGCTAACACCCTCAAAACACATCGTAGGTGCTGCTCATGCTGTTCCAAACTGTTGTTGTACACCAAAATGTCGTCTAAAAATACCAACATGAATCGTCTCAATAATCTCTAAAAATTTCATTCATCAATGCTTGGAAGGTAGCCGGAGCATTCATCAACCCAAAAGGCATTACTAAGAACTCGTAATGCCCTTCATGATTCCTGAATGCTGTCTTTGGAACATCCTCGGCCTAACTCGTATCTAGTGGTAAGTAGATTTTACGTCAAGTTTGAAAAAGACCCCGGCGCCGTGCAACTCATCAAGTAGCTCATCTATCACTGGAATGGGGAATTTGATTGGAACCGTAACCTTGTTCAAGGCCCTATAATCGACACAAAAATGCCACCTCCCATCCTTTTTCTTAACCAATAATACCGGGCTGGAAAATAGGCTGGAACCGGGTTGAATGATTCCAGCGGCCAACATTTCACCCACTAACTTCTTAATCTCATTCTTTTGTAAATAAGGATAACGATAGGGTCTTACACTCACCGGTGAGGATCCCAGAATTAGGTTTATGGCATGGTCTCTTTCCCTGCTAGGTGGTAGCCCTTCCGTAGCAGTAAGCACCCTTCCAAATTCGGCCAATACCTCTTTCAATAATTCTGGAACCCTCTGATCTTCTTCAATTTCAGCTACCAATGTCCCCAATTCCAACAGTTTCCCCTTCCCCTTCTCCTTAAATGCTTTCACCATAGCTTTTAAGGATACCAAAGTCTTACTCAAGCTAGGATCCCCTTGCAAAGTTACAACCATGCCTCCTACTTGAAACTTCATTGTGAGAGTTTTCCAATCCACATTCATCTTGCCCACCACTGCTAGCCACTTCATTCCCAGAATAACATTCGAGCTCCCAACTTCAAGGGCAAGAAATCTTCCACATTCTGCAAGTTTTGGAGCTAAAACTCCCTTGCAAATTCCAATCCCTTGAACTGCCACTCTTGTCCCCATAACCACACCATACCCTGTTGTTTCCTCCTTGATTAGGCCCAACAATTGCACCACCAAGTCCACATAAATAAAGTTATGGGTTGCTCCTCCATCAATAAGGACCACAACTGACTATTGCTCTATCTCCCATTTTATCTTCATTGTTTGGAGTGCTGTCAATCCTACCACATAATTCATGGACAGCTCAATGACCTCACCCTATTGAATTGGTTCCCCTACTACCTCCCTCTTTCGGCTGAGGCATTGGTTGTCTTCTCCTTCCCCTACCCACTGTTCCTCCTCTACTTCTTCATCATATGTCATCATCACTTGCAGCTCTTTATTCTTACACTCGTGACCTATCGTATACTTCTCATCACACCTAAAACATAAGCCCTTATCTTGCTTGGACTTCCATTCGGCCTCACTAAGCCGTTTTCAAGGCTGATTACTCACCCTCCCATTGTTTTGGGGCCGAAATGGATAGGGGGAGTTCGCTACAATAGGTTTAGAGGCTGGTTGCGCATGGGGCTAAGGACTCCCACGTTGGTAATTCGGAATAAAGAGTGAAGCGGATTGCCCTTTATTTGAAGTCAATCCAGCTACATTTCCCCGAAGCACAAGGTTCCTCTCTTCTATACGTTGCGCTAGGTCCATCATTTGCTCCAAGCTCCTTGGCCTCAACACCCTCAATTCGGCCTTGATTTCCAGACTGAGACCGTTGATGAAGTGCCCTTCTAGCATGGCTTCTGGAAAATTTTCTAGAGGCGATGCCAACGTCTCAAAGTTCTGGTGATACTCTGAGACAAAACCTCTTTGCCGAAGAGCTAAAAAACGCTCTTCTATCGACCCTTCTTGGGTGGGTTGGAATCGGCTTCGTAGCAGCAGCTTGAAATCCTCCCAAGTCCTCATTCTTCGCCCTTTTTCTTTCCACTGGAACCACGAGAGGGCAGGTCCTTCCAAACATACAGTTGTTGTATTCACCTTCTCCACATCCGTCAACCCATTCACCGAGAAATATCTCTCGACCCTGAAAATCCAGCCATTTGGGTCACCTCCATCGAAGAGCGACATTTCCAGTTGATGTCCGCGAGATTCTGGTTGCCAGCCTCCCTCGAACCCCTCTGTTTCAGCTCGCCTCCCACTAGCCTCGAGTGTCGCCTCTGAATCACCTACCCCTAGTGAGTGTTCTCCCAACTTCTCCTTGTTCTTCCTCTCTCGCTGTTGTTCCTCCCATCTCGCTCTCATCCATTCAAACTGTTAGCGTTCTTCTCCACCGATCGAACCTCACTTCTCATGGCATTCGATTCACTCTTCATGGCGTCCACACCTAGTTGTATGCTATCCAATCTCTTCTCTAAATCTCCTACTCGATCCGTTAAGTTCACCATTAGGACCGCAATGCTCTGATACCAAATTGGTAGACTCCCACAATTTGTGAGAAGATCCGATTCAATAGAAAAGATTCACAATCCAATTACAACCGAAAGAAACAAGAAACAAGGCAATTCGAGAGGCCCTTAATCTCTCCTACTCCACTGAAAATTCTTCACCCCCCCCCCCCCTCTCATCTGCCACCACCTCTCTTTTATTCCTCCTCCTCTAACGGAATTGGAATCCGCACATGTAGGTTGTTACACAACCTTGTAATTCTTGTTCTTCCCCTCCTCCACCTGGCTGGCTGTTACAACCACCAGCTTAATTCCCAAACTATCCTGATTCCTTGGACGCCTTTGGTATGTCCAGTGAATCGGGGGTCTATCACTTATCTAGAGGAGTGCTAAATCAATGATTGAAACTTTTAATGTACTTTCAGAGTATTAAAAAAAGAATTCGAATACTCCAAAAAAGAAGTTGAATCCATGTCCCATTATTGTTGAGATAGTGTGAAGCTGCTTTTATTTCAACTATGATATCTAAGATTCATGTTGATGCTTATATTGTTATCTTTAAGTTGCCTCTCCTCCACAATATTCTTTTTGTTTGCCTTCCTACTCACTTGTGCATGAGTGCATAAAGATAGTTGTAAGATTGTCATGTTTTCTGGATGATACACCTAGCTACATCTTTTGTTGGACATTCTCTTTTTTATTATGTTTGAACATTCCTTAACATTTGTTATATTTCTTGAAATTTTATGCTTGATTCAATGCCTTTTTCTTTTATTTTCTTCCTTTTTCTTTTTATTATTATTATTATTATTATTATTATTTTTTTTTTTGGGGTTGGGGGGGCTGCTTGGATCTATAACAAATTTTTTAGTGTATGGTAGCTGCAGTTTTGCTGGAAGATGTTGCTTAACTGGAAGATTTAATTACTTGCTAGTTGACCAAAAATGTTATTTACCAATTTAGTTTCAGATAATTGTTTTGTGTTATTTTTTTTGTTTTTTTTTTTTGGGGGGGGGGGTCAAATCCAAGCTTTATTGCAACTGCTTGGAGTTATTACCTGATTCTTTGTCTAGACTTCACAATTTTGATGACACTAATATAGTGTAATTAGATTTCAACAAAATCTGTGATAGTGTATTTGGATATTCCTGATCTTAAAAATGGGTGCTTTTCTGGGTTGGTAAAATGTTTAAGCCTACGAGGGGAAAATTATGTGGAATGTATAATTTGTAACACTTTGCAAAATGAAAATTCATCCTTTTGAAGTCCATGTTTCTCATCCTATTCTTTCATTTATTTCTGGTTAATTCTGACAGGCTCATGGCATTGATCATTTGGTACTCCCAACAAGAGACTACCTCTTTGCTCCATCACTGAGTGATATATGCCAAGCCGTAGACTTCATTAATGGTTAGTATTCTTAACTAGTGAATGTGTGCTTTTTGTTAGTATTCTTTTTTTTTTCTCTTATTCTTCTCTTGGTAACTCTAGATTGGAACAAAAATGATGTTTCCCAACTCCAAGCATTCTACCACTGACCAGCTTAAAACTTTGTGGTGGTAGATGTTGAAACTTCATTTCATTTTATTTTATTTTTTTTGTTTTAGAACATCCAGGAACATCTCTTATGAATAATAAGTTGTCACCATAATTTTCTTTTTATGTCCTGAAGAAAATGCATCATGTGGACGCTCCACATATGTGCACTGTAAAGCTGGTCGAGGACGAAGCACAACCATCGTTATATGTTATCTTGTGAGTTCCAATCAGTTACAGCTTGAAATCAACTAATAAGATTGAATATTCTTCACCTTTCTAAAGCCTTTTTTTTTTTTTCAATTGATTAGGTTCAACACAAACATATGACACCTGAGGCTGCTTACAATTATGTGAAATCAATTCGGCCCAGGGTGCTCTTAGCATCTTCCCAGTGGCAGGTGTGTTGGGTTTTAACTTCGCTAGGGCTTATATCCTGAAGGCAAATTTTCAATTAAGTTCCTCTTTTTATTATTTTACTTAAGAGCACCATTGAGTTTAATACAGATTGTTGAGAGCACTCCCTTGTTAAGTTACATTGATACTGTGGTTGCACAGGCCATTTCTTCCTATTGGTAGGAACACCATAGAACTGAATAGAATGTTTACTTTGGCGAGGACCATATATTGGGTGGATTATGATGATGGTACATGAAATTTGGTAGATTGAGTTACTCAGTTTTATATTTTACTACTACTCAAATACTCTGAGATGGTTGCAGGCTGTTCAAGACTACTACCACCTCAAGGTCACAGCTAGCTGTAAACTGAGCCAGAATATGAATGTAGTACTTGAAACTCCGAATTTATTGGCTACAAGGGATCTCGTGGCATTTGATGATGGCTCTGTGGTTGTTGTAACACAAGAGGATTTGGATGGATATGATCCAACCTGTGATTCAGATGCTATAGGAACCAGGATTTGGTCAGATTTGCGTTTAGTCTACAAGATTGGAGTTGCTGGTCAGGCCACTTTGGCAAGAATATCTTGTCTCTGGCTTCGCTGCCAAACCCAACAGAAGATTCCAGGTGAAAAGCTGAGCAATGATCCAATTGCCAGTGATCAACTGGGTGTTCTAAATGTGAACATTCATGTCTATTGAACCTTGTGTATCATGCCTGTATAGAGTTTCTAATTACTGTTGACAACTCCAACCGCGTGTGTATGATATGTAATGGAGAATGATCCCTCACCGGCGGCGTTCAGGACTCATCTCTTATTTCCATTGTACTCTGTTGCTATTTTTTTCAACTTTAAGTTTGATGCCAAAAGCAGTGCATTTTTTTGGTTAATTTCTAAGTTGAAATGTCAAGCAGAAAACTGCACGTCTTCGTACACGAAATAGATCTCTTCTAATCAAAGCATCCCAAAATTCCAGGTAAAATTATGGAATCTAATTCTTCATAAAATGCAAGCAGTAAAAATAAATATCATATGCGTAGACTGAGCCCCTGCTATCCGAGGTTCAGAACAACAATTCAAGTGATGAGTGCCAAATACAGAAAAAGCATATCCTAACAAAATCAAACCCTAAACCTATCGTACAAGCATAACGACAGAAATACAGATACTATATAATACCCCGCCAGCTTGAATTCTAGCCAGAGTAGAATGATGCGCCTGGAGGTTACTTATCAATCCGCAAGCCAAGCAGTTCTCTGATTACATTTGTGACTGATGCTGGCCAACTAAAAGATGAAAGTTCGAATATCACAGCCTTCTTGTTTCTCTGATGAAAAAGTTGCATTTCTTTGCGACCTTGTGAAATTTTGGGATAAACCCCATCGATCTTGGTGTCACCAAGCCTTTTAACATTGCGCTTTTCTAATGCTTTGTCCTCCAAGTAGGGAACAACATACCTTTGTACAGCACTGTTTGAGATTGCGAGGTGGTTCCCAGGCACGCTAACATATTTGACCCTCCCTGCATCATCCAAGGTTTTCAAACCGATCCAGTCCTCAACGTAAAGCTTAGTCTGCAGCAAACCAAAATTCAACAATGGATGAAGAAAAAAACAGAAATAGAATGTTTTATTGATAACAGACATGTTACACCAAATGACACAAAAGGCTTTTCTTTTCCAATTTCTTCATAGCTTTTGGCTTTCTTTTTTTTTTTTTTTTTTGCCCCTGCCCCAACTAACTCAGCAGCTTGTGCATGACTTCTCACAACTAATGCAATAAACAATGATATCAATCACAAACTTAATCCCACTAGATAAGGTTGGTCACATGTGTTCTAAAACTTAGCACTTCTAATCATGGTCATGTATGTAAGGCTGTTATATCCTATTTCTCATTTACGGTTTCCCACCAAATTTCTGACAAATAAGTTATAAATTAAACATTCCGCCAGATGACAAGCAAGAAAAGAGATGGCAGAGAAGAGGAACAGTGATTTGAACCTTTAATGTCCTATTGGCACTCTTAATGACAGCTTACCAAAAATTTTCTAGCTTATCGAATAAAAAAGAAATCAGATGAGGCCCATGCATTATTTGCCAATTCAATTTTACAAGAAACTTCTACTGGCAATCATTTAACCTCTCTGTCTCTCTCTTTAATGAGGTTTAAACCCTCGCTCTATTTTCATTTATTCTTGCCAACAATTAATGTGACCACAAAACTGTTTTGCTATGTGCCATTAATTGCTACATCTATTTCACATTTGGGAGCTTGTTCAATCATCAACAATTCTTAATCAATTTTTTCCTAAGTAAAAGGCGTTAGTAGACCCACAAGCCTCTACTTCTGTTTCCCCATTGCAGGTCTACATTACCTAAAACATGAAATTCACACGGCTGTCCAGGTTGATAAGATCATACCCATGAAAGCAAGAATGACAAAAATTGCTCTTCTAGCTAAATTTATGAATGAAAAAATTAGCAAACAAAATGACAGCTAGTACAAAACAGAGATTAGACTTTGGGGTAGCTGTTTTCCCTGCTGTCTTAAGATTTTTGCTCCATACAGAAAATGCAATCTTTCATGGATTGTGAAATAGCTAAAAACTAAATCACCCAGTTGACATGAGATCAAAACAAATACCATTATTATTTATGAGAGACAAATAAGCAAATTATAAATTTCTTAGAAATAGAGGCAATACCTGTTGTGGGGGCAGAACAGGATCAAAGGCCCCATATGGGTAATATCCAAACCAGGCAGTCTCTTTCGGTATCAGAACAGTGTCATGTTCAAACTGTTGAGGTGCAGAGACAGGATGGAGAATCAATAACAGCATGCTTCAACAGAAAACTATACAAGTTTCTAAAGAAAACCATAAAATTGGGCATCCCTGGTTCATGAAACTCCCCATTTTATAAGGTTAGGGATAGGGTCATCTTTTGTATGCAGCTTTACCCTTAAGTTACAAAGAGCGTGTTTCAACAATTCAAACTGTGACCTTCAAGTCAAAAGGAATAAATGCACCATTGCTACCAAAGTTTCCTCTCCCCATAAATAAAATAGTAAGAAGGGTGTCCCTAGCGTGTGAGGCTCCTGCTTTGGGAGGGTTAGGGGAGGGTAAAAGAAATCAAATACGAAAACGTAATATCAATATGAACATGCCAGCTCACCATGATAAGCACCAGGTTCTGTAAGCTGCTGAACCGTTCCTTGTAAGTGGTGTTTCTCTCATCAGGAAGTTCATTGTTTAGCCTGGGAAGAAATCTACATTTCTTTAAGTATCCGGGAACATCCTGCAAAAGGGAAAGTCATTCAGACCTCAAGTTGTTATAAGCTAAACAGTATCAATAAATTAATCTGCATTACTACCTATAACATTGGAATTCAATATCAAGAGAGTAAACTTCAATCAAATTTTAGTCATGCATAATCATCATACTGCCATCATAAGTGAACCTGGTGGATAAGTGATTATAACAACTGCAGGAGGGGCAAACTAGTGTTTTTAAAGGCTTGAAGCACACTCAAGCGCAAAGACGGGAATTCTCAGCTACTTGAGAAGGAATTTGGCAGGGAAAAGTGAGAGGGAGAGGGTATAGAATTCAGGAATCAAGGGGCAAGGTTTGAGAGAGAGAGAGAGAGAGGAGTGAGGAGGGAATTTGAATTACTTCAATTAAATTTCCATGATTTGAAATGGTTGAGTCAGTTCCTTTTATATTGATCCTCAGCAACAGATTGGCGCCAAAACAGTTAACAATCTCTAATACAACTTGTAATGCTATAACACCCCTCCAACTATGCTAATTTCCTTTATTTGTAAAGGCCTAATAGCCTAAGTACGTGACAATTCTCCCTCCCCCCCAAGCCATTTCTTGTCCTCAAGAAAAGTGTAGTAGGTTGGCAGTGCTAGAAACTGCTGTAGGAGGTCTGGCAAATACTTCCAAGTGTTGTTGTCCGAGTGAAAGGAAGACAATGACAAGCACTTGTGTGAGGGGAGCTCTTTGCTTGTAGATGATTTGTTTATCTAAGATAGCGGTTGGTGTCACTGAGTCTACTTCCCCCCTGAGATTAGGGGGAAGTGCTTGGCTAGCCACTTGTGTCTTGACAACTTTCTTGAGCAGGGAGATGAGAAATATAGGGTGGATCTGAGATCCCTTAGGTAACTGCAATTGGTAAGCCACTTGTCCCATCCTTGCAAGAACTGGAAAAGGCCCATAGAACTTGGGGCTCAATTTAGACACTGGTTGATGAGTTAGGGCCCTGAGATGTGTGTGGCTCAATTTCAAGTATACTTCCTCCCCTACTGAGAATTCACTTTCACTATGCCTCCTATCTGCCATCTACTTCATCTTGTTCTATGCCTTGGCCAATTTTGTCTTCAACAATTGTAGGATATCATGCCTTTGTTGCATATAGGCACCAATAGCTGCCACTGTGGATTGCCCCCCAATAGTTGGTAAGAGGGTTGGTTTGTAGCTGTACAGGGCTTCAAACAGGGGCATCTTGATTGAGTTATGGTAACTTGAGTTGTACCATCACTGAGCCACTAATATCTACTTATGCCACCCATTTGGCTATAGAAAACATAGACATCTTAGGTATGAATTTAGGCCCTGATTAACCCTTTCCGATTGTCTATCCGACTCCGGGTGGTAGGCAGTGGACACGTGTAATTTTGTGCCCAGAGATCGTAGTAGTTCCTTCCAAAACAAGCTGGTAAACGCCTTATCTCTGTTAGATATCATGGAGTGTGGTACTCCATGTAACTTCACCATGTTATCCAAAAAGGTTCTAACAACTTTCTGAGCTGTAAAGGGGTGGGATAGGCCAAGGAAATGACTGAACTTCGTAAATCAATCAACCACCACCAGAATACAATCTCTTCCCTCAGATCTTGGTAAACCCTCCATGAAATCCATAGTCACATTAGTCCATGTGTGCTCTGAAATGGCTAAGGGTTGTAGGAGGCCTGGTTGAACCATTATCTCATGTTTGCATCACTTACAAATGTCACAATTCATCACATACTTCTTTAGTAGTGGCCAATAGAAAATCTGCTTCACCTTCTGGTATGTATTTTGTATGCCTGAGTGTCCTCCCAACGGTAACCCATGCAAGTATTGAAGGATCATGTGTTTCAATGCCTCACATTCTCCAATTACTAGCCTTCCTTTATACCTTATCAATCCACTGATCAAAGTGTACCCTGGTTTGCTATTGGTATTAATGCTCAACTACTCCAATAACTCCTTTGTCCACACCCCCAACTGATAGCTGTCTGTCACTTCTTGGAACCAATCCAGCACTACTGCGGTAATAGTTGTTGTGGCCATCCCTTTCTTTTGTAAGTGTGTATGCAGCCTCTATTGTAGCAAGAACTTGAGGCTTTCGTGAGCTGTCTTTTTTATGAACTACCCTCCTTCCAAATAATGTCTCCATTTATCCATGACCATTAAGAATGCCATCAACTCCTCATCATAAATGCTAAGCTCTTAGTGTCTTGGGGCTAGGGCCTAGCTATTGAAAGCCAATGGCTTGCCATCTTGTGACAAGACTACCCCTATCCCTGTGTTGTAGGCGTCTGTCTCCAGCGTGAAAGGCTTGCTAAAGTCTGGCAATCCCAACACGGGCACCTCATTGATCTCCTTCTTAAGTTGTTCAAACGCTTCTTCTGCCTTATGATCCCATTTGAACCCATCCTTCTTCAACTGTTTTGTTAACGGTTTGTTGATTAGGCCATAGTTCTTCACAAATTTTCTATAGTAATTTGTGAGCCTCAAAAATCCCCTCAATGCCTTGATGTTAGTGGGCTTAGGCCATGCAGTTATAGCCTCAATCTTCTTAGGATCCATGCTAACTCCTGCACTGGAAATAATGTGCCCAAGGTATTCCATTTGTTTCCGTGCAAAGGCACATTTTGACCATTTGATGTACAACTGGTTGAATCTAAGGACCTCAAAAGTAGTCCTAAGATGCTCAAGGCGTAGGTCGAATGAGGCATTATAGATTAGGATCGTCGAATGAGGCATTATAGATTAGGATCTTATCAAAGAAGACCAATACAAATTTTCTAAGGTAGGGTTTAAATATGTGGTTCATGAGAACTTGAAATGTGGCAGGGGTGTTGGTAAGGCCAAGGGCATCACAATGAATTCATAGTGACCGCGGTGTGTCTTAAAAATTTTCTTTGGTATATCAATTGCGTTCATCCGAATTTAATGATAGCTAGACCTTTGGTCCAATTTAGAGAATATTGAGGCATGTTTGAGTTTATCAAGCAATCTTTGATGATAGGAATTGGAAATTTATCCTTGATGGTGATGGCATTAAGTTGTCCATAATTAACACAAAAGTGCCATGTACCATCTTTCTTTTTAACCAAGAGGACAAGTGAGGCAAAAGGACTATGGCTTGGTTTGATAACTGATTGGGTTAGCATGTCCCTTACAAGATTTTCAATTTCTGATTTAAGCTTGGGAGGGTATCTATAGGATCAAATATTTACTGGTTCAACATTTGGTTGAAGAGGTATGGAATGGTCCAAAGGCCTTTCACGTAGTAGTGACTTAGGTTCTACAAAGAGGTCCTAATATTCAACTAGTAATATAACAAGTAAGGCCAATTCATGTACCTACCATGAGACCTAAGGCTGTCTATGGCTAGCCATCGTGCAGTTCCCTTCTGATTCCCCATAGTTCTCAGGTTCTTCTCTCGCTTCAATTGAGAATAATTGTGCCACCTGAGATATTTTCTTCCTGAACAACTGTTGCAACCTCTTTCCCTTGATCAATTTGCAAGTTCCAATCTCCATATTTCCTTGAGAGCCACCCTCATGCCTTCCTTTTCAAGGGATACTTCCATCTTATTAAAATCAAAACTGATTGGGCTCACTCCCTTCATCCAATCTACCCCAATACTATGTGGCAGCCTCCGAGTTTCAGTAATCTCAAATCAGCTTCAAAGATTTTCCCCTGCATTTCCCAACAAAAACCCAAACAAGAAGATTTGCTCACCACCTTATTTCCGTTAGCCACGGTTACAGATAGTGGTTGTGTACTAGCCAACTGGCACTTCACCTTCTTAGTTGTCCAGTCATCAATGAAATTGTAGGTGCTCTAACTATCAATCAAAACCATTAGTGTGCTATCCTACACTCTACCCTCCACTTTGATTATCTTACTACTAGCCATTCCCTTGATCGCATGCAGGGATATTGCTCCATTGTCTTCTTCTTCCATTTCTTCCACTACTATCAGTTCTTTTTTCTGGCCTCTCCTTCTACTTCTTCCCCTTCTAATAGGAGCAATTGCTTCCTACATTGATGTTTGGGAGAGTACTTGTCCCCACATTGGAAGCATAACCTTGCTTGTCTCCTCTGCTTTACGAGTTTATCCTTCTGTTGTAGGGTTAGGGTAGATGATGGAGCTACTTGATATCTGAATCCTACCCCTGCCTTCAAGAATTCCTTCCCCCGTGCCTTCCCAACAGTCTGTATCAGCCCGTGATTGCCTCCTTCATTTTCCCCCCTCTATTTTCTCATTAATACCTCCACGAACAACTCTTGCAAAGAGGCCCCCTCAGTTGCTTCCTAAACCGTCGTAGGCTTCAACATCTTCACTATAGGCAAAAGCTCATTGCTCAATCCACTTATAAAACTTGATACAAAGTACTCCTCTGTCATGTATGGATTACGTCATAACGTAAGGGACTTCAATTCTTCAAATCTAAGTTGATATTCCTGTACTGTTCCTTCCTATTTCAGCTTGTTAAATTATTCTACTATATCCATCATACCACATTCTTCGAACCTCCCACACAGGCCCTTGGCAAACTCATCCCAGTTGCAATTATCCCTAACCTTGGACCATCCTTGGAACCATACATCTCCAACATTATTGAGATAGGCAGATGCCAGGGCCACTCTCTAGTTTTCGGCTACCTGGTGGATGCGAAATAACTTTTCACATCGCCTGATCCACCATCGAGGCTTTTGTCCCTCAAACATAGGTAATTCTACTTTTGGTCTCCAACGTCATTGAGATAGGAAGATGCCAAGGCCACTCTCTGGTTTTTGGCTACCTGGTGGATGCGAAATAACTTTTTAGATCACTGGATCCACCATCGAGGCTTCTGTCCCTCAAACACAGGTAATTCCAGTTTTGGTACTAGAAAACCGGATTGGTGTGGTGTGAATTGTGTCTCTTGTTGCCTTTTAACCGCATTTTCAGCCACTGTGGTGGGATCCACCTCAAACTCTGATGATCTGACATTCTGGTTATTGGTTCCAATTCTCGGAAGGATTGGTTCCAGCCTATCTCTAGGGGGGGAATTAGGCGAGATTCTTACTTGATTTTAGCTGGAAAACATGAGCATGAATTACTGCATCTAATTGTGCAGCATGTTGCTTTGCTCTCGTATCTTCTCCCATATGTGATTGCGCATATCTTCGTGTAATCTCTCTGCAACCGCATCTAACTTCCTATCCACCATCAATCTGATCACCTCCTCCATGAATCCCATGCAGTTCTACATATCCACCACCGTCGCCGTTAACTTGTTGCAATTATGACTCCATCTGCTTCATTCGGGTACCGTTGGCTATGGTGGACTAATCGCTTGAAATTCATCGTCCAAGAGCTTGCTCTGATACCAAAATGTCAGATCCTAGATCTGATAGAAAAGTGAGAGGGAGAAGGTATAGAATTCGGGAATTGAGAGAGAGAGAGGAGGGAATTTGAATTACTTCAATTGAATTTCCATGATTTGAAATGGCTGGGTCAGTTCTTTTTATACTGATCCTCAGCAATAGATTGGCGCCAAAATGGTTATCAATCTCTAATACAACTTGTAATGCTATAACACCCCTCCAACTATGCCAATTTCCTTTATTTGTAAAGGCCTAATAGCCTAAGTACGTGACAATACCTTACAGAGCTTAAGTGCAAAGTGCAAGTGCGTGCTCAATCAAAATAAAGCGCAAATTTTAGAGAAAAAAATAAAGAAGGAATATAATAACTGCACTAAATTACTAGATAATACTATCAATACAGAAATTCCTGCCAAAAGAGAACAAAAGAGGGTCTTTTAATTCATTTTTAGTGATTCAGTCTAGATTAAGGCAGTCATCTGAATTGGAGTTATAATTCTCATCACCTTCATCATTGATGACATTTAATTGACTTCTTCAACCAAAACTAGCCATGAGCTAGAAGTTGAAGTTAGTGCTCCAGTAGTTGCATTGCATCCTTTGCTTTTACTTATTAAATCTATACTCTTCACCTCTAGCCATATTAGCAATAGCACCCCATGTCAAAAAATATAACCAAATACTGAATCATTCTCCTCTATAGCACCCCAAGATATTTATATAATAGATCGGTGCATCTTGGTGCATTAGGGTCCACAGTAATAACACTTTTTAAACCGTAAAATAGTAAAATATCAAAAAAAATAAATAACTGCACCTTGCGTTTTACAGAAAAGCACGCTTTTAGCACTTAGGCTAGGCTTTCTCTTTTCGCATTTAGGCTAGGTTTCTCATTTGTGCTTTGTGTAGACTATTAAAAGCACTAGAACTGTACTTTACACTTTAGTTGCGCTTAACGCTTGCTTTTTCACAACACTGGGGCAAACTATGGCTACAAATGGTACTCTGTAGCAACTTTAAACTATGGCCACACATGATACAGGGTAGTGAGAGGTCTAGGCATAACTGCTAAAATCAGTAACATTTCCATTCAGTTGGTATGTTACTTTTCTAAATGCTAAAAATTTTATTTGTTAGCTATGTTTCTATTAACTGATTATAGGAAATTTAAAGTGGATGGCACCCAGTAGTGTGCATACTCGCTTTAGGAATATCAGTAAAGCCTAATATATGCCTAAAGGATCAGACAAGATCACTAGATCATTATTATAATGCGCTATTTGGATTTCCCTACATCAACACACTGGCTCACTTCTTGCGGTACTTGATTGAAACAGAAGGCTTAGAAGTTTCACAATTCAAGGAGGGAAGCAGAGTTATACAGAATATCAAGCATAATGGATTTCAATAAGAGACTATGAGCTCTTGTACTATACGTAAGAACTAACAATAAAACATAGAAATGACCATTGCAGAAAAACAGAAAACTTTTGGTTCAAGAATCTGGAATATGTATGGACAATTTTACAGAAAGTGTGAGGAGAATGCGAAATTTTACACATCAGTGACCATTCCAAATTCCGTTTGTTAGCTACACATCATACTTATAGATAAAAACAATAACATTTGGTAGTTCATAGATTACATGTAGACAAAGAAACAGATTACTTACATTTGGTAGTTTAAGATAACCACTGGGAGCCAAGTGAGCCTGCAATCCACAAATTAAAATTGAATATGTGGCCCTTGTCAGAGACAACAGAAACAAAAGTTAAAATTGAAAAAATGCAAAGAGAAGCCCAGATCCAATCTTCAATAGGAGTTTTACATGTAAGAAAATTCTCCAACACTAATGTCATGTCTGAATAAAGTTCAAGGAAAGATGGATACTTGGATATAGTCACTGTAGACTTCAGTTTTGATCAGGTTGTCCACCAAAATGCAAAAGATGCCAGACTGTAAAAGAAAAATTCCAATTCTAAATCAATAACTGTCATAAAATATATATATTTCTTTGAGTGAATAGTAGATGATAGGGAAAAACCAGAGTACGTTTATTTCAATAGCAAATAGTAGTTGGCAGTGAAAACTCTAAAGTACAACACAGTTGATAGACCTAGGCTAGAGCCCAGGGAGTTTTCTCAGGCAACTGACAATAGTTTATTATAGTTTAAATAATATATTGTTAAGTGTTAACTGTAGCAAATGTATGAGTTGATCAGGAACTCAAAAAGACTTCAGACAAAGAATAAACCCACATCAGATATACTCATATTCCAAGTCTAGTTCAATTTTGGAATACCACATTTTCCAAATCTCCATTTTCCATTTGGAAAATTTTTGTATTTGAATAAGTTTTCTGGTTTCCTGTTTTCAGTGGAGCAATTTTCTGGAAAACTGGAATTGTTTTCTACAACTAAACAGCCCCCTAAGTTACTCTGTCCTTTCTCGGTAAAAGTTGGTCCAATCACAACTTTCTATCCTTGACTTGTATAGTTTATAGGATCCATCATGTTGCAGGTAAACCTTTGGGTTACTATTCCGCCTCCCACATTACCCACAACCTCTGCGCACCTTTCATCCAAATAGAATTTAAAAGCATTGTGAATGAGGTAATAATAGTAAAAATATTATAATAGCACTTACACCACAAAGAGGAACAGAAGCTGTACCAGCATGAGGTCCTCCTAATGAAATAAAATTTTTTACCTGTTCAATGGAAGGGAGAATTTTTATCATTGTCAAAGACTGGGAAGTTAAGGGAAACAAGACATGTTGCACATGAACAATCAACTGAACCATTATCAATGAATGAACTGAACTTTTGGCTCATCATGCCATAGGTATAGATTAAATACTATGTATTGAGAAAAAGTAAGTAGCATAACTCTTGAAAGCAACAAGTGAATGTGAAATCTACTTGTTTTCTAGAGTAAAATACTAAAAACTTGTTGAATGACTAAAGAAAATAAATTATTTAACAATAATGGAGCAAGTGAATGTTGAATAGAAAGAAGCTATCCTCCTCTCCCCCACAGAAAAAGTCAATGGCTTCTCGAAAGGTCAGGTGTAAAACCAAGAGGGTTTTAGGGTTCTTCATATTTTGGAACTCTGAGGTTGCAACAGTTCAAGAAGCAATACAGGAAAACTAAGAATGCACATGTCACAATTTATATATTCAAGAATGAGATGGGACAATAGGATCGATTGCAACAATCAGTATTAAAAAGGAAATAACATCTTTCATATGATACTTCCACCTCTTTTTCCCAAGGTCTAACACCAATTGTGCCAACCACAGCTTCAACTCTTCCATGAAACAATTTTGAATCTTCACCACAACAAACTAGAACGTGGCTTTATGCACAAGCGTGTGTGTTCAATCTTTTTCTTTCTTTTTTCCTCCTAAGGCAATGGTTTCAGCAGTTCATTCTCCATATCATTAGCCATAGCACTGCATCAACTAAGGCCAGTTTTATTTTCTGTTCTTTTTCTTTGATAATAAACTAAGGCCAGTTTTGAATTGACATTAAAAGGTCAGTAGTCTTTACAGTTCCATTCTTTGCAATTTTTCACAGATTCTAACAGGTTGCAAGCTTGATATAGGATGAATAAACAGGAAAGAGAAAGTAAGCCAATCCACATACTTCACAAGGTGCTTCTATAAACATTCATAAACCCAACGAATGAGAGACAAGTCTAATTAAACTAACCAGCCAGGTACAACTCAAGAACTTAACCACATTCATTATGCCACATGACCCACAATTTAGCTACAATGGTTGGGGACATAACAAATAAAACAGTTTTTCAAATGATAATTCGTACAATAACACACTCAAAATACTTTGGACAATATAGAAAAATCTTCAGGCATGAACAAGAAACCAGGAAACCAGCAACATTCTAAAATAGATGATTCTTACAGGGGGTCCTCCCTCGCAAAACTCTACGACACCTCGACCTATTAAGTTACCCTGTCCACCAAAGAAAAATTATTGAATACTATAACCTCTGAAGTTACCTGAGCATCAGAATTCAGATGAATATTCAAGAGGATTATTCAGTAAGAAGCAGTAAAAATTGAAAAAGATATAAAGAAAAACAGATTATAGGAACAACTATTTTATACAAACAAGATCAGACACTCATTTTCTTTCTTCCCAGTGGAATTAAATGGAAGCGTGACAAAAGTATTAAGAAATTGCCATGACTTTTATGTGGGAAACCTTCCTGATTGATCAACTTATAGTGCAAATTCTGGATGCTTGAATGTGTCTACAAATCACCCATATAAACCACCATCAGATAAAATCAACATGCCAAACAAAGCTTACAAGACATACAATAACCCAAACATAGACTGATATTTGAAAATAAACAATAATTAAAATGAGTGTTGTCAGAAAATTCCAGAATTTAACCAAATGTCAAATCTCTTGCTAAGAGGCGCGATGACGTTTCTTGAAGATAGTCAGAGCCTCCACTATGCAAGGGATCAAGAAACTCTTATGTTTGTTGGTATTCTAAGTTTTACAGAGGTATAAACTTAAATTAATCCTATCCCATGTTTGGTACAAAAAATCCTGAATGAGATACAGCGTGACATTAATGAAGAGAGAGAGAGAGAGAGGTAAAATTGTCTCCAACACAAAAATTTAATCCCATAGAAGTGGGATAATATAATACTTGGGGGGACTTGGTATAAATTTATTCCAGTTTTGTGGGATAAATTAAAAATGGAATAAATTAAGACTTGGCTAAAGTTTTTTTTTTTTCTGTAAGTTACTTGGCTTAAGTTATCCCTACTCATTTGAGATGCCAAACATGGTTACCCTTTTAGATGGCATTACCACTTTCTTATCGCCATACCAAATGGGCCTTTACAGTTTTGCACTAAGAGATGGAAAGCAAGTACTTATCAACCTCAAATCTAGGGCCCAATATATATATATATATATATTTACATTATGTAATAGTGTTTTCAGATATTTTCATTATGAATATATTATTATTCGAAGGCAAATCTTCTGGACTTCCTATATGAATGTCTTTTGGGATGCCTTCCTAAAATATAAATGTCATTCGGAGTTCCTAGGTAATGTATGTCTCTTCTAGTTAATGTACATCTCTTAGGTGGCCAAGTCTATTGGGCTTCAAACTCTTTAATTTAACTAATTTAAATCATTTTTCAACAAAATTTGTATGTCCCTTTTCTTGAATCAAAGTTAAGCAGGTAAGATACAACCAGAGTCAAAGCAATGATAATAACAAACAAGATGACACATAAATGGAATCTAAAATGTCACTTTACAATCATTTCCAGGAGACATCTCTGCTGCATTTACACAGCACATAGTCTCAAACAATTTGAAAACTGAAGGCCTTTTCCAACTTTCTTGAGAGATTCAGTGAAGCTGAAGTGCAAGCACAAAATGTTGGCTGAGATTCATTCAGTTGAGTTGAGCAGGAGAGTGAATAGTTCTATGAATAAATGTTCATAAGGGTAAGGAGAAGGACTAGTTCTCTTTTCTGCAATTGCTAACATTTTGAGCACACATAAGCACTAGCAAAGTTTCTAAACTGAAAGGCAGTCCTCAGGAACTTTCAGCTCCTGGCCAGTGGCCTAGATAAAATTGTTCACAATGTCCAGAGATATGAAAGTGACTTCAGAATATGTTGCCATTGTTCAAGGGAAGGAGTTGTAGCGTTGAGTAGGGACGGCAATGGTGTTGCCCATTTACATACTTAGTTTAACAAATTTTCAAGTAATTCTTATGCCTATATCTCAATTTTTATACTTGTTTTAATTTTAAATGGGTAATTGAGACCCATTGGGTATTTACATACTTGTTTTAATAAATTTTCAATACATACTTGTTTTAATAAATTTTCAAATAGGCATTATTCCTATATCTCAATTTTTATACTTATATTAATTTTAAATGGGTAATTGGGACCCATTAGGGTAACTGGGGGCCATTAGGGGACCCATTGCCATGGCTAGGGTTAAGTCCTTAGACAGTAATCCCAACAGAGGACTAATGTTTATTTAAGGAATTGCATAGGCATGTTTTGCATTCTCATTGAATGCCATCTCCTCTTAATGTTCAAGAACCAGATTGAGAAAATTCTCACAAGACTGTTGTTACATGTGAATCTCATAGTTCATTCAAGAAGTTTCTTCAATTTACCAATCAGAACACTTCTTAACTTAAAAGTTAAAAGTAAATGATTGATACTGAGATTGATAAGGAATCATCAGAAATGGTGGTTTTGAGACTCCCAGTACAAGAATTGTTGCATTTCTCAATGAGAAAATACCCATTAAACAGATCACAAGAATACCAATTACAGTACCTATTATCCAACTCACCGGGGTAATGTATTCAGAACATAAATATATCTTTTTGGTTTTTGGCTTTACATCTCTCTGACCTTGTATTGAAACACATAATAGCACAATTGTTGCATTTAAAGAAAGTTTAGCTTTACCAAGGTCTGATTAATTATTAAGCCACCAAATTTGTAGAAGTATAGTGAATACAGTCCAGTGCTATGGCTATATCCTGGTTTTCACTGCAACTACTCTTGCAGTTGCTACAATGGGAAACTGGGCCACTCCTGGCAGGTGCAAGAACGTAATGGTGGTCATTTGTTCAACCAGTTGCACCTCTCATTTATCTGTTATATACTGTCAACAGTTTCTGACTTTAATTATCTATCATAATAATCTGACCCATGCCACCTCTTCTATCTTCATTTCTTCAGATATTGAAACCACGATTTTTCCAAAGAATAGCATAGCTAATAAAGGAATTTCGTTAGTCAAGAAAAAAAACTAATATGGTGTACACTGCATGACAAATGCACAGCCTAAAAAAATAGAAAACATGTATCTGTCATTCATCACCTGGGAGAGCCCAACTATGTTGTAACCATTCCTTAGTTCTTTAATTTTCTTCACCTGTCATGGTAATTATAAAGTTGTCAATAGGCAAAGATAAACTTAAAAAACCAGGCAATGGAACAGCTAAATGTGGTCAGGAAGAAACATCACCTTGTCACAAGCTTTATCAGTCTGCAAAAATTGAACATTTTCAAGTCAAGCTCAACTTACCAATAAGAAGATGACAAGACAAAAACTTATTTTTATGCTATGTCTTACCTGTTTATATAGGGGCATAAACCAGGAGTCCCATGAGCCATTACCAATTTCTCTGCAGAGGAAAAGAAAAAGTAAAAGGGTATGTATCAGGCAGCTCTGATTATTATGTATATATATAAGCCATAGCTAAACTGGAGTATGAGTCATTTCCCTGATATTAACAACAGCAGAAACATCCTTCTGATGCATTAAAAAACAGAATCCAATAAATAATCCAAATGCATGAACTAATTAATGGGAAAATGTAAAAGTAATCTATAAAGGAAAGGCACATCTATTCACATACTGCTCTTCAGATACCACCAAACTTGATATGTTATTGTTGTGGCTCTTCCAAAACCAAAAATCATGAATGTCTTGCTTTGTAAAGTGGGGTTAGGGTGCACATCCATGCATAGATGTAGATTCAATAGAAAACGACCTATTTACTTTTTTTATCATTTTAAATGTTTTTAAGGTAATCAAATATGCAGATTCAATAGAAAACCTATCCACTTTTTTCCCATTTTAAATGTTTTTAAGGTAATCAAATATTGTTGATCGACAAGGATGGCTAGGCAGGACTTGGATATCCCACCGTAATTCTGCCTAATAGCCATGATCCCTTCACAAGGCTACCTATGGTAAGCTCACCCCAACCCCATCCTTGTCAGGGCTGCTATGTAGGTTGCCCCTGCTACCAACCTCTATTTGAGAGAGGTGGGTGGGTGTGGGGGAGGGGGAAGGGGGGGGGGGGGGGAATGGATAGAGTAGGATGGAATGGGATGAATACAACAATCACAAGCTTTTTAAACCCACTAGGCAGGGACAGCTACATGAATTATAGACCTCCAACCATTTCTATCCATGGCAATATCCTCTGTAAGGCAACAGGGTGGGATGAATGAATGTGGAAAATTGAAAGAAAATTGGCAATAGAATGAAATAAGCAACATATCAGTCATTATTTAACCTGCATAAAAATTGAGTAATCTCCTCAACACTTGCTTTTTCTTGTCTTTTTGCTAATTATCCCTTCACTTCTAGCATTGAAGATATTCCTCTTTACTACTATTAGTACCAAGCCCAAATAAGGAAAAGGGTTGTGTTAGGTACTCAACAACTAGTGGGGATAAAAAAAGGATCATCATTATGAATTCTAGACAAAATATTATTTCATTGGGACATAACCTTCTAAGCAACGGACATGGAATATAATGGACTTACAAAAAATGTGGCCATCTATACTGATGAATGGAAAGATAGATATCACGGAGCTGGCCCCAATTAGTGGGACTAAAGTTTGTTGTTATAGTGATAATGACTAATCATTGTTTGGATGACAAAGATGGAATAATGTGCTAACGGAATCACCATTTCAATTCCAATGTTTTGCAATTTTTCATGTTGAAACAAATGAAGATATCCTTAAAATTAGATTTCATTTTGGAGATAGAAGCTCTTCCTCTCTTCTCCTCTTGCTTCTCCATCTCCAACATTGTCAGTCACTCCCTCACTTTCTCTCTCTATTTCCCTTATAGGCAACAACTTTTCTTCTTCTTAGTCTCTTTTCCTCACTCCATGATTCTTCTCCTTCAAACTTGTAGCAACAGCCCTTTGCCACCTCCAGCCAAGTCCTTGGCTCATCGCTATTACTGGTTCTACTATAGCTCATTAAACATCCCTGCACCCACTGCTCCCTTACCACCCCATGACCAACCCTAGCTTGTTTTGAAACTATGAAACTCTATAATCATACATGCAGTATCCTTCAGATTTGGACCAATTGCTCAGTTGCTCAGTGAATCTTTTAAGTCCCCGATTGGAGCACTGATCTCCTATTCCTGCCATGAGAAGAAATCAGTTGGAAGCATACTTCAAAAGTAATAAAACAGAAATAACAAATTATCTTCTTTATCCAATAATCAAAATATAAAGGGATATTATAACAAAAACCTCTAAAAGATTCTGCAATACTTTGAGATGTTATTACAATCTAGAAAGCCCAAGTACAAATTGAATTAGATAAATAAAGGCAATTGCATAAATCAATGGAATAAGGTTCAATGTAAAAACAAAAACAGTATGAAGACAATAATGTATTTTAAATCCCATTAAGAACAATATCCTATAATGGAACAGATGAAGACCACATCTAATAAAGATTGAAATGCCTCAATCAAATCTGTGACTCCTCTAATAAATTAATGTATTTCGCAGCTATATATTAGTAAATCTCATAAGCCAGACCAGCTCTTCAACATAAACGAATAGAAAAAGAGACAACAACATATTTACTAAAGTTTCTAGAGTGAACTCAAGGTAGCAACTGTAACGAAATACCACTCAATTAAATGGCATTAAATTTTAAAACTTTGGATCTATAGCCATGTGAAAGGATATATATATGTGTCGTATAGATTTTTAACATTAACCAAGATCCCTGAACAGCAAATAATAGGATTTGTGAAATGAGAAAGCTTCTCAATGGGTCAGGTGGTAACCTGGGATGCAGAGGCCTGCATTCGATTTGGGATTGAAAAACATCTCATGTACTAGAAAGCATGGAAAGATATCTTCCCAATCAATCTGAGCTAGAAAAACATATTAAGCATAAATGGACAAACTTAACCATTGTTAAAATACTGATTCTTTCTGTTCAAGTAAAAAGATGAAGGGAAAAAAACAATGCCCTTTCTCCAGACACTAGTTAAAAAAGAGAGAGTTGAAAATTTGACACACATATTTATACAGTTTTATATGGAAAATCAGTTGCGTGCTAACATTGATAAAAAAGAAAACCCAGGGGTCAGAGAGGGAGGGGGAGAGAAATAAGTGGTTGTTTACATTAGAAAATAGAATTCTAAATGAACACTGACAAGGTCAGAGTATTGGCTCTTTGGGGCATAAGTTTCTTACTGCGAAGTTGTCTGAACTGGAATTGGATTTTCAGATAAAAAAAATTTGGATGGCCTCTTAATTTCACAAAGATACTATAACTTTAAATTCCTTGGGTCTATGGGCAAGTAGAATGGAGGCTGCTTTAATTTCACCAAGACTTTATAACTTTAAATCCCTTGTATCTATGGGTCATTAAAATGAAGGCTCTTTCAATTTCACCAAGACAAAACTAGGTGCTAAGAAAAAAAAGAAAAAGGAAAACCAAAGGGAACATAGCAATTGCAATTTGTCCATAAGCATAACAAAAGTTCAGTGAGAGACAGCTAAAATGAAGTTGAGACATGGGTTCACTTTTGTATTATTCAATTATGCAGGAACCGTATCCAACAATGCCCACAACAACTAGCATAGCAGAAAGAATGTTGAGTACAATGACTTTTTAAGTGTGATGACAATGTTGGTAGTTAGAAGACGAGTTTCAAACAGGGGATCTATTGTCTTTTGGAAAAGAGAAGGAAAAATTCAAGATTTATGTACTCGTTTGTGTTAGGAATGGGGGGAGAAAGAAGGAGACACACAAGTAACAATAAGGACAGAATAATAAAAGAAGGACACGAGAATTTTACGTGGTTCGGGAAAATCGCCTACATCCACAGAGCTACTGCAGTATTTTCACCATGTAGGAAAATATACACAGTGTTTTTACAAACACTCTCTACTCACAAAACCACAACCCAAATACACCCACATAATTTTTCTTCTTATTTTAACTCTCTCTCTCTCTCCTCTATTTTTGGGCTGCATGAACTGCAAACAAATGAGTTGGGGAGGCCAATTTATAGGCCTCCCTTACGCGTTGCGTGCGCCACTCCAATTCTACCGCATTTCTCCCGCTGCTGCAATTTTCTTCTTCAGCCGCAAATAATTTCAGCGCTTCAAGTGTAAAATAAAACATTACGGTGTCATGGACCGCCTATATTGTAACAAAATAATTGTAACTGAATAACTAACTTTCATGCCACACATGCTGGCAAGTGGCGTGGAGGAGGCAAGTTGCGCTGGGCGGGAGACTTCAACTTGCCGTGGGAATTAGTACAAATAGAAACTGATCCCACCAAAGATCTTATGAATGAATTGAATATTGATTTTCTCTCTCAATTTTCCCTCTCTTTCTCTCGTTCTATACTTCTCTCTCTCCCTATGGTCAAACTTCTATCCTAACTCCAGAATTCCTTGCGGAATTCTTGGGAAAACTCTTGCCAGATCAGTTAGATCTGACAATTTGGTATCAGAGCCCATCCGGGCCAGTTCCGATTAAGGTGAATTTGGAAAGATGGCGGAGGGTACCAGGATGAAGAACATGGAGATGCAGCTGCAGCAGTTTGGCTCCACGATGTCGGATCTATCGGCGAGGGTGGATCAGCTGGAGCTTGGATCCAATCGCAACCATGAAGCGATCATATCCATTGATCGCAAACTGGATGGAGCAGTCAATCAAATCCGTGAAGAAGTGGGAGCGCAGATCAGGGAGCAATTACAAGGGTTCATGGTGATGTTCACCCAGCAGCACCAGGTAAGTCTCTCGCCTGATTTTCCTCCTCGAGACAGAGAAGAACCAATTCTTCCCAACCATGGGACGAACCGAAGGAGGCCAGGAACATCCGAGATGGAGGAGGATCAACTGGAAACTGGTGAAACTACAGTCGGACGAAGACAAGGAGTAGTTGGGGTCCAAGGTCATCCGGGAATACCCATGCCTAAATTGGATATTCCCATGTTTGACGGAAACACCCCTAGATGGTGGGTGAGGAGGTGTGAAAGAGCCTTTGAATGGTATGGCGTGCCGGAGCCGCAACGGGTGACTCTAGCTGCAGCCTATCTCAACGATGCAAGGGATGATTGGTATCAAGGATGGGCCAAGGTGAAGGAGGAGTGCCACTGGGCAGAGTTCGCGGAGGAACTGTGTGAGAGGTTCGGAGAAAGAGGAATGACTGATGTAGTAGAGGAATTCAATAAGATTCGGCAAGGAGGATCGGTGACGGAGTATCAAAGGAGGTTTGAAGAGTTAAAAGAGCTGATGCTCAACCACAATCCGTATCTCATAGAAGGATATTTTGTCTCAAGCTTTATAAGTGGATTGAGCGAGGAATTGAGACCTATGGTGAAGGTATTGCAACCAAAGACCCTTAAACATGCCACCGATAGTGCCAGGTTGCATGAGTTGACAGTGGAAGCGCTTATAAAAAAACAGAGGTTGCTGAATAGGGGAGGGACTCACAATGTCTTGACTCCCGTGGGAAGGAATCAGGGAAGAGATAATTTCAGGGGCATGCAGGAGATGAAGGGCTTGCCATCGATGGGTCCTAAAGTACAAGGGGATAGATTAATGGAACAGAGAAGACAAGCTAACCTTTGCTTCAAATGTGGAGATAGGTATTTTCCGGGGCATCAGTGCAAGAAACAGCTACTGTTATTAGAAGGCAAAGAGGATAGTCTTGAAAAAGAGGATGTAACGGAAACACGGGAGGAAGGAGAAGAAGATAATGGAGAAATTTCATTGCACGCATTGCGGGGATTAGCCAACAACAAAATCATTAAGGTGGAAGGAAGGGTGGGGGAATATAAGTTGATGATTCTCATAGATAGTGGGAGCACCCACAGTTTCTTAGATGAGGAAACTGCAAGAAAATTGAAATGCCCTCTCATTAGTACGCAACCTCTCACAGTGATGGTAGCCAATGGAAGTAAGGTGGTGAGCAAATCTGCATGTGCTGGATTTTGTTGGGCCATGCAAGGGAAAAGTTTTGAAACTGATCTTAGATTGCTCAAATTGAGGGGCTGTGATGTGGTCCTAGGAGTAGATTGGATGAAGCATGTGAGCCCCATATGATTTGATTTTAATAGGATGGAGGTGACATTTGAGAAGGAGGGAAGAAGAATGACAATAGTAGGAAGCAAGGAAGTGGGAATGTGTAAAATGATTACAGGGAAACGGCTGCAGAAGATACTAAAGCAAAAAATGAGCAGTGTGGCCCAACTCTTTTCCATTCAAGCACTTGAAGAGGAAGAGGAGGAACCAATAAACGCAGGAGAACTCAGGCTGGTGGTCAGCAGTCCAGCCAAACAGGCATGGGAGGTAAACCAACTTGACTTACTTGATTTACTTTTGGTTGAATATGAGGATCTTTTTAAAGAGCCTAAGACCTTACCTCCACCTCGAACCCACGACCACTCCATCATCCTAAAACCTCAAACAGAACCCTGCAACGCCCGAGCCTATCGTTATCCCCCTCCACAGAAAATAGAAATAGAGAAAATGGTTAAAGAAATGCTGCACCATTCTCTCATACAACCCAGCCACAGCCCGTTTGCATCCCTGGTTCTATTAGTTAAAAAAAAGGATGAAACGTGGCGTTTCTATGTAGACTACCGGCAATTGAATGCCTTAACTGTCAAAGATAAATTTCCCATTCCCCTCATTGAAGATCTCCTAGATGAATTAAAGAGTGCCACCATTTTTTCTAAATTAGATTTGAGGAGAGTTGATGAAATGGAACAATTAGTCACAAAAAGAGGTAGAGGTAGACCCAAGAAGACTTTGGGAGAGACATTAAAATTTGATATGAAATATATGGATCTAAATGAGGATATGACAAAAGACAGAAATACATGGAAGTCTAGAATTCATGTAGCCAACCCCACATAGTGGGATAAAGGCTGGATATGTTATTGTTGTTGTTGTAGATTTGAGGGCAGGCTACCACAAGATTAGAATGAACCCTCAAGACATTCATAAGATAGCTTTTCGAACCCACCAAGGCCATTACGAATTCTTGGTAATGCCTTTTGGTCTCACGAATGCTCCAGCCACCTTCCAATCCTTAATGAACCAAATATTCGAACCGCACCTAAGAAATTTTATTCTCGTATTCTTTGATGACATACTCGTGTATAGCCATTCTTTTGACCAACACCTTACACACCTCAAGGCTACTTTTGAGATCCTTCGATTCAACCAATTGTATCTTAAGAAGTCAAAATGTTCATTTGCACAAGGACAAGTTGAATACCTGGGCTATATTATATCAGGAAAAGGGGTCAGCACTGATCCGCAAAAAGTTGCAACTATGCAGGCATGGCCCAGACCGACCACTCTCAAAGCGTTAAGAGGCTTCCTCGGCCTGACCGCGTACTACAGGCGGTTTGTGAAGGGATATGGAATGATAAGCCGACCCCTTACGCAGCTGCTTAAAAAGGAAGGGTTTAGATGGGGGCCTGAAGCGGAAGCAGCTTTTAAACAATTAAAACAAGCCATGAGCAAGGCACCGGTATTGGGATTACCGGATTTCAGCAAGACCTTTGTGGTCAAGACTGATGCTTGTGATAACGGTATCGGTGCGGTACTATTACAGGAAGGCAAACCCATAGCATTCCTCAGCCAAGCATTAGCTCAAAGACACGTGGGCTTGAGTATTTACGAGAAAGAATTTGTGGCAGTCTTAATGGCAGTGGAGAAGTGGAGGCATTATCTGGAGGGTAGTCAATTTGTGATCAAGACTGACCACCAGAGTTTGAAGTACCTGCTGCAACAGAAACTTCACACACAGCTACAAAAAAAGGGTATGGCAAAGATGATGGGACTTGATTACATCATATAATATAAGAAGGGTAAGGATAATGTGGTTGCAGATGCTCTTTCAAGATGTCAAGAGCAAGGAAAGGTAGCAGCCATCACAACGATAATACCAGGATGGTACCAGGAGGTGGCCAACAGCTATGATGCAGACGACCACATCAAAAGGATCCTCGAGCAATTGATCTTGGATCTTAACAGTAGAACAGGATACAAGCTACAGAATGAAGTGCTCCGGTATAAGGGGAGGATAGTAGTGGGAGACTGTCACCAAGTGAAAGACAAGATCCTTCAGGCCTTACATGGGTCTCCTTTGGGAGGACATTCAAGAATTCAGAATACTTACCACAAGGTAAAGCAACTATTCTTTTGGCCTAAATTGAAAGACACAGTAACTCAGTTTGTAATGACTTGTGACACTTGCAAACGGTGCAAGTATGAAACCGTGGCCACACCAAGGTTACTGCAACCTTTAAGCATTCCGGAGCAAACTTGGGAGAGTGTTTCTATGGATTTTATTAAAGGTCTTCCCAGATCAGAGGGTAAGGATTGTATATTGGTGGTGGTTGATCGACTTACAAAATTCGCACACTTTATCGGTATATCGCATCCTTACACCACTCAGGAAGTTGCACGAGTGTTCCTTGAACAGGTCATCAAGTTACATGGGGTTCCTCGCACCATAATATCTGATCGGGACAAAGTTTTTACCAGCCTCTTTTGGCAAACGATGATGAAATCAATGGGAATCCAGTTGAACATGTCATTCGCCTATCATCCACAAACGGATGGGCAGACCGAGAGGGTCAATCAGTGCCTAGAAAATTACCTACGATGTTTGTGTTTTCAACAGCCTAAGCGGTGGTATAAATGGTTAGCTCTAGCCCAGTGGTGGTACAACTCAAGCCACCATAGTTCCATCAAGATGTCACCATTTGAAGCCCTCTTTGGGTACAAACCTCCCCTACTTCCGACCCCACCTGAGCTAACTAATGTTGCAGCAGTGGATGACCACCTTCAGCAGAGACAAGAATTACTGCAACAACTAAGACGCGACCTGGCTATGGCACAAAATAGAATGAAGCAGCAAGCAGACAAAGGCTGAAGCGAAAGGGAATTTTCAGTGAACGACAAGGTGTATTTGAAGCTCAGAAGCCCTCAGATAAAGGCCATCACCGACGAGCCCATAACCAAGTTCAGCCTAAGGTACTACGACCCTTTTCCCATTTTAGCAAAGGTGGGCAAAGTAGCCTATAAACTGCAACTCCCAGACAGTTCCCACATCCACCCAGTCTTTCACGTATCCTTACTCAAGAAATACATGGGGGGACAACCAGTGAGCCTTGAGCTACCAACGGGAACCAAGAACCAAGAACCTACAGCTGAGCCAGAAGCTATCCTCGACAGGCGGGTCATATACCGGCAAGGGGCGCCCTTAATTCAAGTACTGGTCAAGTGGCATCACCTACCCATGACTGACAACACGTGGGAGTACCTTCCGGACTTACTCCAACAATTTCCTAGGGTAGCAAGTTTACTTTGTATTTCTTGAGGATAAGAAATTCCTCAAGGGGCGGGTATTGTCATGGACCGCCTACATTGTAACAGAATAATTGTAACTGAATAACTAACTTTCATGCCACACATGCTGGCAAGTGGCGCGAAGGAAGCAAGTTGCGCAAGTTGCGCTGGGCAGGAGACTTCAACTTGCCGTGGGAATCAATACAAATAGAAACTGATCCCACCAAAGATCTTATGAATGAATTGAATATTAATTTTCCCTCTCTTTCTCTCGTTCTATACTTCTCTCTCTCCCTACAGTCGAACTTCTATCCTAACTCCAGAATTCCTTGCGGAATTCTTAGGCAAACTCTTGCCAGATCAGTTAGATCTGACATATGACTACTCAAAAATTTTTGTTGTGCGCATTGTCAAAAGAGAGGCACCGCTTGTGTGTCGCAATTTCTCTTCTTCCAATTCAATGGCTATTGCTTCAAATTTTCAAAAGTAGAAGCTGTTTTTGTCAAAAGAAAAAGGATGGTTGTGTTGTCTTAATTCAAAAGGTTGTTGTGCAGCCTTTTGTCAAAAGTAGTTGGCCACTTTTGACTAACAGTCTCCCACTTGAAAACTGATTTCCATCTATCTTCACACCTAGTCAATGCAGTAGCTCATTTTGATCATTTTTATCCTTAAAGACTAATTAGAGCCGTACATAGCTCTAATTTCTCAATAGTGACTGTCTTGGTTAACATGTCAATTGGGTTCTTGTTGCCTTGTATCTTCACAAGCGTTATTACTCCATCCTCCAACAATGATTGAATAAAATGATAACAGAATCCTATATGCTTGGTCCTTGAATGAAATGCTGAATTCTTAGCCAAGTGTATTGCACTTTGACTGTCACCGTGCAACACATTCATTTCTAGTTTGAAACCCATTTCTACTAACAAACCTTGTAACCAAGTAAACTCCTTGCTTGCTTCTATCACTGCTACGTATTCTGTCTCAGTTGTAAAGAGAGAGACAATCTTTTGCAACTGAGAAATTTAACTAACTGTTGTAGTCCTAATGTGAACACATACCATGTAGTGCTTGTTCTGTGATCTACTTCTCTAGCGAAGTCAGCACCAACATAACCTTGCAATTTCAGCTCGCCTTTCCTAAAGCATAGACACCTTTCGGTAATACCCCGCAGGTATCTCAGTATCTATTCAATTGCTTCCCAATGCTGCTTGCCTGGATTGGAAATGAATCTACTCACTACTCCCACTACATGAGTAATATTTGGTCTCGTACAAGCCATGGCATACATTAGGCTTCCAATGGCTAAGGCATATGGAACTTTAGCCATGTACTCCTTTTCTTCATCTGTCTTTGGACACTACTCCTTTGATAGCTTGAAGTGATTAGCTAGTGGCATTTTAACTAGCTTGGCATCACTCATACCAAATCTCTGCAAGACCTTACAGACGTACTCTGCCTAAGATAATTGCAAGGTACCCTTTTGCCTGTCTCTACTAATCCTCATCCCAAGTATCTATTTTGCTGGACCCTAATCCTTCATCTCAAATTCATTGGATAACTGTTTCTTCAACTTGTTAATCTCATATTTTTCAGTTCTTGCTACTAACATATCATCAACATAAAGTAGCAAAATAATAAAGTTGGAACCGACCTTCTTGAAGTAACAACAGTGGTTAGCATTGCATCTAAGGAAGCCATTGTTTTACATGAAGCCATCAAACTTCTTATACCACTATCGGGGTACTTGTTTTAAACCATACAAGCTTTTAGTCAACCTACACACCAGACTTTCACTATCTTTTACTGTGAATCCCTCTGGTTGCTGCATGTATATCTCTTCTTCCAGATCACCATGGAGAAAAATTGTCTTCACATCTAACTGCTCTAGATGTAGATCATTTACTGCTACAATACTCAAAATTGACTGAATGGTAATCAGCTTGACAATCGGAGAAAAGATGTCTGTGTAGTCAATACTTTCTTTCAACTGGAAGCCTTTGACCACCAATCTTGTTTTGTATCTCTTGGAGCCATCATGCTCCTCTTTGACTCGGTACACCCATTTGTTCTGCAAAGCTTTCTTACTGGCTGGTAGCTTTGCTAACTCCCAAGTCTAGTTGTATTTAAGAGACTTCATCTCATCTTCCATTGCAAGCTCCCACTTGCTCGCATCTTTTACTTGACATGCTTCATTATAGCATTCAGGTTCTCCTCCATCTGTCAGTAGCAAATAGGTTAAGTACTTCCTATTTGGTACATGCGGTCAGCTGGATCTCCTCAATATAGGAACCTAATCTTGTGGCTCTTCAATAACCTGTCCTATAATTTCCTCCTCCTGAGGATTCTGACCTGTTTTAACAGTAACACTATTTGGGATGTCATCATGCTCAGAGTAAATAGATTCTAGATCTATTGGACTAGTGGACTGTAATGTGTCTCTATCTTTATATATGATCTTTTCGTTAAAAACTACATCCATGATTCTAATGATTTTCTTATTTTGGTCATCTCAGCATCTATATTCAAATTCATCACCACTATAACCAATGAATGTGTATTTAATTGATTTGGCATCAAGTTTATTCCTAGAATTATCACTAATATGCATGTAAGAGACACAACCAAATACTTTCAAATGTGAAAGTCTAACCGCTTTCCAGTTCAAACCTCTTCTGGTATTTTGAAATCTAAGGTTGTTGATGGTCCCTGGCTAAGTAAGTAAGTTATCGTGTTAATTGCCTCTGCTCAGAACAACTTGGGCAACCCTACATGTAGACGCATGCTTCTAGCTCTCTTAGTCAATGATCTATTCATATGTTCTGTTGTGGTGTCCCTGGCCCAGTCCTTTTGAGTTTGAGCCTGCTCTCATAACAGAACTTTTTAAACCCAATGTCTTCATATTCTCCACCGTTGTCAAAACGCAACTTTTTATTCCTCTGCAAAAATCCTCTTTTTGGGAGAATAATACGCTGTGTTTATTCCCTTGGGAATGCAACAAATATATACACAATGGAGCCTAAGAATTCTCCTAAATTTTAAAGATTAGATTCCTACTCTGTAAGACTAGATTACAACAATCTTAAATACAAACAAATCTAATAAAAAATAACTAAGAAAGATAATATATAACAACAATATAAATCAAGATAAGCAGAGAGGATAAATCAGCAGATAACGAACTCAACAACTCGGCAGCTCGGCCCTCCATCAGCTCGGCCATTAGCTCGGCCTTCCATCAGCTCGACAGCTCGGCCTAACAGCTTCCAATCTACACTCCCCCTCAAGCTAGGCTAAATATATTATTCGAGCCAAGCTTAGTACTTAGCTCATCAAATACTCTTCTTTGTAATGGCTTAGTCAGAATATCTGTGACCTAGCTGTTTGTAGAAGTGTAACTTAGCTAAAAAATTCCTTCTTCTAATTTCCCTTTGATGAAATGCCTGTCAATTTCTACATATTTTGTTCGATCATGGTAGACAGGATTTTTGACAATACTGATAACCGATTGGTTGTCACATAATACTAGTATTGGTTGTGCCATAGTCACCTGTAACTCTTGTAGCAACCTTTTTAGCCACATACCCCCATAGAACCCATGAGCCATAGCTCTAAACTCAGCTTATACGCTGCTCCTAGAAACCATTGATTGCTTCTTAGTGCGCCAAGTAACTAAATTTCCCCAAACAAATGAGCAATATCACGAGGATCATTCATGAATTGGCTTACCACACTTACGGGGAAAACCTATATCTAGTCTAGTATGTGACAAATATATAAGTTTTCCCACCAATCTTTGATTGTTGGGTTTTTGCATGGAGAATTCTGTCCAGAAGATGAAGAAAACAGTAGAACTCATTTGTAGAGTGAATGCGACTGGAAATTTCTAAGTTCGAGTAGTTAACTTAGATGTTATATTATAAGGGTTATTTTAGTCATTGAGTATATAAAATAATCGGTCTTGTAATTATCGCCCATATGATCTATAAATAGGAGGCGAGGGTTAGGCAGTCGGATACAACAAACAATCATTCATTTCTGTCTCTAAATACAAGTGAGATTGCCGAAAGGGAGAAAAGGCTTAGAGGGAAAATCAGTCTTTGTAATCTCTTGTGTGAGGGCAGTGTACTTGTGTGATAGAGAGTTGTGAGTTCTTGTAATTTGTTTCAACGATTTCTAGTGGAATTTTCTCTCGGGATTAGAGGCTAGATGTAGGACTGATCCTTGATCAGTTTGAACCAGGATAAAGATTGCGTCTGCTGTTTGGTTTGAATATTTCTTTCCTTAATCTCTTGGTTGTTTTTCATTTCCAATTTATATCTTTCTGTTGTGGGTTGATTTCGAGTGAGGAGTGTTGAGAGATTTGGCAAACTAAAGTATCGAATTGAATTTCTAAGAGCTCCTAATCCTAACAAATTGGTATCAGAGCCAAGAACTCTTTCAAGAATTGCCAAAAACCCTAGAAATCAATAGGATTGTTCCTTGCCATGGCTTTCGCGGCCTCTGCTGCTCGGTATGACATTGAGAAGTTCGATGAGTCTAATGATTTCGAACTTCGGAGAATGAAAATGAGAGCTTTGTTGGGTAATCTAGGATTAGAAGAGGCTCTCGATGGAAAGTCAAAGATGTCGCAAGATTATTCTAAGGAAAAGAAGAAAGAAATAATTAAGAAGGCATGCAATACTCTAATTCTAAGTTTAGGAGACAAAGTACTTAGAGAAGTTTCAAAAAGGGAAACTGCAGCAGAATTATGGCTTAAGTTAGAGAGTTTGTATATGACAAAATCCCTATCTAGTAAGTTGTTCTTGAAGGAAAAATTCTTTACCTTTAAGATGCAAGAAGGGCAGAAATTGCATAGTCACATAGATGAGTTTAATAAGTGGTGTCTTGACTTAGAAAATATAGATGTAAACTATGATGATGAGGATAAAGCCCTTGTGTTATTACATTCTTTACCTAAGTCATATGAAACTTTTGTAGATATCCTTAAGCATGGTAGGAATACACTGACCTTAGAAGATGTAATAGGAGCATTGAACTCTAAGGAGTTGCAACAGAAAATAGAAGGAAAGACTGCTGGAGATGTCCTAACTGCAAGAAGTAGGACTGAAAAAAGAGAGTTTAAATCAAAGGGGAAGTTTAGGTCCAAGTCTAAGAAAGGCAAGAAACAGTTTAAATGTTATCACTGCCATGAAGAGGAACATATTAAGAAATTCTGCCCTAAGAGAAAGAAAGAATTTAAAGAAAAATTAAATTCAAATTTCATCCTCCCTATGTGAGTATGATTATGATAGTGCAGATGTATTGGTTTCATCTTGCCTAGAAGATAAGGATTTGTGGGTTTTAGACTCAAGTTGTTCCTTTCACATGACATCCCATAGAGAATGGTTTTTAAACTATCAAGATATAGGTGGTGGAAAGGTGATGTTAGGGGACAACCATGAGTGTATCATAAAAGGGATAGGAGACATAAAATTAAGAATGCATGATGGATTGGAAAAGATTTTAAAATCTGTTCGGTGTGTTCCAGATTTAAAAAGGAACTTAATATCCCTAGGAGAATTGGATAAGAGTGGTCATTCCTATAAAGGGCATGGTGGGAGTTTTAAGGGTATCAAAAGGGATCCCTTATATGCATGAAAGCTGACCTTCACAATGGTATATATGTGCTGTAAGGAACCACTTTAAGTGGTGAGGCAGCTATAGGTGAAAATAAAACCTATGATCAAACTAAATTGTGGCACTATAGGATGGCTCACATTAGTGAGCAGGGACTTAGAGAACTGTCCAAACAAGGTATCCTAGGGGCTGAAAATTTAACAGATTTGGACCAATGTGAAACATGTATTTTTGGTAAGTCTTCCAAGGTAAAATTCCCTAAGAAAGCAAACCACATATACAAAGCCCCTTTAGGAATATATTCATTCTGATTTATGGGGCCCCAGTCAATCTTTAACACATGGTGGGGCAAGGTATTTTTTGTCTATCATAGATGACTTCTCTAGGATAGTTTGGGTATTTGTATTAAAATCAAAAGATGGAACTTTTGAAGCATTTAAAGCCTGGAAAACCTTAATAGAGAATCAAAAAGGTATGAAAATCAAGGTTATTAAAATAGATAATGGTCTTGAGTTTTGCAACAAAGAATTTGCCCAAATGTGTAAAGAAAGTGGCATCCTTAGGCATCTAATAGTTCCAAGAAACCCCAAGCAAAATGGCCTAGCTAAGAGAATGAATAGGACCCTTTTAGAAAGGGTGAAATGCATGTTAATCCATGCTAGGTTATCCAAATCATTCTGGGGAGAAGCTGTTACAACAGCTGCCTATGTGATTAATAGGTCACCTTCGGCTGCAATAGGGTTTAAAACACCCTATGAAATATGGCATGGCCATAAGCCAAGCTTAGAGCATCTAAGGGTATTTGGATGCATTGCTTATACACATGTTAAGCAAGGAAAATTAGAGCCTAGAGCCAAGAGGTGTCTATTTATAGGTTATCCAAGTGGGGTCAAGGGATATAAGTTATGGGCCCTAGAAGAAGGATTGCCAAGGACCTTGGTGAGTAGGGATGTGACTTTCAGTGAGAATTCTTTCTTAAAGGATGATAAGGTAGGTATTCAAAAAGATAGGATAGGGAAAGGGAAGGCTGTTGAGATGGAACAGCAAGTCCAAGATGCTGCCATGGATAGTCCCATGGATTTGGCAGCAGATCAACACACTGGCAGTACTGATTATCCTATGCAAATAAACCAACATGATGCTGATCCTGATTCCCCTACCTTCCCTCAAGTTCTGAGAGGTTCCAGCCTTCTGGTAGTGCTGGATCTTCAGGTTCGGATGGTTCCCCTAGTGTAGGTAGGTACAATGTGGCAAGGGATAGGCAAAGGAGGGAGGTTAGACCTCCTATAAGGTATGGATACTCTCATATGCACTGTTAAGTGCAGAAGAGACAGTTGGAAATGAACCTCTTACATATGAAGAGGCTATGAGATCAAAGGATTCCAAGTTATGGTTGGATGCAATGAGATCGGAAATGGATTCTCTAAAGAAGAATAAGACTTGGGTTTTGGTTGATAGACCCTTAGGTAAAAAGGTGGTAAGCTGTAAGTGGCTCTTCAAAATTAAAGAGGGGGCAGGTAAGGAGCAAAAACCTAGGTATAAAGCTAGGTTATAGTAGCAAGGGGATTCATCCAAGTAGCTGGGGTAGATTTTAATGAGGTTTTCTCACCAGTAGTGAGACATACCTCTATTAGAATCTTGCTTGCAATGACTGCCCATTTGGACTTAAGCCTAGAGCAAATGGATGTGACCACCGCATTCCTTCATTGTGAGTTAGAAGAGGACATTCTAATGGATCAACCTAAGGGATTTGAGGTTAGGGGTAAGAAGGAGCAAGTATTCTTGCTAAAGAAGTCCTTATATGGACTTAAGCAATCCCCCAGACAATGGTATCGAAAATTTGATACATTCATGATCAACCAAGGCTTCAAGAGAAGTGCCTTTGATTGTTGTGTCTATGTTAAGCATATTTCATCTAAAATCTCTATCTATCTCCTTCTTTATTTGGATGACATGTTGATTGCTAGCTAATTAGATGTGGAAATTCATAGGTTAAAGCTGCAATTAAATTTAGCTTTTGAGATGAAGGAGCTAGGAGAAGCTAAAAAGATTTTAGACATTGAAATAGAAAGAAATAGACAAAAGAGGTTAATCAAGTTATCTCAAAAATCATACCTAGAGAAATTGATTAAGAGATTTCAAATACATGATGCAAAGGAGGTTAATGTTCCCTTTGCACAATATTTTAAGCTATCCCACAACCAATCACCTAGTGATAAAGAGAGCATAAGAGAAATGAGCAAGATACCCTACTCTAGTGTTGTACGTAGCCTCATGTATTGTATGGTGTGTACTAGGCCAGACTTAGCCCATGCTATGAGTGTTGCTAGCAGGTTTATAGCTAATTCGGGTAAGGAACATTGGGTTGTGGTTAAATGGATATTTAGGTATTTTAAAGGATCAATAAACATGGCTTTAGTTTATGGTAGAGCTTGTGAAAAAGATGAGCCTAATATACTAGGATTCACTGGTGCTAATTATGCAACAAACCTAGATAGAAGGATGTCGTCTACCAGTTATGTATTTAAGCTATGGAATGCTACCATAAACTGGAAAAAAAATTTAAAATCGGTAGTGGCTCTCTCAACCACTGAGGCAGAGTACATAGCGGTTATAGAAGCTATGAATGAGTGCCTATGGTTGAGAGGTTTAGTAAGTGAACTCCTAAGGAGAAAGGTTAAGGCAATCTTAAATTGTGATAGCCAAAGTGCTATACACTTGGCTAAAAATCAAGCACATCATGAAAGAACTAAGCATATTGATATTAGTTATCACTTTATCAAATAAGTATTTGATAAGAAGGAAATAGATTTGAAAGGTAGCAAGAGAAGATAATGCTGCAGATATGTTTACTAAAGCAGTGCCAATGTCAAAATTACATCATTGTTTAAGACTCTTACACATTTATATTTGTGAATAATTAGTTTGTTTTGTAGATCCAAGATGAGAGCAATTGGTGGAGCCGAACTCTAGAAGATAATCATGCAAAAATGGTGGAGATTTGTTGGGTTCTTGCATGGAGAATTATGTCTAGAAGATAAAGAAAATAGTAGAACTCATTTGTAGAGTGAATGCGACTGGAAATTTCTAAGTTAGAGTAGTTAACTTAGATGTTATATTATAAAGGTTATTTTAGACATTGAGTATATAAAATAATCGGTCTTGTAATTATCGCCCTTATGGTCTATAAATAGGAGGCGAGGGTTAGGCAGTCGGATACAACAAACAATCATTCATTTCTATCTCTAAATACAAGTGAGATTACTGAGAGGGAGAAAAGGCTTTGAGGGAAAGTTAGTCTTTGTAATCTCTTGTGTGAGCGCAGTGTACTTGTATGATAGAGAGTTGTGAGTTCTTGTAATCTGTTTCAACGGTTTCTAGTGGAATTTGCTCTCGGGATTAGAGGCTGGATGTAGGATTGATCCTTGATCAATTCGAACCAGGATAAAGATTGCGCCTGCTGTTTGGTTTGAATGTTTCTTTCCTTAATCTCTTTGTTGTTTTTCATTTCCAATTTATATCTTTCTGTTGTGGGTTGATTTCGGGAGAAGAGTGTTGAGAGATTTGGCAAACTAAAGTATTGAATTGAGTTTCTAAGAGCTCCTAATCCTAACATTGACATCTCCCTTTATCCACTAGAGCACTTTCTTTGCCAACATCCAGTTTTGAAGTGGTTTCCATTAGTGTATCAACTAGTTTGCATCCCATCATACCTGTTTCAATAAGAAGATCTAGGGTATATTTTCGTTGAGAAATAGAAATTCCTTCTTTGGACCTTGCTACTTCCATGCCTAGGAAGTATCTTAGGCTTCCTAGATCTTTGATTTCAAATTCTCTCACCAGGACTTCTTTAACATCCTTGATTTTAGAAATATTATCCCCCATAACAATTATATCATCAACATACACAATAAGAATAGATATTTTACCTTCCAAAGAATGTTTGATGAAAAAAGTATGGTCTGTCTGGCATTGGCTATATCTATACTTCTTGACTGCCTTTGTAAATTTCTCGAACCAAGCTCTAGGAGACTGGTTGAGCCCATAAAGAGATCTTCTTAGTTTGCATACCTTGTTTCTTGTGAGATTAGTTTCAAATCCACGAGGAATTTCCATATATACTTCTTTTTCGAGGTCTCCATTTAGAAAAACATTCTTCACATCTAATTGGTAAAGTGGTCGTCCAGCTTTACAGCGAGGGGTAGTAAGACTCTGATAGTATTCAAAAGTGGTTGGCCACTTTTGACTAACAGTTTTGCAATTTCGGCATTTGTTGGGAAATTTGCATAAGAATGAGGCTTCAGCGTAGTGCATTTTCCGTGAAAGAATGCAGGAAGCATGTGTGGGGCAAGCACCCTAATATCATAGGAACACATGACGGAAAAAAATCCTATCGAAAAACCATATCCCATGCAAAATTTGTAAAAGAATGAGACTTCATCTCTCCTGCAATGTATTTATCTCCAGACAATACAAAAAGGTTGTAGTGAGCTCTACTACTATAACACTAGTTGCACTGCAAATAATGTCAGGCCAATTAAGTCAAACTTCTCTCCCTACCTCCCTCCCTCAAAGCTTAGACTGGTATCTAGACAAATCAAATTCGAAACCTGTAAATCTATGTGATACCACGGGCCATATATATTCCATGAAGAGAAACTAGTAGGCAAAATTGTCTTGACAGTTCCTGTAAATCGATCGCCATTAACACGTGATACTCGAATCGATAAAACTCATTAGGATCACGTCTAATACACCACAAGATCGAATTAAAAGGGAAACACGCCATTCAATTTTGGTACCATAGCATTACATATAAACACATATCGGGTAGAATTCAGTAGATTACCGTGAAGTACGATGAAGGGAAGTGAGGATGAGATTGGGACGATAGCGAAGGCGACGGTGATGATGAGTGTGGAGATAATTGACGATGGCGAAGAACAACGAGCCATGGAAATTGCAGAATTGGGGGCTTTTCCCAACCAATGGATCAATCCCTCCCCAGGAACTTTTGCGTGAAGAAGGGATTAGTCTATCAAGCAACTATGAGTTACAACGCTTCTTGTCCTCAGCTCAGGCAACAAAACAATTGCTTCCATTCACACTCTGGTCTTTTCTCCATTTAAGTGACTTGATAGTATTTCGACTTTATATTTTATACAAAAAATTAGTTCTTATATCTTAATTTGTCTAATAATAATAATATTTATAATTTTAGTTTAATATAATTTAATTCTTTTTTAAAAATTTATCAAAAAATTATGATGTAAATAAAAAACACATAAGTAGCTATTGTTAAAGGCGACACTTGGTAACTACTATTATAAATTCAATGGTTCATTAGATTTTTTTTTTTTAATTGTTGGGTTTTCTTCTAAATCACTATTTTTTTAAAAAATATATAAAAATTAAAGAGATTATTATATTCACCAATTAAAATTGTACTATAAATTAAAGAGATTATTTATATGTATATATTTGTTGTTCCTTCTGGCCTAAATGGATGGTCGGACATGAGCTTGTAGCCTTAGGGAATAGACTCATTTGATCGGTACGTCGAGGGGTGACTGGCACCTCCAAACACTCTAATGCTCTAATAAGTAAGAGATTAAGTAGCAGAGTATTAGTAGATTCAAAAAGAACATACATTTGGCTTGTAATCAGGCTAGTTTATATAAAGGAGGGGGGAGACCCACTTGTGCGTATGCCTATCCTGGAGTTGTAGGGAGATAGGACCTACAATAAATCCCGATGGGACTGGTAATAGGCATAGAAGTGTCAAAGTACGACAGTGATGATGATGGTCGTTGCAGGGTGAAGTTGGTCCGAGATCAGTCCATAGGCCAAGCGATCTTTGGGCCTTCTAAACTGGGACGGGCCTGATTTGCCCAGTCGGGTCCACAGCCCCCCAGGTCGGATGTTTGAGAGGCGAGTATCCAAGCTAGAAAAGGGGAAGCCGGGTGATATTGTTACTTAGCTAAGATACATAGCCCAGATGATGTCAGGGTGTGGCCGAGATAATGTTGGAGCGTGGCCGAGATGTATGACCGAGGTGGGATTGCGATTTGAATAACATGGGCCTTCTGGAGTGCTGAACTCGGCCTGAATCTGACTATAAAGGTGGTCTTCTTGTCCTGTTGCATGTTTAAAAATATTAACTTGAGATCGGGTAAGTACCTTTGTTTTTGCTGTCGAGTTTGTCCTTGTATATATATATATATATAACGGGAATAAGGGTCTGAGGGGGCATGCTAAGAGAAAAAGACCAGGATGGACTTGAGGTTCGACCATGCTTGTTTGATACAAGGCATGGCTTAAATGAGACCGAAGTGACTCAAGGTTTGGCCATGCCTGTTTGATATAAGGCATGGTTTGAATGAGACCGAGATCCACCCGTTGGGATAGACTCGTGCATTTGGGGGCGGATTTACTGCGTCGGTCTAAGCTCAGAGCATGACAATTAGAGAGTGGAGTAGACTTGAGGTCCACCCACCGGGGTAGACCTGGGTGCTTAGAGACAGACTGACCGTGTGACGCCCCGTTTTTTCAAGTGTGCATTAACATGTAATTTCAAGAATATTTTTTTTTCAACATACACTCAACCTAAATTAGATCTTAACAATCTTATTCTACCTTCTCAGCATATTAAACTTAAAGTGAATAAGCTAAGACAGATACATCATCACATTAGTGGAAGCAAGATCGAAACTTCAAATTTCACATAACCAAATTCACTTTATTCATAACGTAGAAATCGAACCATTATTTTACATGACATCTTCAAAACAAAATACATAGAGACACATCTCTCAATAACAACTGCTAAACACCTCTAATATAGATAAAATGTACACTAAAGATCCCCAACGCAAATGATGACTAATCTCAATAACCCTTTTTCTTTTAGCGCCGCTGCTTTCACCTGGAACGTTTGAATATTCCAAAAACATAGTTAAAATTAGATATTGAATCATCTAAGTAAGAGTTCAAATACATTTTCATGAATATATGTAAGACCATGAAACAAAATCGATATATCCCGACATGACCCAGCTCAAGAAAATCCCACATAGCACTTAACCCTAACTAGGGAAAATGCAATCTCTCTAAAAGCAGTACAATCTCATTGACACATTGGCATAACACAATCCTGCTTAAGAGAGACAACCTCAACACATGAACTCGGGTACCTATATCATGTTAGGCATTATGCTCCCATTCAAAAGCATTCCAAATCTTAACACAACTCTGGCCACAAGATGATCAACACTATCCCCAGAATCAATGTCCACCTAGGCAATAATGATATTTCTCAAAGGTAGTTGGGGTGGTATCCACTCTCAACCTTTCCACTTGAGCCAACATTCGGGGTAGTGTCCACTTTCAGCCTCGCCACTTGAGTACCATAGGGTGAAGTACGTCTCAGCCTCATCCCAAGTAGGTCACATAGCATTAATCATTGGCACATATCCCAAGTGTTATCACTCAAGTGCCACACATAGGTTGACAACCCACATCTCACATGAACCACACATAAACATGCTAATGCCGCAACACATAACATGCATCATTTAAAATGAACACTTCAATGCATGAATTTATAACGCACGAAGTTCAATGCATAGGTATAAAACAATTTAGGACAAACGTCCCACATGAAACCAACTTATCGCATGTTAAATCGTTTGTATAAACAAAAACTCTCTCAAGTCAAAGCCATTTGTATAAAACAAGCTAAGTTTTGATGGTAAACTACTCACAATAAATCGAATTATAGGACAAACACTCACCTTGAACATATCTCAAACCACCTCAATTCTTGTGTCAACCTCAATTTTTGTGTCAGTCCTCAAGTAATAGTACTAATGCTCAACCTCGAGGCTTAACGGTCCCTAAGCGTCATATTCATTCAAAAGAATATCAATATTTTTTTTTCCATAATTTTCTCATAATTTCCCTTTTATTTCTCCCTATTTTCCTCGATAATTCCTCAAACATTTTCCTTACTAAATAATTCCTCAATAACTAATTTCTCAAATATTTTCTCAATTTTTCTACTATCATAATTCATAAAAAAATAATTTTAGAAAAAACCCACTTACCTTGAGTTAGCTTCTCAGGCTTCCCCGGTATACGTGTCATGACCTCGAAACAAATGCCCCAATAATTTTCTGGTTTCAACATGCTCCTCTAGCCCCAAATTAATTTCTAGAATTTTTTAAAAAAAATTTTCCTATTTTTCTTCTTTTTCTTTTTCTTTTTTCTTTTCTTCTTCTTCTAATCTGCCTCATGTGCGAACTGCCACCATACCTAGCCACTGCATGCCCGCCTCAGCCAGCCACCTCCGCCCATGCCATTCGCTGCACCAATCACCACTGGCCTCGCTGACCGTCTGGCCTTCTCTGGCCGCCCTTGTTCATCGTCCATCTCGCAGCTGTGGTCGCGCTTGCTGTTGCAGCCGCCTCCTACCACCCATCACAGGCCACCCTCGCTGCCGAGCTTACTGCTCAACCACCCAGCCTCTACCTCCATCGTTGCTTGCCTCCTCTTCCATTCCCGGCCCTTACTTGTTTCTTCCATTCTCCATTTGCTCTCAATCTCTCCATTTATTTATAGGCAATCCTCAGCCTCTCCTCACTACCTTGGCCATCCTTCATTGCGTGTAAATCCCTCCATTGGCAGCCATCAATCTTGTAGGGCAAGGCTATCCATACGCACATGCGAACAGACACACATACATATATATATATAACTACATATTACATTATAATAATAAAAAAATTATACATTTAAATCCAAATTTCCTCCTTATATCATTTGAAAAATTCCCTAATTGCAATTACACCCTCAAACGTAAATTTCATTCAAATTCAAATATTGAAAATCCACAATTAATAACTCAAAGATTACTCAATAAGGACGATTTTGCCTCTGTACCCTCACAAGACCTTTACTTTATCCTGAAACCACTTTAGGATTGTTCCATCAGAGTCTCCTTTGAGTTTCGTTAACTTCCTGAAAGTCCCATACAACAATTTAATTTTTTAGTCTGAATCGGAGTTGTATCGAAAATAATCTCGATTTTGATTTCTTTTAATACCAAAAATCACGTCTCAAAACGCTCATCAAAGTCGTATTATTTTCCTTAGACATCCCGGTTCCAGGGTACTCCTTGTAGTTGATCTGGTTACTTATAAATGTAAAAATTACACTATAGTCCCAAATCTTCTTAAAATTTCACTTACGACCCCTATAGAAATTACCTTTAAGACCTCAAGAATTTCTCGGGTGTTACAGACCGCATCGATCTGAACCCGAAACACGACAATGAGAGAACAGGGTAGACCCGAGGTCCACCCACCGGGTAGATCCGGGCGCTTGGGGGCTGATTGACCGCTTGGGCCTAAACTTGGAACACGATAATGAGAGAGTGGGGTAGGCCCGAGGTCTGCTTGTCAGGGTAAACCTCGGCAATTGAGGGTGAACTAATTGCGTCGGTCTAAAACTGGAGCACAGTAATGAGAGAGAAACCCAGATAAATTAAGAGCAACCGGTCTTTAAGATAAAGGTAATCAGAGTTGAACAACTTTCAATTTTATTTGACGATGTGTAATTGCATAATACAATAGGCGAAAGCCTGATGTGAGAATACCAAATGTTGGAAAAGAATAAGGCAAAATTTAGGCTTGGGCCTGTATTGTTATAACAAACAACAAATCTTTGAGCAAATAAATTAACAGATGAAATTGATTTATAACAGGGAAACTCAAATGGTTGTAGTATCTTCGTAGACTGGTCGCATTCCATGATCTTAGTAGGGGAATCCCTAAGAGCTCGCCCAGGTGGTAAGCTTCGTTGTCGAGGTTATGGGTGACTCGGTAGGGGTAGAGCCGAGCTTCCATTCTCCGACTCCGAGCTCTCGCCTTACTATTCCTTCATTCTCTAGTCGGGTAATTGTTCCTGGCGGCCGAGACCTCTTCTATGGTGATGTAACATGTCACCCGCCTGTTGAAGTTGTCAAGGTCGATTGACGACTTTCTTGCTAGTGAATCGGCGAATGGCTCAGGTTGTAGTCCAACCATGATGATGTGTAGAGAGATTGTTGGATTGAAGTTCTTGATTTGGATGACCCCCTAGTTGAATCGGTTCATAAACGCCCAAAGTAATTCATTATTGCCCTGCTTCAGGTTGATGAGGTTGGCCGAGGTCTTGATATAAGCTTGGCTAGTGGAGAAATAGGTGAGGAAGCGAGTAGCAAGCTCAGGGAAGTTGTGAATGGAGTTTGGCTCTAGGAAGGAAAACCACAACATTGCCGACTTCTTGAGTGTGTTGGGGAAGGCTCGGCACATAATAGGATTTGTGCCTTTATTCAATAGCATTGCAGTGTTGAACATGGTCAAGTGCTCTTGAAGGGTTAATAGTGTTGTCATACGGTTCCAAAGTGTTGGGGAAAAACTGTCTAGCAAATGTACAACCATAATAAACTCTAAGAAGGGATGGCCTGAAGAATACAAGGATGTAGAAGGTAGGGGAATAAGGTTATAGGTAGCCTGGTGGTGTTGGTGGCGGCTATCCTCTGCATCATTATTGTTCCTTCCTGACCAAAAGATGACGATTGGAGGCGGGGCGCGAGATCTTGCCACTGGTCCATTTGGGGGGGGGGGGGCGATTGGCACCTACATGCACTCCGACGATCGAGTGAGTAAGAGAGTAAGGAGGGACAGTGTATTAGTAGGTTAGAGATCAAAACATACATTGGCTCTGAGGAGAACTGGTTGTATAGAAAGAGGAGATGTCCTCTTACATGCATGCGTCATGCGTTTGCAAGTGATGGAACTAGCTATTCGACACAGGTGGAGATTCCCAGGTGGTAGCATAGTGGCGACGAGACCCTCATTAATGTGGGTGGGATCCGCCATTAATGAGGATGGGATCTGAGACGGTTGCACGGATATCCGATAGAGTTGCAATGATGCCGTGGTAGGCTGGCACTGGGCCAAGGCTAGATCTAAAGGGAGGACCAAGATTGGGCCTAAAGAGAAGGCTGAGATTGGGCCTAGACGGTCTAATTATCAACCCATTCACTACGTTGGTCACACTACTGATTTCGGGTTTACTCAACAACTTGGTTTTGAAGCTGTTAGATGGTCTAGAGGAGAACCTCCATAGTGGTTGGATTTTTTGGAAGACGATTAGTGTTTGGGTTTTCTTAGTTAGGGACATTTCTAATTTTGGCCATGGGAAGATAGTTGAGATTGGTTTGAAAAACTCTAGTGAGATTATGGGGTAGGTAAGTGTTAGATATGAGCCCTAAAGACCAGTTCTAGTGACACAAAGGGATTCGATCTTGTAATTCTTTAAATATTATTTAAATGGCAAGTTTATGTTTTTATTTAAATTGCAATATGGTTTAAATTATAAAACATATATCCATTAGTATAATAAGAAGTGGATACCATTCTTAAGTGTTAAGAATACGAGTTACGGATAATCCACAATTTGTTATACTATAAACATGTTCCTGGCCATAGAATTCCTATCATGGATGATAGCAACTCGTAAAGGCCAGCACATTGTCTTCCTCCTTGTTTCAGTATGAGATACTGAAAGATAAGGTTGGTGAGTCTCGTGCCATTCTGTATGAGCTATAGAAGGAAGATAAGTGGGTGCTCGTTACAAGAACGAGTTCACTGAACGGGACTGTTAACATTAAATCACATGGGTTATTTCTCACGGGTCAATGATTTAATGTTAGCTGCGATTTTACAACTAGTCCTTAGACCTGAGATGACATGGATATCTGTGTATTGGTGGATTAGGATATCAACGATATCATGTGGTTGTTCTAATCAAGGATAATCATACGTATCTATGTGCCTGATTCAGTGATACATGAGGTATGTGTGCATTAGACATGGAATCTATCACCTCGAGATTTATGAGGAAGATATCCTATGCGATCCAGTAATCACTTGACGATAAATCCTTGGCCGAGGTAATATGACGATGGAATTTGTTCCATACGGGTTGTGTCATAATTTGTCAATATTGATTTTGGATTTGGTCATATGACAAGATTAAGAGATTCGACCTACTGACCATGATCTCATATCTTGTCGGGATATAGGATGATAGAAGGACCGTATTGTATGGTAACGTAGTAAAAGGTTCACAATACCCGCTTCACAATAAATTGGGTAATCATGATATATTGCTAGATGTCACTCATGATTTACGAGAATTAATTGTTGATTATTCTTGTTGCCAATTTATTTGTGGACCCAGAAAGTCCCACCCAAAAAGAAATTACTTTCAAAGAGAAAATAAATAAATTAGTAATTTTATAATTACTAATTATAGTGCATTTATTTATTGGATAAATAAGAGTAATTAAATAATTATATTATGAATGTAATTATTTAATCATAGATTGGGTTGGGCCTTTTGCTAGTACATTAGGCTTGGCCCAATGGCACTATTGGATTCAAATAAATTCCATTGGATTGGGCTTGGTCCAATTGCATTAAATGGAATGGGCTTGAGAAGCCCAACCCATTTAATGAAGAATAGTTTTTAAATTGGAACTATAAATAGCTCCAAACTCTTATTTTCTCTCATAAGTGTCTTCTTGATTCACTTGAATGTAGAGAGAATTTTGGAGAAGTGTTCTTGAATCCAAGAGGTAAGTTAGAAATTTTTGTGAAAAATTTCTTCTACTTATCTTCTCTCTTTGATATTCTTGAATAGAAGTGATTTCGGGTGGACCGACTCGGCATCCTACACTTGGAGGATTATACGGCGGGAAATCTAACGGTGAAATAAGATTTCATCAAAGAGGTATTTTTCGTTTATGCCTTCGTTTTATTAAACCATAATTTCTGAAAAACGGGATACCTCCAAATTAAATTTTAATTTCCGCTGCGCATATGATAAGATCTATGTAACTCAACAGTGGTATCAGAGCCATCGTTTTTCAGTTTTATGGTTTTATTCATGTGATTATTGGACATTGAATTGGTATTTTGAAAAATAAAACAATTTTGGATGAGATCCGAAGAAGAGTGCATGCCGGCAGCGTTTTAAAACTGATTTAACACTGTTAGACAGTGCTGGAATCAGTTTTGGCGTAGCTGGAAGTATCGAAATTTGTTTCGGGACGGACGGGCAGTACCGGGTGCATCCCGGGGGGCAACCAGCACGCTGGGTGCGTGCTGGGCGCGCCCCAGCGCGCCCAGACGCGAGCGTTGGGCGCGCTGGGCGCGCATGGGCGCGCCCAGATGCGCGCCCATGCGCGCAAGGCGCGGGGCTAGCCCGCGCCGCGCGGGCAGGTGCGCGGGCAGGGCCCGCGCACCAGCGCCGCGCGCTGGTGGGTGCGCGGGCCCCGCCCGCGCACCACCGCGCGGAATGCGCGCGCAGTGCGCGCACTATGCGCGCGCACTGTGCGCGCAGTGGGGGCTGGCCCCCCCTCTGTCTGCCATTGGCAGATTTATTTATTTATTATTATTATTTTTAATTGTTTTAAATAAAAATAATAATAATAAAATAAATAATAATAATTGTTATTATTATTTGTTTTATTTATTTGTTTTATTTAAAATAATTAAAATAATAATAAATAAAATAAATAATAATAATTGTTATTATTATTTCATTTATTTATTTGTTTTATTATTTAAAATAATAATGATAATGAATAAAATAAATAATAATAATTAATATTATTATTTGTTTTATTTATTTGTTTTATTTAAAATAATAATAATAATGAATAAAATAAATAATAATAATTGTTATTATTATTTTATTTATTTATTTTATTATTTAAAAAAAAATACCAATGTATAATTAGTTATACAATTGTCCAATAATCATATGATTGCTTATAATATGCTTTTAATTGTTAATAGCATGTTGTGGATGCCTTGTTGCATATCGGTATTGGTCATGGACTTAGGACACTACATGGATGATGTATGTGTGATGTGGATGTATGGATTATTTTATTTAACGGTCTGCGTGCCGAAGGTAGCCGTCTTTTTCATGACGGTTGTAAAATAATTATTTATTGTTTTTAATTTTATTGTAAAAGTAGTTTATAGTACATTGTAAAAGCAATGGATTCACACCAATCGAGGCAAGGCTTGGAGTGAAGTCATTGATGGCAAAATAATCAAGGAAATGAAGACCCTATGTGAAAGGGTTATGCTTGTAATAGTTATAGGCGTTTCCTTATTTATTCACCCACGAATGCACCGCACAATTCCAATGGCTGGAATTGCGCTTAGAATGCATGATTGAGTCCATGACCATATCGACTAATTTTATGCAATGTTTATTTACATAGTTGATGTATGTTAAAACGTTGCATGTGAAAAGTGAGACCAATTAATTTAAAAATCTCCCATATTTATAAAATTAAATTGTAACTTGTTGGACCTTAAGAGTTAAGACAATCTAATCGGGGCTCTCCATCACGGTAGAAATTGGGGCTTTTTAATTTGTGTGTTGATCGGCTATGGATACATAGGGGTTGCACATTGATTAAAATACTTTAATTTCTATTTAAAACATTTGATGAGATGGGGATGCACAAATATCGTGACCCAAGAATCTATTATGTGAGGCAATCGATATTCAACTGTGCAGACTTGTCAGCGTGATGGTATGATTTAACTATGTTCAATTGCCAAGAAACTATTATGTGAGGTACATTGGACTGGGAGCCGAAACAAAATATTTGGGCCGTACATAAGATGTACTGGACAAGCGTTGTCCACTTATTGAATTTATTATTCCAAGAATCTATTATGTGAGGAGTAATAAAATTAATAAGAATCCAAATACCCACTAGAATTCATGCCAATGTGAATTTGCTTTTTTCTTCAAATGGGAGTAAGGAATTTGAAAAACTCAGTGGGAGGTACTGTTTGATTTAAAGACCAAAATCAGATAGTTAAGAAAACAAGATATCTAATAATCTACTTATTTTCTGCAGATATATCAAATGGCTTCACTAAATGCACTTTCTAAATTTGTTGACGCAAACCGGCTAACTGGACCAAATTTCAACGACTGGCTTCTAAATTTGAAATTGATTACAAACTTGGAAAAAATCACATATATCTTGGAAACGCCTATCCCTGAGCCAACTGTTGAACATATTACTCAGGAGGAACAAGATACACTCAATAAGTGGCAAGATGATGATCTTGTTGCTAAGAGTTACATCTTGCTTACTATGAGTCAAGAGTTACAGCGGCAGCATAATAAGATGCCAAATGCGTATTCGATTATTGCTCGTTTACAAGAGTTGTATGGTGAGCGAAGTCGAAGTGCTAGATATGAGATATCTAAATCAATCTTTCGAGCAAAGATGTCTGCTGGAGGATCAGTTGGAGACCATGTTCTCAAAATGATCTCCTGGATGGATAAACTGAATGAATTAGATGCTCCAATGCATCAATATCTTCAAATAGATGCAATTCTTCAGTCTTTGCCAGATTCGTATGGGGGTTTTATTTCAAACTTCTATATGAACAAGATTGAGTGTACCCCGGCGGAACTTATGAATATGCTAATAACGGCCCAGAGTACCATGAAAACAGGCACTGTGATGGCTGTGTCCTCTACTAGTAAGACTAGAAAGGGGAAAGGTAAAAAGAAGGCCACCCAAGCAACTAAAGTGATTGAAAAGAAGAAGGGAAAAACTGTTGCCAAAGGAAAATGTTTCCATTGTGGCAAAGAGGGACATTGGAAAAGGAACTGTAAAGATTACCTTAGTTCCTTGAAGAAGGAAGCGACAGGTATGATGATAGTTCATGAGTATTTTTCCATTGCTTACTCTTCTACTTTATGGATTCTAGATTCTGGAGCGACAACTCATGTTTGTGCATCTATACAGGATCTGGAACAAAGTAGAAGGCTTGCAGATAATGAGATTGTGCTAAAGGTAGCAAATGGGGCAAGAGTTGCAGCCACAACTATCGGCACTGTATCTTTAATTTTATCACATGAACATAGTTTAATTTTAAACAATTGTTTATGTGTACCTGGAGCTTTTAAGAACATTATTTCTATTCCTGTATTGGTGAAAGAAAATTATGAATTTTCTTTTAAGAATAATGTTTGTGAAATTTATTTTAGAAATAAATTGATTGCTACTGGTAATTTTGTCAATAGTCTTTACATTTTGAATGTGACTGTTGATAATAGTGAGCATCTGCATGTATCAAATAATAATAAGAGACCACGTGATAACCCAAATTCTAAAATTCTGTGGCATTACAGATTGGGTCATATAGGGGATGACAGAATCACTAAGTTGGAGAAAGATGGGCTTTTGGGTCCATTAGGTTCTGAACCATATCCAACTTGTGAATCTTGTATCCTTGGAAAGATGACCAAATTGCCTTTTACTGGGCAAGGTATAAGGGTCACAGAATTGTTAGGACTTATACATTCGGATGTGTGGGGGCCTATTAATGTAATAGCCCGAGGAGGTTATCAATACTTTATAACTTTTACAGATGATATGTCTAGATATGGATATGTTTATCTCATGAGACATAAATCTGAATCTTTTGAAATGTTCAAAGATTTTAAAGCTGAAGTAGAAAATCAAACTGGTAAAAAGATAAAGGCCTTACGATCAGATCGTGGAGGTGAGTATCTTAGTAACGAGTTTGAAGATTTTCTTAAAGTCTCAGGTATTATTTCACAACGGACCCCACCAGGAACGCCTCAACTGAATGGAGTTTCAGAAAGGAGGAATCGGACTTTATTAGATATGGTTCGAAGTATGTTAAGTTGTACAGACTTACCTTTGTTTCTATGGGGACACGCCCTTCTTACTACAATATATATCTTAAACAGAGTTTCTTCCAAGTCAGTTCCTACAACACCACATGAGATATGGTTTGATAGGAAGCCCAGTCTTAAACATGTTAAGATTTGGGGATGTACAGCTTTTGTGAAAAAGCTTAAATCAGAGAAACTTGAGACACGATCTTTAAAGGGTAGTTTCGTGGGTTATCCTAAAGATACCTTAGGATATGAGTTCTATATTCCTGAACTGCAACAAGTAGTTGTAAGCAGGAATGCCATTTTTCTTGAAAAAGAGTTTATTCAAGAAAGAGGCAATGAAAGGAAAATAGAACTTGGTGAAGGGTTCACCGAGCCTGAAACTATGCCACGAGATGTCCAAGTACCAATTGAGGAGCCAGGGTCGAGTGTTGCACGTCCCATTAGAAGAAGTGAGAGGATACCCCATCAACCTGAGAGATATGGTTTTCTAAATGAACAAGAGTTGTTCTTTGTAGGAGATAATGATCACTCAGATGATCCTACCACTTACCAAGAGGCGATATCAAATATCGACTCGAAAAGATGGCTAGAAGCCATGAAATCTGAAATGGATTCCATGTATGAGAACCAAGTCTGGACTCTTGTAGATCCACCAGAAGGTATAGTACCTATTGGATGTAAATGGGTCTTCAAGAAGAAGATAGGTTCAGATGAAAAGGTAGAGACCTATAAAGCAAGACTTGTGGCAAAAGGTTATCGACAAAGACAAGGGATTGACTATGAAGAAACCTTTTCTCCAGTCGTCATGCTTAAATCCATCAGAATTTTACTAGCCATTGCTGCTCATTATGACTATGAGATTTGGCAAATGGATGTGAAAACAGCCTTCTTAAATGGTTATATAGATCAGGAAATCTATATGGAACAACCTGAAGGCTTCACACCTAAAGTTAACGCAGGGAAGGTATGCAAGCTTAAGAGATCCATTTATGGTCTTAAGCAAGCATCCAGAAGTTGGAACATTCGTTTTGATGATGAAGTCAAATCGTTTGGTTTCATACAAAACGTTGATGAACCCTGTGTTTATAAAAAGGCTAGTGGGAGTGCAATAGCATTTTTGGTCTTATATGTAGATGATATCTTACTCATTGGGAATGATGTAGGGTTGTTGTCAAAAATAAAGGTCTGGTTGTCAAGTAAGTTCTCCATGAAAGATTTGGGAGAAGCAGCCTATACGGATCTATAGAGATAGAACCAAGAGATTGATAGGACTCTCCCAAAATAAGTACATAGAAAGAGTGTTGAAGAGGTTCAACATGGAAGATTCCAAAAGAGGACTGTTGCCCTTTAGACATGGAATCCACCTCTCTCGTGATATGTGCCCCAAGACACAAGAAGAGAGAGAACGCATGTCTAGGATTCCTTATGCTTCAGCAATAGGAAGCCTAATGTATGCAATGCTATGTACTAGGCCTGATATTGCTCATGCTGTAAGTGTTACAAGCAGATATCAGTCTAATCCAGGTGAGCAACACTGGATTGCCGTTAAGAATATCCTTAAATATTTGAAAAGAACTAAGGATTTGATCCTTACTTATGGTGAAGGAGAACTGAAAGTGGAGGGTTACACAGATTCTGATTTTCAATCAGATGTTGATGATAGAAAGTCTATCTCTGGATATGTGTTTACCTGCAACGGAGGAGTATTCAGTTGGAAGAGTTCCAAACAGGATACGACTGCCGATTCTACAACAGAAGCCGAGTATATTGCAGCATCGGATGCTGCAAAGGAAGCAGTCTGGGTCAAAAAGTTTGTGACAGAACTTGGAGTGGTTCCTTCTATAAAGTCTGTCGTCCTCTTGTTTTGCGACAACAATGGAGCCATAGCGCAAGCTAAGGAACCGAGGTCTCACCAGAAGTCCAAACATATTGAAAGACGCTTCCATCTCATTAGAGAGATCATTGGTAGAGGAGATGTCAATGTGCAGAGAATAGATACATCAGAGAATGCAGCAGATCCACTGACTAAGGCCATGAACCAGAAGCAACTAGATTTTCATCTAGATAGGTGGGGTATGAGATACCACACTGAATGGTCTTAGTGCTAGTGGGAGATTGTTAGATATGAGCCCTAAAGACCAGTTCTAGTGACACAAAGGGATTCGATCTTGTAATTCTTTAAATATTATTTAAATGGCAAGTTTATGTTTTTATTTAAATTGCAATATGGTTTAAATTATAAAACATATATCCATTAGTATAATAAGAAGTGGATACCATTCTTAAGTGTTAAGAATACGAGTTACGGATAATCCACAATTTGTTATACTATAAACATGTTCCTGGCCATAGAATTCCTATCATGGATGATAGCAACTCGTAAAGGCCAGCACATTGTCTTCCTCCTTGTTTCAGTATGAGATACTGAAAGATAAGGTTGGTGAGTCTCGTGCCATTCTGTATGAGCTATAGAAGGAAGATAAGTGGGTGCTCGTTACAAGAACGAGTTCACTGAACGGGACTGTTAACATTAAATCACATGGGTTATTTCTCACGGGTCAATGATTTAATGTTAGCTGCGATTTTACAACTAGTCCTTAGACCTGAGATGACATGGATATCTGTGTATTGGTGGATTAGGATATCAACGATATCATGTGGTTGTTCTAATCAAGGATAATCATACGTATCTATGTGCCTGATTCAGTGATACATGAGGTATGTGTGCATTAGACATGGAATCTATCACCTCGAGATTTATGAGGAAGATATCCTATGCGATCCAGTAATCACTTGACGATAAATCCTTGGCCGAGGTAATATGACGATGGAATTTGTTCCATACGGGTTGTGTCATAATTTGTCAAGATTGATTTTGGATTTGGTCATATGACAAGATTAAGAGATTCGACCTACTGACCATGATCTCATATCTTGTCGGGATATAGGATGATAGAAGGACCGTATTGTATGGTAACGTAGTAAAAGGTTCACAATACCCGCTTCACAATAAATTGGGTAATCATGATATATTGCTAGATGTCACTCATGATTTACGAGAATTAATTGTTGATTATTCTTGTTGCCAATTTATTTGTGGACCCAGAAAGTCCCACCCAAAAAGAAATTACTTTCAAAGAGAAAATAAATAAATTAGTAATTTTATAATTACTAATTATAGTGCATTTATTTATTGGATAAATAAGAGTAATTAAATAATTATATTATGAATGTAATTATTTAATCATAGATTGGGTTGGGCCTTTTGCTAGTACATTAGGCTTGGCCCAATGGCACTATTGGATTCAAATAAATTCCATTGGATTGGGCTTGGTCCAATTGCATTAAATGGAATGGGCTTGAGAAGCCCAACCCATTTAATGAAGAATAGTTTTTAAATTGGAACTATAAATAGCTCCAAACTCTTATTTTCTCTCATAAGTGTCTTCTTGATTCACTTGAATGTAGAGAGAATTTTGGAGAAGTGTTCTTGAATCCAAGAGGTAAGTTAGAAATTTTTGTGAAAAATTTCTTCTACTTATCTTCTCTCTTTGATATTCTTGAATAGAAGTGATTTCGGGTGGACCGACTCGACATCCTACACTTGGAGGATTATACGGCGGGAAATCTAACGGTGAAATAAGATTTCATCAAAGAGGTATTTTTCGTTTATGCCTTCGTTTTATTAAACCATAATTTCTGAAAAACGGGATACCTCCAAATTAAATTTTAATTTCCGCTGCGCATATGATAAGATCTATGTAACTCAACAGTAAGTTTTATCACACCCCACGGTGGGCGCCAAATGTTCCTTCTGGCCTAAAAAGATAGTCGGACGTGAACTTGCAGTGATAGGGAATAGACTCTGGTGATTGATACGATGGAGGGTGGCTGACACCTGTAAGCACTCCGATACTTAAGTAAGAGATTAAAGTGACAAAATATTAGTAGACTCGAAAAGAACATAACTTTGGCATGTGATTAAGTTGGTTTATATAAAAGAGTGGGAAGACCCACTTATGCACATGCCTGTCCTAGAGATGCAGGGAGACGAGACATACACTAAATGTCTATGGGATTGGTAGTAGGTGCGGGAGTGTCAGAGTACGACAGTGATGATGATGGTTGTTGCAGGTTGAAGTTGGGTTGAGATCAATCCGTGGGCCAAATGGTCTTTGGGCCTTCTGAATTGGGCCAAGCCTGATTTGGCGAGTACGGTCCGTTTGTATAAAATCTTCAAAATATTACGTAATAGTTCAATAATTTTTTTTTACATAATTCAATAAAATTTTTAGAGAGGTTAGTTAACGAGATTAAAAAATTAATAATTATTATAAAATAAATTAAAGTATAAGTATTATTTTTATTAAAAATTATAAAAATAAAAGATGAATTATGTTATTTTAGCGATATAAGTTTTAAGATACATTTCACGCATCAATTAATTACACAATTATCATTCCATTGAAAACAATTAATTAAAATATTAAATTATAAATTATCAAATTATACTAAATACAAATTAAATGAAACTACCAATAAATTAAAAAAAAAACTGCACACGCAAGTACGTTTGACGTTTCTAATTTCTATACTCATTTTTATCATTTTCGCCATTATTGTGATTAATTTTTGGTTGTGATTTAAGTTCATTAATAAATAATATCAAATATTCAACAATGAAAATAATTTTCATAAAAAAAATATTACACAGAAAATACTTTTCACCCTATTTTTGATATTGGGCTTTGTGTTTAAACATATTAAAAATATCTTCATCAAAGAATGCTTTTTTGCATTTTCTATGATAATTTTATATAAATATATTGCATAAAAGGTTTATGCTTAAAAAATATGTTAGTTTTCATCTTATTTTTATACCAAAGGTTGATGCAATAAAAAATATTATAAAATATTTTAAATTAAGAACGTCAAACATTGAAAAATCTGACAATCAAGAAAAAAATAAATTCTGATAATACTTTTGTGCTTTAAATATTATTTCTCATCAGAATAGTGAGATTTAAAAATAAAAAATTATTTGCCAAATTTTTTTAGATACAATTTGATGGAAACAATTTTACTTAAAAGAATATTTGAATAATTTTTTTGCAAAATATATAAATTCTATATTTTCAAAAAGAAATATATTTTACGATTATTAATCTCCTATAAAAGGTAATATTTGTTAACTAAGATATAGATTAAAAAATATATATTATGAAAAATATTATACATTTTTGTCATTTTCAATATATTTGTTAAATTTATCTGGTTACTCCTGAAAATAAAATAACATGACTTTTTATTTGTCATTTTTCAAATATACTTATCTTTCTCCTCCAGATAAACATATCTTGAACTTCACAAATAAGAAAAAATGACGCATATGTTCTTTAGTGCATTTTAAAAATTTTAATAAACAGTTTGATAAAAATGTTGAAATGATTCACAACTTTTTCTTAACATTTCCATATCTTGATTTAGAAAATATTTTAACTTTATTTTAATACAACATTATTTTACTCATTTTAACAAAAAAAAAAAAAAAAAACTACCAAAATGTAAAACATTTCTTTTCTAGGCCTGCCATTAAGCCAATGCTCCATTAAGTTTTTAAAAACATACCTTTTTTTGTTCTCAAATTTAATTTTATAGTAAAATATATTTCAATATTTTATATTTAAAAAAAGAATAACATTTATTTATTAAAAAAATAGAATATTTCCTAATTTATAGTATAAAATTAAAAAATGAAAAACCGAGTTAATAAATCAAATAATAGTCTCTCCTTTCACCTTTTCAATTACTCAATTGGAAGCCTTAACAATATGTTCATAAATAAATCAAAAAATAGTCTCTCCTTTCGTTGGTTAGAAAATGGTAATTACAGTGAACTCAAGCCAATAGGTTCTCTTGAAGACTTGCATGCCTCCTGCCATGGAGAAATTCCAATAATAGACAGAGTCTATTTTGTGTAGATAAATTAAGCAAATCAAATATATAATAAATTTAAAACTTTAAATGGGGAAATCACATAATTTAAGTAGTTGTGAAGCTGAAATTTTAAATTTATCTTATATTTAATTAGCATAGTCTACCTATACAAGGTAGACAATCTATACAAGAATGTATTATTGCTGTTCAATAGTATGTCCGCACAATATGGCTTAGGAAATAGAAATGATAGATCCGAGAGGCTCCCCCTCACTTTTCCATTTTTTTTAAAAAAAAAAAAAAATTTATAAACAACTCCAACTCATGAATGGACTGTTTCAAAAAATTAGATAGCTTGGCTTGGGCAAGTAGCCTGAGCCTGCCGAACTGCAGCACTTTAATAACGTAAGGAAGACAAAAACTATAGGCTTGTGATTGGCAGACACCCCAAATACGCCAAAAATCTGTGGGGCTTGGGAGCATCTGGTTACATCTCCAATCCCAATTGCATTGTTCTAAACCCAAGCTTTCTATAACAGAAATCTAATCTTAAGTCTTTGAAATCTCAGATTTCTTGAGGATATCGATCATTTCATATAATACAATCGATCTCCTCCTCTAGAGATTGCAGTTGAATTCAAATATTGACTAGTTCAACCATCCTCCTCGGATTACCATCATACCAGCTTCGCAAAAGCCAGTCTCAATCTAGCCCGTGCCTTGACAACACTACAGAAGGCTATCTTTGCAGTTCGAGCAAGGCCCTCAATGGCGGCTTCTGCTACCCCGGGCCTCGTCTTTCTCTCCCTTTTGCCATTTCTGCCTGACTTTGCCGCTGACAACGTAGCTCTGGGCTCCTCAAATGACTGCCAGATCAGGGCACGATGCTTGACACAGGAAATTTTGTGCTTTTGGGTCCTAATTCTGCTTTTGCATGGGAGAGTTTTAGTTATCCCACAAACACCATCTTGCCAACTCAAGTACAGTCACTTGGTAGCAAGTTATATTCCAGGATCACTAGAACCAACTATTCAAGAGGAAGATTTGAGCTTCACTTTGAGAACGGAGATTTTTAATTCATTCTTGTAGTCTGGTCAAGTAAATTATATTATAACAATTATTATTTTCAGTTCATTCTTGTAGTCTAGTCAAGTAAATTATATTATAACAATTATTACAGTAGCAGAACAACTAACAACAATGTCTCTATGTTTGGGGTTCAGAGTCTGCCCAACCATAAATCCATATATGCCATGGCATAAGGTTCCCAAAATTGGAAGGCTCCAAAATTTTAAAATTTATAATATATATATTTTTTTATTTTTTAATAATAAATATTTTATTAAAAAATTACATACAAAATATTATAAATATTTTATTATATTTTGTAGTTGATTGAATTTTAACTTTTTTTTTAATAAAATGATAAAATGCTTGTATAAAAAAGTATATTATTTATTTTTTTATAAAAAAAATTAATACTTAAAAGCCTCAACAAATCTTTTCACCTAAAACCCTCAACTTTGTTGGGTCGGCTTGCTGGGTTCAAGTGGTTTTCAATTCATCAGCTGATATTTACATCTTGAAAGGGAATGGAGAAGAAGTTCGACTTGCATGGCAAGGCATTAAGCAAAATCCTAACAACTATTATCGTGCAACACTGGATTTTGATGGTGTTTTCAGGCAATATACTTGCCCGAGGAATTCTGTAAGTTCTGGGAGCTGGTCTGCCCTTCGATACATCCCTGGAGACATCTGCTCGGATCTGAGAGATGTAGGTAGTGGTGTCTGTGGGTTCAATAGCTACTGCACAATAAATAGTGGCACTCCTAGTCGTGAATGCCCAAAGGGTTTTTCATACATGGATCGGCAAAACCCATTTGGTGGCTGCAAGCCAAACTTTCCTCAAGGGTGTGGAGTAGATGAAGGATCAAGAAACCAAGACACATATGACTTGGTGCAGCTTCCAGGGCTAGACTGGAGGGGCGGAGATTATGAAAGGTTGGGGCCTTACAACCAAATGCAGTGCGAACTGGCTTGCCTCCGTGACTGTTCATGTGCTGCTGCAACATTTTCTGGTACCACATGTTGGAAGAAGAGCCTGCCGCTTTCTTATGGGATACTTAACACTAGATCTCTTTGTATCCTCAAAGTAAGGAAAGATATTGCTGATAGCTCAAACAAAGGCACCTTCACAAAAGGTAAGAAAATTCTTATTTGGACACTTCTTTTCAGCAGCTGGGGACTCTTCATCCGTCTTTTTCTAGTTGTAGTTTATCTGAAGTTTTTGTCAAGGTATCACAGAGAATCAAAAAACACTTCTCCTGAGGCAAGTGATCCTGAAACTAATTTGCGCGTTTTCACCTTCAAAGAACTTGAAAGGGCAACAGACGGGTTCAAGAAAGAACTTGGACGGGGTTCTTTTGGAATCGTCTATGAAGGTGTGATAAAATATGGTTCAAACAAAAATCAAGTTGCAATTAAGAAGCTGGACAAATTATGCCAAAGAGGAGAGAAGGAATTTAAAGCAGAAGTCAGGGCTATTGGGAAAACCCATCACAAGAATCTAGTTGAACTTCTTGGATACTGAAACGAGGGGCCACACCGGATTCTGGTATACGAGTACATGACCAATGGCAGTTTAGCAAAATTCCTCTTTAACCTTCCAAAACCTGATTGGCATCAGAGGGCTCAACTGGCCTTGGGGATTGCAAGAGGACTAGTATACTTGCACGAAGAATGTAATGGCCCAATCATACATTGTGATATAAAGCCTCAAAACATACTCATTGATGAATGTTTCAGAGCACGAATTTCAGACTTTGGAATTGCAAAATCATTAATCTTCAATCAAACTCAAACTCATACAGGGATAAGAGGAACTCGAGGATACTTGGCTCCAGAATGGTTCAGGAATATACCTGTGACAGTTAAAGTAGATGTCTACAGTTTTGGTGTTGTGTTGTTGGAGATTATTTCTTGCAGGAAGTGCGGGGCAAGGGAGTTTGAGGAAGAAAATCAAGCAACACTAGTAGACTGGGCTTATGATTGCTATATGGAAGGGAAACTAGACATGTTGGTAGACAATGATCAGGCTGCCTTGAAAGATATGATGATGCTGCGTAGGTGGGTTACAACAGCAATAAGGTGTATACAAGAGGATCTTGCAAAAAGACCTACAATGAAGATGGTCACACAAATGCTGGAAGGATATGTTGAAGCTCCTATTCCCCCTGCAACTCTTCCTTCTCATTACCTCATTGAGAGAGACATTAAGATACCTTGGTGTATACTTCTTTTTCTTTCTCTCTTGGTTTTCCTTGCCCAACCCCCCTCCCCTTGTTGTAACTGATGATAGATGCAAAAGTGGCTCCAGTAAATAATTGTATAGGATGTTCATATGGTAAACCACAAGAACCAAATTATACAGCTTATCCAAATGCTGAAATTATACTTCTAACTCAGAAAGAAAATGTATGAATATTATTCAATAGATCACATCTATGAAACAGTTCAATCCCAACACAAGGCCCTTAACTAAAATTTTCCAGTTTTAAAGAGGATGACATCTAATGAGATTGTTAAGGGAGCTGAATTAATACGAAACAGTTTTGCTTCACACATGATTTATCGTATAAAAGTGGGACATTAAAGTGGCCAGAGATTGAAATAAAAATCCACACAGCTATAGGTCATTCTGGCGTCCCTAGGACCTAGCAAGGATAGGAATTGAGGAGGTCATGTCCTAGCAAAGAGTTGCACCACTTACCCCGTCCTTATCCCTCTTAACATGCACCAAAAATAAAATCCATTAATATTGTTGGAAAAGTTAAAAAATAAATCCAAATTATCTCTATCATGGCCGAATAATCAAGTGATAAGGTTGTTGGGTGGTTACAAGAAGAAGTGATAAGAGATATACAAACTGAAGTGATAAGAGATAAGGATCAGTTCAACAAATTTAAAATTTCTCTGATCATCTTTATCATCTTAGTCTAGTTTAAATTTGTTTTATGTATTTATTCCTATATCTTAGGAGATATTTTTAGGAAATCTTGTGTATATATAACCCATCTTGAGTTCAATACAAGATGAGAAAATATTTACAATTAATCGAGTAAGTTTTCTTTTCTACTCGACTAAATTCTCCAAGTACTCAAGTAATCCTTCTATTTACTCAAGTAAACCTTCCATCCCTCAGCTTGTTTTAATTTTATTCACAGTATCAGAGTCACCAGTTCCTGTGGCTGAAAATTCTTTTTCCTTACCTGTCAAACTGTAGAGTTCTAAGTTGCAAGAAATGGCTAGAAATCAATTAGCGGTGACAACTAGTGAAACATCTACCACTGGTTCCATTCCAGTTAGGGGGGCTACAAAGACGTTGCTGCTCCAATATCCCTTGACAGCCATTCTCTTCAAACTACTCAGCACAAACTAAATGGAACCAACTTTAGGAAATGGTCTCAATCAGTTTTACTAGTCATCAAGGGCAAAGGAAAAGTTGGGTATGTTACAGGAGCAACACCTATGCCTAATATTGAAGCAGCAACCTATAGTATTTGGGATGCTGAGAATTCCATTGTCATAGCTTGGTTAATCAACTTGATGGAGCCAAAGATTGGGAGGACACATCTCTTCTACAAAACGACTAAAAAAATTTGGGAAGCAGCGCAGGAAATTTACTCCAACATGGAGAATACTACCCAATACTTTGAGATCTGATCTGCAATCTGAACAACAAGATAAGATAATCTCTCAGTCACTAAGTATTACAATGTTTTGATTGAATTATGGCAGGAAATGGATTTGTTCTATGAGATTAGTTGGAAATGCCCTGAGGATGGAGTAAAATACAAGACGTTGGAAAAAAAAAACGAGTATTTGACTTCCTCCATGGTCTCAACACTGAATTGGATGAAGTTCAAGGTAGACTACTTGGAGCTAAACCTTTCCCATCCATTCGAGAAGTCTTTGCAAAAGTAAAGCGAGAGGAAAGTCAGAAAAAGGTAATGCTAAATCCATCCTTGTTTTCTAACAATGATGTCGGCCCACAAAATTCAGCTCTTGCTATCTCAAAAATGAAGGCTACTGCCTTATCACATGGTGAGTCCCAAAAAGACAAACAATGGTGTTACCATTGTAACATGCCATATCATACAAGAGTGACTTGTTGGAAAATCCATGGTAAAGCAGCAAATTGGAAACCTAAAAATCAAAGGAAGTCAACTCAATCCGCCTATATGGAAGATTTAGAAACTGGGAAGTCTACCAATTTGACTTTATCTACAAATCATTTGGAACTTATGCAACAGTTACTAAATCAGACAAAGTTATCAAAAACATCTTATCTTACAAAAACTCCTAAACCAACAACATCCTTTTCCAAACAAGGTACTCCAAAACAATCTTTACTTTTTCAAAAACTTACTACAAACTCTTGGATTACAGATACAGGTGTATCAGATCATATGACAGATTTAGTTGATGCCTTATTGACCTACGAGGCACGTGATCGAGATATACAAATTTCAATGGCTAATGGTACAGTATTTCGGCTAAAGGGCAAGGATCAGTTTATTTGGCAGACTTAGCCTTAAAATTTATTTTACATGTGCCAAACTTGAAATACAATTTATCATCTGTGAATAAGCTAACCTAAGGCATGAATTGTATGGTAACATTTTTTCCATCTCACTATGAATTTCAGGACTTGTCTTTGGGGAAGACGATTGACAATGCTAAGGAGAAGGATGGTCTTTACTTTGGTAAATTATTCCTTGTTCAGCTAGATAATGGTTGAACTCATTTGAGAAATACTCTCGGCCATTATCTAAACGAAGAACACGAATTGAGGATTGAAACACATTGAGCACCATTTTATGAAATTTTTTGAAGACTGCACTGGTTTTAGTTTTTTCTTTCATTAGAAATACCCAACAAACCCTTATATGATCATCTATGAAAGTGATAAATCAACGAATACTGGTTAGGTTAGGTATTCTTGCAGGTCCCCAGATGTCACTATGAACCAAATAAAATGGTTTGGAAGGTTTATAAAAATGAACAGAATGAGGTTGTCTAAACTGTTTAATAAGAATACACTGCTCACAATGAAAAGAAAATCATTCTTTATTGATAAAGAGATGAGGCTACAATGCTTTAAGATAGCTGAAATTAGGATGCCCTAAACGTTTATGTCATAACATAATTTTAGAATCTAAAACAATATGGAAAAAAAGATTTATTTTGTAACCTAGATCCAGAGGAATTGCACCAATTGGATATTAAGAATGCATTTTAAACGGTGAACTAGAAGAGGAAATCCACGAGAGAATACCTCCTCGTTTTGAGACGAAGGACAAGAAAATGAAGGTATGTGAGCGAAACAAATCCCTATATGGCCTTAAACAATCCCCAAGAGCTTGGTTCAAGAGGTTTAGTATCACTCTAAACCGACTTAGCTACAAACAAGGGCAAGTTGATCATACATTATTTACAAAACATGCAGCAGATGGAAAGAAGACAATTTTGATTATATATGTAGATGACATTATCATCATAGGAGATAATAGTCAAGAAATAGAGAATCTCAAGAGGCAATTGAGGACTGATTTTGAAGTTAAAGACCTAGGAAAGTTGAGAAATTTCCTAGGAATAGAAGTGGCTAGAAGTAAAAAGGGTATATTTATTTCTCAAAGAAAGTACACTCTAGATCTTCTAAAAAAGACATGCAAACTTGGTTGTAAACCTACCAACACTCCATTAGGACAAAATTGAAAGTGTGAAGAAGAAAACAAAAGTGAACATCAAGTGGACAAAGGGAGATATCAATGTTTAGTAGGGAATCTAATCTACTTATCTCTCGCTCGTCCTGATATTGCATATGTTGTAAGTGTGGTAAGTCAATTTATGCATTCTCCTACTAAAAGACATCTTGATGCTGTTTGTCACATCCTCAAGTATTTTAAGGGAAAACCAAGAAAGGGCTATTATTTAAAAAGAGTGAGGACAGAGGAATTGTGGGATTTGCAGATGCAGACTGGGCTGGTTCTATCTACCTCCGGCTATTGCACAAAATTATGGGATAACTTAGTTACATAGAGAAGCAAGAAACAAACTGTGGCAGCATGTAATAGTGCAGAAGCAAAATATCAAGCTATTGCTCAAGGTATATGTGAGGTAATTTGGCTTGAGAAATTAATGAAGAACCTAAACATATCTGTATCTACTCCAATAAGGCTATAAAGTGACAACGTCAGTAATCAGTATTGTGAATAATCCGGTGCAACATGACCGAATGAAACCTGTAAGGATTGACGGGCATTTTATCAAACAAGAAATCAAAAATGGAGGTATAGTCTTTCCTATATTCCTACTAAGTCTCAAGAAGTAGATATCCTTACAAAAGCTATGTCAAGACAAGGTTTTGAATCAATTAGAAGCAAGCTAGGAATGATAGATATCTATTCACCAGCTTGAGAGAGAGTGTTGGAAAAGTTAAAAGATAAATCCAGATTGTTTCTATCATGGCCAAATAATCAAGTGATAAGGTTGTTGGGTGGTTACAAGAAGAAGTGATAAGAGATAACGAGATAAAGCTATTCCAGATAAGAGATAAGGCTGATCTGAAAAACAAGAAGGATTAGTTCAGTAAATTTAAAATTTCTCTGATTATCTTTATCATCTAAATCTAGTTTAAATTTGTTTTCTGTATTTATTCCTGTATTTTAGGAAATATTTTTAGGAAATCTCATGTATATATAACCCATCTTGAGTTCAATACAAGATGAGAAAATATTTACAATTAATCGAGTAAGTTTTCCTTTCTACTCGACTAAATTCTCCTAAGTACTCAAGTAATCCTTCTATTTACTCAAGTAAACCTTCCATCCCACAGCTTGTTTCAATTCTGTTCAAATGACAATTGCTTGCAAAATCTGCATTTTGTAGTCAATGGTAATTAATCCAAACTGCAATAGTTGGAAAAAAAGTCCTATTGGATGTATTATCTATTTGTAAGTTTTTGCTATTATTTTAACTTTCATTATTTCATAAATCAGTGTTTTTTTATCTTCTAATAGTAACAGATACTTGTCCTGGAGTAGCTAACACCTTATTGGAATCAAGATGAGAGGTGAAATTTGATTCTCATGTATTAGGTACAGTGATTAGGAGCAGTAAGATAGCTGGTGCATTTATATGTTCTTCAACAGAACTATATCAAATTGATGCTAGATTCTGGGAGCAGAATTATGGTTCAGCACAGTCAATTGAATTATTCAATTCCGGGGTGGTGGTGGCAGGGGAAATCAAGGCAAGCAAGAAACAGAGAGAGAGAACAAGGATTGGCAATTAGCATATTGGACTCTGCCAATGAAAGTTCGTTGCAGATTTTTAATGTTTGTTAACATGTTCCCAGAATTTAATAAGTAAAAATTACACTTAAACTACTAGCAAAGAGAATAACTCATCACCAATGAAAATGTTAACCAGCCAAATATTACACTTGGCAAGAAACTGTTGGCAAAAGTTTCTATTTTTATACTTTTTGGTAAATTCCTCTGATTGCCTATTCCAATGGAAATTAGTTTTTTCTTTCCTTATGTCCTATGCAATGGATAAGCATGATGTTATTAGGTCTTCTTTTTGTTTACCAACACAATAAGATAACTCATATTATGGCTTCTTGGTTGAATTTGTGTTTTTAGTAATGTTATTGGCTGAAACATTTTCTGGGTTCTGTTTTTTTTAATTGTTTGAAAAGTTACCTTTAACTCCACCTGTGGATTGAACAATCCCCTTAACACACACTTCTAGAGTTAAGGTGTTCCTCCTATCTACAACCAGTCTCAAACCTGGATAAAGGAGGAGGGTGCCTTAGGTAGCTAACAACAAGCATAAAACCCATCAGATCAAACATCATAAATTCTAGACAAATGAGAAAATTGTTGGGATGTAATCTTCTTTGGGACACATTGTATTGCTCGAATGCAGTGTAAAATAAACTAGGACCCTACATCACCACTCGAATGTAGTGTTAAATCTACGAAGATTCTCATGTTTTTATGATGGATACAAGTAAATTGGATTCTTGAATGTCAGAACTTTGATAGGAAAGTCAATGAAAATGGTAAATGTGTAATGATCAGTAGAGGAATTAATATTATGAGTCCACAAGAAACGAGATGGTTTGGAGGCAATTATAAAACGTTAACAGAGTCTAGATATAAACTTTGGTGCGTAAGGAAGGATCATGCAAAGAATGAAGTGAAGATTAGCATGGGCAAGACTTTAAAGGATGGGTACTGGATAAGAAATGAAATTATTACATCTGAAGTTATTCTAAGAGACTGAATATTGTTAACATATGCACCACACAATGTAGGTTAAGAGAAGATATAAAGACAATTTTGAGATTGGCACGAGGAAAACCTAGAGGATAGATCATTATAGGAACTTATGGATTTTGAGAGAGAAATTATGAGGGTAAATCTATACTAGACTTCCCATGGCATATAAGCTCATCTAATACTAGGTTCAAAAAGCATGATGCCTGGCATGATCTGCCTCCCCGGTCTAAGTTGGGCCTATGCCTGTGAAGACCATTCCCACCCACCCCAAGCAATCTAGGCTGCAAGCCTGCAAAATTGAATCCCCACTACCCCCACCCCGCCCCCCCCCAAAAAAAAAAAAAAAAAAAAATTCACTAAAGCTGAAATGCAAGGACCAACCTCCACTGGAGGGTTAAATAACCAGCAATCTGGAAAAAGCTGAACTTTTTAGCAACTTTTGATTATTCACCTTCTATGGTTAAATGAACCATTCCTTGGTATGAAACATCCAAAAGAAGCTCTTTTACTAACAAAAAGTAGCCCGTGTCAAACGATACATCATGGTACATGTTCCAGATATCCTACAACATCATTTTGACAATCACCAAAATGATTGAAAACATACAAGAAGCATCATAAACTTGTTAACATACAAGCTAATCCAGCTAGCATTTGGGCCATCCCGGGGTCAAATAAAATGAAACACTAATTTAGTCAGAAAAAAGCACTCTAAGCAAGTTAAAAGATCATATCTTATTTCATTCACCCGCATATTTTGGTTTTCGCTTCTCAGCAAATGCGGCCAAGCCTTCCAAGCGATCTTTTGTGTATAGAGTCTGTTCATAACACTCTTCTTCCAATGCGAAAGCTGATGCCATATCTCTCTCAATCCCCTCATTTATAGCTCGCTTTGCCATCCTTATTGCCAAAGGGCCCTGAAAAGTGAGAAGAAAATTAGGTGTTAGCACCAATATACAACAATACCAGTGTAAAAAGTGTTTTATGCCAAAAGGGAACCCATTTTCTTTCTACTAATATATACTGGCTAAAATTTTTAATTTATCACAAGTGAAGACTGGACAGAATTTCGGCCAGTCCATGATTCAGAAACAGTGAAATGCATTCTTTTAGGGCTAAATTATTACACACCACAAAATGATATGAATAAAATTAATCATCCAGAAAATGAATGGATCTTAGAAGGTGCAACTTATGGTTGATTTAAGGTTTTTAAACGTTCAAATACAGAGGGAAGCCTCCCAGTGGCTTCAATGTCGGTGAAAATTTGTATTTGAGCAATTGCAGATCCAACTTTGTAATCAGCAACATGCACACATCCAATTTATTATTTTCATCATAGTGTGGTAACTTCCAACTAATAAATAATAGTTAAGGTTTATTAATGTTCATTTTGCTGTAAGTCAACATGCTAATCCCAGAAATGGATGTTTCTGGCTAGCTAACCCCATAAATGGGTGTCCCTAGCGCACAAGTCTCCCCACTTTGTGAGGATCAGGGGAGACAAGGAGGGTGATATTTGCATGTAGCTTTACCCTTGCTTTGCAAAGAGGCTGTTTCCCCAACTTGAACCCATGGCATTCCAATAAAAAAAGAGCCATATTGTTGCTACCAAGGCTCCCCCTCTCACATCGCATATTAGAAGACAGAACAAAATCCCATCTTGTGTATCGTCAATGTAGCAAATCACAAAGTATACCCTTAAAGACACTGTTGTTAGAATCGTGTGATTCACGATTCGAATCATACGTTCGACTCGATTTATATAAAAATCGAGTCGAATCTATAGGGTGAATCGAAAATCCCTTAGAATCGACCGTGAATCGGACGAATCGACCATGAATCGCACAATTCGTCCGATTCATGCGACTTCATTTGCATGTGTGCTTTAATCAAATATTCGTCCGATTTGGTCATGTTTGAAGACAAAGAAGATGATCAAAATGATGAAGATGATGATGCTCTTGAACTTGAAGATGAAGATGATTGATGACTAGTGAAGATTATGGATAATGGAGTTTATTAGTAGCTTAATAGTTGTAGCTTTTTTTTTTCTTTTTTTTTTTTTTCTAGCTTGTTATTTTGAAAGTGGTTTGGTTTGGTGCAATTTGAATTTAAAGGCAAAATAAATATACTTTTTCCTTTTGATATAATTTTAAACTTAACAAATATATTTAGAAGTATTATTTATCTATTTATATTTAAAAGAATTGATTATGGTGGGCACATTATTTATTTTCTATGGATATATATTATTTATAGTTGAAATTGAGAATGTGTATTGAATCTTACGATTTGATTTGATTCTCGATTCTCGATTTATAAAATAAGGATTTCGATTCTCGATTTGAATCTCGATTTAACAACTATGCTTAAAGATTATCCCCATTAAGATTCATGACAATCCAGTGTACAGTCTTCAAATAAAGGCTCAATGCTAAACCTCCTGTATGTATAAGTTATGACGCTCACATATTTACCATGAACCTCTATATGCAGTATCAGAATTCTAAGTACCATATTCATCCAGTGTTATTTTAAACCCCAAGCCTACTGTTTGTCTATCATAGGAGCAATTTTGGTCCTATTAACAGACTCAATGCCACTTGCAATAGTTTGCCAAGAAAATGCAACTGCTGACACATGAAAAAAAATTTAGCATTAAGGTAACTGAAGATAAAATTAGACTGGAATTTGAATAAGCTAAGGCCTACATACATCACGTGAAAGCATGGAACCACCGTTCTCTCAACAAAATTTTCAAGACCTCTATATCTGTACCTTTTGATTTATATCCTGAGCTATTTCAAGTGCCTTTCGATGAGCTTCACCAGCAGGAACGCAGTGGTTGACAAGGCCTGCATCAACTCATCTTCAATGCTCAGAGACAACAACCAATGTCAAAACTAGAGGAGCTCCCAAACAAACATACCAATTGAAACTGCATCTCTGCCACCAACTTTTCGACCAGTAAATATAAGTTCCTTTGCCACTGCCCTTCCTATCAGCCTAGGAAGGCGTTGGGTTCCACCTGCCCTGCAAAAAAGGTCAGGGTCCCATGATAAGCTGATGATCTCAACATAAGATTTTTCCCTTGACTTATTATTATATGCAAAAAGGAAGATGGCTTTCTTGTATAACAAATCTAAAATGAGTTGGATTTTATGAAGTAAACGGGCATCTGCAGTGCATAAGGCTTTTCCTTTGCAAGGGTTGTCCTCATAATCAACCTTACCCTTGCTTCACAAAGAGAAGCTTCCCACCTCGAACCCATGAACTTCTAGTCACAAAGAGCAACTTTACCACTGCTACCAAAGCCCACCCTCAAAAAAATACATGAACTACATAGGATTGGCAACAAGCCGAGGGCAAGGCATGCATACCCCATCTCCAACCCTGACTCCCCGTACCCCACCCCCACCCTGACCCTAACCCCGATCACAACCCCAAGTAATTAAATTCAAAAAATTTATTAAAAATATACATGTACAATTTAGACATATATATTATTGCATTTCTAATATACCTATATGAATTAAAAATATATCTATACAATTATCTGATTTAGACATACATTAAAAGCATAAAAAAATACTATTTATTCACAATGGTATTTAAAATCAAACTTCAAATAGAGCAAACAAGTACAACATAAAATCTACCAAATTACAATCCATAAATTCAATTTGAGTACAACATAACATTCATAATAGAGAAAACAAACACATCTATCAAAAATTCAAAATATCATCCCTACATTCAAACCAAGTGCAACATAACGTAGTTACATATCCATCAAAAGTTCTAAAACCATAATATGTATCATAAGTTTCATCCAATAAAACCATCAATCCAAAGTTTATTGACAAAGTCTTAAGTAAAATAGAAAATGGTACATTGGGATTCACTTTATTGATAGTGTTTCATAACCTCAAAATGACCTATTTGCTTAATTAATAGAATAAATAATATATTTGTATATATTTTTATATTTAAATATAAGATTTGTATCGGGCCAGGGATGCTAAATACCATCCCCATCTGGACCTTGACTACTTTTGGTTGGGGAATACTCAAACATGACCCTGACAGTGGTCAACAGCCGTTGACCCCCAGCCCAACTGGGGTAAGGCAGGTCCCATCAGGTTTGGGTCACTTCCCAACGAAACATCTAGCTTGTATACTGGCACAATTGTACATAAGTGAAAAGTGAGCCAAAAGAGATTTAATACAAATCAACGAACACTACAAAGTTTCAGATAAATATTAGACATACCCAGGTATTATAGCAAGCCCTGTTTCTGGCAAGCCCAACACAGCATCATCTCCTGGGTCATTCATGAAACTCTCAATTTCCAGACAAACAATACAAGAGAAAAAACACTTTGCTAACTAGTCAAACTAAAATTTGAAGCATTAAAGGCAGAATTACCACATATCCGAAGATCGCAAGAGAGAGCCATTTCCAGTCCGCCACCCAATGCTGCACCCTCAATAACAGAAATAGTAGGGATGGAAAGTGCCTTGACAATATTAAGTATTGGTAAGTCATCACAATAATAAAGTTGTCCAGACAAGAAGGAAGTGATATATGGGGAAGAAGGACAATGTATTGTGAAGAGTAAAGAAAAAAAAAATAATAAGTGCATGTCAGGTTCACAAATGAGTAGCTCCCTCCTATTTCCACCTTCCAGCTGGTAAGAATATAGACATTCATTCAAAAAAAGAAAAAAAAAAGAAGAATGCTGGTAACAACCTCCAAGTATGAGAATGTGGAGCGCAAAGAGTTCACAAAAGCTTGAACCTCAGATGAGCTCATTGTCTTCCGTTCCTATCAATCCAATTTACAGCAAAGGCACTGTTAAGCATGTAATCACCTGTTAAACAACTTGCAGTAACAAGAAATAAAACCCCATGAATTATAACAAGCATAAGACCAGCAATTCAGTGTACAGCATAAAAAAGAAAAGGAGAAGGAAAAGGACAACATAGAATATTATTGAGTCAAACTAGCTGAGGAATTATGGTGGATTATATTGAGTAAAAAAAACATGGGGGGCTACATTGGAAAAAGAGGGGGTGGCCTAGAGCGCTTTGTTAAGTACCATTTTGATAAAAATGGGGAGAGACAGACACAGAGAGAGAGAGAGAGAGAGCCGGGGGGGGGGGGTATTCACCGTACAACCTGTTGTGCCTACACTTCAAAACAGTAATTCTATGATGGCGATTGGTAGAATAGGACATTCTTAGCAGATATAACAAACAAATATCTAAAGAATGGTATCTATGTCTACAAAAGTAAATTAGTGGTAATAACTTCCTCCACTAGAGTTCAAGTAATTAGAAATGAACCACGCCCACCTTGCACCACCTCCCTTTATCATTCTTTCTCTCAAATATTTCATCATTATTTTGATATCTCTACACGTAAATTGTTAGCAAAAGAACACAGCAAAGAGCATAAACAGTCAGATTGAAGTGTACATAGAAATTTATTTTCTTATAATGCTCATCTCTTGCGACCATCTAATCAAAGCATGCCAAACACAAGTATTGTAAACAACAGATGGGAATTCAACACATAATATTACATATTTTGTTAACATATTAAATTGTTAACAACAACCCATTTAAAAGCTGACATAAACAGTTTATTTAAGTGTACATAGAATTATTTAGTTTATTCTTATCTTGATCATCTCCGGTGGCAAGCTAATCAAAGCATGCCAAACAAAAGGAAGTATTGTAAACAACAGATGGGAATTAAACATATAATATTACCTATTTTGCTAACATATTAAATTGTTAACAGGGAACCCATTTAAAAGCTTAAACTATTAGAGAAAATTTAGCCTTAATTATTTGTGTTCTTGGCAAAAACCAAGTACTAATCTGCTTAACAAGTAAATAATTATATCATCTCATATTTTAAAAGGAAAGAACCACGAAAGCAAAGCTTTAATGGATGGTCATATAAGAATTAAATATCTGTATTATCCCCTTTGCTTTCCCCACACATTCCAAAGGGTGGTTTAGACCCATCACCGTTGGGTCATTCTTTTCTTAGTCACAATACCCAAAAAAAAAGAAAAGGAAACCGAACCTGATCAACTTGCCAATCAGTTGCAAGAATCAATTAATATGGCTAAGGCAAAAATGACCCTGAGCACTTTTAATTTGTTCCCTTGTCCATACAAAAAGTGTAAAATCCCATTAACACTAGCACTGGAAATAAAAGTTTAATGAGTTAATAAATTTTACAGAAGGAAAAGGAAAGAACATGGAACCAAGATTTATAACTATTTGGTATTATTTACAGAAAAAAAAAAAAAAAACTATTTGGTATTATGTGCATTCATAGGTTTTTGTTTTCCAAAGCTTTGGGAATCTATTGGTATACTCCTTTTACTGATTTTAAGTTCGACATGCAGCACTCCATGATCTGGGATTTGACTGTTTAAAGATTTAATATTTCCCACCCAGGCAGCTGTTACATTTTATTGGCAGTTAAAAGAAAAACATTTCAGATATTTCATTTTGCCCCAGAATGATCTTAGATCATCTACTGGTCTGCACAAATCTTAGATTATCTGCAGCTGGTTTAAGTTTGAAGCTGCAGCACTCCATGATCTTGGATCTGACTGTTTAAAGGTTTAATACTTCCCATCAAGGCAGCTCTTACATTTTATTGGCAGTTGTAAGAAAAACATTTCAGCTGGGTCATTTTTCCTTAAAATGATCTTAGATCATCTGCTGATCTGCACAAATCTTAGATTGTCTGGTGGTTCACTCTTCTTCCGTTCACACCCCATAAACCGCTTCCTTTTTCTTCATGAACAAAAAACATATTCAGTTTCAAAGGAAGGAAAAGGTATAGCCTGAAGAAGACAATGGCTAATTTCTAAACAAAAACCTCAACAGAGGTTTTGCCTTAGAATGATCTTAGATCATCTGCTGATCTGCACAAATCTTAGATTGTCTGGTGGTTCACTCTTCTTCCATTCCCACCCCATAAACCCCTTCCTTTTTCTTCATGAACAAAAAACATATTCAGTTTCAAAAGAAGGAAAAGGTATAGCCTGAAAAAGACAATGGCTAATTCCTAAACAAAAACCTCAACAAAGGTTTATGCAGAGAGAGAGAGAGAGAGGATAGGAGTTCTGCCTAGTGATGGAATACTAAAATTCCATTTTTAACTAACAATCAATAGGTTAGAGTGGAATGTGGTGTTGATAATATTGCTATTCCACAGTTGGAGCTTGGTGCTTATTGGTCAATAGTAACGGGCCTACTTTTATGATTTGCTCCTTAGTCTAATACATCTTTTTTGCCTTTTTTATTTCAATAAGTTAATCTTTCCTTCAACTATAACGATTTTGTTCCTTGCAATGACTGCTAATAAATTAGAGTTCATAATCTACCTTCAGATCAGCACCTGCACAGAACACTCCGGGAACTGAACTGCAGATCATCAGAACTTTTACAGAAGGATCCCCATTAATAACTTCAAAACTATGCTGCAATCCTCTCAGCATGTCCTTCCCAATGGCATTTTTGGCTCCAGGCCTATACAGATTAACCTCAACAATTCCTACAAATAAAAAGTTATGTTTGTAATTGAAAATGCTACCTCCAAGAAAATCAAGCTCCTGGTGCAATAATATAGCACTGCCTCAACGGACTCAGACAATAAAATACCTAGGAAGATAAAGAATGCAAATCTTCCAGGATAAGGAAAACTGAACAAATGAAACGTGCCAACCCATAATAGCCAAAATGTAAAGGATGGAGTGGAGTTGGAAGGCAAGATTATTTAAGTAAACACATTTTTTAGGATAAAACTTGTCTAACCAGGATTCTATTGGTTTTGCAAGACATCACTGTTTGAACATAACCATACAGTAGAGAAAAACACACTATGAGAACAAAGAAATTATTTGAGTCAGGCACTAACTATTTTTTCATGCATGATTAGAAATGGGCTGTGTTAATTAAACAATACTAAATTGACGAGGTAAGCATCCAATTATCCATGAATAACACTAATCATCATTTTATCAACTCACTCGACATAACCCATGGTTTTCTCCAATCCATATTTCAAAAAACAAAATAGATGGTGAAGAATGATATTGGCTGCAAAAAAGTATAAGGAATCCAGTATGAAAGTAGAACAGCACATAAAATTTCAGCATCTAACACCCCAACAAAGCCAAAAACTTCATAGTAGAATTCAAAAACATTAGATAGGAAACTGAAAGGAGCAACTGGATATTGCAAATCTATGTATACACATGTCATATTTTAAAATTTTGGGGGGGTGCTGTAACTTTTGGTTTCCTTGGTTCTCAGTGGCATTTCTCCCTGCTTTTAGAAACATGAAAACATCTTCCAAAAAAGAGCGATTAAAACAATACCATTTACTTCCCTACCCGGAAACAGTTTCGCATAATAATTTCTTTTAACACAAATTAATAATCTGTTCAATGTATCAATCTTACTGCGCAGCCATCCTAACAGCCAATTCAAGGATTGCCCGAAAATAATAAGGCAAAAACACAAAATTTAGAGACAGATGTTTGCACGGAGTTACCGGAATTGGAATCGGAGAGTTGACGGAGCTTAACGCATTCAGAAGCGGTATCTAAAAGGAGGGTTCTAACATTCTGATACCGCCACGGAGGGACCGAATTGGAGCTCTGTCTGATTGAGTTCGCACTGAGAATATGGAAGTATGGTTTCAGTTTTCCGACGCCATGGCGAGCGATTGATTGAGTGACCATTTTCGGCAAATTTCGAAATGATTTCACTCTCTCTCAGTGATAATGCCAATTCCTTGCCAGGTTCGGGGAGGATACGGCTTCGAGCCGGCAACCGGCTGAGGAGCTGTTACGCACAATGATCAGCAATCTCCAGTTTCGGGGGGGGGGGGGGGGGGGGGGGGGGGGGGGCGGGGCGGACGACGACGACTTGGCAACCGTGGGCTGCCCTCTTGGGTACCCGCTGGAGGGCTATTTGGCAGCCACCGTTGCTTGGCCCAAGCCCAAGCCCTTTGGCTTTTGGCTTTTGGCTTTTGGCTCTTGTCGGCTAGCTTGCAGCTGATCAACCTTGTATGATTTCATCTGAGCCATTGTTGCTTCATTTATCTCGCGCCATCTCAACCGTCCAGTTACCTTATCTATCACTCACATCGAGATTGATTATTTGATCGGGCGAAGACGAAAAGAAAAAAGAGGAGGGTTGGCCGAGAGTCTATCATTTAGGGTTTTTATTCTCTCTCTCTTTGTGTGTAAATTCTTTGTATAGTCTTCGTCTTCTTCTTGTTTATATGTGTTCTCTAGTTTGATTCAAGGTAAGCTCATAATCTATACAAAGTGGTTTTGAGCGTTTTGTATAGAGAACAGGCTTGGTTTATTTTGATTTTGTGTATGGTTGTAATCAGATTGATTTATATAGTGGAGTGAGCTCTTATTACCGGAGCTCAAGTGGACATAACTCCTATTTGGGATGAACTACTATAAATTGTGTACCTCATTGTTTCGTTTATGCTGTTAATATATGTTGTGTTATGTTTATACTCTCGGCCATTAGAGTTGTTTATCAGCAGTGTTTGATTTTGACTGTGTAAGGAGATTTGCTATCTCTGTTTATTCGTAACAGTGGTATCAGAGCCTCCCGCTTGCGTTACCTAGGGTTTTGTCTAAGTCAAAATCGTGTTCGATTTTTTTTTTTTCAAAAATCTAGGGTTTCCTTTCTTTCTTTGTGTCAGTGTTGTTTTAAAGTCCTAGGGTTTTTCTGAGGAGACTCTGTCAGCAGGAGTTTGCTGTACAAGTCTCAGTCAGTAATCTAAGGTTTATTTTTTGGGCATTTTTTATGCAACAGGAAAATGACAATAACCCGATTTGAAATCGGTACATTCGATGGAAATGGGGATTTCAGAAGTTGAAAAAAGAAGATGGGGGTTTTTCTCTCTCATCACAAAGTACTTATAACACTCGAGCTAGATGATCGCAAATGGTCACCTGAGCAACTAGCTCAAACTGATGAAATCAGAGAAGAGGCTTTCAATTTGATATTCTTCCATCTCGGTGATTCTGTAATCCGTAAGGTTGACAGTATATCTCTACCCCTCGATCTTTGGAATAGATTAGAATCTTTGTATTCTGTAATGTCTGCTCCTAATTTGGTTTATTTAAAAGGTATGTTGTTTAACTTTAAGATGAATACCTCTAAGTCTATGGATGAAAACATCGATGAATTTACTAGACTTACTTTGTTATTAAGAGATACTGATCAGGCTTTAGGTGATACTAGTGAAGCCATAATTTTTTTAAACTCATTACCTGATGATTATGATGTAGTGAAGCATGTTTTACGTTATACTAGTATAGTCCCTAGTATGGAACTTGTTATTTCTAGTATTAAGGCTAGAGAACTAGAACTTAGCACATCTAAGAAAACAAGCAATAATTTGTTTGTAAAAGGAAATGCTGATAAAAGAAATTATATTGTGAATATTGAACAATTTAATGGGTCAGGACAGAAGGAAAAAAAGAAAGATAAGAAGGGAAAACAAAAGCAAACAAAATGGAAGTGTTATCACTGTGGGAAAGAGGGACATATAAAGAAATACTATTATGATTATTTGAAAAAATAGAAACAAGGGGGCAATGTAACTGTGGCAGTTAGTAGTTCTAACTGTTTAGTTGAGGTGCTTAATGTATCTAGTTGTTCTGTTAAAAATGAATGGATTATGGATTCTGGCTGTTCTTTTCATATGTGCCCTAATATTGATTGGTTTCATAACTTTAATGACAGAGAAAGTGATGGGTAACAACCATTCATGTAGTGTTCAGGGTAAAGGTGATATTACTCTTAAGTTGCATGACAACAAAGTAAGAACACTCACTGATATAAGTTATGTACTTGGTTTTAAAAGAAATCTGATTTCTCTCGGTACTCTTGATGAGTTAGGATTTTCTTACAAAGCTGAAAATGGTTCTATGAATGTTTTTAAATGAGAAGATTTAATCCTAACTGGTTCAAAGAAAAATGGTTTATATGTTTTAAATGGTTATTTTCGCTCCTTTGTTAAATCAAACTCTGCATGCTATGCTAACACTGATAAGACAGAACTATGACACTTGAGACTTGGTCACATGAGGCTGAAAGGTTTGTAGCCACTGTCAAACCAAGGATACCTTGGTTCAGTGTCTGCTGAGACCCTCGATTTTTGTGAACCATGTGTGCTAGGCAAGCAATACATGATGAGTTTCCATAAGGGAACTCACCTGGAGAAGGTATGCCTTGAGTACTTACATGCAGATTTGTGGGGACCTTCCTAGGTTCCCACCGGTAACAGGTATTTTCTATCTATTATAGATGACTTTACTAGGAAGGTGTGGGTTTTTTTGTTAAAAACTAAAGATCAAACATTAGAGAAATTTAAATCATGGAAGATCTTAATAGAAAACCAAGCTGACAGGAAAATCAAAATTCTTAGAACAGATAATGGGTTAGAATTCTGTAACAAAGAGTTTAATGAATATTGCAACTCCTAGGGTACAATTAGGCATAAAACTGTTAGGAACACACCTCAACAAAATGGGGTAGTTGAAAGAATGAACCGAACCCTCCTTGAAAAAGTGAGGTGCCTTTTGTTCACATCTGGTTTGCCTAAATCCTTATAGGGAAAGGCTTTAACTACAGCTTCACACCTAGTAAATCGAAGTCCCTCTACTGCCCTTAATTTTAAATGCCCTGAAGAAAAGTGGACTTGAAGAAAATTAAACTTAAATTACTTAAGAACTTTTGGTTGTGAAGCCTATGCTTATCAATCGAAAGGTAAGCTAGAACTTAGATCCACAAAGTATGTTTTTGTTGGATATCAGGAAGGAACTAAGGGATATAGGCTATGAGAAAGGCAGTCTAAATGTGTTAAAATTATCATTAGTCGTGATGTTATATTTAATGAAGTTGTTTTCCCTCGCAAATTATCTAACACTGAAGAAACAAACCAACATAGTAACACATATAATTTTATTAGCTTAAGAGGAACCCAAATTGAGGTGGAGCACCCAGTTATAAATGATAATCCACCTGGTGCTCCAGTTATACCAGAACCTCAACCAGAAGGTGATCCCTCACCCATATCAAACTTAGACCAGACCTCTGATCATGAGACTGATCATGAAGAACAAAATGGTGAAACTGAGATTGAGGTGGAGCAACATTACTCCCCTTAACATGATCTTGGTGATTACCAACTTGCCCGAGATAGAAGCAGGAGGACTAGAAGACCATCTGCTAGGTATGCTTTTTCAGATTTAGTATTTTGTGCCTTTGTGGCAGGTGTTGAAATGAGAAGCAGTGAGCCTTCTCTTATGAGGAAGCTGTCAACTCAAAGGAAAGTCAAAAATGGCAGCAAGCCATGGACGAAGAAATGGCCTCTCTGATGGCCAACAAAACTTAGGTTCTTGTCCCTCGTCCAGAAAATCAGAAGTTGATCCAATGTAAGTGGTTGTTCAAACTAAAAGAAGGTATGTCTTATAATGACCCTATTAGATATAAAGCAAGACCAGTAGTTAAGGGGTTCACACAAAGGGAAGGGATAGACTATATAGAAATTTTCTCTCCTGTGGTTAAATTTAAGACAATCCGCATGATGCTTGCAGTTATAGTTCAATTTGATTTAGAACTTGAACAATTAAATGTTAAAACTGCATTTCTGCATAGAAACCTTGATGAACACATTTACAAGGTTCAGCCTACTAGTTATGTTGTTTAAGATAAATCTAATCATGTCTGCTTGTTGAAAAAATCTTTGTATGGCTTAAAACAGGCCCCAAGACAATGGTACAAAAAAATTGATAATTTTGTTCTAGGGGCTGGTTTTGTTAGAAGTCAATATGACAATTGCTTTTACTTTATGCTCTCTGATATTCCTGTCTATCTACTGTTGTATGTAGATGATATCCTACTTATTAGCAAGTCTAAGTCAAAGATTAAGGAGCTAAAATCAATGTTAAATGCAACCTTTGATATGAGAGACTTAGGCCCTGCTAAGAAACTATTAGGAATGAAAATTGAGAGAAATAGAAGCAATAATAGCCTCAAAATACATAAGCATGATTATCTAGTAAAAGCTGTTCATAAATTTGGAATGCAAAATTATAAAACTGTTATAGTTCCCTTGGCCGGACATTTTATTTTATCTAAATTACAGTGTCCCACATTCAATTCCGAAATTGTAGAAATGAAAAATGTCCCTTATGCAAATGTGATTGGAACAATTATGTATTCAATGATAAGTACCAGGCCCGACCTTGCATATTCAATTTCATTACTCAGTCGATATATGTCAAACCTTGAGAAAATTCATTGGGATGCTTTAAAACATTTGCTTAGGTACATAAATGGTTCTGTATGCGTTGGTTTAAATTTTAAGAAAATGTTTGATACACTTGATCTTATTGGGTATGTTGACTCTGATTTTGCAGGGGATAGAGATTCTAGAAAATCCACCACTGCCTTTTATTTTACCTTGGATGGAAATTGTATCAGTTGGAAGTCTTAGCTGCAGCCACTTGTTGCTTTGTCTTCTACTGAGGCAGAATACGTGGTTGTAACTGATGCCTTCAAGGGAGCCATATGGCTTCAAGGTATTCTCAAGGAAATTCACTTGCTTCAAAGCAAAGTGGTGGTTTTCTCAGATAGCCAAAGTGCCATCCACTTGTCCAAAAATCTTGTGTATCATGATCGAACCAAACATGTGGATGTGAAATATCATTATGTAAGGGAAATGATAGCCAATGGAACTGTAGGCATTCAGAAAGTTTCTACAGCCAACAATCATGCTGACATGGGCACCGAGATATTGATTGCAACTAAGTTCAAGCATTGCTTGAATTTGTTGCATATCGATGATGGCTAATTACTTTAGTCATCTAGAGCAGTGAATGTGAGAATTGTAGCATGTTGCACTTATATATCATATTTGATTATTTAGTCGTTTGATGCTTCAAGGTGGAGTTTGTTATATTTTGTGAAACATCAAATAAGGCCTAAAGGCTGAGGGGCCACTTGGCAACCGTGGGCTGCCCTCTTGGGCACCCACTAAAAGGCCATTTGGCAGCCATCGTTAGCCCAAACCCAAGCCCAAGCCCTTTGGCTTTTGGCTTTTGTTGCGTAGCTTGCGGCTGATCACCCTTGCACAATTTCATCTGAGCCATTGCTACTTCTTTTATCCCGCGCCATCTCAACCGTCCAATTACCTTATTTATCACTCGCCTCGAGATTGATGATTTGATCGGGCGAAGACGAAAAGAAAAGAGATGGGGGTTGGCCGAGAGTCTATCATTTAGGGTTTTTACTCTCTCTCTCTCTCTCTCTGTGTGTAAATTCTCTGTATAGTCTTCGTCTTTTTCTTGTCCATATGTGTTCTTTGGTTTGATTCAAGGTAAGCTCTTAACCTGTACAAAGTGGTTTTGAGCGTTTTGTATAGAGAACATGCTTGGTTTATTTTGATTTTGTGTATGGTTATAATCAGATTGATTTATATAGTGGAGTGAGCTTTTCTCACCGGAGCTCAAGTGGACGTAACCTCTATTTGCGGTGAACCACTATAAATCGTGTGTCTCTTATTTCGTTTATACTATTAATATTTGTTGTGTTATGTTTATACTCTCGACCATTAAAATTGTTTATCAACATTTTTTGATTTTGACTGTGTAAGGAAATTTACTATCTCTGTTTATTTTATGGCTAAGTCAACAATTTAACAATTTTATAAGTTTTTTTGCATTTTAAATGCTTTTTAAGTTTCAATCATTAAACAAAACCAAAAATTGACATTTTTGGTTATAAAAAAATATAATTTTAAGTGTAAAGTTAAAATAAATAATCATAAATTTTAACTTCACTAAACACAAATCAAACAAATGAATTCTACAACTCTCTCCAAATGTATTTTTTATACAACACTATTATATTTAACAATCAAGTAAGGATTTCTTACTAACTTTTCTTTAATCTATCCATCCCTCTCACTACCATTCTTATAATTTCAAGTTAGAAATTCAAAATTAGCTAAAATTCGTTTGTAAAAACTTCAAAACATGTCATGCAATGCAACCATGACAATCCTATGAATAACTTCATACAACATTAAAATTCTTGATTGGCATCGATCAAACATCATCCTTGAACTGCTATGCAAATGCAATTCAAAGATGTTTCCTTCGTTAGGATTCAGAAACCATGAAAGAACATCCATATCAACTCCTAATCCAAGCTTCTCCTCTTCAGCAAAACCTTTCATATCCGATGCACCCATTGCTCCAGCCGAAGTTGCTTCAAAGGAGGTCCAAGCTTAGGCTTTCTCTTCTGAGGGCACTGCCATTTTCCAGAGAACTCGAGAGCATCAACATGTCGAAAATTGGTTGCTTCTGATAATGGCTTTCTTGTTGCGGTAGCTTTTTTGTTGACAACTGGTACACTATTTCTCAAGCAACCATATTGATCGTTCATTGGCCTTCTTAAAGAGCTGCAACCATTTGTTCTTGCACTTCTGCTATTCCTTGTTGAAATAAAACCATTTTCTGCAAAAATCTGCCCATTCTTTTCACTCTCTTTGTTTCCACATGTTGATTTTCCTACTGAATCTCCGGTGATTTCAATCATATCCAAGTTTCTTGCCTGTGCTAAATCCCCGTCTTTTGCTGTCTGAACAGCACTCTCTCTATAGAATCCTTTCTGTGAACCAACCTTCCATCATTGTCAGCTTCTCTGTTCCCTCTTTTATTCTCAATGCAAAGTTGGCTATGTAAGCTTGATTTTTCAGCATTATGGATTGAACTGACATCAAAATTTGTTGGTTTTCCTTCCAAGACTTCTCCAGAAATCATTTGCTCAAGCAAATTTTTCAGGATACAAGAAATTTTGTTGTCTTCAATACCATGGATTTCCTGCCAGTTGCAGACAACACTGCGTTAACTACAAAAACATAAAACTGTTCCTTTCAGCACTATTGGCCGAAAATAGGTTTTATCCTTCTCAAAATCAACATCATTTCTCATTGTCATCCAACAAATAAATTATGTTCAACAGTTTCAAATAGCTGTACAAGGAAACAGCCTCTCCGAGTTGTGTAGCTCTGATCTTCTCCGTAATGCTTTTTCTGAGTTATCTAAAGGCATAATGGTCGGAATCCAAAATGCTAAATATGAAAAAATAATATTAGGTACAAAATAGAAGAAAAAGGAAGCGAAAGTAATGGATGAGGCCATATACCTCTTTAAATTATCTAGTGCCCATGTAAGTAATGGATGGGGCCATTTACCTCTTTAAATTATCTAGTGCCCATGTAGTAGTTCAGACTTCAGAAATTATCATTCTGCTATTCTGCTATTAGCCTATTTGCTTCCGAACCAGAATATGACATTCACTTAGACAAAAGCAAAACATAATTCTGATTCTTGCAATTACACATGTAGGCTACGAAGCTTGCCATTGCACAATTCTGTATAACAAACTTAATTATGAAAATATAACTAACGAATGCAAAACATAATGCTATATATGTTTGGTTGCAGGGAAGAAGTTTAGGAAGGGGAAAGAAAGAACGGAGAGCACTTGTTCTGTTTGGTAATAATTAAATAGAAAGGAAAGAGGCAGTGGAAATCGTTATGGCTGCAAATTGCATCCATCCAAAAGCCTAGGAGGACAAGAGTTTAGACTTTAGAGGCAGCTGATTTTGGGCTCTGAGCAACAAAACCTGCTTGTGCCCCTTGACTTTAGAAAAAGCTATTTAGCATTTGATAATGAATTTATTTTCTTCTTACATCACCAGTCATAAGAATAATTCTCTTATCCTTTCATTACTACTCAACCAAAGAAGATGCCAAAGGAGCCACCTTCCTTTCTCCGAGGATCAAATTCCCTTCCCTCCCTCTCTTCATGATTAGGCCTTCCTAAAACAATAAGAGATGTGATTTTGCCATTGGGTGTTTCAGAATTTTCTTCCAGCTGTAGAGATTAACACGAAATTCTATTTTCAGTATTACAAAGAGGAAATAAGGAAGAGATCAAGTAGATTACCTTGCTGCTATACTGGTGATCATACTTGTTATCTCTATCTGAACTGTTACATTCAACCAGGCCATTAGAAGATAATTTCTCGTCTGTAGCCAATAAATCCCTCTTATCATCTTCTCCATTTGTTTTGCTGCAGTTATCAGAATTATGCATCACTCTCTTAAATTCACTTTCTATACATTTAGAACCTCCGTAATGATCACTTGTATCCAGTAGGGAAGATTCATACACGTAGCTTGAAAACCATCTTGTAATATGTGGAGGTTCTGTTAGTGTCAAAAATAGTACCAGAAGTTAAAATTTGTATGACAGTCTTATTGATGTCAATTTGCTTTGTCATGTAAACCTAGAAAACTTGATCTTAAACTGTTATCCCAACCCTAGCTTCTATATAAGATTCCCAATTTCTTTTCACTTCTTTTTCTACAATCTATTAAAGATCAACTGAGAACTATAAGGAACTTGAAAGAATTTCTGGGTCAGTAGCTTCAAACCTGAACCAAGTGAAAGGAAATCTGAAGAACCTGGAACCTGCAATAACAAAGAAATTAAGTGAAAATGTTCAAATCTTTAAGGGTACCTTTCTAAGAGGAGCATGAGAAGAACATAAGACTTCAAATATTTCACAAGTAATGTTGGAAGAAAATGGACAGAGGTGGACAGTTGTTTATGAAACTCAAGACGTGACAGTAAACGTCACTGACCTTAAGGATATTTTCCACCCCTCAACAAACAGTGCAAAGGCTCCAATGGATATCCCCCAAATACAACGAATTCTAAACAAGTGTGCACTCACAGGATTTGGGAAGAAAAGGAGAGCAAGATGCAGTGCAACAACCCAACAACACAACTATAGAAGCAGCAAAGGAAATTGAACAGAGAGGAAGAGGAAATTTGTTTGTGATTCACAAGTGCAGCAAGGAGCTGCTTTTATAGGTGAAAATGTGAATGTTGGGAGAGAGAGAGAATCGGCCAAAGGATAAGAAGATAGAATGTAGAAGACCAATTCAATTGCTGAAGGAGATAGGAACTGAAGACCTGATCTCTCTCAACTGTTGAAGACCAATGCAAAGGAGTTTTGGGTAAGGCAATAAAAAGAAAAAGAAAATCGAACAAAAGGTTGTAATGTGCGCGCGCGCGGGGGGGGGGGGGGGGATCGACGATTTTGCCTTGGACTGTCCCGTTCTCATGCGCGCAAGGCCCAACTCTCCAATAGCTCTCATAAGTTCAAGAAGAGTCAATGTATATATAAAGATGATGAAAGCCTTCTATCCTACCAATGTGGGGCAGAGACTCTATGGACCATTTGAAATATCACATGTTTTACAACACATAAGACTTCAAATATTTCACAAGTAAATGAAGTCATCCTAGATTTTGCATGGTTCACGGTTTGTTATGGTACAGACGCCTACACAAGTAGACAATATCATTTTTTTATTTTTTTTTTCTATCTTTTTTTGTACTTGTATGCAACATGATGAGCAATAGGTTTAGCTGGAAATCTATTTGAGTTTGTGGTTCCAGCGGAAGTGGATCATTTATATGTGTACACATGCATTTGAAAAGATAATCCCATTAGCAATTACAATGAGATCAAATGATTTTTTTTTTTTTTTATTTTGCATTTGTGAGTTTAAGATCCTAGACTTCAATTTTTTTTACACTGTAGAATTTTTTTTAGATTTTTATTTTTGATTTCCTTAACCATAACTCTCCTTAATTGAGATCAATCTATGTTGTAATTTGGTGCATAAGTGCACCATAATTGGGATTGCACAATCTAGATCTAGCTTCCCCAGGGGAGCCTGTGATACTAGTATCACTTAGTTGCCTCTGATAACAGATAAAGTAACGAGGTGATGATTTTCATTGTGTAAGCCTTCTCATCAAGCTAATGGGAAATAAGTGCTACAGAAGGCTGATAATCAGTAAGTATAGAAGAATAGGGCTGATGAGTAAGGATAAATATATCTATGAGAGAAAGATCAGAGGGCTAAGGTCTAAATCTTTTATGTTCCTCGTCTAGTTAATAAAATGATAAGGCTAAATAATGAGCAACAGGCATTAACCAGAGATACAGTTGCCCAACCAGCAAGCGTGAATTAGGGTGCGTTTACTGTTAATGCATCTATGATAAGATTGGTGTTCAGGGTTCCCACAAACTCTCCCCTGCGCCCCCCCCCCCCCCAAAACCCCTTTTTTGGAGGGTACAGAGCAAAATCCAAGCTTCCCCCATTAAAAGAAATAGAATCACAAAATCTCTAATGAGCGGCAGGAACATAAAGAAAATAAAAAGACCAGCAAGGGACAAAAGATGAACTTCGAGAGGTAACTAAGATTAGGGTTTAGGATTCCAAATAACCAGAAAAAGGAATTAGAGAAGCAAAATACAGATCAGATAACACGCACACAACATTCTATGTTTGTTGGTTTCAAGCAGAAACATATGGCTGATGGTGCAAGTAAATTAACTTTAGTGGTAAAGGAAATTAAAGATGGCACTTTTGAAGATTTAAAACCATGACATTTTTAGTATCCTGTATGAACAAGAAGTTTATTCTAAAAAAGCCCTACATGTCCATGTGATCCACGTCCACGAAAATATCTTATATGCAATTTGAAATGAGAACCAATTCCACTAGTCAGATAGAACCCTGTAAGCCCAAAGTCAAATGAGAGATGCTGTTTCCTAGCAAACATCAGGACGCCCATAAATTGTTGGTGAGGCAAACACATACAAAAGTGACAGAATGGAGATCAAGAACCAATATAACATGTGAAGAGATGCAGAAAGATTGAATCAATTAGAAAATCTAATTCTACCAGTAATAACATTTGGGTCAGTGCTGAGCTTGATCCTGAAAGCTTAAAATTTAACCTCAATTGACTTGTTCAGGAACGGTGGGCTATATATTTAATGAACTCCGTCCTTGTCTTCCATTTGACCCATTAAAGGTCAGTCCCATAAATCTACACCAGAGACTGCGGTTCCAAAGCAAAATGAAAATTGTCAATCAGAGACTCTACAGTTGAAGTCATCTTTTCTTTTCGGTGAAGATAAAATTTAGAACCAACAGGAAAAATCACGTCAAAAATAGCTGCTCGTATGATTATGTTCAAAACGCTGAAGATGATTAAGTCACTTGGACTGGATAAAACATGTTCACAATTAGTTGGAACTTAAGGCAAACCAGATACTAGTGTGAAGTTGATGGTGCTTGTTTCTGCCAGCTACAACCAATCAGATGCAATGTTAGGTAATCAACTTTCATATCACTTGTTAGGTATCGAACTGGTGCCACTTGATGCGAAATGAAGCCAACACAGAAATAACTTTTATAGCATTCACACAAGATTAAAATAAAAAACACACAGATTAAACATTGTTTGGCAAATTGCCTATATTAACGAGCGAATAAGGGCAAAATTCACTATGTCAACATGCAGAGACCAAGAGATGGGAGCAGAATAACAGATGGTAAATTGCTTACACAAGCATCACCTGATTTGCGTTCTTGTTTCCATGATTATGATCTTCAGCAGCATCGTTAGATTTCGAAAAACAATTTGAAGCTTCTCCCTCCCCAATAAACATTTCATCCTTGGTTCTATTTGCCCCGAATTCCCCCAAATTTTCTTCTTTCTGCTTGGTCTTCTCTTCTCCATCAAACTCTTTTCAACACAATCAGTTCCCCTAAGAACATGGGCTTCAAAATCATCGCTCGTATTCAATTCCGGAGACTGGTACACGTAGCTTGAGAACCAATTTCTAATGTCGGGAGGCTCTGATAAACACATCAAAAAAATTCAAAATCAGAAATATAAAGATTTCTTTAGCATAGTTCCCGGGAAGAAACGGAATAAGTTTATGAAGATAACTCCCAGGTTTTACCATGCTTTTACTTAGCAAACAAACAGGGCTTAGGATCCAAAGCAACCGTAGTAATCATTTTTAAGAACAAATACGAACCAGAAGGAAGCGAAAGCGAGTCCGATGCACCCAGAACCTGCAAAAAGCAAAACTTCCGCAATCATAGAAGTTTTTAAGATCCAATGCTATGTTGGGTTGATGAGAAAATGAAAACGAACTCAGAACACGCTAGAGACCTCCTTCTAAGCTTTCTAGGGAACCAAAAAGGAAAAAAATAATAATAAACGCTGAGAAAAGGAAGGTGCGAGAAACAGATTGGTTTAGTTACCTCAGAATGTGAAGCATCAGGGGCAAAGAAATTAGAGGCTGGGGGTTCTAGCTTATGTTTGCCCATCTCTCTCTCTCTCTCTGAGCTAGTTTCCTTCATCTCCTGGCTTCGTCTGGAAGATGAAATTCTGCAACTTTTTGGAATCTCCCATTCCCGGGTGCCTATGGCGCCAAAAGCAGCCTCAAATTTTAGACACGAGCAGAGCAAAGATATTTTATTCGAAAATTTTATTTGTAAGCCAACTTTATATACTCTATGCTATGATAAAATAAATAATATTATTTCATAAAGTTATTAATTTATTTTTAAAAATTATAAATAACTTTGACATATAATGAAGTACACAAATTTAATATCCAAATAGCATTTTCTTATTATTTTCAATTGATAAAAGAATCATGATGTTATTTATATATGAAATTTATACACTTTAGCATTCACCATAATAAAATTAGTAACACTCACTTCTTTACAAAATAGTTACAATTAATTTTAAAAATTAGAAATATTTTTTGGAAAATCATGAAAATTTTTGTGAACAAATGTCACAAATTTATGAGAATGTAGAATGAAGGGAGCACTCCATCACCATGTACGACATCATTTCTCAATTTTCTTAACTAATATTTGCTATTTAGGATATTAATAGAAAAAAATGAGATATAAAAAATATTTTAAATAAAAATATTTTTTTATTATGTTTGTTAAATTTATCTAACAATCCACTAAAAGGATATTAAGTAATTTTTTATTTAAAATTGTTCAAATAAATTCATCTCCTTTCTTCAAATAAATTTGAGATAAATTTATTCTGAATCTTATAGATAAAAAAAATGACCCATATGCCCAAAGTACATTCCAAAAAATTTAATAAATAATTTAATAAAAATATTAGAATATTTTTAAATCTTATTTTAATCATTCTATATCTTGATTCAAAAAACATTCATATCTTATTTTAATATAATCTTATCTTATTTATTTTAATAAATGATACCTTATTTCTTATTGTTAAAAGAATAATGATATTACATCTGAACTGCTAAAATTAGTAGTTACTTCACGATCATTGTCGAACCAAAATAAAGGTGTTGTTACGCGATTACAACAATAAATTTGTAAAATGGGAAACTACCGATGGATAACCCTCGTGTGGCTGATCCGAGCGATGGATGATTCTCGTGTGGTGTATCTAAGCAATGAATGACTCATTCGGGCCATGGGTGACGTGTGGATTGTCCAAACGATGAGTAATTATCGGGAGAGATGGGTGAGTCTCCCGGGGTGGAGTGACAGCGATAGATGAGTTTCCCAGGAGATCACGACAGCAATGGATGAGTCTCTCGAGGGTTACAGCAGCGATGGGTAAGTCCCTTGGCTAGTTTGAGAGCGATAGATGAGTCTCTCGGGGGTCACGACAGCGATAGGTGACCTGCTGGAAAGAAAATCGATTAGGGGCGCGGGTGAGAATCCGCGTTGGACCCTCCGATTTAAGTTAGTCCCTCGTAGAAGTGAAATGTTTGAAGACAAAAAGTAAGTATGAGAGTGAGAGGTTGCATACTCAATGAGAGGAAAAGACCCCATATTTATAGCGATGAGCTATGTTGCACGGAAACACCTCATAGGTGTCGTTTCTCCATTTCTGAAACGTTTCGAAAACATTTATTATTTCCGTTTCGGACCCTATTTATGCCCTTTTTTTTAGAAAAATATTTGTTTCCACGTTTTCGTTTCCTATCGAAAACGTTTCCTGTTTCCATGCAACATAGGCAATGGGAAGGCCATCCATGTGTCGGGTGACCCATTTTTCTTGGCGGATATCTCAGAAGCGGTTTTAACCGAGTCTTGTGGGGTTATCGGCGCGAGGGTGCATGGTTAAGAGTGCACACGAGCATACACGGGTGCGAGCACAGAGGCCAGCAATAAGCACCCCTGAGTGACCTCCCTCGGGGGTGTGAGGCACCCCCGAGAGACCTTTCTCAGGGATGTAAGAATACCCCAGAGAGACTCTCTCTAGGGTGAGGGGTGAAGCTCGTTCTTTGCCTTAGCCATGCTGCCGCGTGACAGCATGGCAGAAGGCGTGAGAATACCCCTAAGAGAGTCTCTAGGGGGTGGAGCCCCCCATATCTCTTACCCACGCTGCTGCATGGCAGCATGGCAAGGGGGGAAGCGCCCCCTTTTCCCTGGCCCCTGACCACGCTGCTGCTTGGTAGTGTGGGAGTGGGAAGGGAAGCGGCCAAAAATGGTCGCTTCCATGCGGCCATAGTGGCCGCCCCCTGGTTGCACCATGTAGCCAGGCCACTTTGATGGACTGCCATGTGGCAACTCTTGGGGCTGCCATGTGGCCTTTTTTTTTTTTTTGGATTACTCATTTATTTTTATTATTTTAATAGGCATAACAAAAGGTATTGTAAACATTTTTGTAAGGCTAGCTGCCATTTTGGCAATAAATGATATTGTCTTTGTTGGAATTCATCTAATGGTAATTTGGGACATTTTGTCCAATTAACTTCCCATCCATAATAATAATTTCACTAATATATTGCTTGTTTATTTTAATTTTTATAAATAATAATTGTTTTAAGGGAAATATATGGTTAAGTTCCACCTTATTTTACAAGCTCGATTATTGTACTTTATTTTTAATTTAAAAATAATTTTATTAATTAATAAAATATTACAAAATATCATGTATTTATCATCAAGCAATGAGAGTGTTTTGAAGCTAAAAATAATATACAATAAATGAAATTATTTTAAAATAATGCCATTATCCGTCGACTCCTTCTACGTCACCACCCCTATCCCTCTAGCTCTACTAGCGTCAATTGGCCTTTGTTGAGAAATTTGCGTATTTTGATTTATAAGAAAATATTTTTAGTAAATTTGAAATGAAATATATTTTTTAGTAAATTTAGTTGATTGATTGATAATGTCCAAAACTTTTTGAGATATTCTTAAGTTTGATAATCTTTTAATCAAATACTTGTTCAAGATAATCGAGTATTTATTGAAAATAATTGAGTACTTAATCAAGCATATGAGAATCAATCAAGTGCTTAGCAGGTAAAGTTTTTTATGAAAATCAATTGAGTAACTTTTGAGAGTAATTGAGTAATGCTTAATTCATTTTCAAAATAATCAATTACATTTATAAGTATAATCGAGTAAATGTTAAAAATACTCGACTATCTAATTTCCTATACTCAAATATGTTATGCAACTTTTAGTTTTTTTAAAATTAATTGAGTAAAGATAATTCAGTGATCAAGTAATCATGGCTAATACTCTAGTGCATCTGTTTAAGTAATCAAGTAACTTAAGTTAAAAAATTTAAACATCTTTTTACTCGAGTGAAGTTCTTTGTTAATCAAATAATGCTATTTTATATTCAAGTAGATATTTTTATATAATCGAGTAAGAATGAGCTAAAATCCAGCTAAGTCTTTAGACTAAAAATTAATTGAGTAACAATTATTTGTACTCGAATAAAGATCGACATTAATCTAGGAGTTTTGCTACTTGTATGCATTGAATGACGCACAAGAGAAATCGCGATAATTTGAGTGTTAAAATATTGCAAAATCGTGAAGGAGACCCAGGTTGCTTTTTGCTTGAAATTGGGTCACTTGTGTACTCTTTGTCTCTCTCATTCTCACCCACCTACACTCTTCTCTTTATCTCTCTCTCACCGCGCCGCCCACCTTTCTAGAGGACTAGACTGCCTTCATCTTCCACTACGCTGGCGATAAAAACGGTGTATATTAGTGTATATCTCTCTCTCTCATTGAAGCACGAACCCACCATCCCATAAATCGGAACCCTCACTAGCTTTATCTCCTATTGCCACCAGCGACAGTTTGACATTTTTGGGCTGTAAATCAGACACTCCTATAGGCTAGTATAGCTTTGGCATGCATCCCCAACACCTCCCGCGTATCGTCCACCTCCCACGTGGATCTCCTCCTGCCGTTGTCGATCCTTACCAACAACAGCGCTAGTAGCGTATCTAGCTCTCTCTCTCTCTCTCTCTTCTGGAACTTCCTACTGCCAACAGTGATGATCCCCTGAATATTTATTTTTGGGTTATAACATCCAGTGGATCATTCACATGGAGTATAATGAGCCAAATAGAAGAAAAGTTAACAAAAATTTCAGTAAGGAAAAATGTTATTCATTTTCTTATCACATATTCTTTGAAAAAATTAAGTTATGGCTCTGCAAATACAAATTCCCATCACATGTTCTACCAAACAAATTTCTATAATCATGCTGCTTCCACACAGGTGGAATGCTTGGCATAGTAAGTTTGGATACTTACCATAAAATAATCCGTTATGTTTCATTCTCCATAGAATAATAAAATTCCATAATATGAAATTAATTACATTACATGAAATTTATATTTTTACGTACTAAATTTACATACCCAAATAGCAAAATTTGATCAATAATATCTAATTTTTCAAATACTAAATTTACATACTCAAATAACATAATTTGATGTAATAGAAAATGGAATTGACAAATCTATAACAAGCACGGGCATGAGAGAAGAGAGAGAAGTAAGGAAGAAGAATGTAATTTGAGTGGCAGTTCTAGGGGTATTTCTCTCATTTCTCTCTTATGTGCGTCAGTCAATGCGTAGAAGTAGCAAAACTCTTAATCTAGTAAACTTATCTAAGTAATTGAGTAGACAATGCAACTTTCTTATGCTTTAAAAATTAATTGAGTAATGAATTAGTCATACTTGAGTAAGCTAAAAATATACTTGAATACATAATGCATCTAATCGAGTAAGGCTAAAAGTTAGTTGAGTAAGTTTAAAATTTACTTGATTATTTTCTGTCAGATTTTGAATATTATAGCCGTTACTCTGATATGTCAGAGAGGACAGTTTAGACTATTTTAGCTTTATTTTATTATTTTAAGAAGTCTGATTATATGTTCTCTTATAACAAAATGATAAATTTGCTTATATATAGTGTGCAAAATGCTTTATCTTAAAATCATGCATATTTTTATTGACTAATTTGACAATTATCAGTCAAACTAAAAGAAGTTGTGAGTATATGCAGATAGCAAGTGCTAAATTCAAGTCTCAAAGCTTCTATATAAGGTCAAGTACTGCATGAGATCAAGGTGTTGTTGTCCAGTAACGTCGAGCTAACCTAAACCTAGACACAACCAAGCTGAATCCATTTTTATACCAAAGTTTGTTGCTTGAGTAATAGTCTTCCATGATCATTTTCCTTCACTTCAATCCATTATCTGGTTGAACCTCATGAAGATCTTCTTGAACCATAAATTAAGAACACGAGAGTGGAGTGCTTTACCATTCATATTATTTTCACTTTTCTTATCTATTCTTTCATGTGCTGTATTTCTCATTTTTTTAGCGTATTTTTATTGTGAGCTTAATCTTTATCTTATCTTTCAACAAGTGTTTGTAAGGGTTCTACCTTAGCCTATAAATGGAACTTATTTTTGCTGCTTTGTTCTTAAAAGCAGAGGTTATTGTTTAGCTTACAAAAGCGGTGGTTATAATTGCTCCTATAAAAGTTGGGGTTCCTACTTAACCCATGAATAGTGGATGTTTTAGTTGAACTTGTAAAAACTGTGTATGGATTGTAGTTGATCCCTTAAAAGCTAAATCCCTCAGTGGATGTTTTAAAATCCTTAGTTAGGAACTAAGGTAGTAGACTAGAATTGTTGGTCGAACCCTTTAAATTGTTGTCTTGTGGATTGTCTTTTTATGTTTTGATGGTATTGTTTTTCACTTGTCATGCAATGTTTATATATTTGAATTTAACTCATTAGTTTCAAGCATAGCAATTCCACTTTTCATTGCAAGTATAAAAGATATTTAGCATCATTGCTTTCATGAATAATTCTCAAATGCATATATTTTTCATACGATTTGAAGGTTAAAATTTAGAAAAGTAAACAAAATCTTATTGTTGCCAGCATAATAGTTTTCTTATTCCTCTTTTCAAATGTAGTCACCTTTTTAATATTTTTTTCTATGTCTGAAATATGATTAGGATAATCTTTATGAAAAATGTTTTAATGCATATAAATTTATATTGAACTGTCGCATCTCATTTTATATTATGAAAAATATTTGTTTCAAATTGTCCGGCTAATTCTATCCCGCAAGTGGACGGATCGTGACAAGTAATACAGTGATGAATAGAGTGTCGTACCCACGAGGACTAACTTTTGATGGTTACTCTAACTGATTTAACCTTAACTAACACACACATTAACACAGACTTCAACAGTAATGAAACTTAATTTAGAAATGAAATATGCAAACAAAATAATTCCTTTGATTTAAAACTCACAAGACTAAGGCACTAGGGTTTGTGAATCCACCGTCGGCCTTTTATGATTCAATTATTTGTTACTCGGGTCTTGCTATTCCTTATCTTAGGTTGAAAATCGATGATCCAATCACAACCAAAAGCCTCTCTCAATGGTCATTCAGTTCTATGAATATATATGAGATTAACTATCTCTAGATAACCTTCGAACATATAAACATGCATTCAATCACGGAGATCATCACAAAATGATTTCATAGGGCATAACGGCATCTCTACTTATTATAGGACCCTATGTTGTTTGTTACCATGTCTAATCCATATTGAATCTCTCGATAGCAATAAAAATCACAAATATGTTCCAATGGTGATCAAGCATCAAAACAGCATTATGAATATAACAACAATCAACCCGAATGGATAAGAAAATAACAAAACGAATAACTTTAAATCAAATCATTAGAAGTCGAGGTTTCATCATTCACCCTAGCTATAAGAACTTAGCTATGCATGCTCTCAATCATAAGAAAAAGAAAAGAGTTGGAATCCATAACGAAGAATTGAGAAAGAAAAGAAAAGCAAAGAAAAATATAAACCCAAGAGTAGTCTTCAATCTTTCGTTCGCCTCTCTTCCATGCCAAAAAAAAAACCAAATCCTTTAAGAATAAGTCTTTATATAGTCCTCTTTAGGTTATAAGTCATACACCTTGAAGGAGTCTATCTCTCTTTTATTTGGATTAAAATGGGTTTAAAACGGCCTTTTCACGAATCTTTAACCCTACCGCGGTCTACCACGGTATGCTTGTTGCTATAGACCCGTGAGCTCAGAAACTAATTCCTAAAGCGGTCCTACAACGGTATGCATTCCGCTGTAGACTTGTGAGCTCTAGAAACTAAATCTTACAGCGGTCCTACAGCGATATGCATTCTGATGTAAGACCGCTAGCTTCTTCTTTGGCTCTTGCTTTATCATCTTCCATTTTTTGGCTCTTGAAAATCTTTTGCTTTCTTTGCATTGATACCCGACCTTACCTCCAGCTTTATTTCACTCCCATCATGCACCAAAATCACTCTTTTTGCTCCAAGTGTATTCAACACATGCTCCATATCTACATAAACCATATATGGAACAAAATCAAGTAGAAATCATGCTCAATGAATGTATAAATGCTAAGTTTTATAGAACAAAATAAGTGTATAAAAAACACTTATCACAAATCAACCTTGATGGGTATTTTTTAATATTGAAAAAAATATTTTAAAACACCCAATTCACCCATCTTAAGTGATCTTTCAGCCTCTCTTTGTCTCCATCGCACTCAGTTAGCCTCTACTTGCATTGTTTGTCTCCGTCCAAATTTATCCTTCTACGTCACCATCATTGTCCTTCTCACCTCTATCCGTCAAGCTTTGCCTACATCACCAAACTTCATTGCGGGTCTCCATATCTATCTTCAGCCAAATCCCCTCAATACGTTGTCATCTCCATCATTCTAAGCTAGATTCACCTCTTTGCGCGCCATCTTTGCCCGAGTCACTGTCACCGTCATTATATCTACTTGTGTTTCCATTTGGCCCTCTATTCGACGCATTTTGTTTTTGTTCTTT